>NC_092809.1:63550140-65020140 GCF_040954645.1 Diabrotica undecimpunctata | reverse complement strand
TAAGGCAATATTTATGAACGAAAACAGCTTACCATTAACGGACAGCAGGTTTATGGCACTATTTCACTCTCCGTGTGCATCCTTATTTTTGTCGGTGGTCACGGACAAACTAGCTTGTGGCAGTTTAGCAGACTGGGTTTCAACAGAAAATGCTTGAGGCCATAACGACACAATGCGCTCCAGGTGGTTATTTGTGACACTACAGATATAACGTTAATGCTGTTCGAAGATACCGTTTTTTTAAGTCATTTGCAACAAAAATCTCATTTTCAATTTTTTTTGGGCTATGGCACTATTTAAGTCGTTGAGCGATATATATATACTGACATTGGTTGTTTATGCAAAAACAGCGTTTTTACAACTGGTTTTAATTTTAACCCTCGAGCGGGCGTGCCCGTGTATTTTGTACACTTCCAATAGAAAAAGTCGTCTAAAAATAGAAGTGTCGTCAATCTGGCGATATCGTCGCGTCTATTCGTCCAGTAGAGATCTGTCGTTCAAATAGTTGAGTAATATTTTTTGTTGCAGCTGAGTTTTGTGAGAATTCTTAGAAATACGAGAGTGTGACGGTTTTGTGTACATAATACACGGCGCGCCTTCTAGTGTAAGTATTTCATCCATTAATTATTTTACTTTATAAAAAGTTGTAATTCGAAATTAAAGTCAAATTAACTTTAGTTTTACTTTATTTTAGGTTGAACAGGATATTGTAACATAATTGAGAAGGAATATAACGGCTACGCTGAGAGAATATCGTGTAAGAATTTAGTTGTATTGTTATATTATTTGTGTGTTACTTTTTTTTATTTTTGCAGGGCTAGAAAGAAGTTTTTAACTGAGGCTGAGTTATATAAAATTCTTTATGAAGACCCAGAAACAGAAACTAGTGAAATAGAATATTCCGATGAATCTGAGACAGATGAAGAAATAATACACCATGATGACCACAATTCTGAATCTGAACAAGAACAGAATGACCACGACAGAGCCAGTAACTTCGAGGATAATACTGCAGTAAGTACGACTGCTTTCGAATATTTTCAAGGTAAAGATAAAAAAACTGCATGGCGTAAGACTCCGCTGTCGTCGCAATCAAAAATTAAAAAGAAAAATATCAAAATACTTCCAGGACCAAAGGCAGTGGCTTCAAAAGTGACCTCAGAACTTTCAGCTTTTGAAAAAATTATAGATTCTGATATATTAGAGAACATCGTACAATTTACTAATTTGTACATTGATAGTAAAAAAGAATCTGTTCAATATAAAAGAGAACGAGATATGACACATATTTCAAAAATTGAAATAATGGCGTTACTGGGAGTGCTTTACCTCCTAGGCACTAAAAAGGCTAACCATACTAACGCACTTGAACTTTGGACATCTGATGGAACAGGTATAGAAATTCTTAGAGCTGTAATGAGTTACAAAAGATTTTTATTTTTGTTACGTTCATTGCGCTTTGATGACAAAACCACAAGACATGAACGGAAAATATATGACAAACTTGCACCAATTAGAAAAATATTGGACGCATTTGTTAGTAACTGTAAAAATTCCTATAATCTTGGTAAATTTGTTACAATAGACGAAAAACTAGAGGGATTCAGAGGACGTTGTAGTTTCATCCAGTATTTACCAAATAAACCAGCAAAATACGGTATCAAGCTGTTCATTTTGGGCGATGCACAAACTTACTTTGTTGGAAATTTAGAGGTTTATTGTGGACGGCAACCTGAGAAGAATTATGCTGTATCAAACTCTTCCAGTGATATTGTAGATAGGCTTATTGATTATATAAAAGGTTCAAATCGCAATTTGACAACCGATAATTGGTATACCAGTTATCCTTTAGCTATTTCCCTTTTGGAAAATAAAATAACTACAATTGGCACATTGAGAAAAGACAAAAGGGAAATACCTATTGAATTTTTACCCCAAAAACAAAAAGAAGTGGAAACGTCACTCTTTGTATTCCAGAAAAATGTCACTTTGGTTTCATTTGTTCCAAAAAAAAGTAAGTTAGTCATACTTTTATGCATGACACTGCCACCGTAGACGTCGAAACTAAAAAACCAGAAATTATTCTAGATTATAATGCAACAAAAGGCGGTGTGGATACTATTGACCAAATGTGTGCATCATATTCTGTAAAAAGAATAACCAGAACATGGCCACTAATTATATTTTTTTCTCTAATGGATATGGCGGGTATCAACGCGCAGGTGTTATTTTGTGCCAATAAAACAAATCCCAAAATATGTCGCCGAATTTTTCTAAAGAATTTAAGCTTGAGTTTAATGAAAGTACATATTTCAGAAAGAGCGACAATGCGATATCTTCCTCAGGATATTCAAGGTTTTCTAATGAAATATAAATTATGTGAAGAACCTACTAGAACAGAAGTGCAAAGCTCTAGAAAACGTGGACGTTGTGCAATATGTCCAGGCTCAAAAAATTCCAGCACAACAGTTAGATGTGGGCTATGTAGAATATTTGTATGTAAAATGCATTCAGAAACCACAATTACCTGCGTAAAATTTAAGAACAATGAACGGCAGCAATCAGAAGAAATCGAGTGAGGTAACCCGTAGCTACATGTTTTATGTTTATTATTTTATGTAACAATAAACTATTTTTGTAAATCGTGGTTGTCATTTTGTTAAAATGCACTAAATTTGGTAAAATCAACTAAAATGTGTTTTGTGTACAAAATACACAGCGCGCCCGGTTATGAAACGGTAGTCGGCGCGCCTGCTGTAGGGTTAAGACTACTGCGGTTTTTATTACAATACGTTTCAGATAAATGTAAATGATAATTTGCTATCAGATAATGCCAACCATTAAAAATTCAACAAAATTGACAATGGCTGCTTTTGAAATAAACCCTTCAGTTGTGCTGTAATAGGGGTCTAACATTAAATTAATAGTAAATATTGAAAATCGATGTGTTTACTTTTATTAGTTTTAAAGTTTTTTTAATATTTTTGTAAGTATCCGTGTGTTAAAAAATATTAATTATACAAATAAAAATATAAAGGTATGCATCCATAATCAAAATAAATGTTTTCGTTTAGATATTTTTGCGCCGGGTCTCTGTGACCGTCTATTTTTCATTATGTACTATAGGCACATGTTTCGGTTTAAGAGTTAATAAAATTTAACATCATTTTAGCTTTTTTTTACGGAAGCGTTATTTTTTTAATGAAATCTCACTTGTCACTACGAATAAATTCATCCTTTGATACTATATCTACACCTGTACAATTTTTTTGTTAAACGCATAGATGCTCTCAAATATATCAACGGCTTTACGCCTACACCAGTGGTAATAAATTAAAGAGTAGAAAAATTAAAAAGCATGTGCCACCACCTACTGTTACAGAAACAAATGATTAGAGCGATACGACTTAACCTTAGTTCTTATCCAGTCACTTGTTACGTTACCGCCTTAAGCTATTTGAAGTCACAGCCGTGTTAAAATGTAGGAAGTATCGTGAGATTAACGATGTTAATGATCAGCTTAAAAGATCTTAAAAGTGATTATAAGTTAAAAAACAGTCATATATGTCTAAGCTTTGTTGATTACTTGTGATGTTGGTAAACTTATTCCAACCTTGGGGAGAGTAGAAAAATATTTTGTAATTAGAACATTTTATTTCCTAATATATTTCTATAATTTCATAAAAAAATAACTAATTACATTTTGTTTACTAATTATTCGCACATTCGACAAATAATCATGTAATCATGTAAGTTGTCATATTTATTTATGTGTTTGACAACCGATGTTTATAATTTAATGACGATAAATTTTTTTATTTACATCTACGAACTTCGTAACTGTAGACATTCGCACGGGGGCGATTACAAACTTCAGTTATTGTTTAAAAAAGAATGTAAACTATGCTTCAGTTCAGGTTCTATCAGTCAGGAACCCATTAAATTGTCATTAAACAAAAACACAAGTCGACCTCATTCATACATGAGTAATAAACAAAAAGAAAGTAAAAACAATCTAAAAACGGGTATTCATCGTGGAATACCCAATCGAAAAAAGAAAACAACTACAAACCGATTATTGGAAGCAACGAATCGTCTACTGTAAATACCATTCTAAAGGCGCCTACAGACTAGCACACGTATGCGGTGAGAAGCCACGCATATGCGTGCGTACTCAAACCATTCGCTCTGCGCGTACAGACCTACAAACGCATGCGATGAGCAGCCACGAATACACATACGTGTGCAAATGTGGACGTGTGCATGTGGCTTTCGTAACCTCTTGCCGCATGCGTTGCTTCTCGCGAATGACTTGAGCATACATGCTGCGAGCCAGAGTGGTGTCAGTTTTTTCGTACACATCAAAGAAATATGCGTGTGCGTTCGTGCTCAGTTTAGACGGATAGCGTGGGGATTTGTTGCATTTGCAAGACAAGTTCGGATTTATTGAGTTTTATTCATTTTATTGATTTACGTGTAAAATGAAGTGGTCAAATGAACAATGTTTGCAATTAATAGATTTGTATGAAGAAAACCCTATAGTATGGGACTCCTGAGACATTTTTTCACGAATGGATGGGGCGCCTTAAGCAAGCATACATATTATGCCGTGATTTCTAATTTCAACGAATGCTCTGAGCGCGAATGGTTTGAGTACGCACGCATATGCGTGGCTTCTCGCCGCATACGTGTGCTAGTCTGTAGGCGCCTTTAGAGAGGGTCATGTACATGTGTCCCGCATAGCTGTTGATAAAATATGAAAGCTGATGATCTTCTAAAATTCTTGGATGAGACGGTACCCGATTCTACTTTTAACTGCGTGGAATGGCATAGATCCGACAAAAATTCTCTACATATAAGGCATCTTTAATTTTCGATAAAATTGACGAAGACCTAATATTTGGCCCAAAGAAGTTACAGTTAGGAGATTTAACTTCAAGAGAAATTTTCAGTACATAAAGAAGATTGAGAAAGAAACCTAGAAGCTTCTACAACCTTTTATCAAAATAAACTAATTCAACAAGGTACGGTAAGCACATTTCATTTCATAATTTGCAGTGTATTTTAAATAAAGTCTATATGATCAATGCTTTTCTTGCGGATCAAAATTTATATGACGTCATATGTTTTTCAGAGCACTGGCAAAGTGAAGAAAATTTAAAATTTACTACCTAGCATCTCCGGCTTTTCATTAGCTTAAAAAGAAACAAGGTAAAGTTGCAATTTATCTAAAAGAAAATGTTATGTATTCTTTTTTTAATCTAAGGGAATATATTGTAGAGCAAAGTTCAGAGTTTTGTGCAATTTATGTAGCTTCAATAAAAACCAATATTTTATTTCTATACATATCAGGTGAGGAAACTCTGACTTGTTTTTGGTGAATTTTGACGTCTTTGCTTAGTAAAGCAGACAAACTGCTCATACTTGGTGATTTTAATATAAATTTTAAAATTGAATCTGACCCTTCTTTTGATAAAATTTATTAACATCTTTTGGTCTAAAAGTGACTATAAACGATTATACTAGAATCACATTCCAGTCCAGTAGTTGCATAGACAACATTATGACAAATTTTTCCTAAAAATATCTACAGACGGGCGTATTTTAACTTTATTTTTCTGACCACAGAGCTCAATTTTTATAACATTTCAAGGGTTTATTACTTCTGGTTTACAGAAGCTTAAAAGTGTGCTGGCTAGTATACAGATGGACCTTTTCTGTGATATTAATAATGATCCTGATTTTTTGACAGTCTTTCTTACCGAAATTTATAACAACTTAATATTAAAGCATTTTCCACTAAAGAAAGTACGACAAACTGCTGAAAAAACACCCGTGCAATGGTTTAGTAATGAATTAAGGTCTAACAAATCTAATCTTTCTCTTATTTAGCACACAGCAGGTGCCACCAAGTATTCCGATTTTTTTAAAGTATATGAATAACAAAAATTTAAAAATAATTGGCAATTACAATATGCTGAAAAGTCAACTTACTGTGATTTTATTACTAATTCCAATAATAAACCTAAAGACTACTGGAAAATAGTAAATTTTCAAAGGAATAATACAAGATCCAGTTCGGTACAACCTGGCCTACCTCCAGACAAAACAAGTCACTTTTTTACTACAATTGCATAGAATATAATTACATATTTTCCAATTGTTATTGCCGATGTCCTCTTCAATTATACAAGTTATTCTTTTCCCAGCAAATCTTTTTTTTTCCCTTTGTGAAAGAAGAGGTCTCTCAAATATTAAAATCTCTTAAGTAATTCTAATTGTAGGGACGTTCACGAAATTAATAGCAAAATTGTGAAAGAAACTTAAAAGTAGGTACTATCTATTTACAAAAAAGGTGATTCCTCAAAAACTGACAATTACAGACCCATAAGCATTGTTTCCACTTTTGGAAAAGTGATTTTCAAGGTTATCAAACAACAATTTTATTTCTTTCAAAAATTAAAGGCAAATATCGAGCACAATTGTAATAATCAAATCTTGCCCAAGTACTTTCGCTTTCTACAGCATCATCAGGGGCATTTCGTCAAATTTGGGCTATCCAGCAAGCGCAGAATGTAATAAACATGAAATTGAAACATAAATTGTACATAACACTACACTAGAACAAGGACAAACAGTTTAAAATTATTTAATCTGGATATCCCAAATTTGACGAAATGCTGTATCCCCTGATGATGCTGTAGAAAGCGAAACTATTTGGGCAAGATTTGATTATTAAAATTGTGCTCGATATTTGCCTTTAATTTTCCAAAGTTCATTTATTCGAGCATTCAACCTTATATCAATTTTATTTCTATTTTGGGCCAAATAATTACTTTAGCAACTCACACTATGGATTCAGAAGTGCTCGTTCTACAACGAAAGCGGTATTTACTGTTGTTAACGGGGTGATTGAGGCGCTTGAACGCGGCAATCGCGTAGCTATATCTCTTTGCGACTTGTCAAAGGCTTTTGACTGTGTTTCACGTGACATTTTGTTTTACAAATTAAATTACTATGGAATCAGAAGTATCCCTCTGAAGCTTATAACTTTTTATCTATGTGGCAGACACCAGGTGGTAGTGTCTAAAGGTCATCTCTCTGACTTTCTATTCGTAAAAATGCAAGTTATATCTGCATGTAATTTATATAATGATCCAGATAACAAAGAGGCATATCTGACAACTAAAGAAAAGGCTATTAAGTTCATTATTTGTTATTCGCCAACTAGCAAGGGTTGTTAACTTTGAAACATTAAAAATGACATATTTATGAATTTATTTTACCCTGACCTTCTTCTTCCTTTGCCCTATCCGTTTCGGACGTTGGCTATTAACAAGGCTATTTTGACTTTGTTTACGGCACCTCTGAACAGTTCGGTCGATGTCAGTCCGAACCATTGTCGCAGGTTATGCATCCATGAGTGTCGTCTTCTTCCCGGTCCCTTCCTACTGTCGATTCTTCCTTGGACTATTAACTGTAGCAGCCGGTACTTAGTATGCCTCAGGACATGTCCGAAGTACTCAAGCTTCCGTTTCTTTACGGTGAAGATTATTTCTTTGCTTTTGCCTATTCTCTGCATTACTTCCAAGTTAGTGATGTGGTCTGTCCAGGATACCCGAAGAAAACGGCGATATATCCACAGCTCAAAGGATTCTAGTTTCTTCAGGGTGGCTTCCGTTGTGGTCCATGCCTCTGCTCCATAGAACAAGACCGGGAAGACATAACACTTGACCAGTCTTAATTTTAGTTCCATTGAGATTTTGCTTGTGAATCACTTTTTCATATTGTTGAACGCGTTTCGCGCTTTTTCAATTCGTGATCTTATTTCTGTTGACTGGTCCCATTTTGTGTTGACTGTGGTTCCAAGGTATGTGTATGTCTCCACTTGTTCTATTTTTCGGTTGTTTAATGTCAATTGCATCGGAGGTTGTTGTGTTCTGCTGATGAGCATGCATTTAGTTTTGGTTGTATTGAGTTCTAAACCATATTCTTGACTTGCTGTGTGTATGCTTTGCATGAGTCTTTGAAGCTCGTTGCAGTTATTTGCGATAATAACTGTGTCGTCAGCATATCTAATATTATTGATTACCTCTCCGTTTACTTTGATACCCTCCGAAACTTCTCCCAGTGCTTCTCTGAAGATTTGTTCAGAGTATATATTGAACAGGAGCGGCGAGAGGACGCATCCCTGTCGTACACCCTTTTTAATATCTATCTTCCCACTGTGTAAGTTGCCCATCTTTATCTCAGCACTTTGGTTCCAATAGAGACTGGTTATTATGCGCAGATCCTTGCCATCAATATGCATCTTCCTGAGCATTTCCATCATGTTTGACGTTGTCAAACGCCTTGGAGAAGTCGATGAAGCACAAGTGGACGTCCTTGTTCATGTCTCTGCATCTTTGAATTAAAACTTGCAGACTGAAGATCGCCTCTCTTGTGCCCAATGCGCTTCGGAATCCGAACTGTGACTCCGATATATTTGCTTCGCATTTGTTATATATTCTATTGTGTATGATTTTGGTGAAAACTTTGGTAATGTGATTTATCAAGCTTATTAAGCGGTGTCACAGTGTTTTGCACTTGGTGTTTTAGGTATGGCTACAAAGGTCGATCGAAGCCATTCCTCCGGAATCTCCCCTTTGTCGTAAAAGGTGTTAAAAAGGCCTGTCAGAAAATCGAGGAAGTGGTCATCCGTTTCGCATAAGAGTTTTATGATCTCGCTCTGTATGTTGTCGGGACCTGGTGTTTTGTCGTTTTTTAGCGATGAAATGGCTTTTTCCACTTCAGACCTTAGTATTTCGGGTCCAGTCATGTCGTCATCTTGGTCCACTGTCGCTCTGCGTTTATCGTTAAAAAGTCGTTCTACGTAATCTTTCCATGTGTCAATGAGCTTCAAGTCGTCTGATATAAGGTTACCGTCTGCGTCTATTAGTGTCGGGTGGGGATTATTGGTTTTCTTTTTAGTTGTTAATTCTTTGATCTTTTTGTGCATGTTGTGGTAGTCATATCTTCTGTCGCACTCTTCGATTTTATCGCATTTCTCCTTCAGCCAGCGTTCCTTCGCTACCTTTATCTTTGTTTTTATATTGTGACTTGTTTCTTGATACTTCACTTGATCTTTGCATTTGTTTTGTCTTCTTTCTTCCATCATATCAAGGATTTCATCCGTCGTCCATTCTTTCTTCTTTACGCGCTCCTGAAACAGAAGTGTCTTGTTTGTCATTTCAACAGGTCTTTTTATTTTTTCCCATTTAGCAACTGCGTCTTGTGCGGGTTCACTCAAGTTTCCAATGTTTCTTCTTAAGGATAGGATTCTACCCTGACCTAAGCTATGGATTAATCATATTGGTCAATTTAACAAATGCACTTTAAATTTTTAGAATGCAAAAGAAAGCTATCATGATTTAGCAGGGGTTATCTATTTAGTTAATTACTGCTGACCTTTGTTTATCAAATTCAAAATTATGCCGCTACCTACTCTGTTGATATTTCAAGTTTTGACTAAAATTCACAGAAAAGGGGCTCATTTAATAAAGCAGTCTGATATTCACGTTCGCAATATGCGAAACTGTCACTACTTACGAAATCGTTGTAGGTTACGTCTTTCAAATAAAAATTGCCTTAATTATAACTATTACAATATTTTACCAAAAAGTATTAAAAAGCTAAGCTGTAATACTTACAAAAAAGTATGAAAAATATCTTCTGAAACATTACTTTTACTGCTCAGAACATTCACTGAACTACTTAACGTGACTTTATCATAAATCTTTTTCTGTTTAATATGACACGTGTTCTTGTTTCTGATATATTGAAGTTACGTTTTATATTCCTTTTTTATATACTACGTATTTTTTTTGACTTGATACAAAAAATATCTGTATTTGTTAAGTAGGTAAATAAATAAACTCAAACAAGTTCTCATAAACACTTCGTCTAAGGACTAGCAAACTTATTACTTAAACATCATAGTTTTTAAATATCAAAGATATAATTCAAAATTAATCAAACTACATTTAAAGGGTTTTTACCAACATATTTAGTGGCTTCCAACATGTACATCCAGATAGCACTGATGATGGAATAGTTATTCCGAAATCGTTCTGTGATGTAGTTCTATAGAGGGTGTTTATTAATATAACTTTTATAAAGGAAATTATTTTAATAAATATCGTTACAAAAAAAAGTGTTTTGAAAAATGATAGGCCGGTCCTGAACTTTGGAGATATGCTAACTCTCGGTTGGCTATCTCCAACAATCTCTAGTTACAAACACACAGAGACACCTGAAATAACAACCCGAGTCACAACGTCCACTACTGCAACTCTTCAACTGCGAAGATACTGCGAAAATTGCTTACTAACGACTACTGATCGCCTACTGATTTCAGGAACATGACAACTGGGTATTTTCAACACGGTTTTCGATCGAGGATGGAGTAGAAACACGTTCGAAGAATTCATTCATCGCATGATTTAGTCATTCAGTGAACTAAACTTAGTCCATGCATTTAATTGTTTTGTGGATATTATGTAGGTATGATAAATATATTAATCTCCAAAAGCCCTTTTTTATGCAATAAAATACGGCAATAAATAAATTATTTTCATTCTAGAATTTTCTCTTTCTTTTATTTTTGAAATAAAACCATAATCCAAATTGGATCGACTGATTATATTTTCAAGTTTAATCTTCATTAAAATACAGGTGCGGATTGTGAAAGAATGATGTAATAATTTGACGTTTTACACAAAACGAATACTAAATTGATGTCTAAATTAGATTAAGGGGTTCCCTTATCCATCATTTGTATATAATAAAATCTATTATGGATGCCATTAAGCGAATTAGCTTTGCGAGGCAATTGTATATTTCAGCTATCTAATTTTGGGTTTTTTAATTTATAATGTCATTTTTCTAAAACTTTTCTGAAACAAAAATATTAAATTTTAAAATAATAACTTCTAGAAATTACCTATGTACTACACTCAAACCAATAACCTTATAACTCTAGGGCCTGAAACTACATTCCACATTATTACAGCGGAAGCTATCTCGTTGCCACCCCTTTTTGCAATAGACTCGTCCCACATGAAGCATGAACCTTCGGCAGTACTATCATGAACGGTAAAATTAAATGTCCATAACTACGTTAAATAAAACGATTTTCCATTAGTTAACATAGGTATGGGGAGGCATTTTTGCAAATCTATCATTGCTACGACTTCTTTTAAATTCCGCTTGTATCTTATCTTATCCTGACTTTTAACTTTTATCTGTTTTCTGCGTCATTCAAATGATCTGCCTTTTTCTTTAAAATGTCTTCAACTCCATTAGGATCTGCCTCTTTTCACTTATATTCAAAACTGTCACAGCTATCACGTTTATCAATTTTAGGGGACTTGATATGAATGTTGAACTCGGTAGAAAAAATTTCTCGGTACATACTTTTCTTTACAGCAAGTTCTTTTGCATAATCTTTCTTATTAATCCACTCAAAATGTAATTTGTAACGTGTGGTCCAATAAGCCGATCTCTCGGCAATATATCAGAAACTATTTATGTTATAACTTTAGGAGAAAAAATTCCTTAGTAAAAGTGGCCAAGAGAAATCGCTGGAAATAACTTTCAAGTTTCTGGGTTAACCGCTAGGGGGCGCAACCTGTGAAGAAAACTTTGAAAACCAATTTTTTGGGAAATATGCCCAATTATATCAAGTGTTAAATAAGTAAACTAGAAAGGGGCCTAAATTCTACACAAGTTCAAGTACTTTTTTTTATTTTTTCAAATAAAGGGTGGGGGAGAGTGGCAAAGTATTTGTGGATAAATACCTATAACTTTGGTTTGAATTAACCGATTTTAACGAAATTAGTGTTATTAGAAAGAGCGTGGATAAATTAATTTACCTCTACTATAAAATAATTCTATTTAGTTTTAATTGTCATAGGTAGAGGGTACTTTCGAATAGAAAAAATTAAAATTTGTTTTTCTTCAAAATGTTTAATGGACACACCTATTTATTGTAAATTATAATGGAACTGGATTAAATTCGTAACAAAATCGAAGAATCTTAATGTTGATACCTATTTTGACCATTGTTATTTCATATGATTAAACATATTTTTTTTCGAAACTAAGTAGGCTACGACAATGAATTGGCGGGGAGTTCATATATTGTTTATTTATTGACAGCAGTCAAAACATTGTTAAGAAGTGTTATATTATAATTCGAATTGAAGATTACACTTTTTTCCATAAATATTAATATTGGTAATATTAGTTATTAATTATCAGTACTAATAATTCGTGATGAGTGCCTATATCAAATCCAGAATTATATGATATGATAGGAGTTTATTTTGAATGTCACCAAAATGCCGCTATTGCCTCACGTATATATTCTGTAAGATATCCTGACAGAAGACGTTATGGCAAAGAAGTATTTGAAAGAAAGGCAAGAAGATTAAGAAAAACTGGTAGTTTTCAACGTCCTTGTTTTAAACGACGTAGTAGAGGTATGACCGAAGATAATTCAATCAATGTTCTTGCTTTAATTCAATAGAATCCACATATAAGTAGTCGGCAAATCGCTATAGAATTAAACATACCCAAAACTGCTGTTCTAAGGATTTTAAAACATCACAGGTTGGTTTTTCATATTATAAAGTGAACGTTTAGGTCAGAAACTTGGAATTCTTTTTAAACTTTAGATTCAACTGTTACTTTAATATTCCGATAAAAACGGAAACACTGCGTTTTTATCCTTTTATCCGTCTCTTAAAAATAATTATGCACGATTTATCTTGTAAAACAATTGAGGATTTTTCAAGATTTTTTGAGTTTTAGTAAATATAGTGGTTTCTTTTTCACCAATATTTGTTGTTCTGTTTTTTAGACCGCATCCTTATCATGTAGTTCTCCACCAAGCTTTACATGAGAAAGATTTTGATGCAAGACTGGATTACTGCAATTGGATGTTAGGTCTGCTAAAAGAACAACCGCATATCATGTCAAAGATTTTGTGGACAGACGAGGCTACGTTTAATAGTGCGGGTGGTGTTAATCTGCATAATATGCATTATTGGGCTGAAGAAAATCCGCACTGGATACATGAGGTGCAGGTTCAAGGTAGATGGAGTCTTAATGTTTGGTGTGGTATAGTTGATGGAAAGATCGTAGGTCCATATTTCTTTGATAGAACTTTAAATGGCGAAACATATTTGGATTTTCTGGAAAATCAGTTGCCGGCTTTAGTGAAAGATATTTCCTTACAAACAAGAAGAGATATGATATTACAACATGCCGGGTGTCGTGCGCACTTTTCCAGATGAGTTCGAGATTATTTGTATGCAAGTTATCTAAATAAATGGATTGGAAGGGGAAGTATATTTTCATGGTCAGCTAGATCTCCAGACTTAACATGTCTGGACTTTTATCTGTGGGGAAGATTGAAGGACTTAGTGTACCAAACTCGACCAACCACGCGAGACGACATAAAACAGCGCATTAAGCGCAGCGCAGAAAAAAATATAGCCCGTTTCACTTTTCGTGTATCAAAAAATATTTCATGAGTTTGAGCCAGCATTGACTTTTCATGTTCCAAAAAAGGATCAGGGCTTACAGTGCAATGCATAACATTAGGCCACAAACAAAGAACCGCTAACAGAAGACTGTAAAAAACACATAAAAAATAGAACAAGAATCGATGACTAGGAAATCCGAAGATAAAAAGAGGGCTGCAAACGAACATGGCAAAACTTTTCGCTCCATTAGTTTTAACCTTCAGGCAATCTTACCTATACCACATGCAGGAGACAGTCAAATTTATTGTAGACATAAACTTAATGTATATAACTTCACAATATATGATGCCGCTACGTTGGATGGGTATTGTTTCATCTGGGATGAGACCCATGGAAATAAACGTAGTGCCGAGATAGGTACTTGCCTTTTGAAATACCTCAAAAGTTGACCTGATACAGTTTGCCACGTTGCATCATTTTCAGATACCTTTAGCGGCCAAAACAGAAATAAAAATGTTGCGGCCGCAATGTTATATGCAGTAATTCACATCAACCACCTAAAAATTGACCTGAAGTTCATGGAGTCGGGACATTCCTATCTGGAGGCCGACTCAATGCATGCCACGATTGAACGAGCTAAGCGCCATAAAAAAATTTACTTAACTCGCAAGTGGTGTCGGCTAGTTTCAGCCTCTAGAATGAGACCAAGACAATACATTGTGGAAAACATGAAATTTAATGATTTTTTTGATTTACAAAACCTGGTAAATAATTATGATTTTAACACAACCATGAACACAAAAAAGGAAAAAGTGAAATGGCTAAATATTAAATGGTTGAGATTTTACAAAGAAAAACCATCTATAATACAATATAAATACTGTTTATCTCAAGAAAATTTTGAAGAAATACAAGTACGTTGTAATGGAAAGGCTGCAAGAAAAAGAACAAGCACAAACCGTGAACTAAACCAAAAGTATTTGACAAGACTACCAGTTTCACATAAAAAAAGATTTGGAATATCTTTTAAAATCTAAAGTTATATATACTCCCAGTTATATATACTTATAGAATACTCCCAGTTTATAAAAGACATTCCAGTGTCAACCAACAATATTCCAAGTCGAAATGAAGAGTCTGACATTTCAGATTAGACAATCAATTCTCTATAAATATACCATAAAAATATTAGTTTAGGATTTTTTACTTTGCCTTTAATAGAGTATTATTTCTTGTATTTGTGTCAATAAAAATAATTATTTTTTTCAATGTGCTATTAACTTCCTTAAAATTTTTTTTTGTACTACAAAGGTGTTAAGTAACAGCAACAATTATTATTATTATTTCGGGACCCGCTAACATTTAGAGGCTCTTTAGAACTTACAAAAGGTCTTCAGATGTCACAAAATATGTGAGCAATTATTAATAGGTACATGATAAAAACTATAATTTTAATAAGATTTAAAACCTTAATTTTCAATTATTGGAAAACCAACAAATTAGCACTTGGCACATTTGCACGCTAGGCCATCAATATCATCCACAGAGTTTTCAGAATATCTACTACAAGAAAGTTCGTCAAATATGTTTTCACTCTCAATTTTTTCATTCACGGTAAAATTTTTATTGGCAACATCAGAATATTTACTACAAGAAGCAACTTGCAACATCATTAAACATAACAGACTTTAACTGACAGTAGATTTTATGGTTCTCATCAACAGAAACATGGTTTTGTTCATTAGATGAATCAACTTCATTAGGTGAACATGAATTATTGCAATAATCCTTAAATAGTTTTATTAAAAATTAAGCTCTTGTTATTAAGCATGGAAAAGTATGTTAAGCTCTGCAAGATATTACACTTCAGAACAATTGTGTACCCACTTTAAGTTAGTAATGTGTAAATAAGATAGGTACAAAGTTTTGTACAGTTTTAACAGTTACAGTACACAGAAAAAAGTTCACTTACCTTTATTGTTTTTTTATAAACACATTTTTACCATCTTCATTGCTTTTGATTCAGGCATTTCTAGTTGTTCTTTATTATCACATTATTCTCGATAAAGAAAAAAGTTATCTTTCTCTATAAACCATGCAAAGACATTAGCTTATAACCCCAACTTTTATACAGCTGACATGGAGATTGGACTACCGTGTTTTTAAGAATCAGTGTGCTCTGCAAAAAAGACCAATATACCACATAGGGCCTTTTACAACAAATATAATAGTGAACATCCGACTGGCAAATATTTTAGTAATATTACCTGGACAACCACCTATTAAACCCATTAGCGCCTGAATTATTTTTTTATTAAATATTTGTCTAAAGACTTTTATTTTAAAGTTATATGTATGTATATTTATATTAACTTTGTAAAAATTTCTTTATTTTTTAAAAGGGGGTCCTTACAGGACCCCGTGTTCATATGATCACGCTATGCGTATATGACGTACAAAAATACTCTTTCTGATAAAAATTTATTTTTGATTACATTTTATGAAAAGTTCCGAAACAATCGATACAGAGTCTGACATTACACTTTCCACATTGTGTTCAAACAGTTTTTTCAATCCAATCCACAGTACCGTCTTTTGTTACAAGGCTCCACCAAATGATTTCTGCCATCAAGTCTTATCTCTCTGCAGATTTTGCTATGTAGTTTAGAATTAAAACCACGTGGAAGACCGGCACCTCTGCAAGCAACGCCATATTTCTACAAAATAACCTGAACGATTCTTCTTCTAAAATCCAGTTAAGGCATATCCTCTTCACTCCTTTCGTACACATGTGTCTACTAATTCAGTTAAATTTATATCGTGGAAATAATGAAAAAGAAACCTGTATTTGGTAATATATCTACTACAGGACACTATTCTCGACCGTTCTGTAGTGAAGTTAGATAAATCACTCATAGTTGGTAGCAGTAGTAACATCTGGAGAATCGTAGAAAAATTATTCCATACCGTGACTTAAATAAATATTAAATAAACGTGGTAAGTACTGTTATTCTAACATCATTTTAAGCTGTAACTAGTATTTGGTCTTCTATTAGTATTACTTCGTATTGTCGAAGTTCCCAAATGTCTACAAAATTTGCAGTATCAGAAAACACTGTTTCTACTATTAAATATTATGGCTACATATATGTGTACATTAGTTTCCAGCCCTAGTTGTACTATTGATTATTATGGCTACATACAGGGTGATTGTTTGGGTTGGAAACCTTAAAATATCTCAATTAAGTACCATTTAAGCAGAAAACGTCGAGTCAGATCTATTTTTATTTTGGATAACTGCAACTGTGACGACGTCATTTTATTGCGAAACACAATTCACCTTGTCATTCATTTGATTTTTGATTAAATGGTACTTACTCAATGGAGATATTTTAAGGTTCCAACCCAAACAATTACATTATACGTGGACACTAGTTCGTAGTTAGTAGTAAATAATAATTAAAAATTAATAGTAGTAGTAAATATTAATTAATTAAAAACGCGTTATTTTTTTAAAGAACGAAAAAACCTTCAACCCAAGAAGAACTTTTAGCTCTGCTTGATGAAAGTGATATACATGCATTTGATGACTCTATAGCAGACAATAATTACATACCTGATGTGAGTGATTTAAGTGATCTCGAATCAGACAATGATGCTGGAAAGAATGAAGAGACAACTCAAAATTTTCAACAGGAGAATACTCTTAACGGGGATGAAAATTTAAGTGATTCCGAATCAAATGTAGATGAAAAGCAGATTAGCCTGACAGAAAGTATTTGTGACAAACAGGAAGTTGGAGATGTAATTCAAAGTGTACACACAGATGAAGTCGAGACGGAGGGTGAAAACTCAGCAGAAAATGGAACTGTTCATTCTGTCCAAAAAAATAATAGCGTGGAAGCTCCTAAAAAACAGAATTTAAAAAAAATAATTTTAAATGGGACCAAAAATTTAAACTGACAACTAAATTTCCAGAATTTGAAACTAACTTATTAGATTCAAGCAGCGAGTTTGAGCGATTACCATTAAAATAGTTCGACGATTCAATGTTTTTGTTGAGTTAGTTGCTACACAAACAAAAAGTTCGTGGAAAAGTACTAAACACAACTGCTTCTGAGATTCGAAATTTTGTAGGAATTGGTAGAAACTGCAATACCAATATGGAAGGTGTGGACTTGGTAAATCGGATGATATCAACCTATCGTTCCTATCACAGGATAAAGAAATGGACTCTTGGAACCATTCATGGATATGAGTGTATTGAACTCCTGGATCAAATACAGAAATGAGTGCAGTAATCATCATGTTCCTCCTCGAAAAGTTATGGACTTATTGGATTTTAAAACACAAATAGCGCAAGAACTGATTTTAAATAATAAGACTAAAAGAACTTTATCTGATGAGGATAAAGGTGGGCCTACTGCAAAAAAGAAATTCTGTGGAAAACCTGGATTTGTTGCTATTCCTCTTTAACAAATGCGACGTAATGAAGTTAACCATTTGCCTGTAGCAGAAGATCTGATAACTGCCCAGAGATGCCGAAAAGAAAGTTGGAAGGGTCGATCTAGAATAAAGTGTACCAAATGTAATGTATATTTGTGTATTCTTAAAGATATAAATTGTTTTAAAGACTTTCATTGTTCAAAATAAAAAAATATTTTAATTTGTTTTTATAACCTTCATTTACTGTTTGGTCCCTGTATACACATATGTGTACAAATTAGTTGAGAGGATATTCTGCGTACAATACTAGAGTACACATTTGTGTACAAATTGATAACGGCGACTGTTATTAATTAGAGCTTTGCTAACACAATCATAGTCTTATTTAGGCCTAAAACACTCCGTAAAATAATAAATTATTATTAAATAACACATTCTGCAATGTCGGGACCAAAATAACCTGAACGATTCTTCTTCTAAAGTCCAGTTAAGACATATCACAACCAAATTTTCTTGCAACTCCCAGGCGATATGAATGGACGCATCCAAAAACCATGTAAATATTGGCCACCACCACTTTTTACCACGAATAGATATTCAATAACATGAAATATTTTGGTTCATTTTATCTGTACCGCCCATATGCTTGTTGTAGTAAGTAAAAAGTGGTGGACGCATGACTAAAATTTTTTTTCTGTTCTCGAGAATAACGCTGGGCATATGTAATTGCTTGAACACCATAAGCAGTAGATGCAGCGGCCACAACTGAATTGTCCATCCATTTTATGACAATTATTCCATTTTTTCGTAATAATTGAAAAGCATATTCTCCGCGGTTTTTCTTTTTCATTAATTAATTGCTTTTTATGTTACAGGTTTTTGGAATCCTATTTTCACGGATAGTTCCCGTTCCGTGATGTCCTCTGTCCCTAAGTTATTTTAACAACACCATACCAGTAAATAAATTATCGAAATAAATATGCATAGTTAAACTTTAAAATTGATGTGGAAAAGTGTCAAGCATTTGTACCAAGGGTGCAGCACACTTTACAAATTTATTTTCGTAGTCATCATCAGAAGTATTTAGACTCCATACTTTATATCTAAATCTAATAGGTTTATTTCGAATGCACTGTTTGCAACCGTGCTTACCAACATAGTCTATCATTGACTCATCAAAACTAATATGTTGTTAGGGCTTATATAGTTCTGCAAATTTATTGTTTAATATATTTGTCAATGGTTTTAGTTTCCACATTTTATCCACCGTTGACGGAAACTTATTATCTGCAAGGTGTAAATATCGTGAAATTGCAATAAAACAATCCATTCTCATAGAATTGTAAACAACTTCATTGCGCAGATCCCCTTATGAGTCCCAATAGTTGCTCTTTGAAAATACTGTATTGTAACCAGACAAAATTAGTATGACTTACAAAAATTTGAATCTCTTCAGGGATCACATTGAAATATGAACAATTTTTTGAAGCAATACTTATTACTTTCTTTACAAAAAAGTCGCAAAACATCTATCATCAAGCAAAATATATCATATATACTTAAGTCTTTGTATTTTGTATAAGAAGGAGAAGAAAAATCGAACAAGGGTGGTACTATATCACCTGCTATCCATTCAGTCTCTAGATAAGCTTTCTTGGCAGATTTTTTGATAGAATCCTCTATGGTTTTAGCTACTTCATGAACCGAGTCATTTATTTGCTGTTTATCCCCCTTATATTCTAACTGATCCTGACTTTCATTATATGAATTCATCACAACATCTGCACCTGCACGTAATTGTCTACCGGTTTGATTATCAACTAGTCCTTCTTCCTCATCGCCAGAGTCTTCGTGAGTTAGTACATTTGGATCTGGAGGCTCTATAAATCTTTTATTTAAATCTTGATCGTCGTGCTTTTCAACCATAGCTAATGCTTCTTATTTTAAGGTAAAGTTTAATTTATTTGTATAACATATTACACCACAAAACAACATTTCAATTTTTTTTTATATAAATGCAATACTTACACAAATCGGATGTAAGAATTTGTCATTTTTCAAACTGCTAACGAGCAAATTCACCACTACAATAAAACACTTATGAAAACAATTTGATGCACCTCGCACTGTGTATTATTTTAAAATACGGCATCAGAAAAGCATTGGCCTTGAGCCGAGGTTAAAATTATCACAGAGTTGCCAAAAAAAAAATTATAAAATCTTGAGTTGTCTTGTTATGTGATCATATGATCACGCTAGAAGTTAATGGGTTACGCACCATTCGAAAGACAATGCGTTTATTACTTTACTTTACTTAATCAGTTGCGTTTAATTCCTGTAAAATATTCCCACAAAAGAATTTAAGGCCATTAATACTATTATTATAAAGCAACTGTTAAATATGTTTAGCAACCTCCGACAAATCTTTTAAAAGTTAAGGCTTACATACTAATAAATATAATTCATTGATGGTTCTACCAAAAAATATGCCCTTACACTGGTAAATTTGAGCTCCATCACGTCTTGTAAGAAAATACGT
This sequence comes from Diabrotica undecimpunctata, assembly GCF_040954645.1. NCBI lineage: Eukaryota > Metazoa > Arthropoda > Insecta > Coleoptera > Chrysomelidae > Diabrotica > Diabrotica undecimpunctata. The sequence goes on along the minus strand of NC_092809.1, from coordinate 64,999,626 downwards.
CGGACCACACACACCAAAGTAACGGTATCTCCCGGTTTAACAGGTTGACTGCCAAGCTGATTTAGTATTATTTATCATTATGTATTTGTGAACCATATTGGTACACAGCACTATTTGCCAACGGCAAACTATGTACCTATGTGCTACACAGCATGCTGATGTACTAATCATTCTATGTACCTGTATAGACGCACAAGTTTAATATTTTATCTGAAAATTTTATTCAGTTGGCCTCCTAGACCAAGTTTGGAAATATAGCCCATTATTTTTTGGCAAGGATGTTTTAAAATAATACACTTTTTAAATTTAAAAGAAAAAGAGTTTGCTTATCAAATAAAAACACATAAAAATACAGATTAATGCAATTTAAAGAAACAATCAGCGCAAAAGTATTTACATCAAATCGGACAACATGTCCACACGAGTTTGTTGTGCTTTTTTTCGACCATCTTTGTTCGCCACTTCCGTCTAGCGATGTTGGTATCTTCCTCTTTTGTTTATCTTCAGTAAAATGTAAAAATCGATATTTTCAGAACTGTCTGCTATCTAATACTTTTTACCAACTCTTCGGGATCAGGATGGAATGGAGAAGTTTAAATTAAATTAATCAGGTCTGTGAAGTCATGAGTACCACATTGGTGCATATACTATGTTTGATGTATATAGCAAAAAAATACTGCATAAGACCCAAAATATTATATTGATAATCAAATATTTAAATACAAAGCAGATTTAACAAACAATATGGTGTGCCCCAGGGCCGATATATTGATTTTCCCAAACAAGCTTATGGAGATGATAGTGTGAACCATATCGGTGCACATAGCAGTCAACCTGTCAAATATTCCTTTACAAAAAACAATATATTTTTATTGTTATTTCATTTCTCCGCTGTGCAAGATGAAGTAAAGTTCGCCGTGTTTTAGGGACATCTGTTAAGGGAGATCTTTGTATACCTTTTATGTATTCTTTATATTTATTTTCTGCTACTTCGAAACAGTTTTTATTTACGTTTTCATCTGCATATAAACTGATTACTTTCCTATTTACCTGCTAAGATAGTCTTTACTTTTCAATAACTTGCACCGACACGGCAGATACAAATTAAATGAAAACATACTTGTAGTATAAATTGCATAAGTATTTAATTCTGCTGAGATATTAATCATTACTTTTCTATCCAAATCAAGAATATCTTAATTTTACTTTTTACAAAATTGTGTACGATACAAGTTAACGTTTAATTAATACATCAATCAAAAACAAAAATTCAATGTTAATTAACCATATAATTCTCTTTTGCCTACAAAGTATGTAAAGAATTATATGGAGTTTTAGCTCATGCATTCGTTTATTTTATCGATCTATCTAAGTCCGACAAGAAAATGTTAAACAGGTGACCGTTTGAGTAGCTGTCTCTTAATCCTTCTTCAAGATATAATCTAAATAATCGGACAGAGTCAGTTGAAAAGTCATCTGAGTGTAAAGGTTTTGAAATGTTTTCGGTGTCTACTTAGACGATAAGATTAATGGGCTCCGGACATCTTTTTTTGAAAATAACAAACATGCTCGACTTACTAGTAAATCAAAAATGATAGATATGGAGTAAAGAAGGGTACTCAGACGGTCAGAAGCACTAATGGCCTGTTTTAAGAAGATTATTTGGATATAACCTTAATAGAGTAGAGTGTATTAAAAAAATATGTTTGGAACTTTGGTACTAAAAATATTGTACTTTTTAGTCGCTACCTAAAAAAGGGAAAATATTTTTAATTGTTTGTTCGACTAAAACTATGGCAAAGAATAGAATATCTATAGAAAATATGCATATATATATATATATATATATATATATATATATATATATCTATTTTACTTTTATTATTCACTCGCATTATCCTTTTCCATTTATATAGTATATATATATATATATATATATATATATATATATATATATAGTGGCCGGCGTAGCGCAAGCGGTAGGATGCTTGACTCGCAAGCCGGTGGTCCGGGGTTCGAATCCCACCGCCGGCAAGAACATCTAGACATTTTAAAAATGTCTATAGGCCCCAGGTCGACTCAGCCTGAATAAAAATGAGTACCTTGGGTAAAACCAGGGGTAATAATAGACGGTTGAAGCGTAGCACTGGCCCTGTTACCTTCCTTGTATACCGTAGGCCCTAGATATAGCAGACTACCCTGCTATACTCCCAAAGCCGCGACAGCGGTATAAAACGGGAGACTATTATATATATATATATATATATATATATATATATATATATATATATATATATATATATATATATATATATATATATATATATATATATGTTACGAGCAATGTCCGAAATTGGACAATCCTAGCATTGTACAGAAAACCTTGTCCACTTCTAGCATTGTACCCCTTTACTGTACAATCTCCGAAATATATATAATCGTCGGACTTTGTATAAACGAATTGCTGTACAATGTTCGAATTTCAATAAGTAGCCATGCGTCAAAGTTTGAGATAATATATCAGATATCGATTCATATCGATTTTTACTATTATTCCCCATTTATTAAATCCATAATTAACCAGCGTTTTTGACTTTTGGATTCGTAGAATTAAATTATTTTAAATTATCATACATATCTCTTGAAAATCTAATATGCTTTACAAACATCTTCCCTATATTATAGTGATGTATCTATCTCTTGAAGCTTTGAAATGTTTCACTAACAATATCTCTATTGTAGAACAATTTCTTCTTCGATTCGATTTTTCAATTTTTGATTTGGTGTGTCGCTTGTCAATAATAATCGATTCGAACCGATGAGTGTCGACAATTATTTTGATTATTTCGGACATTGTACAGTTTGGGGGTACAATGCTAGAAGTGGACAATAATTTGTGTACAATGTTAGGATTGTCCAATTTCGGACATTGCTCGTAACATATATATATATATATATATATATATATATATATATATATATATATATATATATATATATATATATATATATATATAGTAAAAAGTAATGGCATGTCTGGCAAAACAGAAAACCAAAAATGGTTTATCGATGGAAGGCAACCGTATATACGTATTTCTGACTATTGATCGTCTTCAGTACGGTGCAGCCAAGTTAAAAAAGGAGCATATTAACTTGGGAAAGGATCACTACAGAAGCAATGCAACCAATTTGTGCCATTAGAGTTAGAAGACCCTGATGGTTTCCAGGGCAACAACTAACACCAACTACGGAGGAAGCTACAGCTACCTGAGGAAAGGAATGCCAAACATTGAAACGTTTAAATTGGTTGCATTGCTCCTGTAGTGATCCTTTCCCAAGTTAATATGCTCCTTTTCTAACTTGGCTGCACCGTACTAAAGATGATCAATAGTCAGAAATACGTATATACGGTTGCCTTCCATCGATATACCATTCTTGGTTTTCTGTTTTGCGAGACATGCCATTACTTTTTACTTTTACTATTCACTGGCATTATTCTTTTCCATTTATTTTAAACGTTTCAAAGTTTGGCATTACTTTCCCCAGGTAGCTGTAGCTTCCTATGTGGTTGGTGTTAGCTGTTGCCCTGGAAATCATCAGGGTCTTCTAACTCTAATGCCACAAATTGGTTGCATTGCTCCTGTAGTGATCCTTTCCCAAGTTAATATGCTCCTGGGGAAAGAAATGCCAAACGTTGAAACGTTTAAAACAATTGGAAAAGGATAATGCGAGTGAATAATAAAAGTAAAAAGTAATAGCATGTGTCGCAAAACAGAAAACCGAAAATGGTATATCGATGGAAGGCAACCGTATATACGTATTTCTCACTATTGGTCGTCTTCAGTACGGTGCAGCCAAGTTAGAAAAAGAAACGTTTAGCAGGGTTTGCTGACGTGTAGTTTTGATCTTTTCGACCTGATATCGCACATCTCTTTTATAAACTTTTTCTATGATTGATTTGGAGAGTCTGGCAATGCGTTTCGCTATATCTTCTACCTAAAGAGTTAGTTGTCGGGACGTTAGGGCGTGTTATCAGTTTTCTGATTGGGTTACAGGCAGTTGTAAGGATGTTAGGGCCTATTTTTAGTTTTCTGAATAGGTTTTAGACAGTGCGACTGCTATGCTTAACACCTTGACTGCGGTGGTTAAATACTTTTTATACTAGTTCTTGCGTCTCATGCCCCGGAGATAAGTTATGGTCTATTCTGTCTATGTGTCACATCCCCCTATGGCATGTGTGTACATGTAATTACTTCATGCCCTCTAGTACATAGAAGTATAATTTGAGCATATATTACATACAGAAAACTATTATAGAATTATTAATCTACCCTCAAACATGACATGCCGCCAATATCCGGTGTAGCACAGACAGCTAAACAAATTTTATCTTGGAGGTAATAAGGTGTTTATAAAAACAAAATACGTTATATTAAAATAAACAGAACAAACGCATTTTAAAATTAGTTAAAAGATTAAAAGTTATAAACAATAATTATTATAATTGTTACAAACTTTTTTATCCACTTCACGGTAACTTAAACCTGAAGATTTTAATACTTGCCAGCCTCCACATAGCTTTTGTCGTTTCCTTTTAGGTCATTCAGGTTTATTAAAAGTATGTACTCTTTTTTTGGAAGTGGTTTTTCTTCAGGTGATTGTAATAAATTAATAGCTGAAGTCCAAATTCTGTAATGCTCATTTTTGTTTCAGAGCACATATTGAATATAATTAAACTATTAACAATAGCTGTTCCAAGTATCATCTCAAATACTACTTTCTAAAAAAAAATTAATGAAAGATGGATATTAAAATTATAACTTATTTTTTTTTTCTTAGCGGTACCAATTCAAGCTTTGACCTAGCACTGTATAGTAAAATAATATCTCGTCAGAATAGTCTAAGCCTTTCTTTGCAGGTTGTAATTAATTATACATTTCGGTTTCACAATATCCTCTTTTTGCCTATTCTGCTTTTCTGTTAGAATCAACTGTTTAGTATGGGCTTGAAATCATTAACAAAGGTCTCTTATCCATCCATTTATTATTTCTTAGTCCATCTTTTTTTTCCAATGACCTCTGTTCGCTTCATCTTCTTGGACTCGTTAAAAAAATGGTATAAAAGGGTAAAAGGGGTATTCCTTTTCTGTTTTCTCTTAGAGTCCCACAATACACAATATTTTCTGATAACAATATTTTAACAAAAGGTTTTCGTGAATAAAAGTTATCAGCAAATAATATTTTGCCACCTTTATTTGTAATACAGAGAAGTTATTTTAGAACAACTGCTTCAGAGTGTGCTACATAAACTGGTTGTTGTTACTTTTTTCGTATGTAAATACTTACATTAAAAGTGTAGCCTTCAGGAGAACAGAGTTTGTATGGTTTCACTCCATATTTATGAGTCTTGTTGGGGATGTACTGGCGAAAATAGAAAATCTATGGTACTCTGAAAGGTACCATAGATTCATTTATAACGAGAATGTTGCAAGGCTCCAGTATTTTTTGAAAATTTTGAATCAACTCCGTAACTAAATTTTCTATTTTGCATAATCTATTAGTAGTATTAGATGTCTCATTATTTTCAAAATGAAGAAGTTTCAATAAAAGCAAAAAACTTTTGTCGAGTTAAAACTTTTGTGATAAATTTATTATAAAATATATTTTATCTTTAGACCAATATAAATTTAAATGTGGTACCTAAGAGACCCATTGCGATTATTATTAAATAGGAAGGCTCTTATTTCAGTTTTGTATGTGGCTATCCATAAATTTAACCTGGATTTTCTTGAGTGTCGCATACTTAATTGTTAATCAGCATGAATGTTGGTAAATGGCACAAATACCATTTTTATCGCTACCGCAAGATGCGACGGTTTGACCAATTTTACTATAGCACAGTTGAAAAATTACGCACATGTCCCTGGAGTACGTGACGCAGTAAAGGTGTTAAAGTTAAGGTTTTTCTCCACGTGATGGTTCTTACCTAATTCAGAGACTTAGAAGTTTTTTACATAAATTTGGCTTTGCTCGTATTGATCATAGACATCTTCGTAGCGTTTGTGTAAGCCAATCTTAAATAGAAAAAAACCAAACTGACTTTAGAGTTTCCACGGTAGTGGTTCAGTTATGGTGTGGTATTATTTTTCAATATTAGTCGTTAGCAACTTTATCGGTATATGAGGCACAATTGACAAATATGAGTATAAAGCTATAAGGAAAAATCATGAGGTTCAATTTAATTTTTGTTATGGAAACCACTTCTGATGACGAAAATAGACCAATAACATTATTTGAACTAAATTAATTAAAGTTACTTAAAGATCAGAATGGACCAGAAAGGCCAGTTGTTAGAAGTAGATGCTACTTGTGGTAAGGATAACAAACATCCCACATTTTGCTCAGAATGTCATGGGACCATCTGCAAAACACATTCACTTCAGAGAGTTACCTGTACTATGTGCAAAGAATAGATAAATACTTACAAGTTGTTTAAATATTTTTGTCGCAATGTCGAAAAAAACATGACGGTTAATTTTGTATGGTTTACTATGATTTTCCTTTGTATTATGTTATGCCGTAACTATTATAAACTACTTTTCAGAAAATGAACCGTTAATTCAATTTAAGATATATTTTTTTGTTATTATAACGAGTAATGTTTTTGATCAAAATTTCTTTTAAAAGTTCTATATTTTTTATTATAGCATCTTCATTTTCTTGAAATAAAATTTAAGTTTACAAAAAATCTCTTTTTTATATACTCATGCATATATCAAAAATATCAAAAAAATAATAAATATATTTTTATATCTTGTTTAGAGGTTTTTTAAATTTGGATGATCTATGACCCCACGATATGTGGGTGTAAATACACGATAGTAGTTTAGGGTTAAGTAGCTAAGAGAGAATAAAGACATATCATTCCTAAGCGGCGTCCCAGTTTATTCTAGTTCTTTAAAAAATATGAAAGAGTATTTTGCAGTCTCATGTATGTATGTACAGCATTAACAGGCCTTTTAGGCCCATTGCTGGATGGATAATTTCCATCGTTTTCTATTCTTAGCTTACAGCTTCCAATCTCTGATTCCCATCTCTGTGAAATCTTCCATCACTTCATCTCTCCATTTATTTCTTGGTCTTCCTCTCTTTTTTTGCCCTCAGGTACTCTCCAAGCAATATTCTTGACTAGTCTATTACCTTGAATTCTTTCTAGATGGCCGAGCCATTCTAGTCTACGTTTTTTCACCACTTTTGTTATTGTAGGGTTAGCATACAAATGATACACTTCTGCATTAGTTCGTCTTCTCCATTCTCCCTGTACTACTTTTCCACCAAATATTCTGCGAAGTATCTTTCTTTCCCATGCTTCCAATGTGTTCTGTACGGTTTTGTTTATAGTCCATGTCTCGGCAGCGTATAGCATTGTGGGTCTAATTATAGTTTTGTATAATCTTATTTTTGTATTACGAGATATATCTTTGGCCTTAATTATTTTGCTCATGGCTCCAGCACACCTGTTGCTCTTGGTCAGTCTCAGGTTGATTTCAGTTTCTTCCTTACATGTCTAATCAATAAGAGTACCTAAGTACATATATTCGTCCAACTTCTCGAATTCTACAACTGATCCATTCTCCACCTCCACTTTAAAGGATCCCCTGGTGGTTATTCCTTTTTTGCTCGAGATCTCCATGTACTTCGATTTAATAATATTAACTTTCAGTCCCATTTTAGAGCTTTCCCGAATCAGTCTTTTTGTTATATTTGATAGTTCTTTTCCATTTCTTGCAATGAGAACCACATCATCAGCGTATGCTAAGCATTGATGCTCCTTATATAAAATAGTTCCGGACCTATTTATCCCACTAATCCTTACAATTTTTTCTAGAACTATATTGAATAGTAATGTAGACAACGGGTCTCCTTGGCGAACACCTTTTTTCACTTTGAATTCTTCTGAGACTATACCGTTGCATCTCACAGCACAAATGGTTTGTCTAATTGTCATTTTTACCAATCTTATTATTTTTTCTGGCACTTGGAATTCTTTTAGTGTTTCTATTAACTTGTTTCTGTCTATTGTCTATGTATCGTAGGCAGCTTTGTAATCAATGAAAAGTACTTGTGCTGGAATGTTGTATTCATAGCAATTGATCAGGATTTGTTTTAGCATAAAAATTTGATCGGTTGTTGATCTTCCTTTCCGAAATCCTCCCTGGTATTCTCCTAGATTCTTCTCTATATATATTTCTAATCGTTTTTTAATTAGTATGGCGAGTACTTTATACATTACTTCTAATAAGGATATTCCTCTATAGTTTGCGCATTCAGTTCTATCTCCCTTTTTGTGTATAGGAATTATAATCGACTTATTCCATTCTTGAGGCATTTCTTCGGCATCCCATACTTCTAGTATTAGCTCACCAAGTTTGTTTATTAAGACCTCTTCTCCATATTTTATGTTCTCTGCCACAATGCCGCTCTCCCCGGGACTTTTTTGGTTTTTCATATCTTTTATTATTTCTTCAATTTCTTCTCTTGTGGGCTTTGGTATTTCTTCTATTACTATTTGAGGTCTAGGAACATAACAATTTTCTTCAGTAGTCACTTCGTCATTTAGTATTTCTTCGAAATATTCTTTTCACCTTTCACATATTTTGGTCTTCATCCACTATCAGGTTTCCTGGCTTATCTTTTACATTCATCGTTCCTGGTACCCAGTTTTAATGTATTTTACTTCTTTATAAAAATTTTTTATTTAATTTTTCTTGTAATTTTCTTCAATCCGCTTAATTTTATTATCCATATACTTTCGTTTCCGCTCCCTTAGGATTCTCTTTACTTTTTTTCGTTGTACGGCATACCTTTCTAGGTCGTCTTATTTTTGCGAACGTAAACTTTTTAATCTCAAATCTGATCTTTTTTTTTAACTCTGTTCTGCATTCGTCATTGAACCAGTGGTTTTTTCTAAATCTTTTTGTTCTTGGTATGTTCTTCGACGTAGCTTCCTTTATAGTGTTTGTCATTTTCAAGAAATTTTGTTGTATGTTACTCACAGTAGTACTATCTTGTTTGGCGTAGGTTTCTTGTATATCCTTTTGATAGTCCCGCTCTACCTCAAGTTTTCGCAGTTTTTCAAAGTTAAATTTACGTTGCACTTTCTTTTTCCGTTTATGCTTTTTAATTATTGCTTCTCTCATATTAATTCTAACCAAAAAATGATCTGAGTCTACATCAGCCCCTCTGCACCTTTTCACATTTGTTATTAAATTTGCAAACTTCTCTTGTATTAAGATGTGGTCTATTTGATTAGTTCCATTTGACCCCGGAATTTTCCACGTTCTTTATATATATTTTTTCTCCTTAAATGGGTACTAATTATCTTCATCCTGTTTTCAATTGCGAATGTGATTAATCTCTGTCCATTATGATTTGTATTCAAATGTTTACTTTCACCCCCTGTTATGTTTTTATATATATATCTTCTCTTCCAACCTTTGCATTGGCGTCGCCTATAATAATATTTTGCAGTCTCATACGAGCTGATAATTGAGCACTCGTGCTCCAAGAATTAGTACCCTTCACATTTACAAAATAATGATACAATTACTCGATATTACTCAATACACAATACGAAATCTTGACTCAGTTAAATATGAAATATTAAAAATAATCTCCCTAATACATATACAAAGAAATCTCAATAATTACTCTTATCACACCACAACCGCAGAAAAAATCATGAAAACGGAAATGTCATAGGACCTAGATTAACTTCATATGATTTTACTGTTAAAAATAACTATTTTAAAAATAAAATCATAAAAAAGATAGCCGAGATGACTTCAACAACTACCTAAAACTAAACTAAATGTTATTATAAGTTAGCAGGAAAAATATTATAAATATTATTTAAAATAAATAAAATTCGGAATAAATATTATTCCGAATAAAAAGTTTTTGCTCTGGTCTCATAGCCACGCCTAAAAAGGCTAGTTAGTTTAGATAACCGCGATAAGATCTAAGGGAGAAATCACTTAACAAGGACCAGAAAAGTAGAAATGATCTCGAGTGACTTGTGTACATGATTATTTATCAAGGTGGGCCTTATTATAACCAGTGCGGTAAAATTTGATCGATCGGTAGAATATTTGAAGGATTACACCAAACAATTTGCTTTTAGGTTAGTTTGTTGACTTTAACCTCTTGTTGACCAGCGTATCAAATATGAATAATACACTACTCTCCAAAATTACCGCATCACCTTAAATGTACCAAAGGTTTGAAGCTATTTTTGTTCTAAACCGTTAATTCGATATCGTTGATATTTTTTTTTAGATTATAGGTCTATTTTTAAGGAATTTTTTTAGAAATGTTAACGTTTTACTGACATACAGAGTGTAAATTATTTTTATTAGTAATATTTATCTAAATAATTTATTAGAAACAAACACTAGGTACATCTTATTAATATTGCCAGAGATCTCCGTCATTTTTCAACATTTTTGTAAAAAAGTTATCTTAATATATCGCACTCACACGATCAAAATTTTTATGAAAATATTGCATTGTCGCATATAAAAACTTTGTGAGGGGATAACTGGTGATGAGCAGTTTGGTTTCCGAAACGGTATGGGTACTCGAGAAGCTCTTTTTTGCATGTGAATACTCTTACAAAAGAGCACTGAGTTTAGGAAAAATATTTACGTACGTTTTATAGATTTCGAAAAAGCCTTTGATAGAGTACCACATACATTATTATTTCAATGCTTAGACTCAGTTGGTCTGGACACATATGACATTAGATTGCTTAAAAATCTTTACTACAATCAGACCGCTTGTGTTAAGGTGGACCAAGAGGTTTCAGCTAAAGTTTCTATTAAGTGTGGTGTCAGACAGGGATGTGTTATGTCACCGATGTTGTTTAATGCCTACACTGAACCAGTTTTTGAAATAGCGTTAAATAATCGCCGCGAAGGTGTTAAGATAGGTGGTGAAATTATTAACAACATCAGATACGCCGATGACACCGCAATAATGGCAGAGAGTCTAGAAGATCTTCAAACCCTGTTGAATGCTGTAAACAACGAATGCACTGAAAAGGGCTTAACAATCAACGCAAAAAAAACAAAATGGATGGTGGTCGGAAAAATTAATATCGAAGACTCAGTACTAAGATTATATAACAAAATCCTGGAAAGGGTGGAACACTTTAGATATCTGGGTAGCTGGATTAACTGCAGGGTTGAAAGTGACGAGGAAATTTCGACCAGAATAGAACTCGCACGGAAAAACTTTATTAACTGGCGTTCTGTATTATGCAGTAGAAGTCTGTCGTTGACCACACGTCTAAGAGTATTGAAGTGCTACGTCTGGTCCACTTTGTTCTATGGATGTGAAACCTGGACAACAAAAATAAAAAATCTTAACAAATTAGAAGCGTTTGAGTGTTATGGTGTTACCGTCGCATGCTCAGAATCCCGTGGACAGAACACATATCTAACCAACGCGTGTTAGAGACCGTGCACAAAGAGCGAGAATTGATCAACATCATCAAAATGAGAAAGGTCCAATACTTCGGTCATATAATGAGAGGACCTGAATATCGCTTACTCCGGTTAATCATTCAGGGCAAAATCGAAGGAAAACGTTGGGTCGGAAGAAAACAACTGTCCTGGCTGCGTAATATTAGACAATGGACAGGTCGAACGGTCGAGGAACTGTTTCATCTAGCTGCTGACCGAGAATCATTTCATCAGCTTGTCAATATGACGATAGCCATCGCTTGAATACAAGCACGACACACAAAGAAAAAGTATACAATAGTGTCGTTACTCAAAAAAGATGATTTTTCAGAATCAACGAAAAACTCATTTATCATTTCCTATTGCAGGTAAAAATGAATTAGTGCATAATATGTTTCTAATTAATATTAAAGGAAGTTTTTTGTACTCTTAGCTAAATAAAAATACTGACAGTAAAGTTATATAAAATTTTTGAGTTAACACTGTATTGCTCTAAGCAAACTAAAGAGATTGTATTACACGTTCACAATTACCTAGATATATTATTTTTAATATTAATAAATAAATCAAGATTGTTTTTAATTAAGTTTATATTATAATCAAACAAATTCAGATACAGATAACAAAATACAGTATTCTTGAACATTTTGTACTTAATCTATATATTTAACAAAATAAATCTTCAAAAAAAAAGAACACAAATCTAGTCATATTTAAGTAATTTGTGGTCAACTAAAAAGACATACTTAAAAAAACAAATTATTTAAACTTAGTTTAAATCAGTCTAAAAATAAATTATTACTGATTACAATTAAATACAATTTTAATGTTTAATCGGTCAAAGCCATATAGCAAGTTTCACGATAACTCCTGGGTATTACATTTTTGTCAAGTATTTCCTTTACGTTCCTTCTCTATGTATCTTGCTTGTGTACTCTCGTGTCAAACCATTAGTAAATAACGAAGTCCGATTTTCAGTTCAAAACTTTTTGGTAGTCTCCATCTTCGTAAGAGTTCTTATAAAAGAAAGTAAATGGATGTTCGTTTTCAATACGAAACACCTTAATGCCATGCCATTTTATTTTGTCTTTCTCCTCATTAACATTAAAATTGTTACCCTACTCTTCTTGAGGTATTTTCGGATTGTAAATTTTTCATTAATCATTTCAGTCACGCTATACGGTTTGCCTGTCTTTTTAGCCGTCTGAATTAATGACATATATTTTTGTGGGACCCATATATTCCCATACATAAAAAGGGAGCGAAAGATTTATGTAGCAACTATCGCACAATTGCTCTAATTGCGCATTGCAGTAAGATATTTTTACACATAATTCTCGAGAGGATAAAGCCCTTTTTACTACCTAACATTGCGGAGGAACAAGCAGGTTTCGTCCCCGGACGTGGTACTAGAGAACAAATTTTAAACGTACGGCAGATTGTAGAAAAATCCAGAGAATTCAACATCACAACATATTTGTGCTTCATAGATTATAGTAAAGCTTTCGATTTGGTCAACTGGTGTAAAATGTGGCTAAAAAAGACTGGAACGGTGGCATCACCATTGGCGGGAAGAAGATTTGCAACTTGAGATATGCAGATGATACTACTATCCTCGCTAGTTCTGAAGCTGAATTGATTCACCTGCTACAACGGATAGAAGACGTAAGCTTAACGATGGGCCTTAAAATAAACAGAGATAAAATGGGAATCATGATAATTGACAGAGCTAACAACAATCAAAATCATCTGGTCATGATAAACAATATCGCTGTTGTAGATAAATTTGTGTATCTGGGCTCATTAATAACCAACAAAGGAGGCTGTACTGAAGAAATAAAGCGGCGGTCAGCAATCGCAAAAAGCGCTATGGCAAAATTAACAAAAATTTGGAAAAGCCATGAAATAACTACCGATACAAAAATGAGACTAGTAAGAAGTCTAGTTTTTCCAGTTTTTACTTATGCATCGGAATGCTGGACCCTTACTGAGAAAGACAAAAAGAACATAGATGTATTTGAGATGTACTGCTGGAGACGAATGCTAAGAATACCATGGGTGGCCCGAAGAACAAATGAATCCATACTGGACCAGCTAAACATAAAGGAAAGACTAAGAACACAAATATCAGAACAAATAATAAGCTATTTTGGACATGTGCTTCGAAGAAATGATCTTAAAAAACTTACCATCCAGGGAAAAATAGAAGGCAAAAGAAATAGAGGTAGATCTCCCACACGATACACGGACCATATTGTTGCTACCATTGGCGCTCCATTGTCAGAATGTGCTAGAATGGCAGAAGATATAAAAACGTGGAGGAACATTGGGAAATTTAGCTAATAGCTTCATGATATCACGATACCTGCATCAGGTTAACGACTAAGAAGAAGAAGAAGAAGATTTTTGTGGGACATACACTGGACCAGATTTTACGAAACGCTTTACTCGCTTTTCTATGACGCTATGCACATTGTTCCCCTTGTTTTGAGAGAGTGACCGCAAATCAGAAATTTATAGGTTATGCTATTGACATTCATTTTCTGTACTGCCTACGCATATGCTATAAGGACGTATTAATTTTTTTGCTGTCCGCAACAATTACTAGAATAAAATGTAAAGTCCAGCTCTCTACCAGGATTAGCCTGTATATTTTTTTCTATATATTACAGAGTTTAACTCCCAATTTCATTCTCTATTGCACTGTTTGCGTCAATTTCTTGAAGAACTTGATGATTCGAAAATGGTGAAGTTATAGGTGGTGGTTGTACTTTCCCAAAGTCACTGTTTTCTATTTGGGAACCAGGTTCATTATTTGTACTCTCCAGTAACAAAACGACGGTGAAGAGATTTTCTGCTCGAGAATGTCACAATGAGTGTAGTAACTATATTTATATTTATAAAATAAAGTTGTTGGTAAGCTTTCTTAATAACACTACTACATATTTTAAATGAGTTATTACTATCCGGTGATCGACAAATAGATAATGATTAATAAATGTTTTGCAAACAACAACAAAAATGATTTAAAGTGATGATTCAACAATAATGTAGCATGTCATAAATAATGAACTAAACCAATAATAGTGTCGTTAGTAAAAATATTAATTTAATAAGTGCTGGTGTAAACCAGTAATAGTGTAATAACTAGAAAAATAGCAATGTTATGATTAGGTTCAAATCAACAAGAAAGTATTAACTCGAAATATAGCTATGAAAATTACATACCTGATTCAGCAATACCGCGGAAACTCGAAATGATGAGGAAAGCAACACGTGCGTTCCCGATCGCTGTTGGTCGCAACTAAAGATGACGCGATATTGTGAGGAGGGTGACGACAGTCGATCAGTCATGAATACCATCTTATGGTGCCATCTCTTATTCATTTATTGCACTATTAAAACGACAGTTTTATTGACTTATAGGTAATTGAATTTTACGTGTGAATATAGTGTTATGTCAATTTCGAAACATTTTAAGTTGTATTATTAATGCGATATCTATTATCAAAAAAGTATCAGACTTAATGTCTTCAAAAGTTCATTAAAAGTGTCATCAATCCCTTCCATGCGTAAAGAACCTAACAAGGGCGTTTGTGTTCCAGATTGTCTGGTATTATCATTGTCTGAGTTCGGCAGCATCCTTAGGATTTTGGTGCGATCCAAAGGCACGATGCCACATTTTTAAACCCTGATTTGGCATTATCCTCTGAAAAACTATCAACCAGTTTCTTTAATAGTCTAGGAATCTTGTTTTTAGCTACTGGGGATTCATTCCTGCCTGGTCCTGTTTTCCATTCCCCAACTATTTTGCGCCACATAATCTTCATGGGTCTAAAAAATGCCACATCGAGGGGCTAAGTAAGATGAGTGGAATTACTTGGTAAAAATATAAACTTGATGTTTTTTTCTTTGGACAATTGGGTTTAATAGATTGACAACTGAGACAACAAGTTGTCCCCAATCAAGTATTTTTTCCTTTCTAGGTCCTTGAAAAAGGGAATTGCAATGGACTGAACGCAGTCACTGAAACAAAATCTATTAAAAAACCTGACTTGGTATTATTAAAACGAGAGTTTTTCGGACCTCCCTCCTTCCAACTGTTGTATAAACGTTGAGCCTTATATACAACATAAAGTGGTAATAGTTAATCCTCTCCACTAGTTGCAAACATTACAGAAGTAGTCGCTTTTGATGAGTTGACAACTCGTTCTGGGTACTTGCAGCCACGTCTAAAAATCATTTTACGTTTTCCTGGGTCGACATTAAGATTTGTCTCATCATAGTTGATGATGTGACTTACGGAAACGTCTTTAAGTTCTCTTTTTAACTCGTCGAAATACTTATTAATTATCTCAGGGGACACAGCTGCCCTCGACCTTTTGATGTTCTGACACATTCTGTTTGAGAGTGATTGTTTGTGTCGACTAAGAAACGAATACACCCAATCCCGACCAGGTGTGATGTTCTTGAACTTGGAAATAACTTTGCCCTGGAGCTCCAAATATTCTCGTACGATTAACCGTAAGGTAAGAGAATCTATTGGTTATCCCCAGTCAGCACAAACTGCTAGTCTGTTAACGAGAACTAACTCTTCATCTTTATCAAGACTGGTCTGACCTCCTTTTTGCTTTATATTAACATTTTTTATATATCTGTGTAAGACCGTAGTAGGTATATTATATTTAAGGGGACACTGTCTGTAACTAATACCTCCTTTTATTTCATTTAGGGCTTTGTAGGTTTTGTAGTGCGTAGCATCTTTTCTTCACACTTTATATTTTCGCGACATATCTGCAAAAACTTGTAATAAAACACTCATTACAATAAAAAAGTAAATTCAGCAGCCACTGACAAATCTTACTCTATGGAGGAATTAGATAAACAAAAGTAATTTCTAATGTGTGGGATGAATGGGAACATGGTAAATATTATGTTCCTATTCATTCCACATATCTCAAATTCATGACGTAAACAATAAAACTTGTTTTTAACAAAAAACGATAACATATAAATCAAAATACAATCATGTTAGATTGTTGTTAAGGTTAGAATACATAAAAAAGAGTACTTGTAAATCTATTTTGACAGAAATTTTGTACTTACCGAGAAAGTTTTCATGATAAGAAATAACCTCAAAATAATGGTTTTGTTTGCATGCCGGAAACATAGAAAGCAGTGACGCCAACACTACAAACCTAAATTTCCCAAAGCCATATTACATTAGCCAACCTGCAAAACTTAAATAGCCCAACGAAAATAATACATATATTTGGGAGGATTATTGTTATTATTTAGTAAAGTTTTGTTCCTATTGACTCCATTTTACGGTACAGTTTTAGACTGACAATATTGTTAACAATTCAATAAATTAAATAAATTGTTTTGCTGCCTTGCGTATGTAGTTAGTTAGTATGTAGTTTGTTAAACGGCGATGAATATCTGCAAACAATTACTTTAGCCAGTAGGCTTAAAGCTAATAGTATCTCATAGTACAATATCAAGAGTAGTTCTACTTTTTCGAGGAACAAATGACGATACAAAAGTTCCTGTACAATAAACAGGAAGAGCTACAATATCAAGCCAAGATCAGTTTATCACGCTTTGTGCTATAGGAAAACGTTTTCTCACAATTTAAAAAAACAAGTGGCAGATGTTCATATTATTCAACTTACGAGGAACACTATACAAAGGCGTCTCTCTAAATAAGATTTGCATGTGAGTATACCACCCAGAGCACTAGATTTAAAAGTAAACTATCGTAAACTATCGTAAAAGTAGACTGCAATTTTCCAGAGAACACCTTGACTGGAATTTTGATCACTGGAAATACGTATTGTTTATAGATATATCGACGTATTGCTTATATAGCTTAGAGTTATTTTATTACTTTATTCAATAGAGGATCTGTAATGATTTGGGAAGGAACACCGTTTACAATTGCATGACCCTTGTTACTCTACGAGGAGGTTCCGTAACAAGTTAAAGGTATATTAAGGACATTTTGTCCAATCATGCCTCTTTGCTTCATGACTCTTTGCTCCTTAGATAGGAAATATTTTTTCTTGATAATGCACGACGACATATTTGGACGAGGTTGTTATACAAACTATGAAATGGTCACCTTGCAGCCCTAATCTGAATTTCATAATAAGTTGTGTAATTTTATTGATCATCAACTCTCAAATGATATTGGGATTTAATATGTGTTAAAGTTGAGAAAGTAACTTCACATACATATGTGGTGTTAAATGGCAGAAGTACATTTAACGCCATACCAGCGATTGTGGAAAATTTAGTTCTAGTTCCGATCCAGAATTCAGTCAATGGCTTTTTTTGAAATTGTAGGTTTAAGTTTGAGTCACTCGAAAGCTCAGCAAATTCCTCTTGAGCTTTGAATGGCAGGTAATCAATCTTACTCAAGCCAATGCAAAACGGCTTTTGAATCCAAACTATTTTTTTGGAAATCAATATTTAATACAAAATATGTACGGAACTGTATTTCTAGCGCTTTTAAGTGATCTACAATAATTTTTGCAATAACAGTGTTACAATGAATTTTCTCGATAATTTTTCGACTGTTCTAACAACCATTCAAATTTCGTCATTTTGTGTCATGTGGAACAATTTCGCCCAGTCATGTCAACATTAGACTGATAATTGCATTCAGTACAATTTTCAATCCCTATGACAACACGATCGAGTTTGACAACTTCATCCAAATAAATTTCAAAATGTCACGTTTTTTTTTTAACAACGAATCTAATGTTAACTTAAATTTTAATAATTCTACTTTCACTAACTGTACTTTTAATAAATAAATGTTTCGTTATGTTGAGTTATGATTTTTTTTTTCGAAAAATTATCCGCCGAATATCCCTCGGACATTGATGAATGCCTCATAATTTCATGACAAATTTCTCAAGCTCGTTGCTTGGTAACAGCACTCAGCCTTCGGCTTCGTGCTGTTACCAAGGAACGAGCTTTCGATTGTCATGAAATTATCTTGTCTGTTATCAATGTCCTAGGGATATTACTACTAATAATTTTTCGACTGTTCTAACAACCATTCAAATTTCGTCATTTTGTGTCATGTGGAACAATTTCACCTAATCATGTCAACATTAGACTGATAATTGCATTCAGTGCAATTTTCAATCCCTATGACAACACGATCGAGTTTGACAACTTCATCCAAATAAATTTCAAAATGTCACGTTTCGGCAATGAGAATGTTTAAAGTATAAATGCGCTAATCAAAGAAAAAATTCCCAGAAATACAACCTACAGTCATAAATATATTTGGGGAATATTTCGAAAAATTATCCGCCGAATATCCCTCGGACATTGATGAATGCCTCATAAGTTCATGACAAATTTCTCAAGCTCGTTGCCGAAGGCTTCGTGCTGTTACCAAGGAACGAGCTTTCGATTGTCATGAAATTATCTCGTCTGTTATCAATGTCCTAGGGATATTACTACTGATTATAAAATTGTCGAAACTGAAAAACATTTCGAACGAATTTTTTTTGACCTTACTTTTCCAAATAATGATCATTTTAATAAAACTTTCAATTCTATTATTTGAAAGAAATATATCGCAATTTTTTCCTTGAAGAGACAAGTTGAGATCGTTTAATTTCGCAAAAATATCTGACAAATAACACAGCTTGGATAGTCATAAGTCATTTTGAAAAAAAGCGGCAAGTTCACATTTTCGTTCGGTTAAAAATATTTCGATCTGGTCTTTTGATAACAATAATCTTCTTAAATTTCTTGACAACCATCTTACTTCTGCATGTAATAACAAAGTTGTGTAGTTGGAATCCGTATCCTTACAGAGATTTGAAAATAAGCGGTTGTTAAGGGCATGGCTCTTAATAAAATTTATAAGTAAAAAAAATTATAAGTATAAAATTTGTAAGTGAGGACTTGTTGAGAACTCCTGGTTTATTCCATTTATTTTGGAAGATAGACAATAGAGAACGCCATCGCTCACTGCATAAAACTGGCAAGGTCTTGGCGAAATTCCCGTAAGGTTAGCATTGCATATCTTACCCTGTACATCCTAGTCACTTTGAGACAAAGTATAGTACAGAATAAATCTACTATCTATATAATTATTATCTACGTCAACGATCTAAGTTGACATTGTTGCCAAATTACAAAAAACCCGTGAATTCATTTTAAATCAAATATATCACATGATTATTACAGAAGTGGATTATATAATAAAACAAATTATTGTTTAATGCAATTATTGTATTAAGTATTAATCTTACGTTAAAAACAAATTGAGCCGCTTGTGTAGTATAAAGGAGTAAAATATAATAAAAAAGCAACAGTTTTTTCATTATTTATTAACTTCAAAATGTTTTGTTAAAACTAAATTTTCAAATGTTAATCAATCTTTGTTCTGCAGTTTATTTACATTTCAATTTTATAATCGATATATGTATTACAATTATTGTGCATATGGTTTTATATAATTTGTGAGCTATGTAAAAGTTACATACTAGTAGCAACTAGTAAAAGATTTTAAAGTTCTCACATCGGCGAGTTGCGAAATAAATTGACGAAAAAGCACTTTAGGAAATTTCCTCTGATTCTTGTCAAAGAAGAAATTTTGAAATCGCGTCACTGTCATTCTAGCAACCGTGAAAGTAGGTCGTGGTAATCCGAACCCAGAAGGAGCAAGTTCGTAAGTCACCGTAATTTAGCATTTTTTATGTGGGAAATTAGAAAAATATTATTAAAGTTAAGTATGTACTTCAAAAATTTTTAACTACACATGTCTCATTTCGAGAGATGCTAGCTTAGCTAAGCTGTGATGAAATACAGTGTATGAAATTTAATTAAGTTTAAAGTCAGTGACGACTGGAGGAAAATTTAGCACGGTTCTTTGTTTAAAGCAAAGTTTTTTCAAATTAATTTCAAACTTATCAAAATAGTTGGAAAAACAATAGCAAAATGTTTTCTATTTGGTGAACTAAGGAAATATACCTGGTTTAATTTTTAACTTTTTTTCATATGTATTTAGTGCACTTCAGTGCCACGTTTTTTGTATAAGCTTTGTCTTACATTTTTTTTATTTCGTAATATCCTTTGTTTGTTCACAACCAAAAAACTTGTATGTTCAGTACTGTAGAAATTAAAGAATAACTATTATACTTTTTGTTCAGCTAAGTTGTAGGTATATTTTAGTGGATAGTAAGTTATAATACCGATATTGTGTTATGTTATAACTAAGTCATATTATTTCTTCTATTTAAATTTACACCTCAGCTTTATTCAGTTATGAAAGTATTCCATCTTATTCTAGGAATATTTGTTTCAAACCTGATTTATCTCAATTAACATCTCTCGTTCTGCTAGTTGGTTTAGTCCTAGTTTAAGTAAAAGTAAAAACTAAAAAAGGATACCAAATAGGAGAAAAACAACTTAAAATAATCTGCTATTCAGACGACGCAATACTACTCTCCCAAAGTAAAGCTGATTTACAACGTATGCTGCACCAGTTTAATATAACCGCCAGAAAATTCAACATGTTAATTTCCCCAAAAAAGACAAAATGCATGGTTACAACAGCAAATTTACTAATATGTAAATTGGAGCGGGAAAGTCAGATAATAGAACAAGTCATGGAGTTTAAATATCTAGGCATCACATTATCTAGCTACGGAAAGCTCGAAACTGAAGTAAAAAAATCAAGTGACTAAGAAAAACAGAGCCGCAGGCTGCCTAAATAAAATAATATGGAGAAATAAAAATATTGGGAGAGAAACGAAAGGCAGAATTTACAAAACAGTCATCAGACCAATAATGACATACGCGGCAAAACAAAACCTGACACAAAAAGAACAACAAGGATGTTAGAGATAACAGAGATGAAAACACTTAAAAAAATTGATGGTAAGACACTATGGGACAGAGCTAGAAGTACAGATATACGACGTAGATGAAAGGTGGAGAACATCAAGAACTGGGTAAAAAATAGAAGAGTAGAATGGAATGATCATATAAGTCGAATGACATCAAAAGAGTAGTAAAAACGGCAACAGATGGTTCCCCAAGTTCCCCAATATGAAGAAGATTAGTAGGAAGACCACGAAAACGATGGAAAGACCAATTACTGTAGGCACATTGAAAAACAGACAGTCATGTTTATATAAAAAGAAGAAGAACAGAAGAGAAAGCTAGTTGGTTTGGTTGATTTATGCCTATTTTGCTAGTATGATATCATTCTACATTAACTTTAACTTGGTTGAACTTTCAAGAAATAAAAATTGTTGATTTGTAGTAATTATTGTTTCATACTGTCATAATCTTCCTTTCTTTTGGTAAATAACAATGTAACCTCGGAAGCCTTTTTTGGGTAGTGCTAGAAAGGTCACCAATGGAGACACTGCGACAACCGGGAATGGGTCCTACAGACGAACCAAGCAAATATAGGACAGGATAAGACGTATTAAATAAGATACCGAAATAAACAAAAATATAGATGGATAAAATTACCAAAGATAAGATCAGATAGGAATAGGGCGCCACTTAATTTTTTGGGGTTTAAGGAGAAAATCAAGAAACCTTAGAAAAGAAAAAAGATAAGGAAAAATATTTTGGTTCTGAGACCAAATCCAAGGAAAGATACCAGTTAATTATTAAATAAATTTGGTCAACACACTATATAAACAAGTAATAAATATATCAGGTGGACTCCGTCCACCTACTTACCTACGATCAACTTAACCAGCCTGATCTCTCTTCTGGTCGAAGGTATAATAATAAGTTAATATAATAAGCAAATATTCAGAGTTATTATGTTATCAGGAAACTTGTTAGGAGTCGACAAATAAAATTTATACATAAAACAAAAACAATATATTCAACAACAAAATGATATAAGCGGCTGAATGTACACTCAAGTAATAAAAATACACCATCAGTTATTAAATGGTGGTATGCATATAAAAAATAAAAAGTGTTATGTTTGATAAGTACCTTTACAAATACAATATAATGGAATCATACACAAATTAAATTATCAGCTCAGAGAGTCTGATGCTATATAAAAATATTCAACTAAAGTTGATTAAAGAAAGTCTCTCTTTGCTGTTTAATGGGCATATCTCGAGATACTGGGTACAGTAAATAAGAAAAATAAATAACAAGGAACACAAAGTTAATTAAAGTTAAATTCAAAGAATACAAAAAGAATACAAAAATAAAAATTTAACCAACCCGCACTAGTTAAGTTTTTTATCTGTTCGCAGTGTTGTTTAATATCTGAGAATTAAATGTTCGTACTTTAGAAGTTCTTAAAAACTGATAGAAAGTTCGTAAGAAAATATTAAATGTTCTTTAAATTGAATGCAAAAATCAGTAGTTACTCTTAACTACAGGTGAAGACATGGATGAACGTAGATTAGCCCAGATAATTGAAGATAATATGATACAATAACCATACCATATTATTCGCCCAGATAATTGAAGATGCTATGATTACTTACAGTAAATCTTGATGACTGCTACACTGCACTGAAGCTATATACTATACTTGTATCAAGCACTGAAGTTATTTAAATTAAAAGGTACTATATACCAATATTTAATCTAATATGATATTAGATTAAAATAACTCAAATATAGAAGTGTATACACAGTTAGAAAGAAAATGCACAGAGACGGTAAGGTAACGAGCGTCTTTCCTCTAAGATCGCCCAACAAGAAGTAAAGTTTTTCTTTTAAAATTTCACAAACTTCCACCAAAAAAAGAAGGGATATCTCCCACTTAAAAATGATAGGACAGTATCCATTGCTAATAACGTGAAGTTCTAACGACTATCGGAAATTTCGAGGTAAATACGTTACTAGTAACTTGAAACGTGACAAAAATAAAATCTTCGGAATTAGGTTTTTACAGAAAAATTACTATACACGTGCTTTCGACGATATTTAACAAATCAGATGCGAAACCGGAAAGAGGTTAACTAAGGATTAACCAAAGCAGCGTCTTTAAATAAGTAGGTAGATTCTTCCGTAATATTTCGGTAGTTTCCAATAAAATTTAACAACCTATTTGCGAATACGACCATGGGCATATCAGCAACGGAGGTAAAGGGATTGGAAATAATTTAATATATTAACTATAAAAAAAAATGTTACAACAAGATGATTCTTACAGGAATGTAGAGCGACAGTGTTTCCTATTTTTAACTATGTATACATTTTTGATTTTTTAGTGATGTTTATTATATTTACAATTCTTGTAGATTCGTTCTTAATTCAATCTTACCATATGTCAATTGTCGAGTTTTCCTCATCCTTCGAAAAAGAACTAGGTGATGCCCTTTATTTTCTCCTTTCTTCGAGTACCATTTCTCCATTCTTCTTAAGATACCGTCTCCTCTAAGAAGATTGGTAATCATCACAGCTATTTTCAATTTTGAGATTGCCGCTCTGAACATTTCTCCAATGGTTTGTTTCAAATTTCAATTTTTTTTATTTAAATATAACTCATCCTAGATCTATAGACCCACGTCCCAAAGCTCATCGTTATGTCCTTCACAACATCTGAGCGCCGGTTTGACAGGTGAATATACTTGCACCTGGACTTTTCCTTTCTCTGTTAAGACACAACATCCCTTTCGTTTAAGTTACACAATTATATAACAAACTGTCATTAATTTTTTATGCAGAATTACCCCCTAAAGTTCTTCACATTTATTTACTGGCACTCTTTATAAAATGCATAATTACCGTTTTTCTTCTATTTTTATATTAAAAACTTTATTGGCAAAAAATATGCGTATGGTAACCTAATTATTTTAATTTACTGGTTGCTTTTCGCTACTCATGGCACAGTTATGTCGGCTAGAAAGTATTGAAATAGCGGTGTGTGTTTAAATTGCTTCTATAATTTATACTCGGCTAGCAAGTTCCTAGCAATATATTAGTTCTCTACTGGTGGGGTCATTATTGTTAATTACGGTTAGATTTACTCGAGAAATATATTTCATCAGCTAGATGTGTGCGATTGTATAAATAAACTAATAAAAACTGTGTTTTTAAATTTTTACGTAATTTATTCATGGGATGAATGAAGGGAAGTCCTAACGAAATTTGGAGAAATATAGTTATTATTATTACAGACACCAAAATTGGATAAACCTTACCTTAACTAACTTAACCTTAGAAAAAAGTTTGAGAGCAAAGAGACCTATCCATATTACATTTAAAAACTAATTTAAAGAAAATAAAAATAAAATGGCGTTTGAGCGAAAACTAGAAAATTGAATATTAGGTGAAGTACGCTGGAGTGTAATAGGGGACTTAAAAAGACCGTTTTCAATTACGTTTTCAAATTAAAGATTGGTTTCTTCAACCACTTCAATAAAATTCCAATTAGTGGGAAAGGCGTACTAGATTGAAAGAAGACATTCTAATATAAATATGTAGATATGTAAAATATAAAGGGAAATTTGAAACAACAATTGATTAGTTCGTATCAAATAAAAATCGATAATTTTATTATAAAAATTTTTCATAGGAAACTTCAATTACAATAATTGTAAAATTTAGAAAGATTTTCTGTTGTATATTGATGTTAGATATGATGGAATAAAGTAATTCAAGGGCGTATACGTGAAGTAACCAAAATATGTTGAGGAAGTTAGCCAAAGTTGGGATTTATGTGAGACCGATGAATTCCAGGGGCTCCAATAGAATATTAATGTTTCTCAAATAGCCTCAAATAGCCTTTTCTACTCAAATTTTAGCTCATTTTCTTGCTAATAAACCCGAAGGACACTGAACAAACAAGGCGGTAACGAATATAAAATTTATATGAAGCTATAGGCAGAATAACCTAATATATAGCCAAAATCTTGTTCTAAATATAATTGAATACGTTTTAACAAAGATAATTTCATTCATAAAATGCTTTCACATGTAAATAATTAAAAAAAAAAACAGTTCTTATTATAGCTTTCATATCTTCAATAGTAATTGATTGAGTGTTATACACTATACTTTGTAGGCATCAATATTTACAACTATATCATTAAGAAACCAGGCAATTTCTTTGGCAAACATTTTTAAAATTTTAGGCCATTAAAATTACCACCAAAAAAATAAGGACCTATTATTTCTTTCCATAAGTTCACGGACCACCTATGCTAATGATTAAGATGTGTAGATTTTCATTACTATATTAATGACAGTTATGGCCCATTCGCCGCCATCCAAAGAGTAGAATTGGATGAGAAGGACATTCGGATCATCACAAATTGTATACTGGAACCAGAGTGCTCAAGTCAAGGTCGAAGACCAGCTGACCGACCAAGTGAAGATCATGCGTGGAGTAAGGTAAGGCTGTGTGCTTTAATACATACTCTAAGGAAATTTCTACTGACGCCATCACAAACCTAGAGATGGGAATCCGATTAAACGATGAACACATCAATAATATCCGCTACGCCGATGACACTGTGTTACTAGCAACTGGCCTAAATGATCTACAAGCCTTACTAGACCGAGTGAGAACTCTGAGCGTAACATACGGACTAGACCTTAATATTAAGAAAACTAAATGCATGGTTGTCAGCCTTGCAAATTTAGATCCCGGGGCACTAATGGCAGGTAGCGAAGAGATTCAGAGAGTCAACAGATTCACTTACCTAGGTACTACCCTCAACTCACAATGGGATGAGGCTCAAGAAATTAGATCCAGAATTGAAATGGCATGGTCTACATTTTATCAAGTTGAGATCCTTGCTGTGCTGCAGTAATCTTAGTTTAGGAACCAAGATGCGGAGAGTGAGGTGCTACATTCTTCCAATGTTACTATATGAAGTTGAAGTCTGGACACTGACGCAAGCCACAGAAAAGCGGATTGAAGCCTTCGAGATGTGAATCTACAGAAGGATACTAAAAATATCGTATGTGGACGATAACACCAACGTTGAGGTCATACAGCGTATGAGAAAAGAAAAAGAAGTGCTTAATTTAATTAAACAACGTAAGTTTGAGTACCTCGGCCACGTGATGCGGAACGAAGAAAAATATCGAATTCTTCAACTCGTTATGTAGGGTAAAGTATTTGGCAGGAGAGGACCGGGACGCCGTCGTATCTCATCATTAAAAAACCTCCGACGATGGTTTGGGATGACCTTCGCAGAGCTGTTTCGCAGAGCAGTCAACAAAACCATGAGAGCCTTGATTATCGCCAACATCCGGACCGGATAAGGCACTGAAGAAGAAGAAGAAAGGACAAGACTGAACAATTGTTTCATATTTTGTTTTTTGGCTAGCTCTAAACATCATGCTATAGAAATGTGCTGACTGAAATTGACTACTGATATTTTCTGTGTGACCTTTCTTTAAACATTGTTATGTATTAGTTATTACAAAGCTATTTTATTTTTAAATCAAATATTTACTTTTGGATTACCCTTTCTTATTTCGTTGTAAAATAAAAATAAAATAAAAATGTGAAAAATGTTGAGAATTTTTATATCCTAGCAAAAACTCTAACAAATGTAGATAATAGAAAGCTTCTAGCTCACCAATACCACGTTGCTCAGTATGAAAGCTTTATTGGTGTGGATAAATGATAGAAAAGTACAAATTAAAGACAGATAGATAAATGATGGGGAGTAAATAGATAACACAATATAACAGTTTGAGAAAGGAAAACAATAGTTTTTTTTGTTGCAATATTTGTTATATACGATAATATAATCTGCAATCTTTTAAAAAGTCAAGCACTCTACACATTAGGCGAACTAAGTATCTGTTTCAGGTTACCGGTTATATTATTCGCTAGTCTATATATTCTGTAATAACTGCATTCAACGAGTAAGTGTTCTACTGTAAGGCGGTGAGAATCACAATGTTCACAAGCAGGTGGGTTTTCGGAAGTCATCAGGTATGACTGAATTGAGTGTGTCCTATTGATGAGTTTGTCCCTCCTAGTCATTGTAGGTATCTTGAATGAGTATACAGTGGGATTGATTATGTACAGTTTTGTGTTTTGTCCATTCCAATGATTTTGCCATGTTTTACGAGTGTTTTGTTTTATGGTTGCTGCTAAATCTCGATGAAGTTGAATTTTTTCTAGGCTTAGGTCAAAACAACTTGCTTTTTTTGCTGCGATATCTGTAGACTCATTTCCAGTGATCTCTACATGAGATGGGGTCCAAAGAATGGTTATTGATATTCCTCTGCTGTGGTTTTGATGACAGATATGTTGGATTTTTTGGACTATCGGATTTAACAAGTATATGTTGGCAATAGACTGAATTGAAGAAAGAGAATCAGTGCATATAGCTAGAGATTTGGTATTGGTAGAAGTCATTTCAAGAGCTTTAAGGATAATTCTCCATATAATTCTGCAGTGTGAATACTACAAGTGGTTGGTAGTCGATATAGAGCTAAGGTTATGTTTTCGGTACATAAAAATATTTCGCTCAAATATTTAATGTTACTAAACTGGAATATATTATCTATGTATATAGAAATAAGAATTAAGATGGATATTTCTAATAAGGTGAGAAGGTTTAGATGATTGAGTACTTATTCAAATGGAAAGTGTGTGGTAACTTACCAGAACTTATCGAGTGTTTTTCTCATAAAAACAACGTAACTTCTTAATAAGAATAAGAAAACTACACATAAACTAAATACTTCTTCAAACTATCAAAAAAAACTCTTTACATTTCCCAAAAAATAATAAAATAACTTAATTTTTTTTCCTCTTTCTCCTAAGTTTTGCCTACCTCAATTAAACCCAACAACCTGTCTTCTGGAAGTTCTGTTCTAAAATGACCATGAACACTGGCAAGTATTCGTTTTTCCTTTAATGACAAAGGAATCGATTCTTTTATAACCTACATATCGGATATTCGATATCGACGTATCAGATAGTATTGTGAGTGGCTTACTCTATGGCGGCAAATTAGAAGCTATTGTAGGGATTTGGTTTCATTATTTGACTGTGATTTTTGCTAACGTTCGAAATGTTAGATTATTAACAATCGTACCGTTACAGTTCCTTTATAACTTTTTCACAGAATTTATTAAATTTGTTAAATATTTAATTAAAATGTTTGCACTTTCTAGGATTTTCCAGTTTCGTTTGAGAGCACTGCTACATGCTTTCTTAAGAACAACAAATAAAATGTATATTTTATGATTAAATGCACTTTTTAACTGATCTGATAGTAGTAATTCACAGTAAGTATTTCTGCTCTAAAACCTCCATGTTTTTTTATTTTCATGTCGCTTTATTCTGCTTCACTTTTATTTTAATTTTTAAAAGTCTATATATATATATATATATATATATATATATATATATATATATATATATATATATATATATATATTCTGCTTAACTTACCTAATACTAAAACTATTTCCTTGATGAACATCCTTGATGAAATGTTGAATATCTAAAACGAATTACCTCAGATGATTAGAGATAACGTCTTAGAATCTAGCACCCAAACTTCAGGCCGTCCTGTGCATTCTGGAAGGGGTAGAGATTCGATAAGCAATTACAGAAACAGATACATAAAATATCCACAAAAATAACACACATTAATGGTTTATAGCGACATTTAACATACGTACACTAAGTTCGGAAGAAAAGCCGCTAAATTAGAAGAACAAATTAAGAACATAAAGTCGACAGTGACAGAACTGACAGAAATACGACGAAAAGAAGAGCAATGTATCGAACTAAGACGTATTTACTAACTATTCTACAAAAGAGACGTAAATCAAGCAGTAGGGGGCGCAGATTAATTTATTAATAAAAAAGTGCCATCCAACATCAGACATTATAAAGCTGTATCGAAAAGAGTAATATCAATAGACATTCATAATAACCGAATTTATACAAGTAAAATTATTCAGACCTATGCCCCGATATCAGATCACCAAGATGAGAAAGTAGAGCAGTTCTACCAAGAAATTAATGAAACAATAATGACAAACAAAGCAAGGTATATAATTTTAATGAGCAGTTTCGACGCAAAAATAAGAAAAGAAGAAAACCAGAATAAAATTTTAATAGGACCCTATGGATTAGGAGAAAGAAATAATAGAGGTGAGATGAGTACTAGTGAAATATTCAAAACAAAACAACCTATATAACACATAATATATATTAGATATAGAAGTCTCAAACACGATAAACACAGGTAGTGATCGCAGAATATAGATTTAAAACTAAAGAAGAGAAAAATCTAATACGAACAAAAACTGACTTGTGAACGTACTGCACTAATAGACAAACAATCAAACCTGAAAGTTTTAAATAAAAGTTAAAGAATACTATATTATCAGTAGCAAAAGAAACTTTCCATAACAAAACAAATAAAGTTCAAAAATTCAGCAAGAAAACACAAGATTTAATAAAAAGAGACATCAACTTGTGCAAGACCTAACACTTATTTAAATAAAAATAACAAAAAGTAACAAAAGAATTAAAAAATAACACAGTTAAATAAGATACTATAAGAAAAGAAAGGCATACGAGACTCCAAGAAAAAAACCAGAAAAGGTAGAAATCTAATTACAAAACTAATTAATAATGAAAACAGGGAAATTATCGAGATTTGAAAAATAATCACCATGATAGAAAACTACTACCAAACATTACTTGAGTCAAAACCAATACCACCACCAGGTAAAGATGAAAAACACCGAAAAATAGTAAAACTAAAGATATACCAAATATAGCAGAGGACAAAATGAGAAACGCAATAAGCACTATGCGAAATACAAAAACTATAGGTAAATACAGAAAAGTATTAAAAAAGATAAAAAACGGCAGACAACACATCATAAAAATGCTAAAAATCATTTTTAATAAATGTATAGAAATAAGTGAAGTAGCCACAGCTTGGCTAAATGCTTTTATAATACTGATTTTTAAACATGGAAATATAAATTAGAAAACTATAGACCAATTAGCCTGTTATCGGTTTTGATTAAGCTGTTTGTGAAGATAATTAAATTGCGACAGACAAACAATATTTATCAGTCTCGGGATTAGACAGGATTTTGAAAAGGTTAGAGCATCATAGATCATATTACAAGTACATACTTACAAGTAGTAAGAACAAAAATTGAAAAATCAAACAAATACAATATAACAGTCTGAATAGCAATGGTAGATTACGAGGAGGCATTTGACTCCATAGAAATTTGGGTCATTCTTAACGCCTTAATCAACAATAGAATTAATAACCGACATACAAAAATCATTAAATATATATATTGATAATGCAACACCGCAAGTAAAAACAGAAAAGATACAACTTCAGAGGGGGGCTAGAAAAAAGATTCTATCTCACCCAAGCTATTTACGTTAGTTAGTTCTAGAAGATATGTTTACGAAGTTTAAAATGGGCAAATAAAGAAGTGACAATAAACGGCGAAAACCTGAATCACCTGAGATTTGCCGACGATGTTGTGTTAATAGCAAAAGACAGAGCAGACTACTATTAGACCTAAATACGAAATAAAAAAAGGACTTATAATAAATCTAGCAGAAACTAAATATCTAACAAACGAGTCTCCAAATATAACTCAGGATATACCTCTGAAAAATAATAATATAGAAAAGGTTGAGTCATATATATTTTCTTGGGACAAAAAGTCGAATTAACAAAGCTCTACTTAAAAGCTGATTTAAATAAAAGATGTTCCTTAGCATATTTATCCTTAACTTTACTTTAAAGGCAAAAAATTTCAATCAGGACGTGTTGTCGGTACTGACATATAAAACTGAAACATGGGCTTTTAACAACAACATAGTCCACAAACTCTAAGTGACACAGGAAGCAAAGGAACGGAGAATGCTCAACATCAAGCTCAGCGATCGCAGAGCGCAGAAAGTCTAATGAAGAAATAAGAAGACGAATAAAAGTTAAAGATTTAATTTAAAAGATTGCCATGTTAAAATGGAACTGGGCAGGATACATAGGAAGAATGGAACACAACTGTTGGACGAAGCGAATTATGGAATAGAGACCAAGAGCAACAAGAGAAGTGCAGACCTTAAACCAGATGTACTGGTGACATCAAGTGAATGGCTGGTCACAAGTGGATACTAAAAACAACTAACAGAAATGAATGGACACACCTAAGGCAAGCTTACATCCGACGATGGATGAAATAGCTGTTAATGATGATGAAATGAGATGATAGTGTCAAGTTTTGAAACAATTTTGAAAAATGTTCATAAAATTTTTTTGTTCCATTCCTAATTAAATCCGGTGGGATGATTGGTACTTTGCCGTATTTAATATCTTACATATTATTATATTTTTAATTCCGACTTCTATTCCGATAGGAGAATAATATCTTTGATGAAATAATTGGTATTTGTTTCTTTGACTTCTGAGTTTTTCTCGGTAACTAGTGTTTTAAATTAATTTTATCATTTGTAGTTTTTGCCATTATTGGTTTTTATTAGAGATGGCGGTTTTTGACAAAACACCAGTTTTCGGGTATACCGGTTTTTTTTGCTTACGGTTTAACCTGGCGGTTATAACCGGCCAAAAAAAACCGGTTTTTGGTTTTTTTAATCCAATAGGTTACAAGTTTGCTTCTGTATTTATAAAATAAAATAAAATTTGAATTATAGTTTTGTTTTTAATAATTACTTGAGAATAATAATTATGATTGGGATCCAAAATAATACCTAAACTAATCCTAATCCCCCCTAAAAACCTAATAACCGGTTTTAACTTTAAAAATAAAAAACCGGTTATAACCGGGACAAAAAAAAAACAACCGATAAAACCGGTTATTGCAAAGTAAAAAAACCGATTTTCGGTTAAAACCGGTAGGTTTGTCCCATCCCTAGTTTTTATCTGCTTTAAGATATTGGCACTGATATAATATAATTTTTTTTATATATCAGGACGACAAATATATTGTTTTTTTTTCATCTTGTGTTTCCAACTATACAATTTTAAGCTTTTTGTTTTTATCCAGCAATAAAACACTCACACATCCAATTCAATACCGCTACAACTGCAAATTTATAAATTTAACAGGAGAGGCAAATAAAAATATGAGTGACGGGTTTTTTTCCTCTACAGAATAGATATTTTAAGAGAAGTAACTGAATATGAATATTAGAATATTAGTAATTTAATAGCATACGAATGGATATGTTTTTTCAAAAACAAGAAATATTTAACCTTTATAAATATTTGTAAGATATGGCGGTATTGCATTAAATTTTTAAATTACTCAATAACCATAACTGCTACGATTGTACACATTAACAATGAAAAACCAGACAAAGTTATAAATGGTAGGTACTTTTAATAATTATAATTGTATATTATAAATCAATTACAAGAAATTAACAAATTGAAATAAAATGATTTGTACTTTTGCAATAAGATTTTTTTTTGCATAATTCCAGTAAATGCTCTTTTGTTTTCTCTCCTACAGTAGCAGGCTTTTCGTAGGCTGGTTTTAAGTTATATTGCTCTAAAACATTATTATTTTCAGAAAAACGACGAGTAGAAAGGTCAATAGTTTTATAGGTTGTATCGTCCAAGTTAGCTTTGTCAAAAACTTTTGTAGGAAAACACTTTTCTACTTTTGTATATTATTCCATACTACCTTCTCGTTATCCGAATTTTTGGTGAATTTTTTCCCAAAAATGTTTGAAAGATCCTTACAATCAAAAAATTCTTCAGTGTCCATTTCATTCACTTTATAGGGTCTACCGTTTTTTTGGCAGCATTTATTAGAGGTGGCCACTGAGATGGAATATAAACTGGGTTACTTCTTAATGCTCGCTTTTTTGTTTTCTCGATTACTGTATGCTTCGAATCTCCCTCATTTTGGGTATGACCTACAGTTAAAAATTTGTGAGTAATGCTATTTATTTCAGCATGTGTAACTGCTTATAACTACATAACCAAAACCGCCTTATTCTTATTCTGGCCAACGCAATTGTCGGAATAAAGAAAATATCTTTTCCTGCAGGTAAATTATGCAATTGCAGGTTGCAATTTCATTTGCTCCTCGCATAGTGATGACTTCGTGCCAGAAAAAGCCGAAACCGTTTTTCGATGCTACCTCAAAAATCGTAAAATTAAAGCAATTGAGGCGGCACTTATAAAAGAATATAGAAATATCTCCGCAAGGTGTAGGTAATACTGCTTGCAAGTCGAAGCAAGCTACTATGAGTATATTATTTTCTTTAGCCTTAGTAATATCTTTTGCTGTTCCTTCTCGGCTTCTTTCTTTACTACGAATGTGACGTGTGTATTGTTCTTTTTTCTTTTTCTTCTTGATTGCATTGTTTATACGCCTCACAAATTGCGCACTGATCTTTCTTCGGTTTGAGAAAGGAGATATTCAATTCTGTGTTAAAAATTTTTTCATGTGTACCATATGTATCTTTATAGATAAAAGATACATATGTTTCATATGTATCTTTTGACAAATAGCAACTGCTTTTCTTCTTGTTCCTCTTTGTAGTATCTATACATCTGAGCTAAGGTTGATGATCCATCAAGGAATTCTCTACGAGTTTGAGCTCTTAAATAGTGAGACTCTGCGCGCTCTATAATTGTGCGTTTTTGATGATTTCCTCTATCATCTTTCTGAATGATGTTATACTCTTTTGACTTAGCACAACTTGTTCGAATAAATCGATCTCCAAAATTAAGGGTATTCATAAAAAATGTTTTGCAAACTCTTCCCCTTAATTTGTTTATAGTTAATCCGGCGTCACATACGTGGATTTTTCTGTCATTAGTACATATGTGGGGTGTGACAAACCCCAATTTCTAAGAAAATCAGAATTTTTTCTGGCAGTTTTTTTATAATGTTTTCTAATTTTATGGTCTGAAGTGATCATCTAAGGACTATTTAAGCAAAAAAGAAATAATCAGAACACCTTTATTCAAAAGAAATTAAAAATAAACTAATAATAGGCAATTCTCCATAAGCAAAAACCGCAACTTAACTGAACATTCTTACCAAAAAATATAAACACCATATGATCAAAAATACAATAGTAAATGAAAATCTAATAGTAAGATAATACAAAGAAAAACTCTGCCTGGTTTTACAGTGAAAGAAAAAAAATTAATCGCTATTTGAATTCATGCAATTTTGACAACTTATGACAGCATGCTCCAGGCACAGTAATTATTCACAGTTTGAACAGAAATATTTAGTTTTCCGATCTCGGCTTCTTGGACATACTGCACATCTTCCCATGAGTTTTGGAATCTTGGTAGGTGGCACTGCAGGGGCATCTTAGCCAAAATGTGCAATGTTTTGACGAATACTCCTTGGTATTCTTGGATTATTTTTTCTTTCAGATATGTGGTCCTGGATCAATTCAAAGCCCAACATTTTGATAAACAATCTTCTGGCAAGTTTGAAATCTTGATTGTTTTCTCTGTATATCACCAAAGCATTTATGGCGGCTGTATTCAAGAGAGAAAACACGATCGTAGAGGCCATCTCCGTGAGTTTTTAGATGCGTTATATGATGCAGAGAGTTCATCCACTACATCTACTCCACTTTTAGTAAAGTTGTAGAAGCTTATTATTTCTGGTAAATTTTTATCGCCAGTTGCTTCATCAATAGCTCCATCATGGTGCATGGTGGACAACAGTAGGACG
Organism: Diabrotica undecimpunctata; assembly: GCF_040954645.1. Classification (NCBI taxonomy): domain Eukaryota; kingdom Metazoa; phylum Arthropoda; class Insecta; order Coleoptera; family Chrysomelidae; genus Diabrotica; species Diabrotica undecimpunctata. The sequence continues at coordinate 64,964,426 of NC_092809.1, read as the reverse complement.
TTTTTATTTTTTTTCGGCACATACGATAAAAGTGTAATATCTTTCTGAAAGCCAAATAAAGATGTCATTTGTTCTCTGTTCTGGACTGTCAAAAATTGTGCTGGGATGCATCGTTTGTTCTTTCTCAGCGTGCCTACTGACGTAAGTTTATGCTCGTTCAGCAATTTTATCATTAATTCATAACTAGTGTACCATTGGTCAAAGGTCACATTTCGGTTGAAACCAGAAATAGGTTATATTAGCCTCTCTACTATATTTATTGGGGAATTACTAACACTGTAGGGACCTTCTGGCTGTTTTCCTGCATACACTTCCAAATTTAAAACGTAGTACGAACGGGCATCAACTAGGGCTTGCACTTTGATCCCATATTTTGCAGGCTTGTTGGGCATGTACTGTTTGAAAGCACATCTTCCACGAAAAGACTCCAACTTCTCATCTATCGTCACATATTGAGAAGGAGTGTAGGCCTGCTTACAATTTTCAATAAATTTGTCCAGAATTCCACGAACTGAAGCTAATTTGTAAATCGCCAATCTGTCTTAACGATTCTCGATGTTATCGAACCGAAGACAGACCATCAGGAATTGAAAACGATTTATAGACATCGTATTGCGAAATATATCGACACCAGTTCCATCTGTTTGCCATAAGTCTCTCAAATTCTGACGATTAGAATGAAACATACCTGCTAAATAAAGAAGTCCGATAAATGCTTTAATTTCACATTCATTGGTTGGTTTCACCATGCATTTATTTTGATATGCAATTGATTTTTGTTGAATTTTGAGATTGGTCCAGCGCACTATGTCTTCGATCATTTGTCGGTCAAAAAACAATTGCCAACAATCTAAAGCACGTTTAGCATTTTTTGCATAATGCTTCACACCCGGCAAATGAGTAATAATGTTCTCTGATCTTGTTCGAACCCGTTTAATATTTGAAGCAAGTTTGTTCCATTGTGTTCCGTCTTTTCCGAGATACATTTCTTCGTTTCTTGGAGGTCCGTCAGTGCTTTTATTTTCCGTCTCATTCTGAAGTTCTGTTTTTGATGTCTCCATGTCTGAATCTCTATCAGAAACTACATATTCCATTGCGATATCCTGCTCCGAGTCGGTGTTGTGGTCGCTTTCAGAGATATGGTCAATATCGTCATCGCTTCCCGATTCGATGGCATCGTCATCAATTTCAGCCCATAGAGCTTCAAGCTTGTTCTGTTCCGCTTCGTATGACATGATATTTTAGCTAAAAAATTTAACAATTGAATATGCAGATTCAAATAAGTCAAAAATAAAAACTTACTTATAATGTCAAAATTGCAAACGCGAGTACATAGGTGGGTTTTGACACACCCCAGAGCGTTTCAGGCGCGTGTAACTTCACTCACTGCCTACAATGTACTGAGGTAACGCCTGAATTCGATGGTGGGAACATTTTTGGGAAGCTATTGGGGTGGACGTGCTCATAAGTCTGCGTTTGATTTATTTTAAGAGCGATGTTTGGGAGTTGGGGTTTGTGAAACCCCACATGTAGTGCCGGGTTAAATAAAAACATAAATTATTGTTTGTCATATTACTTCCTTGTACAACTCTCCTATACTTCGGAATTAATAAATTAACGGAATTAATGGTTCGATTTGTAACGCAACGAACTGTCTTTGGAGAGCATTGTCAGCAAGTCCCCAAAAGTTAGTGAAAATAGTCTTCCTGGAAATATCATCGATAGTATAACATTTAAGTTTGCAATTTTCTTTACAAGGTTTTCTCATTTCTTTAGCAGGTATCTTTCTGTTACCCTCAGAAATCTACTTCTCTCCAGAATTAATTTTTATTTTTTTTTAGATTTCGTTTCCAGTTGTATACTCTTCGTTGTCGTTTTCTAGAATTTATTTTTTCTTCGGAACCATACTCGTCCTTTGCAATATCAATTATTTTTTCTGCTCGGTTTCGATATTTTGTCTGTCGGATCCTTGTCGAATATCAAATTCTACACTATCTTCTTTCGATCGTTCATCTATATTTCTAATAGAATTATCTACAGCTTCAGAGGCAATATCTAGGTCAGACTTCTCTTTTATCTCAAAATTGTCTGTTGAGTTAAAATGTGCATCATAAGCTGATCCTAAGATTGGAGCACTCATATTTTCCAGTGTATGAATATTATAATCCTAAAAAAATGTTGATTAATCATGATTATATAATAAAATGCTTACGGTATTATAGTTATTACTCTCAATATCTGTGTGAAACAAAAACGGTTCGGTAACTAAAAGATTTTGGTTTTTGATTTTTTCTTGTAATGATTACTATGGATAAAAATTGATTAATATTAAAGACAATTGATCAATACATTCAGACAAAAATTGCTTACCTTTGTATAACTTGAGTCAAATTCGTTTTGTGTATTTTCAACGGGATTTGTAATTGGATATTTAATAGAACTTATATCAATCGGAGTAAAATTCTCAAATAAATCACGAGTCCGCCGTCTAAAAACAAAATAAAACGTACAGTTTTAAAAGGCTTTTCTTACCCAGCCTTTTTTCATTTCTTACATATCGTGTAATAGTAATAGTATACTTGGTTATCATTCAGCCAATTTAATACATCTGCATTGTTGAATAAATCTGAATCAGCAGTTTTACGCAAATTATCTACCAAAACAGACTCGGGATTCTGGATAATCTAAAAAAAAATTCAATGTCATAAATTGTCAATTGGATCAAATTCGATGGCATTTATTAACTACTAATAGTAACAATAAACAACAAATTTTGCAAATAAAATGGAGACTTTTAAAAATACACACCCTATATAATAATATTATTAAAAATAATGAGTATCCGTGAAAATAAAAACTAGGATGCTTAAATTATAATTTGTTATGTCATAAAATGTCCTTAAATTATTTTAAATCTTGACCCCATATCATTTTTTATATTTCACTAAATACTGTATTTACTTCTTAAAAATATCTTTTTATTACTTACGATAGAAATTTAAGTAATGTTATTACTACTTACCGAAGAAGCTACTTACCGAGGAAGTCAAATCACATATCGTCGTTTTAGTTTCATGCTGCAAATTTAATGGGTGGAATTTTCAGGTTAAAATATAGATCTAGCACGTTTAATAATTAACTTAGATCTTATATATATATATATATATATATATATATATATATATATATATATATATATATATATATATATATATATATATATTCCTAAACCCATTTACCCCAAGGTGTCGGGTGTGGTGTTTTTAGTTAGTTGCATGTACAATTTTTCTCCATTGCTTCTTATTCTTTGCTTGTTTTCTTGCTTGTTCTTTGCTGATTCTTCGTCTCTCTAGGCTTGAGTTTGCATTATCATCCCATGTCTTCATTGGCCTGCCCCTTGGTCTCTTGGTTTGTCTTCTGTCTTCCCATACTTTTTTAACTGGTCTTTCTTGATTCATTCTAACCATGTGTCCATACTATCTCAGTTGGGCCTCTTCAATTTTTTTAATAATTGGTTGGACCTTAAGATGTTCTCTGACTGCCTCATTTCTAATCCTGTCTAACCTGGTTATACCCATTATTCTTCTAAGAAACTTCATTTCTATGCTCTGTATTTTAGATTTTAATTTATCGGTAAGCGTTCAACTGTCACTATCAAAGGTTAAAAACGGCACAAACACCGTCTTGTATATGGTCACTTTGGCTTTTTGGGATACTTCTTTTTTCGACAAAAATGTACTTTTAATTGCGTGGTACATCCGAGCAGCACTTTCTATTCTGGAACTTATTTCAGTTTCTTCAGTTTCTCTGTTCTCTATTTGTACTCCCAAGTATTTGTAAGTATCGACTTGTTCAAGTGTACTTCCGTTAAGTGTTATCTTCGTTTGTTTTCTATTTTTTCCACATACCATTACTTTCGTCTTCTCATTATTGATCCTCAAATCATGTTTAATTAGTGCAGCGTTCCATACTTGTAAATTTCGATTGAGTGCCTCTTCATTTATCCCAAATATCACAGGATCATCTGCGTATGCACACTCTGAGATCCACACTGCATCTAGATTTCTATGTCCGGCATATAATTTTAATGTTTCTGCTCTAGTTTCTTTAATTATGTCATCCAAGACAATGTTAAACAGTATGGGGCCTAGGACTCATCCTTGACGTAGACCCTCATTTATTATGAACTCTTCTGATTCCGTATTATCGGTTCTAATTCTGTTTCTTGTATGTCTATATATACTCATGATGGCTTGCCTGAGTTTGATTTTTACACCTTTCTTTTTTAAACATATGTCATTCACCTTCCTTGGAGTACTATCAAATGCCTTTTCTAAGTCTATAAAGGCTTGGTATAGCGCAGTGCTTGAGTTTGTATTAGTTTCTTGATAGTAAAAATGTGATCTTGGATACTTCTGCCTTTTCTAAATCCACTCTGTGATTGTTCCATTTTAGAATCAACTTCTTGTAAAAGACGTTTTTCTAGTATTCTCTCATATACTTTGGATGTGATGATTAGTAGTGTTATTCCTCTGTAGTTACTACATTCGCGTCCGTCTCCCTTTTTGAAAATTGGTAGAATAACTACCACTTCCCAATCTTTTGGTATTTGGCTCTCACTCCATGCCCTATTACATACTTTTGTTAGCAGTTCAATGCCCTTGTCGCCCATGTTTTTAAGCATTTTTGTTGTGATTTTATCAAATCCGGCCGACTTACCTTTCTTAAGCTTTTGTATCATTTCTTTTGTTTCTGCTATAGTTATTTCATCTTGAATTTAGTCTTCTTGCTCTACCTCTTCTGATTCTTCTGTGATAATGTCTACATCGTTTTGTATATTCAGTAGATCCTTGAAATATTGCTTCCATCTATCTAGGATGTGGTCGTTGTCGTGCAGTAAGTGTCACTCTTTGTCCCTTATTTGCTTTGGTGTTTGTGGAGCCTTTTCGGTTCTTAAATTTTTCAGGGTTTTTAAGAATAACTTTTTGTTAGAGTGCTAGTCTTCTTCCATCTTGTTTCCGAATTCTTCCCAACTTTTGCGTTTCGCTGCTAGTACCATATCTTTGACTTTGATTCTTTGCAGTCTATATATTTGGTAGTTGTCTGCAGTTCCGTTCCTTAAATATTTTTTCCAAGCTATCTTCTTGGACTTCACTTCTGCTTTTATTTCATTGCTCCACCAGTTTGTATATTTTATACTTCTGTTATTTCTTGTTAATCCGCATGCTTGTTTACCACCGTTTAGGAGTGCTTCTTTCAGTATTTGCCAATTTGCTATAGAAACATAACATATATAAATTTCATTAACGCCGTATGTGCAAAATCATTGTTCTAATGACCTTGTCAGTTGTCGGCGTATTTTACTTGATAATTTAAAATATTAAAAATGCAATACTGCAATAAACGCAATCTTAAAAAATTTGCAGTTTTGGCGGCATTGAATTGGATGTGCGCACTGAAAACATTTGTTGTCAACACTTTTTTGTTTCGGCATAGTGCGTTTCTCAAGTGAGCTATTGTTGTTAAGCGTCTAACACTAGTCTTTAACTAAATAAGTTACGAAGGGGAGAACTGTTTGTCTCAAATTAGCCATTCAGAATTTTATCTGTATTTTTTAATTTGTTAATTTAATTGGTTAATTTTCCTGTGTGTTCTGCTATCCGTTTGTTAAAGTTCTACCCGTTTGACCGATGTAAGTTTTTAAGCAGTCGCCACATTTAAGTTTGTATATACCACTGTATAAGTACTTTTTCTTTGGGCTCTGAATAATATAATTGCTTAAGTTATTGTTTGTTCTGGAAGCTGGCGTGATCCCTTTCTTTTTTATGTGTTTGGCTATTTTTGATGATATCCAGACTGTATATGTAATCGAGCAGAAAGTACTTTTTTTTTCTCTGTCGGTGAAACTTCCATCAAGTAACGGTCGAATCCATCACAGTTTTGTTTTTACTATATTTTCTTAACTAAATTACACCAAGTTATTTACTAAACGTTAAAGAATTTTAACGAAATACTCGATTTTTTCTGTTGCATGGCATTAAAAGGGCGTTACGCTTTTTTGTATGTACATATACACCCCAAAATATGAAACTCGTTGCCATTCGTTTTTTCCATCAGATATATTGAACTGAAAAAGTTTGTACAGCAAAAGCTGAAAAAAGGTTTATTTGTTTTTCGCCTTCACAGATCACGTTCAAAACAAACTAATCCCGGAAACGCATGATTTACAACGTAGAAGTTATCAGCCAGTTTATGTTTCGTTGCTTTATTATGTATATTTGTTCTTTAATATGCATATTTCTTTCAGTTACCGAGATTTATGGATTAATTTGCAGATTTCAAGTTATTAAGGGAAATATACTGGTTTGTCTGTTAGTTAATGAGTATTGTAACTGACTCAGGTATTTAAGTTTGTTTGTAATCATCATGTAAATATTAAAATTTTAATTATCATTCGTAAATTGGCTGATGCATAATTTAAAAAAAAAATGTAAACTATAAAAAATACGTAGGGGAGAGGCAAGTAAATGATCCCCGTAAGAAAAGGTCTTCTTAAAAATGGCAAAATATTTTTAAAATTTGATTTTAATAGAGTAAACCTAAAAGAGTAATTTATCTTAACAGAACACAACTTAAAAAATCTTTATTCACTTTTTAAAAATTCGAAAAATATAATATAGCAACGGGATGATTTTACCCGCATATTGGGGGTAAAACGATCCGTTGTATAAACAACATATATAATATCAAGAAAAAAATGTCTTTAAAACCTAATCTTTCGCTGAACTTTGGTTAATGCAAAGGGAACATCGCAGCGGTGTTAACAAAAAAATTTATCTTCTTCTTTCTCAACTCCCACACACAATTCGTGAGCCCATTCCCAACACATTGGGCATTGAATCCATCCATCAATTGAAGTAATTTATTCCTCGGAGTAGAAGAGAAAAGTTGCATGTGTCTTCTAAATCCGAAGAATTGTATAGACTTTTTTATATTCTTTTGTTGTTTTGGTTTCTTCTATTTGAATGTTTTCTTGTTATTTTTATTTTTCCTTTTAATTGCTTTTTTTTTGGTTCTTTCTTATTGATGTCGTTTTCAAGAGAAGTTTTTTGTATGGCGTGCTAGTTAATACTACACTTCCACAAGATTTTCTTTTTGTTGTGTTTTTCTTATCTTGAGTTTTAGGAAAAGGTTGGCATTTTTGTGTGGTGTAACTGTAAATGATTAATTCATTTGTTTATCTCGTTTTGCGCTGGACTCAGGCTCAGGATTTTTGCACACGTCGTTTATTTTGCTATACCAATATCTGCTTTGTTGGTTATGCCTGTCAATAAATCAGCTACTTAACTTAAACTAGATCCTTAAGTCATATCCTTACCATTTATCAGTTAACCCATTAATGGCCAATGTATCGAAAACAAAACATTTCTTTAATTATTTTTTTCTACAATTTTTATGTGATGAATATTATGGTTTATATATTGGTCTTTTATATAAATAGTTTATTGACGTGTTTGTTATCTGTATCATAATATGGTCCATATTATGTGTTGTATAATTTTTGAAATAATAATCAAAACACTCCAAATTTACTAGTATCTGTCGGTGTCGTTTGAGCTCGCATAATAAATCACAAGATATTTAAAATTAGATCAAACCAGAATTCCTTGTTTAATTAAAGATTGTAGAATAATATTATCCAAACGTAATTTTAAATATTACTACTCATACAATTTATAACGCCTTAAAGATAATGTTTCGTTTATGAACCTTTGGCGCGATCCGTGAATTTATTATCCATATTGGATAGTCTACTAACAATACAAATTTTTCAGTCTTAGCTATTATTTCCAACTATGTAGTGGTTTCTTTGGTATAATAATAGTTAGTTAAAGTGGTATAATAATAGTGATTTTACTCGTTAGTATCTATTTTTTACAATTTTGCAGTATTTTTACCGTGAATCAAGATGTCCAGAGGGTATGTAAAATTTGTTATTAGTGTTTTGTAAATCCCATATACATATTCCATATAAATATTATTACCAGATAATATTCCATATACATAATGCCATATACAATATTATTATCAGATATGTACGATAATACATTTACATATATGTATTCTGAAACGATCTTCTATTTTTAGACTGTCCGAATATGAATGAAGATACCTCGTTCAGTGAAAGAACTTCAAGCTATACTGGAGGATGATTTTGATTTAGAAGAAGCGGATGAGATAGATTCAGTTTATATACCTCGTTTAGTTGATTTGTTAACAGATGAAGAGGATTTGGATGATAATCTTCTTATAGAGAAGAAGCTTTAACTGATATCGCCGGAACATTCGAGATCCACACAAGGTCTCGAGATGAGGCTAAAACGCCCACAGAATCCATATTGGAACCATCTACAAGTAGGGGGAAGAAAGGAAAAGTAAGTTCCCAACGAAAACGCAAACCAACGCAAAATACACCTGAATGGTCCAAATCATCAAAAAACTAATATTCCTCTTCTCCAAAAAAAAAATGAATTTAATAAAAAGGAAGAAATAACGCTGAGACTTGATGGGAAAACACCATTTAAAATATTTTTATTTTTTGACGATATTGTATTCCAGAAGATACTCGAATTCAGCCTGGCGTGTGCCTGTATAAAAACAGACATGATTTTAAACTCTCTCCAGCTCAACTACAGAATTTTTTTGGTATTTTAATCTTTACCGGTTATCATACACTTCCGGCGTGTGATATGTATTGGTCAAAAGACCCAGATACAGGCGTGGAGCTCGTGAGAAAGTGCATGAGTCGAAAGACCTTCCGAAACATAAAAAGAAATCTTCATGTCTCCGATAATAATAACTTAGACAAAAATGATAAATTTGCCCATATACGTCCATTATTTTTGCTGATGAACGAACGATATTTGCAGTTTGGACTATTTGCTCATAATATGTATATAGATGAACAAATGGTCCTTATTTCGGCTGACATTCTGCAAAAATGTTTAGGAAGGGAAACCAGTGCGCTTTGGCTTCAAGGTCTGGTGCTTGTGTAGCTCAGAGGGATATCTATACCAATTCATTCCTTATGGTGGCGCAAATCCAGAAAGGCAGAAATCTCAATACACATTAGGGACGCAAGTAGTTTTGGATCTGCTACATGTAATACAAAACCCTTCAGAACATAGAGTTTTCTTCGACAACTTTTTTTCGAGTCATGCACTATTCCACATTCTAGGTGAAAAAGGAATTTTCTTTTCTAGCGCCGTGAGAGAGAATAGGTTACCGGGATGTCCTCTACAAAGTAGCAAAATGATAAAAAGATATAATCGAAAGCTACGAAAGGAAGATTCAATACCTCAGCCTAATATGATTAACGATTATAACCGACATATGGGAGGTGTTGATCTCCTAGATAATTTGGTATCAAATTACCGGATCCGAGTAAGAAATAAAAAGTGGGGTGGCCCTTGTTTATAAACCTTGTGGATTGTACAGTTGTAAATTCATGGAGAATTTACATGGAAAATTTACAACATTGCGAATGACTCTCCCAATTGCAATTCCGTTCTTTGTTGGTTTTGTCACTGATACAGAACGAAAAAAGATTTACAGTAAAATCAGCTGCTGAAGAAGGTGACTCCGAATCAGATCCAGAGCCAACGCTATCCACACCTGCATGGGGTCGTCCTTCTAAAGGAAGTTTACCTTTTGATATTCAATATGACCAGACTGATCATAATATCGTTCGCGAAGAGGAGGGACGTAGACGGCGGTGCATACTGCAAAACTAACTCTGTTTATATGTGCGGAAAATGCAAGGTTCACTTGCACGCTGACTGTTTTAGTGCTTTCCATAAAAAATGAGATGCCATAATAACGCTACTTCCATACTACCGTACTACCAAGTAATCACTTTATCTTATATAATTATCTCTCTAGCTCCAGTTATTACTGAAGCTGAGTAAACCAGCTCCAATTACATCTTAGTACATTTTCTGTTATAACTTTGCATTTTATCTTTTTTTGTAAAAATTAACATTTAATAATTAAATTATTTGTCTGTTATATTAAAATGGTACAGCATAGTTTGTACACCATCTTTACTTTGAGAAATTAGTATTGTGTCGTCCTCATGGCAGATTATTTTAAGTCGTTTTCCCCATTCTTCGTTCTTATTTTTTAATATATCATCTATAAGGGCAGAGAAATTAAGAAATACCCTTGTCTTATTCCATTGTTAGCTTCACTTGGCTTAGTTAGTTCTTCTTCTACTTTGTTGTAGTATTCTAATTAATTAGTTCTTCTGCTATATTTTCCTTTAGTTTATTTGTTATCACTTTTTGTTGTCAATTTTATTGTTGTGATTAATAGTGGTGTTTCTTCGTAAATTATTCATCTTTTACTCAATAAAACCGACATAAGAAAAATCAACCTATTCAACATGAAAAACTTTTTTTGAATTTTTTATTAAATTTAACGAGAATACATTTGATAAATTTTATTTTATATTAACCCATTAGCGTCGAGATTATTGATTATTGATTTATTGATTGAATTATTGATTTTGTATTATTTTTTGCAATATTAATAATGAATTTGTGTTTAAATAATAAAAAACTTCATAAAATATTTTTTCTGAGATATTAAGCGTTGCCTTAAGCAACGCTAGGCGCTTATACTACCTAGTTTTTGTTGAAAATAATAAACCAAAAATTAAAACATTTGGAATACATTAAAGTAGGCAATAAAACAAAAATAGAGATTTATTCATAAAAAAAATGTAATTCGGTACGATAAATTATAAAAATGTATACTATCGAGAGTAAAACGGTATAAAACAAGAAGTGCCATTTGATCAGTTCCTCTAATAAATGTGTTATACTTAACGATCAATTTCGGTCTAGAAACGATAATGTTTCGTTTGAGTTTCTGAGAAAATTTTCTTACTTGGTCTACTTTTTGAGTGCCACAGGATGAAGAAATCATTGTTATACTGCATTATCCATCCACCGGACATCTAATTGTCCATCATTTCGTTTAATAGCTGTTTCAAAATTCCTCAACATTTTTTCATAAATTCATTTTTAGGAGTTAATAGACATCCTCTGGGAACTCGGTTTTTGCGACTGGTTCTTATGGCGTTTCAACCACGAAATTTTAAAAATGAAAATAAAGTCATTCTAGAAAACAAATTATTCATATAAATATTTTATCTTAGATGGCTTTCCTTGGCTGACAGTTTTTCGTAGTCATTATTTGATTTTGGATTTTTTCCTTGGTATAAGTCAAAGTTAATCAAATCCCATTTTTGTGTTGACACACCACATTTTGTATCTAAATTTAATTGGCTTTCCTCTAATAAACTGCTTACAGCTATGTCTGCCAAAGTGTTTTTTTAGCATACTTTCATCGTAAGATAAATGTTCTTCCGGTACAAAATTTTTAACACAACTTTTTTTAAGCATGTTCACAAGAGGTCGCATTTTCCATTTCTTGTTATTTTGGTTGATTTTGGTATTATCTGAACAGTGCAAAAACCGGGAAATCTGTAAAAATCGATCTCTTCTTATGGCTTGGATACTGCATGATTTTTTATAACGTCATTATAATCCCAATAATGTCGCTTGAATGGTAATTGATTATACCCATTTATGTATAAAATAGTAATAAACAAACGGATCTCCTCACCTGTTATCTTGGGATCACGACAATTTAAAAATAATGCATAGTGACACCTTTCTTTCACTAAATGTTGGATAAATGCATCATATACAAATTGTTTAAATATTTTCGTTGGAGACATTTGTTCATATTTAGAACAGTCGGGTTTTGGAAATGCCGATGCACGTTTTTTGTCAAAGTCTGCTCCCTTCAGCCATTTCCTTGATTTCGAGGCCCCAAAAGTCTCTCTGAAATCAAATTTTTTACCACTTCAGATTCAAAATGATGGCCAGGAATGTCTTTATTCTGTATAGATACTTCGTTCAAACCAATTCTTTCATTATTTGGTAGTCGTATTTATTATTATATCACTACATAATTACTATATCACTACATACCCTCCTTCATCAACTGAATCCTCGTCCGTGTCTACATTTGTATCTGGAGGTTCTACAAAAATATATTATGTCAAGGGTTGAGCAAGCGAAAAACCCCGACTCATATCAATCATTTAAAATATATTTTGCTAGAAGCATAATCAACACAAATTTATCATATATATAAATAATAAGTTTTATTTATATCGAAATTATGTTACTATCAAATCGTATGCCCATTACATATTTATTTTCAAGTTCTAATACTCGTATTATACTATATTTAAATGCTTCAAACTAACAAACAATACTTATTACTGCAAATAAATACGCATAACTTAGTGTGGGTGATTATGGTTGATGGAATTGACAAGGTCACATCTCTTTTATGGTTGTTTTATGACTTCAATCTCCTCCCAAATACAGGCATGTTTGCTGTTGCTTTAGTTTAAAGCAACGCACGGGTTGCTACAAAGTTCAAATTCAATCAATTGCATGTATGTGCGCGTCCGTGTGTGTGCGCGTTCGTGTGTGTGCGTGTTCCCGTTGGAGGGTGTAATGCGTTCACACAAAAGTGATAATATCGTGAACCCGACCAAATTAAAAAATTAAAAAATGTAAGAGCTATAGATTTGATAGGCCTCGCAATATTCTTTCATTCTTTGTATCAAATACGGAGTAGAAGGGGAAATCCAAATATACAAATAAGTGAAACAATTTACAATGAAGCATTGATTTCATTTGAGGACATGTGCTTGATGATGTCAAACGAGCCATTATTTCAATTAGGCCTGACGGCGCCCAATCGTCTAATGCATAATGCTTTTAACCAAGAGTTGCACCGATAAAAACTGTAGGATATCAACACTTTGAAACAATTAATTAAAAAAAAATCTTCCACTATTGAATGACCAACAGAAGTATTTATTTGATAAACTTATGAAAGTAACAAATGATAAAACAGGAGGGATTTACTTCTTAGATGCACCTGGTGGTACAGTAAAAACCTTTTTGATTTCATTAATATTAGCAACAATTCGCCCACAAAATAAAATTGTACTTGCACTCGCTTTATCGGGAATCGCAGCAATTTTACGTGAAGATGATCGAACAGCCCATTCAGCACTTAAATTGTCATTAAACATGCAAAGCAACGAAACTCCAACCTGAAACATTTTGAAGAACATTTTGAGAAGGCTTTAGAGAGAACCTTACAAGATCTACGGAGGAATCATAACCCATTTGGTGGTTTAATGATTTTATTAGCAGGAGATTGTCGTCAAACATTGCCAGTGATTCCACGATCAACGCCAGCTGATGAACTCAATGCATTTTTAAAGTGCTCCAATTTGTGGAAACATGTCAAGGTGTTACACTGAAGTAAGGATGTGAGTGTCAAGTTGCAAAATGATCAATCTGGAGACATATTCTCTAAACAACTCATTGACATTGGTAATGGCAAATTTCCTTGACTGGTTACCTTGACTGGTTGCATTAACTTTCCTCTAAGTTTTTGTCAGTTAACTCGATCAAAAGATGAACTTATTCAAAAGGTGTTTCCAGATGTTGCTCAAAATTACAGAAACCATGATTGGTTTAGTGAACGGGATATATTGGCTACAAAAGACATAGATGTAAATGAATTAAATTTCAAAATTAAGAACAAATTAAAGGCGAATTGAGGATATATAAATCAGTTGATTCGATTACTAACCAAGATGATGTCGTCAACTATCAGCCTGAATTTTTAAATTCGCTGGATTTACCAGGATTGCCACCTCAGAATCTTCAATTAAAGGTTGGATCGGTAGTTATAATGTTGAGAAATATCAACCAACTGCGTCTTTGCAACGGCACACGGTGAGCGATAAAAAAATTATTGAATAACGTGATAGAAGCAACTATACTGAAAGGAAAGTATAAAAGAGAAGACGTTTTGATACCAAGCATCCCAATGATTTCGACTGATGTACCATTTGAATTTAAACGACTACAGTTTCCAGTGCGACTTGCTTTTGCTATGATCATAAAGAAGTCTCAGCGGCAATCTTTAGGTGTTTATGGTATTAATCTAGAAAACCCATGTTTCTCACATGGTCAATTGTATATTGCCTGTTCCCGTGTTGGAAAACCATTAGATTTGTTTGTATAGACCAGGTAATCAAACAAAAAACATTGTATATCATGAAGCACTACAATAAAAACAGATTTTTGTTAATAATTATGATTTACGTGATTTACAATAAAGCGATTACTGAAAATACTTATATAAGTTTTATTTCATTATTCTTTATTACATCGGTTATTAATCCTACGTTAATAATAATAATATTAATAAATAATTAATTATCTCTATGTTTTGTCATTGAAGCACCCACTTTATAAATATTTGTCACCTTTAAGTTCCCACTATCCTTTTAGATTATTTTTCAATCTGGTTTGAACCTTAAGATCCCCTCTTAGTTTGAAGCCCTCTGGCAGACATCCCATTCGGGGTTTTTAATGGGTTCAAAAGGGTGGCCAAAGTTCGTGGAAGCGAAGATACTTAGGTCAACCGAGCTGACCCTCACACACCGCCTTATCATCATGGTGATGGTTCTGTTCAGGAGAATTAAAGAAATAAACTGCCACATTCCAAATCTATTTGACAGAACGAAGTCTGTCGGGTCCGCTAGTGGGTTAATATAATATCAACCTGGTGGTATTATAAAACAAATATGTCAATGGTATAAACCACTGTAGTTCTTGTGCATAATCTCTGATTATTATCTGCTTTTTTGTTTGCTACCATTTATTTGTTGGTACCACATATTAAAATTTAAATTAAATAGTATTTATATTCTATTAAATTATCATCTTGTAAACTTGTTGTAGATTATATAATATAAAGTAAATAAACATTATGAATATTAATATACGCGTTTGAAGTTTTATACTGTACTATCAACGTAGCCCAAACTAACAGCCTTTGGTTTCCAAATGAGTAACGTACTTCCTGATACTGTTTTATTTTCTACAATCACAAGCTTCCTACATTTCTAACTCCCTACATCTCTCTTTTAATTTACTACGAACATCAAAAAGCTAATCCCCCAGATTGTCATTTCCAAGAAACATTTGAACATATAACAGTCACTCAAAGCAAGTTTGGATTCAATTGGAGAAGTTGTTTCTTTTTGGGGGGAGTTGGTGCTTTGATGAGGTTATACCTCGTTAGTATAAGACAAAATCAAATGAAGGGGGAAAAAGGGCTGTCGTCTGGAATAATGTCAATCGATTTAAGACATAAGCGGAACATCGAGAGGCTTTGGATATTGTTATTAGTTTATAAGTAGAGTCTTTATAGTGTTCACTAACTTTTTTCTTTGTTTAATTAACATTATTCTTAGATTATTACGAGCTTTGTTTTGATCAAAATAAAGATTTTAATATATCTATACTACTCAGGGTTTTGCTGTATTAATTAAGATAAAAAAAATATTTTAGTACGATATATAAACCTAAATTTGATATTGGACTTACAGGACTTTATTAAAAAAATGCCTACAAATTGCAAATTAAATGTTATTAAAAATAGTTGGCCAACCTCAAAAAAGGACTATTCAGTACAAAAATAGTAGAGAAAAGGGTTAAAAGGAGTATGAAAGGACGTCTGTACACTATTTAGTGACAGACATGCCAATTGTCTCAAATTAGCTGCTGGTGGAAAATCAAAATTAATAGAAAATACAGTTAATATGGAATAGTATCAAAACTAATTTTATTCCTTACAGACCCGGTACCCACAATCGTGAGTGTCATAACAAACTACAAAATTAAGAGCAAAATAATTTATAATTTGGTTCAGACCCAAATCGTTCGATTGTGTTATAATGCATAATTTAGTATAATGACTTACGTTTTTATGTCTTATCCCATTGCCAGCTTCAATAGGGTCGGTAAATTCTTCTTCTACTTTTACTTTTATTGTGTTGTTTTGGTAGATATCTTTGATCGTTTTGATTATTCCTAGAGGTATGTCTCTTGCATACAGTAAGTGGATAACGTCTTTTAATTTGACCCGGTCAAATGCCTTTGTAAGATCCACGAAACATAGATATGGCGGTTTGTTGTATTCTAATGATTTCTGTTGCACTTGCCTCATTATAAATATACCATCGGTGCATGATCTCGACCTAAAACGTTGTAGTTCTTCTGCTAGTGTTATAATTTTATTCAATTTATTTGTTATCACTTGGTTGTTAATTTTAGTGTTGTGTTTAATAAATTAATTCCTCTTTCATTTTCCGGGTCCGATTTGTCCCTCTCTTTGAAATAGATATTAGGATGCTTAATCTCCATTCTTGAAGAATTCTGTTTTGTTCTATTATTTTTTGGATTAGTTTTAGTAGTTGTTTGGTCAGATCTGGTCCTCCGTACTTTAGGAGTTCGTTAAAAATATTCTGTCCTCTCCTGGTGATTTTCTATTTTTTAATTTCCTTAATGCTTCCTTTACCTCTTCCTCCTCGATATTTATTTCTTCTTTTGTCGTCACCTCTGGTGTTGGTGGTTCATTATCGTCAGCTTTAGCAAATAGGGATCGAAAGTAGTCTACCTGTTTCCTTCTGAATGTGTTTTGTTTTTATTAGTTCGTTTATCTCTTTTCTTTGTCCTCTGATCATTCTCCATATTTCGTTTTGTGTTCCATAGAAGTCGTGCTGCATCTGTTTTGAAAAACTTTGACAGTGTTCCTTTTTTATTTGTCTAACTAAAGTATTCGTTTAATTTCTGACTCGTTTATAGTGGTTTATGCCTGTTGTGTTTGTTGTGTTCTGTATTGTAAAAAGGTTTTTCTTCCTTTCTTCACATTTTGTATTCACTTCCTCTCTAAACCATGGTGTTCTCTTTTTTGATATATTAGTGTTCGTTACTTTCCATTTTCCAAGTGATTCTATGGCCTAAATATGTGTAAATAAATTAAATCTTTTGGTTACAGGTTCAAGTTCCAAAATTAACCTAGAAGACATACGAGCAAATCCGCATGGAATCTATGACCTTTTGTATGATAATGATTCTGATTTTGAGTTTGAAAATAAAGGCGACGATTAGTGGCAGCCTACACTTAAACCTACGTGTCCTACTTATGAATCAGAAAATAGTGACTCTGATGATGATTACACGATAAATGGAAATGTTGCGTCAACAAGTAATGCTTCAAATCCAATCGCAAAAAAACATGATAATAAAAACAAGAAATGACATAAAAGAGAGTAAACTTTTACGTGAGAGAAAATAACATTTCATCAAATAGATATTTCAAATGACGCAATTGAGGCTATTGGAGTAATATTATCGCTATTTCAGTATTTTAATAAATATTTTTAAAAACGGATGTGGCAGTCCAGTGGGACTGCCGGTGGAAGTTACCCTTCTATACACGCATTCGCCGTTACAAATTTATTTGGGAGTCAATCTGCACAATCATTACATATGTAATTTTATAGGTAAGACATATCAGAAAGAGAAACAGAATTAATAACAACTTACTAACAATGAAGGATTGAATCAATATTTTGATGAAAATATTGTATATTTTTATTTTCATATATGTATGAAAGGAGTTAAATGCAAATTTTTTTTACACATACTCTGCAGTCAAATTCATTGTTTATTTTGTTATTAATATAATAATACAATTGTGTTTTCATCTTGTTCAGCATTTGTGTTTGGGCATAAAATGTTATGAGTATTATTGTAGATATGCTTTTCTCGATTTGAACTGTCTTTTAGCAAAGCAAGCTCCATATACGAACTAGGCTTTTGCTTATATTTAGTACAAGTTAGTTTTCGGTTTTAGAAAAGTCTTCTAATTTTATTTTAAAAAACGGTAAAATGATATTTAAAATACCAAAATTTAGACCTAAAAAAAAACGGGTGTGGCAGTCCAGTGGGACTGCCGGTAGAGGTTATACTTCTATACACGCGTTCGCCGTTAAAAATTTATATAGGAGTCAATCTGCACAATCATTACATATGTAATGCTATAGGTAAGAGAGAGCAGAAAGAGAAAAATAATTAGTTATATAGGTATATGGTGCATCGTTTGCTGTATATAAACATTTGACCTGTAATTGGAGTATATTAAATGAAGGATTGTATCAATATTTTAACGAAAATATATATTTTTATTTTTATATATGTATAAAAGGAGTTGAATGCAAAAAAAAAATTTACACATACTCTGCAGTAAAATTCATTGTTTATATTGTTATTAATATAAAAATTACAATACAATAAATACACTGCAACATAATTCAATATAATAATACAATATAAATTATTTTATTTTAAAATTTATGTTTTTTGCGTATATTACATATATTTAATAAGATTAACGTGAGGTTTTTAAATATTTCAAAAATAAAAAAGGAAATTCATAATTGAGATTCGAACTCACAACCACCAGCGTATGAACCAAACACATAAAGGATTTGCCAATTAGACATGACACTTACGGATTTCAAAATTGACAGTTCTCGGTAAAACAGTGATTATTATGAAATATAAAAGCCTAAAATAATTATAAACGTTTAATTTTAAATAATACAAAACATATCACATAAGTAATAATATTAATACATATTATATTATATATAATATTATATATATATATATATATATATATATATATATATATATATATATCTATATATATATATATATATATATATATATATATATATATATATATATATATATATATATATATTTATATATATACAATATTATATAATAATATATATAATATTAAATATATATACAAAAGGAACATTTTTATTCTCGAGAGAGGAAGAGAGAGAAAATATATCTTCTGTCTCTCTCTTACTTATTATCTTACATATGTAATGGTTTTACAGATTCACTCTCATGCAAATTTCCAACGCCGACCGTGCGTATAGAAGCATAACTTCAATAATATCATATAAATTAAACTGCCATATTAATAAGTATTTAAAAATGACAATAATATACATAAAAAAAATACACTACAATACAGTGCAACATTATAATAATACAATACAAATTAAAATGCAATATCCATAAGTATTTAAAAATGACAATAATGTAATAATATTAACAAAAAAGTCCTCCCCGACTGGGAATCGAACCCCGGTCTCCCGCGTGACAGGCGGTGATACTGACTACTACACGACAGTTCTGGATCATACAGTGATTTATTGAGATTATTATTTTGAAATACAAAAGAATAATATAATTATGAACATTTAGTAAATATTACAAAAAATATCACATAAATAATAATATTAATAAATATTTTATTAAATGTATAATATTATATGTATATATATATATATATATCTTTATATAATATATATAATATTAAATTATATATACAAAAGGAACATTTTTATATTCGAGAGAGGAAGAGAGAGAAAATATATCTTCTGTCTCTCTCTTACTCATTATCTTACATATGTAATGATTTCACAGATTCACTCCCATACAAATTTCCAACGTGGAGCGCGCGTATAGAAGTATAACTTCAACAAGCATTTTTTGATTTGGCCGCAGTACGTACAAATCTATACTACGTACACAAAAATGGTAATCTAATAAAACCACATGTAACTTCCGAGGAAATTAAAAAGTTTTTTGGAATGCATGCAGTTATGGGATGCATCAAATGTCCAAGAACACGTATGTACTGGCAATCAAGATTTGGACTTTCTGTTGTAGCTGATACGATGTGAAGAAATCGTTTCTTATTAGACTCCGCACAAACTTCCATGTTAAAGATGAAAACAGAGTCTCCAACGAAAATAAAAACAATAATAAATTGTGGAAAGTTTAAGCTATGATAGATTTTATTAGATAAAGTTGTAGGGAAATTGAAAGACCATAGTAAATTATTTAATTAATGAACAAATGACACCATTTTTAGGCAGATGTGAACCAAACCAGTTCGTCAAAAAAAAACCTAGGCCCGTGGGTTAAAAAAATCTACTTCGAGAGGTATTGTGACGGACTTCGAAATATACCAAGGCAACACATATGCATTCGCAAAATTTAAGAATTGTGTCCTAGGCTTCTTTGTCATATTACATTTCGCAAACACTTTACCAAAAGGGAGTCATATATTTTTTGACAGATATTTCAATTCTGTAACATTAATGGAGGAATTAAATAAAATTGTAGTGTATGAAACGAGTACAGATATGATGAACAGAGATTACAAACACCTGCAGTCTTCAAAAATGACAAAGAAATGCCTAGAGCAGAATCTGAACAATTTACTAGATGTAATAGTCTAATGAGTCTTGTTAAGTAAAAAGACAATAAAGGCGTCCTGATGTTATCTAATACACTTAGTATTGAGCAAAAAGCCGTAGTAAAAAGATGATGTAAATCTGAGAAAAGTTTTGTCGAAGTATCATGCCCTAATATTGTTAAAACATACAATCAGAATATGGGTGTGGTCGATATATGCGACCAAATGATGAACTTATATAAAACATATTTCATAACTCGTAAGTGGCCATTTAAATAATCCTACATTTTTTTTATTGTCGTATTGCCAGATTCCAGTATAGGCCTAAGAATATATCCATTGAATTCTGACAGGCAATGGTGGGGGATATCTTTTTTTGACTTCTACGTCACGGAACAAGATACGCTGGCATCTTTCGGCCGAGTAAAATACTAGACCAGAAGACCCCAGGGTCGCGCCGGATTAACCGTGTTCCGGCTAAAACCTTAAACACCGTTCCAGAGAGGAGATCTTGCCACTCAATGAACAACTAAAATAAAAAAACTAAAAATTTATAAATAACCATACCTGTTACCGTAAATCAGAAAATGTTTCAGACGTTAGGCCATAAACTAATAATAATAATATTAACCATAATAATAATATTAACCATGAATTTTGTGGGTGTACCGACGCATTCTTCGTATATCCTGGACCGAACATGTCACCAACACAGAGGTAATCCAAAGAATCGGAAAGGAGAAAGAAATCGTGAATACAATTAAACAAAGAAAGCTTGAATATCTAGGCCACATATTGAGACACGATAAGTACCGTCTACTGCAATTGATTGTCCAGGGAAAAATAGACAGTAAGCGAGGGCCAGGCAGGAGAAGACACTCGTGGCTCCAAAATCTGAGGAAGTGGTTCGGGCTCACATCGGTCGAACTATTCAGAAGCGCCGCAAATAAGATCAGAATTGCCATGTTAATAGCCAACGTTCGCAACGGACAGGGCACTTGAAGAAGAAGAAGATGAATTTTGTAGAACACCGGGGGATTTTATCTTCTCCTCCTGACGTGTTGCTCACTGCCTGTTGGGGCAGTACCTTCGATCTGGTTCTAATTATATCTATTAATTAATTAAAATGTGTTACCTTACATTTGGCGATCACACTTCCCGTATTACACTTTAAAAAACATCTTACTACTTGAGAAACTTTATTTTGCGTTAATTGAACATTGTGTGTTGAAAAATGAGCGAATTAATTTTTTATTAATCAAATGTGACAGTGACACAATGACTGATGTTTTTTTTCTAATAAAATTGAGAAGAGAATACGTGATAATCTCGCAATTATGTGCAAAGAGTATATGCAACATCTATCGTGCATTCTCGGGTACAACTCGACTTAAAACTAAAAGTAGTATTTTTTAAAAAAGGGTGTTCGTCATTTGGATCATAATTTTAGGTTGCGCTACGCAACATAGTCCCCCTCTTGATGTGAACGCATCAAAAAAAAATATTTATGTACAATTTGAAGAAAGGTATAACTAATCTAAAAAAACTATTAAAATTCTTAAAGGTGAGTCATAGGAAGAGGACACAGTTTAGCAATAGAGCGAACGTATAACCCTTCAGGAGTTCTGACCTTAACAACTCTTACCTTGTTGTCCTTTCCCGGATATGTCTCAACTACCCGTGCTATAGGCCATTTGAGAGGAGGCGAGTTTTCGTCCTTAAGCAAGACGAGATCATCAGGCTTTATGCCTACCTGAGGAGTGAACCATTTAGGTCTATTTTGAAGCCTATTAAGATAATCGCGAGTCCAAACCTTCCACATATGCTGCTGAATTCTTGTGCATTTATTCCACAAAGACAATTTATTTTCTTGAATATCAGAGAGATCTAATTCAGGATAAGACATTAAGTTAGATCCAATAAGGAAGTGCCCGGGAGTAAGAAAGGAAAAATCGGACGGGTCGTCTGAGGGCGCACAGATAGGGCGTGAATTGAGCACTGCTTCAATCTGCGAAAGTACAGTGGATAGTTCTTCGAAAGTAAAATTGGAGTTACCCATTATTCTTACGAGATGATATTTGAAGCTCTTTATGGCAGCTTCCCAAATACCACCGTGGTGTGGTGAGCGTGGAGGGATAAACTTCCATTGAATTTGACATAAAGTAGCGAAAGAGCGAATAGATTCAGAAGTATCACCTTTGAGAAGCAACTCATAAAGTTCTTTCAATTAATTTTTCGCACCTAGAAAGTTGGTGCCATTATCGCTGAAAATGATACTCGGATTACCCCTTCGGGCGATAAATCTTTTCAGAGTCAATAAGAACGCTTCAGTAGAAAGACTGGAAATTAATTCCACATGCACGGCGCGAGTAGCTAAACATACAAACACTGCCATATAGGCCTTAGTAAGGGGAGCTCTCTTGAGTTTAGAGGTCTTGATTGGAAATGGACCACCAAAATCAACTCCAACGTTTATAAATGGACGTGCAATTTGAACTCTTTCCCTCGGGAGATTAGCCATGATTTGGGAAGCGACTTGTGCGTTAAAACGGTAACAAGTGAGACAATTTTGTATTATACGTTTGATTTGTCGAAGACCATCAAGAGGCCAGAATTTCAATCTAACATTGGACAGTGTATTTTGAGGGCCAGAATGTAGAAGTCTTCGATGTTCTCGGGTAAGTAATAAATTGACAATATGTGATTTTGAGGGCAACAGTAGAGGGAATTTCTGATCATAAGAAACATCTGAAAAGAGAAGACGACCGCCTACTTGTATCATTTGAGACGAATCTAGAAAGGGATTCAATTTACGAATAGACTTATCGTTAAGCAGACGATTATCCATTAAAAATTGGATTTCCGAACTGAAGAAATGAGACTGGGTCAATTTGATAATCATTAACTCAGAACTAGAGAGTTCATTTGGAGTGAGAGGACCTGTACGTCTATGAGACTTAGCTCTTACATTGTAAATAAAACGAATGCAGTATGCAAAAGCTCTCTGAAGTCGAGTGAAACATGAAAATTTGCAGAGGGCATCATACACTTGTGAATCTGGTTTTCTGATTAGATGAGTAACCCTTTTGAGTTCAGGCAGTTCATCAACATTAATACTCGAAGGACCATTATATACAAAGAGGTTGAAATCAAAGTGTGGATCTGAACAAAATTGAGGACCATTAAACCAAAGATCACAATCAAGCAACTGCAAGGGTGTAGCACCACGAGATAATATATCCGCAGGGTTGTCTTTCGATCGTACATGTCTTCATGTATGGTTGGAGGTGAGTTCTTGAATTTGAGTTACTCTATTGGCTACAAAGGTAGACCAACGAGAAGGGTGTGAATTAATCCATGCGAGGACGACTTCGGAATCTGTCCATAAATTGACAGAATTTATCTGAGATTGGGATGGAATCAAGACAGAAAGTATCTTCGTAAGAAGATTAGAGAGTAATAATACTCCTAGAAACTCTAATCGAGGAAGAGTCACAATTTTTACAGGACTAACACGACTCTTTGAGGAGATTAGATTGCAAGAGATAAAGCCATTTTCATGTGATGTTCTTAAATAAACGCAAGCACCATACGCGCTAAGACTTGCATCCGAAAACCCATGTATTTGAGTACTTGTTACATTGCTAGAATTTTGCAGCAACCTAGGAATCTTGAGATTGGAGAGGTGAGGAAGTGTTTGTAAAAATAGATTCCATTGTGTAAGCAAATT
Source organism: Diabrotica undecimpunctata (assembly GCF_040954645.1). Classification (NCBI taxonomy): domain Eukaryota; kingdom Metazoa; phylum Arthropoda; class Insecta; order Coleoptera; family Chrysomelidae; genus Diabrotica; species Diabrotica undecimpunctata. Next base: position 64,940,386 of record NC_092809.1, on the reverse strand, counting down.
TGGACTGAGGTGGTCATCCCAATTCGACCTTTCTAACCAAATCTTTCTCATAATTAATTTAGCAGATACCACTACAGGGTTAATCAATCCGATAGGGTCATAAATGGAAGCAATTAAAGAAAGAACTTCTCTTTTTGTATAGGTATCCTTAACGGTAACCTTTGGCACAAGAACTGAAAAATGATCGGAGTGAGAATTCCAACATAGGCCGAGAATTTTGTTCGTGTTATTTTCAGGATTGATTACATAACTAGCTTCATTAGAGATATGAGAAATACCTGCGAGAAATTCAGGTGAGTTTGCACACCATTTATGAAGCGAGAAACAAGCGAGGTTCAAACATTCGGTTAATTGACGATGAATTTCGAAGAGTGTTTCAAAATCGTTACAGCCATACAGCACATCATCGATATAACAGCAATTTAAAAGAGCATCACTAGCCAAGGGAAATTTGTCGGAATGTTTTTGAGCTAATTCCTTAAGACATCTAGTGCTGAGAAAACCGGAGTTATTTAATCCATAAGTGACAGTTTCAAAATGAAAACATTTCAAATCCTCTTGAGGTGAATCACGCCATAAGATGTTCAACAGAAATACCTGTTCGGGATTTACTCGAATTTGTCTGTACATATGACGTAGATCTGCTACAATACAGTATTTAAATAATCTAAAATTTATCAAAATATCGAATAATTCGCGTTGTACCGTATAACCAGGAAGCATTATGTCATTAAGACTTAGATTTGAGGTAGTTTTCATACTGCCATCAAAGACAACACGCAACTTATTTGTTACGCTATCCTTTAAAACGCAATGGTGAGGAATAAAGTATTTTAAATCAGAGTGAATATTTCGAGTGGAGAGAGGCACATATCTGCAATGTCCAAGTGCAATATATTCATGAAGAAATTGTTTATACTGTGCGTATAATTGATCTGACTTGATCAGTTTCTGTTCGAGGTTTAGGAATCGCTTCTTTGCGAGGAAAAACGATTCGCCCAATTTTTTATATTCGTTGGGAGATTTGAAAGGGAGATCTACTTGGAATCTACCAGATGATAATATTTTAAGTGACGATTTAAAAATATCTTCGGCTTGTTGCTCCGAAGGAGTTAGGATTTTTGGAGTACAAGTAGAAGACGAGATTTCTTCTATTTCCCAAAACGACCGTACGAGTGAATCGGTATTTTGAGTTTGAACGAACAAGGATACTTCATTTCGAGGTTGAGTATTTTCTTGAATGTTAAGTATAGAATATGAGTCAATTGACCCAGATGATTGAGGTACATTTCCACCTACAAGATAACCGAGATGAGTATTTGTTAAGGTAGGAAGATTAGGGCCTAATTTTATTAACCCGTAAGTAAGTAAGTCGAAATAAACATCTGCTCCAAGCAGCATTTGAACTTCGGCAGGAGTACAAAATTCTGGATCAGCTAGGTGAATGTTTGGTGGAATTTTGAGAGCATTAAAATCCAATGTAATTTGAGGGTGCTTACAAGTGATGGTTGGGAGAATCGCACAAGAGAGTGTAAAATGTTTTGTGGGATTAACATTTGAGAAAATATTTAAATCCACCATTTTATTCGACGTCGAACAGATTTCGGATATTCCAGAAATTTGAAGACTTTTTGTGTAAGGAATACATTTCAAGCGACTTGCTAATTCCTCAGTGATAAACGAAAGCTGACTAGCTGAGTCTGTAAGGCAGCGAACCTTAACGGGATTATTATAAGAATCATAAATTGTAACACATGCTGTTTGGAGTAGAACCTCCTTTTTGCCTGATTGTGTAGAGAGAGATGATGCTCGGTAGACATCATTAGACTGAGATTGATTTGCTATTCGTGGGATTGCAGGTGAACTTGAAGTTTCGCTTTGAGTATTGGGATCACGAGATACATTAGAGTGAGTACGAGAATTTGGAGTATCATGCATATTGTGAGACTGGCGAGTATTTTGAGAATTATGATTTTCTTGTGAGTCTTGAGAGTGACGAGTGTTTTGGAAATGAGTGTTTCTAGTGGGTAGACTACGAGAATCTTGATTTGTTCTGAAACGAGAACTATTTGAGTTATGAGTAGAAGCGTTAGAGAAGTGGAGCAATGTGTGATGTCTCCTGTTACATTTAGCGCAATTTGACGCAGAGGTACATGAGCTTGCTGAATGACCACTAGCCAAGCAGTTGAGACACGCTTTCTTTGCCTTGACCGTTTGAAAACGCTCATCTTCAGACATATTTAAGAATTCCCGGCAAGTGTATATTTTATGGGAGTTATTTTGACATAAGAAACATTTAAAATACTGATTATTACTACTATACTGCAAATTATTGCTAACTGTGTTAAGAGAAGTAAAACGAGAAGGTTGTTTTTGTTTCGGAGAATGAGAGTATTCAGGAACAAGATTTTCGAGAATTTTGCATTTTCTTTCAATAAATTCAAGGAACTCCATTAAACTTGGGAGTTTGTTTATATTACGCTCGGTTTCAAATGATCTTTTAGTATTATAGTCTAATTTTTGAGTAAAGAGATTGATGAGAATTAAATCAGTGAGTTGATTCGAGATGTTGAGGTTTTCTAAGGCAGCGAGATGGCTTTTAATTTGAGTTAAGAAATCCCTTAGAGCATGTGCATTGGGTTTTGTAATGAGTGGAGCATTTAATAAACTGTTCAAATGACTGTTTACTATTAAATATTTATTTTCAAATCTATTGCATAAATTTTGTATTGCAATTTCAAAATTGGAATCAATTATTTCTAGATTGTCAATTAACTTTAACGGTTCATTCCTTAACACTGATTTGAGATAAATAAGTTTTTGAGCATTAGATAACTGTTTATCATTTGTTATTAATTTGGTGAAAACATCAAAAAAGCTGGGCCATTCTGAGATTTCGCCCGAGAAAAAAGGTATTTTTAATTCTGGCAACTTTACATTTTGAATTGTGCTAACAGATGGTATTACATTTGTTACAATAGGTTGAGTTTGAACTGGTTTTGCAGATAATTGCGTGATTTTCTCGTACAAATATGAATCTAAATTATAATACTGTTCTTCAACTATGTCTCTATCTGAACAATATTTATCAAAATCTTTTAATTCAAGTTCCTTTTGTAGGTTGAGATACTCGCGATAAGTTTCATTTAATACATTTTTGCGTGCAATATATTGACCGCAATCTAAAACTACATTTTGGTTTTTTGAGACAAATGTTTGAATTCTAGTAATACAAGCTTTAGTATGCCCTCTCAATTTTATAATTTTTGCAACATCAGTCATTTTGAACGTGAGAAAAAATAATACAAATTTTAAATACAACAAGAGATACTTAGTATCATGAACTAAATAATATTACCATAAAAATCTACTTATAATCACTGCGAATCTAAAATCTAAAAATAAAATGACATGCGACGATGCAAAAAACAATTCGTAAAAGTTACAATAAATGATCAAACCGCACATTAAGTCCAACCGCGACCTCACATAAACTCCTTATCCCTTGCAAGTGTCGATGTCGATATACCGGCCTCCCGGCGCTAATAGAACAACCTTGGATCCTGGAACCGCCAAAACTCCAATGTGTGTATATGAGAGAATAAAAACTATGTCTTTTCTTTGCGAAGAAATGAGGAAGCGAGTGATGTTTTTTACGAATAGTGTGAGAAAATCTTGAGTACTGCGTGAAAACGCCTTTGCAGAAACGAGAGATGATCGCCCTCGTGCTATAATTAATGAAAATTTAGCTTCCAGCTTTACATAAACGGGAACAGTTGCTGTATCCGGCTCGTTAGGAACATGTAGAACACCGGGGGATTTTATCTTCTCCTCCTGACGTGTTGCTCACTGCCTGTTGGGGCAGTACCTTCGATCTGGTTCTAATTATATCTATTAATTAATTAAAATGTGTTACCTTACATTTGGCGATCACACTTCCCGTATTACACTTTAAAAAACATCTTACTACTTGAGAAACTTTATTTTGCGTTAATTGAACATTGTGTGTTGAAAAATGAGCGAATTAATTTTTTATTAATCAAATGTGACAGTGACACAATGACTGATGTTTTTTTTTCTAATAAAATTGAGAAGAGAATACGTGATAATCTCGCAATTATGTGCAAAGAGTATATGCAACATCTATCGTGCATTATCGGGTACAGCTCGACTTAAAACTAAAAGTAGTATTTTTTAAAAAAGGGTGTTCGTCATTTGGATCATAATTTTAGGTTGCGCTACGCAACAAATTTCATAACCATAAATTTCAGATACCTGGCTCAATTTACTTCTCTGTCCTCCTGCTCCTTTTTCTTCATAACTCCAGAAATTAGACAGTGTACTTCTCTTCATTTTTTCTATCCTCTCAACATCATGTTTACAACGTTTCTTTCATCCAACCCGAAACTCATTCGTCTCTCTAAATCTCCCCTCTCATTTGCCCATCTCTGGCAGTTAAAAATGTGGGCGGGAGCGTCCGGTACCCCACAAACAGTACTTTTTGAAGGTGCCAAAACTAACATGTCCAGTCAGAAACTGCGTCAGGAAGTAGTCTAGTTTCCTGAACTTATATTCTCACCACGGCCTTAGATCGGGAATAAGCTCCTTCGTCCACCTTGCCTTTCCGCTATCACTCGCTCATTCTCTCTGCTACTCTACTATCGTTCTTTCTCTCTCATTTTCATCTATATTTACATCCATCCTCCTCGCATACCCCCTTGCTCGCTCTTAGCACAACAAAACGATCGGTATCACCGCTCCAATGACATATAGAGCCTTATTTGAAACTGTTCTATATGCGCTAGATACCCTGAGGAGCATTCGCCTTTGCGAAGTCTCCATCAGCTTAGCTTATTTCGCAGTATTTAGTACGCTACACCACACGGGGGCAGCGTAGGTTACCACCGACTGGAAAACTCCATTTAACACCTTTCTTTTGGTGCTACCTGAGCCTCCAATATTTGGCAGCAGCCATATCAACGCCTCCAGATTTCGGTTCGCCTTCTCTACCGTATTTTGGATGTGTACTCCGAACCTTAGTCCTTCCGACAACCATACTCTTAGATACTTAATCGATTTAACCGGTGTAACCTCCACACCTTCCACTATAAAGCAAAGAGAGAAATTTTCCCGGCTCTCTTTGAGAACTAACACCTCAGTTCTCTGAGGCGCTAGCTGTAGATCGTTCTCTCTGATCCACCTACTAATGCGACGCAGGGCTGTGTTAGTCGCATTAGCCATGTCCGTTTTCTGACTCGCCTTCGCATCTAGTACAAGATCATCGGCATAAGCTACAAAATTGCATCCCCTTGGCATCTGTAGCCTCAACACCCCATCGTACAGGACATTCCAGAAAATGGAACCTAACACTGAACCCTTCGGAACACCCTGCGACAAACTGATGCTGGTATCTTTTTCTCTTATTGACCTGTCACTAAAGTATCTGTCAATTACATTGACCAGGTACTCACTAACAGCCAATTATTTCAGCCTGGACATGATTTTGTCCCATGATGCCATATTAAAGGCATTATTGACGTCAAACAGGATAAGAGCCACCCATCTCTTTGTATCCTGCGTAACTAAAGAGGTTACTTCTGTGACTGCTTCTATGGTAGACCTTTTAGCCCTAAGACCATATTTGCGGTCGCTAAGCGCATGCTTTTCTTCTAGCTCTCGCTCAAGACGGCCTTTTACAAGCTGTTCCTACACTTTAGCTATCGAACTAAGAAGGCTAATTGGCCGAAATCGTACCTCTTCCTCTTTACCTCTACCTTTCGTGATAAGGACAACCTTAGCTTCTTTCAACATTGTTGGAAACTGCTGTTGTTCAAGCAGTTTGTATAGCAATCTCAGGAAAACCTGCAGGTATCTTAGTGCGGCGAGTCTTACTGTCTCCGGCATGACTCCATCTATGCCATGAGCCTTTCGGATCTTCATCCGTTCAACAGCCTCGCCGAGTTCCAACTCAGTAAAAGGTTCCGCATCTACGAAACCAATAACCCTTTCACGCTTATCTTATTATTCGATTTAGCATTAGTAAACAGTTGGATGGAGTATATTAGTGACTGTAGGGCTAATGTTTCTCACAAGAAAGATATAATGGATTTTCTGTCATTCAGGATAGCTTTGGAAGAGTTTTTGATTGGAGGTTTGAGACCTAAAAGAAGTAATAACACAGAAGGGGCAGGGAGCGAAGACGAATAAAATAAAGAGAGTTTGGGAGATCTTAAAAAAAAAATGAAACGATTTCCGGTTAAATCGCCTGAACAAGATAAACGTTACGATGGTTATGAACATTGGCTTCTGAAAAGCCCACTTTTTTGTTGGTTGGAAGCTTGCCAAAGCCGTTCACTCATACGTTGTAGTAAATATAATTTTTACTTATGTTTAAGTAAAAACATTCTTTTAAAGCATTTTATACGCGATAGTTTTAAGTAATATATGTTTACGTTACGTGTTAAGATGTTCAATATATCTGCTGTCAATATTTTTGAATAAAATATTTTAATATAGTCTTTATTTCTTTATTTTACTCAGAAATTTTTAAGTCCCAGAGTATACAATTGTGACTACCTTAGAATTGTAATGGTGTTTCCTTATGAAACGAAGGCACACAATTGTGAGAGTCCTTAAAAACGTCCTGAAGGTCTTTAAAACATTCTGAAAAAAATTTAATGTCATTTTCAACCCAAATACAGTAAAAACAAGACATTGGTATTCTTCTGCAAAGCCTTATCTTATCGTGGATCTGTAAGGGTTTATACATAGCCTCGTACAAAGAGAAAGAGTGAATGATCAAGTTAAAGGGAAATATTTAAGCCATATAAATTTTCTAAAAAATATCTTGTTTCTAAAAAATAAGAGGGTAGCATCATCAGAAAATTGTCGCAATGGGACTTCAAATCATCTCAATTATCAATAAACTTTAAAAGCCAGAAGAACGGGGATCATAGAACTATTGGTAGTAGAAGGAAAGATAAAAGGACGAAGACCAAAAGGAAAATCTCCAACACGATGGGAAGACCAAATGAAGACTTTGGTGTAAAAATCCCTACATGAAGCCGTGCATATGGCACAAGATTGCAGACAATGGAAACAGTAAGCTAATCATATTTAGAGTATCACCACGCCATTACAAGAGCTCAAGAAATGAGGAGCAGGTTCTCAAAAAATAATGTCTGTTGTGGTATACTGAACGAGCGAATTATTGGTCCTTTTTTCTTTGAAGAAAACATGAATTCAAAGAAATTTTTAGAACTTATAAATACCGCATTGTGAGATACTATTCCTTAGCTTCCACTTAACGAACTATTGAATTTTTGTATCCAGTTAGATGAATGTTCTATTTATTACACCATAACAATTAAGAAACGGTCAAATAAAATTGTAATCCGTTGACAGATTGTATAGATTTTACAAATGATCTTACATTGTTCTTCGCCAAAGAGGCGTAAGCTTTTACATTTTGTTGTAAGTAGAACTGGAAGTTTTTGGCAGTAACTTTCTCGGATCTAGTAACTTTTTAGCTATTTTCCATATCAACACCGAAACTTCTGTCTCCATGCAAAACATCAAAAGAATGCGGACTTATTCAATGTTTTGAGATATACAGGCTCAAGGAGGGGATACTCACGTTAAAATAAGATGTATCTAATAATATTGAGTATTCAGGTAATTTCTCCTCTCCCATAGAACTTACTTTAATAGAACAGGTACTTTAATTTAGTGACGAGTTTATTGATGTGTTCATTCGAAACTCACTTGCCTAGTATGCTTTTTGCGCCTAGAAAAAGTACCTAGTTACTTAAAGTTACAGTTTAAGAAGGTAGTACTAAATAGACTCACTGCATATAAATGTTATTATATGATGCATACCTCTGGTAATAAATTTTCATTCTTTTCGTAGGAAAAAGAGACTGTATTTTTTTTAATAGCTGTACATATAAGTTTGTAACTTTAAGAACTTTTATTCATTAGAATTAGATTATTCATTTTGATGGAATAAAAAAAAACAAATCTAACCTAATTTTATGATGAACGTGTAACCTGACAAAAAATAACCACACCCTTATCGCTTGTTGGTTGACGACTGAGGCACAATAGAGCTTGAACTTTGTTTTAAAATAATAGTTTAACTGACAAACGATGTCGTGTTATTTGATCTCTTAGAAGCTAGAAAATATGTTGTGTTTTGTAATAAAGAATTAACCGACTTTTTGTGGCGCTTGATTCGTTATTGCCCTTAAAAGATGCGGATTTTCGTTTTAGACAATGGATTATATCGTTGATTGAATAATCCAAATTTGGGTTATTCAATCAACGATTATATACTATTATTGGCGCTTGATTTGATAGTCCAGTTTTTGTCGTAAGAGTTTTTAATTTTTGAAAATTAACTCGGTTTTTAATTCAATATTACAAATCATAATTTGAGATTTTTCTCAATAAAATAACAAACGTCGCTTAATACAGGTTGTGAAAAACCGCTTTATTTTGTACTTTTTACAAAACACTTATTTTTATACATAGATTTGCACTCTATCTGCTAGATGGCAATATTATCTTGGTTTTAATTTTTGGCGCTAAATCCGCTATTACATAACGTGGTCCAGTTTAAAATAAGTTTATTAAAGTTTCAATTTCCAGTTCCAAAGTAGTTCTCAAAATACAAACCAATCATGATTGTTTTGTGTTTTGTTAATCGTTGTGTATTATTTGACTAGCGACTCTTTAAATGGCTTTGGTTTATATATTATTAAAACGACCATCAACTATTGATACACAACGATGTCTAAAAGGACAAAATTTGTCCTTTTTTGTCCAAAATTTTGGACATACTATATTTAATATTGTATATCCAAAATTTATGTTTTCAGAAATATTAATTTGAAAGTTTACGTTAACCTTGACAAACCGTATATCTTTTAAAAGTAATTAAACTACAGTTAAGTTCGTGTTACACCTTTTTTTATATATTATTCAATTTTATTTCTATTAGGGGTAAATTTTAATCACATTTAACAAGCTAACAGTAATCCTGTGTATGGACATACAATACGATATTTGAAGTAGAATATGGACATACAATATATCATTATTTCCACACTGCAATTGTGAAAATATCATAAAATCAGGTTTAGAATAAAACTAGTAACTAATAATACTAGTACAAATGAAATTTTTATTAACGGAAAAACATGCATAAAGTCAAACACAATTAAAACTTAGTCTGTTTTGTATTCAGAATCACTTGGAACAATATATTTAGCCTCTACAAAATTACCTTCTCGCATAAGAAACACAGAAGGTCATGCATGCTTTTTTTTGATTGGATATTGGCAAAACACTGTTATACTGTTGTTCATGATGTACATCATGGACATTTTCACAGTGTTTGTGTGTTCTCGTTAGGTGTGTACCTATGTCGCCTACGTTTAATTTTAAAAAGTCGTTACTTGTAACATCATACTTAAACAAAATGGTTGTCGGATCTGTCTTTGTAAAACTTAACCATTTAATTTGCACCATTTCACTTGATTTCCGTTGGTGTCACAGATAGTACTTACCATAATCTTAGAAGCTAACTCCTTAAAATGATAGAAATTGGAGTATGTGAGATGGTTAACAATGTAGGGACGAGGTTTTAGCCTTGACATTTGTATTAAAATACCCCATTCACGGGGGAGTACACTTTCTTATTTTTTCGAGCACTTTCTATGGTAGCGTGCATCGAATCCACTTCTAAGATCTATTATTTGATGATTATCTATTTTAGCAACGGCATACATCATCGCAGCAGTAACATACTTGTTGCGGTTTTGTCTACCGCAAGTATTTAAAAATAAGGAAACATGTGTAACAGTATTGGGTAAAGATTGCAAATATTTCAGCAAACAACTTCCAATTTCAGCTGATCCTTTTTTGCCTTGTGTCTCGTCTCATAAATATGAATAACCATCTGCATTGGAAGCGTCAAAAATTGTAAAATTGTAGACGGAAAGTTTACGTCTGTAGAATATTTGGCTATAACCAGCATAAGGCCCATTTAGTATCGATTGTAAGTTAAATGTAATTTTTGAAATGTTTTACCTTTATTGTCGACGGCTTTCTGTTTATCAGCTGCTTTCATTTCCATTTCACTTTTTTCTTTTGCTTTATGTACCTCCCACTGACTTTGTAATTCTGTTTTATCGGTAGCACTATAAACGTTACATATTACACATTGATCTTTTTTTGGTTTATAAAATGACAAAGGTCATCTAAATACATTATACTTAACAGGTGGTACATTATTTTTGGGCAATGGTCCGTGCAGTATGAACGATAAATCACACTGATATTTAGCTCACTTGACAGATAATGCCTCATAGTCTCACGACGATAATAATGGAATGCCATTCAAGGAAACATCTCAATATGAGTCTTGATATGACGAGCCTACTCAGCGGATATTGCATTCAGAGCTGGTCTTCCTTTGCGATGATCAAAGCTGACATAACCATCACTGTCTTCATGATAATGCAGTTTCAACTACTTGAAAACTAAATGTAAATGTAGCACAAAAATATTTTTGGCACACCCTTACACATTTATTAGAGACACTCAGTAAATAATAATAACGACTATGATTTCTAGTTTTTTTTCTTTCATTGCGATTTCTTTCTCTGTCAATGTTTTTCTCTTCGAGTAAAGAGCAAATAAAAATTTTTTGCTTTGCTGAATAAGTAACATTTAAATATTCTTGGCAAATGAATATTTGTCTTTCTCGAGGTATGCTAATGCTACATTTAAACGTACAGTTGTCGCAATTAACAATACGTGGTAATTTAGCTTTTACTGTTACCCCTTGTCTGTTTACATATTCTTTGCCAGCCACTCGTAGCAACTTCATCTTATTTTTTTTTTCTATAATTCTGGTTTGGCTACTAGCCTGCGTTTTCTTTTTCTTTGTGCTAAACCGTCTATGCTGTAAACTACAGGAGAAAGTACTTGACGATTTTTTGTATCATGTGTTCACGAAGCTGAACTACTAGTATTTTGGTCAGAAGGGAGGTCGGTAACGACTCGTCGACATTACACTCTGATAGTCGTCTTTTATAGGAAATCCCTGTCAATGTATCTAAATAAATCGTCTTATTCTCATTTTTTAGATCTGTAACAAAATTCATGCTATAGTTTTTAACATTCGTCACTATAATCTATCCAATACAAAATATTCATAATCCAACCACTTACTATTTCTTGCCATCTGAACTATTCGCTTTCCTCGGCATTTTATTTTTATATTTCGAACACTACACACTGGTTTAATAATTACGTATGTCACAGCTTAAGTCGATATACAACACTGGACTGGAACAGAATGACAAGACAAATTTCTATGAGCACAGATTGCTATTTAAAAAAACTTAAACCACTCTCACACTTAATCGCTACCTTTGCACAGACGCGTGCAACACGTACTAGAGGCTGACGAGCCTCCAATATTGTGGACAAATATTGTATCTTTGGACATATAATAAAAGAGTCGTTTCGTTCTGAATTTTGTGATCGGCACAAATATTGCATTGGACATGCAACATTTGTGCCATAATCTTATGGTGTTTTTAATGGATATGTCTTTGATGCTACTTTCTTCTTCTTCGAGTACCATCTCTGCGGCGGAGGTCACCAATCATCATAGCTATTCTGACTTTTGAGACGGCTGCTCTGAAAAGTTCATTTGATGTAGATTTCTACTTCTTCTATACACTCACAGCTCGAATAATTCCAGTTTTTTCATTGATGTCGCATTCAAGGTCCAAGATTCCATTTCATAAAACAAAGTCGAAAAAATATAGCACCTAGCCAACCTAACTCTTAGTTCCAATTTTAAGTCCCTTGTACATAGCACTCTTTTCATTTTGTTGAAATTTGCTCTAGCCTTTTCTATTCTGATTTCTGAAGATATTCGTTAATTGTTTATGTCGTTCTTTATCGAATGCTTTATTATAGTCAATAAAACATGCGTATATATCCTGATTGACGTCCAGGCATTTTTATATCAGTATATTAAGTGAAAGCAGAGCTTCACGCATTCCTAGGCCTTTGCGAAAACCAAAACTTTAGCACATGAGACATCAAGCTAATGGTGCGGTAGTCGCTGCATTCTCTTGCGTTTTTCTTTTTGGAGAAACAAATAAAAATCGACGTTAACCACTCTTTGGGTAATACGCCTGAACTATATATTTGGTTCAAGAGTGTCACTAAAACATCAATGTGCTTCTCATCGAGAATTTTTAGGATTTCTATTGGAAGCATATCTATTGTCAGGTTAAGGGCTTTGCCCAGTCTTTATTGTTTTTAATGCGTGTAATATTTCTTCTTTTGTAATATATGGACCTATTTCTTCTAAAGTAAGTTCTATGTGTTCAAGATCTCCTCTTTCATTATCGAACAATTCGTCGATATATTCTACTCATCTTTGTACTTTGTCATCCGTATATATTATAGTAGTCCCGTGTCTATCCCAAATTGCACGAGTGGGATTTTGTTTTCTTAGTCCTGCTAGTTATTTAACTTTTTTGTGTAGGTTAAATAGATCATATTTATTTTAAAGGTCTTCGGCCTATTTGCATTTCTCTTCAAAGTATTTTGTTTTTGTCTGCTTTTTCATCTTTCTGATCTCGTGGTTTATCCCTCTGTGTTTATCGTTTTCTTTGTTTTTAAATTGTCTCAGTTGTTCTATCATATTGAGTATCTCGTCATTCATCCATTCTTCTTTTCTACTTGCGGAAGTCTTTAGTATTTCTTTACAGGGTTCGAGTAGACAATGTTTTTGTCGATCCCAGTAATCGTCAATATCCTTGGTTTTTGTGTACAATTTGCTGCAGTTCACACGCATTTCATGATATAGGCATTCTTTCACCTTAGGTTCTTTAAGTTTTCTTGTGTCTATTGTAGGGATTCTTTGATGTCTTTTAATATTTTGAAGGGTGAGTGTAATCTTGGCGATAAGTGGATTGTGATCCGAGGCCACCTTTGATCCAGGTTATGCTTTCATGGCTTTAACAGCATTACGGTATCTTTTATTGATCATAATGTAGTCTATCTAGTTCCTGACTACTTTCTCCGATGTATCTGCAGGCGATCGACATGTATACAGTCTTCTGTTTGGTAACTTGAAAAATGTGTTTGTAATAATCAAGTTCGGCTCTTGACAGAAGGTCAACAGACGGTCTCCTCTCTCGTTTCGATTTCCCAAAATATAGTTTCCTATACACTTTCCGCTTTGTCCTTTCTAATATTTGCATGGAAATCACCTAGGACTATCGTCATTACTCTTGTTTTCGTTATTCTAAGTGCCTCTTCGATATATCGGTAAAATAATCCCACTTCTTCTTCGTCGGCATTCGCCATGGAGCATAAACTTGTATCAAATTCAATTTGGCATGAGATGTCACCAACTCAGTACCATTACCCTTTCTGAAATAGGGAAATAGCATTCCACTGCTGTATTAGATTTTTTATTAACTAATACTGCCACGCCGTGTTATTCTCCCTACCGGAATAATATATTGTGGCTTCGTCTGTTGAAAAACAACTTGAGTTGGGCCACCTGGCTTTACTGATACCCAGTACATCGATATTCAACCTGTTCATTTCTTGAATAACATTGTGCATTTTACCAGACTGAAACATGCTTTGAACATTCCAGGTTCCTATTCTAGTGTTGGACAGTTTTATTTTATCATCTACGTTTTTTTGACAAGGAATTCGCTAATTAACGACCTGAGAGTCCTTGTCTTCTTCTCCCCGCCGGATCTTGGCTTCCGAGGGCCATGATCAGTAACGCCGTTATTAGTTTCTAAAACCATGATGATTGTACTAGGGATATCCATGGGGATCTTTAATGTAGTGGTTTCCCCTTGCCTTCTATATCCCTATGCCGTTGACCATGATATTGGTTCCTTCACTTTCGAGACCGATTTCTCAACCCCAAAACAAAAAGGCTGCCCTACCACCTACCAATTCTTTCGCCCAGACCAGTTGATTAGCAAGTGTGGGATGGCTTATACGGGCAATCGGTCGGCGAAATTTTCGCCATATCTAGCTACCCTTACTTAATTTAGCCTGCAGACCAATGCAGTTGTCCGGGGTGTGGCACTTGGAGCCATAAGTGAGAGTTAGATGTCTTATGAGGACCAGTTATCAAGAACCATCTCCCGCCTATGACGTTCGATGTGGTCGTTCCGATAAAAGGTGCTACCTCTATAACACAACCCTACACCCCTTGCTACTTTAGTAACTAGTAAACTGATCTATGAGGACATACAATATTTGAGCACAATAAAAATTTCATCCCGACCAGCACAGCCCTGTACGTATCTCATTTATAACAAAAATGGACATAAAATATTTTTGCTCTTAGCCATCGACAAGTTCTGCAGTAAAAACCGTTAAGAAAAAAAATCGATATACTAACACACACATGTAAAATAACAATAATAAAGGAACTAAAAAAAAAGAACATCGAATGAGGAAAAAAGATTTGAACTGCAAAAAATTAGCAGTCTCTTCATCTTGTATATATAAATTGCCGTCTGCTCCACTGGTAGCCATATATGATGTATACCTAATGATACTCACTAAGAGAGTTACAACAGATAATACGCTAAAATTTAATTAGTTAATTTTTTAAAATGTTCATTAATAATTACTACTACTTGTCGGTTTATAACGTTCTCCGCCGTTTTCCGACTTCCAATCGCCACTTAGACCGGTTGTTCCATAGATCTTCTTCTATGGCCCTCTCTCTCAGTTCTTTATTTATTCCTTCGCTCCAACTTTTTCTCGGTCTACCTCGTTTTCTCTTTCCTTCTGGTTGCCACTTTAGTATTTCTTTTGGCATTCGTTGTTCGTCCATTCTTTGTAAGTGTCCGAACCAGATAAGTTGTTTTGTTGTTAGGTCATCTGTGATTGTTCGTTTGATTCCCATTATTTCTCTAATGCGTTCGTTGGTAATCCTTTCTCTTCTAGATCTTCCTGCGGCTCTTCTCCAAAAATCCATTTCCGTCGCTTTCAGCGTTGACAGTGTTCTTTCTTTCAGTGGCTCACAGCTGTATAAAGTGATACTTTTTACTATAGTCTCATATATCCTCTTTTTATTTTCTTTGCTGATGGATTGGTCCCATAAAATGGTGTTTAACATTGTGATGGCTTTTCTCCCTGACGTATTTCTCTCTCTTATGGCTTTGTCTAATGTTCCATCTTGTGAAATAGTGATACCTAGGTATTTGTAGTCACAGCAGTGCTTTATCGTAGTGTTATCGTCTAATATGAGATCTTTTTGTTCTGCTCCAATGCACAGGTATTCGGTTTTCTTTTTATTTACTTCTAGACCCCATATATCATACTCTTCAATTAATTTTCGTGCCATATAGTTTAAATCGTCATAATCTTGAGCCATTATTACTTGATCGTCTGCAAAGTTAAGCGTATATACCATAGTATTGGTGAGCGGTATCCCCATTGTCCTGCATTTTTGTTTCCATCTTTTTAAAGCACTTTCGAGGTATATTTTAAATAAAGTGGGAGACAAGCAACATCCTTGCTTTAATCCTTTTGATGTTATAAATCCTGTTGTTATTTGTGTCCCCGCTTTTATCTTTATTATTGGTTGGTTGTATAGCACTTTGACGGCTTTTATTAATTCTATATTAATATTCGTGCTTTCCATTGATTGCCACAGCTTCTTCAGTGGAACGCTGTCGTAGGCTTTCCGTAGGTCGACGAACAACATATGAATCTCTTGATTCCTTGCCATCTTTTTTTCTATTATCTGGGTTAAGGAGAAAATGTGGTCAATAGTGGATCGACCCGTACGAAATCCTGCTTGTTCTTCTGCTTCATAATACAAGTATTCTCTCTCGATTCGGTTCTTTAACACCTTTCCATATATTCGACTCATAGATCCGGTTACAGCTATTCCTCGGTAATTTTCACAATTATTTTTATCACCCTTTTTATGTATAGTGCTAAGGTGTGATATCTTCCATTCCGTAGGGATTTCGCTTGTTGATGCATTCTTGAAAAAGTTGTCGAAGACATTCGTACAATTTGTTCGTTCCGTACTTAAACAATTCTCCGGGTATATCTCCTGGTCCGGGTGCTTTGTTCCTCTTCAGCTGTTTACATACATTTTTAATTTCCTCTGTTGTTAATCTTATTGGCGAGCCAACTATTGAAATTCTATCTTGGTTTTGATTTCTACGTTCCTGAAATTCGACTCTATTCTCTACCAAAAGTCCTTTGAAATACTCTTCCCAGTCTTCAGGTTTTATGCCCTGTATTACTTCTTTATTCTTTTCTTTTCTCAATTTTTTTATCAGTTTCCAGCTTTCTGTGCTTCTGGTTCCTCCTAGATAAGTATTTATTCGTTGGCAGTTTCTTTCCCAAGACTCGTTCTTCTTCTTAGAGATTTTCCTTCGTACTTCTGCTTGTTTTTCCTTATATTTTATTTTGTCTTGTAATGATTTAGAACTTAAATATTGTTGGTATAGTTGTCTGTTACATTTTATTTCTTTCTCTATTTCGTTATCCCACCAGTATGGTTTGTTTACCTTGGGTTTTATGTAGTATCCCATTGCTTCAAATGCTGCTTCGTGTAAACAGTTTTTTATATGTTTATATAGCTGGTCGATATTCTTGGGGGCGGGAATTTGTAGTTTCTTATCCAATCTATTTTTAAATAAGTCTTGGGTACTTTCTTCATCTAAATTATATCATTAATAATTAAAAATTTTATAAAACTACGCTAGCTGCGATTTATAGTCTTTTTTATTTGAAGAACGCTGTATTCCTCTAAGTACATCATTAACTAAAACAAAGGGAGATAAATCCAGAACTTACATTTTCAATATCTACACAAACATAGTATTAAACTTCATGATTAATAAACAAGATGGTGCATTTACTACTACCAACTAAATATAAATTTTACAACAGGTGCAAGTAGATAATTTTCACATAAGTTTCCTTGAAAACAAATCATCGGAAGTTTGTGCATATTACTATGCATACTAAGATGTATACAAAACTCTACGCTCCGAGTATAATAGTTATAATTAATATTAAAGCCATTAAAATGCTTTACTACTTTATTACACAGAGTGTTTAATAATTATTTATTTAAAAATGTTGTATAACCTGAAATTCGGTAGGCGAGAATAACTACCATGTCCCCATTTACTATTATACCGGGTGGTCCAATAAGCCGATCTCTCGGCTATATATCAGAAACTATTCATGTTATAACTTTAGGAGAAAAAATTCCTTAGTAAAAGTGGCCAAGAGAAATCGCTGGAAATAACTTTCAAGTTTCTGGGTTAACCGCTAGGGGGCGTAACCTGTGAAGAAAACTTTGAAAACCAGTTTTTTGGGAAATATGCCCAATTATACCAAGTGTTAAATAAGTAAACCAAAAAGAGACCTAAATTCTGCATAAAGTTGTTCCAGTACTTTATTTTTTCAAATAAAGGGTGGGGGAGAGTGAGAAAGTATTTGTGGGTAAATACCTATAACTTTGGTTTGGATCAACCGATTTTAACGAAATTAGTGTCATTAGAAAGAATGTCGAAGATTTAATTTACATCTACTATAAAACAATTGCATTTAGTTTTAATTGTCATAGGTAGAGAGTACTTTCGAATAGAAAAAATTAAAATTTGTTTTTCTTTAAAATGTTTAATGGAAACACCTATTTATTGTAAATTATAATGGAACTGGATTAAATTCGTAACAAAATGGCGCAAACCGCATGTTGATAGTTTTTGTCGAACTCGAGATATGAATAAAAACGCATAAACATAAGTAATTATAGTATTAACTCACCCTTTATTATAACTTAAAATTAAATATGTGAAAGATCATACAAATATCTCGATCATTGAAATTTAATGTCCAATTAAATGTTCAAATTGTTTTCCATCGTTGTCCACACAAAGATGTAATCTTTCGCGCGTAGACATAACAGCTGCTCTAATCTCAGCTGTTGATATACTATTTATTGCGTTTATAATGCGCTGTTTCATGTCATCTCGCGTGGTTGGTCGAGTTTGGTACACTAAGTCCTTCAATCTTCCCCACAGATAAAAGTCCAGACATGTTAAGTCTGGAGATCTAGCTGGCCATGAAAATACCCTTCTAATCCATTTATTTGGATAACTTGCATATAAATAATCACGAACTCGTCTGGAAAAGTGCGCAGGACACCCGTCATGTTGTAATATCATATCTCTTCTTGTTTGTAAGGAAATATCTTCCAATGAAACAGGCAACTGATTTTCCAGAAAATCCAAATATGTTTCACCATTTAAAGTTCTATCAAAGGAATATGGACCTACGATCTTTCCATCAACTATACCACACCAAACATTAAGACTCCATCTATCTTGAACCTGCACCTCATGTATCCAGTGCGGATTTTCTTCGGCCCAATAATGCATATTATACAGATTAACACCACCCGCACTATTAAACGTAGCCTCGTCTGTCTACAAAATCTTTGACATGATATGCGGTTGTTCTTCTAGCAGACCTAACATCCAATTGCAGTAATCCAGCCTTGCATCAAAATCTCTCTCATGTAAAGCTTGGTGGAGAACTACATGATAAGGATGCAGTCTAAAAAACAGAACAACAAATATTGGTGAAAAAGAAACCACTATATTTACTAAGACTCAAAAAATCTTGAAAAATCCACAATTGGTTCACAAGATAAATCGTGCATAAGTATTTTTAAGAAACGGATAAAAGAATAAAAGCGTCCTGTTGCCGTTTTTATCGGAATATTAAAATAACAGTTGAATCTAAAGTTTAAAGGGAATTCCAAGTTTCTGACCTAAACGTTCACTTTATAATATGAAAAACCAACCTGTGATGTTTTAAAATCCTTAGAACAGTAGTTTTGGGTATGTTTAATTCTTTAGAGATTTGCCGACTACTTATATGTGGATTCTGTTGAATTAAAGCAAGAACATTGATTGAATTATCTTAGGTCATACCTCTACTACGTCGTTTAAAACAAGGACGATGAAAACTACCAGTTTCTCTTAATCTTTTTGCCTTTCTTTCAAATACTTCTTTGCCATAATGTCTCCTGTCAGGATATCTTACAGAATATATACGTGAGGCAATAGCGGCATTTTGGTGACATTCGAAATAAACTCCGATCATATCATACAATTCTGCATTTGATATACTCATCACGAATTATTAGTACTGATAATTAATTACTAATATTACCAATAATAATATCTATTGAAAAAAGTGCACTCTTCAATTCGAATTATAATATAACACTTCTTAACAATGTTTTGAATCCTGTCAATAAATAAACAATATGAACTCCCCGTCAAATTCATTGTGGTAAATTGTCATTCATTTAGCCTACTTAGTTTCGAAAACACTATTTTTAATCATATGAAATAACAATGGTCAAAATAGGTATCAACATTAAGATTCTTATGCTATAAAAAAATTTGAAAATACCTACTGACTTATTTTTTAATAATTTATAATACAGGGTGGGTCAATACTATACTTACTTATATTTATGCGTTTTTATTCATATCTCGAGTTCCACAAAAGCTATTAACATGCGGTTTGCGCCATATTTTTAGGTGTAATAAATACAGTCCTGACACTGATAAGGAAAAACGAGATGTCCAAAATGAAAAAGGCCTGTGTTTTGCTTTTTGACGAGATGAAAATTCAGACATCAGAATCAGAAGTATGATGCGCTTTTCCTTTATGTTTCAAATTATTTACATTTTACCGGCTTCTTCTTTACCTGCCATCTCCGCGACGAAGGTTGGCAATCATCACTGCTATTCTAACTTTTGACACTACAGCCCGAAAGAGTTCAGTTAAAGCATTCTCTAAGGTTTCTCAGCCAGGACATTCTTCTCCTACCTATTCTACACTTTTCTTGAATCATTCCCTGCATTATTAGTTTTAGGAATTCATATTTGTCACCACGTGTTATACGACCTAGATATTGTAGTTTTCTTATTTTGATGAAATCCAGTATCTCGCTGCTATTTTCTATTCTTCTTAATACTTCTTTATTGGTTATTCTGTCTGTCTAGGAAATTCTCAGCATTCTATTTATTATACTCAATTTAGGCTAAGGTCTCTACAACATAATTTGTTTTATACGAAAATGGTTGCGTTTCGATTTAATTTGAGCTTCTTATCACTCCCTGACACGTGTTTCTGGGTCTTCCCGTCATCAGAGAGAGCTTGTAAGAAAACTCAAACTAAACCAAAACGCACCGACTACTCTAGCAATAAAATAATTACGAGAGTATGCTACTAGAGACATCTAGTGATGAAAGATGAAGTTAAATGTGTCGATAGCAATTAAAGTAAATTGTATACTCACGCTTAATCAAGCCATTAAGAGCGATGCTGGGAATATTTATATTCCACTATGCATCAACAATTTACTCATATAAATTACCATCTTTCTTGTACTCATTGCGTCAAGTAAGGACGATAAATATACGAAAATGGTTGCGTTTCGATTTAATTTGAGCTTCTTACCACTCCCTGACACGTGTTTCTGGGTCTTCCCGTCATTGACACATTTAACTTCATCTTTCATCACTAGATGTTTCTAGTAGCATACTCTGGTAATTATTTTTTCTATAATTGCTAGAGTAGTCGGTGCGTTTTGGTTTAGTTTGAGTTTTCTTACAAGCTCTCTCTGATGACGGGAAGACCCAGAAACACGTGTCAGGGAGTGGTAAGAAGCTCAAATTAAATCGAAACGCAACCATTTTCGTATATTTATCGTCCTTACTCGACGCAATGAGTACAAGAAAGATGGTAATTTATATGAGTAAATTGTTGATGCATAGTGGAATATAAATATTCCCAGCATCGCTCTTAATGGCTTGATTAAGCGTGAGTATACAATTTACTTTAATTGCTATCGACACATTTAACTTCATCTTTCATCACTAGATGTCTCTAGTAGCATACTCTGGTAATTATTTTTTCTATAATTGCTAGAGTGGTCGGTGCGTTTTGGTTTAGTTTGAGTTTTCTTACAAGCTCTCTCTGATGACGGGAAGACCCAGAAACACGTGCCAGGGAGTGGTAAGAAGCTCAAATTAAATCGAAACGCAACCATTTTCGTATATTTATCGTCCTTACTCGACGCAATGAGTACAAGAAAGATGGTAATTTATATGAGTAAATTGTTGATGCATAGTGGAATATAAATATTTCCAGCATCGCTCTTAATGGCTTGATTAAGCGTGAGTATACAATTTACTTTAATTGCTATCGACACATTTAACTTCATATTTGTTTTATATTATTGAATGCACTTCTAGCCTTTTCTATTCTTACTCTAATTTCTTTGGTATAATCGTTTGTTTCATTAATGTTTGCCCCTAAATAGTTATAATTCTGAACTAGTTCTATTGTCTTATTATTTACGTGTAGATTAATGTATCTAATATTTTTCTTTGATATAACCATATATTTTGTTTTCTTTATGTTTAGTGACAGACCCAATACTTCACTCGCTAACCTTATCTAAAAGTGGTAGATCTGTAATATTTTCTGCTATTAATATTATATTATCAGCATATCTAATTTTACGTATCGGTAGGCCATTTATTTTTATGCCTGCTACTTCATCTTCTAATGCTGTTCTGTGAATATTTCCTCTGAGTATGCATTAAACAGTGATGACGACAAGACACCTGTCTAACACCTGTTTTGATTTTTATTTTATTAGTTTCTAAATTATTTATTCTTATCTCAGCTTCTTGTTCATAATACAGATTATTTACTATTCTTATATCCCGTGCTTCTCTGGTTCCTTGAGCATTTCTAAATCCGAACTGAGTTTGTCCAATGTCTTGTTCTAACATTTTATATATTCTACTATAAATAATCTTTAGGAATACTTTAAGTATGTGGTACATTATACTGATGGTACGGTGATCGCAACATTGTCTGCCGTTTTTCTTTTTCGGTATAGTTACGAATGTTGATAGAAGCCATTATTTAAGTAATATACCTGTTCTGTAAATGATATTAAATAATTCGACAATAACATGTATATTGTAGTTGGCGTTAAGTTACAATATTTCTGTCGGTATTTCGTGTGCTTGCGGTACTGATTTCCCAATTTTCATTTCTTTTAATTGTGTGTTTTACTTCACTTTCTGTTATTTCTAGTCCAGTCTGTTTAACGAAATAATCGTTATCTATTTTGGTTCGTTTATCGTTCTCCCTTTTCATCAACTTGTATATTTTGTTTGTATTGTGGTCTTCTAGCATGTTTATTTTGTAGCATTTCTATTTCATCACATATTTTCTTAATCATTTGTCTTTTGCTATTCGAATTGTTCGCCGTATTTCGTTTTGTATTTGCTGGAACAATGATTTATTTTTGTCCTCAAATACTTTTCTTTTGTTCATCAAGTTTAGTATTTTGTCCGTCATCCAATCTTTTTTCTTTTCTGCGGTTTTGCGTAGATACTTTTTTAAAGGTTCTATTTAGTCAGCCTTTATTTTTTCCTAGTTTTTGTTGATGTTTTCTTCATTGAATTTCCTTTAGTCTGAGCTTAATTTGCTGAATTTATTTTTTCTTTGATATTTTCTCTGATTTCTGGATATATTAGTGCATTTATATCAGTTCCTTCTTCTTTTGCTGTCTCCTCCATTCTTTTCATTTTAATTTTTATATCTGCTACTAAGAGATTATGGTTAGATGCTATATTTACCCCAGGTTGTGTTTTGGCTGCAATTATACTATTCCGATATCTTTCTTTGATCATTTATTTGATTTCTTATTATCTGATGTTTATTATCTTTTGGCGATTTTCATGTGTAGAAACGTCTATTAGGTAACTCAAAGAACGTGTTTGTAACAATCATATTATTATCTTCTCTTATATTTCTATAACCTAATCCAAAATTTTCCACTACGTTACTTGTCCTTTTCAATTTTGGCGTTAAGGTCACCCATTATTATTGTGACGTCACGTGCTTTGGTAGTTCTCAATGCCTCTTGAATTTGTTTATAGAACGATTCCACCTCTTCGTGACCTTTTCGGCCGTTGGGGCATAGACTTGAATTATATTTATTTTTTTGTCTTTCGTTTTAAGTTGTAGTAGCATAACTCTTTTGGAAAAAGGTAGAAAATTCTGTAAGTGTTGTGAAATTTCATTGTTAAGTATTATTGCCATGCCATGTCAATGTTGTGTGTCATTATTACCCGAATAGTATATCGTATGGTCTCTAACTTTACATTTTCCATTTTCTATCCATCGGATTTCACCTAAAATCCTTATGTTAATTCTTTTCATTTCTTGGATTACATTGTGAGTATTTCCGGATTCGAACATGCTGGTCACATTCCACGTTCCAATTTTAAATTGACGGTCTGCTTTTTTTTCTATTAGGGATTTTGCTGGTTGACGAGTTAAAAAGCCCTGATTCCTTTCCTGCAAGATCTGGGTCTTGATACCCATGATCAGTTCACGTCTGCTTACTCTGTCTTCTCATTTTATGATGATTGGACTACGGATATTTTACGCTCTTTAATACAATGGTTTCCCGTTGCTTTTGGTATTGATAAACTGGTTTCTTGTACTCATAAAGAGTAAACCGAAATAAAAAAGAGAGTTAAGATTTGATTTCACGTATGTGTCTTTGTATATTCACTTATACATATTTCATACTACCAGGCTTTATCAGAGCGACTGGTACAGAATCTCTTAAAGTAAAATCAAATCGTTTCCATCAAAAGAAACAATAATCAAATGGCATCAATATAGATGCTATAGCGACATCTGAAAATAAAACAATAAAGTGGAAATGCGAAGATTTCTTGTTTGACGAAACCAAGATTCAGATTTTTGCTTTAATCTGTGCCTTTTATAAATTGCAAGGCAAAACAGAATGATAAAAAACATCTGTAGAGAGACATGGGGAATCTAAAAATTGCATTCTACAACATGTCTCTTCATTTAAGCAAAAATATTTGGTGAACTGGTTTCTTGTACTTATAAAGAGTAAACCGAAATAAAAGAAAAGACAATTACGATTTGATTTCACGTATAGTGCTCCTATATATTCGCCTATGCATATTTCATTCTACTTTCTTGAACCACCAACCGCTCCATTTTGTGATTACTTCGATGGATATGACCAAAGAACTTTAAAATTTTAGAGTAAACAGTGCCAGAGAGACGCTGATTTGGTTTAGTTTCATCTAGAATAGAAATATTCGTCTGGCGAAGCAGTCGTCTTCATGTCCACATTTCAAAAGCGTTTATGCGTCATATATCTGATTATCTGACCGTCCGTGTCATGCATGCATAGTAAAATATGTAAAAGGCCAGAGTTGAAACGAATTTTTTCTTGTTTGTCATAGTAATGTGACGATCACGCCAGACTCCATTTGGTTCAGCCTTTGCTGCTCTTTCTAGTTGAATGCGTTTTCGAATTATTAGATACTTCTATAGAAATAATTAAAAAATGTAAGAAAAGAAATTTGAAGATAAGAAACCTGGTGATGGTCAAGAACAATTTAAAAAAAATCTATTTATCTATTAGCCTTTATATAATGTTGACCACAGGCCTTCCCTTCGCTCCTCCATCTTTCAGGTCATACACACCCCCAGCGTGGCGTTTTAGGTCATCCACCCACATTATTCTGGGGTCTCCCTCGTTTTCGCTTATATATCCAGAATTTTCTTCTTCTTGTTCTTCTTCTTAAGGAGCCATCATAAAAAGTAGTTAGAAGAACAACTAAAGAACTCTCTGAGATTGCGCAGCTAGGATATTCGCCGCTTTTCAACGCTACGCTGCGCTGTTCTAAATTCTTTCTCTGCATGATATTTTGCAGAAGCTGGTGTTTTGTTTCTCTCATCACGTGGCGTATTTTAGTTTTTGTATCTTTATTTCGTTATTCGGTTCTGTTTCTTTTAAAAGTCTTCGCAAAACTTCTTTATTCCTGACTCTGTCTACTTAAGATATTCTCCGGACTCTTTTGTAAAGCCATAATATCTCAAAAAGGATCTACAATTTGTAACAATTTTAGCCCATTTTCCATCTTTTTATCCAATTGTAGGACCGGCAAAGTTTTACTTTTTGGCTGGTAGCTTCTTTAAATTTTGTGAAATTTCTTCCTGGTATTTCTCCTTCTATCTAACAGTCATATGCTGATCACTTGACTTTCCATTGTTCGTTATACCTTTACTATTTTATTCATATTAGTTCTTGTGAATGTCCAAGTTTCAAATCCGTATGTAGGAATGCACTGGAGGAATAGTTACGTTTATAGATATTGAGAATAGGTACTTTTTATTTTTAAATTTGTAGCTAAGTCTAATAAAATAACCATTTTATATTAAGTTCTAATTTTTTAATTAACGAAATTTAGCCGAAGTTGTTTTTTGTGTGTATATAACCTTCTAACCTGCAAACAGAAATTGAGGTAGTCCTATCTTGAATGACATCAGCTCGAATCCCTCTTTCTCAGACACAGGCACGTACACTCAGGGCCATATTTAGGGTAGTAAAATCCAGATTGTATCACAGAAAGTAATTTTGATTAGACGAGGAGGGTTTTTTTTATTCGTCTAATCTCCGTTTAAGGCGTAGAATGAGCTTTCATCTTCTGATTACCACCTTAATAGCTGCAAGCTAATGAGAAATTTAGGTTATACTGATTTTTAAAATAATTATAAAAATACTATTTATAATATTTAACATAGACTGGTCTAACTAAATTTTTATAGTTTAAATAGTAGAGTTGTTACCATTAATATTTGATGAAAGTCAGTACATGTATTGTGCGAATTAATGTGAACAGAGATCGAAATTCAGTTTTCATAAGTTGGCACACCTGCTGTGCCTATTCTGTCAACTATTTTGTCAAAAAAATAATATAACCTTAAAACCTTATTAGTATATTGTTCAAAACACGTGCTTTGTGTTTATATCATTATTATATTTTGTTGTATGTGCAAGTTGGTGTTATTTTCATTGATTTAACTGTGCAATCAGGTTTAACTTTTTAATATGGATATCACTCCTAGGAAAAGAGAAAGAATCATAACACTTAATGAGCATACACCAATGACTCAGAGAGACATTGCAAAGGAGTGTTGTGTAAGTTTGGGAGCAGTAAACAAAATAATTAAACAAAAAAAAAAACACAGGGTCAGTTGAAGTTGCATCGAAAAGGTAAATGTGGAAGAAAATGAAAGACCACTCCTCGAGATGAAGCCTTTCTTTTGCGCGATAGCAAACTTCATCCCAGAAAAACAAGTTATGACCTAAAGCAGGATTTAGAAGAGGCTGGAATAAATATTCACGACTCAACGGTACGCAGACGTCTCTTAGAAGGAGGGAGAAGAGCCGTGAGACCGCAGAAGAAATAACTTCTCACTGCGCCTATGATGAAAAAAATACTAAATTGGGAAAAAAATACGCTCATTGGAGTGCAGAAGATTGGAAAAAAGTGTTATTTTCTGATGAGACCCACTCCCTAGTGCAGGGCCAGCGATCAAAATTCATACGAAAGGCAGCCAATGAGTCACTTTCAGCTAGCCATATTAACAAAACAGTTAAACATCACACCAAAAAAATGTTTTGGGGCTGTTTTTCATATTCAGGAACTGGCACTCTTATTCCCATTAAAGGTATGATAAACAGTGAAAAGTACAAAGCCATGCTAGGGCAACGCTTAGCTATAGAGCTTGACAAAGTACAGGCCGAAGGGACTGTAATTTTTCAACAAGATTTAGCTCCGTGCCATGTATCGAAGGTTATGAGGAAATACTTTAAGGATAATAATATTACCCTTCTTGATTGGCCTGGGAATTCACCTGACCCTAATTCTATTAAAAATTTGTGGGCAATATGTAAGGCTAAACTGCAAAAATTTGACTGTACGACAAAAACAAAAATGGTGGAAGCAGTGATTAAGGTGTGGTTTAGAGGTGAAGAAATCACAAACGATTACAAAAAACTTGTGGATTCTATGCCTAGAAGACTCCAGGAAGTTATAAAAGTAAAAGGGGGACATATTAAATACTAATTAATAAAAAAATCTCATGTAGGTGTACTCAAATTTACCATTGGCATAAATAAATCATATTTACAAATTAATTAGGTTTGTTCACATTAATTCGCACAATACTGTAATAAAATTTTTAGATTGTGAACTAGGTGATATTTGGTTAAGCTAAAATTTAGTTTTCCTGAAATTACTTGCATAAAATAGTCACAAACACATTAAACACAGCAATAAAATTAACAACCAAAGAAATAATATATATAAACTGAGTAAAAAAATTATAATAGTAACAGAAGAACAACAATGTTTTAGGTCCGGATGATCATGCACCGACGCTATATTTATAACGAGGCAAATTCAAGAGAAATCATTTAAATAACTGGCATATCTACGTTTCGTGGATCATAATGAGGTATTTTACAAGCGTGAGGGTAAGCAATGAACGAACCTCTTAATAAAAATGCTTTTAGAAGAAAACTAGTGATATTTTTTCATACTCAAAAAGTACATGGCATCTCTTATTCAAGTAAAAAAAACTGCTTTGCATCGCCCAAAAACAATGAATCTGGACAAAGTTAAATATAGGTAAAGGCCACAAATGCGATGGTCAGATGACTTAAAGAAACACGCAGGTCCGAAGTGGATACAAACTGACTACAATAGAGAGACGTGGAAAAAGGATGAGGAGGCCTATGTCCAAAATTGGACAGGAAGGGCTGTATAGATAGAGATAGAAAGAACTTTGGTTTATTCCCCTTTATAACTGGAAAAAAATGAGTCTATTGGTCGTGGCTTTTAATTTTTTGGATGAAAGCAAACACTTTATTTTGACTAACACCAGTAAGATACAATCTACGATCAGAGGGACTGATGGGAAAGATCAGACAAACTTTCATTTTTACTGTATGAAAATTACTATTCACGAAAACGCACTTCGAAAAGTTACTTGCCGTCTCCATAACTGAACAAAAAATGTACGAATTGTTTAAAGAATCCTGTTTCGTGAACCCTTTCTTTCAAAATTTATTGACAAGAATATATAAAGCTTAACATCGGATTTAAAAAACCTAAACTTGATACTTGTTTTACATGCAAAAAATTGATCAATTAAGATAAATTTGTTACCCAATTCATTTAATTATGATTTAAATGGCTAGGGACAACCAAACTGCTGAACTGCAAAGAAGAATCACTTTAGCATGGGTCGAGCCCAATTAGACATCTTCAAGAGCAACATTGCAAATTATTTGAAAAAGAAGACGTTTGACCAATGTGTGCTTCCAGTCATGACTTACAACGCAGAAATACTTTCTTTAGCCCAGGCTGCAGTAATAAAACTCAGAACAGTCCAAAGAAGAATGTCTGCTACTTGAACTGACTCTCAGAGACAGAGTTAAAAACGAAGAAATTAGAATGAAAGGCCTCACAGATATTATAAAGCATACAGCATGGCTGAAGTGGAAATGGTTGAGTCATGTAGCCAAAATAAATGACGGGCTGTGGACCTAAAAAATCACAGCTTGGAGACTACGAGCTGACAGAAGCAGTAAAGTTAGACCACCAACATGATAAAGAGACGACGTAGAGAGTGGTATTTTACATAAAAAGCTAGCCAAAATGAAAATTTTCATAACATTTCAAACCAATTTTTGTCCCCACAGTAGGTAGTTATATGTGACGTCATCTGGCAATATTTCTTCCCCAAATAACCCAATCAAACAAATTTAACAGCTGTCACTTCCTAACACGTTTTTGCTGCTTTTATTTGTGAGATTTTACTACACTTTTTTGTATGACTTGCGATTTCTTTATTTTTATAATTCAAGTGATTTTTGTAAAGGGGCAGTTATGAATATAGAACTATTGTTTAGATTTAGAACATGGCTCTTCTAGAACTGCAATCGAAATTAATCAATTTTTTTGTATAATTCTCAATATAAACGAATGTTTTTAGTTACTCTCTACTCATCTATACTGCATACGAGTTATTTCATATTAAAGACTAGACTATGTTGTTTCTTAAACAGTACCAAAGTTTTTACAGGCTTTTACAAAATTAAATAAAAACGAAAGTACTGTGAGCAATACAAGCTGATTTACAAATTTGTTATTAAACACCATGCATCCAAATGTACAAAAATATTCGAAAAAAATAGCACCTATATTTTTTTACCTGTATTTTGAATATGAAATACCTTGAACCTTTTAGCACTTCCGTTTATACCGAAATCTGTTTTAGTTTCTTCTTCATTGAAATTATATTAAATCGTAAATTAACGGGTAACGGGTAGGAACCCCTTTGGACAGTCCTACCAGGGAAAATGAATCAATCCCTGCCCTCCGCAGATTCCAGGAGTTTCCTGACCCGGGAAACTAGTACCTGATTAGGGTCCCTTATCCAGGGTCACGGATGAAGACCACAACGGTATCCACGGCGGAGAAGAACATCTTCAGTACGGTGTGTATGGCGGAAGTGGCGACCCCCGATTTTAGGGTTCGTATAAAATTAAAAAGGGTGGACGAAACCCGTTAGCGGTAGATCCCGCAATTCGTCTAGAAGAGGGAGACTCTGAACCCAAACCCCTGGTCCTCCAGGTTGGGGGTTAAGGCATTGGGCTAACTCCCCAGTACTTGTAAAAAACATAAAAATGTTAAAAAACCCAATCACACGCCTCGGAATAGGACGGCACAACAAAGACGACATAAGCTTCGAAAAAGGACACGATTTTTTGGTACATGGAACGTTCAAGGTATATCAAAAAAACTCAATGAAGTTTTACATGAATTAACAGAACTAAAAATAGACATAGCAGTCATTACTGAAACAAAAAAGAAGGGAACCGGCTCTGAAAATCTAGGAAAATATGACCATTTCTATAGTGGAGTACCAAAAGAATGTAGAGCTCAACAGGGAATTTCTTTAATGATTCACAGAAGACTAAGAAAGTTCATAACAACCTGGGAAGCCATAAGTGAAAGATTGATTAAAGTAAATATGTGTCTTCACGGATATAAACTAACAATTATGGGCGTATACGCAATAAATAACGACGCACTAGCCAACGTAAAAGACGCATTTTTTGAACAGCTTCACGAAGAAATATCGAAAATAAGTCAATCGCGGGAAATAATATTAATGGGGGATATTAACAGTAGAGTAGGAAGAAAAGATGCGGATGAAATAGTAGGAAAATACGGAGAAGACACCATGAACAACAATGGTGAAAGATTCATAGATTTATGCAACCAGAATCAACTCAGAATATTAAATGGTTACTTTCCACATAAACTGATACACAGCTATACATGGACTCAGGAAACACGAAACATAAAATCAATAATCGATTATATTGTAACAAAACAAAAAACCCGACTAAGAGTACAAGATGTAAGAGTTCAGAGAAGCTCAACATGCGGTAGCGATCACTATTTATTACGTTCAAAAATACACTTCCCAATCCGAAGACCACAGAGAGAAACACGCATAGACATAAACACAACAGAAAAGATACAGGAACGAAGATACAACATCAGAAGCCTAGATGAAGAAAGTACCCAAGACTTATTTAAAAAAAGATTGGATAAGAAGCTACAAATTCCCGCCCCCAAGAATATCGACCAGCTATATAAACATATAAAAAACTGTTTACACGAAGCAGCATTTGAAGCAATGGGATACTACATAAAACCCAAGGTAAACAAACCATACTGGTGGGATAACGAAATAGAGGAAGAAATAAAATGTAAAAGACAACTATACCAACAATATTTAAGTTCTAAATCATTACAAGACAAAATAAAATATAAGGAAAAACAAACAGAGGTACGAAGGAAAATCTCTAAGAAGAAGAACGAGTCTTGGGAAAGAAACTGCCAACGAATAAATACTTATCTAGGAGGAACCAGAAGCACAGAAAGCTGGAAACTGATAAAAAAATTGAGAAAAGAAAAGAATAAAGAAGTAATACAGAGCATAAAACCTGAAGACTGGGAAGAGTATTTCAAAGGACTTTTGGTAGAGAATAGAGTCGAATTTCAGGACCGTAGAAATCAAAACCAAGATAGAATTTCAATAGTTGGCTCGCCAATAAGATTAACAACAGAGGAAATTAAAAATGTATGTAAACAGCTGAAGAGGAACAAAGCACCCGGACCAGGAGATATACCCGGAGAATTGTTTAAGTACGGAACGAACAAATTGTACGAATGTCTTCGACAACTTTTTCAAGAATGCATAAACACAAGCGAAATCCCTACGGAATGGAAGATATCACACCTCAGCACTATACATAAAAAGGGTGATAAAAATAATTGTGAAAATTACCGAGGAATAGCTGTAACTGGATCTATGAGTCGAATATATGGAAAGGTGTTAAAGAACCGAATCGAGAGAGAATACTTGTATTATGAAGCAGAAGAACAAGCAGGATTTCGTACGGCTCGATCCACTATTGACCACATTTTCTCCTTAACCCAGATAATAGAAAAAAAGATGGCAAGGAATCAAGAGATTCATATGTTGTTCGTCGACCTACGGAAAGCCTACGACAGCGTTCCACTGAAGAAGCTGTGGCAATCAATGGAAAGCACGAATATTAATATAGAATTAATAAAAGCCGTCAAAGTGCTATACAACCAACCAATAATAAAGATAAAAGCGGGGACACAAATAACAACAGGATTTATAACATCAAAAGAATTAAAGCAAGGATGTTGCTTGTCTCCCACTTTATTTAAAATATACCTCGAAAGTGCTTTAAAAAGATGGAAACAAAAATGCAGGACAATGGGGATACCGCTCACCAATACTATGGTATATACGCTTAACTTTGCAGACGATCAAGTAATAATGGCTCAAGATTATGACGATTTAAACTATATGGCACGAAAATTAATTGAAGAGTATGATATATGGGGTCTAGAAGTAAATAAAAAGAAAACCGAATACCTGTGCATTGGAGCAGAACAAAAAGATCTCATATTAGACGATAACACTACGATAAAGCACTGCTGTGACTACAAATACCTAGGTATCACTATTTCACAAGATGGAACATTAGACAAAGCCATAAGAGAGAGAAATACGTCAGGGAGAAAAGCCATCACAATGTTAAACACCATTTTATGGGACCAATCCATCAGCAAAGAAAATAAAAAGAGGATATATGAGACTATAGTAAAAAGTATCACTTTATACAGCTGTGAGGTATGGCCACTGAAAGAAAGAACACTGTCAACGCTGAAAGCGACGGAAATGGATTTTTGGAGAAGAGCCGCAGGAAGATCTAGAAGAGAAAGGATTACCAACGAACGCATTAGAGAAATAATGGGAATCAAACGAACAATCACAGATGACCTAACAACAAAACAACTTATCTGGTTCGGACACTTACAAAGAATGGACGAACAACGAATGCCAAAAGAAATACTAAAGTGACAACCAGAAGGAAAGAGAAAATGAGGTAGACCGAGGAAAAGTTGGAGCGAAGGAATAAATAAAGAACTGAGAGAGAGGGCCATAGAAGAAGATCTATGGAATAACCGGTCTAAGTGGCGATTGGAAGTCGGAAAACGGCGGAGAACGTTATAAACCGACAAGTAGTAGTAGTAAATTAAATATAAAACTCTACAAACAAATAGTAACAATATTGAACACCTTTGCTTAGAATTATTCTTACGTAATAAATGTTAGACATTTTTTTGATGACTTTGAGAATATCCTATCTGATAACCTTTGGTTGAAACATTATATTGTGCTGGTGACTTTCAACAACAATCAATGTGAACATATTACAAGTATATGCACCCACACAAGACTATGAACAAAAATAAATTGAAAAATTCTATCATGCTTTAGAAAAAGTATTAGCACCTACAAAGAAACACGATCTCAATATTATCATGGGAGATTTTAATGCAAAGATTGGTGAAGGTGAACAGGAAGATATCATAGGAAAATGTAGTCTGGGAATACGAAATAAAAGAGGAGATATGCTGGCATGTTTTTGCGTAAAAAAGCAATTAGTAATAACAAACACAATTTTCAAACTTCCAAAACGTCGTCTTTACACCTGGAAATCACCAGCAGATACACCTGAACGAGTTGTTCGTAACCAAATAGACTTCATATGTATAAATAAGAGATACAGAAATTCAGTATTAGCAGTAAAAACATATCCAAGCACAGATGTACCAACAGATCACAATATTATAGTAGGAAAAATAAGACTGAGATTAAAAAGAGTTGCATGGACGAATAAGCAAGCAGTTACTACTGATAGAGAAAAGATGTTAAATGATACTGTAAAACAAGAAATAACTAGTATATTAGAACAAAAAATGAAGTTAACATCAAGCAAAGAGGAAAGTACTGAGGAAAACTGGACGAGAATTAAAGACGTCTTAAAGACTGTTCAACAAACAAAATTGAGTGAGCTAAACATAAGAAAAAAATAAGTGTGGATGACAGAAAAAATACTGAGACTTATGGATAAAAGAAGAGAAGTCAGAAATAAAGATAATAAAGAATACAAGAGGATCCACGCAATAATCAGGCAGAAGACACGCGAAAACACAATTTCATAGTAAAAAATGTAATGAAATTGAACAATATGAAAAGAAACACGATATATTTGCACAAGAAATTAAAAGAGGTCGCTGGAAACAAACGGAAACAAGTATCCCAAAGTTTAGAAGACAGAAACGGACACAGAATATTAGACATCAATGAACAGTTAAAAGAATGGGAAAACTACATTTCTGAAGTACTTGAAGATGAGAGAGTAGAACACTATACACCAATTGCCATATCAAGTCCATCTATAACAGAAAGTGAGGTTACACGTTCAATACAAACGGCAAAAAATGAAAAAGCACTTTTCCCCGACGAAGTAAGTGCTGAAATACTAAAGTTTTTGGGAGAAAATGGAATTAAAGCTCTCTGTAATCTCTTTAACAGAATTTATGACACTGGGATATTACCAACTGATTGGTTAAAGTCGACATTTGTCACAATACCCAAGAAACATCGTTCAAAGACATGCGGTGATTAACGGACAATAAATCTGATGAGTCACGTTTTGAAGATCTTCCTGAGAGTAATACACAGCAGAATTTACACGAGGACAGAATTAGCAATACTCAATTTGGGTTTAGGAGTGGCTTAGGTACAAGAGAAGCCTTGATTAGTATACAGGTGCTAGTACAGAGATGCAGAGAGATAAATCAAAATGTGTACATTTCTGCAATCGATTTTGAAAAGGTTTTTGGCAAAGTCCGACATAAAAAAATGATAAAAATATTGGAAACAGCTAGATTGGACGATAAAGATCTTCGAATAATTACAAATCTATACTGGCATCAAATGGCAAGAATAAAGGTTGAACCAGAACTGTCGAATGAAATAAATATAAAAAGAGGAGTGAGACAAGGCTGTATATTGTCGCCTTTACTTTTTAACTTATATTTGGAGGAAATATTTAAGGAAATCCTAATGGAGACAACCGAAGGTATTATTGTGAATGGAGTAATCGTCAACAATATTAGATATGCCGACGATACCTTAGTGCTTGCTAATTGCGGAGAAGACCTTCAAAATCTAATGAACAAAATAAAACAGAATTATGATCAGTATGGATTAAAACTCAACGTTAAGAAAACTAAATATATGATACTTAGCAATCAAAAATTATATAAAGGATGACGGTATAAAAGTCGGAGATGCCACACTGGACAGAGTGGAGAAACTCGTGTATCTCGGCAGTACTATCAATGAGAGCTGAGATCCAACCGCAGAAATTAAAAGCCGAATAGAACAAGCCCGAGCTACCTTTGTAAAAATGAGAAACGTACTTTGCAGTCACGATATTAGCATTGACCTTACAGTTCGAATTACATCTTGTTACATCTTTCCTGTCCTGCTGTATGGTGTGGAAGCGTGAACTCTAACTGAAGCTATCCTTAAACGCTTGACAGCCTTTGAGATGTGGGTATACAGACGAGTACTGAAAATAAGCTGGGTCGACAGAGTTAGAAATGAGAAGGTCTTTAGACGGCTGAACCAAACAACACAACTGGTCAATATAATAAAGAAACGCAAGCTGGAATTCTTCGGTCATATTATGAGACTCCCTGAAAAATATGATCTTTTACATCTGATCATTCAGGGAAAGATCCAAGGTAATCGTGGTCCTGGTAGAAGAAGAACATTATGGCTGAAAACTCTAAGGCAATGATATGGAAAATCAATTAGATCGTTATTTAGAGTTGCTGTCAATAAAGTCACGATAGCGAATATGGTAGCCTACATGATATACAACGATCGATAACGGTTATGAAACTAGAAGAAGAAGAAGGTGACTTAATGTTAATTTATTAAATACTGATTGTCCTGATACTAAGATTGTCTTTGACTTTTTTGAAACAATGGGGTTACGTTACACCAAGTCATAGATCAGTCGACTAGAATTACATCTAGTACAGCAGTTCTTATTGATTAGGTATATGTTAACCACTAAACGAAGTTTGATTAGTAATATTGCCGTGGAATATGTTGATTTCAGCGACCATGAGTTGTTGATATCCAAAATAAACATAGAAACTAAAAAGAAAGAAGTTGTTTATAAAACTGTCAGAATCTTCAAGGTAATAAACCATACCATATTTTATGAAAAATTACAGTCTCTACCTTGGCGGAATATTTTTGATATTGAGAGTATTGATGATAAGTTGAACAGCATACAGGGTACAGAATAAAGGGTACACGGTACTTTGTAATCAGCACTATTTTGCTGATGACACTCAGATCTACTTAGCTTTTAATCCTGATTAGTTTGAACAGGCAGTGGCTGCAATTAATTATGATTTTTAAACAGTTTCTCAATTTTCTTCTAGCCATTGTCTTTGTCTTAATAACAATTTATCTGTAGGTATAGCTTTTAATCCAGAGACACAAAATATTTCTGAGAGATTCTGCTCATATGATCAGCATTGATAATTCTTCGATAAAATTTAAGGCAACTGTCAAAACCTTAGGCTTACATATAGATCAAAACTTAAGATTTGGTCGTCATATAGACAAATGCTTGCAGAAAAGTTAGGTAAATTTGAAATTTATATTCCAATCTCGTCATATTCACTAAAGGCTTAAAAAAATTGCTGTGTGATACCTTGGTGTTATCACACTTTAATTATTGTGATACTATTTATAATTTATGTATTACACAACGTGATAGTTATCGTATATAAAAACTGCAAAATTCTTGCCTTCGTTTGATACATGGTATCCGTAGAAATCAACCAATAAGTTACAAACTTAAAGAAACAGGTTGGTTAAGTATGAAATTCAGGCGACATTTTCATTCAGCTTGTCAATTCCAAAAAATTATTATTTTTAAAACTCCACCATATCTCTATCATAAAATAAACTTCCGTACTGATGTACATAATAACATTAGACATAAAAATATCATTTCTATAACTTATCATCGTATACAGCACTACAAGCGATCCTTTACATATCATATAGCCCAAGTTATAAATATAGTCTTCTGCAGGTCATCATGCAGGGTAGAGTCGATGGCAAAAAGGGAATAGGTAGAAAGAGCTGCGTGAATGGCTGCGAAATATTCGAGACTAGACAAACATGACTGTAGACGAATTATTCCACGTTGCAAAAGACAGAGAAGCTTTTAAAAATGTGGTCGCCAACCTCCGTTAATGGAGATGGCATAGGAAGAAGAAGAAGAAGAAGTTATAAATAATTAAACCACTGCTCTCAATTTTGGTTTGCATCTGGACGTCACGAGAATTACAGTTTTCTGCATAGCCTTATAAAAATGTTCATCTAGACTCAGCTGTTTTATGTCCGCTAGTAGGTTTTTTTGAATATCACTAGTAGTAGATAGAATAATAGGTACTGTCTAGGTACATTCCATTCTCCATTGTCTCCTGATTTGTGAGT
Source organism: Diabrotica undecimpunctata (assembly GCF_040954645.1). Taxonomy (NCBI): domain Eukaryota; kingdom Metazoa; phylum Arthropoda; class Insecta; order Coleoptera; family Chrysomelidae; genus Diabrotica; species Diabrotica undecimpunctata. Next base: position 64,903,327 of record NC_092809.1, on the reverse strand, counting down.
GGTTGTTGCCTGGTAAATTTATTAACTAGCATGAGATCCGGTCTATTATGTGCCACTGGTTGGCCTGTGAGCACAGTGCGGTCCCAGTATAGCTTGTAGTTATGTCAGGGACATATTGATAATAAGGAATATGGTCGGTTTGGAGAGGTTCCAAGTTGTCAGCTAGTTCTTGGTAGATAGTCTATCCAATTGAGTCATGGTATTCTTTATAATCAGTTCCGACAAACGACTGGCAGCCTCCGGTAAGATCATGGATGGTTTTTTGGGCTTGGCATTAATATCGACATTTGTCATTTTGGGCTTAGGATCTTTAACGATATATTTCAGGTAATTTTTAGATGAAATAACCTGATCCTGAATGGCAAGTAGAAAGCCCTCAGTCGCGGGAAACATCTTTCCTGATATCAATTAATAGTTCGACGCTGTATTGTCGACATATTCTTGGCTGATCTCATTGTGATGTCGCCAATGCAGAGGTTTACTTATCCAGGTGCGCATTTTTTCTTGCTTATTCAGATGGTTTATGCGAATTTCTTGTTCCCTCAGTTTTAGCGGCGTTGTATCATCTACTGCGCAAATTGCTCGTTGTAAAGTAGATGTCTCAGCCTGCACCTAAAAATAAGTTCTTAAATTAGCAACATGTTTATCCAATTGCTCACCTATGTCCATAAGTCCTCTTCCTCTTGATATCGCGGTAATGTTGTTCTCTCTACTGCACTGCGTGGATAGTGTTTTTGGGCCTTTGTGAAAAGTCTTCTTACTTTCCGCTGAAGACTTTCTATATCCGTTTTTTACCACCTTATAATACCAAATGAGTAGCTCAGCGCGGAACAGGCGTATGTATTTAATGCCTTAAACAAATTTTTACTACTAAGATATGACTAAGATATGACTGAAATAGAAAAAGTAGAGACATATAAATATCTGGGAACCTGGGTTGATGACAAAAATGACCAAAGCAGAGAAATCAAAGTCCGAATTGAAACTGCAAGGCAAGCATTTGTGAAAATGAAGACAATGCTTACCAACAGAGACCTTCAGTTGCATCTCAGATTGAGGGCTTTAAGATGTTACATATTTTCTATCTTACTATACGGAATGGAATCTTGGACATTGAAGAAACAACACATAAGGAAAATAGAAGCGTTCGAAATGTGGTGTTACAGAAGAATATTAAAAATTCAGTGGGTTCAAAGGATTACCAATGCTGAGGTACTACGACGTCTAAATAAGGAGTTAGAAATTATGAACAGCATAAAAAGAAGAAAACTAGAATATTTGCGTCACATAACCAGAGGAGAAAAATATGAGCTGCTGAGAATTATTATGCAAGGAAGGATCCAAGGAAGAAGAAGCATAGGAAGAAGACGCATCTCCTGGCTGAAAAACCTTAGAGAATGGTTTAACTGTAGTTCACTACAACTTTTTAGAGCAGCAGCTAACAAAGTGACCATAGCCGTTATGATATCCAACCTCCGATAGGAGATGGAACTTTAAGAAGAAGAAGATATGACCGATTTAGTTGTCATACTCTTCGTACGAACTTGGAAGTTAGTTCGATTTTCATTAGTTTACGGTAAATTTTTTGCGCTTGCTGTACTTTGAGATATTTGTATATACTATATTATATCATTTTCAGCCATTGCCTTGACGTTTTGGCCATCTTGCATATCGAAACCTTCGGGCTGAACTTTTTCTTTGACTATAGTTAGTATACTGCACTTTTCTGGTCCAAAATGCATACTGATATCATTTGAGAAAGTTTCTACAGTTTTTAGCATCTGATCTAGGTGATTTAGAGTAGAAGACATTAATTTTAAATCTTCCATATACAACATAATGATTAACCTTCGCCACAACAGTGTTGTTATTTTTGATGCTATTTTTGATGCTAAATCCTGAGTCAGTGGTATAATAATGTTGGATAATCATATATTATTTATTAGATTGGATTGCTTCCATCAAGAATTCGATATAATGGAACTCTAGGGGTAGTTTACCCCCTGCATGAGATTGATTAACTTGAACTCACTTTATACTCATAATTACTTTATAGGTTCTCTAAGTACAATAAGAGAGAACGTACCCAGTTGACAAATGACAACACTAGCTTCGACTGTTAACTCTTAATTCTTAATTCTTAATGATCTACTCCCGTTATTTTCCGGGTATTTAACTCACGTGCGAGTATTTAAAGGTAAATTTTAGTCTTCCACTCTGACATTATATGCTTCAAAAACGTCACGAGATTATTATCTTTAAATAACTTTAAATATTTTCAATATATTCATAAGCCATTCATGCGGCACTAAATCAAAAGCCTTTTCGTAGTCAATGAAGGCAGTAAAAAGGTTCCAAAAGAATTGGGCGGTACGTGGCTGAATCTTGGATGTTATTTTGATCCTTTGGTATTAGATAAGTGGTTCCCTAAGTAAGAAATGATGGTATTTCCTGTGAATAAGAAATAATATTATTAATAAATACTGTTAAAAGCTCATGAACAAACACTCCAAAACTTCTTAAGCCAGAAGTTTTGAACTGCGTCTGGTCCAGGAGATTTCCAGTTATGAAGCTCTTTGATAATGTTCGAGACTTCTTCGGTGGTAAAAGGTTCATAGGGAATATTACTGTAGTGTTGACAGTTTTTCGTCGTTTCTTTAATCCATCCAGCATTCTTGTTATGAGTAGCTAGCGTCGAAAGTTGGTTTTCCCAAAACTCATGAATTTCTTCTTGGCTTGGGTAGGATTTATTTGCATTTTCTACAGTGGAATTAAATTTCCTATAGAAAGCCTTCTCTGCTTGCTCAAAAAGTATATTGTCACATTTCCAATTATTACTAACTTTGTATCTCCTTAGGCGATCTAAATAAATGGAAAGTTTTTGTTTTAACGTGTCCAGGCAGTGCTGAGCTGTGTTATTTTCTGGATCATGTTATGAGTGTTTTGAAGTGTTCAGAAATATTTCTTCAGTTCTTTTAACTATTTTTCGAGTTCTTACTCCTCAAATGTATTCCGTAATTTGTCCAATATCACTACGTAATATTTCAATTTTCCTCAGCAGTCGTTTTTCCCAGGGTGCAATTCTGTTTTCGGTCCTTCCGATATTAGTACCCCGTCGTGTTCTGATCTTAATGCCCATAACATTAGCAACTGCTGTTGCTGCACAGTAAATCAGCATATGCAAATATTCTAATGTATGGGCTTATACGATCTAATTGGGTAGGACTTTGGTGTTCACAATTTGTAACAGCGCACCTAGTTTCTTACAAGAGTTTATTTTTGGTAGCGGTGGTCTGCTAAGTGGGTTTGTATTATTAAACTCTTTTACGGCACGTGCCATTTCACTTACCAGGCTATGTATCTACTTATTATTAGTATTATCCCAGATTTAGCCATACGGCTCACACCCCCTTTAAGGGGAAAATTCACTCGTCCCAGATACCTACGGTATCAAAAGGGTTGACCTCTGGTGGGACTCTTTCCGTGTTATCGAGCCCTAGGTGACTTGGTACGCTAAAAAAAAATTTTTCGTACTCATCTGGACGTTGAGAGAAGTACAGCTTTCTGTACACAACTAACCTAATCACAAACATTTTACGGGGAGAGTCACAACACGAACTATTTTATCTTTCAGATTTTTAACGACGGCGTCTATTGGTTTGATTTTCGCAATCAAAAACATAATTTGAGAAGTTTTCAATGAGAATTACAAAGAAAAGTAAAATACACTTTTTAAAATAAATGAAATTTATTTTTTTCTATCTTTATATACAAATACAAAAATACATCTTTATTGTTGTTAGACTAGAATAAAACAGAAATATGATAAAAATCAGTACTATATAATTTTTACTACTAAATCCATCTTACGTAATTAATTTCTTCTTTAAGTTTATGTACTTTCTTATTAAATTATTAAAAAGACATAAAATAGACTTAGTAAAAAAAGATCATTTACAGATAAATATATTTTTTAAGCCCATCAGCAAAGATAAACCGATGATAAATTTTAAGAAATAAAATAAATTCCTTTATTGACCTTCCTTTTTTTATAGATCAAGAGAGCTGTATATTTTTCTACTGCTTTAATTTATTAAGTATTAACAGGTTAAGTGCCACCTTACTGAAAATTTTAATGTCTCATTGGCCGATGACTTGTTTTTTAAAGTATTTTTATTACTTTATTTTTATTTATTTTTTTAACATTGAGGCCAAAGAAACAAATCGTTATGCCCTGCTGGGTCAGAAGAGAAATATTAAAAACCTAAATGAAGGAAGTATTCAAAAAATATTCAAAAATATATTGGATAAGATACTGCAAATTTCCTTCACTAAACATATTAATCAATTATACAAACAAACAAAAATACAAACATTGTGGGAAACACAGTCACCAATGTGAAGCAAACTTTTAATAAATTGGAGGTAGAGGCAAAGAAAACTGGTTTCAGAGTAAACGAAAAGAAAACCAAATACATGTGCATCAACAGACAAAAGGGACGAGATAGAATAGGGCAAAATTTTACAATAGACCCATATAACTTTGAAAGAGTGGAGAATTTTAAATATCTCGGAGCAACAATCACTGCAGATAACGATATCGCCGAAGAGATTAAAGGAAGAATTTACGCAGCAAACAGATATATGTATAGCCTCCACAATACTATTAAATCTAAAAGCCTAACACGAACATCAAAGATTAGAGTATATAAAACGGTGACTAGACCGATGCTCATGTATGGATGTGAGACGTGGACCCTGACCAAAGAAAATGAAAGAAAACTTTCATTTTTCATTTTCACATGAAATGTTTTGAGACGAAAATCCTCAGAAGAACCTTTGGACCTTATCACGATATTAATAGAAACCAATACCGAACGAGAACAAATGCTGAGGTCAAGCAGATGTATAGAGCAAACGATATAGTCCAAGAGATTAAATACCAACGTCTAAGATTGGCTGGACGGACATATCCATAGACTTTCTAATAACCGCCTTGCCAAGTTAATATGGGAGGAAGCCCCCACAGGAAGAAGGCCCTTAGGACGTCCACGAATGCGATGAAGAGACAATATATGGTCAGATCTAAGAATAATGGAGCTACCCACTGACCCGACTATTATGGACGACCGTTCAAGATGGAAGCAAGTTGTGCAGTCAACCAAAGCCCATCCCGGGTTGTAGTGCCACGAGAAGAAGAAGAAGAAATATACAAACATCCACAAACATTTTTTTACGAAGCAGCATTTGTAGTGGTATAGTAAATAAAATCCAACATAAACAAATCATACTGGTGAAATAACGAAATAGAGGAAGAAATCAATTACAGAAAGAGGTAAAATAAAATATAAGAAAAAACAAGCAATTGTGTGAAAAAACATTTCAAAGAAGGACAGGTCTTGGAAAAGGAACTGCTAACAAAGAAATATTCATCCAGGAGGACCCAGAAGCAGAGAAACTTGAAACTTGATAAACATTTGGAAAAAAAAAGAATGAAAACATAATTAAGAGCTGAAGAATAAAAAAAGAATTTTTGGTGGAATATAGAGTAGAATTTGAAGAAAGTGGTAACCAAAACCAAGGTAGAATTAAAATAATGGGTTTGTCAATAATATTAACAACTGAAGAAATTAAAAATGTATGTAACCATCTGAAAAAGTACAAAGCACCTGGACCAGCTAATTTCTTCTTCTTGTAGTTCCTATCCATTTCGAATGTTGGCGCTCAGCATGGCAATCTGTATTTTGCAAATTGCTGCTCTGATAAGATTTGTGGTTGTTGTGTTAAACCACGTACGTAAATTTTTCAGCCAGGAAATCCTTTTACTTTTCCTTGTAGAATTAATTGCAGTAAACCATATTTTTCGCTGTTCCTTATATCGTGACCGAGGTATTTGATTTTGGCTGATTTTATTGTGGTTAACAACTCTTTTCCTTTTCCAGAGTCATCATGTAAAAATCTACAAAAAAGTTAAAAAAAAATACCACGGCAGCATGCTGCAGTAGAGCCATCTCTACGATCAGAAACAAATTAATATAGGGGCAGATCAACCATAAAGTAAGCATTTTATGACAAAATCACAAAATGGCTTTCCTCTTTAAATAACCCATATAATGGAGTTTTATAAATAATTATTTCTCACTGCATAACTGCGTAACCGAGTTTTAAGAATGGTCATTTTCGCGCTGCTTCAGACCTTAAATTGTTTATAACTCGAAAACCATGCATTTTAGAGAAAAGTTATTATGAATCTTTTTTGTTCAAATAACGATTTATCAATGATGCATCAATTAACCTAAATCAACTTGATCTGGACAAAAAAGTTAAATTTTAAAATTTATCTAAAAAAATTGTTTAACAATTTTTCCACCATCATGTTTTTTTTTGCAATATGCCCTTTTGTTATTATGGGGACTATTTTAAGTAAGATTGTGCAAAAATATGCTGTGAGAATATGTTTCCTAGCCAGTGCGCCAATACTACCCTGACTTAATGATAAAGTTCGTTATAAGACCAAAGAGAGTATAAAAAACATCGTATTCTTTGCTGTTGTACGTAAATGTTTTAAGATAATCATAGTTTAGTTGCTTTTGTTACATTTTTACGTTGTTCCCTAAACAATAACTCACTTGTTTTAATTTTACCAATTTCATTTCTTTTAACTAGTTCCTCATTGAGGATTTCGTAACATTCATCATAATTCTTTTTCTTACATATACTTAAAGCACTACATTTCCACGCTTTTGAAAAGTATTAAATATTTGCATTATTTTTTACTAATAACCTAACAATATCGATAAAGTTATTATTATAAGCTAACATTAGAGCTGTACGATCGTTTGCATCTTTTGCATTAACATCTACTTTTTTCTCAAGTAAATATGCTACTATTTCAATACTGTTACCTTTTACCGCATGATGTAGAACACTCATTTTCTTTTTATTTATTTTGTGAATATCAGCTTTATTTGTCACCAGGTGCTCAAACATACTAGTAAGATTGCTTCTGCATGCTATCATCAGAGGTGTATCGCCTTCGTTGTTAGTAGTATCAATTTCAACTTTATTTTTTAGTAGAAATGTTACTATTGGTTTGTTATTAAATTTGACTGCATGGTGTAAAACGGTCCAACCATTTTGATCGACATGTTGAATATTAGCGTCATTTTTGATCAAAATTTTTACCAATGCTAATTGTCTTTTGGCAGCATCCATTAAAGGCGATATATTATATTCTCTGGTTGTATTTACCTCTGCATTCCAGTTAATCAATAAGTTAACAAATCGTTGATTCTTCTCTCTTACAGCTAGATGTAAGGGTGTGATTCCTTTTTTATTAGTATGATTTATGTTAGCACCATGTTGATAAAGAATTGTCATAACTTTCTCACACCTATTTAAAACACTTATACTGAATGGAGAATTTCCATTTTCGTTATCAGCACAATCTATTTCGATATTTTCTAGTTTTGTAAGTATCTCTACAGCTGCTATATTCTGTGCTTGCACGGCACAATATAAAGCGGTTTGACCGTTTTTATTTTTATTGTTTATAATATGAGGTGAGCTTTCTAAAACCTGTTGTAAGATGGTGGTATCTGCCTGTTCACCTGCCAAATGTAGTGTAGTATTGTTGTCCTTATCTTCTCCAAACATGTGCGCGGGATGAACACTTATCAACTCTCTAACACATTCTGTTTGTCCATATTTGATTGCTAAGTGTAGTAAACTCATCTCTGTATAAAAATCTTTTATCTAAAAAAAAAAGAAATAGTTAGCAGATAATAAACCAAAGATAATTTTGAAATAAAAACCGTGAAATTGGAATTAAAATTGAAATTAAAATGGTCAATATAATTTGAAGTCCGTTAAAACTAATTTATGTTTTGTATTGCAATAAACGATTCTTCTCTCCTAATTTTGTTAACTCACTCATTTTGTTAGTTGTACACTTACAGCTGGCCATGCTATATTGTGACCAAATTGATAAAGTAGCGAATGCGCATATTCGCTACTTTTCAGAAGAGCTACACTTTGGGCTTCGACTAACAATCTATTTGTAATGTTATTTGTCTTTACACACCTGATCTGGAAACCTTAAAAATGCCTAAAAAGGTTAATAATGAAAATAAACTAAGTAACGACAGGTACTGAAAAGTCACATTCATTAGTTTACCTAAACGACTATTGTTAGAACGGTAGGCTGTAAAAAATATCGAATCTCCATTTGTGTTAAAGGATCTCCATTTGTATTACCTATTGATTAGTTTTCTCATGAGGTGGGTGAACAGAATACAGAACTTTAAAATTTAACAAAATTTAATTTTTGGTTTAGTTGTTATGATTCACTCTCAGATTCTTCAGAGGCATCTGACTCTGAAAGGACATGTTATACTGTCCTCAGAGAGAAGATTTGTATAGAAATCATAGTAAACACGTGGTATTTGAAGCTTCTTACAAAACTTTTAAAGGTCTTATAGTTTTTTGGTAGCAATTCGGAACCTTGATTTGTAAGGTTTTATTAGAGAATTATAAGAAGGTCTTCCTTATTTGTTTTTTATCCCTTTTGCAATGTACTTCACAAAAGGTGCGTCACCTGAGTAATTCGTCCTCATGAATACAGCATCTAGATGAGTTGACAGGTACTTAAGCCAAATGGCTTTTTTAAAGGGTAAGTGGTTATATTTTTTATTGATACCGTCAGGGCTCTCAAAAGCAATCTTATCTGTACAGAAATCAATGAAGTCATCATGGTAAAAAGGCATTACGTGAAATGGTGTTGGCTTACTTCTAGCAGTGCGAATTATTTGCCAGCACCCCCCCGGAGTAAAAATTGGGACATTTGTACCTTGCTGCTCTATTTTGGCATGAATTGAGTCACACACTGCCCTGGTTTTCTTCTGTTTCATCCCAGACACAAAAGGTAACACTTTCATCTTTAAGCTTGTAAATGGTAAGGTTGTATACAGCCAACTTTCTGACGTAGAAGAATGGTCCACTAGCTCCTTTTGGTGTGTTCAGAATGGCTTGGAGATCTGATTGTATTGCCAAAACACTTCCTTGGTTCGTTATATCGTCTTTGTCATGATCTCTCATTCTTCGTGCTGCTTCATTGCGTTTAATATGCTCAGTATAGAGAGTATCATCATAGTTTTTATCTCCTCTTTGATCTTCATGAGAAATAAATTTCTTATAACGATCTTTAGCAGGTTGGTGAAGTTTTAGTTTGTACTCACGAAAAATTTCGTCTGTACTTTTCTAAAGAATCTAAATTTTTGTTTTCTTCAATGCACTTTTCTTTATACAAGTTGTACATAATTGTTACATTTAAATTATTAGCTAATATTTGTATTCTGATTTCTCACTTCCATAGTGTGATTCCATTCTTGGCAACGATAAAATGTGATCTGAATTTTTCATTTATAGGGTTTACTTTATTTGGTGGATCTTTTTTTCTCCGTAGGTCAGATAGGAAAATTCCAGTAGAGTTAACCCTTTTAAGAGCCTCTCTTATAAGTAACTCTGAAATATTTAAAGTATCGAGAAAAAATTTTCTACACACATCAACTCTGCCATTTTTAGTAGAAAAAGTGTATTTTTTTAAAATCCACAAGGAAACTAAGTTCCTGTAGTTGGCTGTATACCATATATTTAAAAAAAATTTTAATAAAATTCTTTATAAAAAAAGGTATATAAAAAACCCAGTTGGGCTATGTTAAATTGACAAAACGTTTTCGGAATAAGTATTCCATCATCGGTGTCAGGTTAATACATGTATGTAGCCACTAAATATGGGGGTAAAAACCCTTTAAAAATTACTAAATGAAATTTAGTTTACATTATGTCTAATTTAAAATTAAGATGGTAAAGTTACCGTTGGATTGGTAACATGGCGACATATGACTCTCCATTAAGTTGCAAGTCCTGAGACGGTATGTCTACCCTTACTTTTATTTCTGTGACTATAGTGTTAAAACTATTGGGATACTACAATATTTCACTGTCTTTTCCCGAAATGAAAAACATGCTTTCAGTTTCGAGCAGACCTTATGGTGGTTTGTGGATTATAATCCTCGGATTCGAGTTCAAGATGTTATTAATACGTTAATGATTAATAACTTGCTAATAAAATGTCAATAGTTTGTATATTTTAGCAAAATCGCATAATCTGCTCAAAGAAAAGTGGTTCTTAGAAGTGAATGGGTGTAAGTGAACTAAGTTTAGTGCTAGATCTGATGTTTCTTTCAAAAAGTAAACGGCCAGGTCATATAATAAAAAACCAATTGACAACATCTTAATAAATAAAAAAATTCAAAACTATATAAAAAGAGTGGCTATTCTTCCGAAGAGTATTCTTTTGATCACAACCCCCTAATCCTGAATGTAAGTTTTCGATTAGCAAATATTAAAAAACCAGCTAACAATAAATGCATTAAAACGAGAGAATGACAGATAAACAGTTTGGAGGCCGTTGTCGGGTTCTATGGAGAAAATAATTTTAATGGCAATAGAGATAGGCTCATAGGTATGTGTCAGCAATATTTACTAAGAATGCAGAATAAATTATTAAAAAATATAAACATTCACACGTATACATGGACTTATCCTAAACTCCAGCAAAAATCAATAATTGACTGTATTATATCCAGATAGACCTCCTGCCTAAGTATTCACGATATCGAAGTTTAGAGAGGGGCAACATGTAAAATGGACCATTATCTTATGAAGACACTAACCTTTTTTCCGTTAGCCACACATTGTGACAATGTAGTAGATTTGTGAGAAAAGGTTCAATATAAATACAGATACAGATTAAGATTAAATGTAACGCTAACGCGCTAAATACGTATCGAAATATAATAGAATGTATAAATGAAGCGGCTGTAGAAGCGTTGGGAAAACAAATACTAGCTCGAAGGAATACAATAGAATGGTAGAAAATTAACTATTGTCGGTACATAAAATATACAAGGGCTAAAGACAATCACACATAAACTGTTAATTATTGAAAGGGAGCTGGCAGGTATAACATTGAAATCTCTGGACTAGTTAAAACGCGTTGGTTAGGAGGGGGTATTTTAGAATACAATGGAAATTAAGTTTACTTCTCTGGCAGTAAAACCCAGAACTATACAGGTTTTGCCACTGGATTATAAAAGTCTGTTGTCAAAATTATATCTGTGATCGATAGGATAGTTCTCCTTAAAGTGGAAGGCAAACTAAATATTATACAAGTTTGTGCGCCAACCAGTACAGCAGATGACATAAAAATCGAGGAATTCTACGAAAAATTGGACATAACAAATACCAATATTCCGAATAAAGGGCTGATCTTAATATGTGGTGACTTTAACGCAAAAGTCAGCAACACTACACGGAATGACGACCTAAAGGATATACTGGAAAAGTTTGGCAGACGTCAAAGAAATAAAAGAGAAAACCGCTTAATCTAGTTTGCTATCACATATAACTACTCTATTATGAATCTCGATTTTAAACACCATGTACGCCGACTTTATATTTAAAAAAGTCCTGGATATAGGTCTAGAAATCAAATTGACTACATCCTCACAAATATTCGTTGGAGATCATTAATTCAAACAGTCAGATCATACTCAGGGGCGATATGTGGATCTGACAATGGATCAAAGAAAGACAATGAGGATAGAACTAAAAAAGAAATTTTTGTCTCCCTGTGCGTCTAGCTTAATTTTATAAACGTCTGAAAGAAAACCTTCAGAAAGCGAAATACCCGGTCGTCCATTTCGAAATATCTATTTGTTATATCCAATTATTTAAACGTAATGGTTACAAAGAATGTTGACATGTATAAAATTCTTTGTAACCATTACGTTTAAATAATCGGATATAACAAATAGATATTTCGAAATGGACGACCGGGTATTTCGCTTTCTGAAGGTGGGAGTTGGGAGCCTGCGTTGTATTAATTGTAGCAGGAATTAAATGCATCAGACGTTTATAAGATTAAGCTAGACACGCAGGGAAACAAAAATGAACTAAGAAAGAAGGAATATCTTCTCCAAGAAGTGCAAAATAGTATGCCCTCCAGAGTAAAATAAACCTTTACAATGGAAATCTTAACTGCAGGCTTTATGATAAGAAACTAGAAACTGTAAAATATGTATTATGTGATTGTGAGGCGTTGAATTGTAAAAAAAAACAAAAACTGTATAAAAACTGTATGGGCAACCAAAAAGAGACTCTGGTATATTTAAAATAAACCAAGAAAAGACCTGTACAAAGTTCTACAGGGTACAAAATTCTAGACTGGGTGTAGGAATCAACAGTGAGCGGCAATCACAATAAGCTTTAATTTCAGTGATAACGAAGTTCTTGTTGATCTAACGGGCTTATGGAGAAAAAAACAATAGGTGCAGGCACTATAGACTATAAGAAGAAGACATCTACTTACCCTTATTACATCATTCTTAACATTATCTATGGTTAGCAGCTTTTTGATTATCCTACTGAATCCATTTATTGCAGAATAATATAATATAAAATACTTTTCGTTGCCTAAATTGGAAAAATCTAGTGTGGTATATATGATATTATAACTTAGCACCTTTTCGATATTTATTAAAGTTCCTGCCAAAATTGCATATTCCACTGCCGATTTGCCAAGAAGATCATCACGTTCATTGAACAACAATTTGTGAATAGTAGATATATTCGAAGAAGTATCGTTGTCGTTGTTAAAATACAGGACAAATTTTACAGGCTGTTCATCATTGCAGTATGTTGTATTATGAAACTGTTGAAGACCAACATATAGGTTAATATCATAGCTATTGTTAGGAATTCCCAGTAGATTATTAGCAGAAAATATTGTATCTGGCTCATCTTGATTAAGTTTAGTTGGTTCTATTTGGGATACCTTTAAAAGTAGTTCATTATTTCTTTGAATAATAGTAGTTTGTTCTGGATTTTCAATTTGAGTATGAATATCAAACGTCTTTCCGTAGCTCATAGTATAATGTAAGTGATTTCTTCCAATATTATCGGAAAAATACGTGCAATAACCAATATTAGGTAACTGAATATTTTTAGTAACTTTTAAATTTTTTATTACCATCGTATCAAGAAACCATCTTGCCGTTACCAATTGCTCTGTGTACAATTTTTTATAAATGATTTTAACGTCAAATCGCGTATTCCGATTAAAATGCTCGCTTAGCCACTTTGCAGCTAGAAATTCAGCGTAAGTTTTGTGGCTGAATACTGGAAGAGACGCTTCGTGGGACTCTGTAAGTAAATTTCTCGTGTTTTCCTTTTCTAACATATTTATATGCACTTCAAATTCGCTCCATTCAATTGCTTCTTTCACTATGTTTTCTGTAAAAATATTCGCTAATGCTAATTTGCAAACCGTATCATAAACGAATTGACGCTCTTTATAATTAACTTTATTTAAAATCGTACTGATATATTGTTCATACAAATCAATTGTAGATTTTACTTGAGCTTCTTTATTATCTTCAAAGATTCTGGCAAGCATCATCGTTTGTTGGCATAATCCAATATTCGACGTTTGAAATTGGCTGACATTGCTTTTAAAGTCATTTATTCTTTTGGAGGCATTTTTAATTCTATGCTTTTTAAAAAACTTTAAAAAAAAATTGTCTTGATCTTTAACTGTGAACTCAGTTAATTCAAATGAAAGCACTCCAAAAATATTTTCATACCTTTTTTTATGATACGATCTAGCAACAATCGATAATCGTAATCCCCGGTTTATCGCTGCTTTAAAAATATCTAAAACAGATGTTTCTTGTATTTCCTCCAAATCGTCAATAAGTATAACTAACTGATTATTCTTTATGTACCAATCCAAAAAATATTCAGACATTTTGTGAATACCTATGGGTTCATTTTCTACAAAATTTGTCTTCAAAAATCTAACGAAATCGGCAAAGGTTTTCAACAGTTTTATTTGTTTTGCCCATTTACTAAGTTCAATGTAAATAACATATTCTTCTGGTGGAAAGTTTTGTATAAGATATTTAAGAAGCATGGATTTACCCATACCAGCATTATTACAAATAATATTGACTTGAGTCTGTCGGCAAAACTCCATAAAACTGTTGTCAGTAATTTGTTCAGTCTCTACATATTTTTCAAGGTTTTCTATATTAATTGTTGAATTTAATAGGGTAAAGTAATTTACTGTTTCTTTAGTGAACTCGTATTGTAAAATACAAAACTTCGCTTTCATTAACCGTTTAATTTTCATAAATATGTTAAAACTATAAGGCGCTGTATGCGTTATCCAAAATGTTTCAGGATGTTGAATACTTGTAACATATACTTTGAAGTTCTCCGTTTGAAGAATAAACACGAAACGATTGTTTATTTTATCTAGTCCTAAATTTTCAGGATAATTGAAAATAGTACAGCATGAAATACTTGAATCGAGTAATATGTTTTCATTTATTATACATCTTGTTAAGGTTCTGTTAATATATATTTCTTTTTTGCTAAAGTTTTGGTTGTTCATGTATAAGGTTTTGTTGTAAAACTGTACAAACTGATCTGTAGAAATACATTCTCCAATTCCGTAATTTGCTATTAAACTACTTATGGGCAACCTAAGTTTTTTTCTTAACGATATAAAAATTTTGTTAATGTTTTGGTCAAACAAATCTTCAGGCATATCCATCATAGATTTAAAAACCGTGCAGTTTTTTGGAAAATTTATTTCTGTATATTTGTCTATATTATAAATTATAGTGTATATATTCAGTTGTGTTAGTAACTGAAGCATGTGGGACTTAAGTTGAAAACTTTCAGTTTTTGTATAAAGAGGTGCCAGTCTAGTTGCCACCATAAAGAGATACAATGTTTTTACATTTAAATTTTTATAATTTTGCAGCATTTCTACTTGTTCTCTAATACATTCTTGTACTTCATCTGGTAACGGTTGTTCCCAATAGTCAAATAGTTTGTTATTATTAATATTTAAATTGAAGCACTTTTTAAGTTTATGCATAATTTGTGCCCAAATGATACGTTCAGACTCTAAGTCAAATATAATAGAGAAAGAGAAGTTGCTAAAAGTTTCCAAAATTATTGGTTTTTCAAATACTATATCTGAAGGTGGAGTAAACGCTCCAAATACATCCAATAATTTTAATAATAGTAATTTTATATCCAGCATAGCAATTTTTCGTATATTACCAGAAGAAAAATATTCATAAAAGTACTGAATATAAGCATTTCCAATCGTAGACTCCTTACTTCCACTCAACATTTCTTGAATTTTTTCTTTTATAAAATCTAATTGTACTTGATATGGATAAAAGTAAAATCTGCTTAAAAAGTTTTTATCAAATCCCCCAGTTTTATCAACAATTTTAAAGCCAGAAGATGATTCAAAATTTACACTTGTTATGAAATCTCTAAAATCTTCAATACTCAACTTCTCAAACTCCAGCTCTTCTGTTTTTTTATTTAATTCGACTTTAAAATTATTCAGGTGAATAAAAAATAATCTACTGTTTTCGTTATAGTCGATAAGAGATTTAATTTTTTCATCTGTCGTAATGTCTAAATAACCACCTTGATATTTTTCCAGTGAACATTCTTTTTTTTTTGAAAGAAAACTCTGGGCAACTATAGGACATTCGGATTTTCTTGTTTTTACTTGTATTAGAAATAGCTCCTTGTTACCATTTTGGTACGTTATGTTTATTACAATATCATCGTATACGTCCAAATCCGCTAAATTTGAAGCAATCCAGAAGTTCTTGATATCAGGATGCAACAGACATTTCAATGTAATTAGGGCAAACATATGTCGTTCGTACTGCTTCCCAAAGTCTGCTTCACTTCTCTTCTCTAGCTGTAAACAAAAATTTTAATTAAATTTAAATATAACTAAACATTTTTAATGATTAATTTTAATGATTTTAATGATCGAGATCTTTCCACAGATTTCTCGAGCGCATGGAAGAATCGACCGTCAAACAATGAATTAGAGGTGGGACTACTCAAGATGATTCTAGAATAATACTTTTGGTATATATATGGAACGATATTATGAGTTAGTTTAGTTGATAAGAGAGTACCGAACTGTAAACTTATAAATAAATATATTTATATAAATTCGAACCACTCGTTTTATTAAATCTCGCTACAATATTTAAAAATATTTTCAAGGTGTGATAAATTTTCCTTTGCATCAAGGTACCTCACGGTGTCTGTCCTGTTCAATATGGATCTATGTAGAAAAGATGTATTTGCATGATTCGTTGACTTCGAAAAGTCATCCGTTAAAGTACAGCATGTAAGGTTAATTCAGATGCTAAGATATGTAGGAATAGATGACAGAGATGTTCGTGTCAATAAAATTCTGTACTGGAATCAAACTGCTACTGTAAAAATTGGGGACAAATACACCGACGAAATCCTCATACAACGAGGAGTCAGACAAGGTTGCATATTGTCCCTAACATTGTTCAATGGGTGATAGTGTTAACACCGTTGTCTTCTTCTTTCTATGCCGTCCCCATTAACGGAGGTTGACGACCACATTTTTAAAAGCTTCTCTGTCTTTTGCAACGTGGAATAATTCGTCTACAGTCATGTTTGTCCAGTCTCGAATATTTCGCAGCCATGACTTCCTCTTCCTACCTATTCCCTTTTTGCCATCGACTCTACCCTGCATGATGACCTGCAGAATACTATATTTATTATTTCTCAGTATGTGTCCAAGGTATACAGTCTTGCGTACTTTTATCGTTCTCGCACATATTTAATCGCACATTTACAACATCGTTGTAAATGTGCGATTTTATTAAAACTTTGTTTTGAATCTGTGCTTGGATAAAATATAACGAAAGAAATAAAGCTTCAAATAATGAACTTTGTTACTTGCAGAATATGACGAGATAGATGACGCAATTTATATAGCGCCACTGGATCCGGCTACTCTGACGGATGAGGATTCCCGAAATGAGGACGAAGGAGGAGATTTCGACAATTTGAGCAAACGTCAGCTACTTGCCGATGTAGAAGTTAGAACTGCTGATAGAATTATACTAGGAAAACAATCAGAATCGTCAGAAGGTAACATTTCTTTGGCAAATGATATCGATATTACACCTGCTCATATATTATATCCAAAAGTTTCTGAATCCCGGGATTAAGTTTCGGGAGATTTCACATATAACGGGAAACAATTTCCTGAGTCAGATTATTCACTGTTTAAAACAAATCAGCTGTTAATATATTCGAAACATTTATAGATCAATAAATCATTTTATTCCTGGTACAGAAAACAAACCAATATACTACTTTCAAGAACCTACCCGACCCAGCAGTCTCACCAGAGGAAATGAAATGTTTCATTGCTATATTGATTCTTAGTGGTTATAATAATCTTCCCTGCAAGCGTGTGTATTGAAAGCAAAGTCTTGACACTATAAACGAACTTGTATATACTCAAACAGATTTAAGCAAATTTTGAGTTTTGAGCTTATTCAATTGAATTCTAATGTAAATATTGATAAGGGTGATAAGCTAGCTCTGATTTATAAATAAAGTGAAAGACAGATTCAAAAAGTATTGTATTCCTGAACAAGATCTGGCTTTTGACGAAAGTATGGTCAAATACTACGGTAAACATAGCTGCAAGCAATTTTTAAGAGCCAAACACATACGATTTGGTTATAAAGTCTGGTGCCTAAATACAGTGGTGTGCTATTTGATTGATTTCGAGATATATCAAGGAAAATCTGTAACTGCTGATATTGACATAAAAAGAAACTATGGAAAGGCGACAGCACCACTTGTGAAAATGATAGAAAAACTACCTGATAATCTGAAATCTGTTCCATTCTAATTTTACCTTGACAATTTATTTACTACCTTCAGTTTATTGTCTTATTCACGTTTAAAAGAAAACGGAGGGACTATAAGGAAAAACCGTTTACATGGGAGCTGTCCTTCATTACCTAAAAAAGATATTCAGAAAAAGTAAAGGGTACTATGAAAGTACTATTTGAAAGACGGATGCTGTACTAATAGCTAAGCAAGTCGATAATTCCCTATTTGGGCATTGCTTCAAATAGATATTGCATCAATCCAATATCAAATGTTAGAAGTTATTCGCAAAAGGAAAAAATACATAAAAGTTAGCATACCAGCAGTACTGACAAAGTATAACCAAAAAATGGGTGGTACTGATCAAATGGATAAGAATGTTGGACAGTACAGCATTCAAATTAGAAATAAAAAATGGTACTAGGCATTGTTTACATGGCTTCTTGATGTTTCAGTCAATAACGTGTGGTGTTTGTAATGAAAATAAAAAAACTCTCAGATGTCCCAAATAGACTTTCGAAGGGCTATCGTGCAAGTTTATTTGAAGAAATATTCGTCATCTCCCAAAGACACTGACAGGACTCCATCTCCATCTTCTTATGCGCAAAGAGTAGCCGATGAAATTAGATATAATAGAATAGAACACCTAGTGTATAAAATTCCAAACAACAAAATAAGGCGTTGTGCTGGAAGATTTTGCAAAAGTTCAATATGCACGATGTGTAAAAAATGGAACTTAGGTTTCTGTATTATTCATTTCGTTACCTTAGTACAGTGAATGAAGGCAAAACTCAACTAATACCTCCGATTTCGGTGAACTTCCATCGATTTGCATGAAAATTTGGGATTGAGGATATTTTACCCTTAACTTCAAAAGTGACATATGCTCAACTTGCGCTTTTTGAATTTTAGGGGTGAAATCCAGCCCCTTTGTTAAAAATGGTAAAAAATGCAGATTTAAGCATTCTGGCATAATTAATCTCGATTAGCTAAATAAAATAAATATTTTGCAACATTTATAAGCAAGATTTATGATTTTAATTAATTTTTCAACCCTTTTAGCAACAATCCCTTAAATCGAAAATCAAGAAAAAATCATTTTTTATATTTCTGAAATATCAAATCGCAGATTAATATTACCCAAATAGTTTCTTTAATGTTCATAATATAATTTTTGATTGACTGTGAAATTTCAACCATTAAAAACCACCCCCTTAAAGCAGAATCATTGAAAAAATTAATTTCAAGAAACTTTAATTATTTGAATAATACATTACTGAATTGAAATCTCATTTACTGAGTATTAAAGTAGGTATTTATTTATTTATTGCGTGATTTTGCATCCTTAAAAACTACCCCTTCTGATAAAAATAATGACAAATGTTTTTTTATTAGATTTAATAGCTATAATCATTTATAAAATTTTTAATTGGTTATGATAAACTTTATTAATATATTCCAAACTTTATTAATATTATTCTTTCCACATTTCCTGAACAATTTTTTCAGTGCTTATGTGACTTATAAAAATTAAAGTTATTAGTTAAGAGGAAAACGTACTAAAATAAATATTAAAATATATGAAAAGTTCATTTATTTTTTATTTAAGTAATGTTTCATAAATTAATGAAATATTAATAGTACTTTAACTGTTAATTTTTTACTCTTCATCAGATCTCTCTTCACCAATTTCTCCTTTTTCATTAATTAGAAGGCTATTTTGGCAATTGTCCCCACTGCATGATCCGCAGAGTGCATTGCAAAATAACCCTACTCTTCGACACCCGCAAGAAGCGCCGCACCCTTTTTTGCAGTTGCAAAAAATCATTTTTAACAATTCTTCTGGAGCAGGTGGATTGGAATTTTTAGTTGGAAACAAAGACTCTTCAATTTTGCACCATCCCCAGTCAACTGGACGAATGTCTTTGTTTCCAAGCCATATTTGGGTTTGAATTTATGTTGAATGCTAAATATATGGATGTTTACGCTTCGGTCGCTTGCATATAACTGAGTTTTGGCTCCTTCCTTTATCAATGAAGTGACCTCGAACGTTGCAGCTATATCTGTTGAGTAATACTGAAATATTCACTAGACACACAGCATACTAGAAAGTCCCACTATGTTTTTTAGCAGATATACCGAATTTCATTCACTAGCTTCTTCTATCTTTAAAATGTACATACACACATCCGCACATGTATATTTCGTGAGCATATACCTATCGACACGTCTACTTCTTATTACCTATCTTTTTTTTTCTATATATACATACAAAATCTCTACTCCAAAAATTTTTCTAAAAAAATGTTATTGATTTTTTTACAATACCTCCGTAATATTTTATGATATCAGGTTCATTCACAAACCATTTAAAAGGTTATTTCAAAGCTATAAAGTAGTATTAAAGTTAATCTTTTAAATTTCTTATTTTTTAAAAGATAAAAGGTTAAAGGGCCCCGGTTACATGGTTCTCGCAGTAAAATTTAATTTTTAAACGTTTTTATCTCAGTTATTTTTTATCCTACACAAATATAAGAAAAAGAAAAATCTTTGTTAAAAAAAAAACTTAAATTTTGTTCCCCACCATTTTTTAAGTATATTGAGTATATATGGAGTTATTCTCAAAAGAAAATGAAATTTATGAAAATTTGAAAAATTCTGATTTTTTTAAATCAAATTTTTTTTCAAAAATGTGCATTCTAAACCGGTCAAAATTTTTAAGGTCATTACTTATACTAGAATAAAGAAAATCTTATAGGGATTACTATAAATTTTAATTTTTGTGGAAATAGCGTATGTTTTATTTTTCACTTTTTCCAAAAAAATTCGAAAGGGTCCTCTTATTTTCATCATAACTTGCTTAATTTTGACTTTATCAACTTCTTCTAGAGTTTATTTTATAGGTATTTTTGAATAGTTTGAAAATTGTTTAATAAGTATATTTTATAAAATGCATTTTTTTCCCGTTATTTAAGCTTGAATATTCAGATTTGAGTACTCACCAAAAAAAAAATACATTTAATTACCTATAACTCACTTTGAATTAATAATAAAAGGTTTTTCATACAAGAAATTTATTAAATTTTTTATTAGCTTTAATTTTGGTAATGGCATCTTTTTTATAAAACTTATAGTTTTTGAGTTATTTATAAAAAACCGCTTTAAAACATGCATTTTTTTCACGAAAAATCAAAATCTTTGATCTTCAATACCTCAAAAAGTATTTATTTATTTTAATAACTTTATGGGATAAATTTTATTTAAATTTAGCCCCTCTATCGACTTCTGGAGTTAATTTTAATAAAATAATTTCCACCCCCAAGAAGGGGTGGCATCCACCCCCAGGGTAAAAGCGCAAGTTGGCACCATGTCACTTTTGTTTCTTAAGGTATCCTCTAACTACTCACCAATTTTCATGAAAATCGATGAAGGTTCAACGAAATCGGAGTGAAAACCTTCAATGACTGTACTACCTATCACACAAACTAAAATGTTTAAATTCTTTTTTCATTAATTTCAGTATTTAAATAAATAGAATTGTTTACAGATATATTTTGTATTTTTTGCACCCAATATCTCTTATTGTTTCGTATATGTTAAATCATGTACTAAGTGATTTCTAAATCCGAATGCGTAAATTCATTTATTTTTATGTCTTTAGTTGTACCCTATATCTAGATGCAAAAGTTTAATTAAATGGATAAGTTAAATAAGCTCACAAAATTACACATTTGGGAACTGTCATAACGCACCAACTAGTTTCAGACATAGAAATAAAACGAAGAATAGCAATTACTAAAACTACTTTTATGTAAATAAAGACATTTCTTTGCAATAATCAACTTAGTTTAGAACTAAGACAAAGAATGACTAAATGCTATATTTGGTCTATACTTTTGTATGGAGCAGAAGTGTGGACACTAAAAGTGTCAAGTATAAACAGAATTGAAGCATTCGAAATGTGGACTCATATACAGATGCTTAAAATACCTTGGACAGCAAGAAAAACTAATGAGAAAGTACTAAGGAGGGTCAACAATGATAGAGAATTGCAAAAGACTGTTAAACATCGGAAAATGTCTTATTTGGGACATATATTAACGGAAATCGATAAAGGATATTACCACTGATTCCTAAAGGCAAAATAAAAGACCACATAGGTTTTCCTTAATATTTTCTTCCTACACCAAAGGTGTAGAAAGAAAATAGGTTTCTTGAATAAAAAACCTCGTGAATGAACTAAGATATCAAATGCAGGACAATTATTTCATGTGGCAGAACTCAGAGAAGCCTTTGTAATGGTAATCACCAACGTCAGATAACTCTGATATGGCACGTGAAGAAGAAGACAGGTCTATTGAGAGAGAAGATAAGAGAGGAGGCTTCTTGATTCTTAGAGGAGGTTGAAGAGGACTTAAAGTTTAAGAACGGGGTATATAGGGTCTGATAAATTTTTCTTTGCATTAAGTTTATTCACAGCATCCCTGCTTATTTAATCTTCTTACGGATATACTTACAGAGAATATAAGAAAGGGGGCTGCTTGGTTAATGCTGTTTTCAGGCGATATGAGGATATCGTGTTAATAGAAAGAAGTAAAGAAATGTTTGAAGATAAGTTGGAGAGTTGAAAAAGGGCAATTGAAGAGGTAGGACTTTAAAAGTCGAAATCGGAGTATATGTGGTTGGAAGAAACAGGACTGATTTGGATATGAAATTACTTGGGGAAGAAACTAGGACGAGTAGGAGAATTTAAATACCTGACTCCTAGATAACGGAAAATCGGACATTAGATTGATAAATTGCCCACTGAATACAGGCCAGTTGGTTTAACTGGAGCTAATGAGCGAGGGATTCTGGGATCAAAAAATAGATGAAGGGCTGAAAGAAATGATACGCAGGAGTGTGGTGAGGCCTGCGTTAGTGTACGGTAATGACGTGTGACCTGCAAAGAAGGATTAGGAAAAGGAAGTGGAGGTTATTAAAAATTAAGTCTTATGGTGGATATTGGGTAGACTAAAAGGGACTAGATCAGGAACGACGTGATTAGGAAAAGAACCGGGATGACTAGAGTCTTAAAAAAAGTTTCAAGAACAAAGACTGCAATGATTTGATGACGTCAGAGGTAGAAATGAGAACTATGTGTGACGAAAGATCAAACTGTTAACAGTTGAGAGACAAAAAGTAAATGAAAACGAAGGATAAGATACAGTTACTTGTATATATATATTATATAAGTCTTATGATGGATATTGGGTAGACTGAAAGGGACTAGATCAGGAACGACGTGATTAGAAAAAGAACCGTGATGACTAGAGTCTCAAAAAAAGTTTCAGAACAAAGACTGCAATGATTTGATCACGTCAGAGGTAGAAATGAGAACTATGTGAGACGAAAGATCAAACTCTTAACAGTTGAGAGACAAAAAGTAAATGAAAACGGAGTAGAAGATGGAAGGACTGTGTGGCAAAAAACTTAAGAGAGAATCATTTAAGTGAAGAAAAATACGATGAACAGAAATAGATGGCAAATAAGAGTAAGGATAAGCGACTTCTGAAAAGGGAAAAGCTGAGAAAGAAGAACAAGGAGCGAGAAGTTTGAATCCTAATCTAGATTTTGAAGATATTAACTAATAATAGATGTTACTTTTATATATTGGGCTTACAATCAAAATGCACAAAACGAGTTAAAAATCGAAGAAAATGGATTTACACAATTATGTAAGTCATACAATTTTTCATACTATTTTATACAATAAAATTCACTAAGTCTGTTTATTTTTATTGGCAAATTTTTGTTGATAAATAGCATTAAGTCAGTTTTGGTACTATTTGTTTAACCAAATAGCATTAAGAGGATCTAATTATTTTTCACATTTCATTGTCACATATTTTGTAAAACTAAAATGCACCAAGTAGACTTAATGCGTTTTTTTAGACGGCTAGATAAAGAATATACACCAACTAAAACTTAGTGACTTTTTCGTGGCAACCTAACCTAAAAAACTGTTGTTTAGTTAAATGCGTTCTTACAGCTTTAATAGTTTAGTCTAAACATTTTTGGTAAGTAATTAAAGAATGGCAAAAAGAAAAGTAATAAAAAGTAGAATTGAAACAATATTGGAAATAATTGGTTTACAGCAACCTGGGTCAAGTAAGCATTTGCATTTTTGACTAAACTAGACGTAAAATAAAATATATGCGGATATTTGTACTTAAGTCTATTAATAATTTTTTAGCTTATTTTATTTTAGTTTTTAAAGATTATTAAGTAACATTTTTGTATTATTGTTTCAAATTTTCTGGATGAGTTAGCAGGTAATAAAAATGGTGTAGATTTCCAATAATTGCAATTTATTGAATATTATGTATTCTAGAAAACAATGACACAAGATAAACAAATCGTGAATAGTGCAGTTATATTATCGATTAAAGATGGACTTTTAAGCCACTATGATAGTATTATTAATATTTTACAAAATGAACCGACTGTGTATGCTGTTAACGGTATAGATCAGTCTATAAATAAAGAAAATAAATCAACAAATATGAATCAAAACAACAATGAAAATGCCAACTGTTTGGAATTATCGTTGCACTGATCACTCTGATAATGATATTGTTTTTGTACCAGGTTCATCATCTTCATCTAATTGTGATAGCAGTTTACAACAAAAAAGAAAGTGTCTAAAATTCCTTAGAAGTTGCCACTCTACTAAAAGTGAGTGTTCACCCACTTATTATTGAGATTTATTGTGATCTTACTGTTTGTCCTATTCTAAATAACTTTGTTCACCCTAATAACAATGAAACTTCACTTCCTTTAGGAGATGAAGGAAAAGTTGTCCACAGAATTGGAAGAAATCCGAAATAAAATAAGATAGAAATAATTGCCTTTCATATAAGAATTACAGGGGCATTACGAAGAAAGCAAAATGACCACTACCAGTTAACTGCACCAATTGTTTATGTGAATTCATTAAGTTTACAAAAGATGACAGAAAAAATATTTGTAAAAAGTACTGGGCATTGTTAACATTTCAAAGAAAGAAAGATTTCGTTATTATAAATGTAGACTGTAACGAACCTGTATCTCTAAGACCACGTAAAAATAGTGTTTTGTGGAGAAAAAATGCAAAGCTATATTGTTTTGTAGAAAATAATGAAGGGTTGCGTGTGTGCATAAATTCCTTTATAAAAACGCCGTCAATTTCTAATAGAGTTATTTTTCTTGCTATTTCTATAAGGGAATAAATTAAGTAATTTCTCTGGACAGTACAACGAAGGTAGAAAAGCCCCTCCTAACAAAACAGATGATAAAGTTCAGATGGTTCTTTCATTTCTTTCATCCAAAGAAATACCAATGTCTAACATGTACTACTTTTAATCGCAGCACGACAGATGTAAGGCAGTCGTTGAACGAAAATTATAATGCAAGCGACATAAAGAACCACAGAAAGAAAAAGCTGCTGGTAACTAACGGACTAATAGTAAGAACACGTACATGTCAGTTTCTTTCGATCTTCAAAAGGTTCTGCAGATTCCATGGTCGTAAGTGTCTTTAACATACTGTATGCGAATACTGAATGTGCAAAATGAATCACCTAATCGTGGATTGTGTTGTGTATAGAGTATAGTCAACGGTAATCGTGGGAGTTGTGAAATTGGAACATGTTTATTGAAGTGCGTTCCCTTGTATAGTGATAGTTGTGGAAATCAAAACTGTAATATTCATATTGTAGTTTTGTTTTAAAATTTAGTACAAGTTACAAATTTGGAAACAGATTTGGAAACAGATTATCGAAGCAGATTCCATGCGGAGTGGTATTAAAATACAGAAAAAATGTATGCCTGTTTAACCGTTATGTCAATACCCAAGTACCTGATACGGGAGTCTATACCCGTGCTACCCAGGTACCCGGCATTGTTTCGGTAAACTTCGCTTGTACATTCCGAAAGTAACAGACAATTGGGATTTTTCTTTGTTTGCTATCAGTGTTTATTTAACTGTGCTTACAAGTTGTTAATATTTTTGTGACTGTATGCCTGTTTTATGTTGTAATTACTTGTAATAATGGCAAGAAGAGAAGTGAGGGCTAGCGAATTTAGAAGGTAAGTTATTACTGTTTATTTTTACAATGTTTTATACATAGATCATTCAATTTTAGAATAACGTATGAAAAGCAACAGAAGTACTTGCAACAATTTATAGACGATATAGATGAGGAAGTAGACAAAAATATCGAAAACCAGGAATCAGATCAGTGGCCCAAAAATAAACCTGAAATAATTTAGTTCTATAATACAACTAAAGGAGGCGTAGACAACATGGACAAAATGGTTTCTCATTATTCCACTAAACGCAGAACTTTGCGTTGGCCAGTAGCCTTCTTTTACAATATCCTAGACGTAGCTTGCCTAGCAACCTATATAATTTATACAGAGAATAATCCACAGAGTTCTACTGAAACCAGTAAGCGTAGAATTTTTCTACAAGACTTAGGGAAACAACTAGTGATACCTGCAATTTCTGCTAGATCTAAAGTACCAAATGTATACCGAAATTTTTCATCAAGGTCAGGAATTGAGTGTATGTTAGGAAAACCTCTACCTACAGATTCAAGTAATACTGCAGAGTCATTACCACTTCGAAATTCCACTGGACGCCTCAAAATTGTTGGAAACTGCTACATTTGTATGTCTTTAGCGAAAAAGCGGCTAAGAAAGACACAAAAATCATGTAATGTTTGTAATCGTCCACTATGTAACGAACACTTAGTAAATATAAGTAAGTGTGGACAATGTGTTTAAAATGTAACTTTTATTTACGTTTCCATATCACTTTTATTATAAAAAAAGCTAGACAGAGCTTCATAATTTACTAAACATTAGTGTTACCCGGGTGCCACTGGTGTGGACGTAATGGTGTAAAAACTTTTACAGGTAATTTTAATATATTATATGCATTTTTTTCTTTGGTTTTTATTATAAATCTCTTCGTTCTAAATAATTTTAGGCATAACTAGAAGCTCGAATAAAAATATTTATACTATCGTCAATGATTCAGATAAAACAATTACTAAGGATACCCATGTACCTGGGTATAGACACAAAGGTTAAATTGGCCTGCTCACACCAAGTAAGAAATAAATCAAAACCTACATATGACACAACTGAACTTAATTATTATCAACCTTAAAAAAGTTCTCTACTGAAATCATACAATCAATGAGGATGGGGCCAAAGTTTATTAGATGAAAATAAAATGTTTAAAGTATGAGGTCATTTCCAAACAAAATTAAATATAAAATCCACAAGGAAAATAGTTCCTGCAGCTGGCTGTATACCACGTATCACAAAAAGAGGTTAATCTTTGTATGTGGGTATATTTTATAAAAACCCTTAAAAGGGCAACATTAAAAACACAAACGTTTTCGGAACAACTGTTCCATCATCAGGTTAAAATACAGGTTACCATGCCTGAGCCACCAAAATATTTGGGTAAAAACCCTTTAAAATGTATTGTGTTACCAAAGATTGTACATGATGTTGATAATATTATATGATGTTTAATATTTTAATTAAAAGTAAAATAAAATTTAATTAAAATATTAAATATCATATAATATTATCAACATCATGTACAATCTTTGGTAACACAATACATTTTAAAGGGTTTTTACCCAAATATTTTGGTGGCTCAGGCATGGTAACCTGTATTTTAACCTGATGATGGAACAGTTGTTCCGAAAACGTTCGTGTTTTTAATGTTGCCCTTTTAAGGGTTTTTATAAAATATACCCACATACAAAGATTAACCTCTTTTTTTTTAAATTAAATATAGATAAGATTATTCGAGCAATTACTTTTGACTCAATGTAAGTGCAAGACGAGTAAGGCGACGTGTGAAATCACAGTTTTATAAACCAAAAGATCTCCCAAAGCTATACACTGACCCACTGCGGATAAGTTCAAAGAAAAAAGCTGATCTGCTAGCAATGTCTAAGAAGAAAGTGAACCCAAACATTTTCCATCAGTGGTATGAATCTCCCCCAGCAATGGATAAGAATGATATCCATTTGCTTCTCGAATCAGATGTACTTGATGATTGAGAATAGGAATATTTAGTTTTAAAAAAATTTTGTAATTCAAATTATTATTATTGTAAATAAAAAAAATTATGTGTAACTGTTATTTATATTTTCCATTGTGAATTACTTTTCTATCTGTATAACCAGAATAGGTATTTTTTAAATAAAATTATTAGACAGATCCTGGAGAAGTTAATGCTCTAATTCTAATACCAGTAGTTTTAGAACAAGAAAAAAAATTAAAAACATTTTCATCCAAAACAGTATTGGGAAAGGTCAAACTATTGAAAGAAGAGTATATATTATAGTGAACAAGAAACATTCATGAAAATAGCATTAAGTCAGATATGTATTATTTAATTCTAAATTTACAGTAATGTTTAAGAGCTTTATAAATTATCATCAGTGTTTAAACTGTTAAATCCGTTTATCTCAATGCTTAAAATATTGACTTTCTGCCTTTTGGTTGTAAAATATATATTATATATAAAATATATAATTATTTACTGAATAGATGTTGAAAAATGCTTGAAACTATTTCTAGGATAGTAAGAAGGAACTAAAATGACATGGAAGGAAACTCACCCCCATAAAAAAGACTATAAAAAATGCTATCTAATGGTATAAATAATAATTATACAGGATGAAGCAAGAATTGTGAAGCTTTGGCTTTAATGAAAAATTTAATGAGGTTTTTGTTAAAGTACAAGTTTGTTAAAAATATCAATTAACCCATTAGGTACTAGTGTGCCATATATGATACACTAAAGAACGATCTTTTCATCGTGACTTACAGCGCTTAACGAGTGACCTTCAAAACCCTAGTAGATGTTTTTAGGTCTGTTAGTATGTAGTTTAGTTGCAGGCGAAAGCAAAATACATTTGACAATTATTTGTTGTTGTGATTATAAGCTGAGAGTTCGTCTTTGTTTTGACTACGTACGAAATGTGTTCTAATAAAAGGTAAGTTATTTTTTTTACCAGTACGTATTAAAAATTTTATATCTGTGTACAAATTTAGTTCATGTGATAAGTTGATAACATTTATGTATGTAAAAAAGGAGCATTAGATATACCCAGTGTTCATAAATTATGTGTTTTTGTCCATGTAACTTATATGGCACGCTAGTCTTTTACGGTACGCAATTGTTAAATCTACAAAAATGTTTTTATTTTTTGTTACAGATTGACAGTCCAAGAGATTGCAGATCTCTTTGACTTAGAACAATTTTGGGAGGATTTTGACAATGAAACAGTTGATCGGGTTTATATAGAACCCCCGGAAAACCGAGAAGAATCAGACGAAGATTCCGGAGATGAATCTGGTGGTGGACTAGACAATTTATCAGGCAAACAACTTCAAGCGTCTGCAGAAATAGTATTCAATAGTGGAGAACGAATTGGTACTGACGATTATGGAAATACTGAAGATATTGGACATAAAGACTCTAATGAAGGTAATACCATACTCCATACTAAATCTGGTAAAAATAAAAAAAATAAAAAAATAGTAAACTGGTTGAAAAATCGTGACTTACCCGAGATTACAAACCAAAAGATATTTCCAATTTCAAATTTCTCGAAGTATGAAAATATGTCACCAGTAGACCTGTCGAGCTTTTCATTACTGATGATATCATACAGTTACTTTGTGTTGAGGCTACTCGATACGCTCAATTTAAAAATTGTTCAGACCCAAAAATTACAACAGGAGAAATGAAATGCTTTTTAGCAATTCTTATAGTTTCTGGTTATGATAAAAAGCCATCAAAAAAAAGTTACTGGGATTCTGGAGATGATATGCGAAACACAGCCGTTTATAATTCCATGCGCCGTGACAGATTTATTCAGATCATGAGATTCGTGCATTGTGCCGATAACACTCTTCTTGAACCCAACGACAAACTGACTAAACTCAGACCTCTTATAAATAAGATAAAAACTAACTTTCTGAGACATTATATTCCGGATCAAGAAATCGCCTATGATGAAAGCATGATCGAATACTTTGGAAAACACGGATGTAAGCAGTATATTCGAGGGAAACCCATCCGGTTTGGATATAAAGTCTGGTGTCTCAATTCCAAAAGCGGTTACCTTATCAATTTTGAAGTTTATCAGGGAAATATGCCAAATTCTAATCGAGAGCATCAAGGAAAATTTGGTAAAGCAACAGCTCCGTTATTGCAGCTTATTGAAGAGATGCCCGAGGAAACTAGATCATTGCTATACCATTTTTATTTTGATAACTTATTCACATCCATCGATATTCTTTATTATTTAAAAGAGAATGGTTATAAAGCAACAGGGACAGTTAGAGAAAATAGACTAACAAAGAATTGTCCACTCCGTACAGTAAAAGAGTTAAAAAAGACACCTAGAGGTACTTATGACTATGCTGTAACCACAGATCAACAAGTAATGGTGACACGCTGGATGGATAATTCTGTAGTTACTGTAGCATCAACTGTTCATGGAGTTTCTCCAGTATCGAATGCAAGCCGATACTCATCGACTGAAAAAAAGAAAATAGGGATTCCTAGACCTAATTGTATTGGAAAATACAATGCGTTTATGGGAAGTACCGATCAAATGGATGCGAATACAAATGTTTATAGAGTTGGAATTAGAGGCAAGAAATGGTGGTGGCCCATCTTTACTTGGCTACTAGACACATCTATCCAAAATTCGTGGATAATATATAGAAAACATCACCCAGGTGCACCCCAACTGAATTTTCGAAGAGAAATAGCACAAGTGTATTTAAAAAGGTTTCAAAATCTACTTAAAGCTGCTGGACGACCAGCTACATATTCACCTGAAAGCAGGATTGCTGTCGATATTAGGTACGATCACAGTGATCACTATGTTGAATATGTTCCGAATGATAAAAGAAGACGTTGTGCTGGCAATCACGCACAATCGAGCGCTGTGAGACCACAATGCGGCAAATGCAATGTAGGGCTGTGTATTCAGTGCTTTAGTGACTTTCACAAACAAAATTGAAGCTTTGTAAGCGATTTTCATATTTTCATAATTTTTGTAAACTTAACAATAAAAATACATCTTTCCAAATATTTGTTTACTTTAGTAGTATAGGGGACTACTGTGTCATATATGGCACATGCTGTAATATTGTTATTACCAGACGGGTATTTAAAATATTAGTTATATACAATATTTGGACACCCCTATTATAGAAAATATGAAAAATTACAGCAAATTCCAAAATTATAAAATTCAGTACTTAATGGGTTAAGTGAATGTTCAAAGCGGTATTTTTAAATTCTGTACGAACTTAGGCAAATTTTGTTCTAGTAATAGCATAACATCCTTAGGTAATTCTTTCTGGCAATTCCCCAAGTGACGCAGATTGAGTTTTATAAACAACTGACTTGAAGTAACCCCATAGAAAAAAGTCAGGTGACGGTAACTCTGGTGACCTCGGTGGCCACTCAATAGGACCTCTCTTTTCAATCCATTTGTTCAGATAATTTATCCAACCAGTGCCTAACTGGAGCTGCATAGTGAGGAGGTGCTCCATCTTGTTGGAAGTGCAGCAAATCCTCCTCTAGAGCTAGATGCCTTAATCGTCCCTTTGGTTCTTTAATTCATGCACAATTAAAGGTTTAATAATGTTTTCCACGAATTGTTTCGAATTGTAACGAATTGTTTCGGTCAGCAGTTTCGAAAATACGTATAGCCCTGATGATCGCCAACCTTCGGAACGAAGATGGCACTTGAAGAAGAAGAAGAATGTTTTCCAGCATATCGAGATAAATTTAGCCACTTAAATTGCCTGGTATGAACAAGGGGCCAATTATAGCATCGTATATTATGTTTAATAATTAGATTTTTTTGTATGAAGATACTTGAAATCTAAAGTTTACGCTACAGCACTCGAAAATATTGACATTTTGAAACCACGAAATGTTGAAGAATGTAGGGCAATTTTCCCCGACATATTTAAAAGAGTGCGGCAAGAGTTAAGAAATAGGATGAATTACTGTCAGGAAGAAGATGGAGCACATTTTGAACACTTACTATAAGAACTAGTTGTTAAATATTTATTAATTAAATGAAAAGCCACAATTTTAGTATTTATTTAATTTATTTATCGAAATGAGCTTAAACTCAAACAAAATTGTTACTAAATAGGTATTGTTAATACCTTTCAAACGAGGTATCACTTGCCATAAGGTCCCATTTAAAATTATCTATGACAGTGGCGCTGTAACGTCATCTGTAACTATTACGTCACTTTTTATGACTAGTTGAGAAGTCTACGTCTGTTTATTACCTCCCTACAAATTTCATTGTTATAGCAATAACCGTTCAAAAGATACGAGGGGAAAACGGACTTGTGACTAGCACTGTATAAGTAAATAAATGAAACACCAAAACAATATTG
This sequence comes from Diabrotica undecimpunctata, assembly GCF_040954645.1. Taxonomy (NCBI): domain Eukaryota; kingdom Metazoa; phylum Arthropoda; class Insecta; order Coleoptera; family Chrysomelidae; genus Diabrotica; species Diabrotica undecimpunctata. The sequence goes on along the minus strand of NC_092809.1, from coordinate 64,870,985 downwards.
CTAGTAAAAAAAATTAAAATTAATTCTGAGAACCTGCCTATCAAATAACAAAACAATTTATCATTATCTGCATATGTCGATAACAGATAAGACAACAATATAATATCTATTGCAACCATTTGGTACTATGCAATAACCAAAGTAATCTTAACAGGTAATAAACAAAAGTTTATTTAGTACAAAAATATTCTAAAAATATTATTAAAAAATCTAAATACACAACTAAAAAATAAAATGGCAATACTAAATAGAAAATAATTACTAGTCGAAATTTACCAAATATAAAAACTATATCACAAAAAATTTTAAAGGTAGATAACATTCTAGATCGTACAAACTTATTACAGTAATATAATACTGGTACAAAATACAAGCAAACAACAAAAAAAACCTATTAAAGGTCGCGGCATATAGTTATATATAGTTATGTATAGTTTCCGTCACGTAGCGTTTCCACTCCAGCAATTGGGCTGCGCGTTCACATTTTCATACATAGAACGTTTCAGTTTGGTTCGGTGAAGATAATGATCTCGCCTTTCTCGACAAAAATTATGTGCAATTGCTCTTCTACTTAACGATGAAGAATGAAAAACTGTGTTAAAAAGAAGGTTTGAAGTACATCCAATGCTAAGAGAAAGGAAGAAGGAATGTGAATACTGGACTTTATACAGAGAATTAATTGATGACGATAAAAAATATGGATATTTTAGAATGAATAGGATTCAGTTTAAATATGTTTTAAATTTAATTTCACTTTCAGTTAAAAACAAAATACTACATTTAACGAAGCCATACATATCAAACTAAAAAGTATTTTTAAAAAGAAGAGGTTTCACTTCCGTACAAAAGTCCTAATTGTTTATCACTTCCGTGATTAATTGTCACAAAGCAATAAAAACACATGCATAAATGACAAAAAAGCCTCGAAAATTATTTTTTTAAATACTCTGTATCAAAATCAAACAAATACCTAAATAAACAAGGGGAAAACGACGGACATCTAATTCACATTATCCTTACCAACCGGTTACAGCTCGTTACGTAGCCGTCGGCATCAGTAAAATATTGTTTTCAAATATACTGAACGGAAACGTTAAGTGTCTGAAACGGTATGTTCCGGACAGTGTGCGTTGTTCATATTTAAAACCATTTAAATTATATTTTTCAACTAAACGCTATATGCTGGAAACGCAAAGTGCACAATAATATGCCACGAGCTTAACATGTTCAACCAAATCAGCAAGCGTATATTTCGGGAAGATCTACCGTTTCTACACCGCGGTGTACTGTGAGAAGAGGGAAGAATTGAAATATCGCTGGTTGATAATGAATCCACCCTAGGTATATTCATAGACATTAAGGCAGCGTTTGATAAAACCACATCCCCAACCATCACCCAACAGCTCAATGTCAGGAATGTTCCCCTAACCCTAAGTGAATGAATATTTAGTATGCTCTCTAATAAATCAATAAGCATAAATGTAGAAGACGTTTCTGTGAGAGGCATTCTTACGAGGGGTGTTCACAGGGAGGAATGCTATCACCACTCTGGAACATAGTTCTAGACACCCTGGTTGACCAACTTAGCAGCAACGTGTTCTACACAATAGCCTATGCAGACGATATTGGTGTCCTGCAAAGCGGTAAGTTTTAGAAGATACCATTTAAGAGATTCCAAGTTGCTCTTTGAGTAATAGAAACATGGTGCAACGAACAGTCACTATCTATAAAGCCTAACAAGACAGAGATAATCCTCTTCACTAGAAAAAGAATAATCACGGACTTAGTACCCCCAAGGATTCTAAACTACACTTTAAACTTTTTGACGAGGTAAAACACCTTGGTATTACCCTTGACAGGAAGTTAACATGAAACTCACACTTATATAGTAGAACTAAAAGAGCATATTATATAGCCTATCAGCAATGTCGATGAACGGTCAAACGCACCTGAGACCTTTTACTCAGGGTGATCGCCTGGGTAAAACAACACCAACTGCTGCAAGCTGCAATGAAGTTGCATCATTGGCATCACCCGTCTAGACATGTATGTCAAAGAGGTGGCGCTGGTGACAATGATGCAACTGCTTAGCTAAGGTAAACCTTGATGCAGGAATAAGACAATTAAGAACTCGTTTTTGTCTTTGTTTGTCTTTGACAAACCCTACAAAATCGAAACAAGATAGTATAGGGAGACAAATCTAGAAAATGCGTATTGCAGATACACCGATGGCTCCAAAATAAAAAAGGCTCAGGAAGCAAGATATACTCCAGATCACTGAACCTAAGAATAAAGTGGGGTATGGGCAAAAATGCCATCTTAGTTCAGACAGAACTAGCTGGTATCTCCATAGCCACAAAAGAGATAACCCAAAAAGATATAACCGGGAAAACTATCATATTATAGGTAGCGGAAAAGTACTACTAAACTTGAATAGACCACGTTTCACATCAGGGTTGGTAATAGAGTGTCACGAGTCACTAACTTAAGTTTCGGATGGTAGTACTATCATCCTGAGGTGGATTAAAGTACAAAATAGGAGTAAAAGCAACCGCATTGCTGACCAATTGGCTAGGAAGGCGGCAAGTCTAATACTCTTAGGATCTGGGGATCTTTTGCGTTGGTCTATCACAACAATCGCAGAAATTGTCAAATATCACTTCCATATTTAAACCGTGAAAAGATGAAAGGAAGGGCAAGGATATAGACTTGCCAGGGTAACATTAAGTAACCTTAAAAATTCAGCATCAAAGAAGTACTTGGGAATGAACAGAAAAAACCTACGCTTGGCAGTTGGATTTTAACTGGTCATTGTCAACTAAGCTAACACCTCCACACACTGGGGCTAGTAGACCTCTATATGCACTACAATTAGATTTAAGAAGACAAAAATTAATACTCTCATATACAACAAAGCGTTACTCTTTACAGTGTTACCAGATTATTCGCTGCTCGAGTATTTAGCACTCAAAAACCCACATTTCCTTTTATGAAAGATGCAGGCGAATCATAAATGAATTAAACCTTGATGTCCCCGAAATATATCTTAGCAAGGTGCCCAGTTTTAAGCAAGATGCTATCTTCTCCTCATACTTTCTTCTTTTGAAAAACGTACTAGTGTAATTAAAAAAAGTTTTAAATGTTTTAGATCGTTTGTTGTGTGAAAGTTTAAATCCAGCGTTTTTTAAGCATATTTCAAATACCTCACATTTGTTGCCAATACTCAAAACTTAAATTTCATGCTATAGTTTATAGACACGTTTATTTATTTAACACCTGTATACATTCTGAGTTTATTTACGGCATAATACAAAAACTGCATACAAAAGCAGAACTCTTTACCTTTAAAACGCATGTTGATTTTTGTTGATTGAATTAACAGATATCGAATTTTTACCGTCGAGCTGATACAAATTTTATTGAACATTGATTTCGCGCGCGTAACTGAGATGCAAAATCGACGGGCGCTTCAAGCGCTATTTCTAAGGGAACAGTTCATTCTACATAAAAAATGCTTATAAACATTTTTGTTTAAAATTATCTCAGCTACATTTCTAATTTGAAACATTTTTTCTACGGTGTACAAATTCTTGTTAAATCGATTTTTTTGCGTTTTCACCCTCCTGTGGGGGTAAGCTCGGGGAAAGCTCGGGGGTTAAAATGGTAAACTTTTTTGTTTCCTTTTTTGGGGTCCCAAAATTAATATGCTTGGCAAAATTCAGCTTGTTTATATAATTTTTATAGGTTCAGCGGCATTTTTGTCAGAGAGGTCAGAGGTCAGTTTTAACATCTAGAAATCTTTGTGTTTTCCTCACACAGTTTTTTTTTTGTTTTCCGAACGTTTAATATTATGCCTTATGAGGTTTCTTAAATAGGTGATTCAATTGCACAATTCAAACCATAGAAAATTTTCTTTCCCATAAATGCTATCTCATATTGGAATCACGGGAAACGATCTGGAAGATAGATATTCACGAGAAGCTTTAGAAAACGCAACTATTGAGACAAATATCCAAAAACTAAAGCGACAGATCTCAAATCATATTTTCACAGCAAAATAGTTGACATATAGAATTGGCACAAAAGCAGGAGAAATTACTAAAAATAAAACCAACATTTTAACCGTGGTCTCATAGTTCCACCTATAGACTGAGGCTTGGTTAAAGTTGCCTTACGCATGAACATCTGATGACACAAGATCCTTAACTGGAGTGTTATACTTTCGAGACCATACTAACAATAAAACACCTTCTAGTGGAGTGCTTGTTACTCAGTGTGAAAGGAGGTGAATTCGGAATCCCGGAAAACTTGAAAGAACTATTCTTGTACGGTGAAAAACTAATTTTTCAAGAATTAAAAGCAATAAAATATTTATATAAAATGTGATTGTTATACTATTCTATGGATGTTAATAATTTTTTATTTGCTAATAGCTATATAGGCTGATGCGAGTTTGTAAATTTTAAAGTAGTTTTTTATTACTTATCTGGCCAATAAAAATAAATAAATACAGGAAAAAAATCTAGGAGCAGGAAAAAATATGTTATACATACCTTGGATTTATCCTTGCTTTCCATATTGTATATTTATTTTAAAAAGAAAATGAAAACAATTGAAAAGAAAACATTTTCACACTAAATATAAATTGAAACATTTCGTTCATTATATATGCACTTTTGCTACAACCCATTGCAAATAACACTAAAAATTAAACACAAACATAATACATATATAGCTATGACGCTGAGCGCTGGTCGAGAAAAACTGATAATTCTTATCATGTTCGATAAGAGTTGAGGGATATACCGAACATATTCATAGTAAACACTTGAGATTTAAAAAAAAAAATATTGAAAACAATTAATACATTTTTTCTACTGTTTAGCTCGTCAACTCTTTTATCATCTTCGGTGATGAATTGAAAAGCAGGCCGGAACAACCGCCCTCTATCCAGCTAAATATTCCGAAGGTGCGAAAAACTTACTATTGCTCATAATATTATCAAAGGGTTCTCTAATTGGCGCTAATCTATCAGTTGCAAGACGGTTTTGACGAAATCGGATGTCATTCAATCTAATGCAGCGAAGAATAAATAAAAAATTTTGGTAACTCATTACAGTATCTAAGACGCCAGCTACATATGTCATTTTCTGAAAATAAATTTTTTAAATGAGAAGAACGCATTACTGCAGCTACAACAAGAAGTCAAATAAAAATTTTCATGTATGTTGTTATTTTCAACTAAAAGTGTGATTATAAAATAATAAAAACAAGAAAACATACTTTAGCGGCATTCTTTACATTTTTTTGCAGGTTCTTTACATCCAGTTTGACGAATCAATATATTATGACTTAAAGAAACTTACAATTAAATGAAAACTTTTTTTTTTTATAAAATAGTATAAAATTTCTATAAAATTTTTAAAAATTATCCAAAATGAATTTATAGATTTTCAGAACGTTTTAGATCGTATCAGATTATCATCAGTGAAAAACGTCTATAAAGTAATTGGAACTAGCCACATGGGGTAGGAATTTAAACAATACTTTAGAAAAGATAATATTATGTAGGTACTATCTTTTTTTTTCATTTTTAATACATTCTAACCATTTTAAACCCAATGATAAAATAAACAACATCTTTAAAAACATGCAAAAAAAGTTAATAAAAATGTACTTCTGTTACATTAAATAAACAAAATTCTAATCCTAATTACAATTTTCACCACAGTCTTTGCAAATTGGTTTCACATGCCCTAAGCATAGCCATTTTTTGGCATTTGACACAAAAATATCGTGTTTTACGATTTGGACAATAGGCGCAACTATCTTGTGTATTTGGACACGGAGGCGCTGAATCTGCATGTACTCCGCTTAATTTTTGGGCGATGTTTCTGATATCCTTTTGTAAATGAGGGTCTCTTGCTCTGGTTAGCATGTTTTTTCTTGTCAAGGCTACGCCAATTAATTTCAGAAACAATCTTCGTTCCGAAATTAGGTCGCTTTTATTTGCATTACATTTATGTATGACGTGAGAGTTTATACCTGCAATGTTAAGTAAATTATAAAAAATGACCACTGACTATTTTCGGATGTTTCTACCTACGTTATAAGCCGCACATTTCTGATTTTGTAATGTTATAAAGCCCGATTCTGTAATGTTATAAAAAGTAATATTATTGGGCTTACAGGCATCTCCAGAATCTTCATTAATCGAGTCATTATAGTGAAAAGATGATAACAGCGTCACGACTTTTTTTTCCTAATAACATCGTCCACGACACCAAACTAATGGATTTCGAAAATGCAAACATAGACGAGTACTGTGGTCTGCGGGACCAAAAATTTCCTTTGGAATCTTCCTCTTCTTTTTTTTAATTGTTAAAACGATTGTAATTTTGTGCTGCTCCAGCATGCGTTTTACAATTTCGTAACTTGTAAACAACCAATTATCTATGGTTATATATCAAGACGATCCAACCACAGGCTCACACATTCTTTTTACTAAATCGGTGGTTTTAGTATTAACGCGATATGGCCCTGGAAGCTGAGCTCCAACGTATACTTTCATAAGTACCGTGTAAAAACATTTGGCATCCACTAAGCAAAATATTTGACTGGTTTATTCGGGATGTACACGCAAAATCCGCAATGTCCACGGAATGCAAAAGGCATCTCGTCTAATGTTAAGTAAGATCTAGGAACATATTTAAGTTTGCATTTCTGATTAAATTGGTCAAAAACGTTTCTTATTGGTGCAAGTTTGTCTATGGTTCTTCTATCTTATGACGTTTTCATCGTTGCACGTTTGCATCAAGCAACGTAGCAAGAATACAAATCGCCTATGAGCTATAGTAGCTCGAAACAACTCTTTTTCTGTTTCATCAGTAGCCCAAAATTCTTTGCAATTGTGAAAACCCCAGCCAGGTATAATAGACCAATTAACGCCTTTATTTCCACAGTATCTGTGTTCTGTAAAATGTTTTCGAGAATATTATCATCAATAAAACATTTCCAACACTCTAAAGGATCAACTGCTTGACGAGCATTTCCTTTTGAACCTAGTAAGTATAAAATTAGAACTTCCTGTCCGAACATTTTTTGGATGCGCATGTTTTCCCCAGTATTTGTTTCAAAATATTTTGAAGTTGCCGGTGCCTCCCCCAATCCTTCCTCCAATTCTGTTTCCAATTCTTCCTCTCATTCTTCTTCTGTGTCTGTGTTGTAGTCACTTTCATCACACCTCTCTGATTCTGGCTCGCTTTCCAAATCAAAATTTTCTTCTTCTACTTCATCATAGATCTGTTGTAATCTTTGAATTTCTTTCAGATCAGTATCCATCTCTGAAATCTGAAATACAAGAGAAAAAAATTAAAGGCTGAAACATTACTATATTTATATAATAACCATAGCAATTAAAATACTTACTTATGTAGGTTATACTTCACAAAAAATAGTAACATAAATTTACTTGTCGAACTCACTTGTCTTGTCTAACAAACGTTACTCGAATAGTCGGGTAGAGTCTGACAGACCAAAAGTGCAGATAACTAGCGAACTATTAAGATTGATTCATTATTATCATCACTTTCACCCCCTTCGATTAAAGGATTGCTATCATGGCTGTCTAAACTTTCATGATCTGATTCTAAATTACTTATATAATCGATTTCGATATAACTAAATTTTTCGACGTCATCATATAATAGTTTTTCTAACTCTGTATGAGTTCTTCCTCTTCTAGTTCACTCCATAAGGGAAATTTGCGATCACTACATGAAAATTATCTACAGATAACGACATTGTTTTGTTGACCATAGGAATTAAGATTTATTGCAATCCCATTTCTAGAGTATATTTATTGTAATGCTCTAAAACTAATTTTTTGGTCATTTTTTAGCCTTAATAGCAATACAAATAAATAAGTAAGTAAATAAGTAATATGCTGTATTGTCACTCAAAATTGTACAACTTTTATGGACAAAGCTTATAACAATAAGACAAGAAAGAAGAAAAAAATCTGAATAAGATGGATTGTGTTTTTTATGTAATAAAAATGAGGATTTGTCACAAAATAAAATATTTTTTAAAAAGTGTACATTTTCATTCTGTTTATCTAACATAAATTCACAAAACTCCAACCGCCTAAAGTTATTTTCCAGAAACAGTTCTTGTGTTGGTTATGTCTTAAAACAGTGATACCCATTCCTTTTAAGAACTCGCTGGACAGTTCCAGCATTCACGTTAACTTCCCTAGCAATTTGTACACTATTGCAGGGTTCACTAGCTTCCACAAAAGCACAAATATCAATATCCCTGTTTTGACGCTTCTCATCGACAGGTCTAACACGTGGTTCATTACCTTCATGACACTTGTTACAACTGTTTACACATCCCAAAGTTTGAAAATGTTTTAACTGTTGTAACACTTGGTGAGGGTCTATTTTCGAAGGCAACAGTAAATAAATCAATTCGCCTACCGAATGACCCTGAAAGTACCATGTTACAAGTTGCACTTTTTCTTGGACGGTATACAACGTAATAGGCATTTTATTAATTATTTGTTTATTCTTTCAGAACTTCGTTTGAAATTTTTAATGTTAATGTGACAATTACGACAATTCGTACCTACTGTGAAATGAATTAAGAGGTCGAAACGTGTAACGTGTCACAGCGATTGCCATTGTATTGTATGGTCAATAAAACAATGTCGTGATCTGTATATTGTGTGCCACTCTTAGTAATTGTTGAACTTTAATGTCCGTCCATGTTCTGATATTGCGAAACCATGACTCGGCATTTCTGTCTACTCCTCTTCGGTTCTCTAGTTTCCCTTTAATTATTATTCGTAGCAGGTTATATTGCCATTTCTCATTATGTAGCCTAGGTAGGAGGTCTTCTTTTACTTAATAGTTGTTATAAGTTCTAACTACCTTTTTATGGTGTATATTACTGTTCTTAATGTGTTATGTCCATGATATTTTCAGCATTTTACGATAAAGCCACATTTTAAAGGCTTCTCTAGCCGTCTTATGATATTTAATTTTATTGTCCAGGCTTTAACTCTATACTGAAAGACTGACAAAATGTAACATTTAATAACTCTAATTCGAATTTCTAAGCTTAGTTTTCAGTTATAGATAATTTGCTTCCATATTATCACAAATTAATAATACAGAATAAATGAAATTGTTTATTGAACATATTAAAAATTATCAATCAATTATCAAGTTGACAATTAATTAACGTCAAGATAGGAATTAAAATGTATTACAGTGTATAAGTAAACCTATGTGTTTTCCCTAATGTAATCTTCCCTTCTTTCCGTGATCGAGTATGTGTTTTGTGTAAAATCGCCTAGAAATATCGTTAGGCGTAAATATATACCCCAGTGATCAATCCTCAAAAAAATAATAATAATATAAATCAATAAATTTTAAAAAAGTAAAAAAAAATAATAATAATAAATAACAAAAGGTAGGATAGGTGGGATAAGAAATATTAGGTATAGGAAATTATGATTGTAAAATAAATGAATAAAATCGGTGTATCGGCGAATTAGCCTTAAAGGGTCCGTAGCCATATAATCCTAAGGAAAAAAGATTTGCTTCCATTTATTGTACATGTTCTTAGCCTGTTCTATTCTTTTTTTAATTCTATATCTGGATCCCACTTATAATTTAGTACTACTCCTAAGTATCTAAATTTGTGAACTTCTAAATTTGTGAATTTCTTAGTCTGCCTACCTGATATTGTTAGTATATTTACCGTTTATTTTTATACCAATTTCAGGCGCCGTCTGAGCGGATGGACACATGACAGCCTTGTTGGCTACTTCTTTGTATAAGTACGCTTTTTTATAGTGTGGTTGGAATATTTTAAGGTTGCTCTTGGTTGCAATAAACGTTTTCTAAACTTCTGTATTAGTTACGGAATGCTAATTTGATTTTTAGATTTTATTGTGACTCAACTTTAGTGGCACGTATTTCTTCGTTTGTGAGTTGGTCTCTGAATGACTGAATTGATCCATTGAGAAGAGGTTTTTCCTTAGTAGATGCATTGGACAAATCTTGGATTATTTTTTTCCACCAAGCTTAGTCGCCAGGGTACCTATATTTTATTTTTTATTTCTAAAAGTGCCGTTTTGACTTCGTATGGTGTTTTTTCTGGCATTAATTCTGATCCCTAGTTTGTGATTTTGGGCAGAGGCTGATCTTGCCTTTCGTGGGTGCTCCCATACATTTTGCGATAATAGGATTTGACAAGCTTAGGAATTTGGGTGTTATGCGTAAAACTTATATTCACATAGGTTACATAGGTACATCGTAATGTTCTATCGTCGTCACTAAAATCATTTAAATTAATCCTTAATTCTTTAGTAATTACATCTATGCGACGTTTACTTTCCAAATACTTATCTTCAACCTTGACAACATGTTCACACACTTTCTTTCAGTTATCTACAGTTACTTTAGCAAATTCCTATTCGACCAACACTTTTATGTGTTCTAACTTAAAATAAACTTAAATGGTTGCTGTCTGTCTTATAATTGATAGATTCAGGTCGATTTTTATAATTATCAACTTGTTCCAACATTTGTACATTATTAAAGTTAAAGTTATGTCCTGTCTGCAAGTGGTGGTCCACTAAGGCACAAGAGTTTTTTCGTATGTTACAGTCACTTTTGTGTTGAGTGACACGTTGTTTAAGCCACTGTTGACTTTGACCAATATTAAAAGTGGGACAATTTGGTCTGTTAAATTTTTTATGTAAGGTATTTTTTTGTATGAAACTGGTTGTGGGTTATTTTTTAAAACTCTATTGTAAAAGTGAGTGTTATAAATAATTTTTTTAATATATGTTTCGGGTAGCCATTGTTTAAAAACATTTCAAAAAGTTTCTTTAAATTGACATCTAGGAAACTCCGATCGCAGATTGTTGTTACACGATTTGTCATAATGACTTTGGTATCTAAAAAAGGTATACTATTTTCATTTCATAATCGACAGTGAATATTATATATATATATATATATATATATATATATATATATATATATATATATATATATATAATATATATATATATGTATATATATATATATATATATATATATATATATATATATATAAGAAATACTGGATATTATTGACTGTCGATATAAACAAAAAACGCAGTTTATTAGGGCTGCAGTCAGTAGGTTTGGCCGGGATGTTATAGAAACACTCTTTTGACTTTTGGTCGAGCTTTCGGAATTTCTTTATTCCTTCTTCAAGACACTGTAATTAGAAAGAAAGTGTAATTACAACATATCTCAAATTGTGTCATTACAACTTACTAGTCGTTGAGATTATTTGTGTAAAGCTACGACACTCAACATTAAAAACACACATATAAAATATAACATTTAAAATAATGGACAAAATACATTTTAAAATTTAGTTGAAAAGTTAAAATTTTGTTCGTGACATCTTTAATGGTGTGTTTTGACTGATCCATAGAGAACAGAAAAAAAAACAAAACAAAAATAGTGTGGTTTAAAAGGTAATTAGGAGTTCTTGCTATTATATTAATGGAAATAATATTAAACCTGTCTTGATAGTATGCAACATGTTTTGTATACAGGTGTATTATGGTGTGTATATGTAAAAGTAAATCTTTATTTTGTTTTTGATGTTTTGTCAGTAAGTAACAATAAATGTTGCTCAATTTATCTATGTCTGACTTTTTATTTGTACAAGACGTATTAGATTTTATGAAACACATTCAAAAGAAAACACGTTTTGTATGGTTTTTTTGCTTTGCCAAAATACAGGAATCATCGAAATTAAATTCATGTTTTCGAGTTAATGCATGTTCTGTGAGCGCGCATGCGTTTATCTTTTTGGTTTTTATGTCGCTGCGATGTGATATTACTCTATTGTGAACATTATGAGATGATTCTCTGATATACACGTTTTCACAATTGGCACACGGTATAGAATAAACAACATTCGACGACTCCTGTATTGCGAAAGGATCCTTTGGCTTTGTGTACAACTTCGATACCGTTTTCACATTCTTGGTTGCAATTTTTAAGCCACTAACATTTTTGAAAATGTTCAATAGCTTAGGTGTGAGAACTGGAATATAGGGTAGGCAACCATACGTTATTTTAGATTGTGGTAGCTCTGATGTGTTCTGTGTCAATGTCTGTGTCAGTTGTCGGACCTGATTCATCTTATTATTATGAAAATTTTGGTTATCAGAAAATTGCACAGGAAAAGGAGAACCAAAAATGAGTTTATTCAATAGCTCTGTAGCATAGGAGTTCTCTTGTAGTATAGATCTCAACTTTTTTAGTCCCTTGTCCCTGAACTCGATGTGTGATAAGTTGATAACCCTAGTTTTGAGGGCCAAAACCAAATTTGTTTTCATCTTAGATGGATGTTGAGAATAAAAGTTTATGAAACGGCTACTAAAACAAGGTTTACGATACCACTCCGTCCTTAGCATGCCATCATATGCCATATCAAAATTTTGATAACATTAAAATTTTATGTAGTGAAAGTAATAAATTTAAAAGGACTTTTTTGGAAATGGTTTGTATTAGCAAAAGTGATAATAATTTAAACAAAAGATCAGAAATTCAAAATTTAAGCAAAATTTATAATTATATTCTTTCTTTATGATTTATATATAAAACTTGTAAAATGTTATATTTAATTCTCCATATATCTGTTACATTCTTTCAGACATCTGTCAACGGTGAATAAATCTTCTTCTTTTTGTTACTAAACAAAAAAGAATGTTTAAACGAAATTTTACTTTTGGCAATATAATTGTCAAAAATAAAAATTTGATGTTGGCATTTATGACATTGAGGCTATTTGTAATTGGTTGCTATTTGAACTTATTTATAAATTCAATTATTTTTGTATTAAAAAAATGTTTTCAAAATTATAAAAAGTTTCGGAGAAACATTTATTGTATTAAAACATTTTTATATTAAATATTTTGAAGATGTATTAGCAGTAATTTTTACTTGCTAAACTAATTTTTATTTGGTAGGTTAACAAAAATTGTTTTTTCTTTTTAGTTCAACCTTGTAAGTATTTTGTCTTTTTTAGCTCTTGATAATAATTGTAAATACAATTGAAAGCTCGAGAATAAAAAAATAGTTAACCAATAGCCCTTTTATTGACTCCAACCCATCCACAACAGTTACATATATGTTCCAAACGAGTCACAAGTACTTCTTTTTTCTTATTCTTATATATATATATATATATATATATATATATATATATATATATATATATATATATGTAACTTAGAAATCTTTAGCTGGGAATCCCATATAAATACAACATACACTACGAAAATTACTGATCATTCATGCCCCAATGATCATGATTGCCCGCATGGAGTCTCTGTAAAGTTAACTTATGCGTCTTTTAATTTATTTGTTTATAATTTTAAAAGGAAATAAATTATGTGATTACCAGTGACTATTTATGTTGTCAAATATATGTTTGAAAAATACAGAGACAACAGGTCCGCACGAAAATAAATAAAAAAAAAATGCAAATTAAAAACCGCTTGACGCTTCTCAGGCACAATGCAAGCACTTAAGCTTTAAATAAACAACAAACTAAAATAAAATATTGTTATTTTATTTTAAAAATACACTAACAATAATGATACTTTCGACGTTATAAGAACCATCTAATAAGTACTAGATTGTTTATCTAGTTTTTGATGGAATTATTATTAATTTTTTTTTAATTGCTTACTTACCGATATACAAAAAGTGATATCATATCTATATTTATCAGATAGCATTGCTATTATTCCAAATTCTGGGAATCGTAGAATTATTAGTGTCTATCAATTGTTATGGCAAATATTATATATAAACCAGTAACTTCAATATGGTTGCTAATTGTATTTAACCCGGGATCCGTCAGGTGATATTTTGTAACGCTCTTCGACAACTGTTGTGTGACATGACAAATGCTTTTGTTCGCTGTGTGACACACCCCGAGTTGACAAAATATACTCATTCCTATGTCTCGTAGAATTTCATAATAATATGTAATACTACAGCTTCAGGATACATTACGGGAATAAATTCCATATATCCTATTGAACATATAGCCAATTATATAAAATAACAATTTTTTTAGATGGGCTGGCCATGTCCATAGACTCCCTAATAACCGACTTGCCAAATTAATATGGCAGGAAGCCCCCACAGGAAGAAGACCCTTAGGACGTCCACGAATATGATGGAGGGACAATATATGGTCAGATCTAAAAACAATGGGTCTGCCCACTGACACAACTATTATGGACGACCGTCCAAGAAGGAAGCAAGTTGTGCAGTCAGCAAAAACCCACCCCGGGTTGTAGTGCTACGAGAAGAAGAAGAAGAACAATTTTTTTTCGAGAAAAAAAAATGTGTATTATGACTGGATAATCGATACATTTTTATCGAAATTATTAGTATGAAAACAAGAAACTACAATAAAAGGAGTATTTATATTAATAAAGAAAAAAAACAGAATCAAATTCTACAGATTAATTATTGAGTTATCAATTCTTAAAGTTTTCGCAGTATGTCACACAATGTTTTAAACACAAAAAAAATTCACATGCCTTACACACGTATCTAGTTTTTCTGTCTTTATTTATGTGACCTTCTGAATATCGTTTAGGTGAATTTTCACCTAAAATCTTTCGGATACTGCTTCTCAACTCTCAAGATATTCTAGAGTTAGTCATTATTTATCTTTGATGTTCCTCGATCAATTGAAAACCCATTTTCTTCAGAAAGAGCCTTCCAGCAATGTTAGGACTAGCGTTGTTTTGTCTGTGAATAACCTGGCTATTGATTCCTGCAGAAAAAATTGTCAAATTCCAGCGACGACTATGGTGGGCTACATTATACGTTGCAGATAGCTCGTCTACTACGCCAACTCCGCCTTTGGTCGAATTATAAAAAAAATAATTTCAGGCAGCCTAATATGAGTATCTGTTACTGTTGAATCATGGTGGAGACAAAATGTAAATAAAACAACTCTTCTTTGGTACATATCATACGAAACAATAGTGTATCCGTTCTGAAATAAAAATATACTGGAAAAAACCTATCTTACTTTCCCTTACGGAATTTTATGTGCAAATCAGGCTTATTTTTCCCGATAGTACCTACTGCAGTTAAATTATGAGTCCCACGTAACTTCATCAAGAGATCACGGTTAGTGTACCCGTTATCAAAAGTTTAATTTTTGCTTTAGGTCTTAGACACGGGAGCAACCAATCTTTCTACAATGCCTTTCGGGGAATTGCTAACTCGGAATGGACCTTTCGGCTATTGTCCCACATACACCTCCATATTGAGTAGGTAGTTCGTACGTGCGTCAACTAATGCATGTACCTTGATTCCATATTTCTATGGCTTTTTTGGCATTAATTGCATGAAAGCACATATTCTGAACGATTTAAGCTTTTCGTCAATTGTCAAAAATTCAAAGGGAGAATATGAAGATTTACAATTTGCCACAAACCTATCGAAGAAAGCTCTGATATGAGCTAGTTTATCTAACTTGACTAATTCTTTACGGTTTTGTTTGTTATCGAATCTTAGACAAGAAATTAAAAAGTCTTATCGACGTTGGCTCATTTGCAACGGAAAAGGTCCATTCGTGTTCCGTCAGTATTCCACAATCTATATAAATGACGAGGGTTATTTCTGAATGCACCAGACAGGTAAAGTAGGCCCAACACAGCCTTGATTTCTATCAGAGATGTATTCCCATAATGTGGAGAGTTCTTCCAACTTTCTGCAATTCGTTGGTTAATATGCTTAACCTTTTTATTGTCTCTGGGTACGCCTGGATCCAGTAGTAAAATTCAAATGTTTATATCTTTATTATATCGTAAATTTGAGACGTGATGTTTCATGGTATCCTTAAGATACGGTTTTTAAGTATATACAATTTAACGTATTTGCGTTTTGAAATATCAGTTTGGTTTTCTTTGAAATGAAAGAAACACATCTGCTATTTATGGGTCCACCTGTACTCACAAGTGTTTCCAAATGTACGTGATGTTTATTTTGTTTATTTTTCTGAGAAGGGTGATTAGATTTTATGGGTTCTATCTTCGGAAGCGTTTGTCGAGTATCTTCTAGTGTTGTGCCAGACTTGATCGCTTGAAGTTTAGAGTTGAGAGTGTGGTGTATAATCATTTGTGAAAAACAGAATAATTACCGCTTGCTGAAAAATGAGCTCCAGGAGAGGACTCAAGGAAGAGGAATTACGAAAAATTCTTGAAGAAGACTCAGAAAATGAAGATGAATCTACCAATTTAGAAACCGTCACTAGTGATGAAGAGTCAGTGGATGAAGAATTTTCTGAAGAAGATCCTGTATCTACGGTTGATGGTGACAAAGATGAAAGCAAAAATTCGGAAAATGAAATAGAAGTTCCTGAACAAGAAGATTTACAATATACTGCTCGCGATGGGACAGTTTGGAACAAATATCCACCACCTTAGTCAAGTGTAAGGTAAGTGGTGGCTCAAGTGCTACACATAATTTATCTTACTAAATTTGTGGGTTTCACTAATTGCGTTGTATATTGTTTAGATCCATCAATATACTAAATCCTGTGCCAGATATGCCACTCAACGAATTACCGATGAACCTATATCTTCAATGAGATTGTTTTTCACTGATGAAATGCTCAATTTACTCTTAGTAGAAACTAACAGAGAACGTGGTCGCATATGTAATGAAAAAATGTTAACTGTAAAAGAAATATCACTGGAAGAGCTAGAAGCTTTTATAGGTAAATACGTTCATTACAGTTATAAAATAAATTAACTTGAAATTTTGCATTTTTGTTCAAGGTTTATAGACCTATTCGACAGAGGCGCGACAAGTTAGCTCCAATTAGAAGTTTTTTTTATTTATTTGTAGCACAACTTCCCAAAATGTTTGTTCCATATGAAAGCCTCAATGTTGACGAACAACTTGTACCATTTAGAGGTAAGTGTCCCTTCAGACAGTATATTCCAACAAAACCACGTGGGAAATATGAAATTTAATTATGGCTTTTATCAGATAACAAAACTGCGTATGTGTATTGTGCAGAAGTGTATACAGGAAAAGCAGAAAATCAGCCCCGTGACGTACATCAGGGCAGAAATGTGGTTTTACGACTTATAAAAGATGTTCAGAATTCTGGGCGAAACAAAACCACGGATAATTTTTTTACTGACTACCATTTAGCGACTGAATTATTAAAACGTAAACTAACACTAATTGGAAGATTACGAAAAAACAAAACTTTAATTTCAGTTGAATTTCTACCAAATAAAAGTAAAAAAGCCCTATCATCAATTTTTGGGTTTCAGAAGAATGTGACTTTAGTTTCATATAGTCCTAAAAAGGGTAAATTTATTATTCTTTTGTCCTCGATGCATTTAGATGACCAGGTGTCATTGCAAGAACATAAGAAACAAAATATTATTTTAGAATACAATAGAACCACAGGAGGTGTAGATACAACAGAAAAATTAGCGTCAGCTTATACCTGCAAAAGAGGAACTAGAAGGTGGCCACTGCCTTTTTTATAATATTTTAGATTTGACGGTAATTAACGCATATGTGTTATAAATGCATGTAAATCCTCAATATAATAGGAACAAACTACATAAAAGAAGGTTTTTTATAAAAGAACTGGCATATAATTTAACAGAAAAATGCCGAACTACCCAAATGACAACAAACGTTCCAGAAAAAATCCAAATAAATTTACATGCAGTAGCTGGAACAAGTGGAAATGCAAATGAAAGTCCAAAACGTGGAAGATGTAAAGACTGGGGATGGGAAAAAGACAGAAAATCTCGTACAAGATATCAAGCATGTAAGAGGTTTATTTGTCCTGATCATTCAAATATCTTTTGTAAAAGTTGGGGAAACATAAAAAGAACATAAAATTATTGTTGGAAAAAATTTCTCATCACATTATCTAAAATATGTAAAGAGCTTCTAGTATTGAATCGTCCTTCAATTGTTCAATATATTCCTAAACCTCCTCTATACATCCAAGTCCAAATATTTAAAGAGAACCGTCCGGACTTATCACTTAACGAAATATAGTTTTCGTTAAACCTATTTCGAGCGGTCTATAAACCCTGATACGGCCATCATAATGAGACTGGATTACTGTTTCATCGAAAAAAATGACACGTTCTCAAAAATTAACTGGATCGTTTATAACGTAATTTAAAACAAATAGGAGTCTATTTTGTATATGTTCCTCGCTAAATTTGTATTTTCAGGTGGCTGCACAATTTTTTAAATCTGTTCTTCTAATTCTCCTTAATGCTGTAGTTTTGGAAGCATTAAAGTTCGTATAACTTTTGCTTGCCTTGCTGTATGAAAGGGATATGCCCTTAAATAATTAGTTAATGTTTCATCTTGTTGGGCTGTAGTAATAATTGGTCTCCCACTCGCTCTCCTTCTATCCAAAGTCTGCTCGTTTTCCCATCTTTTTTTAATGTTGTCGATTGTGGTTTTGCTCCTATTTAACTCTTGAGCCACTTTCGGACAGACCAACCATCTTCTATTTTAGAAATTATTCCCGTTTTGTCAAACTTACCTAACTGACGTGGCGTCGTTAAAAATTCACTTTGACCAACTGATGGCAAGTAGTTAAATAAGTCGTCGAGGACTGGGCCTAGTCCTTTTTTAAAAGTTGATGATATAAGGTTGAATGCTAGAACACGGACAAACAGTTTAAAATTATTTAAAAAGATTCTACGCTACATTCTTGTCGGCAACAGGACCGAGAATGATTCATTCTCTCTCTCTCTCTCTCTCTCTCTCTCTCTCTCTCTCTCTCTCTCTCTCTCTCTCTCTCTCTCTCTCTCCTGTTGCCGACAAGAATGTAGCGTAGAATTTTTTTAAATAATTTTAAACTGTTTGCCCTTGTTCTAGTGTAGTGTTATGTACAATTATTTATATTTCAATTTCATGTTTATTACATTCTGCACTTGCTGGATAGCCCAAATTTGACGAAATGCCCCTGATGATGCTGTAGAAAGCGAAAGTACTTGGGCAATATTTGATTATTACAATTGTGCTCGATATTTGCCTTTAATTTTGCAAACTTTTTTAAAAGTGTTTTATGTTTAATTTTTTGGATACGTTCGGAAAGTTTCCACGCACCGATAACATCTGTAGATACTAAACGAACATTTTTCAGTTGTAAGTGGATTTTTTAAGATAGATGATGGTATCTTACTCCGCTTAATTTTATTCTCATTATCATATATACACCGTAAATCATTTAATTTTGAAAAAAATATGCATCTGAACGGGTAGGTAAAGGTTTTTTGTTTGCATTTTATACATATTGAGAGCTATGATGTATCATTTATGTGAAATAATTACATGGTGTAAACTCCGATTTTAACACATTTATGTAAAAATTTCCAAATCGGTATGATATAAGAACTACGTATAACGGGTTGCCTATCTTGATATGTAATTTATCTATATGTAAATGTAATTTTTAAGCTGCCTAAAATTACGTCCGTTTTCGCTCTTAGTTAGGTTATGTTATTGTATGTAATTTGTGGAAACAATTTACTATTTTTTTATAATTATAATAAAATGAACTAATGGCTTCAATTAAAAAGAAGACAACCAGGAAATAATTGGAAGTGATGTTAGACTTCATAAAAATAAATAGTGCTTACTGGCAAAATAGTCAAGGAAGGCTAAGAAAGTAGCCCAATTGTGAGAGGAATTTGCTATCATGGTAAATACAGTAGATGGTGGGGCCCTAAAAAAACAGCAGAACGATGAAGACATGTAAGAAAATTAATTTCTGTTACTATCAAATTTAATAAATGCTAAATTTTTAGGTGTTCAATGAGTGGAAGATTTTGCAACTCATTTCAAAGATTCATCTTGGGGAGCCCAAGATTATAAATACATTTAATTTTAAAGGTAAAGATTAATGATTGATGTATTATGTTTATTATGGTGTATAATATTTTTCAGAAGGAAAAGGAAATCAACCTGTGAAAATGAAAAAGGCAATAGTTTTATTTAATATTCTATAAACATATTATTTATAAAATTATATCTCAATTATGGAATAAACTGAACATAAACATTTTTATTTAACAATTTTATAACTTAAAATTTTTTAGCCGCTTTGTAATATGTTTCAGATTTTTTGTTTTGTCTTGATCTTTGTGTTATTCTTTTTGATTTTGTAACTAATTGTAACATAAATACCTACATATCATTATGAAATATACTAATTATAAACACTTTTATTTAACAATTTGTTTTTATTTTACAACACGATGTTTGCAGCAATAATACTTCTTCATATTCTCTAACGGTTATGAGCACATTTGGACCATTTTGTAATATATTTTAGTTTGTTTTACCATTATCATTAGTCAACATCAATGCATCACAAGAATATATGTTTCCAGCTTTAACAGGGCTGTAATGTAAAACCCTGTGCTTGTGCAAATAATTCTTTGGGACAATCCTCCATTCACCCCTGTGTCTACCAACTCTTCTCTAGATTCTAACTCCAATAGATTTTAAATCATCCTCTAAATTGTCTTGATACCTAAGTCTTGGGTCTTCTTCTGGTTTATTGTCCCATCAGCCCTCTTCTGTTAAAAACCTTTCCGACTGTTGCACCTACCTCTTGCCTGATGAAATGCTCTATCCATGTAAGGTATGCTTCCTTAATTAATTTTATGTCAGGTTCCACAAAGGTTCTATACAACCCAAAGTTGTAATGCCTGTGCCACAAACCTTGTTCTTTGTAGTAGTATATTTTAGGTGTATTTGTAGGTTTACTTTGTGGTATATTTTAGGTTTGTTTTAGTTTTTGAAATTGTATTCTTTACTTGTATGTTTTAATTTTCCAAGGGTTTTAACAAATTTTGGACTAATTTGTAATATATTTTAAATTTGTTTGTTTTTAACTTTTTGCAATTAATCGTAACATACAGGTTTTATGTTTTTAAACAATTTTATAACACAAAGTTATATATATATATATATATATATATATATATATATATATATATATATATATATATATATATTGATTATATCTCATATAATCATATAATTATAAAATAAACTGAGGATAAACATTTTTATTTAAATATTTTATAACATAACATTTGCAGCGATAACACTTCTTTATATTCTCTAAGGGTTTTCAAAACATTTGAGCCAGGTTGTAATATATTTTTTATTTTGTTAGTGTTGTGTCATTTTTGTAATTAATTGTAACATACATGATTTATGTTTTTGTTTTTAACAATATATAAACATTTTTAATTTAATATGTTATAATACAGTTTGCAGCAATATAATATCTTCGTATTATCTAAACATTTTAGAACATTTTGAGCCACTTAGTAATATGTTTTAGATTGTTTGTTTTGAGCTTTTTGTAATTAATTGAAATATTAATAATTTATATCACTAAACTATACTAGATTATAAAACTCTTATCATATATATTATAGAATGATGAAATATCACTAAATTGTAAAATTATATTACTATATTTGATTATAAAAGTATATCACTATTTATCATTGTGAAATAAATAAATTATGAAAATATTAATAAGTTTTTGTTTCACTACACAAAGTTTGCAGCAATAACACTTCTTATTCTCTGTGCTTCCATTCCAACACCCAACCATTTGTTTTGATTTACCTCCTTTTCCTTTGGAATCATTTCTATGAGAACTACAGCCTGTACTTCATCTTTTTCGCCATTTTGGCACCAAGTGTTCCACTATCCCTGCAGTTATTTCTGTTAATACTTTACTAAATGTACTTTGTTTCATTGAAAATAACAGGTTGTTACCAGAACATTTTTGATAACTTCCATTTCCTACAAAATTAAGTAGGAAGAGAACCTTTAATTCTATTGCAATTTAGTTAAAGCAGAGCTGGTAATCTATTTCAAATGGGTTTCTGGTGTCCCGTAACTGACGTTGCTCTACATTTACATAATTTCTTTCTACCACATCATTCAATTATTCATTCAGTAATAACAAATTTACAAAATCCATTTTTTCAAAAACAAACAAGAAGCCAAAAGTTAGGTTAATTTGAATTATCTGACAAATCTTCAGGATATGACAGATCCGAAAATAACGTTTTATGTAATTTTCTGCTGTGGCTTGGCCATTTTACGCATAGCAACGCAGGGCATGATACATCATACCGTTTTTACACATTATGTTTTGAGAACTGTAATCTAATGTACGTTGTCTGAATTTTACACTAGTATGTAATTATTTACGTAAATGATACATCATAGCCCCCAATATTGTAAAAAAGTAATAGTTTATTTATAGATAAAATCAGATTACAATTTATTGTGGTGTAGATTCAATCTGCATAAGGAACATTGCAGTGAGATATTGGATTATAATGTAATACTGTCACGTTTTGAAAAGCGTTTTTTCGCCCCGTATATTTTATAGTTTATAATCTACGTAGGATAAAGTATAATGTTAGTTTTTTACATTAATCGTTTATGTAATAAATAATAAATTAATTTGGATAGTTTGCCGTTACAAAAACTTATTGACATAAAATACAGCTAACAGTTCGTGTTCGGTAGGTAATTGAAGTATAAAATTACAGTAGATACATTCCAATATTTCCTATGCCAATACCCTACGTTTAAAGATCCCTCAAACATTTTGGACATTAACTCAACCCTCTCTCTGGTTATTAAATTTATTAGATACGGATTTTTGTTGTTAATGATAAAAATCATACCTATCTAAAAACTTTATATATTGTTGTGAATTTATTAAAAGGTTCAATATTTATAACACTTACGGATTTAATTTATTATTTATTTATATTAACTTATCTGACAATAATTTATATATATCCGTACGTAACAATTAAATTCGCGAGCGCGTCTTCAGAATTAACTGTCCCTTCTAAATAAAATGTCCTGTTAATATATGCCATTGCCGTTACGCTAGAACCATCGACAGCCTTCTCGACTAGCGGCGCAATTATAACGGCAAAGGCAAACGGGTATTCTCGCATCAGTTCGACCTTTTTCTGGAAGGTCGTTCAGGTAAATAGAAGCCTCTCGTAAAATCTAAAACATAAGCATGTGAATAAAAACATGTTTACAGGTTAAAACTATGACTCATATTTTTACGTAACATTGCCCCCCTCTCAAAAGATGGTTCCTCCTGGAACCTTGTCGAAACTAGAACTGGAACGGTATGCTGGTATCGGCAACTGGACCCTCTTATACAACTTCCAGTTGTATAAAAATGACAAGGGACGGTTTTCTCTCCGCACCAGTAACTATGCGGATTGCAACAGACTAACACCTGGACTTCGGTGTCCTTAAAGATCTCCTCCACCATATTTCGGATAACCCTCCAATCTAATTGGCGGCACTCCAACTTTGGCATGGCTAACTTTTGCACGTCGGACTCTAGTACGTGCTCTCTCAATTGAAGTAAGGCTTCCCATACATCTCGGTAGGTAGGTTGGTCACGGGCAGTGTCTTTTGTTACCAGGTAGAAAAGGTAACGTGATGCATCTTGGAGTTTCAAGGTTTTACCGGGAGCTGGCACCTGGCATTGAAGTTCTGCAACTTGACCAAACTTCCTTCGAAAGACGGATGCCAACCCTGGTGCGTCTTTGATACTGGCCGGGATGGTAAGGGCCAGCGAGTAGTCATCGGGGAGCGCGAGTAGATCTTGCTTTTCTTCAGTGGTAACACCATGTCTCGCTTTACCGGTACCTCCATAGGCACCCATGAATTCCTCAAACGTGAGGTCAGACACATCGTGGACTTGGTTTACTTCCACTTCTTCATCTACGTCGTGGTCACCTTCGAAAGACGCCAACCGGTTATGGTGTACTATCATCGGCTTTCCCCTCGGAATCTTGCTTATTCGGTAGATGACATCGTTGATCTTCTCCATAATTAGGTATGGGCCTTCCCAAAACTGCTGCAATTTGGGAGAACAACCTTTTCGTTTCTTGGGATTATACAGCCATACTTTGTCGTTCTTCTTAAAGCAACCCTTTTCGGCTTGTGTATCGTACCGTTTCTTCATTCTGTCGCTAGCGATCTGAAGGTGGGAACGGACCAACTCATGTACATCGTCCATTCTTCTTCGTAATTCGATCACATAATCTTCACCTGCTACATCTTCTCCAGGTCGACACCCAAACTCTAGATCACAAGGTAGTCGCATTTCGCGTCCGAATAGGACTTTGGCTGGTGTCTGGTCTGTTGATTCGTTAACAGCAGATCTGTAGGCCATTGTGAAGAACGGAAGATATTGGTCCCAGTCTCGCTGATGATCGGACACTATCTTTGTCAAATATTTGCCAACTGTCCTATTCATCCGTTCTACCATACCATCAGATTGCGGATGATATGCTGTAGTTCTTGTTTTCTTCATGCCTAGTCTATCACATATTCCTTGGAATAGATCGCTTTCGAAGTTCCTGCCTTGGTCACTATGTATCTCCAAAGGCACTCCAAATCGGCTGATATATTCTTGTATCAACTTATCTGCAACGGTGGCGGCCTTCTGGTCTGGAAGTGCGTAAATCTCGACCCACTTAGTAAAGTAATCCATTACTACCAACATGTACTTGCCTCCATTTTCACTTTCTGGAAATGGCCCAGCGATATCCAAAGCTATTCTTCTTCTCTGAACCGTCACCATTTTCCAGGACTCGTTTAAGCAAGCCATCTTCCATGATAAATGAGTCCCACTGGGCCCAATACGTCTTAACTACTGAGCATATGTTTGATATTTCTTGCCAAGGTGGTCGACGGTTTTCCTCTTTCCATTTTCGAATTTTCTGTATAACTGGATCTCTTTCTTGTTCTTCTCTGATCTTAGTAGGCGTCCAGTCGTCGTTGACCATCGTTGTTCTTAGCACTGCTGCTTCCTTGGATTCCGTTTTGTTGCAGTGGGAACACTCTGCTGGGCATGGCCTTCTGGAAAAAGAATCAGCGTTTCTGTGGCTAACTCCGGCCCGGTGCTCAATCTTAAAATCGTATTCTTGGAGTCGTTCGATCCACCTGGCTATCTGACCCTCTGGATTCTTAAACTGCATCAACCATTTAAGGGCGGCATGGTCGGTTCGGATTAGAAACTTCCTACCATAAAGGTATTGATAGAAGTGCTCTACTGATTTTACTACTGCTAGAAGTTCTCTTCTCGTGACACAATAATTCCGCTCAGGTTTTGAAAAAACTTTACAAAAATATCCGAGGACTCGTTCCTGTCCTCCTTGAATCTGAGACAGCACTCCTCCAATTCCCACATTACTTGCATCCGTATCTAAGATGAACTCTCCTTCTGGCAGTGGATACCCTAAAATTGGTGCTGTTATTAAATGCTTTTTCAACGTCTCAAAGGCATTTTGGCAGTCCGTATACCAGCGGAAATCTCTTGCTTCCTCCGTAAGTCGCGTTAATGGCTTAGCGATATCTGCAAACTTCTTAATAAACCTTCGGTAGTAAGTACATAGTCCAAGAAAACTTCTCACTTGGTGTTTGTCAGTTGGTTTTGGCCATTCCTTAATGGAATCGATTTTTCCCTTATCCACGGCCACTCCTTTACTGACTATATGACCCAGATAATTGACTCTACCTTGAAATAGCTGGCACTTCTTGGGGTTTAGCATCAATTGGGCAGCTTTAAGTCGATTAAAAATGTTTTCTAAATTCCTCAAATGATCTTCGAATGTCTCCCCCAAGACGATTATGTCATCTAAATAAACCAGGCATGTTTTCCAAGATAACCCTCTCAACACATTTTCCATAAGCCTCTCAAATGTCGCAGGAGCATTACAGAGTCCAAATGGCATAACGTTGAATTGCCACAATCCAGATCCTGTGGTGAAGGCTGTCTTTTCTTTATCTACTGGGTCCATTTCTACCTGCCAGTATCCAGACTTCAAATCCAAAGTAGAAAACAATTTACTTCCAGCCAATGTGTCCAATGTGTCATCGATCCGAGGCAGAGGATAACTATCTTTCTTGGTAACGTTGTTCAGCAAACGGTAATCCACACAGAACCTCGTCGTTCCGTCTTTCTTCTTAACCAGGACTACCGGAGAGACCCATGGGCTCGTAGAAGGTTCTATCACCCCGTCTTTCTTCATTTCCTGAACAATCGTTTCAGATTCCTCTCTTTTCGCCTGTGGTAATCGTCGAGCTGTTTGACGAATTGGCTTAGCATTACCAGTATCAATTTTAAGCTTAACAATGGTAGTTCTTCCCGTCTTTCCTCCTTTCGGTACGAAAATATCACGATACTGCCGAAGAAATTCCCTTAATTTCCTTTTCTCCATCTGATTTAGAGACTGTCCTGCAACTGCAACCATTTGGTCGAATTTGTCGTTGGAATTATCAGATGTTGTCGCCTGACGGATTATGGATGTCACAGGTACAGAAGTTCCTACTTTTGTCTCTTTCTTTATTGGATTGTTTCCTCTCTCTGCCGTCCCTGTTTCCTCCAGCTTCTTTTCCATCTCTTTCCATATCTTTTCTTCGAAGGCCAACATATCGGCAGCAACTTGTTTTTTTAACGAAGATATTCTATCGTCCAGGGTAGACATCTCAGAAGTGACTTTAGAGATTTCCGAAGAGATGTTAGCAGAGACTTTGCTTTCCAGCGAAGAAATCTCTTTAGAAACTTTGTTTTCTAATGAGGCGATGTCGCCGGAAACTTTCGAAATATAGCCAGAAACTTTGTTCTCTAATGATGCGATGTCACCGGAAACTTTTGAAATATCGCCAGAAACTTTGATCTCTAATTTCGAAATCGACGAGATGACAGCATCTTCAAATATATAAGTCTCTGGATCTAGTCCTTCTTCTAGCAAAGCGTTCTTTAGTCGTTGGACTAACTCAGCCTTTTTTCCGGTAGAAGCTAATTCTCTGTCTTCGAAATGTCTTCTTAAATTAGTCACTGTCAGCTCATAAATCGTCGTCATTTTCACAATTTACAAATATTCACTTGTATTATTATTATAAGTCTAATTTATGTTCGATCCCGCTTCTAACACCATTTGTTGTGAATTTATTAAAAGGTTCAATATTTAAAACACTTACGGATTTAATTTATTTTTTATTTATATTAACTTATCTGACAATAATTTATATATATATCCGTACGTAACAATTAAATTCGCGAGCGCGTCTTCAGAATTAACTGTCCCTTCCAAATAAAATGTCCTGTTAATATATGCCATTGCCGTTACGCTAGAACCATCGACAGCCTTCTCGACTAGCGGCGAAATTATAACGGCAAAGGCAAACGGGTATTCTCGCATCAGTTCGACCTTTTTCTGGAAGGTCGTTCAGGTAAATAGAAGCCTCTCGTAAAATCTAAAACATAAGCATGTGAATAAAAACATGTTTACAGGTTAAAACTATGACTCATATTTTCACGTAACATTGCCCCCCTCTCAAAAGATGGTTCCTCCTGGAACCTTGTCGAAACTAGAACTGGAACGGTATGCTGGTATCGGCAACTGGACCCTCTTATACAACTTCCAGTTGTATAAAAATGACAAGGGACGGTTTTCTCTCCGCACCAGTAACTATGCGGATTGCAACAGACTAACACCTGGACTTCGGTGTCCTTAAAGATCTCCTCCACCATATTTCGGATAACCCTCCAATCTAATTGGCGGCACTCCAACTTTGGCATGGCTAACTTTTGCACGTCGGACTCTAGTACGTGCTCTCTCAATTGAAGTAAGGCTTCCCATACATCTCGGTAGGTAGGTTAGTCACGGGCAGTGTCTTTTGTTACCAGGTAGAAAAGGTAACGTGATGCATCTTGGAGTTTCAAGGTTTTACCGGGAGCTGGCACCTGGCATTGAAGTTCTGCAACTTGACCAAACTTCCTTCGAAAGACGGATGCCAACCCTGGTGCGTCTTTGATACTGGCCGGGATGGTAAGGGCCAGCGAGTAGTCATCGGGGAGCGCGAGTAGATCTTGCTTTTCTTCAGTGGTAACACCATGTCTCGCTTTACCGGTACCTCCATAGGCACCCATGAATTCCTCAAACGTGAGGTCAGACACATCGTGGACTTGGTTTACTTCCACTTCTTCATCTACGTCGTGGTCACCTTCGAAAGACGCCAACCGGTTATGGTGTACTATCATCGGCTTTCCCCTCGGAATCTTGCTTATTCGGTAGATGACATCGTTGATCTTCTCCATAATTAGGTATGGGCCTTCCCAAAACTGCTGCAATTTGGGAGAACAACCTTTTCGTTTCTTGGGATTATACAGCCATACTTTGTCGTTCTTCTTAAAGCAACCCTTTTCGGCTTGTGTATCGTACCGTTTCTTCATTCTGTCGCTAGCGATCTGAAGGTGGGAACGGACCAACTCATGTACATCGTCCATTCTTCTTCGTAATTCGATCACATAATCTTCACCTGCTACATCTTCTCCAGGTCGACACCCAAACTCTAGATCACAAGGTAGTCGCATTTCGCGTCCGAATAGGACTTTGGCTGGTGTCTGGCCTGTTGATTCGTTAACAGCAGATCTGTAGGCCATTGTGAAGAACGGAAGATATTGGTCCCAGTCTCGCTGATGATCGGACACTATCTTTGTCAAATATTTGCCAACTGTCCTATTCATCCGTTCTACCATACCATCAGATTGCGGATGATATGCTGTAGTTCTTGTTTTCTTCATGCCTAGTCTATCACATATTCCTTGGAATAGATCGCTTTCGAAGTTCCTGCCTTGGTCACTATGTATCTCCAAAGGCACTCCAAATCGGCTGATATATTCTTGTATCAACTTATCTGCAACGGTGGCGGCCTTCTGGTCTGGAAGTGCGTAAATCTCGACCCACTTAGTAAAGTAATCCATTACTACCAACATGTACTTGCCTCCATTTTCACTTTCTGGAAATGGCCCAGCGATATCCAAAGCTATTCTTCTTCTCTGAACCGTCACCATTTTCCAGGACTCGTTTAAGCAAGCCATCTTCCATGATAAATGAGTCCCACTGGGCCCAATACGTCTTAACTACTGAGCATAGGTTTGATATTTCTTGCCAAGGTGGTCGACGGTTTTCCTCTTTCCATTTTCGAATTTTCTGTATAACTGGATCTCTTTCTTGTTCTTCTCTGATCTTAGTAGGCGTCCAGTCGTCGTTGACCATCGTTGTTCTTAGCACTGCTGCTTCCTTGGATTCCGTTTTGTTGCAGTGGGAACACTCTGCTGGGCATGGCCTTCTGGAAAGAGAATCAGCGTTTCTGTGGCTAACTCCGGCCCGGTGCTCAATCTTAAAATCGTATTCTTGGAGTCGTTCGATCCACCTGGCTATCTGACCCTCTGGATTCTTAAACTGCATCAACCATTTAAGGGCGGCATGGTCGGTTCGGATTAGAAACTTCCTACCATAAAGGTATTGATAGAAGTGCTCTACTGATTTTACTACTGCTAGAAGTTCTCTTCTCGTGACACAATAATTCCGCTCAGGTTTTGAAAAAACTTTACAAAAATATCCGAGGACTCGTTCCTGTCCTCCTTGAATCTGAGACAGCACTCCTCCAATTCCCACATTACTTGCATCCGTATCTAAGATGAACTCTCCTTCTGGCAGTGGATACCCTAAAATTGGTGCTGTTATTAAATGCTTTTTCAACGTCTCAAAGGCATTTTGGCAGTCCGTATACCAGCGGAAATCTCTTGCTTCCTCCGTAAGTCGCGTTAATGGCTTAGCGATATCTGCAAACTTCTTAATAAACCTTCGGTAGTAAGTACATAGTCCAAGAAAACTTCTCACTTGGTGTTTGTCAGTTGGTTTTGGCCATTCCTTAATGGAATCGATTTTTCCCTTATCCACGGCCACTCCTTTACTGACTATATGACCCAGATAATTGACTCTACCTTGAAATAGCTGGCACTTCTTGGGGTTTAGCATCAATTGGGCAGCTTTAAGTCGATTAAAAACGTTTTCTAAATTCCTCAAATGATCTTCAAATGTCTCCCCCAAGACGATTATGTCATCTAAATAAACCAGGCATGTTTTCCAAGATAACCCTCTCAACACATTTTCCATAAGCCTCTCAAATGTCGCAGGAGCATTACAGAGTCCAAATGGCATAACGTTGAATTGCCACAATCCAGATCCTGTGGTGAAGGCTGTCTTTTCTTTATCTACTGGGTCCATTTCTACCTGCCAGTATCCAGACTTCAAATCCAAAGTAGAAAACAATTTACTTCCAGCCAATGTGTCCAATGTGTCATCGATCCGAGGCAGAGGATAACTATCTTTCTTGGTAACGTTGTTCAGCAAACGGTAATCCACACAGAACCTCGTCGTTCCGTCTTTCTTCTTAACCAGGACTACCGGAGAGACCCATGGGCTCGTAGAAGGTTCTATCACCCCGTCTTTCTTCATTTCCTGAACAATCGTTTCAGATTCCTCTCTTTTCGCCTGTGGTAATCGTCGAGCTGTTTGACGAATTGGCTTAGCATTACCAGTATCAATTTTAAGCTTAACAATGGTAGTTCTTCCCGTCTTTCCTCCTTTCGGTACGAAAATATCACGATACTGCCGAAGAAATTCCCTTAATTTCCTTTTCTCCATCTGATTTAGAGACTGTCCTGCAACTGCAACCATTTGGTCGAATTTGTCGTTGGAATTATCAGATGTTGTCGCCTGACGGATTATGGATGTCACAGGTACAGAAGTTCCTACTTTTGTCTCTTTCTTTATTGGATTGTTTCCTCTCTCTGCCGTCCCTGTTTCCTCCAGCTTCTTTTCCATCTCTTTCCATATCTTTTCTTCGAAGGCCAACATATCGGCAGCAACTTGTTTTTTTAACGAAGATATTCTATCGTCCAGGGTAGACATCTCAGAAGTGACTTTAGAGATTTCCGAAGAGATGTTAGCAGAGACTTTGCTTTCCAGCGAAGAAATCTCTTTAGAAACTTTGTTTTCTAATGAGGCGATGTCGCCGGAAACTTTCGAAATATCGCCAGAAACTTTGTTCTCTAATGATGCGATGTCACCGGAAACTTTTGAAATATCGCCAGAAACTTTGATCTCTAATTTCGAAATCGACGAGATGACAGCATCTTCAAATATATAAGTCTCTGGATCTAGTCCTTCTTCTAGCAAAGCGTTCTTTAGTCGTTGGACTAACTCAGCCTTTTTTCCGGTAGAAGCTAATTCTCTGTCTTCGAAATGTCTTCTTAAATTAGTCACTGTCAGCTCATAAATCGTCGTCATTTTCACAATTTACAAATATTCACTTGTATTATTATTATAAGTCTAATTTATGTTCGATCCCGCTTCTAACACCATTTGTTGTGAATTTATTAAAAGGTTCAATATTTAAAACACTTACGGATTTAATTTATTTTTTATTTATATTAACTTATCTGACAATAATTTATATATATATCCGTACGTAACAATTAAATTCGCGAGCGCGTCTTCAGAATTAACTGTCCCTTCCAAATAAAATGTCCTGTTAATATATGCCATTGCCGTTACGCTAGAACCATCGACAGCCTTCTCGACTAGCGGCGAAATTATAACGGCAAAGGCAAACGGGTATTCTCGCATCAGTTCGACCTTTTTCTGGAAGGTCGTTCAGGTAAATAGAAGCCTCTCGTAAAATCTAAAACATAGGCATGTGAATAAAAACATGTTTACAGGTTAAAACTATGACTCATATTTTTATATGTTCTAATTTATATAAATATATTCATTTATAAGTTTACAGCACGAAAATAACTTATTAACTTATCCCCTAAACTCTTCAATCATCGTTACTTAATATATATATATATATATATATATATATATATATATATATATATATATATATATATATATATATATATATATAGAATATAGAATATTCTGGAGTAGTCCACCTCTAATACGTTTGTTTGACGGGTCGATTCCTCCCGCGCTCTATTCATCTGGAAGCTTCTCGTCTCTTTCGAGATGCAACCGTTACATGGGCCACGCTGAATGCATGTTCGTAACACTGCTCCAGTCTTTGATCTGAGCGTCCCGATCAGCAACTCTATATGTAGGCCCAGGATGGCGAAATCTACAGGACTCTCCAGCTCTGCATGAACCCATCGGAAAGAAATAACAGTCTACAGTCTTTGAAGGACATCTCTTCGGATTAACACACAGTAATTCGTACGCCATTTTCTTGGAAGATCACTTCAAGCACGCTTGAAGCATGCAAGCTGACAATCTTCTAATCCAGATTTTCTAGTGCATGGCCTAGCTTAGGTAAGGCCAAATTCTTGGTGTCATAATTGCACACGATTTTCTTCAAATTAGTTGGAGCACGCCATATATCCTCGTAGCTTGCCCTGTCTGTATACGACTTCCTGGTCACCATATACAGCAAAGATCGAGGACCATCTTCTAATCTCAGTACTCTTCCAACTTTAGGCTGCTGATTTCTTAACTCGTCCAAACGACCGAACTTCTTATAAAATACGGATGAGATTCCTTTAGTCGTCTCAAGATCTTGTGCAATACAGTGGGCTAGAGATACGTTATACGGGACACTAAAAGGATCCTGCTAAACTTCTGTGGTCACACCGAATGTAGCACTCTTTCTTTCTGCGTAATTAAACATAAATTCATTAAAGCTTGGTCGCCGGTCATCTTTGATCTCATGTTGAAGGGTTCGTGCTTCTTCTGTTTCATTTGAGCCAGCATATGGTGCAAGACGATATATGTGATTTTGGTTTACTTTTCGGCAACTTCTTAATTCGGTATATTACGTCATTTATTCTCTTTTTAATTTCATACAGACCTTCCCATTGTCTTTGCAGTTTCTGAGACAAGTCTCGATGACATGTGGATTATAAAGCCAAACAAGATCACCTATTTATTGGACTACTAATTGGAAGAAAAAAATTGTCCTGGTTACGTAATATCAGAAACTGGACAGGACTTGGATTTGAGGAACTCTTAAGAACAGCTGAAGATAGACAAACGTTTGCCACCATAACCGCTAACCTCCATTGATGGAGACGGCACTTGAAGAAGAAGAAGATCACCTACTTCATAGCTTTCATTCTTGCATCGAGAATCATATTGATCTTTCATTCTGTAACTGGCTAACTGGATGTGTTATCGGGCAAGTTCATGAATGTTGTTCATTCTTTACTTCAGGCGGTCGACATAATCTTCGCTTACTACATGTTCTTCGGAAGGTCTGCAGCCAAACTCTAGGTCGCAGGGCAAACGAACTTCACGACCTAACATCAGGCAGGTTGGAGTCTGGCCTGTAGTTTCATTCACGGCCAAGCGGTAGGCCATTAGGAATAAATAAATGTGCTGGTCCCAATCTCTTTAATGTTCTGATACAATTTTGGACAGGTGTTTACCCATCGTTCGGTTCATCCTCTCGACCATTCCATCCGATTGAAGATGCAAGTGTGTCGAGGTCGTCTTATTAGAAAAGGGTTGACTCGAAGTTTCGCCCTTGGTCGGAGTGTATCTCCAAGGGAACACCAAATCGACTGAAGAATTGTTTAACAAGTACCCCTGTAACGGTAGCAGCTTCTTGATTTGTTATCGCATAGGCCTCAGTCCACTTCGTAAAGTAATCCGTGGCTACCAGGATATATTTATTTCCATCATTCGTCTCTGGAAGTGGACCTGCAATGTCGATTGCTACTCTTTCCATAGGACTACCAACATTGTACTGTTTCATGGGTGCCCTCTTTTTACCAATTGGACCATTACTGGTTGCGCACACTTCACATTTCCGGTACCATCTTCTTACAGTTCACTCAATAGAACCGTTCTCAAACCTTTTGCAGAGTCTTCGTAATACCAAAGTGTCCACCTGATGCACCGTCACGCAACTGATGCAATACTTCTGACATTTTACTTTTAGGTACAATCAACTGAAGCTTAGTTTCTTTACCATCATCCTTTTTAAAGGTTCCATACAGAAGATCATCTTTTAGCACTAGGCAATTCCATTGGCTCCAGTAACCCTTGACTTCTGGACTAAATGCACTAATTTCTTGCCAACAAGGCCTTTCACTTCGACGCATCCAATCCAATACCCTTTTTATACATGGATCATCTGCTTAAGCCTCTTGTAGCTATTGAGGCTGCTATTAATCATTAATGACGATGGTTCGGCTCACGAAGCAAAGTCGTTCTTTTAATTTAAGACAGTGGCTACAATTTGCACTGCACAGCCGTCTCGAAAGGGCATCAGCATTTAAATGAACTCTTCCAGCCCTGTGTTCGATCTCGTAATCATATTCTTGTAATCGTTCTAACTATCTTGCCATCTGACCCTCTGGATTACGGAATTGTAGGAGCCATTTTAGACCGACGTGATCCGTGCAAAGAAGAAACTTTCTGCCATACAAGTATTTATGGAAATGCTCTCTACTACTAATAAAATACTACGCCTAGCAATTCTCTCCTGGTAACGCAATAGTTTCTTTCTGGTTTCGCCAAAACTTTGCTAAGGTAAGCGATGGCTTTCTCCTGCCCATTTTGGATTTGGAAGAGAACAGCCCCTATTGCACTATTGCTGGCATCGGTGTCCAACACAAATTTCCTGCCTGTCTAGGGTAGCTTAAAATCGGTGCACTGATCAGAGCCATTTGTAATTGTTTGAAAGCTTTTTGACACTCTTGGCTCCATGTATATTCTTTGACTTCTTCTGTCAACTTTGTTAATGGCTTGGAGATGTTGGCAAATCCTTTGACAAAACGTCGGTATTATATACGTGGACCAAGAAAATTTCTAATTTCGTGTTTATCTCTTGGTACTAGCCAATCCTTAATCGCTGTAAGTTTTTTAGGATCAGCTGTTACACCATTACCTGCTGCAATATGTCTCAAGTACTTCACTTCTCGTCGAAACATGTGACATTTCTTCGGACTTAATTTAAAATTCGCTGCCTGCAATCGTTGAAAGACTTTCTTTAGATTGTTGGCATGTTCATCGAAGGATCTTCCAACCACAATTACATCACCCAAATAAACCAGGCATGTTTTCCATGTTAGACCTCTTAAAACTGCCTCCATTAATCTTTCAAATGTGGCAGGGGCATTACATAAACTAAAGGGCATAACTGTGAACTGCCAAAGCCCTGATCCTATCGAGAATGCGGTTTTTTCCCGATCAGCTGGCTCCATGTCTACTTGCCAATATCTACTTTTCAGATCGAGTGAGGAGAACCAACGAGAACCAGAAAGAGTATCCAAAGTATCGTCTATTCTGCGCAAAGGATAACTATCTTTTTTAGTTACCGCATTGAACTGTCGGTAGTCAATATAAAAACGAGTTGAACCATCTTTCTTCTTTACTAGCACTACTGGTGATGTCCATGAACTGTTTGATGGTTCAATTATCCCTTGTTTGTTCATATCTTTGATGATGTCTTCTGCTTCATCTCTTTTCGCAAATGAAAGTTGTCTAGGTTGTTGTCTGATTGGTTGAGCGTCTCCGGTATTTATTTTATGCTTTACTATGCTTATTTTGCCCTTATCCTTCTTATCAATGGCAAAATCATCTTGAAATTTTATCAGCATAGACTTCATTTTTTTAGTTCGTTCATCATCAAGATCTTCGTACGTTTTAATCATCATCTCAAGAAGCTCCTTTGGATACATAGATTTTGATGGTTTCTCATTAGTATTCATAAAACAAGTCGAAGCCACGGGAACACACTGTCCGATCAAAGTTCTTTTACTTAACTTAATAACAGTTTCCTTTAAATTCCTAACTCTTACAGGAACGACATCTCGAATTCTCACCAAAACTTTTAACGTTAGGAACTCGGCATTGTTCACATCTTCGACCATCCTTAAACTTTCTTCTCGGTAGTAACCATCAGGTCTGGTCAACAAAATTTTCTCACCATTACCGGGTATTCTTACGTCATAAGTGGTTATTAAGCCGATAACATCTTCTTTGACTTCATGAAATGGCAACTCTTCACGACTGATCTCGAGAACTCCATCTTCGACATTTAATACAGCCCCAACTTTCCTTAGTAAATCCATCCCCAATATGAACTCGTCGGAGATCTCTGCAATTAATACTTTATGTTTCACTGTGGTCTGACCAATGGATACTGACATATTAGCCGCGCCATATGTATTAATTATCTCACCAGTTGCTGTTCTAAGCTTTTCTGTTGCAGGCGATGATTTAAGACGGCCTCGTACTACTTCTGGACGTGCAATAGTTCTTGTTGCACCTGTATCTACCAAAAACGATCTACATTTATTATTGGACCTTTTTACCAATTGGACCATTACTGGTTGCGCACACTTCACATTTCCGGTACCATCTTCTTACAGTTCACTCAATAGAACCGTTCTCAAACCTTTTGCAGAGTCTTCGTAATACCAAAGTGTCCACCTGATGCACCGTCACGCAACTGATGCAATACTTCTGACATTTTACTTTTAGGTACAATCAACTGAAGCTTAGTTTCTTTACCATCATCCTTTTTAAAGGTTCCATACAGAAGATCATCTTTTAGCACTAGGCAATTCCATTGGCTCCAGTAACCCTTGACTTCTGGACTAAATGCACTAATTTCTTGCCAACAAGGCCTTTCACTTCGACGCATCCAATCCAATACCCTTTTTATACATGGATCATCTGCTTAAGCCTCTTGTAGCTATTGAGGCTGCTATTAATCATTAATGACGATGGTTCGGCTCACGAAGCAAAGTCGTTCTTTTAATTTAAGACAGTGGCTACAATTTGCACTGCACAGCCGTCTCGAAAGGGCATCAGCATTTAAATGAACTCTTCCAGCCCTGTGTTCGATCTCGTAATCATATTCTTGTAATCGTTCTAACTATCTTGCCATCTGACCCTCTGGATTACGGAATTGTAGGAGCCATTTTAGACCGACGTGATCCGTGCAAAGAAGAAACTTTCTGCCATACAAGTAGTTATGGAAATGCTCTCTACTACTAATAAAATACTACGCCTAGCAATTCTCTCCTGGTAACGCAATAGTTTCTTTCTGGTTTCGCCAAAACTTTGCTAAGGTAAGCGATGGCTTTCTCCTGCCCATTTTGGATTTGGAAGAGAACAGCCCCTATTGCACTATTGCTGGCATCGGTGTCCAACACAAATTTCCTGCCTGTCTAGGGTAGCTTAAAATCGGTGCACTGATCAGAGCCATTTGTAATTGTTTGAAAGCTTTTTGACACTCTTGGCTCCATGTATATTCTTTGACTTCTTCTGTCAACTTTGTTAATGGCTTGGAGATGTTGGCAAATCCTTTGACTTCTTCTTCTTCTTCAGCCTTCATTCATCCATTGTTGGACATAGGCCTCCTCCAATTGTTTCCACGCTTCCCTATCTTTTGCAATTCTCATCCATTGCTTTCCAGCTACAGCTGTTATATCGTCTATCCATCTCTTTTTGGGTCTTCCCACGCTTCTTTTTGTTTCTCGAGGTCTCCAGAATGTCACTTTATGAGACCATCTGTTGGTGTCTTGTCTTGCTACATGTGCTACCCATTGCCATCTCAATGTCGCTATTTTTTCCATGATGTCGGTTACTTTAGTTCTTCGACGTATTTCGGTGTTAGGAATTTTGTCTCTGAGGCTTATATTTAACATGGCCCTCTCCATGGCCCGTTGAGTTACTCTTAATTGTTACTCTTAATTGACAAAACGTCGGTATTATATACGTGGACCAAGAAAATTTCTAATTTCGTGTTTATCTCTTGGTTCTAGCCAATCCTTAATCGCTGTAAGTTTTTTAGGATCAGCTGTTACACCATTACCTGCTGCAATATGTCTCAAGTACTTCACTTCTCGTCGAAACATGTGACATTTCTTCGGACTTAATTTAAAATTCGCTGCCTGCAATCGTTGAAAGACTTTCTTTAGATTGTTGGCATGTTCATCGAAGGCTCTTCCAACCACAATTACATCACCCAAATAAACCAGGCATGTTTTCCATGTTAGACCTCTTAAAACTGCCTCCATTAATCTTTCAAATGTGGCAGGGGCATTACATAAACTAAAGGGCATAACTGTGAACTGCCAAAGCCCTGATCCTATCGAGAATGCGGTTTTTTCCCGATCAGCTGGCTCCATGTCTACTTGCCAATATCTACTTTTCAGATCGAGTGAGGAGAACCAACGAGAACCAGAAAGAGTATCCAAAGTATCGTCTATTCTGCGCAAAGGATAACTATCTTTTTTAGTTACCGCATTGAACTGTCGGTAGTCAATATAAAAACGAGTTGAACCATCTTTCTTCTTTACTAGCACTACTGGTGATGTCTATGAACTGTTTGATGGTTCAATTATCCCTTGTTTGTTCATATCTTTGATGATGTCTTCTGCTTCATCTCTTTTCGCAAATGAAAGTTGTCTAGGTTGTTGTCTGATTGGTTGAGCGTCTCCGGTATTTATTTTATGCTTTACTATGCTTATTTTGCCCTTATCCTTCTTATCAATGGCAAAATCATCTTGAAATTTTATCAGCATAGACTTCATTTTTTTAGTTCGTTCATCATCAAGATCTTCGTACGTTTTAATCATCATCTCAAGAAGCTCCTTTGGATACATAGATTTTGATGGTTTCTCATTAGTATTCATAAAACAAGTCGAAGCCACGGGAACACACTGTCCGATCAAAGTTCTTTTACTTAACTTAATAACAGTTTCCTTTAAATTCCTAACTCTTACAGGAACGACATCTCGAATTCTCACCAAAACTTTTAACGTTAGGAACTCGGCATTGTTCACATCTTCGACCATCCTTAAACTTTCTTCTCGGTAGTAACCATCAGGTCTGGTCAACAAAATTTTCTCACCATTACCGGGTATTCTTACGTCATAAGTGGTTATTAAGCCGATAACATCTTCTTTGACTTCATGAAATGGCAACTCTTCACGACTGATCTCGAGAACTCCATCTTCGACATTTAATACAGCCCCAACTTTCCTTAGTAAATCCATCCCCAATATGAACTCGTCGGAGATCTCTGCAATTAATACTTTATGTTTCACTGTGGTCTGACCAATGGATACTGACATATTAGCCGCGCCATATGTATTAATTATCTCACCAGTTGCTGTTCTAAGCTTTTCTGTTGCAGGCGATGATTTAAGACGGCCTCGTACTACTTCTGGACGTGCAATAGTTCTTGTTGCACCTGTATCTACCAAAAACGATCTACATTTATTATTGATACGACCCTCGACGTACAAGCTATGAATTCCACCGGAGGACGTAATGTTCACAGTTACTATGGGGGCTGTTTCAAACACCTGCTTCAAACTCTTGCAAATTTTCACTTGCTCGTTGAATTTTACTTCTTAGTTGCGCCTTGTAGACTTGTTGTAGATGGGCATTTCCGTAACGTTTGTCTAGTCGAGTGAACAAGGTATGGTAACATTTTTCTTGACCCTTAGGAATCGATCTTAGGATATCCGCAGCATCACCTCGTACAACAGCAGTCAAGGAAACAGCTTTTTCTTGTTCTGTCCAATGATTCTGTACGACCCTCGACGTACAAGCTATGAATTCCACCGGAGGACGTAATGTTCACAGTTACTATGGGGGCTGTTTCAAACACCTGCTTCAAACTCTTGCAAATTT
Organism: Diabrotica undecimpunctata; assembly: GCF_040954645.1. Taxonomy (NCBI): domain Eukaryota; kingdom Metazoa; phylum Arthropoda; class Insecta; order Coleoptera; family Chrysomelidae; genus Diabrotica; species Diabrotica undecimpunctata. The sequence continues at coordinate 64,831,270 of NC_092809.1, read as the reverse complement.
TCACTTGCTCGTTGAATTTTACATCTTAGTTGCGCCTTGTAGACTTGTTGTAGATGGGCATTTCCGTAACGTTTGTCTAGTCGAGTGAACAAGGTATGGTAACATTTTTCTTGGCCCTTAGGAATCGATCTTAGGATATCCGCAGCATCACCTCGTACAACAGCAGTCAAGGAAACAGCTTTTTCTTGTTCTGTCCAATGATTGGCTGTCGCAATAGCTTCAAATTGTCTAAGGTATATGGACCAAGAAGACTTCATCAAATGGTGGCAAGTTGAATCTCATATGATTTGTCGTTTCGTCTCTTGGTGATTCTTCTTTCAATACCGGATCTAAAACTACTGTATTAACTGGTGGTAGCACTTTCTTATTAGTTATCATGGTCTCTAATTATTTGATCTTCTGTTCTACGTTTTCTATCTTATCGTTTACATTTTTCTGTATATTATAGAATGTTCTTGAAACTTCTTCAAATTTCTCATTGTTCTGAACACATACTTCTTTAATTATTTGTGAAGTCTCGTCGAATCTTCTAGATACATTTTCAAATTTCTCGTCATTTTATCTAGCTGCTTCTTTAATAATTTTAGACGGTTCGTCGAATCTTTTGAAAACATTTCCGAATTTTCCATCAATTATTTTAGTTAAAACGGCTTCTTCTGCTGATTGAAACTGGAATGTCTCTGAGTCGTCTCCATTCTTGTTGAGAACAGTCTTCAGTCGTTCTTGGAGTATCTTCTTGGACCCGCTGCAGTCTTCATCGCGTTCTTCTAGTTGCTCACGCAACTTTTTAAAGACGAATTACATGCTATGACCTTTTGTGATGAATATTCTTAAGTTAAAGTTGATTTCATGTAATCGAATGAACTATAAATCCGTAAAATTTTCATTTTATTCGGATCTACTCTGTATGAGTACAAGAAACCAATTCGCTAATGATTTCTGCTTAGTTGAGGAGACATGTCATGGAATGCAAATTTTAGATTCCCCGTGTCTCTATTAACATCTTTATCAACGTCTGCTTTGCCTTGCAATTTTTAGAAGGCTCAGATTAAGGCAGAAATCTGAATTGTGTTTCGAAACTATTTTACGGATTTATTATCAGATGTCGATATTGCGTCCGATTCGAAGCCATTTTAGTGTTGCTTCTTAAAGACAGGAAATATTTATTTTTCACGTTGAGAACTCCTATGAATAGCTGTTCTGACGAGCCTTATTAAGGTGAAATACGTATAAACAGATACATAGACGCTTTGTACGTGAAATCAAATCTTAACTGTCTTTTTCATTTCATCGAATGAACTATCTTATAAGTAAAGTCGTCCCAGGAGCGCAACTCAACAATATTGGCAATATCATTTTAAAGTCGTCTACTTTGTACTAAATTGTCAATATAAATAAGTCAGATAAAGTTAAATTATTAGAAGAATTTTTCACTAAATAACAGAAAAACAAAAATTTGTTAAACACTAGAAAGTCGGGCTTAGCATACCTATCTAGAAAGCCCGAAGAGATCATTTTGGCTCCAAGTTCCTAAATCAATAAAAACCAAGTTTAGAATTACCTATTTATTTGGGAATAAACAAAAAATAAAAATAAACAGTTTTAAGAAATTATATAAACTCTTGACGATAGAATTTGATTTAATTTTTTAGTTTCATTTTAAACATTTGGAACACCATACAGTTTGCAGTTTTTGGCATTTGCCACACATTGCCTTGTTACAGCCGTGGCACTCATTGGAAGTATGATTTCCTTTACAAAACATTTTTAACTGACATTTTTTTCTTTTTTGGCTAGTAACAGTGCTGGTGGTTGGTAAATCCGGTGGTGCTGGGTATAGTACCATATTTCGGGAGGCAAGGTATGGAGCCCGTAATTCTTCACACAGCTGAAGAATAAACTTACGACGACTGATTTTACTTCCAGTAACTTCTTTATAAATAATCCATGCATTTATTGCTCCTCAGTCAAGAATGTTATAAAACACGTGCATTGGCCATCGTCTTGAAGCAACTTTTGTAGTATAAAGACGCGCCATTTGGTCCAATACATCAACCCCGTATTTTGTTTTATTATAAAAACTTACTATTTGAGGAAGTTTTTTTCCATCGACAGCAACATCCACTGATTGATGTAATGAGCTCAACAAAAGCACATTTTTGTGACTCTTTTCTTGGTATGCAGTAAGTGTTATCTTTTCGTCGCTCTGGAATATATGGGTAACATATAATTCTCCATTTTTACTCTTTACGTTTAGAGGAACTTCCTTTCTGTTGCGATTCAAAGTACCCACAAGACTTGTTGATTTTTTTTGCAATGCCTTGGCCAATTTTAACGATGTAAAGTAGTTATCTGTCGTAACATTTTTGCCCTTTCCCAGTTGATTTTCCATTAACCGCAAAACAACATGTTCACCAACACTTGTATCTTTCTTGCGTAGATGATCAGTGCCAGTATAAGGGTAACCATTTACAATATATTTTGATTCCACGCATGTCAAAAGCCAAAATTTTATGCCAAACTTATCCGGCTTATTTGATATGTACTGTGTGAATAGGCACCTGGCTTTAGAAGGCAGTAGTTGTTCGTCCACAGTAAGGTTTATTCCCGGTTTGTAATATGCACCACTATTTTCTATAAATCCATTCCAAACCGCAGAGGCTAGAGCAAATTTGTCTCTGTAATAAAATACCTTCTAGGAATAAACGTACATAAACATAATTTTATCTATCCAACAGAAAGTTAAAAGAAATCGTCAAATTTCCGAGAAAACGATAATAATTATTACAGGGCCAGTTTGGCCCCTTCAGACTTCTATGGTAGGTTTGTTAGAAAATCCATTTAATAAATTTAGTAAACAATATTTTTTTGCGTTAAATAAGACTTTGTATCAAAATATTAAAAGTCATAAAATATGAAATTATTATTGTGTCAAATAAAAGAACTACAATAACTTCAAATCGCAACAGGGGCCAAATTGGCCCCTCCGACTTTCTAGTGTTAATTTACTAATGTTTGTATTTTGAGAACGATTTCCGAAGTGGAAATTGAAACGTCAATAAACGTAATTTAACCTTTAATTGTGGCTTATTCTCATTTAAATAGTAATAATAAAGAGGGAATAAACTACACCTAGGTCCAAGGTGAACTTCTTGCCAAATAGAATATTTAATATCTGGAACAATTTGTACACCATATCGGCAACTAGTGTTAACATCTCTAAAAATAAACATGATAGATATTTATTCTATTTATATAATTGTGTTATTTTAGGAACGCATTATTTATTTATTATTTTACAATTTTTGTAATTGTACCTTTGTAATTGGATTAGTTTTAGAAGGATACTTTTTTTGTTTTTTGTGCATAATAGGAGCTCGCTCCACTGCCCTAATTTTTTATATAATAATAATAATATTAATAATCATACTTATCGGACGTCTAACTACATTGACAATAGTAGTAATTGCAGGTCTTTAGCCCCACCTACCCTAACCATTAAAGATTGGTTTCACATTATAATACGGCTTAGAATTTAGTGTAATACTTTAAAATCAAAGTTATTATTTTCATTTTTCTATTAGTAACATAAACGGCACAAAATTGTGTTGTATATTTGATTTATAACTTCATGCTGGATAGTAATATCAGCGTTTCATTTTTTGATAACGTAAAACGAATTTTCTCGATTTAAGCGAAAATTCATTCGAAAAGTTCAGTTCTTTCAGCAGAATTATTCAAAGCTATTAACGTCCGAGAGTAACAATGATAAACCGCCCAAAATGGTCATAATGGTCATAATCAGTAGACCATATCAATGACTCCGAACACCCAAAAACCTCAGGCAATAAATACAAAGTGCTGATTTGTTTCGAAAATGTTCATTTGCTGATAAATGGCTAATTTATAGCAAGAGAGAAATAGGAAATAATATTTGGGCTTAGACCGGAACATTATTAGTTGGGAGGATAAATAGAAATTTGTTTACTAATGCTTTGTTAAAATAACTGTATTATTAATGCTTATAAAAAAACAAACAAAAAGTAAATTTACATGAAATTTGATATAAAAATAGTTTTAAATTGTTGGGTATATAATATTGTCCTATTTAAAAACGACGAGAAAAGCCTTTAGATTAATTTGAAAACTACAAAATTATTAGTCACAACAGTTCTTGTTTTTCTAGTTAAACGATTTTTTCCCCTAGTTTTATAGTCATTAACGATCATTAAATGTTATTCTTGTTACTATATTTGCCATTATAGCTTTATTCAGAGCAGCGATAAATAATAATATAAGAACAAAGATAAGAGGAATCTAAATAAGAGTAAGAAGTAATAAACAAATAATAAACAAATAAGAATAACACAAGGAAAAATAAAAATTAAAATATGGCTAGATGGTAACAATATTATTTGCTCATAGGGGGACTTAAAAAGGGAAACTGAACAAATACTGGGCTTGGAGATAGGGTAAGCAAAAAATTGAAACGTTTGCGAACGGCTTATCGCGTTTTGGTTGGAGAGCAAGGTAATGGAAGGGATTCATTTTTCTGGGGGGCGGGACTGGATAACTAACTAACTAACTTGAACTAACTACGAAAAAGAAATCAAGAAATGCTTACAGAGATGTCCTGGGCAAATACTATACAAGAAGATTTCTAAGTTATTTAAAATTAGGACGCTGCTTAAAAAAATCCTCTAGCTGATGAGAAAGAAAAAATTAGGGCTTTTCGTTCCTAAAAATTTTTAAGAGTAAATATTTTTTTAAAGAAATATTTTTCTAAACTCATAGTAGAAAATTTATATTTTGACTTTTCTTTTATATAAACAGTTTTAAAAAAAATATCTGAATCTATCAAAAAACGGTACATTGAACCTTAAAACAAACAGACTTCAAAATTATGGTAATGTACCCAATGACATAAAAAGATATATTAAGTGTCATATGTCGAAATGAAACTAACAAATTTTTTTGAATTATTAATTTGTTATCAAAGGCAATTTTTATTAGAAAGAAACTAAAATATGACAATTAGCTGGTATATAAAATTTGTATTTATGTATAAACTTTTAAACTGTGATCAGAGCAAATCTTAGCGTATAAACGATAAATGTTTATTTAGAAAAAGGTTAAAGAACTACTTGCTTCACTGGCTAGTTATTTCTTTTTAAATTATAAAAAAATTCGTTACATTAGATTTCAACAAAAAAGCATTATTCCACAAACTTCAAACAATCAAAATCTGACCTCTGAATCTCTGAATGAGACAACAAAATGGAGGCTGGACCAATCCTGGAACAAATCAAATACCAAAACTGGAACACAGGTTATCCTGGATGATAACAATAAATATGTAATCCTTCCGGCTACTTATTTTTCACTTACAATCATATCGGCTTACTTAGCCCTCAAAACGCTGTTACCAAATCCTTTGAATTAATTTGGATTCAAACAGGACATTTTGGATGAACAGTTTATCACTAGCGTAAAACTGACTGTTAAAAATGTTACATTTTTACATCTAGGCCCTTCTGGAAGTAAAGACAACAATTTTATATTTTAAAATTTAAAGAAAACAGTACGTCTTGAAGAAAATACTCATTTGCTGAATTTATAAGCTGTTTCAGTAACTCCTGGTGATGCTTTTAGTTTCAGATCTAGCGGTTTGTGGGAACCATTAGATTCTGAACATAAACATGCGAAAAAAGCGGACTCCAAAGACTCTCAAAACAAGTTAGATGATCAAACCTTAAAAAACGGAAATTAAGAAAAATCGTTCAGGAAATTTTCAATTCGACCTATGATCCGACTTCCTACTCCACCATTCACGCTCCCACTTCGTCGCCAGTCGAAAGTCGGACCTTCATGTTGTCCCTCTAGATGTTCCGACTAGTACCACTAGTTGTCCAACTAATCCACCAGCCCACTCACGGTCCGATTTCAGATCTAACTGTGAAATTGTACTACTAGTCGGGCTAAAAATTGGAACGTGAATGGCAACGTATCGTTGTCTACATCCTTTAGACATGTGCCTTTGGAAGGGTTTTCGAGTTGTGTTAATACAAGTCTTGCTATGTGGCTTTTTTACTATTACGTGTACATTCAGACCAACTGTACGGTGCTGTGATTTTGAGATAGAATAGTATATCATCGTTGTCCAGCAACTGTCAATTACTCTAGTTGTTAAGGTCAAGTCTGGGTTGTACGCCTTCCCCCATATTTTGCTCTACGACGATTTTGGCAGTTTTTGATGCTATGTGATGTCTGGTGAAGTCACCTATGACTAAGTTCAACATGTAGATTAGCAGTTTTTTAATGGTTTAAACGTGCTTCTTGAAAAAATAGCTTTGTCGTGTCATCTGTGATGGATCTGAATGGCAAGGTTCGTCCTGTTAATGTTTGGTCGTCTATGCTACTGACTGCGGTTCATTTCTTGGATACACATGATGTTATATTTAGAATTTTTACACACATATGCAAAAGAAGAGTTCCCTTGTTATTAGTAGTTCCCTTGATATTAATTGGACGGTGTTTTTATTAACGTTAAGGCTACCAGGGGAACCGACTGCTTACAATAAATGACAAAGGGTGATATATTTTATCATTAAGCATATTTCAAATATTACTTATTATTACTATGTAAGGCGCAACAATGTGTGCTAATTTTTCATATTTACAGTTGTGAACCTGAAATTTGAAGACGCATACAGCTAGCCAAAGTATAATAATATGACTGAACTAAACGGGATCTGGAGTGATCATAACGTTACTATGACAAACAAGAAAAGACTCGTTTTAACTCTGGTCTTCCTCATATTTTACTATGAATGCGAGAAATATGCAATCAAATAATCAGAAAGACGACGCATAGACGTTTTTGGAACGTGGACATACAGAAGACTGCTTCAAATTCCATGGACGACTTGCCTGGTTTTAGAAGAAATTATACCCAATCAGCGTTTTTCTACTACTGTTTACTATAGAATTTAAAAGTGCTTTGGTCATATCCATCGAAGTGGTCACAAAATGCATCAGTTGTTGGTTCAGAGAAGCCCTTAGAATCAATGCCAACGCGGTAGATCTCTACAGCGATTGGCAGAAATTACGGAAAAGCTTCCCAATAAACAGTAAACTGAGGCAGTACATATAACAGATGACCGCGTCCAGAGGAGAAATATTATTAATCAAACTATTCGAGCTGCTGCAGCTTAATAATAAACCACAACACATCTGTTAAAATGTTAATGACTACGATGATGATGATGCATTTACCGTAAATTATCAGAAATTAGCAGAGGCACTTTAACCGCCTAACATACTCACCCGAGTTAACTGAGTATTAAACTGCGTAATTTTCGCATATCGGCATATCGGAATTAACTCGTGCTTAACCCATTAACGCCCAGCGTAGCTGCAAGGGTACGACAAAAATTTTTTTCTGCTGACGCCATCAATGTTTGAAAATCTCAATATCTGAGAGACAAGACGCCACTGCATAGTTTCATCTCTCAGACGGTGTAACAGATTACTGTATTTTTTCGCGTGGTTTTAAGATACAGCACTTTGAAAAAGCGATTGCAGTTGTGACTTGAGGTTAAATTGTAGTTTAAATTGTGGTACGTAAACATTTTTACCAATAACGTTCTGTATTCATGAACTTATTTTGTTGCATGTCTGAAATCTATTTTATTAAATGTGTAAAAATATTGAGGAAATATAATTTTATAACATATTTGTTTTACCTCGGAGATTTAACAACCTAAACTTCTTTGTACTTGCTTGAGTACATTAGGCAAAAGGGTATACAATATAATATATATTTTTTAGGTCTGAAATTCTACGATGAGTCTTCCTGAAATAACCACGTCTGCATTTTATGGAAAAAGGTATCAAACGCTTGCAGTAGCTGTAAATGATATTGAAAGTGTAGAGATTATCAATAGTGCTGAAATAGATCTGGTAATAATTCCACCAAGTGTTGACTACCAAACGGATGAGGAGGAGTTTGATGAAGATTATTTGATAATAACCCAAATTCCTAACGATGTTCCTGGAGAACTTGAAGTTATTATTGACGAGTCCGAAAATGAGAATGACTATAATAGAATGGTGGATGATCCTAACTACGATTATTTTGATAATAGAGATGACTCGGATGAAACAGATGATAACATTTCATTGTCCAAACGAAAAAAATCATCAGAGGGAACTGACAGCTAACAAACTTCCAAAAAAGAACTTACTGAACAAGCCCGGAGATTCCAAATGGTGTCGTAAAACAGTAAATACGAGCATGAATGGTACCAATGGAAGCTATAAATAAATGGAAAAGGTAAAAGCTGAACTTGCAGAGCTAACTACGTTACAAGTTTTTGAAAAGTTATTTGATGATGAAGTTGTAATTTAGATTGTAGAGCAAACCAATCCGTACGCAACAGTCTTTAATAATCATCATTTTCTAATTACAAAAGATGAGATCAAAATTTTTGTTGGAATTCGTCTTTTTACCGGGTACCATAAATTACTCCGTGAAAGGATGTATTGAAATTTGGATGAAGATCTGAATGTTCCATTGATTTCCACCGAAATGAGCAGAAATAGGTTTACAGAAATTAAAAAGTATACAGTGTGTAAAAGCCAAATGGAATAAATTCATTATTTAGGTTACTGTACATATTTATAAAAAATCCCGAAACACGTCAAATTTAAATTATAACTTGACATTCTTTAACGTGAAAATGCAACCCCTACCTCCAACCCCCTTAGAATAACAGGTACAACCCCCAATTTTTAAAATAGGAAGTATAGGCTTGTGAAATCGTTTTCAAACGATATAGCAACAATGTGCTATATCGTTTGAAAGGTCTTTTCATTCTCCATTCAAAAATGTCGCTTTCAAGTTTATTAAGATTAATTAAGATAAAATAAATTAAAATCATGTGGTTTCCGAAATTCGCTAAAATATACTCAAAACTTATTTCCCGTTTAGGTCTTGATAATGAGAAAGTGAACAAAAACCATAGCAATGTGGTTTTTAGATGGTAATCATTAAAAAAATTTCCGTGGCAACGATATTTTAACACACGTTAGTAATTTGTTTTATTTGTCAGTATTTTAATTTAAGTAAAAAGTTCGTTCAATTCAATTCTGAAAAATGGTTAGATTAACGGAAATGCATAAAATAACAGTTTTACAAATGATTGGTTACGGAGATAACACCAGAACACAACAGGAAGTAACTCGCCTATTTCATGAGAAATTTCCTAATTTACCGCCTATATCCCAAGGAACAATAAGTAAAATAGAGAAGCAGTTTCGCGAGTTTGGTCATGTAAGGCAGATAAAAAAAGCAGCTGCCAATGCACTGAGTGATGAACTAAAATTAGATGTGTTGCTTGAGTTTCAGGAAAATCCACATACATCGAGTAGACAGGCATCCACTACATTCAATGCTAGCCATACATCGATAGTAAACATATTAAAAGAAATAAAAGAAAGTAAATTGCATCCCTATAAGATGATACCTACTCAAGAGCTCATGGAAGACGATTTTGATAGGAGAACTTTTTTTGTGAGCAAATGATGGACATGTTGGATAACAATATTATCCAATTAGAAGACGTTATGTTTTCTGATGAGTGTACTTTTTCACTTAACGGTCATGCTAATCGGCAAAATTGCCGCTACTGGGACACGGAAAATCCTCACTGGATGAGAGAAGAACACACTCAATACCCTCAAAAGGTTAATGTTTGGGCAGGGATTGTAGGAAACAATATCATTGGTCCCTTTTTCATTGAGGGCAACTTGATTTATATCCTGATCCAGGAAACCCTCAAGTTCCAGCGAATACGATATGGTTTCAGCAGGATGGAGCACCACCACCTTACCAACTTAATGCCCGGCAGTACCTCGATACAATATTTCCCAATCGGTGGATAGGGAGGCGAGGATCGATTGAATGGCCAGCGCGATCACCTGATCTTATGTTATTAGATTTATTTTTATGGGGATAAGTGAAGAGCCATGTGTACAAAACTAAACCTTCTGATTTAAATAAATTAAAAGAACGAATAACGCTTGCGATTAGGTCGATCACGCCTGTTATGTTAAATAATGTTAGAAGATAGTTTTATTTGAGATTAGGATGTTGCCAAGACGTTCGCAGTGAACATTTTGAACATCTACTTCATTAACATTCATAGTTTTTTTTCGTGTTCTACATTTTATTACGTTTTGCATTACATTTTAGTTTTTGATTGTATTGTAGCGAATTTCGGTAACCACATGATATTAATTTATTTTATCTTAATTAATCTTAATAAACTTGAAAGCGACAACATTTTTGAATGGAGAATGAAAAGACCTTTCAAATGATATATCACAAGCCTATACTTCCTATTTTAAAAATTGGGGGTTGTATCTGTCATTCTAAGGGAGTTGAAGGTAGGGGTTGTATTTTCACGTTAAAGAATGGTCAAGTTATAATTTAAATTTGACGTGTTTTGGAATTTTTTTATAAATATGTACAGTAGTAACCTAAATAATGAATTTATTCCATTTGGCTTTTACACACTGTATACATTTGGCAGACAATACTAAAGTCAACAAAGTTGATAAAATGTCTAAACTACGACCGCTTATGGATTTACTGAATGCTAAGTTTCAACAATGGGACATTTTTCATGAAAATTTATCCATCGATGAGGCAATGGTCAAATACTTTGGCCAGCATTTGGCGAAGCAACTCATCAAATCAAAGCCCGTACATTTTGGCTACAAGGATTGGATGTTGTGCAGTTCTACTGGCTACTGTTATGCTTTTTGGCTAAGGAAGATGAAACTGAAAAAGTCTAAACATTAAAATAAACATATAAAAGACATTGAAACAAAAACGTATCAGAGCTACGGGCACAGTTCGTTATAATCGTATCAAAAAATGTCCTTTTATACAAGGCAAAGAGATAAAGAGAAAAGGTCGTGGATATTATGATCATTGCTACGATGAAGAAAGTGCTATATTATTAGTAAGATAGAACGACAACAGTGCTGTAAACATGGGTACCAATTACGATACCATAGAGCCCCTTGCACAAGTGAAGCGTTGGTCTGAAAAACAAAAAGAAAAAGTAGCAGTGTCACAACCTCAGTTATTCAAATCCCACAATTTATCAATGGGGGTGAGGACTTACTCGATCAAGGGGTAAATAATTACAGAATCGGCATACATGGAAAAAAGTGATGGTGGGTACTTTTTAATCATATGATAAATGTGACAGTTGTCAATGCTTGGAAACTATATAGGATTACAAATGAAAATGACAAAATAAATTTGATACTATTTCAAAGAAATATTGTCCGCCATTAACGCAGATCTTTCAACAAAGTCATACCAAGATGATCCACATCTATCTTCTGATGGCCATTTTCGTAAAAGAACCACGAACCCTCGAAGATGTCGCCAATGCCACATGAGAGTTAGATAAATGTTTGAAAAATGCAATGTAACCCTTTGCACTGAGCAGAGATGGTGTTTTAAAATATTTCACTCATAATTAATTAAGTATTATTTTTAGATTTAAGATATTTATGTATATGTATGTATTTTTAATAAATAATGAATTATTCTGCATGCATTTTTATGTTCATTATTCCTACTGGTTATATATAATTATATTTTATATATTTTATAATGATTGTCCCAGTGTACCAGATTGGGTACCTTATTTTGTTTCAAAAACTAAATTTAAAAAATGTACAAAATATTTTTTTATATAACTATGATCATAATTAAAAGTAACTTCTAAAGGATTTATTGTAGCGATGAGTATTTATTAAGTTTAGATGTATCTGATGTCGAAGCTAATATAGACAAAAGTGGTTCAGATACAAGTATCGACCTTTCTTCAGAAAATTCTTCAACTTCGGATAATACTGTGAGTATGACTATGATACGAACCTAGTGCAACTTATAGCCAAATGCTCCTGCATCACCATATTTTCCTTTTACTGCTCTTTCGGGTATAAATCTTGCTGCTACCGACTGGAATATATTGCAATTTTTTGAACATTTCTTGAATGATGACCTAATAAATTCCATCGTGCAGGAAACTAACCGATATGCAGATCAAAACAATAAAGACAGTAGTTGGTATCTGGTAACTTCGGCGGAACTGAGAGTTTTTTTGGGCTTTATTATTTTGCAAAGTATAATCAAGAAACCTGAAATATGACAGTATTGGTCTAAGAATCCACTGATGACGACACCTTTTTCTCAAAATTTTTAAGTAATAAACGATTTGAAGCAATAAACCAAAACCTTCATTTAGCAATAGTGCACATTTCGACGCCGCAACACATCCTAATCCTAAGCTAAAGAAAATTTGGCCAGAGTACGAAAAATTATGTGCCAAGTTTCGTGACGCAGTGACACCTAAAAAACATGTAACCATAGATGAAAGCCTACTTATATACAAAGGTCAGCTTGGATGGATCCAGTATATTCTAATGAAAAAAGCCAGGTTTGGAATAAAAACCTATCTATTGTGTAAATCAAAAAGTGGTTACGTATGGAATTTTCTCATTTTCTCAGGAAGACAGACCAATCTTAATCCAGATTACGCAGACCTTCCAGTTTCAGCTCAAGTAGTTATGACTATGTCGGGGTCATTACTAAGTCAAGGATATTGTGTGACTATGGACAATTTTTATAATTCACCACAACTTGCTGATATACTTGAACTTGCTTATACATTGAAGGTATCAAGAAAACAAGTTCCAACAGAATTAAAAAATACAAAGTTGGGAAAAGGTGACATTATAGCCTTTGAAATAGGCAAAATGTGTGCTGTCAAATAAAAGGATAAAAAGTATATTTGATTTTAACTGTCCATTCAAAAGCTACCCGGGAGCCTAGTATTGTTATCGACTATAACAATACGATGGGCAGTGTCGACCGAGTCGATCAGCATCTAGTAGATTACAATCTTCCAAGAAAAAGAGAAAAAAATATTATAAGAAAATTGTTTTCCACCTATTAGATTTGGCTTTGTGAAATTTCTTTGTTTTATTTCGCAAAACTGAAGGAAAGAAATCATCATTAGTTTATAGATTGGAACTAATACAACTTATAATGGAAAAATATCATCGAGATGATTTCGCATGTCACAAAGGACGTTCAACAACGAGTCCTACACCTGTTAGACTCACAGGGCGCCATTTTCTCGAGTATATTCTAGCTATGGCAAAAAAATAAAATCCAACTCGTAATTGCTGAGTTTGTAGTAGAGTTCGAGATGAGCGTGGAAAGAAGATTACAAGAGAAACAAGATATTTCTGCCCTGACTGTGACGTACCTCTGTATATCACTCCTTGTTTTAGGGTGTATCATACTTTTAACAATGTTTAAAAATACGTAAATTGTGATTTTCTTCTCTTACTTGTAGTTTTTTTGATGTAAAAAGATTAGGCCCGAGTTACTTTAGATTATATCTAGTGACAATAGTCTTAGTGACAATGACAATAGTTGGTATTTTATTTTACTGCAATAAAATAAATAGATAATTTTGTGACGTATTTTTGCAAATAAATCTGTGCGTTAAGCGGTAAGTCAAGTGTCATGTCTACATATCCGGCAAATGATTTATTTTTATTTCTGTGTCAATACAACTTTTGGGAACCTTTTTGGAAAAAAGCTATTATAAAAATTTATTTAAACGGAGGCATAATCCATATTCGGTCACAAATATTTATTTTTACTTGACTGTTTCAAAACTGGTGTAGCAACCTGAGTAATTTTCTGTGTTATATTTAATTTTAATGAAATAAATCTACCATACTAATCCGTAATAACATAACAAACGGAACTAGTAATGGGTTTTCAGTTAGGAAATTTTAACGTTTGATAAGATCGATTAATTCAAATGTTGTGTTTTGTGACACTTTCGTGAACTGTTTCGGTGTTTGGTACGTGGCCGATGCGATATTCGGCATTATTCCTGTTTTCATTGATTTCCAAAATATTTTGCTACCCTTATCAACGGCATTAGCTTTATTTACTTGCGGAAATTAAGGTTTTGTTCGTGAAATCCGTATGTTTACAATATGTTTTATAAATACTAAGTTACGATGTACTTAATTTCATTGATTATTAAAAAATCCTATATAAGAGGTGTATAATTAAATATACCTTTTCGGGCTACATCACAGAACATTTTCGGACGAACAAGTACATCATCAATACATTTACCAGCTGTACATGAGTCAGGCCACTAAATACGTGGGTAAAAATCCATCAAATGATAGAAAATTTGTGTGATGTTAAAGTTTGTAACAGATACCATGCATGACAACGTAAGACTCCCAATTTGGAGGTTGTTGACCCTGACACGGTGTCTCTGTATGGGCTCTAGATGGCAAATGATGTCTCAAAAGATGTCATTTCGATAGAATTTAATTTTGCATTAAAAATTTAGTATAAAATATTTACTAAAACTGCATACTTTATAAGTTATATCTCAAGGTTGTAACTCAAGTTAGATCTATTTTCAGATTTCAACACAGGCGAATTCGCTAATACTCCGTTGAAAAAAGTTGTGTCTCATTTTAGCGTAAAAGAGGCAGCATCACTGTTACTCCCTATGTCAAATATTTATTTTCTATAAAAAGTTACAGCTTTGTTGCACGTAGGTTTAATTTATATAGTAATAAACATAAGGTGTGTCCCGTAAGTTAAACTTGTATAAATAGTTTACCGGGGAATCCCATATGCTATATAAGTTGCTGCTTTGTTTGTGTTCGACTAGTTGCAGTATATCCCATTTACTTGAATGTAACTTATACATTATTTAGTTTAGTTGATATTTTTGAATATAAAAGTGTTTCAATATTGAGATATATTTTCAGAATGAATCGTAATACGCGTATATTAGAATTTGCTTTGAAAAATAGTGAAATAGACGCTGAACCTGATAAGTAATTCTCATAACTATACTTTTGTAAGTAAAAATAAGTATTTTATATATTATTATAGATATGGAACACAATTTATTTTCTGGTCAGATGAAAAACTTAGACATTGTTGCAAAAGATTTTGATGTCATAGAAAACCTTTATGTGCAAATACATCATATGTATATCATATCATCCGATGAAATACTTTTAACATGCCAATGTTTTATTCGAATTTAAAATAAACTACGGCCTGGTTGTAGCAAATTTCTAGACCCGAATGGTATAGAGTCTAGTGGTCATATAGAGCCTTTTTCTGCTGACGTGTCCGAATATGTACCTTCCAGTTCTGAAGGTAAGATGTCAGTTTTTAGAATACCCGATGCTATTTACTTTATTCTTTTTAATAGACGACCACAATTTCCTTTTGTTATTAATTGTTAATTTCTGTTACTATTGTTATTCTGTGGTCTTCAGGTAAATATACAAATATTTTTATTGTAGGAAGTAGCTATTCGGATGGACAAAAAAAAAGAATCTACAAAGAACTTACAATATCAACAATTGGAAACGCAACTTGAATAAAAGAAAAAAAAAAATAGGATTGGGATTCACGAATCAACGAGGTCATCAAATTCGAGAAAAGCAAAGGAAACCAGGGTGTACACAGAACTGTTTCGAAATTATTGTATTTAAAAGTTATCTTTAAAAATGAGAACCAAGATTTTTTCACAATTTTGGACTCTTAGGAATTACGATCAAGTACAGTTTTGTAAATAACGGTTTTGAAGGCCTAAAACCTTCAAAAAAAAAGCAATACTTGCAGTACTTGCAACACTTGCAACTTTAAGTCGCCGCTGGTCACATAAACATTCATTTACCATAGACGGTGATAAAATTCAGGTATGTAAGAAAATGTTTTTCGATTCTCTAGATATTACAAATAAGTGGGTTAACAATATTTATAAGAAAATTGATATGGAAGTAACTGATTGTGTTTCACTAGCCGATCAACAAGGCCGTCATGAAAACTGCCCAAACCCAAAGACAGTACTTGAGGTTATTAAACAAAACGTGAGGACACATATTGCTCAGATACTAGTTGTAGAGTTATATTACGTAAGGCTTCGTAGCCGTAAATAACATTTTGACGAATCTTTAACGTTTCCCAAATTATATCAACTTTATAAAGACTGGTTACGTGATAATAACTATGCACCAGGGACACAACTACCCAGAAACAATATCGAGGAGTATTCTACAATGAACTTAATATAAATGTCTTTAAACACAAGAAAGATCTTTACGCAAAATGTGATATTTATGAAAGAGCTTCGATAAAACAAAGGGAAAGTCAATAGCTTAATTAAATTTATCATATTATTTCTAAAACTGTGGTGCGAATATTCGAAACGCAAATTAAGCCGCTTGCTCAATGTAGTATCTCAGTAGTTGCGGCACGTTTTGATTTTCAGAAAATATTATCCACCCCAGTGTCAAAAGTTTCTGCATCATACAATGAAGGCCACCGCTATGTCTGGGATAAGACTGTTGGCCGAGAAGCTGCCAACAAAGTTAGTAGTGCTGTATAGTTATTTATTGAAATGAAAGTAAAAAAGGGATTTACAGACTTTTTTTAGATAGTTGCGCTGGACAAAACAAAAATAGAATAGTTTTTGCTATGTACTCATGTGCAGTAAAAAAGTATAACAATAAAATTATATATGTGTTTTTTTAAGTAAGACATTCATAAAACGAGGGCAATTCAGTGCATACACTAATAGAGAAACGAAAAAAATATCAAGTCGTATATGTTCCAGACCAAAGGATAACCATAATACGATATGCCAAAGCATCAGGCAAGCCGTATTAACTAATTGAAATTAATCAAAAACAAATTCTAAATTTTAAACTATTTAGAGACACCCATATTAATTTTGAAGTAGATATTAAAAGTAATAAAGTAAAATGGTCTGAAATTAAATATTTACAGATACGCACTTAAAATGCGAAAATAATTTACGATAATTATGACTATGACGTTCTTTCCGAAAAACAAATGTCTATAAAACATTTTTTAGCTAGGAAGTCAATAAAACAAGAATTAGCGTATCACTATAACAGATATACCTCCCGTTTATTCCAATTGTCTCGCCATCTCGAAAGAAAAATATAAAAATTTGTCAGCCAAAACAATAGCCTTTGTGAGTCAGATGTCAAAATTTACAATTTTCATTTAAAATTGTAAAAACTACGACGTGATATTTTATTTAAATGCACCATAAAAACTAATTTCCTTTTATTTACATTGAAAATAACTTAAAACATACAAACTTTTAATGGTAAAACGGAAAAATTAATTATCACGGAGAGTGTAAAATGGTTTTTGAGGGAGTTACAATCTTTTCTACGAAGTGTCATGTTTAATCTCAAGGTTGCATATCAATCAAACTCAAGATTTTCAATAGTTAATAACATTACAAAACATACATTTCAAAGAAATCCCTCACTTTGTTATGAATATCGTATCGCATTAGTGTAAAAGAGTTTAATCATTTCGATACAAACTATAAAAATACATGTTTTCGTTTTTTGAATCTCCTGTTAACCCTTATCCGGGCAACAAATTTTACTTACGTATAGTTCTTTTCCATCATATTGATAGCACATTATGTATGCAAATCCTCAACAGGTCAAAAAACCATAGGCGTCACCCTATACTTGTTTTGAAATAAATAAAAAAAATTAATATTTTAAGATGTCGTCAACAATTCATTATCTTTTAAAAAATCTTCTGTAAAATGAGTGTCCACGAATCTCACTATACCTTTTTTGTGCGTCAAAAACGTCGGTATATATGCCACACGATTATTGTTAATTATACACGGGTGATTAACGAGAGAATTCAATGTTTCACGAAATAAATTAATGTAAACAGTAATTTAAAGGTGATTATTGTTTTCTATACAAGTTATCGTTATCGCCTGACACAAAAAGAATACCTTCTTTGAACGATTACCTGTAATTACTGATAAGGCTTCACTAATGATAGTTTAAGTAGTTTTTATGCCACATTACAGCTTATGCCAATAATATAAATTAGAAATTGTTTGCATCTTCCATTTAGTTTGTAGATGTACATTATTCATGTCTTACCTACCTACGTTTTTGGTGTCGAAATTTTGTTATTTGCATTTAAAAATGACGTCGGCAACAGGTTTTATCCCGGTTAAGTGTAGTTTTAAAGGTGCCTTCAGTCTAAGAGAGAAAAATATAATATTTAATGTACACGATGCACTTGTACATCAACGCCCTTTAAGTAATGTTCGTGAAATCGTTAACATGTGTTCAAATATGACAGGGGTAGGAGAAGCAACAATTTATAGATTCCTAAAAGAAAGCAAATGAGGAACTGTTTCATCTCCCAAGAAGAGTGGAGGAAGTAAAGCCTTGGAAATTGAAGAAATACATAAAAACATGATAAGACGCAGCGTCCACTAATTTTTTTTAACAAAGATTTTCCAACATTGGACAAAATCCAAACATTAATTAGAGAAAATGAAGAGTTACCAATCATAAGCAATAAGAAATTATGAGGACTATTGAGAGAGATGGGATTTCGTTGGCAAAAGAATAGAAAAAATCCGTTTTAATTGAAAAAGATTACATTGTATGTTGGAGACGAGATTATCTAAGAACTATTAAAAAGTACCGAGAAGAAGGGAAAACAATTTTTTATTTGGACGAGACTTGGCTAAATGAAGGTCATACTGTACCATATCTATGGGTTGATACAAATGTGAAAAGTTCCCGTCAGGCATTCATCGAAGGTGTATCTACTGGAATAAACAATATTCCCGTTGGAAAAGGACGCAGACTCATAATAACCCATATTGGAAACGAATACGGTTTTGTCAATTGTGGATTATTAAGTTTTGCCTTAAAATCAACCAAAGATTACCACGAGGAAATGACTGCTGACGTTTTTGAAGAATATTTTGAGCAAATGTTGGATTTAATTCCAAAAAATTTTGTCATAGTTATGGATAATGCTAGATACCATTCAAGACTAGCAGAAAAATTGCCAACAACGGCATGGAAAAAAGGAGAGATAATCGAATGGTTAAATAAACACGCAATTGAGTACAAGGAGAATTCGACAAAAAAGGAATTATTATAAGGCAACATAAAGCAGCTTATAAAAAATATATAATTGATGAAATGGCATTAAACCGTGATGTAATTATGTTACGTTTACCCCCATACCACTGTGATCTGAATCCGATAGAAAACATATGGTCTTAAGTAAAGGGTGAAGTCGGACGCAACAACAAAACTTTTAAATTAGAAGACTTACAACAATTATTAGAACATTCCTTATCAAAAGTAACTCCAGAAAATTGGAAAAATGCTGTTAGTCATGCTCACAAGGAAGAAAATAAAATGTGGAATTTGGATAATATGACTGATGCAATGGTGGAACCGGTAATAATCGGCCGGTACAAATCGGCCCCTGTTACGGCCACAAATTATTTTATATATAACCAATAAAATAAACATCTTACATTTCTTGCAAATTCATTAGTACCTGTTAATCTCCATCACTCCGACACTGGCAACTTTATTTGGGGATTAGTAACCCTCAAAACTATTGTATTCTATTCTACTTCAACCTTTATACCTGGTGGTCATACTCAATTTAAAATTGTTTTTCTATATACTTCTGTAAACTTGTTGACAAATATCTATTTTTCATTGAGTCACCCGTATCAACAGTTTAGGGATTTGCATACATAATGTGCTATAAATATGATGAAAATGGACTATAACCGGGAAACTCGGGTCCGTTGGGCCCACCACTATTCTTGAATGTACTATTCATATTTACCCATATATTTCTAATATTATTTTTTGATTTTTTATTAAAGTTAAATTTAAATTGTTTTGATTAAAAAAAAAGGGTCTACTATTTATAGTAAGCGGTCTACCTCGAGGGTGCGATCTACCTGAAAGATTTGCACAAAATAATGAAATGCAAGAAAACTTTTGTAGAAAAAAAATTTATTCAAAAGTAATAAACATTTAAAGCCAAATAAAGACTTAATTAATAAATAAATACTTTTTAAATTTACTTTAAAAAAATATAAACTTTTGTAAATCTACGAGGCCATTTTATTTGAAAAGAGGAATTGATGTTTAGGCATACCCTGGAAGAATATTACGGTGTTGTTGCCTTTCTTTATTGTGTGAAAACCCTTCTGAGAAAAGATTATGGTAATTAGCAGCTTATGTATAAAATACCGAAAAAACAATGTTTACAAAATGAATAAAATGCATAAGTCAGAAGAATATTATTATTTCACTTTTACAAATAATTACTTTGTCATATCAATTTATTATTTTAGTTCGGACTAAGCCACAAGATTAGCTTATTCCCAACTAGAATAGCAAATTGATATGACAAATTAAATTATTATTAAACATCAGGTTAAAAAAACTATAAAAATAAAAAAAACCATAGATTCGTCATTTATTTTTCTTTAATGCAATACTTACAAACTTTTTTAATTATACAGTGATCGTTACACACATTTCTACTGCATATTTTACAAAATTTGTTTTTGTTTCCCGTCCTTTTTTGTTGGGCACCTGTGACACCTTTTCCTTGTTAAAACTAGAGGTTTTTCTAGTTTTTGCTTTTTATTGTGTTGTTCAACTTCCTGTAAGCGTTTTTCAATACACTGTTTTGTTTCCCATTGTAGTCTCCTTGATTTTCTTTTCAAAATTTGAGGCAACACTAACTGTTCTGTTGTCGTTGTAAGAAACAATCTTTGCTTTTTATTTTTGTTTTCTTTTCATTTTGGATGGAAATTTGTGTAAGTAATAAATGAGGTTACCCCAGCCATGTCTAAAATATTCATAGAAAATGAAAAAGGTCAACGGTTAGTTCGTCTTTTGCACATATATATTTATGAACCATTTGGTCTAGCGTATCCACAGCACATTTTGTACTATTATAATAGAGTATCACATCTGGTTTTTTTTTCTAGAAAGGACAGAACATTTCTTGGTTTTTTCGGAACTTAAGAAACAAGAGATGCTTTTGGAGTGAATCCGAAAATTGAAGATTTCTCTAAACGGTTCTTGTTTGGTAGAAATTCCCGAGAAACAAATCTCTTATTTTTATGTGCAGGAGCAATATCAGTGAAATAGTTATCGCAAGTTTTTTCTTTAAAAATTTACCGCCGACATTGAACAAAGTTTTTGCACTGGTTAAAAAAGACAAAGATTTAGCAAACATGTCACGCACAACAATGTGGAGAATACTCCATGAAATGAACTTTGTTTTTTGCAAACGAGGAGTAAAGTCAAGCATGATTGAACGGCCCGATATTCTAAAATGGAGGCATCAGTATTTGCGTGAAATAAAAAAATTTTGTTCTCAAGGATACACCGTCGTTTATTTGGACGAAACTTGAGTGAATGTTGGACATAGTGTTTCCAAAGAATGGAAGGACCTCTCAGTGACTTCAACCAGGGATGCGTTTGTTAAGGGGTTGTCAACAGGCCTAAAACAGCCGACACAACGAGGCCCCCGATTTGTTATAGTGCATGCAGGTAGCGAATTCGGCTTTGTAGAAGATGCTGCTTTTTGGTTTTTAGCTAAAAAAAACTCAGCGGACTATCATGATGAGATGGATGGTCCTATATTTGAACAATGGTTTAAGGAAAAGCTGCTTCCTAATCTTCCAGAGAAAAGTGTTGTGGTGATGGACAACGCTTCGTACCATTCGAGGAGAGAAGAAGCGATTCCGACACAAGCCTTCAATAAAGATCAAATTAAGACGTGGTTGCTGGAGAAAGATGTCTTTTTTGAAGAAGATTATTTAAAATCAGAGCTCATGGAAGTCGTAAACACATACAAAGAAAAATACATAAAATATAAAATCGACGAGATGTGCAAAGAGAAAAATGTTGCCATTCTAAGACTACCTCCATACCATTGTGAGTTAAATCCAATTGAAATGGTATGTAGTCAAGTCAAAAGACATATTGCCTCACACAACACAGAGTTTAAGGCCGCCGCTATGGAACAATTAATAAAAAATGCATTTGGTGTAGTTACAGTGGAAAACTGGAAAAACTATTGTAAACTTGCTATTAAGGAAGAGCAAAAATTTTGGGTTATTGATGGGTTGATGGACGATATTGATCCTGTGGTAATAAATGTGACGGTTGACAGTGACAGTAATGAAAGTGATAGCGATGATAGAGAAGATGAGGATGATGTTAATATGCAGTGAGTGAATTATGTGATAGTGTGCAAATCGACGGACACAAAGTGCCAAATCCGAAAAGTCTTATAGTGAAGTGACTAGTGATAAGTGTAGTAGTGTCTGGGGACTCAGGAGACTGAAACCTTGAAAGCCCTGAAGAAGACATCAGAGAGGATGTAGAAAGCTCGGCCCAATGGATATCGACGCGGTTCAACCCGGAAGACTGGTGAGTTTAATATTAATTTTTATCATAGTATTAATCTTAGCTCTAGGTTTAATATATATATATATATATATATATATATATATATATATATATATATATATATATATATATATATATATATATATATATATATATATAGTATATATATATATATATATATATATATATATATATATATATATATATAAATTTCGGTATCGCGTCGATTGAAATAAATCAGTGCTTTGTTTATTTTCATTGGAGAACCATCTCTAAATGAAGCCAAATGTTCGTTTAAATTTTTTTTAATCTTCGTATCTATGAATATGAACATCATTTTTTGCAGAGTTTGTGTTTTTTGTTTTTTTTTGTTAAGTTAGTTTTAAATAATGAGTAAAGTTTACAGTAGATATATAATAACATCGATAATATGTAAGTATGTAAGTATGTAAGTTATGAACTATTAACATCTGTATTTCTTATAAACTCTATGTCATCTGTTTATATTTTAGAGAACTGATGAAGCTTTAGATATATAAAGCGAAACGTCTTCGATAAACTTATGAAGTAGTTGACTTCTTTTTTTATTTGCCAACCTGAATGACCGATTAAACCTCTGAATTCACTAGTTGAATACTTTACTTTAGATATATATATATATATATATATATATATATATATATATATATATATATATATATATATATATATATATATAACGTATAGTGTATAAATGAATGGACACTAAATAGAAAAAAGACTGGAATAACCACATAAGCCGAATGGGGGAGGCACGTGTGGTCAAAATAGCAAGAGATAAATCATTAATCGGTAAAAAAAGTATCGGCCGACCGCGCAAAAGATGGAGTAACAACCCTGTAATTGGGATGCCCTGTATATTTCAAAATAATTTTAAAATGTAGCTTTTATCAACTTACAAACTAGTAATTTAATTTTTTTACTCTTTCGCTGTAATCTTTCGTTCCATTAGTGGTGATTCACCCTGTATACAAGGAAAAATTTTTATGTATGTAATTGTTGTTATTACTTACATGAAAATAAAATTAAAGCTGCACTTGTTTTTTTAGTTATATCTTATTTAAAGCGTTAATCAATATGTAATGTTAAACAATAGTAAAATATAACTATTTTTATTAGACCTATAATAAATGCATACCTATATCTGTCTATTAAAGAAACAGGTATTGATAATGCATTATTTTGTATTTAACTATACATATCCTTTTATTAGTGAAATTAATTAACTACAAGTACACAGTGCTGAATACGGCTCTGATTAGAATGAATCATATATCGACAATCTAATAAACCGCATGCCTAAGAGTTTTGGCAACACTGATCTCCATAAGCCTAATGTTATTTTCTTAACGTGGAACGCTGTATAGAGCCGATCGAGCATTCAACTGTCGAAATAAAATGGCATATTAACTATTCGAATAAAATTTATAGGGTCATACAAGAGACAAATATTCGTTTAGTTTAAAGTTGCTTTAAATCATCCTGCGCTATAATAGAAAATACAGTAATTTACTTCTTCCCGTAATTATAATTAGAAACTAATCCTCTGTATTCGTTGCATTGTTCAGAAATGACGTACTAGCCGCAAACAAATAAGATTCCTTCTTTGTAATTGGATAAAATTGTTCATTTGTCTTTCGAATTCAATTCAATTCTGAAAGTTATATAATTCCCGTAGATTGAAATTGCATATTTGCATGATGAGATTAGGTTCATTACAAGTGTGCTCGTAAAGCAATTGGAAAAATCTTATTCTTCGTTATCTATTTACGACCTCTATATACTAATTCTATATCCGGACTAAGATATCTATGTCAAACTCGGAAAACCACAGAAATTATATATATATATATATATATATATATATATATATATATATATATATATATATATATATATATATATATATGTATATATATATATATATATATATATATATATATATATATATATATATATATATATATATATATATATTGATTTATAGTATCAGTAATCGGTCTGTAGGAAATGAAACTCTATTTGTTCTGTCTCAATATTTCGTCACGATTTTTTGACTTCTTCCGGAGAAAACTGTAAATTAATTATAATATATAAACAAAGTGAATATTTCAATACTTACAACTATAAGAGTAAAAATTTTAATTTTTCTAACGTATCTAAATACATGACATTTTAGTTTGATTTTTATTTAGGAGTTATGGTAACCGCAATATTTTATAGAGTGAATTTCCATTGTACAATTTTTAGTGAATAAGGTAAAATAAATAAATAAATATATATATATATATATAAATATATATATATATATATATATATATATACATATATATATATATATATATATATACATATATGTAATATGTTATTTCCTGACTGTGAATATTTAAATAGAAACGTTTTTATTTCCTGGGTTTGTCGGTCTGTTGTAAATTTGTAAATAAAACTACTTAATGATTGCTTAACCGTTTCTCCAAATTTTCCATTTTCAATAAGCACTTTATTTTGTAAACATTACATTATGCGATTATATTTTATGTTTACACTTTTTGTGAAATATAATTCATAATAATGAAATATAATTGCATAATGTAATGTTTATAGAATAAACTGCTTATTGAAAATGGCAAATTTGCCGAAACGTTTAGCAATAATTAAGTATTACAGACCGTATTATTATATTTATATATATATATATATATATATATATATATATATATATATATATATATAATATACATATATACCTATATGTATATATATATATATATATATTATTATATATATACATATATATATATATATATATATATATATATATATATATATATATATATAATATAATATATTATAATAAAATAAAATAAATTTTTGTATGCAAAATACCAAGAGATCATAAATATTCAAGACCCTGTATACGTTAAGAATTTGTAAATATATAATGATTTATAACTGGGAAGTGTTTTCGGAGAACAGTGGACTTCAATAGTGAATAGTTTCTAAGAACATTTTGTGTAGGAAAAACATTTCGGAATTATTTATAAAGTATTAAATATTGTTTAAAATCTTATTTTATTAAATTTTGTAAAATATTATTTTTTAAATTTAGCGAAAAACCTATGTGGGTCAGATTGGCTAGGAAGAACGAAGATAGGAGAGTCGATTTGAAAACTGAACCAGGAGATTTCAATCATTGTGTCTTTACGATCCAGAAAAAAAAGTCCAGTTTGAGAACAGTGTATGAAAAATAAGTGTAAATTTTTGTTTGTGAGTTAAGTTGGTAATAGCAGAATAGTTGAAGGCGAATCGAGACCAGGTCGAGAATCCCAAACTCCTTGTGTCGAAAGAGACTCCTCACTCTATAAGTAAGGAAAGAAAATTTATATAAAGTTTGTACGAGATAACCAGTCGAGGCGGGAAAACCATTTGACTGAAAGAGTGTCATTATTATTATTTTGAAACGACTCGGAGGTTTAATTTTGGAAAGAATTTGAACGAGTACTGTTTTGTGTAACAGTTTTGATAGGAGGAAGCAGAGCCACACGTGTTTGGAGAATTCGACAGTTTTGCAGGAATACAATCTGGACACTAACTCAGTGTCGGTCGGGAAGCATCGCAGAGAGTAAATCAAAAAGGTCAGTCAAATTATTTGTGAAATAAGCGTTGTACTTGTACTAATGTGTTTTTTTAAACCCATATCATAATGTAACTGATTAAAAAGAATGAAATTCACAAATCAGATAATTGGCACATAATAAAATTTTGTTTGTTTTTTTAAGAAAGTTAATTATAAGAATTTTTAGAGTAAATTAAATAACTTGGTTTAAAAGAGAGATAACAAAATTAAGTTTTCTTTTATTCTGAGGAATAGATAATTACTTGTACACGATCTTTATTTGTATATTCCTATATAGTATTAAAATAAATGGTGCCTTTTTAAAAAAAAAAAAAGTCATAAGTTGCGTATATCATATTTATTCTCCTTGTCTATCCTAAAGAAATCCAACATCCAAAAAATATTAGAAAATATTAGAAACCATGAATATATATATATATATATATATATATATATATATATATATAACTGTTTTGGATGGGTTGGAGTCAATAATAGGGCTATTGGTTAACTATTTTTTTATTCTCGAGCTTTCAATTGTGTTTACAATTATTATCAAGAGCTAAAAAAGACAAAATACTTACAAGGTTGAACTAAAAAGAAAAAGCAATTTTTGTTAACTTACCAAATAAAAATTAGTTTGGTAAGTAAAAATCACTGCTTGCAGCAGTGATTTTCTTTTTAGTTCAACCTTGTAAGTATTTTGTCTTTTTTAGCTCTTGATAATAATTGTAAACACAATTGAAAGCTCGAGAATAAAAAAATAGTTAACCAATAGCCCTATTATTGACTCCAACCCATCCAAAACAGTTATATATTTGTTCCAAACGAGTCACAAGTACTTCTTTTTTCTTATTTATATATATATATATATATATATATATATATATATATATATATATATATATATATATATATTCATGGTTTCTAATATTTTTTGGACGTTGGATTTCTTTCCATATATATATATATATATATATATATATATATATATATATATATATATATATATATATATATATATATATATATATATATATATGTAAAAGATAAAATCTTTTAGCGAAAGCCGCTATCGCTTTATTAAATTAAATGGCCAAATATATGGCCTAGGAGGGAGGACAAATTCGTTAAACTTCCCGTGCTCGAATCGGTATCAATACAGTTTTATGATCATTTCGGCCTATCCCCACCTTATCAGACACTTGGGCTGATACAAATTCAAACTCGGAAAGTCCAACGAATGTCTCCCAAAACTTCACTACAACAGTAGTTAGCTTACAAAGGCGCCACCTGCTTTGGCGGCCGTGAACGAAAACGATATGATAATATCGTTTTCTGTATCCTCTGCGCTATGCGAAATGTGTAAAAGATAAAATCTTTTAGACTAGATGCTAGACTATAACAAAGCTTACATTTTGGCACAGACTGATAACTACAAAAGTAGAATATTTCTTGAGATGTATTACATTAACAAAAATAAAAACACTTTAAATTATAAAACGGACACTGGACAGTTAAGTAACATATATTGTAATATATTGAACAAAATTTATAAATATTCAAAATAGCCAACATTTATCTTAATAACAACTAACCTTAATAATTCATCAAAGAAATATCATTCTTTTAACGTTTCTTTTATTGTTATTTTTATTTTTACATTTGAAATAATTTTAATTTTTTATCGTATTCGCTGTGAGTTTCGCCGGTAGCGCACTCTCGCGGTTTGAAACTTGTACTTTTCTTGTAAAATCGGTGTAAGAGAAATATGACAAAACGAGAATAATAGATATTTATCTAAAAATACAAAATTATGAACTGAAATATTATTGTAAACTAATTACTGAACGAATACACAGAATTAATAGTAAAAGTAATTACCCCTTTTTATTTTATTCATTATAATTTTAATATTTAAGATATAAGTTCCTGCGACTGGATAACTACTTACGCACGAGGCCATTGAGAAAAAGAAAAAGTTTATGTGAAAATATTAATGGTTAAAGGTTAACTTTACCTCGTGTAAATTTGTAACTCTTGTTTTCATTTTGCATTTTCGTTCTGTTTTTGCTGTTATTTTTTGTGTGCGTATGCCTTAGTGCTTAGTTACCAATTTGGTATTTGAATTTTATCAAAATGGATATTAAACATTACACTGGTTTTAAGTCTATATCACATGATATCCCATTTCAACCAGCTACACCAAAAAAGGGGAAAGATTTAGTTGATGCAGGGCATGTACGCAATGTTTCGGAATGTAATAGCTGCATCCAGGCGTCAGTTATCCGACAAACGTCTGTTTCCAAACCGCCTTATGCTACAAAATTGTGGCTAAATGAAAAGAGGAAGATAATTAAAGTATCTTGTACATGCATTTATAATAAAAGTGAAAGATGCAAGCATGTGTATGCTCTTATTCATTTTATAAACTGCGATGAAAGTGTGACAAAAACAAGTAGCATAAAACAATGGGGAATTCCAAGTACTCGCCAGTTAGCACTGGAAAAATATTCAAAGGGGAGAAGTTGTAAGTCAATGTTTCCAAAAAAACATCAGGAACCTCCAGAATCTTGGAAACAATTTACTGTCAGTCATAGTGAATTACAACATTCTGCTTTAAAGACAATGTTAGTTGCAGCTGATGCAGATAAAACAGAATTGGCAGTCAAAGCAACAGTTTCATATTTGTTAGATGAAGTTGAAAAAAATATGATAATTTATGGTTGTAAGGACTATATAACCAAAATTCTCAAGTTTTTTTCACTTCAAATAGATGTGCATGAAATTTATTATACAAGTTATGAACTTGATGTGGAAGTGAAACAGTTTTATGAGGAGAACATTCTGAAAACTGAGGAAGAAACTGTGAAACTGTGCTGTGAAACTATTAAACAATCAATGTCTAAATTATGGTTTGATGTGCGAAGACAATGTTTAACAGCCAGTAAAGATGTGCACAATATTAAAGTTCGGAGAACAAAAACTATTGAATCTTTGGTTCAAACTAAGTTGAATCCAACTAGTATTAATACAGACTCAACCAAATATGGTGTAACAAATGAACCAGTTGCCAGACATTTGTACGAACAAACTTTTAATTGCAAAGTGGTGGCCTTATTCCATCTAAAAGGAATCAATGGTTATGTGTCAGTTTAGATGGTGTGGTGCAAGAAAATGGCATTTTCACAAAAATTGTTGAAATAAAATGTCCATATACTTGTTCTAAACAATCAATTATTGATTGGGAGAATAAAAGAATTGTTTTTTCAAGAAAATGCCATTTTATTGAAAGAAAGTCACATGTATTATACACAATGCCAGGTACAGATGTATGCAACAGGCATGAGTAAATGTGACTTATTTATTTATTCTCCAAAAGGAAGTGTCAACTTAAAAGTGACTAGGAATAATAATTTTTTAAGGCAAGTCATCCCTAAAGCAGAACAATTTTATTTTCAACATTATTTACCAATATTATGTAAATTAAATGATGAAAATATTAACCCTGATAGAAAATATTTGTGTTCATCTACTGGTATCTTTAAAGAAAACATCAACAACAAATATTGTTGTTGATGTCTTCTTGTAACAGTTGAACAGTAGCTCAACTGTAACAAGCTTGTTCTTCTTCTCATTGGCTTTTATTCTCCCGAATAATTAGCCATTGCATTTGTTTTATTTATTTTTTAGGGTCACTGTTATGATTCTGAGAATGTATCTCATGCCCTATTATGTTGAATCATTTGGTATGAGCTGCAAAGGTGTATATATTTGGTTTAGGTTTTTTTTATAAGTGATTTAAATGTTAATATTGGATAGGTTATAATTTTATATGATTGAGCTGTAAGAATCTAATAAGGATTTTGATAGTTTTAGGATTAATATCACATAGAAACATTGATATATTTTTAATCTTAATTTTGATCAGTTCTTGATATACATCATGGTCTTTTATTTTATTTATTCTTTATTCCCAAAATAGTTCTAATGTTTCTATTTATTCGCATTCACAATATGGGTTATTACTAATCAATTTATCATTGTCATCATCTGTATTTCCACAATATTGGAATAATAGTTTTCTTACACCTATCTATAAATCTGGCAATCGTGAGTGAGGAAACAGGATTTCGTAATCTTGGTTTTATTTGGTTACCTTGGGCACATATTGAGAGGAGCAAAATATGAAATACCACAGTTAATCCTACAAGGGAAGATCGAAGGTAGGAGAGGAGCCGGCCGCAAACAATTATCCTGGTTAAGGAATATTAAAGAATGGACAGGAATACACAATACAGGCGAGCTGTGTCACGCCGCCAAGAACAGAATTCTAGTAATGAGATAGTCGCCTACGCACTTTGGTGTATGGCATGTTAAGAAGAAGAAGAAGGTTTTATTTATGGTAACAGTCATGATCTTTCACCTATTGTATTCAAATTATTGTATTGCTCTCTGGTACGCTTAGGTCTTGAATACTGCTCTGTTATCTGGTCCCCATTTCATTTCATTCTGGTCCAAAAATACTGAAAATTATTTCATAGATTATTCTATGATAATGTCTCAATTTAACATTGCTACATTGAAGAACCGCAGGTTGAGAGCTGATATGTTATTTTTGTTTAAAATTCTAAACAATGTTATTAATTGTCCCTCGTAAGCTAATTAATTAGCCAATGTACACATAAACACAATACATAGAACTCGTCATTTTCCCTTGTCGAGAATACTCAGCTCTCGCAATGACCTCCTATTGGATCCTTCCTGTCCAAACATTAATGCTTTCAAAAGGCAACTTAAGAATCTAATTATTAATCTTGTGATTAACTGTTTACTTGTTACTTTGTTATTGTTTTTATGTTTATTGTACATGATCTTTACTTTTTACTATTTGTTGTATTTTATTGTAAATGGTTCTACCATTGAAATAAATAAATAAAATTAATTTGTATTTTTGTAGAAATAAATAGAATATGAAAACAGAATTATGCAAAAAAGGTTTTTTATTAAATAAAATGTACAATAATTTAGTAGATATAGATCATAATATAAAACTAATAAGGACACTAATCAAAAAATCAGACGAATACAATATAACACTCTAGGTAGCTATGGTAGATTACGAGAAGGCATTTGATTCAATAGAAATTTAATATATACATATATGGCAAAGCAACATCAACATCACAAATAAAAACAGAAGATATTTTAGATAATAATATGCGATTTTCATCACAAAAAACACCCAATAAACTGTGGCTTAATCTAATAAAAAAACATATGCCACAAGGAATTAGTTTTAGATCCTTAATAACCTAAAGGCTGATTTAAGTAGATGTTCCTTGGCATGGGCAGCATTTGGTCAATTACAAACAGTATTTAAATCAAACGTACCAAATACTTTAAGGGCAAAAACCTTCGATCAGTATGTATTTTCAGTTCTGACATATGGAACTGAAACTTGGCCTTTTAACAACAGTGTAGTCAACAAACTTCAAGTGACTCAGAGAGCTATAGAACGGAAAATGCTTAACATTAAGCTTAGTGAACGCAAATCCAATGAAGAGATAAGAACACGATCAATACTAGCAGATGTGATCCAGAAGATTGCCATGTTAAAATGGAACTACGCAGGACACATAGGAAGATAACCATTGGATGAAGAGAAATGATTAAATGGCGACCAAAAAAAGCAATGCTCAAAGCAACGAGCAAAAAGGGCAAGCAAAAGAAGTAGAGGTTGACCTCAAACAAGATGAAATGATGACATCAAGCGAATAGCTGGTCATGAATGAATGTAAAAAACATCAAACAGATATGAATGGACACACCTAAGGGAGGCTTACATCCAACGAGGGATGGAATAGCTGTTGATGATGATGCCAATATTATTATTGCAATTGTATTGAATAATGTATAATAATATATAATATAATATTTTAATAGTGTACTGGAAGTTATTTTATGATTCTGTTGATACATATTGCTGAGGTTGTGGTTCAGAAATTATTGGAGGTTGTAAATTTACTAAGACACAGCACAAATGAATAACTTCATCAATATGTGAAAACAAATATTCTGGTATTTTATCTAAAACACGAAATATCCTCAATCGTTGCATCACTCTTTCCACATGTATCCTTACTCTAGCTGTGTCATAAGTTTTCTCAGTTTCTTCCTTAGTAAATTCTAGTTTGTCCTTCAAAAATGGTGGCATTACAAGCAAAATTTTCTTTCCACAATCATCAATAAACTTTGGAATTCTGGAAAACCCTTATCTGCTAACACTTTATCACCATGTTCTAGAAGATTTATTAGTCCAGATGTAACTGTAATATGGGAATCACTTATACGACCACCATGAGCATCTGATTTGAAACAAATGAAACCACTGGGAGTTATTGCAAATAGCACTTTAAAAGTAAATCCATGTTTATATTTAGAATAACAAAAAACACGATTCTCAAGTGAGGATGGAATTTCTATTCGAAATTCTGTGCAATCAATAATTGCGCGAGTATCATCATATCCTGGTTTAAAACATTCTGGAATTGAAGCTCGTACTGTTTCCTGGTCTGGCCAAAATACAAAATTTGATGTTCTGTAGGCTAATTGATGCAGACACGAGAAAAATATTTTTGAGATAGTTGTTCTATGGATTCTAAACAAAGCACCCATTGCTGCAAATGACAATCCAGTCTTTAATTTCATCAATAATATGAAAAGCCTATTTTCTCTTGAAATTACAATTTTTTCTGAAAATTCCATTTTTTGCAACAATAAATTAAAGTTGTGAAATGAAACACCAGTCAGGTCCAAGAACTCCTCTTCATTTTTTATTGATGAGTGACCACTAAAGCATTTATGTTTTTTTCTAAGATGATCCTCCTCAATTATAGGCTCGTTTGATCCAACAGCCACATCAGAGTATGTTTTATGCTCAGTTCCACATATTTTGTTCTTAAATTTTTTATTTTTTCTTGCTGTCAATAAATCAATCTCTCCACTAATATCAGTTTGTATTTCAACATCAACAGAATCTTGATATCTATAAACGTACTTTATACAAACAAATGATTCTTTCCACGGTTTTGGTGATCCATCATCATCCTCCCATATAAAGGCTTGACAAGACTTATCAGCACTAGAATCAACCACAGAATAATTATTGAATGGCTCAATTTCACCTCCATTATCTGCTGTATACTCCTCTGTTTGCACCGATATTTCATTAGATGAAGAATTTGCTATTTTAGAATCTTCGTTTGGCCCTAATATTTCACCTGTGGAGTTTTTCATGGCTTGAATCCTTCGCTTCATAAATCTGGAATGTCTGTAAATAATAATAAAATATAATAGTATTAACAAGTATATATGTATATTTATAGTGTAGGTACCTGTCAATTTTATGTACATCTCTTGCTTTTAAAGTTTTTGAACCAAACAAAGAAGGTACATAACTTGGGCTCATTTCTGCATCAGATTTTCTTCCTCCAAGAAAGTGATCACTGCAAATTAAATGATGACTTTTTGGAGTCCATAATGATCCATCCTCGCTACAAAATCAATTATTTTTTTTATTTTACACCATAGAAATATCATATTGTTTGTATTATAGGTTATTTACTTACTTTTTCTTATTGATAGCAATAATCCATTTTTCTCTTTGAATTGTTTTATGCTTGGCAACAGGAAATGAATAAAATTTACATTCACTGTTATACCCAGTATTTTTACAAGTATCAATACAACAGCTGCTATATCTTTTTCTTTTTGAAAAATCCATATTCGCCATTATTTGAATGTTTACAAGTTAAATGAACAAAACTGCCACTAACAGCGCTGGTGAAAACTGTCAAATCCCCTCTACTCATCGGCTCACAGCGAATAGCTGTAACGAAAGTGTTTAAGACAATTTAATCTTGACATTCAATATTTCGAATACTTCAATGTCAGTTTTTATTTGCGAAATCTTTTAATTTCTGTGAGTGTTTTAAAATGTATTTGTACGCCATTTTTTGTAATGTTCAAATTGTTTTAGTTTACTCCTGAGGAAGTTATTAAATAAATAGCGAAATAAATAACAAAACTGCCACTAACAGCGCTGGTGAAAACTGTCAAATCCCCTCTACTCATCGGCTCACAGCGAATAGCTGTAACGAAAGTGTTTAAGACAATTTAATCTTGACATTCAATATTTCGAATACTTCAATGTCAGTTTTTATTTGCGAAATCTTTTAATTTCTGTGAGTGTTTTAAAATGTATTTGTACGCCATTTTTTGTAATGTTCAAATTGTTTTAGTTTACTCCTGAGGAAGTTATTAAATAAATAGCGAAATATTGAATATCTTAGAAAAAAGAAAGATTTTCATTACAGACCACTTTACCCGATAATTCGAACGTATTTATAAATTATTTTTTGGTCGAAATAATCACTTCTAATATATATAATATATATATATATATTGTTATGATATGTAAAATCGAGAAAAATATTGGTTTGTTTAAAAATATTTCAAAGTTCAAAAACATTAAAATAATTCAAATAAGTAGGATAATATCCAACAAACATTTCGGAGAAGGAAAGTTATTAAATCCTTGAATTACCTGTACCAAACAAAATGTAAGCTTTACATCAATCATTTCTTTGTTATACTTTAGTGACCCGCATAAGTTTAAGTGAAAGCCAAAGAATTGAACGGGGTTTTTCAAAATCCATTAATGCAGTGATTAAAGACAATAGAAGGGATTATAGAAAGAGGTTTTTGTTAGTTTTTAAGATTTATAGAAAAATATTATTTGTAAATAAGTTTTAGGAAATTTATAATTATAGGTAAAAATTTGTTTGTTATCGAAATGAAGAAATGGGGGAATTGTGACGAGTTGTGATTGGCGGAGATTGAAAAAGGTGGGATAAGTGTGTGGGAGAAAGTTTAGCGAGATTGAGGAGAGAGAAAAGATATGGTAGTTGATTTTCCAAGTCTGTAAGAGGAACAGTGATTGTTCTCTGGTGGTTCCAAAGAAGTAGCAAGCAGTAGTGTTGAATGTTAGTGAGTTTTTGTGGAGTTAGTGTATCTGACAGAAGCTGAAGCAACAAAATATTGTAAGTCATATTTTCCTACTTATATTCCAAGAGTCACTGTTCAGGCCAACGAGAGATTCAGTTTATCGTAAAGAGAAGATATTCCAAGAGTCATTTTTCACTCGGGCCAACCAGAGATTCAGTTTATCGAGAGGAGAAAGGCTATCATAATTTGAATGATTTTTGCTTTTGAAGGAGATCATTAAGGACGATATACTTGCAACAATCTGTTGTAAGATTGCTGATTACATAGGGAGCGGTTGAGAGGAGATAATACAGTCTACAAGGAACAAGGATTTGGACCACTCATCATCAGAGAGAGATATTTTGTTTTCTGCAGTTTTTTTTTCTTTTATTGATAACACAATTTTTACTCGTAATTTAGAAAGGATATAAATATTTTGATTAGGAGAGTTAGAATAGTTTGGGATTTTGAGTTTTCAATTAATATTGTTTGTACCATTAATTTTGATTGTTCACATACGGAGAACAAAATTTTGAGAATCCTTATATGAGATTTGTTTATTGAAAACTTTTGAGTGTGAATTATTTCATTAATTTTTATTTCAATATATATAGTGTTAGATCATATGTGTTTTTTATTATTCCGGTATTCTCTGGACCTTACCTTTCACATGTAATAGCATAGATATTGAAGCACGAATTTAACTCTGAGATAAAAGAATTAAAAATTGTGATAGAGTCATAATCATATCATTTAAATAATTTTAATTAATCAAAAAAAAAAATTTAATTAGCTAATTATTGCTTGGCGCAGCAAGACTTTAAATATCACAATAACTGGCGCCCAACGTGGGGCTTGAAAATATCGCAGCTTTACATTTGAAGGAAGGGAAAGAGATCTGGAATAAGTACAGGTGATCCAGAGATAAAAACATATAACATTGAGGGAATTTGAATTTGAAAGTATTTTGACAATTTTTCCAGGGAATATAAATTTGATTTATTGATTGATCGTAGTTAGTGGATATTTACTGCTATTGAATTATTTGATTTTATTTTCTTTACCAATCGTACATTTGACATTTATTTTGAATTATTTGAATTTTACTGATTGCATATTTGATATTTGTCGTGAAAATTTAATACATTTGGGGAGAAATACTGTCGTGTTCTGAAACATATAGAGTGTTGTAAAATTTCACATTTGGCGGGGACAAAAACAATAACAAAAAGTAACAACATGTCCGTCACAAGGAGACAAAGTAAAATACAGGAAAGGAAGGAGGATAACAGAGAAGATGAAACAATTTTGGAAGAAGTATCGGATAATGAAGGAAATGTGACAATAGTTGAGGAGAGAAAAGAACTATCAGGAATAGATAAAATATTACAACTAATGCAACTCCAGTCACAAACAATGGCAGAAACAAAACAAACAATAGAGAAAAACCAAAATGAAACATCAAAGAAAATGGATAAAATGGATAGAAATCAACAAGAAACATCACTAAAAATGGAAAAAAACCAAATTGAAACGAAACAAACAATGGAAGAAAACCAACGGGAAACAAGGCAAGCAATAGAACTAAATAACAGGAATATAGAGAAGCGTTTGGAAAACTATGAACAAGAAATTAAAGGATGTGTTGAGGGGATAAAGAAAGAACTGATACAACAGATAGAAGAAATAACCATAAAGAATGCAAAACAAGAGACAGAGATTAAAGATATCCAAAATACAATGAAGGAGATACAAAATTGCCAGAGAAAGGAACTAGAGATGCAGAGAGAAGAAATAGAAACTAAAATGAAAGATAGTAAGACTGTCCAGAAGAAGGAATTAGAACAGTTAGAAGAAAAATTTGAAATGGCGCTACAAGAAGACAGGAAGGAAGTAGAAAGAAGATTAAAGCAAAATGAAAAACAAATGGCAGAAATTGACCTAAGAGGGGTAGAGAGAAAAGAAGTTATCATCCATGGAACAAGCGAGGCGAAAATACAATTTGGCGGGGATATTCGGAAAACACACCCAGTACCGTTTGTTAAAAATTTGAAAACCAAATTACAACATATTAGATATTTTGACGATTGCAAAGAAACAATTAGAAACCATTTGAAAGAAGGAGCAGCGTTATGGTATGAAAGCAAGGAAGATGAGTTTGAAAATTGGACAGATTTTGAAAATAAATTTCTCAACTATTTCTGGGGGAAAAATAAACAGAGAGAAATCAACCAAGAGCTACAGAATGGAAAATATCACGAAAAAATGGGAATATCTGAAGAAAGATATGCTTTGCAGATATATAACAATTCAAAATATCTAGAATACAAATATTCTACCGAACAGCTGGTAGAAATGATCAGCAGACATTTTGAGGAAACGTTGGAAGATCACGTGATTTTGAGAAACTATCAAGATATTGATAGTTTGTGCCAATTCCTTCAATTAAAAGAAGCGAAAAGAAAAGAAATGAGAAATAGAAGACAACATGACCAATATAATGGACCGGAAAGAAGGTATTCATCAAATTATGACCAGAGAAACCGACATCCCAGATCAACAAACGAATATAGGCCGAGAAATTATAATAATTACAATAGACAACAAAATTACGATAACCGGAATGATACACAAAATAGAACAAATGAAAATCACAACAGGAATAGAGATGCACAAAATCCTCCGAATCAGAATACGAACGAACAAAGGGACGATAGAAATAATCAGAGATTCCAACGACAAAACAGAAGAGAGATGAATCATGTAGCAATAGAAAAAGAGGAAGAAGAAGTATTCAATGAATCCAGACAGGATTTTCAATAAGGCATCCACTAAACAAAAGTAAAAAACTCTCCGGTATATTTTGTCACCCGAGAGAGTTTATACAGTTGGCGGGAAACGAAAAACAAAATTCTAATTCCAGTCTAATTTTTTTAGATGCATTTATAAAACATAAAGCGATTAAAATTCTGATTGATTCTGGATCGGAAATTTCGTTAATCAATAAAAAACTAGTAAAAGAATTAAATATGGACAGATTTGTGTATAAGATTCCGAGGGTGGCTTTAGTGGGTGCAAATAATAAAAAATTGACGACAGTAAACGAAGGTTTAGGAGTACGGATCAGAGTGGGAGACCAATTCTATATTATGCAATGTGTGGTGATCGAAGATCTAAATCATGATATGATAGCGGGAATTGATGAATTGAGTGAAAAACATATCACCATCAATTTTTCGGAAAATCAACTGGAAATCAGAGCAGAACCAGACAACATAGAAGAAGAAAAGGAAACAGACAGGAGAAAATTTTCTGAAAGGATAAATGGACAAGAAAAACATAAAGAAATCAATATGACGGTAGAGGATAAATCGAAAGCTCAAGAAAAAAATCAACCCGAAGAGGAAAAGAGAATAAAAAAAAAGAAGAAGAGTTCGAAAAGAAAGCAGGAAAAAAAGGAAGTTATAAGCAGAAAAATGGAAGGAGCCGAAAAATGGTGCTCGGAATACCAGATAGAAATTAAAGATAAAGAAAAAATAGAAGAAGAAATAACGGAAGAGGACAGAGAAGAAATGGCAATTATGGACGAGAATCCAGAATTTTGGGAAGAAGTAATACGGACAGTGAACACATGTGAACAAACTGAGGATGAAAGAAAAATAATATGTGGAGAAAACATGGAGAAGGAAATAGAGAAGATTTTAGAAAATTATGGAGATCTTATTAATGAAGAAAGCCGAGTGGCTAAAAATTATGAACATTCTTTTAAAGTTAAAAACTTAGAAAATTTTAAATCGAAAACATATCCAATCCCGTATAAATACAGGCAAAGCGTCGGACAGGAAATTGAAAATATGATCAAAGACAAGGTGATCGAAAGATGTGACTCTCCATATATCAACCCGATAGTATGCGTAAAAAAATCAAATGGTGATTTGCGATTATGTTTAGATGCAAGAAACATTAATTCGCACACAATCGCGCAATACGAAGCGCCTTTGAACATAGAAGCCATTTTTGGACGAATCACAGGATCACACATTTTCTCCAAAATCGATTTGAAACACAGTTTTTGGTTAATACCTTTGGCAGAAAAGTGTCGAAATTATACCGCTTTTTCTATCGACGGAGTGGTGTACCGATTTAGGGTAGTACCATTTGGACTACAAAGTGCATGCGCTGCTTTGGTTCGCGCATTACACACAATTTTAAATAGGCATGGAGAATTTGTTGTACATTACATAGATGATTTATTAATTTTCTCACCGGATATAACAAGCCATCTACGACATATTCATACTGTTCTCGAAGAACTTGATCAAGCCGGATTAAAATTAAATATTCAAAAGTGTCAGTTTTTCCAAAAAGAGGTATTGTATTTAGGATTCAAATTAGACACAAAAGGGATTAGTCTTGCAGAAGATAGAATCGAAGTCATAAACAACTACCCTAGGCCAACCAATTTAAAAACTTTGCGGGGATTTTTAGGAATGGTAAACTATTTCAAAAAGCTGATACCAGACCTCAGTACAAAAGAAATACCGCTAATAGCATTACTTAAGAAAAATGTCAGATGGAAATGGGGAACGGAACAAGAAATCGCTTTCAAAAATTTAAAAGGAGCGTTTTCCACAGCTGTAAGAGTGCACCACCCAAGATATGAGCAACCTTTCATTCTCAGGACCGATGCTTCCATAAAAAAATTTGCAGGGGTGTTATCACAGATACAAGACGATATAGAGGTGCCAATATGTTTTGTTTCCCGTGTAACCAAAACGTATGAGAGAAAATACAGCGTTACTGAATTAGAGTTTGCCAGTGTGTTATTTTGTGTAAACAAATTACGTTTTTACCTACTTGGGGCAAGATTCACCATTGAAACGGACCACGCAGCGTTGACACACATAATGAAAAATAGGTTGGTAAATAATAGAATTCATAGGGGCATTCTTTTACTCCAAGAATATGATTTTGAATTTAAATATATCAAAGGAACGGAAAATATTTTGGCTGATGCGTTGACGAGAGATGAACAATTCCGCAAAGAGGATCACAAAACTCTCCACGTAGGCATGAACATAATGAGAGAAGAAGCAGGCTTATTTTCGTTGGCCAAAATCAGGGAAAATCAGGAAGAATTGAATGAAAGAGAAAAGCAAAGGGCTGAACAAGAAAATAACCTATATTTTAAGAGGGTCGATGGTAAAGAACTCTATGTAATCACGGAGCAAATGGCAAAAGAAGTTTTTTTAAAGTTACACTGTGACAACGGACATATTGGAAGTAGAAAGGTGTGGCTTATGTTCAGGGAGAACTACATTTGTCGACAGGACTATACAATAGCCAAGGAGGTGACTCGAAATTGTGTGACATGCCAAAAGTGTAAAAGTAGGAACTTTAAAAATGAAAACGTCACAAAAAACGTCGTAGCTCGGAAGAAACTGGATATTGTTGCTATTGATATGTTGAGCGATTTGATACCAACAACTCAAAGGAATAAACACATATTAGTTATGGTGGATCTTTTCTCAAAATATGTTAAATTGTACGCATGCAGAACCACAAAAGGAATTGAAATACTTAGGAAGATAGACAATTTTATAGAAACGGTGGGAAGACCAGACAATATTTTATTGGACAATGCGACATATTTTAGGAACGAACGTTTTAAAAGGGAATTAAGAGAGAGAGGCATCGACACAAAATTTATAAGCATCCGTCATCCACAGAGCAACCCATCGGAGCGTTTTATACAAGAAGTCACAAAATTTCTACGAATTGCCGCGGAAGAACATCATCGACATTGGGACAGAAAAGTGTTTGAGATCGAGACCTATTTGAATTGTGCTCCAAATACGGTTACCAAAGAGACGCCTTTATATATAATGAAAGGAACAATGCCTACAAGACCGTGGGAAGACACCGCCCCCAAACAATACGAAGAAGTGATCGAATTGGTTCAAAGAAGATTGAGACGAAGTGGAGAGAAATATCTCCAAAGACAAGAGAGAACCCGAAGAAGAAGGCCGATCAAATTCCAGAAAGGAGATAAAGTCTTAGTGAAGGCACTGAGGGTGTCGAATTTACAAAATGGTATTTGTGCTAAATTGATGCCGATATTTGAAGGTCCATATAGGGTCAATACGGAGAATGGGGTAAATAGTTATGAATTAGCGCACATAGAGACAGGAAATATACGGGGTATTTTTAACATTCACGACATCTATCAATATCATGAATAGATTTTAATAACATAGTGAAATAATTTGATCCTAGAAAACTTTTGTCATTTTTAAAATTTAACAAAGAGTTTTCGGCAGATCAAATGGCGGGGATTTGTTATGATATGTAAAATCGAGAAAAATATTGGTTTGTTTAAAAATATTTCAAAGTTCAAAAACATTAAAATAATTCAGATAAGTAGGATAATATCCAACAAACATTTCGGAGAAGGAAAGTTATTAAATCCTTGAATTACCTGTACCAAACAAAATGTAAGCTTTACATCAATCATTTCTTTGTTATACTTGAGTGACCCGCATAAGTTTAAGTGAAAGCCAAAGAATTGAACGGGGTTTTTCAAAATCCATTAATGCAGTGATTAAAGACAATAGAAGGGATTATAGAAAGAGGTTTTTGTTAGTTTTTAAGATTTATAGAAAAATATTATTTGTAAATAAGTTTTAGGAAATTTATAATTATAGGTAAAAATTTGTTTGTTATCGAAATGAAGAAATGGGGGAATTGTGACGAGTTGTGATTGGCGGAGATTGAAAAAGGTGGGATAAGTGTGTGGGAGAAAGTTTAGCGAGATTGAGGAGAGAGAAAAGATATGGTAGTTGATTTTCCAAGTCTGTAAGAGGAACAGTGATTGTTCTCTGGTGGTTCCAAAGAAGTAGCAAGCAGTAGTGTTGAATGTTAGTGAGTTTTTGTGGAGTTAGTGTATCTGACAGAAGCTGAAGCAACAAAATATTGTAAGTCATATTTTCCTACTTATATTCCAAGAGTCACTGTTCAGGCCAACGAGAGATTCAGTTTATCGTAAAGAGAAGATATTCCAAGAGTCATTTTTCACTCGGGCCAACCAGAGATTCAGTTTATCGAGAGGAGAAAGGCTATCATAATTTGAATGATTTTTGCTTTTGAAGGAGATCATTAAGGACGATATACTTGCAACAATCTGTTGTAAGATTGCTGATTACATAGGGAGCGGTTGAGAGGAGATAATACAGTCTACAAGGAACAAGGATTTGGACCACTCATCATCAGAGAGAGATATTTTGTTTTCTGCAGTTTTTTTTTCTTTTATTGATAACACAATTTTTACTCGTAATTTAGAAAAGATATAAATATTTTGATTAGGAGAGTTAGAATAGTTTGGGATTTTGAGTTTTCAATTAATAT
Source organism: Diabrotica undecimpunctata (assembly GCF_040954645.1). NCBI lineage: Eukaryota > Metazoa > Arthropoda > Insecta > Coleoptera > Chrysomelidae > Diabrotica > Diabrotica undecimpunctata. Next base: position 64,788,729 of record NC_092809.1, on the reverse strand, counting down.
TGTTTGTACCATTAATTTTGATTGTTCACGTACGGAGAACAAAATTTTGAGAATCCTTATATGAGATTTGTTTATTGAAAACTTTTGAGTGTGAATTATTTCATTAATTTTTATTTCAATATATATAGTGTTAGATCGTATGTGTTTTTTATTATTCCGGTATTCTCTGGACCTTACCTTTCACATGTAATAGCATAGATATTGAAGCACGAATTTAACCCTGAGATAAAAGAATTAAAAATTGTGATAGAGTCATAATCATATCATTTAAATAATTTTAATTAATCAAAAAAAAAAATTTAATTAGCTAATTATTGCTTGGCGCACCAAGACTTTAAATATCACAATAATATATATATATATATATATATATATATATATATATATATATATATATATATATATATATATATATATATATATATATATATATATATATATATATATATATATATATATATATATATATATATATATATATATATATATATATATATATATATATATATATATATATATATATATATATATATATAGATCTAGCGGTTAATGTGAGCTCCGTACTAAAACGGTGTTATACGAACTCTAGGAGAATATACACCGAGTATATTATCATCTAAGTAGCGCTTTATGTAGACTCCGACCAACGCATAGGATCAAGTAGGCTCCGTAATACGTTAAAACATTTTTGGGATCCGTATACACCTTGTCTGGTACAAAACTAAGCTCCTGCAATGTTGCCAATAATTTTATTAGTCGTAGATTTTGAAATTTTACAGCAGGTATATTGTGGGACTTGAAATTTATATTAGGTAATATTCATCAATTTAGGCATCGAGGAATTTCATAGATACTTGGCTAACGTAGTTAAAATTTTTATAATATAAATTGTTAACCGACATATAAATTTATATTACTTTTATGTTTAATAGGCAAGGTAGTAATTTATATTACTTGCTTTAATTATTTTTAAACTTAAGTAAGCGTCTATTATAAACTTGGAAAGTTTCCATTTTTATGCATTAGTATTTTCTTTTAATGCATCGGACTGAAACATTTATCATATAAATGTACGTATATCGAGTGGAGTTTTCGTGTAACAGTTTAAGAAAGTAGTAGTACTCTAATATTTGTTACCACATAAAATTATAGAAAACTCTGTACAGCAGGGAGATCTTAGTAACTTTCTGATTGCTACAGTTTATGACGTGCAATATTTGTTTCATAAATTAATAAAATTTAAATTACAATAATTTATAAATCACTTTTTAAATTGGTCACTTATGTTAATAGAGGTCATCGTGAGTGCAAAAAGTAACAACGAGTACGAAAGATATCAGGCATCAGGGGTGGTATTTGTAAATCTAAATACCGCTTACGACACCTTAAATTAAGAGGAATTTCTCTAAAAACTATATGACATCCCCTTAGATAATAAACTCACTCATTTTAATATATTAAAACTACTGTATATAGAGATTCGCGGATAGCGGGTAGGAACTCCTTTTTGGACAGTCCTATCAGGGAAAGTGAATAAATCCCTGCCTTCCGCAGATTCCAGGTGTTTCCTGGCCCGGGAAACTAGTACGTGTTAAGGGTCCCTTCTCCAGGGTTATGGATGAAGACCACAACGGCATCCAGGGCGGAGAAGAAGGTCTTTACAACGGTCAAATTTGATATCGAAAAAAGCTGTAGAATAGGCACATGGAATGTGCGGAGTTTATATGAACCCGGAAAAACACAGAATGCCGTAAATGAGATGAGAAGACTGCAAATATCAATTCTGGGTATTAGTGAAATGCGATGGCCCCGATCTGGCCAATGCCATGTGGATGATCATGAAGTGTATTATGCAGGAGAAGACAGTAATTATCATTGTAATGGTGTAGGATTCATAGTCACAAAAGATGTTAGCAAATGTGACAGGGCGATATGCCAGGTATCTGAACGGGTCATAATGATTCAGTTGAACGCGAAACCCAGAAATATAAATTTAATACAAGTGTATGCACCGACAGCGGAAAGTGAACTGGAAGAACATAAAAATTCTACGCCGATGTAAAGACCGTCACTGACCAAATTAAGACTAGAGATCTTACTATTCTGATGGGTGACCTTAATGCTAAGATAGGAAAAGGCAGACAAAGTAACATTATTAGATGTTATGGACTGGGCGAGAAAAATGAAAGAGGAGATTATTTCTCAGATTTTGCAAAGAACATCATCATCATCATCAATCAGCCCTGAGTTGTCCATTGTTGAACATAGGCCTCCTCTAGACTTTTCCATCTGCTTCTGTTCTGCACCTCTGCTATCCAATTGGTCACGATTCTTTTGAGGTCGTCGGTCCATCGCGTTGGGGGTCTTCCTCGGCTTCGCTTGTCAGTCCGTGGTCTTTACTCAAGCATTTTTTTTGTCCAACTGTCGTCTTTCATTCTTGCAACATGTCCTGCACATCTTCATTTTTGCCTTGTAATATGTTCGAAAATGTCTTCCACTCCGGTTCGTCTACGAACTTCCTCGTTTCTTATTCTATTTCTTAAGCTTATTCCAAGCATTGATCTCTCCATCTTTCGTTGTGTCCTTCTTAATTTTTCGGCTGATGTTTTTGTGAGAGTTAAGGTTTCTGCTCCGTATGTGAGGACTGGTAGAACGCACTGGTTAAAAGCTTTTCTTTTTAAATGGATCGGTATATTTGTTTTAAATACGTCTCTCATTTTTCCGAATTCAGCCCAACCCAGACTTATTCTTCTAAGTAGCTCGCATGTTTGGTTATCTCGCGTTAACCTTATTTCGTGACCCAAATACACATATTTTTCCACAAGTTCTATGGGCGACTTTTCGATTTCTATTAGCTCATTGGGGACGAGATTGGTCATCATTTTTGTTTTTCCATATTTTATTTTTAAATCGACTTTCTGGGTTACTTGCTGTAGTTATTGTAGCATAACTCTGGCTTCTCCTAAGTTGTCTGTTATGAGAACAATATCATCGGCATATCTGAGATCATTGAATATCTTTCCATCGATGCTAATACCCTTTGATTCCCACTCTAGCCGTTTAAATGCGTACTCCACAACTGCTATAAATAGTTTTGGCGACAAGGTATCTCCCTGCCGTACCCCTCTGCCAATTTTTATCTTCTCAGTTATGCAGTGGAGGTTAACGGTTGTTGTCGCATTATCGTATATATTTCGAATAATATTTGCATACCTGTGATCTATTCTGCATTCTGATAGTGCTTTTAAAATAGCAACTGTTTCGACTGTGTCAAATCCTTTGTGGAAGTCGACAAAGATAAGAGCAAGGGGTCTGTTATATTCGAAAGACTTTTCAACTAGAGTTTTAAGGCATTGCAAATGGTCGTTTGTTCCGTGTCCCGCTCTAAATCCTGCCTGTTCTTCTGATTGATAGAAATCGAATTTTGCTTCTAATCTGTTTGTCAGTGTTCGAGTAAAGAGCTTGTATAGGTGGTTAAGCAAACTAATTGGCCTATAGTTTTTGAGATCTGATTTATCCCCTTTTTTGTGGAGGAGGATTGTAACCAAATTCTTCCATGTACTTGGAATGTTTTCACTATGCAGACATAGATTAAAAAGTGTTTGGATTCGGGACATCAAAAGTGGACTTCCTAGTTTAATTGTCTCAATGACTACACCATCTTCCCCCGGAGCTCTATTATTTTTCATATTTTTGAGGGCATGTTGAATTTCCTCTCGTGATATATCTGGTATATCTTCCGATCCTACATTATATACCTTTTGTATTGGTTGTTCGATGAGCTCTGGAAGAACTTGACTTTTATATAATGTTTCATAGAAACTTTCTACTATATGTAATATGCTTGGTCTATCTGAGATAATATTTCAATTTTTGTCTTTAAGTTGGAAGATTTCTTTTTTGCCATTTTTCATTTTTCTCCTCAATGGTTTCATGCTTTTGTTGTCTTCTATAGTTTTTATAATTTTCTTGTTGTATTTTCTAATATTCCGTCTGATGGCTTTAGAGATTTCTTTATTGATGCTGTTTATATCTTGTGAGTCAACATTTCCTTGACTTCTGAGCATTCTACGGTCTTCCATTTTTTGTTTCGTTTCTTTACTAATTTTTTGTTCTTTTCCATGTTTAAAGCCAGATTTTTCCTGAGCTTGTGTTAATGTATCTACTATTTCTTCGTTTAGGTTATTTACGTCTTCTCTTGTTGTATTGAGAAATCTCTAAATTGATTTAAGACTGTAACATCTTTGACTATATGTTTTTTGTCAGTGATGATGAAGTCGATCTCATTTTTTGTCTTACCATCGGGGCTCTTCCAAGTCCGTCTTCTATGGATTCCCTTATAAAAGAAGCTATTCATTAAATATAGATTGTTTTCTAATAGGAAATTTAAGAGTATTTTGCCCCTTTCGTTTCTATCTGGTGTGCCAAAATTTCCGAGGGCATTTTCAGCTGGATCAGTGCTTATTCCTATTTTGACATTAAAGTCGCCACATTTTACCGTAAAATGTTCTTGGTCTTCTGAAACAGCTGTGTACAAGTCATCATAGAACTGTTCTATTTCTTCGTCAGCGTGACTCGATGTTGGTGCATAGACTTGAATGATCTTTATGGAGTAACGGGTGTTTAGTTGTAATTTTGCAAGTATAACTATAACTATCGGTTTGATTTTATACCATCCCTAAAATCCAGGGATGCCACTTCCGCCATCCACGTCGCACCGAAGATCTTCTTCTCCGCCGTGCCTACCTTTGTGGTCTTCACCTGTATCCCTAGGTAGGGGTCAGTGTTATACCCCACAGAACTGGGTCCCGATCTGGACTTGGCCATGTATTCACTCCGGCCTGCTGAAATGATAGATGCCAATCCCCGCGACATGGACGCGCCAGATTGGAGTTACCCACGTGAGCGACAGAGAACGTGGCTCTGTGCTCCGCAAAGAACATAACCTATGTATAAAGAACACCTTTTTCAAACTACCTAAACGGAGATTATTTACATGGAAATCTCCAGCAAACACTCCCCGTAATATCGTCAGAAATCAAATTGACTACATAACTATCAGTGAGCGTTACAGAAATGCAGTAAAGTCTGTAAAAACTCTTCCTGGTGCCGATGTTCCATCTGATCACAACCTGTTGTTAGCAGAAATAAAATTAAAACTTAAACGGATAAAGCAACAACGATCCTATAACAAACTGTATATGGATTTTATTAGAAACAATAGCCAGATGATTGCAAACAATTTAGAGAGCAATTTTGATAATTATGAATAACAAGAATCCATCGAGGATCATTGGAACCAAATCAAAACGATTATAAGCAACTCAACTCCAAACTTAAAAGAGAGCAGTCAAAAAAAGCAAAAGTCGATGAACGATGAGATTTTGAATTTGATCGAAAAAAGACGCAATTTTAAGAACCAAAACGTAGAAATGTATAAAGTAATTAATAAAGAGAAAAGGACTAAAATAAAATCTGCAAAACAAACATACTTTCGAAAACAAATGTTCAGAAATTGAAGAATTACAGGGAAAACATGATTCATTTAATATGTATAAAAAAATAAAACAACTGACAGGTCAGAACAAAAAACAGGCAAATAACAACGTTGATAGAGACGGAAAACTGACTATCACTAATTCGCATAAAATAGACAGATGGAAAGAGTATATTGAGGAACTGTTTAGTGATGAAAGGCCCGAGCTTAAAATTAACGAAGTAGTTACAGGACCTGACATAACTATGGACGAAATTGAACAAGCAATACGATTAGCAAAGACCTGAAAAGCGACGGGACCAGATGAAATACCGAGTGAAATAATAAAGTGCTTCCAAAGTTCAGGTAAAATATCTCTCCTTCATCTGTTTAATAAAATTTATGAAACTGGCTATATACCAACGGATTGGCGGCTGTCGATTTTTGTGACGATACCTTAAAAAGCAAATGCAAAAAGATGTAGTGACTACCGAACCATCAGTTTGATGAGTCTCAAATCTCAAAAATCCCTCTTTTATACCACTTAAAAGAACATAGTGAAGAATGACGGTACGCTGATCTATATCAGGTGTTGAATCAATAATTAGAGAGTAAAATTTCGCTTTCTGTAATTTGTTCACTCTTATGAGTTGCAGATATTTCAATACAATAGAAATAAATTCATCACATATTGTAGGGATAAATAATTTATTATACCAATCTTGCAGTTAGATTGAACTCAATAAATATTCCAAAGCACCTATTTAATTACCATTATTTTCACACAAAATCATTTTTACCACGAAACGTTAAAGTGTAAGAAATAAATTTGATTGTCGCTACCATAGGTAAAAGTACTTCCCTTCAATATATTTTTTTCAAATATTATTTTTAAACACGTGCATAGTAAATAGGAATGGGAACAGTATATCCTCCATACATTAAATATATCAACATCGCTCAACAGTATTAGTACAGCATATTAGCACGTATGTAATATGATCCAGAATATATTACATACTAAAAAATACTATGTCTAAGTAGCCATTGTCAAGATCAATAGCGCCGATATAGGTAGTTAAAATTTTGAACACTTATTTTAACTGTTTATTATCCATATAAACGACTTGTGACTGAAATTACAAACTTATTTACTCTGCATAAAGAGATTCTTTATTACCTACAGTTATTAGTACACAAATCTGATTCGAAATATCGTCGAATAGTAATAGGCTGTATATAAAAATTAAATTTTTCATAAAAAGTAAATGATAAGCCATTACTTAAGGGGTCAAAAGAAGGAGGCTTCACGAAGATTAAAGTACTAATGAGACCATTGCAATCGGACGTACCCTGGAGAATGATTAACTAATTAATTGGCTAATTATTCAATCACCCGTGCAATATGATTTTGTCAAATCGAACCTTTTAGGACAACCTATTCTAATTATGTTTATAAAAATTGAGGGCATATCTAGAGATAAAGAAACTTTACTTCACTAAAACTCGTAGGTAAGACATGTGTCTAACACAAATGTGACGTATTTCTAGTGCAGATAAAACAATGTGATAAATAGAAAAGTGTTATCTTTGCCGACAAAGAAGCAAAGAAAAACTCAAAGTGAGAGAGGAAAAAACCAGTCAGCTGAGAGTACATAACATACTATTGGTCTGATAATAGTTTTGTAGACCCTGATTTGAATGTGTGTTGTTGGAGCGAAACACATGATCGAGTGAAAAATAAGCTTTGTTTCCCTTTACTATTCTTCTTTGGATTTCTGGCTCTTCTGTTCCATCCGTATTTAATGTAACTCCTAAATATATGAAACTTTCTACCGTTTCAATATCGTCCTCTAATTCAACTGTGCGTCTGTTTCCCCTAGCTCTTGCCTGTGTTAACTTTTATGTCTTTTGAATATTTATTTCTAGTCCGGTCGGTCTCTTTTGACTTTGATTTTAATTGTGAATATATTTCTGCCGCCTCTTCTGTTCTGCAAGACATGATGCTGATATCATCGGCATAGGGCAATCTGTATTGATTTATTTGTTAGGAGATTACCTCTTCCAATAATCAGCTGTCTTATCACATATTCCAAGGTCAGGTTGAATAGTGTCGGTGCAAGCCCGTCTCCTTGCTTTAATCCTTGGGCTATCGTAAAATTTTCAGTGAGCTAATTTTGGACTCTGACAGTTGCTATTGGCGAATCCATTGTTGTTTTTACCAGTCGGATGTATTTTTGGGGGATATTAAAGCTCTGCAATATTTGATATAACTTGTTCCAATTAATTAAGTAGTAGGCTTGTTTGAAATCTATGAATATGTTGTGGACGTCAATGTCGTATTCCCACGATTTGTTTAAGATTTGTTTCACTGTGAATAGTTGGTCAGTTGTAGATCTTCCTTCTCAGAAACCGGTCGTTTGTTTAGTATGTAAGTAAAAATTTTGTACGCCGTGCACAAGAGGGTTATGCCGCGATAATTTTCGCATTTTAGTTTATCCCCTTTTTTATAAATTGGGCATATAATCCCGGTTTTCCAATCATTAGGGATCCTTTCATCATTCCAAATCTTGTTCATGAGCACATGCATTTGTCCTACTAGGTGATCGCCACCTAATTTATATAGCTCAGGTGGGACGTTGTCAATACCTGGAGCCTTATTGATCTTTCGTGCTCGTATTGCCTGTTTTACCTCTTCCATCGTTGGGGGTTCTATATTTTCGGTGTCTCCCTCATTGTGATGCATGTCAATATGATCTTCATTTTCTTGTGTCCCTAAAAGAGTTTGGAAATAGGTTTTCCAAACTGATTTTATTTCTTTTGGACCACTGGTTATTTGCCCTTCTTGATTTCTGCATAGATTTGTTCAAGGTTTATATCCTTCTCTTAAATTGCGTAGATATCTGTACGCCTGTCTTATATTGTTGCTCTGAACATTTTCTTCCATTTTCTGTATATTCCGTTTTCGTATTTTCTTTTCTTTGTTTGGCATATTTTATCTGCCCTCCGTCTTGAATCTTGGTAACTTGCCCTTCTTTCTCTGGTTCTTCTTTCCATATATTTCTTGTGTTCTTCATTTCTTTTCTGTATGGCCTTATTACACTAGTCATTGAACCATTCCCTTTTTTTATTTTTCTTATTCTTGCCTATGATTTTTCTTGCTGCGTCAATAACTTTTGTTTTGATTGCTTCCCAATGTTCTTCGGTACCTAGTGCTGTCAGTGTTTGTGTTATTTCTCTTTCATAGTTCTGTGTGACATCTTGTTGTTTAAATTTTTGTATATTTAGCTGTTCTGTTCTTTGTTCCTGTCTTTCTTTCCTGTTTCTCTGAATTCTGCATTTGTATTTTATCTGTACTAGAAGATGGTCAGATCCGCAGCATGCTCCTCTTCGGCTGTTCACATCTTGTATGTTTGTTGCGGCCCGTTTGTCTATCAAGACATGATCAATTTGGTTAGCGGTTGTTCCTCCAGGCATAATCCATGTCGCTATGTGTAAATAGGTGACGATAAAAGAAAAGCTTTCTATGATCAGTTAGGTGGTAGACTTAGAAATATTCCAATTAAGAAATGACTCATAATAGAAGGTAACTTCAACGCTAATATAGGCTAATTAGACAGAGGAAATGAACATATAGATGGAGGATACGGCATTGGAACTAGAAATAACGCAGCAGATAATATACTGGAATTAGCAGTAGCACTAGGTATGGCCACTGTTAGTAAATGCTTTTAAAAGAGAGAAAGTCAACTTACCAACCAATAGAAATATTAGAAAATCAGTTTAAATTCACGCAAGGCAAATCAACAACGGATGCAATTTTTATCATAAGGCAAGTAATGGAAAACTAATGTTAGAACAGGTGAGGGTAAGACTGATAAATTTAATTTAAGAATAGTATTGCATCAGGGGTCAGTGCTAATCCCTTTTCTCTTCTAATTAGTGTTGGAAAAATTAACGAAAACATGTCAAGGAGATATTCTATGGTGCCTGATGTATGCTAACGATGTGGTGTTAGTAAGAGATAAGGAGAGAGAATTCAATTAATGATTGAGACAATGAAGATGGGCGCTTGAGCAAAAAGGTACTAAGGAAGACAAAACCAGAGTATCTAAAGTGTGCATTTAAAAATTAACTTCAACTTCACTTTAAATCAGGTTGTAATGTTGACTGGTGAAATTATTGAAAAAAAAATCGTTTTAGGTAGGAATCTAGATTTGATGTTACAAAGCAATGGGGAAATAGATGGAGATATAGTAGACTCAAATAAGGATGGATAAAATGGAAAGAAGCAAGTGATGTCTTGTGTGATAGAAAGGTTCTTAAGAAACTGAAAGGTAAATTCCATAAAACGATTATAAAACCGTAATTGGACAGTTAAAAAAATAAGAACAATGAATGCATTTGAACGAAATGACAATGCTTAGATGGATGGGTGGCTTAAAAAGAAAATATTAAATTAAAAATTAAAATATTAGCAGAAGTCTAGGCGCAGCACCTCATCTATGTAAAAATGGGGAAGCATAGGTTACGATAATTAGGGCATGTTGATCGTCGACACGAGAGTCATGCAATACATAGGATTCTGGTTTTCCAGGTCCCAGAAAGTAGTAGGAGAGAAAGACCGAAAAAGAGATGACGGGAAACGAATAGAAGAATTATGTGTATGAAAGAAATTCATCTTGATATGGCGAAAGATAGAAAGATATCTCTGTATATAAGGATAAGGCGTAAAGGGATAAAGGCAAAGAGAATGATGATGAAGAATCAGTAAATATGGTGAGACTTGCATATATACATAATTTTTCAAAATAAATGAATCAAATTTTTCAAAATATTATATAACAAATTGTTCATATTTGTTAAATCAGTAATGTTAAAACTATTTGAGAAACAGCTAGTTAAGAACCACCTTAAGTTAATGAAACCAATAATAAAAGAAAAGAGCTGATTCCAAACCGATAATTTTTATTCAGAGATAAAAAATATCATATGATTAATTGAATATACAGAATTATCGATATAGGTAACTAAGTGAGAAATTGTTGAGAAACACGTTTTAGAAAAAAAAAATTGTGCTAGTCTTTTTTGACATAGCTTAGGCCTTTGCTAAAGTATAGCATGGGAGTTTAACCTGCAAATAGTATACCTACATGGCCATAGTTGGAAATGACACTGTCATACTCACAGTATTTGACAACAGCAAAGTAGCAGCAAAAAAATTATAACTGTTATTAAATAAAATTCATATGTACTTAAAATTGGAAACCTAAACTAAATGAGTCCAAATTAATGAACGTCAAGTTTATACATCTGAAAATCTAAAACATTAATTTTAGGGGAAACTGTACTTGCGACTTCTATAGTATCAGAAAATGTATCCGCAACTCCTATAGACATTAACTTGGTACTGATATCTCTGCTCCCCGATTTTAGCAAGCAGTCACCAAACCATTAAAACTGCTACATTCATACTTCCTATTATCCAACGATTAGCCAGTCCAGGAATATATGCAATATTATGGTACTGATATTGCTGCTGCCCCTCATAAGTAAGTAGAATATGCAAGGAAGTTTTTGGCAATTTAATAGGGTTTTTGTGTGTTACAATATAATTTCTCCGAGAAAGTAAAGAATATCTATCCGCTATCCTGATTTATTCCATAGATTAAATATTAGAATACTATAGAATAATGCTATTACCAGCAAAAAAAACGGTATAATAGTAACGAGAAAACCAAATAAATGTTCATTAACAGACAAAAGAGACGATGTAAAATAGGGCATACAACGTAACAATAGACCCATATAATTTTAAAAAATTTGAGCGTTTTAGATATCGCAGATAACGTTGTCACATAAGAGACAAAAGGGAAAATTCAGGTAGCAAACTGATATATGTATAACCTCATAACACTTTTAAATCCAGAAGTGTAATACATACTACTAAAATCAGGATATATACATATATAAGACAATGTAAGTAAAACTCAGGTATTGATTACATCAGGATTGCTAGAAAGATTCCCCTTAGTCAGAAGTGTTTTACGACCGGGAACTAATGCTAAGGTCAAACAGGTATATAAAAATTGCACCGTCGTACAAGAAACTAAATCTCAACGATAAAGTTATTGTTTTGCACTTTGTATTGATTTGTGATCTGATTCATAATAGAATTATATATTTCTCTAAGAATTCTTCTTTCTGCGATGCTCAATCGGCTCTTATTTTATTTTTTCATTGTTAGTGTTTTACTTACATACGTAGAATTATATTTTTCTTACTGCGGGATGTATTTTTGGATTTAATTTTTTGCTTAAAACGTAGCAATTGCCAGCTTGTATTCTGTTGTTATTCTCTTTTGTAGTGTTTTTGTTAAAAGTGCTCTTAATTCCCAAATATTTAGACCAATGAAACATTTCAAAGTTATACTGGTCTATTGAAATATTATGTCCTATTCTGTTTCTTATTATAGTCTTCTTATGACAGCCATATATTTTTTTATTATCGTTGATTTGGAGAACCCTTTTTTGCGATTTTTTCTATTGAATGTATTAATGTTTTTTTCTCACTAATAATTATACTCACTACTATGTTAAACTCATCGTCAAAAGTCCCTATAATATGAGGACCTTAATTATTAAACTGTGAGATTTTCTGTATTTGCTTTCCGGGCAATGCTCTCAAGCATTGCAAACTAGCTTAATGTTTTTCTTATTCCCAACATTGTTAATTAAGTATATAATAGTGAATATTTGATCAACGGTTCATTGAATTTTTCTAATTTCACATTAATCTTTCCTAATTTCACATTTGTGTTTGCTGGATGTCAAAGAAGACACCATTTTCCATAGCGGGTGCTATGATTCCAATGGTGTAAAGTACAACCTACATATTTGTTGCCAAAATTACTTTGCTGCTGTCTCGAGTACCGTTTACTGGTATATGAATTTTGTTACGAATTTATTTTGTGTGCTGAACTCTATTAAATCTTTTACTGCGAATTGAAAAGCATGTTTTAACCTTTATTTGTAACATTTATCGTTATTTGTCTTATATGTATACAATCGTCCTAATATCTGCGTTATAAATTGATATTTATGTGGCAATTAGCTGTAAAGTCATTAGTCTTTTCGGTCGTATCATATTTTCTTGATTTTATTTTTGTAGACAAGCGGTTTAGTTTGTGTAATATAATATCCCCAATTCGTTTCATAATATTTTGGTTTAAAACGAATAAACATTATCTACCAAGTGTTTTATTCCAGTTTCGTATGAAAGCAACAGATATTAGATATTATAAATTTCATAGGTACAAATTTGAGATAAAAACCAAATGATAGAGCATATAGTGAAATATAAATATCTTAGAATAGCTGTATCGAGCGAGGATAAGGTTATTGATGAGAAAAAAAAAACCTATCGCTGAGGAAGTGAGAAAGTAATTGGCAAACGCAAAGAGCACTTTAATTATATTAAATGAAATACATTATTAATATAGATTGCATTACAATCTATTATGATACACATATATTCGCACCGCAGAAACAAGACAATAAACACGTTAAGAGAATCTTAATAATAACCAAAATTAAACTTTTAATACACAGAAGAAATAATGATATACAGAAGATATATAAATTAAAAAACTTTATCCACTTATTGTATGCAAGAGAGATACCTCTAGAAAAACTCAAAACGATCGAAAATATATACCAAAACAACACAATAAAAGTAAAAATAGACGAAGAACTAACCGACCCTATTGAAACTGACAATGGGATAAGACAGGGATATTCCCTGAGTCCTTTATTGTTCAACCTGATTATGGATGAAATAATAAAAAAGTAAGAACTTAAAAAGGATACCAAATGGAAGAAAAACAAATTAAAATAATCTGCAATACTACTCTTTCAAAGTGAAGATGATTTACAACGTATCCTGCACCAATTTCATATAAAATTTAACATGTTAATTTCCCCAAAAGAGACAAAATGCATGGTTACAACAGCAAATTTACTAAGATGTTAATTGGAGCTGGAAGGTCAGATAATAGAACAAGTGATGGAATTTAAATATCTAGGCATCACATTATCTAGCTACGGAAAGCTCGAAACTGAAGTGGAAGATCCAGTGAATAGAGCAAACAGAGCCCCAGGCTGCCTAAATGAAACAATACGAAGAAATAAAAATATCGGGAAAGAAACGAAAGGCAGAATTTACAAAACAGTCATCAGACCAATAATGACATACGCGACAGAAACAAGACCTGACACAGAGAGGACAAAAGGGTGTTAGAAACAGCAGAGATGAAAACACTTAGAAAAATTGATGGTAAAATACTATGGGAGAGTGCTAGAGAGCTAGAAGTACAGATATACGACGTAGATGCAAGGTAAAGAACATAAAGAACTGGTTAAGAAATAGAAGAGTAGAATGGAATAATCATATAAGCCGAATGACAACAAATAGACTAGTAAAGACGGCAAGAGACGGTTAACCCATAGGAAAATGATCAGTAGGAAGACCACGAAAACGATGGAACGGCAACTTACTGGAGGCACATTGAAAAACAGACAGAGTCATGTCTATATAAAAAGAAGAAGAAGAAGATACACAGGATAATCATTAAAATAGCTGCAAGAAAGATAAAATAAATCAATCATATTATTGTAGAATAGCAGAGTGTTTAGAGAAAATAATGAATCAGTCATATTAATATAGAATAGCAGAGGACACAGGATTTGTCATAGCCTTGGACAAGTGCCCAATTGAAAAAATAACACAGGTCGTTAAAAAAAGACGGAACTCTAGAAAGAAAATAGAATAGATTTAAAAAAAATAAAAGCATAAACATGTCTTTTCCTACTTTTTTAATATTGAAAATACGTAAATAGAACATTGAATTAAAATGTTACCTTTGATATCTATGATAAACCTATGACCTAAACAGTGGCGCCGATGTATGTAAATGAAATTGTTTACACTTATTTTAACTGTTTATTTTTTTATTATCTATAGATGAGTTGCGACCGATATCACAAACTTATTTATTTTCCACAAAGAGGCCCTTTAATACCTAAAATTATTACTAAGAAACTGAAAGGTAAATTCCATAAAACGATTATAAAACCGTAATTGGACAGTTAAAAAAATAAGAACAATGAATGCATTTGAACGAAATGACAATGCTTAGATGGATGGGTGGCTTAAAAAGAAAATATTAAATTAAAAATTAAAATATTAGCAGAAGTCTAGGCGCAGCACCTCATCTATGTAAAAATGGGGAAGCATAGGTTACGATAATTAGGGCATGTTGATCGTCGACACGAGAGTCATGCAATACATAGGATTCTGGTTTTCCAGGTCCCAGAAAGTAGTAGGAGAGAAAGACCGAAAAAGAGATGACGGGAAACGAATAGAAGAATTATGTGTATGAAAGAAATTCATCTTGATATGGCGAAAGATAGAAAGATATCTCTGTATATAAGGATAAGGCGTAAAGGGATAAAGGCAAAGAGAATGATGATGAAGAATCAGTAAATATGGTGAGACTTGCATATATACATAATTTTTCAAAATAAATGAATCAAATTTTTCAAAATATTATATAACAAATTGTTCATATTTGTTAAATCAGTAATGTTAAAACTATTTGAGAAACAGCTAGTTAAGAACCACCTTAAGTTAATGAAACCAATAATAAAAGAAAAGAGCTGATTCCAAACCGATAATTTTTATTCAGAGATAAAAAATATCATATGATTAATTGAATATACAGAATTATCGATATAGGTAACTAAGTGAGAAATTGTTGAGAAACACGTTTTAGAAAAAAAAAATTGTGCTAGTCTTTTTTGACATAGCTTAGGCCTTTGCTAAAGTATAGCATGGGAGTTTAACCTGCAAATAGTATACCTACATGGCCATAGTTGGAAATGACACTGTCATACTCACAGTATTTGACAACAGCAAAGTAGCAGCAAAAAAATTATAACTGTTATTAAATAAAATTCATATGTACTTAAAATTGGAAACCTAAACTAAATGAGTCCAAATTAATGAACGTCAAGTTTATACATCTGAAAATCTAAAACATTAATTTTAGGGGAAACTGTACTTGCGACTTCTATAGTATCAGAAAATGTATCCGCAACTCCTATAGACATTAACTTGGTACTGATATCTCTGCTCCCCGATTTTAGCAAGCAGTCACCAAACCATTAAAACTGCTACATTCATACTTCCTATTATCCAACGATTAGCCAGTCCAGGAATATATGCAATATTATGGTACTGATATTGCTGCTGCCCCTCATAAGTAAGTAGAATATGCAAGGAAGTTTTTGGCAATTTAATAGGGTTTTTGTGTGTTACAATATAATTTCTCCGAGAAAGTAAAGAATATCTATCCGCTATCCTGATTTATTCCATAGATTAAATATTAGAATACTATAGAATAATGCTATTACCAGCAAAAAAAACGGTATAATAGTAACGAGAAAACCAAATAAATGTTCATTAACAGACAAAAGAGACGATGTAAAATAGGGCATACAACGTAACAATAGACCCATATAATTTTAAAAAATTTGAGCGTTTTAGATATCGCAGATAACGTTGTCACATAAGAGACAAAAGGGAAAATTCAGGTAGCAAACTGATATATGTATAACCTCATAACACTTTTAAATCCAGAAGTGTAATACATACTACTAAAATCAGGATATATACATATATAAGACAATGTAAGTAAAACTCAGGTATTGATTACATCAGGATTGCTAGAAAGATTCCCCTTAGTCAGAAGTGTTTTACGACCGGGAACTAATGCTAAGGTCAAACAGGTATATAAAAATTGCACCGTCGTACAAGAAACTAAATCTCAACGATAAAGTTATTGTTTTGCACTTTGTATTGATTTGTGATCTGATTCATAATAGAATTATATATTTCTCTAAGAATTCTTCTTTCTGCGATGCTCAATCGGCTCTTATTTTATTTTTTCATTGTTAGTGTTTTACTTACATACGTAGAATTATATTTTTCTTACTGCGGGATGTATTTTTGGATTTAATTTTTTGCTTAAAACGTAGCAATTGCCAGCTTGTATTCTGTTGTTATTCTCTTTTGTAGTGTTTTTGTTAAAAGTGCTCTTAATTCCCAAATATTTAGACCAATGAAACATTTCAAAGTTATACTGGTCTATTGAAATATTATGTCCTATTCTGTTTCTTATTATAGTCTTCTTATGACAGCCATATATTTTTTTATTATCGTTGATTTGGAGAACCCTTTTTTGCGATTTTTTCTATTGAATGTATTAATGTTTTTTTCTCACTAATAATTATACTCACTACTATGTTAAACTCATCGTCAAAAGTCCCTATAATATGAGGACCTTAATTATTAAACTGTGAGATTTTCTGTATTTGCTTTCCGGGCAATGCTCTCAAGCATTGCAAACTAGCTTAATGTTTTTCTTATTCCCAACATTGTTAATTAAGTATATAATAGTGAATATTTGATCAACGGTTCATTGAATTTTTCTAATTTCACATTAATCTTTCCTAATTTCACATTTGTGTTTGCTGGATGTCAAAGAAGACACCATTTTCCATAGCGGGTGCTATGATTCCAATGGTGTAAAGTACAACCTACATATTTGTTGCCAAAATTACTTTGCTGCTGTCTCGAGTACCGTTTACTGGTATATGAATTTTGTTACGAATTTATTTTGTGTGCTGAACTCTATTAAATCTTTTACTGCGAATTGAAAAGCATGTTTTAACCTTTATTTGTAACATTTATCGTTATTTGTCTTATATGTATACAATCGTCCTAATATCTGCGTTATAAATTGATATTTATGTGGCAATTAGCTGTAAAGTCATTAGTCTTTTCGGTCGTATCATATTTTCTTGATTTTATTTTTGTAGACAAGCGGTTTAGTTTGTGTAATATAATATCCCCAATTCGTTTCATAATATTTTGGTTTAAAACGAATAAACATTATCTACCAAGTGTTTTATTCCAGTTTCGTATGAAAGCAACAGATATTAGATATTATAAATTTCATAGGTACAAATTTGAGATAAAAACCAAATGATAGAGCATATAGTGAAATATAAATATCTTAGAATAGCTGTATCGAGCGAGGATAAGGTTATTGATGAGAAAAAAAAAACCTATCGCTGAGGAAGTGAGAAAGTAATTGGCAAACGCAAAGAGCACTTTAATTATATTAAATGAAATACATTATTAATATAGATTGCATTACAATCTATTATGATACACATATATTCGCACCGCAGAAACAAGACAATAAACACGTTAAGAGAATCTTAATAATAACCAAAATTAAACTTTTAATACACAGAAGAAATAATGATATACAGAAGATATATAAATTAAAAAACTTTATCCACTTATTGTATGCAAGAGAGATACCTCTAGAAAAACTCAAAACGATCGAAAATATATACCAAAACAACACAATAAAAGTAAAAATAGACGAAGAACTAACCGACCCTATTGAAACTGACAATGGGATAAGACAGGGATATTCCCTGAGTCCTTTATTGTTCAACCTGATTATGGATGAAATAATAAAAAAGTAAGAACTTAAAAAGGATACCAAATGGAAGAAAAACAAATTAAAATAATCTGCAATACTACTCTTTCAAAGTGAAGATGATTTACAACGTATCCTGCACCAATTTCATATAAAATTTAACATGTTAATTTCCCCAAAAGAGACAAAATGCATGGTTACAACAGCAAATTTACTAAGATGTTAATTGGAGCTGGAAGGTCAGATAATAGAACAAGTGATGGAATTTAAATATCTAGGCATCACATTATCTAGCTACGGAAAGCTCGAAACTGAAGTGGAAGATCCAGTGAATAGAGCAAACAGAGCCCCAGGCTGCCTAAATGAAACAATACGAAGAAATAAAAATATCGGGAAAGAAACGAAAGGCAGAATTTACAAAACAGTCATCAGACCAATAATGACATACGCGACAGAAACAAGACCTGACACAGAGAGGACAAAAGGGTGTTAGAAACAGCAGAGATGAAAACACTTAGAAAAATTGATGGTAAAATACTATGGGAGAGTGCTAGAGAGCTAGAAGTACAGATATACGACGTAGATGCAAGGTAAAGAACATAAAGAACTGGTTAAGAAATAGAAGAGTAGAATGGAATAATCATATAAGCCGAATGACAACAAATAGACTAGTAAAGACGGCAAGAGACGGTTAACCCATAGGAAAATGATCAGTAGGAAGACCACGAAAACGATGGAACGGCAACTTACTGGAGGCACATTGAAAAACAGACAGAGTCATGTCTATATAAAAAGAAGAAGAAGAAGATACACAGGATAATCATTAAAATAGCTGCAAGAAAGATAAAATAAATCAATCATATTATTGTAGAATAGCAGAGTGTTTAGAGAAAATAATGAATCAGTCATATTAATATAGAATAGCAGAGGACACAGGATTTGTCATAGCCTTGGACAAGTGCCCAATTGAAAAAATAACACAGGTCGTTAAAAAAAGACGGAACTCTAGAAAGAAAATAGAATAGATTTAAAAAAAATAAAAGCATAAACATGTCTTTTCCTACTTTTTTAATATTGAAAATACGTAAATAGAACATTGAATTAAAATGTTACCTTTGATATCTATGATAAACCTATGACCTAAACAGTGGCGCCGATGTATGTAAATGAAATTGTTTACACTTATTTTAACTGTTTATTTTTTTATTATCTATAGATGAGTTGCGACCGATATCACAAACTTATTTATTTTCCACAAAGAGGCCCTTTAATACCTAAAATTATTACTAAGAAACTGAAAGGTAAATTCCATAAAACGATTATAAAACCGTAATTGGACAGTTAAAAAAATAAGAACAATGAATGCATTTGAACGAAATGACAATGCTTAGATGGATGGGTGGCTTAAAAAGAAAATATTAAATTAAAAATTAAAATATTAGCAGAAGTCTAGGCGCAGCACCTCATCTATGTAAAAATGGGGAAGCATAGGTTACGATAATTAGGGCATGTTGATCGTCGACACGAGAGTCATGCAATACATAGGATTCTGGTTTTCCAGGTCCCAGAAAGTAGTAGGAGAGAAAGACCGAAAAAGAGATGACGGGAAACGAATAGAAGAATTATGTGTATGAAAGAAATTCATCTTGATATGGCGAAAGATAGAAAGATATCTCTGTATATAAGGATAAGGCGTAAAGGGATAAAGGCAAAGAGAATGATGATGAAGAATCAGTAAATATGGTGAGACTTGCATATATACATAATTTTTCAAAATAAATGAATCAAATTTTTCAAAATATTATATAACAAATTGTTCATATTTGTTAAATCAGTAATGTTAAAACTATTTGAGAAACAGCTAGTTAAGAACCACCTTAAGTTAATGAAACCAATAATAAAAGAAAAGAGCTGATTCCAAACCGATAATTTTTATTCAGAGATAAAAAATATCATATGATTAATTGAATATACAGAATTATCGATATAGGTAACTAAGTGAGAAATTGTTGAGAAACACGTTTTAGAAAAAAAAAATTGTGCTAGTCTTTTTTGACATAGCTTAGGCCTTTGCTAAAGTATAGCATGGGAGTTTAACCTGCAAATAGTATACCTACATGGCCATAGTTGGAAATGACACTGTCATACTCACAGTATTTGACAACAGCAAAGTAGCAGCAAAAAAATTATAACTGTTATTAAATAAAATTCATATGTACTTAAAATTGGAAACCTAAACTAAATGAGTCCAAATTAATGAACGTCAAGTTTATACATCTGAAAATCTAAAACATTAATTTTAGGGGAAACTGTACTTGCGACTTCTATAGTATCAGAAAATGTATCCGCAACTCCTATAGACATTAACTTGGTACTGATATCTCTGCTCCCCGATTTTAGCAAGCAGTCACCAAACCATTAAAACTGCTACATTCATACTTCCTATTATCCAACGATTAGCCAGTCCAGGAATATATGCAATATTATGGTACTGATATTGCTGCTGCCCCTCATAAGTAAGTAGAATATGCAAGGAAGTTTTTGGCAATTTAATAGGGTTTTTGTGTGTTACAATATAATTTCTCCGAGAAAGTAAAGAATATCTATCCGCTATCCTGATTTATTCCATAGATTAAATATTAGAATACTATAGAATAATGCTATTACCAGCAAAAAAAACGGTATAATAGTAACGAGAAAACCAAATAAATGTTCATTAACAGACAAAAGAGACGATGTAAAATAGGGCATACAACGTAACAATAGACCCATATAATTTTAAAAAATTTGAGCGTTTTAGATATCGCAGATAACGTTGTCACATAAGAGACAAAAGGGAAAATTCAGGTAGCAAACTGATATATGTATAACCTCATAACACTTTTAAATCCAGAAGTGTAATACATACTACTAAAATCAGGATATATACATATATAAGACAATGTAAGTAAAACTCAGGTATTGATTACATCAGGATTGCTAGAAAGATTCCCCTTAGTCAGAAGTGTTTTACGACCGGGAACTAATGCTAAGGTCAAACAGGTATATAAAAATTGCACCGTCGTACAAGAAACTAAATCTCAACGATAAAGTTATTGTTTTGCACTTTGTATTGATTTGTGATCTGATTCATAATAGAATTATATATTTCTCTAAGAATTCTTCTTTCTGCGATGCTCAATCGGCTCTTATTTTATTTTTTCATTGTTAGTGTTTTACTTACATACGTAGAATTATATTTTTCTTACTGCGGGATGTATTTTTGGATTTAATTTTTTGCTTAAAACGTAGCAATTGCCAGCTTGTATTCTGTTGTTATTCTCTTTTGTAGTGTTTTTGTTAAAAGTGCTCTTAATTCCCAAATATTTAGACCAATGAAACATTTCAAAGTTATACTGGTCTATTGAAATATTATGTCCTATTCTGTTTCTTATTATAGTCTTCTTATGACAGCCATATATTTTTTTATTATCGTTGATTTGGAGAACCCTTTTTTGCGATTTTTTCTATTGAATGTATTAATGTTTTTTTCTCACTAATAATTATACTCACTACTATGTTAAACTCATCGTCAAAAGTCCCTATAATATGAGGACCTTAATTATTAA
The DNA here is from genome assembly GCF_040954645.1 of Diabrotica undecimpunctata. Classification (NCBI taxonomy): domain Eukaryota; kingdom Metazoa; phylum Arthropoda; class Insecta; order Coleoptera; family Chrysomelidae; genus Diabrotica; species Diabrotica undecimpunctata. Next base: position 64,767,071 of record NC_092809.1, on the reverse strand, counting down.
ACTGTGAGATTTTCTGTATTTGCTTTCCGGGCAATGCTCTCAAGCATTGCAAACTAGCTTAATGTTTTTCTTATTCCCAACATTGTTAATTAAGTATATAATAGTGAATATTTGATCAACGGTTCATTGAATTTTTCTAATTTCACATTAATCTTTCCTAATTTCACATTTGTGTTTGCTGGATGTCAAAGAAGACACCATTTTCCATAGCGGGTGCTATGATTCCAATGGTGTAAAGTACAACCTACATATTTGTTGCCAAAATTACTTTGCTGCTGTCTCGAGTACCGTTTACTGGTATATGAATTTTGTTACGAATTTATTTTGTGTGCTGAACTCTATTAAATCTTTTACTGCGAATTGAAAAGCATGTTTTAACCTTTATTTGTAACATTTATCGTTATTTGTCTTATATGTATACAATCGTCCTAATATCTGCGTTATAAATTGATATTTATGTGGCAATTAGCTGTAAAGTCATTAGTCTTTTCGGTCGTATCATATTTTCTTGATTTTATTTTTGTAGACAAGCGGTTTAGTTTGTGTAATATAATATCCCCAATTCGTTTCATAATATTTTGGTTTAAAACGAATAAACATTATCTACCAAGTGTTTTATTCCAGTTTCGTATGAAAGCAACAGATATTAGATATTATAAATTTCATAGGTACAAATTTGAGATAAAAACCAAATGATAGAGCATATAGTGAAATATAAATATCTTAGAATAGCTGTATCGAGCGAGGATAAGGTTATTGATGAGAAAAAAAAAACCTATCGCTGAGGAAGTGAGAAAGTAATTGGCAAACGCAAAGAGCACTTTAATTATATTAAATGAAATACATTATTAATATAGATTGCATTACAATCTATTATGATACACATATATTCGCACCGCAGAAACAAGACAATAAACACGTTAAGAGAATCTTAATAATAACCAAAATTAAACTTTTAATACACAGAAGAAATAATGATATACAGAAGATATATAAATTAAAAAACTTTATCCACTTATTGTATGCAAGAGAGATACCTCTAGAAAAACTCAAAACGATCGAAAATATATACCAAAACAACACAATAAAAGTAAAAATAGACGAAGAACTAACCGACCCTATTGAAACTGACAATGGGATAAGACAGGGATATTCCCTGAGTCCTTTATTGTTCAACCTGATTATGGATGAAATAATAAAAAAGTAAGAACTTAAAAAGGATACCAAATGGAAGAAAAACAAATTAAAATAATCTGCAATACTACTCTTTCAAAGTGAAGATGATTTACAACGTATCCTGCACCAATTTCATATAAAATTTAACATGTTAATTTCCCCAAAAGAGACAAAATGCATGGTTACAACAGCAAATTTACTAAGATGTTAATTGGAGCTGGAAGGTCAGATAATAGAACAAGTGATGGAATTTAAATATCTAGGCATCACATTATCTAGCTACGGAAAGCTCGAAACTGAAGTGAAAGATCCAGTGAATAGAGCAAACAGAGCCCCAGGCTGCCTAAATGAAACAATACGAAGAAATAAAAATATCGGGAAAGAAACGAAAGGCAGAATTTACAAAACAGTCATCAGACCAATAATGACATACGCGACAGAAACAAGACCTGACACAGAGAGGACAAAAGGGTGTTAGAAACAGCAGAGATGAAAACACTTAGAAAAATTGATGGTAAAATACTATGGGAGAGTGCTAGAGAGCTAGAAGTACAGATATACGACGTAGATGCAAGGTAAAGAACATAAAGAACTGGTTAAGAAATAGAAGAGTAGAATGGAATAATCATATAAGCCGAATGACAACAAATAGACTAGTAAAGACGGCAAGAGACGGTTAACCCATAGGAAAATGATCAGTAGGAAGACCACGAAAACGATGGAACGGCAACTTACTGGAGGCACATTGAAAAACAGACAGAGTCATGTCTATATAAAAAGAAGAAGAAGAAGATACACAGGATAATCATTAAAATAGCTGCAAGAAAGATAAAATAAATCAATCATATTATTGTAGAATAGCAGAGTGTTTAGAGAAAATAATGAATCAGTCATATTAATATAGAATAGCAGAGGACACAGGATTTGTCATAGCCTTGGACAAGTGCCCAATTGAAAAAATAACACAGGTCGTTAAAAAAAGACGGAACTCTAGAAAGAAAATAGAATAGATTTAAAAAAAATAAAAGCATAAACATGTCTTTTCCTACTTTTTTAATATTGAAAATACGTAAATAGAACATTGAATTAAAATGTTACCTTTGATATCTATGATAAACCTATGACCTAAACAGTGGCGCCGATGTATGTAAATGAAATTGTTTACACTTATTTTAACTGTTTATTTTTTTATTATCTATAGATGAGTTGCGACCGATATCACAAACTTATTTATTTTCCACAAAGAGGCCCTTTAATACCTAAAATTATTACTATACAAATCTGATTCGAAATATTGTCAAAAAGTAATACACGGCATGTAAAATTTAAATTTTTAATAAAAAGTAAAAGATTAGGCATTAGTTCTGTGGTTCAAAGAACGAGCCTTTACGAAGATTGAAGTACTAATAAGGCCACCGCAATCGGGCATACCCCGGGTAATGATTAATTAATTAATCGGCTAATTCTTCAGTCACCTCTTTAATATGATTTAATCAAATTGGTCCTATTTAGGACCAACTATTCTAATAACATATGTCTATAACTGTTAAGGGTATTTTTAAAGATCAAGAAACTTTACTTTACTTAAACTTATCAGACATATGAGCTAAACACGAATCTGACTTATTTCTAGCGCAGGGTACACATATAGGGCCTAACCTAGGGTATTTGGTATACAGCTGATCGTTAAAACCGCATTATAGATATAGACATGCTATTTCTGTCGAAAAAGAAGCAAAGAATTACTCTAAGAAGAGAGTTATTCTTATATTGTAGAGTAAGAAAGGACAAGACCAGTCAGCTGAGAGAACCTTTTAACGATGTTGAGCTTGAATCCACCATCTACATATTTAATGAAAAATAATACAACTATCGACATTGAGGATCTGAGCACAAAGCTTATTACGAAATCTGGACCAAACACTACAATGGCTGATCCGGATGATGAACAACTGTATTCAAATTATGGAGATACCCAAAGTCTAGAGACAAGCCAAAGTTGTTAACTTGCTTAAACCTGGCAAAAACTCCAACGACTACAAAAACTATCGGCCAATATCTTTATTTTGTCAGCTATTCAAAATACTTTTGCACAAGATCGTTAATATGATATCACCGATATTAGAAGAAAAACTTAAATTAAAATGCAAAAGTGGCTATAGATAGGGAAGATTATGTACATCACAAATACTAAATCAAAGACCAGTACGAAAAATATCGGGTATCAGGGGTGGTATTTTTCACTCTAAATGCCGCTTACGACACCTTAAATTACAGAATATTTCTCCAAAAACTATATGATATCCCCTTACATAACAAAGTCACTTATATTGTCTCCATATACCTACACAAGAGAAAATTTTTTGTATCACATAATGGTAAGAATAGCAGTTGAAGAACAGTCTCGCTTGGGGTACCATAAAGGCACCTACACTGTATAACATATTTATTTTGAGATAACCTTCTATCGAGATATCATATTTAGTACACAAATAAGAGCAGAACTAAAATAATAAAAAAAGCTTTATACAAGATATTGCAGAAGATTGGATAAAATAAAAGTAGTTTTTATTAATCGGATGCTTACATAAAACGTACAAAGACATACTCACGTAAACAAAATATATTACGAAATTTCTGTAATTAAAAAAAACATCGAGTTCAGCATTGAACTAATAAAATTATATTAAATAAAAAAACAACATTATTTTTAAAATGCAGAAAAAATAAAATTTTCTATGCAAGCGAACATTTCATTAAATAATAAGCCCAAATCCTTTTGTATCTATATACCTGTTTTTTAAAGAACCAGTTACCTTTTAGTACGTAGTTATACCAGGTAATACGATATCCTCTGTTACACAGTGTAATGCGTATGACATTACACTGTCTGCAAACAGTAGATAAAAATAAGGAGCCCATATAAACCGTTCACGGTATATGTTGAAAATATACGGTATAATCGCACAGTTGCCAAACTCTCAGAGCTTACTTAAACCGATAAACGTATGGTTGAAATATACAATGAAGAAGATCTGAACGACCCCTATAATATATACACGTGAACTAAACGATATACATTTATGATACAGGGGTATTTACGGGCTCCAAAAAATTTTTACAAATTATTAAACTCTACATGTTGATGAATCGACAGAACCAATATTATGGAATGGTCAAGTGAGCTCCGTATATCGGTATCCACTTGACCACGGAGCTCAATCGAACCTGCATTTTAACATGGGCGGAGTCCACTTTATGCCGTAGATATATATATATATATATATATATATATATATATATATATATATATATATATATATATATATATATATATATATATATATATATTATATATATATATATCTACGGCATAAAGTGGACTCCGCCCATGTTAAAATTCAGGTTCAAGTGAGCTCCGTGGTCAAGTGGCCACCGATATACGGAGCTCACTTGACCATTCCATAATATTGGCTCTGTCGATTCGTCAACATGTATAGTTTCACAATTTTTAAAAATTTTGTGGAGCCCCTAAGTACCCCTGTATCATGAATGTATATCGCTTAGTTCACGTGTATATATTATAGGGGTCGTTCAGATCTTGTTCCGTGTATATTGGAACCATACGTATATCGGTTTAAGTAAGCTCTGATAGTTTGGCAACTATGGGATTAAGCGTTTATTTCCAGCGTATATTCTAAACGGTTCATATAGACTCCTTACTTTTGTTATCATTCATACGCATTACAGTATGTAACAGATATGTATACTACCAAATACCTGTTTTTGGTAGGTACGTGCTTTTCTAAAAATAGATTTATAGATACAAAAGGATTTCATTACCAAGTTGGATGTGTTTTTTCATATGCGAAAATTTCCTAATGTATTTTGTTAACGTGAGTATGTCTTTATACGTTTTATTTAAGAATCCGGTTAATAAGAACTTCTTTTATTTCATCCATTGTTTCATGATATCTTATATACAGCTTTTTTATTATTTTATTTCTTCTATTTTATTATTTTATATTTTTCTGGATTCTATTTCTTATTATTCTATTTTTTAATTCTGGATAGAAGGTTATCTCAAAATAAATATTTAAGTGCTAAAATACGAGTAGATATTTTTTTGTTAAAATGGGTAGTAGTGCACAAAAAAGGGAAGAATGATTAATTTTTCTAAGGTGGATTGATAGCTACGATATTGTAGAGCTTATGTATGGATGTGAGTCTTAATATTCCCTGAATTTGGCTGACTAATTATAACTAAATATTTTATAAGTTATTTAAATAACTATTTATAAGCGGCATTTAGATTAACAAATACCACTCCTCATACCTGATATTTTTCGTACCGTAATTTCCATCAAGTAACGGTCGAATCTATCACTTACTAAAAGAGTACGAAAAGACCTGCTTATGCTTTACAGTATGGGTACTTTAGTACAAAGTACCCTTTGCTTTTGCCAATTGCTTTGTCACTTTCTCAGCGATGGGTCTCCCTTTTGCTCATCAATAATGTTCCCACTCGATATAGTTATTCTAAGATATTCAGATTTCACTATATGCTCTACATTTAGTTTTATCTCCTATTAATTTACAACTACGGTGAAATCTTTATAATATATCTGATGCATTGATAATAAAGTGGAGTAGAATACTTGGTAGATAATATTTATTTGTTTTGAGTATACTTATTTTACGACCTAGTACATAAAAAAATTAATACTTGTGTGCTCAGTGCTTTCTAAGTCTGTAAAACATAAATATGCTTCCATATTAGATTATACATTTATTAAGAATGTCCACTCTCTGAATTGAAGTTTTTATCTTAAAATATGACTGTGTCCCACAATCTTTCACAAAAGTTATTCTTTTCTGAAATTTTCTGAATAAGGTTCAGTAGGTTTTTATATTTTGTTTTACGTTTTAATCTTTAAATCGGAGTTCATTTTTTGAAAAACTATAAACATGTGACAACAAATTGCTATATGAACGGCGTTATACATCACTAGACCCAGCCCCATTTCCTTAAATTGTGGATTATGGCGCTTTCTGGTGGAAAAGAGGAACAACAGGATAACATCAGGTGTAGACCAAACAAAAGAAATTAGGACACGCATTGAAATAGCACGTGCATTATTTTTTAAACTTAAAAAGTTTCTTTATTTTCGGGATATAAAGTTAGAGCCTGAGAATGCTTCGATGTTACGTGTTCTCTACTTTTCTTTATGGCTTGGAAGCGTGAACACTAAAACAAGTCCATCTGAATAAGTTGGCCGCCTTTGAATTTTGGTGTTACAGAAGAATCCTATGAATATCATGGATTTAAAGAATGTTAAACGTGGAAGTAACTAGAATGATAGGAAATGGGGCGGAAATATTATTAACTATCAAAAGACGAAAACTTGAGTACTTAGGACATGTGATGAGAGGGCAAAAATACGCATTATTACAACTTATTATGCAAGGCAAAATCCGAGGAAAGCGAAATGTGGGAAGACGAAGAATATTCTGGCTTAAAAACTTAAGGGAATGGTTTGAATGTAGTAGTGCAGAACTTTATAGAGCGGCAGTCAACAGAGTCCGTATAGCCATGATGATTTCCAACCTTCGATAGAAGATGGAACTTAAAGAAGAAGATAGAAAAAAGCATAAACTATCTACGTAATAAATCCCATTAACCTGTTAGTAACGGATAACCAGATATATTTAAAAAGATTAAGTACCTTTCTTTTTATTTTGGATTTTGAATTTTGCATAACTAGAGCAAGCGACTATTTTTTGTGTATTAGTTTTGGACCAAGCGCCTCTTGCGAGCGTTTTAATGATTGTAAATCGAATATTTGGCAACATATGTACATAAACGTGGTTAACAATGGTGACGTTGGCAACTTGTTGAGGCATTTAGGTTAAGAAGTAGTTTCAGTTATTGCTTAAATTTTTCTATAATAGTCACATTACAGAAGAGCTAACACAAAAAGAGAATACTTAACAAAAGACATTACATTAAGTAAAATGTATGAATTGTATATTAAAGAAGCAGACAATGACCTTGTTAAATTTTCGTTTTACAAAAAAATGTTTTTAACACGATTTAATCTTCAAAGAAAAAAGTTGAAAAAAGATACTTGTAGTAGATGTGATTGTTTCGAATTAGAAATTAAAAATTGCGCAGATAACGAACAATTAAGCGTTAAAAAAAGAAAAAATGTGCACTTAGAAGAAAGAAAGCTAGACATGAAGATAAGCAACGATCAACCAAAAGTGGAAACCTTTTGTTTTGATTTAAAGAAAAACTCTTCCCCTTTCGAGAATTCTAATAAATATTGTATATTATAAGCGTCAATTATGTATTTACAACCTTGGTATCCATAGCGCCAAGGATAAAAAAGGTCATTGTTATATTTGGATAGAAGGTGAAGCTGGTCGGGGAGCCCAGGACGTAGGCATTTGTCTTAAGAAACACATTGAAGAAAATGTTACTTCTGCAAAACATGTAATTTTGTGGTCAGACTCTTGTGGCGGCCAAAACCGCAGCATTAAAATAGTTTTGATTCTGAAAATGATTTTGGAAACTCATCCTACCATTGAAAAAATTACATTACGCTATTACTTTCCTAGTCATAGCTTTTACCCAATGGTATTGATTTTGGAGATTTTGAAAATGCCCTAAAATTTCAACAACGTTTATATACCGTTGATGATTACCTAAACGTGATGAAAAAATTCCGTAAAAAGAACCCACTAGTAGTTCACAGAATGAAAAAAAAAAGAATTCGTCAAGCTAAGAAGAAATACAAGCGAATCAACAGAAGAGACCAATTTAATAGATCTTGATAAAATATTAAAGTTAACAACTACAATTTCGTAAATATGGAACACTTTAAATATCTTAGATAAATAATCACGGTTAATAATAATGCCACTAAAGAAATACAGATCATAATTTAAACTTTTTACCTATTTTAATACATAGATGCTAATCATGGACAATGACTAAAACGGATAAGGAAGAACTACGAATATTTGAAAGGAAAATAATAGGAAAATTGTTTTAACCTCATTATCATATAGCTACAAATCCGTATAGAAGAAGAACACATACTGAATAAAGAAAGCTCTTATAACGATATTGTTTAGGAAAATAAATTGCTTAAGGTAGATGCAAAACATCCAATCATATCTCAAAAAATTAACATCGTGAAGGTTCTTCTCTGAACCCCATAACAAATGGCTAATCTTTTACTTTTTATTAAAAATTTAAATTTTAATAAGTCACGTAAATAACGTTTTAAAAGTGCCTTTCCTGAGATAACTTTTTTTAAGCCTGGTTTGTTTGATTACATGTAATTGATTTGATAGTCCCCAACAGATGAGTATTGACTATAGGTATGATAGCAGGTAGTTGAACAGGCATGTGTTGATAAATATGATGGGTCGGTAGATAGTCTCATTATTCCTAAATCTGACCTCATGTTACCTTCCCCCTTCATTTGTGGAAGTCCTAAAGGCATTTTTTCTCTTGGGGCATCCTCCCAATTTAACTTGGCAATGTAGTTATTATAGAGCCTTTGGATATAGCCAGCGCAACTTTAGCATTGAGATTTAGCTTCTTACACGACGTTGTTTTCTTTATATATGTGTTTGGCCTTGGCATTAGTTCCGTTCGGTATTGGTTAGTACGCGGACCTTTGTAAGTCGGAAAATACTTCTGATGGCTTTTCTAGCAATCCTGATCTAATTAATACCTGAGTTTTACGTACATTGTTTTGTTAGCGTTCTGGCCACATATCCACACATTAGCACTGGCTTAATCACTGTTTTATATATCCTGATTTAAGAAAGTCGTATTAGACCTCTGAGTTTAAAAGTATTATACGAGTTATATATACATCAGTTAGCTACCTGAATATTTCCTTTTATTTCTTATGTTACAAAGTTATCTACGATATCTAAAATGTTGCAATCCTTTAAAATTATATGGGTCTATTGTTACGTTATGCCCTACTCTACGTCATCTCTTTTGTATGTTAAAGAACATTTATATGCTTTATTACTGACTATTAGACCGTTTTTTTTTATGCTAATATCATTATTTTATAGCATTCTAATAATTTATGGATTAAATCCGGATAGCAAATTGATATTCTTCACTTTCTCGGAAAAATAATATTCTAACACACAAAATCTTATTAAATTGCCAAAACCTTCCTTGCATATTCTATTCACTCATGGGGGGCAGCAGCAATATCAGTACCATAATAAGGCGTATAGTACTGGACTGGCTAATCATTGGATAATAGGAAGCATGAGTTTTAATGTTTTCGGGACTGCCATCTGTTAGCAGAGAGCAGAGATATCAGTACCAAGTTAATGCATATAGTAATTGTTGCTTGAACTTTATTATTATTAAACAACACTATATTTTCTAGTAAAATCATCATGACTTTACAGTAAGACAAATTTTCGAACGTTGCTTATGGAAACATCATGTACATACCACCAGGTTCCCTATGTCGATATCCAGCAAAATCGTTGTAATAAGAAGACGGCAAACAAAAATCCAGAGATAAAAATATGCACCAAGAAAGTCTGTTTTATTCAACAGTCGAATAAACTACAGATTCTTGATTCAAATAGTCAAAAAATCAATAAACAGCTTAGTAAAATAGAAATAACGCCTATTTAAGATGTAATCCATTAACGGGCCAAGGTACAAAGCACTCCTGGCATATGCTAATGATATGGATCTCATAAGAAACTCTCTCCGGTCCGCAAACATCTTTAACAAAGTGCACGAAAAATGTTTTACTTAAAATCAACGAAATGAAAACCGAATACAAGCGAATCAACAGAAGAGACCAATTTAATAAATTTAGAAAAAACATTTAAGTCAACAACTACAATTTCGGAAGTATGGAACACTTTAAATTTGCTGTGGCAAAAATCATCATACTTGGGTTACATTGATATATTTATGTGGCAATAAGCTGTAAAAGTCATTGCCTTTTTCCTGTCGGATCATATTTTAGCATATCATATTTTGAGTGAAATTAATCCTAAATGCGTCTAATAATATTAAGTTTGTAAAACAGCTGTCCTTTTATGCTCATACTTTCACCTTTTGTAAAACAGTCTGTGTAAATATAAGGGATTTATATAATCTTTTCATTTCGTAATCTTTTCGTTTTATAATTATAGTTCTCTTGCTTTTATTTTCTATGGTAATACATATACATACCCAATTCAAAAGGGAGAAAACCAGCGACTTCTAAATTAAACATAAACATTATTCTCTCTTTCTCCCTATATGTTATATAAAGATCATCGTCATCGTATAGTCAGAACGGAACAAGATTCTATTGCCTTTTCTTCTTTTTGTCTTCTCTTTCCTATTGAAAATACAGCCAGGTAAATGACGTTTTTAAAATTTATGGCAATATTTCTGAAGTGCCTTTCCTTCGATAATTTTTTTAAGCCTAGTTCGTTTGATTACATGTAATTGATTTGATATTCCACAACAGATAAGTATTGATTGTAGGTAGGATAGCAGGTGTTGATAAATATAATGGGTCGGTAGATAGTCTCATTATTCCTAAATCTGACCATATGTTACCTCCTCCTTCATTTGTGGAAGTCTTAAAGGCATTTTTTCTCTTGGGGCATCCTCCCAATTTAACTTGGCAATGCAGTTATTATAGAGTCTTTGGATAAAGCCAGCGCAACTTTAGCACTGAGATTTAGTTTCTTGTACGACGTTGCTATCTTTATATATGTGTTTGACCTTGGAATTAGCTCTGTTCGGTATTGTTTAGTACTCGGACCTCTGTAAGTCGGAAAATACCTCTGATGGCTTTTCTAGCAATCCTGGTCTAATTAATACGTTCTCGTCACGTATCCACACATTAGCACTGGTTTGATCACTATTTTATATATCCTGATTTTAGAGATTCGAATTAGACTTCTGGATTTAAAAGAGGGTTATATATATATAAACATCAGTTAGCTACCTAAATATTCCCTTTTATTTTTTATGTAACAACATTACCTACGGCATCTAAGACGCTGCAATCTTTCAAAATTATATGGTTTTATTGTTCCGTTATGCCCTACTCTCGATCCTCTCTTTTGTATGTTAACGAACATTTATTTGATTTTCTCATTAGTGACTATTAGACCATCAGTCAGACTATCAGTCAGACTATCAGTCAGTCCCACGGATTCTGGGGGGGCAAAATTCTGACATATTTTAGAAAACCATCTAACAGATATATATCTCTAAAAATTGCAACTTTCAATGCAAGAACCCTGCTATCAGAAGAAAAATTCATAGAAATGGAATCTGAACTTGATAAAATCAATTGGGACATTGTTGGAGTCGCTGAGGTAAGGTTCAACATGCCCTCAAAAATATGAAAAATAATAGAGCTCCGGGGGAAGATGGTGTAGTCATTGAGACAATTAAACTAGGAGGTCCACTTTTGATGTCCCGAATCCAAATACTTTTTAATCTATGTCTGCATAGTGAAAACATTCCAAGTAAATGGAAAAATTCGGTTACAATCCTCCTCCACAAAAAAGGGGATAAATCAGATCTCGAAAACTATAGGCCAATTAGTTTGCTTAACTACCTATACAAGCTCTTTACTCGAATACTGACAAACAGATTAGAAGCAAAACTCGATTTCTATCAATCAGAAGAACAGGCAGGATTTCGAGCGGGACACGGAACTATCGAATATAACAGACCCCTTGCTCTTATCTTTGTCGACTTCCACAAAGCATTTGACACAGTCGAAACAGTTGCTATCTTAAAAGCACTATCAGAATGCAGAATAGATCACAGGTATGCAAATATTATTCGAAATATATACGAAAATGCGACAACAACCGTTAACCTCCATTGCACTGAGAAGATAAAAATTGGCAGAGGGATGCGGCAGGGAGATACCTTGTCGCCAAAACTATTTATAACAGTTATGGAGTACGCATTTAAAAGGCTAGAGTTTGAATCAAAGGGTATTAGAATCGATGGAAAGATATTCAATCATCTCAGATATGCCGATGATATTGTTCTCATAAGAGACAACTTAGGAGAAGCCAGAGTTATGCTACAACAACTACAGCAAGTAACCCAGAAAGTCGGTTTAAAAATAAACTATGGAAAAACAAAAATGATGACCAATCTCGTCCCCAATGAGCTAATAGAAATCGAAAAGTCGCCCATAGAACTTGTGGAAAAATATGTGTATTTGGGTCACGAAATAAGGTTAACGCGAGATAACCAAACATGCGAGCTACTCAGAAGAATAAGTCTGGGTTGGGCTGCATTAGGAAAAATGAGAGACGTATTTAAAACAAATATACCGATCCATTTAAAAAGAAAAGCTTTTAACCAGTGCGTTCTACCAGTCGTCACATACGGAGCAGAAACCTTAACTCTCACAAAAACATCTGCCGAAAAATTGAGAAGGACACAACGAAAGATGGAGAGATCAATGCTTGGAATAAACTTAAGCAATAGAATAAGAAACGGGGCAGTTCGTAGACGAACCGGAGTGGAAGACATTATCGAACATATTACAAAAAAAATTGAGATGGGCAGGACATGTTGTAAGAATGAAAGACAACAGTTGGACAAAAAAATTGCTTGAGTGGAGACCACGGGCTGACAAGCGAAGCCGAGGAAGACCCCCAAAGCGATGGACCGACGACCTCAAAAGAATCGTGACCAATTCGATAGCAGAGGCGCAGAACAGAAGCAGATGGAAAAGTCTAGAGGAGGCTTATGTTCAACAATGGACAACTCAGGGCTGATTGATGATGATGATAATGACTATTAGACCGCTTTTTTTTGCTGCTACTAGCATTATTTTAGAGCATTCTATTATTTAATTTATGGATTAAATCCGGATAGCAAATAGATATTCTTCACTTTCTCGGAGAAATAATATTCTAACACACAAAATCCTATTAAATTGTCAAAACCTTCCTTGCATATTCTATTCACTTATGAGGAGCAACAGCAATATCAGTGCCATAATAAGGCTTATAGTTCTGGACTGGCTAATTGTTGGATAATGAGAAGCATGAGTGTAGCAGTTTTAATGTTTTCGGGACTGCTACCTGGTATCGGGGAGCAGAATTATCATTACCGAGCTAATGCATATAGGAATTGTTGCTTGAACTTTATTATTATTAAACGACACTATATTTCCTAGTAAAATAATCATAAATTTACAGTAAGAAAAATTTTTGAACGTTGGTTATGAAAACATCATGTACATACCACCGTGTTCACTATGTCCATATCCAGCAAAATCCTTGTAATAATGATACTGGAAACCAAAGATGAAAATATGTTCCAAGAAACTCTGTGTTATAAAACAGTCGAATAAAATACAGATTCTCGATTACAATAATCAAAAAATTAATGAACAGCTTACTAAAATAGAAATAACGCCTATTTAAGATGTAATCCATTAACGACCCAAGAGACAAAGAACTCCTAGCATATGCTAATGATATAGAACTCATAACTCTAATGAGAAACTCTTCGGTCCACAAACTTCAATGAAGTGAAGAGAGCACAAAAAATGTTTGACTTAAAATCAACGAAATGAAAACCAAATACAAGCGAATCAACAGAAAACCAATCAACCAATTCAATAAATTTAGAAAAAACATTAAAGTCAACAACTACAATTTCGAAAGTATGGAACACTTTAAATATCTTAGATCACTAATCACGGTTAATAATAATGCCACTAAAGAAATACAGAGCATAATTCAAACTTTAGACCTATTTTAATACATGGATGTGAGTCATGGAGAATGACTAAAACAAATAAGGAAGCACTCCGAATATTTGAAAGGAAAATAATCAGAAATTTTTATTTAACTCCATTATCATAACTACTATTTAAATGGGAATAAGCAACAATTAGAGGTTAAAGTTAGTTTATTGACGTTTCAATTTCCACTTCGGAAATCATTCTCACTAATGTTTGTATTTTGAGAACGATTTCCGAAGTGGAAATTGAAACGTCAATAAACTAACTTTAAGCTTTAATTGTGGCTTATTCCCATTTAAATAGTAATTACTTTAAAATGCCACAAAAAAATAGCTTAAGAACTCATTATCATATCGCTACAAATCCGTATAGAATAAGAAAACATACTGAATAAAGAAAGCTCGCATAACGATATTGTTCAGGAAAATAAATCCCTTAAGGTATATCGGATACGTGCATAGACGCCAAGATGTCAAACTTGTAGAACTGGTGTGGAAGGAAGTTAGCACAGAAGAATGCCACTTGGGCATGTCAGTATACAATGGAGAGAAAACATCCAATCATATCTCAAAAAATGAACATTTCATTTGATTGCAGATTCGTGGAAAATCGATCAACTTGGAGATAAGTTGTAATCAGCGAAGACCTACCCAGTGTTGTAGCGCTACGTAGTGATAATGATAAAGAGAAAGGAGAAACAGTGACAAAAACAACATAAATGGACTATGGAGCAAAGCTGCTTCAAAATCTTTGATTGGAGAGGATTTAAATGAAAGTATAAGAAATACAATGGATGATTGATGGATTCGAGAAACTTGAGACTTGAGAAAGGCACTCTCCCAAACAGCTGTGGTGATAAGATAGAAATAATTTTGTAGAAGTTTTGCTGTTTTATTGTTAAACAAAATGGAATTAACATACGTCATTATATACGCTAAAATAACTAGACAACTTATATGATACGGACATATAAGGAGAAAGTTTAATGATACAATAATCTACCCAATATTTGTTATGAGTAAAAACGATATGAATAAACAAAATAAAGAAAACCATGGCAAAAGGCAAAAAGAGTAATGATTTAAAAATGAGAGAGGTATCCTGTGGATAACATGTACTTAATTAGGAACGAATGGAGATGAAGATCAGAAGACGACAAAGAACGTTTTAAATTGATAAATGTATACAATTTTTAACAATGTATATTTATAGGTCATTATTAGGGCCAACGTTCTAATTTTATGTAAAATAACACTTTTCAAGTTGGATCGGTTACAGCACGGTGGAATCAAATACACCCAAAGTTAAAAACTATCGATGTTTATATGAAAGATGAAACCTTATGGCACATGACCGTGCAATCTTGACACCTACACATTATCACATAATTGTGAACGGTATATTGTACCTAATTACTAAGAAGTTTGTTATTTTATTCTAAGAATAAGTTTAATAATTTACGGGAGATTTAATGTATTTAAAATTTTACAGGATCCGGTATCGTAATAAGAAGTCAAATTTCACTACAACTCCATTAAAACTTGTTAAATTTTACGTTGGATATTCTTTTTGTGAATATAATAAGTAAAAATACAGTAAGTTTCATCTTCTTATTGTGCCGTATTCTAATTAAGGTTAGCGATTACTTCTTTAAACGCTTCCCATAAATTATTATAGTTTAAATTTAACTACTTTATGAAACAAATATTGCACGTCATAAATTGCAGGAATTGAAAAATTACAAAAAAAAAATTACAATTTTATGTAGTTTATTATAATCCTACCGAAGGGCTTCTACTTTCTTAAACTGTTACACGACTACTCTACTCGATGTTAGTACATTTAGAGACTAAATGTTTAAGTGCATATACATTTTAACAAAAAATAATAATAAATAAAACGAAAACTAGCCATTTCCAAGTTTATAATAAATACTTTTTTAAGTTTGAAAATAATTAAAGCAAGTAATATAAATAACCACCATAAAATATTTAACTACATTAACCAAGTACCTATTTGTGAAATTTCTCGATGACTAAATTGATTGATATTTAAATAAATTTGAAGTTCCAAAACGTACCTGCTGAAAAATTTAAAAATCTACGACTAATCAAATTATTGGCAACATCGGAGGAGTTTAGTTGTGTACGCAAAGAAATGTTTACGGATCCCAAAAGTGTTTTAACCTATTACGGAGTCCACTTAATCCGACGTGTTGGTCGGAGTCCACATAAAGCGCTACCCAGATAATAATATACACGATGTATATTCGCCTGGAGTTAGTATAATACAGTTTTAGTACGGAGCCCCCATTAACCGCTAGATCTATATATATATATATATAGATATATTGCCAATAATTTGATTAGTCGTAGATTTTTAAATTTTACAGCAGGTACGTTTTGGAACTTCAAGTTTATTTAAATATCAATCAATTTAGTCATCGAGAAATTTCACAAATACGTACTTGGTTAATGTAGTTAAATATTTTAATAATTATAATTTATATTACTTGCTTTAATTATAGATAAACTGAAATTAGTGTCTATTATAAACTTTGAATAGGCAAGTGTCCATGTTTATGTACTAGAATTTTTTTTAATACATTGGCACTGAAATATTTATTATATTATAAATGTACTTTCCGATGTTTCGATTGCTATAGTGTATGACTTACAATATTTGTTTCATCAAGCAGTAAAATTTAAATTATAATAATTTATAAATCAATCTTAAAATTATAATTTTTTACTGTCTAATTTAAATATTTCGATTTTTTAATGTAAGGAATTCAATATACTACTATACTTTAGATACACATAAACACATAGATATAATATTTCGGTGTCTTATGGTATAATTTTAGCCAACATATCTATTACAATTACATATAATATGTTCGGCCTTATCGTTTTAAATACTTTGTCGCTTGTGCAAGCTATCATTGTTTTCAATGTTAAATCATTGTTTTTTGTATCTTGCGTTGTCAGGCATATAATTTTTAATTTAGAAGTACATGTATGTATAATATTCTTTTTTCTGTCACTTGGTTTAAATATAGTACACTTACATTCTTCTTGCTTATTTATTTTTATTCGTAATACTTATAAAGTATGTAATAACGTACCCGTTGTTGCAAAAATCAACAACGGGTACGAAAGATATCAGGTATTAGGGGTAGTATTTGTCAATCGAAATGCCGCTTACGACATATTAAATTAGAGAAAATTTCTCCAAAAATTCTATGACGTCCCCTTAGATAAAAACATCACTTGTTTTATTCACAATCTAGATTGAATTGCTCTCTTCTGTTGATTCGCTTGTATTTTTTTTTCATTTTGTTGATTTTAAGTAAAACATTTTTCGTGTTCTCTTCACTTTGTTGAAGATGTCGCAGACGGGAGAGAGTTTCTTATGAGATCAATATCATTACCATATGCTACAAGTGCTTGGTACTTTGGGCCATTAATGGATTGCATTTTAAATAGGCGATTTCTATTTTAGTAAGCTGTTCTTTAATTTTTTGAATATTTGAATTGAGAATCTGTATATTATTCGACTGTTTTATAACAGTGTTTCTTGTGTTATAGAATATAGTGCTGTTTATATAGTGCTGTTTAATAATAATAAAGTTTATGCAACAATTCATATATGCAATAACTTGGTACTGATATCTCTGCTCCTCCATACCAGGTAGCAGTCCCGAAAACATTAAAACTGCTACACTCATGCTTCCTATTATCCAACGATTAGCCAGTCCAGGACTATACCCTTATTATGGTACTAATATTGCTGCTGTCCCTTATAAGTGAATAAAATATGCAAGGAAGGTTTTGGCAATTTAATAGGATTTTTTATGTTAGAATATTATTACTCCGAGAAAGTGAAAAATATCTATTTGTTATACGGATTTAATCTATAGATGAAATATTAGAATGCTATTAGCAGCAAATAATATGGCAGATAATATGCTGGAATTAGCAGTAGCATGTACTAACAGTGGCCATACCTAGTCCACTGTTAGTACATGCTTTTAGAAAAGAGAAAGCCAACTTATCCAATTTAAAAGCAGACAAAATTAATTCCAAATATGGATCGTAAGCCAATCCCTTATGTAAAGACTCTAAAATAATAATTAGTGAAACTGTAAGCCAACAGCATAAAGTGCTGGTACTAGATATACAAGTAAAATATGAAATAAAACCAAAATATCGAGAAGAGTCACAAAAACAATTAATTGACGTTAACAAGCGACAAAGTAGTTCAATTTAGAACAGAAATAAAAAAAGAATGTGTTGGAATATGGAAAAAGGTCATAATGAAATTTGGAGAAATGTGTCAAAAATTATTAAAGAGGGTGTAACTAAAATACTTGAAAAAATCTCAGAAAATTGACTTAAAAATTGGTAAATATAGATAGTCAGACGATGTTTAAGACAATATAAAAGACAAGAGAAGATTATATAAGGAGGGACAAGAAAAAATATCAGAATAAGATTATCAAAAGTATCAAATAGATAAAGAGGAAGCAAATGTGCGGTAGCACAATCTAAGGTAGCAGCGCATGAAACGCTGTACAATGAACTGAGTACTAAGAAAAAAACATATACAAAATTGCTAAAAGTGGAGCAAAGAAAACCAAAGATTTTAATCAGATTAAATGTATACGAAATAAATACATTAAACTATTTATGCAAGGAAAGGATGTAAAAAATAGCTACAAGGAGTTCTTTAACGACCAATTAAACTAAGAGTTTGAGAAAGCATCTATAGAGGCAACAGAGACAGTAATAGCAATGGTGCCGAAAATGACGACCGCGGAAGTAATTTAAGAGCTACATAAGATGAAAAAAGAAAAGGCATAGGTCCTGATGGCATCCCTGGATATATATGATCAGCATTAGGAAAATCAGGAACAAGTTGGCTAACAGGACTATTTAATAGAATTTTGAAAGTAAGGCGAATACCGGATGAATGGAGAAGTAGCATTCTAGTACCTGTATACAAAAACAAAGTAGATGGTAAACTCTGTACAAACTATAGAGCCCTAAAACTACTCTGTAACACCATGAAACTATGGGAGAGAATAATTGATAGTAGGATACAGGAAGAAACAGAAATATTCAGTTTAAATTCATGCAAGGCAAATCAACAACGGATGCAATTTTTATCATAAGGCAAGTAATGGAAAACTAATGTTAGAACAAGTGAGGGTAAGACTGATAAATTTCATTTGAGAATAGTATTGCATCAGTGGTCAGTGCTAATCCCTTATCTCTTCTAATTAGTGTTGGAAAAATTCACGAAAACATGTCAAGGAGATATTCCTTGGTGCCTGATGTATGCTAACGATGTGGTGTTAGTAAGAGATAAGGAGAGATAATTGAATTAATGATTGAGACAATGGAGATGGGCGCTTGAGCAAAAGGTCTAAAAATAAGGCAAACAAAAACAGAGTATTAAAGTGTGCATTTAAAAACCAACTTCAGCTTTACTTTAAATCAGGTTATATTTATTTATATAAGTTAATGAAACCAATAATAAAAAAAGGAGCTGATTCCAAACCGATAATTTTTATTCAGAGATAAAAAGTATCTCATGATTAATTGAATATACAGAATTATCGATATAACTAAGTGAGAAACTTGTTGAGAAATACGTTTTAGAAAAAAAAATTGTGCTAGCCTTTTTTGACATTGCTTAGGCCTTTGCTAAAGTATAGCATGGGAGTTTAACCTACAAATAGTATACCTATTAGAGCCTAAACTAAACGAGTCCAAATTAATTCACGTCAAGTTTATACATCTGAAAATCTAAAACATTCAATTTACAAAAAACGATGTCTAAATACCTTATGCATCTTTCACAATTACCTGTACCAATGAGACCTGTACTTGAGACTTCTATAGTATATTAAAAAAAAAGGGAGGAACTAAATTATCAGAAAATGTATCCGCAACTCCTATAGTCATTAACTTGGTACTGATATCTCTGCTCCCCGATTTCAGTAAGCAGTCACCAAACCATTAAAACTGCTACATCCATGTTTCCTATTATCCAACGATTAGCCAGTCCAGGACTATATGCATTATTATGGTAGGTACTGATATTGCTGCTGCCCCTCATAAATAAATAGAATATGCAAGGAAGTTTTTGGCAATTTAATACGGTTTTTGTGTGTTACACTATAAATTCTCCGAGAAAGTAAAGAATATCACTATCCGCTATCCGAATTTAATCCATAGATTAAATATTAGAATACTATAGAATAATGCTATTACCAGCAAAAAAAAACGGTATAATAGTAACGATAAAACCAAATAAATCTTTATTAACAGACAAAAGAGATGATGTAGAATAGAGCATATAACGTAACAATAGACCCATAAAATTTTGAAAAATTGGAGCGTTTTAGATATCGCAGATAACGTTGTCACATAAGAGATAAAAGGGAAAATTCAGGTAGCAAACTGATATATGTATCACCTCATAACACTTTTAAATCCAGATATGTAATGCGAACTACTAAAATCAGGATATATAAAATAATGTAAGTAAAACTCAGGTATTACTGAGATCAGGATTGCTAGAAAAGCCCTCAGAAGTGTTTTACGACCGGGAACTAATGCTAAGGTCAAACAGGTATATAAAAATTGCACCGTCGTACAAGAAATTAAATCTCAACGCTAAAGTTATTGTTTTGCACTTTGTCTTGATTTGTGATCTTATTCATAACATAATTATCTATTTCTTTCTACGACGCTCAATCGGCTCTTATTTTATTTTTTCATTGTTTGTGTTTTACTTACGTACGTAGATTCTTATTTTTTTTTACTGCGGGATGTATTTTTGGATTTAATTTTTTTGCTTAAAACGTAGCAATTGCCAGCTTGTATTCTGTTGTTATTCTCTTTTGTAGTGTTTTTGTTAAAAGTGCTTTTAAATTCCAAATATTTAGACCGATGAAACATTTCAAAGTGATAGCCATATATTTTTTTATTATCGTTGATTTGGAGGACCCTTTTTTGCGCTTTTTTCTATTTAATGTATTAATGCTTTTTGCTTACCAATAATTATTTTCGCTACTATATTAAACTTATCGTCGAAGGTCCGTATAATATGAGGACCTTAATTATTAAACTGTGAGATTTTCTGTATTTGCTTTCCGGGAGATGCTCTCCAAAACGATGGTAAACACGATTGGAGACAGGGCATCTTCCTGTTTGAGGTCACTGGACATTTGAAAGTAAGTTGGCAGTTACTTTTCTTATGTATGCCTAGTTCTTCCATTGCATTTTAGTTACAATCTTATAATTATATCATATGTTTGTTGGAAATCTATAAATAACTAGCTTAATGTTTTTTTTATTCCCAACATTTTTCATTAAGTATATAATAGTGAATATTTGATCAACGGTTCATTGAATTTTCCTAATTTCGCATTAATCTTTCCTAATTTCACATTTGTGGTTGCTGGATGTCAAAGAAGACACCATTTTCCATAGCGGGTACTATGATTCCAATGGAGTAAAGTACAACCTACATATTTGTTGCCAAAATTACTTTGCTGCTGTATCGAGTACCGTTTACTGGTATATGAATTTTGTTACGAATTTATACTGTGTGCTGAACTTTATTAAATCTTTTACCGCGAATTGAAAAGCATGTTTTAACCTTTATTTGTAACATTTTTCGTTACCGTTTAGTGAAACATTATACGTTTATCTAAATAAGTATTTTTGCTTTACATTGATATTTATGTGGCAATTAGCTGTAAAGTCATTAGTCTTTCTTGTCGTGTCATATTTTCTTGATTTTTTTGTAGACAAGCGGTTTAGTTTGTGTAATATAATATCCCCAATTCGTTTCATAATATATTGTTTTCAAAACAGCTGTTAGGCGAGTTCATTCACTTTTTAAAGCACTTTGATTTTTAATATTTTGACCACGCATATTTAGGTTTTCCAATATTTGCGATTTGTATAATCTTTATGTATATAATTATCTGTTTATTGATTTTACTTTTTAAATAGAGTTTGGAATGGAATCTTCCTGTTTGAAATCAATGTACATTTGAAAATAAGTCGACAGTATTCTTTTCTGTAATGGTATTTCATAGTTTTATTCTTATGATTATATCAGTCTTTGTTTAAAATCTATAAATAACTAGTTTAATGATTTTTTTTGTATGTATTCCCAACATTTCTCATTAACTGCCTAATAGTGAATAATTGATCAACGATTTATTAAGTTTTTCTAATTCCACACTAATATTCACCTACTTTATAGTTCACCTATTTACTCAATCGTTCCAGGTGTATTAGAAAAAATACTGTATATCCTAATTATTAATAGAGATATAGCTTATATATAGCTTATAGCGCTATAGTTTGTGCAGTACATTTTATTATTCCTTTTGTGTATGGGTATACTTTTCAGCAAGTTGGTACTTGCTCTTACTTCTAAATTGACAGATCAGCTGTTTAACTGCCTGTACTAAACTTTCTTTTTCATTTTGCAAATATATATAAAATTCATAAAAATCACTCTGACATACCGATGATTGAAATATTGGATACCCTATACTATTTAATCAACGGAAATACTAAGATCACACGGAAAGAATATTATGGGTTATTTCTGGTTTCGTCAAAATTTAAACTGAAATTACTAACAAGAAAGTGCTCTCACTTCCACATGTTGAAATTGATATATAGTACCAACACATGCTAGTCATATACCATCAACACTAATAAAATGGAAACTATCAAATTAATGTCAATTTCATTTAATCAAATGTACTAACCTTAAAAATGATCATTTAACTAAACACACCTCAAAAATATTTACAATAAATTAAAAATAGCTTAAGCGTTATAAAAGTAACAGAGCAGCAAAGCTCACAGCATAAGAATAATAGTGCCTCGTACTTTTATATAGAAATTTGTTGACAGACAAATATTTATTTTTTTATATACTAGGTTTTAAAAAAAATGTACTCAAAACAAATAAATATTATCTAACAAGTGTTTTATTCCAGTTTCATATGAAAGCACCAGATCTTAGATATTATAAATTTCGTCATAGGTGCAAATTTGAATTGAAAACCAACTCATAGAGCATATAGTGAAATATAAATATCTTAGCCCTCTATTGCCCCTACTTTTTTGTAAACTTGTTTGTTTATAAAATGTTTTAATTTGTATATGTGCTCAAATATCCATTTACAACAACTAGTAATTTTTTTAGATTTTTTAAATTTCGTTTGGGAAGTGTTTTGGGAGTGTTTAGCAAAAACTAACGAAACAAGTTATATACTTATTTATTATGCCATTCAAAAAAACAAATATTTGTAGTTGTAAAACATAAAGCAACTTTACATTTATCGCACATTACTTTAGAAGTATTACAGCATCCTGGTTTTTTGCATCTTCCCTTTTTTTCAGAAATTACTGGCCTTTGGTCAAGCCTAACTTCCTTTGGTAGTACAATAGCAGTAGATCCTCTCCTCTGTTTTTTTACAATTTCGTTCTCAATTTCACTGAGCCTGGGACGTCCTTTGTTTTTGATCTGGTCAGTTCTTACTAACAGTACGCTACATAAGTGGGACTTAAACTGTAACAAAGGCAACTGGTTTTTCTTTTTAATTTCAAAGTAATCGCAATCACGAGGATGCAACAACCAGCTGTTAACAACAGCTAAATCCAGAAGGTGAAAAAATATTTTTAGATACCACTTTTTAGATCTTATGTCTGTTCGGTAAAGAGCAATTAGTGAATCCATAAGATCGACACCTCCAATAAATGTATTATAAAATTGCACTGAATTTGGACAGCATACAATAATTCTTGATTTTTGTTTTTTATCCCACCTCTTGACTAACGAAGTAGGCTCAGAACCAACAAATGTACTAAGCAAATTAACCGGTTTATTATCGTACCACTTTAACGCTGTTTGTCTTATGCCATTTACTGTAGCGTGCTTTTCTTCTACAGTACCTCTGCCCTGTTTCTTCATATTCTTGTCATCAGAAAAATGGCAATAAGGCAATCTGTTTGGAAGAACAGTTCCCAAACATTGCAGTCCACGTTTTTCCATTTCAATCTGCAACTAAATGCTATTGAACCAGTTGTCAAAATATACTTTATAGTATTTGTTTGGTTTGACTATCTCACACATTCTTATTACTACATTACCGCTGGTGTCTACATTAGGTAAATGAAGAGGATGTTTAACAGTTCCTGTATATAATTCCCAGTTATAAACAATACCATTGCTATCACACAAAACAAATGCCTTGTATCCCCATTTTTTGGGTTTGTTCTTCATATATTGTTTTAAAGAATGTGCCTCTGTGAATGGTATCATTGGTTCATCAATACACAATTTTTCACTCATTGGAATACTTTAAAAATTTTAAACTAAACCGTTGATGAACGATTTAATTTTGTATAACTTATCATTATTGTTGACCATATTTTCGTTATTACTGAAATGCATTTTAGTTTTTATTTCTTCCCAGCGATTCCTAGATATAGTATCGACTATTTGAGCAACACGTGTTTCCTTCTGCCAAAATGATCTTGTCCTTGGCATGCCATATATTGACATCAGTAGAACAGATCCAATAAATTGGTTTAATTCTGTTAGTGTCATATTCAATGGTTTATTTATATTCTTTTGCAGTGCATACAAATTACTTTGTTCTATTATGTTTTCCAGCATATTGGTAGATATCATCTTTTTAAAATAATGTAGAGGGGATTCCGGTTCTAATAATTTGCATGTTGGTAAATTACCTTTCCATTCTGGAATTGGAAATACTGTTCGGGAACCACTCTTCCACTGAATGTTTTTTACGATCATTTTTGACCTTTTGAGCACATTTTGTTCAGTGTGTTTTTCTGTTTTATCGGTATCGCCCTCATCTTCATCTTGGTCTAAATCTAAATGGGTATCCTGGTCTAAATTTGCTTCGTACAAATCGTCTTCATTTTCCATTTTATTTGATCCTGGATCGATTGATATCTGAGTACCTGGAAAATTCATTATTACTTTCTTATTATCACTATCAAAGTCAGAGTCTTTGTATTCCTCGGATATTTACTGCTTTTCCCGTAGAACGTCTTTGTATCCATCTTAAAGAAATAATTTAAAATAATATGGTCCAGCGTGGATTCAAAGCAACATACCTGTTTTTATCACAGTACTGAAACAACACAATAAAATAAACAAATGTCAACGGTAATCAATATCTAAATGCTGATATAATGCCTCTGTACGTATTTTTATATAAATTGTACACAATTTATAACAATAAATCACGATCGAAAATACAAACTAATAATGCAGTCATGTCCATTTGACATATTGTTAAACATTTCCATATAGGTTTCATCATAGGTTCACAAAGTGTATTAAAATTTATAACCAAATGTTGTCTGAAATTAACAGAGGGCATACTAGAGTCGGAAATTGTTTTAAAAAAGTTTTCTGCATCAAAAACTCTTTTGTTGCCTTAAGTACACACGGGGCTATAGAGGGTAAAAATAGCTGTATCGAGCGAGGATAAGGTTATTGATGAGGAAAAAAAGACCTATCGCTGAGGAAGTGAGAAAGTAATTGGCAAACGCAAAGAGCACTTTAATTACATTAAATGAAATATGCATTACAATCTATTATGACACACATATCTTGATACACATATAACAAGACAATTAATAAACACGATAAGAGAATATTAAGAAATAATAACCAAAATTTAATTTTTAATACACAAAAGAAATAATGATATACAGAAGATACACAAATTAAAAAAACGTTATCCCCTTATTGTACGCAAGAGAGATACCTCTAGGAAAAATCAAAACGATCGAAAATATATACCAAAACAACACAATAAAAGTAAAAGTAGAAGAAGAACTAACCGACCCTATTGAAGGTGACAATGAAATAAAATAGGGATATTACCTGAGTCCTCTATTATTCAACCTGATTATGGATGAAATAATAAAAAATAAGAACTAAAAATAATCTGCTGTACAGACGACGCAATACTACTCTTTCAAAGTGAAAATGATTTACAACGTATGCTGCACCAATTTCATATAACCGCCAGAAAATTTAACATGTTAATTTCCCCAAAAGAGACAAAATGCATGGTTACAACAGCAAATTTACTAAGATGTTAATTGGAGCTGGAAGGTCATTATAATAGAAGAAGTGTTAGAGCTTAAATATCTAGGCATCACATTATCTAGCTACGGAAAGCTCGAAACTAAAGTGCAAGACCCAGTAAATAGAGCAAGCAGAGCCACAGGCTGCCTAAATGAAACATTATGAGGAACTAAAAATATCGGAAAAGAAACGAAAGGCAGAATTTACAAAACAGTCATCAGACGAATAATGACATACGCGGCAGGAACAAGATCTGACACAGAGAGGACAAAAAGGATATGACACAGCAGAGATGAAAACACTTGGAAAAATTGATGGTAAGACACTATGGGATAGAGCTAGAAGTACAGATATACGACGTAGATGCAAGGTGAAGAACATCAAGAACTGGTTAAGAAATAGAAGAGTAGAATGAAACGATCGTATATGCCGAATGACAACAAATAAAACAATAAAGACGGCAAGAGACGGTTAACCCATAGGAAGACGATCAGTAGGACGACCACGAAAACGATGGAAAGGCAACTTACTGGAGACACATTGAAAAACAGACAGAGTTATGTCTATATAAAAAGAAATAGTAGAAGAAGAAGAAGATACACAGGATAAACATTAAAATAGTTGCAAGAAAGATAAAATAAATCAGTCATATTAATGTAGAATAGCAGAGGACAGAGTGTTTAGAAAAAATAATGAATGTCATATTAATGTAAAATAGCAGAGGAGTATTTGTTATAGCTTTGGACAAGTGCCCAATTGAAAAAAGAACACAGGTCGTTCAAAAAAGACGGAACTCTAGAAAAAAAATAGAATAGATTAAAAAAAATAAAAGCATAAACATGTGTTTTTCTACTTTTTTAATATTGAAGATACGTAAATAGAACATTGAATTAAAATGTAACCTTTGATATCTGTGATAAACCCTCACCTGAACAGTGGCGACGATGTATGTAGTTAAGATTGTTTACACTTATTTTAACTGTTTTTTTTTTATTATCTATATATGAGTTGTGACAGATATCACAAACTTATTTATTTTCCACAAAGAGGCTCTTTAGAACCTAAAATTATTACTATACAAATCTGATTTGACATATCTTCAAAAAGTAATACACGGCATGTAAAATTTAAATTTTTAATAAAAAGTAAAAGATTACGCATTACTTATGGGGTTTAAAAAGCGAGCCTTTAGGAAGATTGAAGTACTAATAAGACCACCGCAATCGGGCATACCCCGGGTAATGATTAATTAATTAATCGGCTAATTCTTCAGTCACCCCTTTAATATGATTTTGTCAAATTGGTCCTTTTTAGGACCAACTATTCTAATAACATATGTCTATAACTGTTAAGGGTATATCTAAAAATCAAGAAACTTTACTTTACTTAAACTTATCAGACATATGAGCTAAACACGAATCTAACTAATTTCTAGTATAGGAAACACATATAGGGCCTAACCTAGGATATTTGGTATATAGCTGATCGCTGAAAACCACATTATAGATATAGACATACTATTTCTATCGGAAAAAGCTTTGAGCTTGGATCTACCATCTACATATTTAATGAAAAATAATACAAATACCGACATTGAGCATCTGAGCACAAAGCTTATTACGAAATCTGGACCAAAAACACTACAATGGCTTATCCAGATGATGAACAACTGTATTCAAATTAGGAGATACCCAAAGTCTAGAGACAAGCCAAAGTTGTTACCTTGCTTAAACCTGGCAAAAACTCCAACGACCACAAAAACTATTGGCCAATATCTTTATTTTGTCAGCTATTCAAAGTGATGTACATCACAAATACTAAATCAAAGATGGGTACGAATAATATCGGGTATCAGTGGTGGTATTTTTTAATCTAAATGCCGCTTACGACACCTTAACTTACAGAATATTTTTTCAAAAACTATATGGTATCCCCTTAGATAACAAACTCACTTATATTGTCTGCGTATGCCTACACAAGAGAATATTTTTTGTATCACTCAATGGTAAGAATAGCAGATGAAGAACGGTCTCGCTTGGGGTAGCATAAAGACACCTACACTGTATAACATTTACACAAACGAACGATCCATACCGGTAGATACTAGGACTTCTATTATATAGACGATACACCTATTATTGCACAATACAAATAAAATATGAATCAATTTTCAGCCAAAACCCCTGAAAAGCTCGTGTGTGCTCCTTCAATTTCCCTAACATAGACGCTTTCACAAAATTGAACATCCAATAATGTCATGAAATTGTTGAACGTAGACTCCCTATAAATTCCTTGAAAATAGTTTGTATCGCACGGGGTCAGTCACAGATTATTGTTTAAAACTAAAAGGTAAATTGAGGACCAGAAATAATATTGTTCGCAAGCTTGTTAGCTAAAAATGAGGTGCACATCCTTCCGCCCTTAAAACATAGACGCTTGCACTATATGCATCTGCTGCCGAATATACCACTTTAGACAAATTAACTATTCTTTCTTTTTGTGCACACTACTACCAATTTTAACACAAAAATATCTATTGTAGCTCTTAACCATATTTATTTTGAGATAACCTTTTATCGAGATATCATATGTAGTACACAAATAAGACCAGAACTAAAATAATAAAAAAGCTTTATACAAGATATCGCAGAAGATTGGATGAAATAAAATTACTTTTTATTAATCGGATGCTTACATAAAACGTACATAGACATACTCACGTAAACAAAATATATTAGGAAATTTCTGTAATTAAAAAAAAAACATCGAGTTCGGCATTGAACTAATAAAATTATATTAAATAAAAGAACAACATTTTTAAAAATGCAGAAAAATAAAATTTCCTATGCAAGCGAATATTTCATTAAATAATAAGCCCAAATCCTTTTGTATCTATATACCTGTTTTTAAAGAACCAGTTCCCTTTTAGTACGTAGTTATACCAGGTAAAAAGATATCCTCTGTTACTCAGTGTAATGCGTATTAGATTGCACTGTCTACGAACAGTAGATAAAAATAAAGAGCCCATATGAACCGTTCAGGGTATGTGTTGAAAATATACGGTTTAATCACACAGTTGCCAAACTCTTAGAGCTTACTTAAACCGATAAACGTATGGTTCAAATATACATTGAAGAAGATCTGTACGACCCCTATAATATATACACGTGAACTAAACGATATACATTTATGATACAGGGGTATTTACGGGCTCCAAAAAATTTTTATAAATTATTAAACTATACATGTTGATGAATCGACAGAACCAATATTATGGAATGGTCAAGTGAGCTCCGTATATCGGTATCCACTTGACCACGGAGCTCAATTGAACCTGAATTTTAACATGGGCGGAGTCCACTTTATGCCGTAGATATATATATATATATATATATATATATATATATATATATATATATATATATATTATATATATATAATATATATATATATATATATATATATATTATATATATATAATATATATATATATATATATATAATATATATATTTATATTATAATATATATATATATATATATATATATATATATATATATATATATATATATATATATATATATATATATAGTGTAGTAGTCATCAAGCAATCAACCAATGTATCAATGTATATCAACCAATGTATTACTGCCATTGGGAACAGAGGACGGTTCATTTATACCGTCGATGCTTACGTGGTTTGGGAGGGAGGTTGTCCTGGGGGTTAGCGTGGGGATTTTTTTTTTTAAATTTGGGAAGTTTTCAAAATAAATTTTGTGACCTGTATAAAGACCTAAAGCTGAAATTGAATCGGAACTAAAAAATCTATTTTCTGATTTAAAAATGAAATCCACGTAGGTACGTATAAATTTAGGGTTCTACAAAAAGTATAAAAAGAGATGTAGGTGGCGCCCTTTACAACTAACCCAATTAATAAGGTCATATTTAAATTTTGCATGTCAAAATACATTTAAATTTCAATTTTCATCCAAATATCGACATTATTTTATATATTACTTGTACAAAATGAAAATAAACATAAAAGTTGAACACCCTGTATTTCTGTCGAAACATGAACACATATTTATAGGATTTGTTTAAGGTAGGAAACTCAACTAAATGTTTTCGCGTTATTAAGGACACACAAGATAGATATGGATAATTGGCAAAATAAAACTTAACTAAATATCTTTACACATGCTCTACATAATAATTTACCATGTTCAAATGTTCATTTTTTATATTCCTTTATCCACTCAGTTACAGTTGGTTTTGGATTTGGCATTGTAATTTAGTTCACAAATATATATATAACAAAAATACCGCTATAATGCATATACGAAAAGCAACAATAAACGACTAAGCAGTCTAAACCAGAGTCGTAACAGGGTTTTACCTACAGATGAAACGACGCGGAAGGAGAAGTCTCAGAAATATATAAATATAGTTTTATAAATACGAGCCAAAATATTAACCATTAAAGATTAGCGAAAATGTCGGTATAATTAATATTTTTCGACAAGCTTTATTTTACTATGTTTTTAAGAATAGAGATATGAACTATGTCAAATGCAAAGATGATAAGAATTTATATATAAAAAAATCCCAAATAAGCACCTTAACCCTCCGTTAGTCGCTAGGAAAAGCTGAGCATCAAGAGTCGCTACGGTGTCTGAGACCGACAATTAAAAAAAATAGTTATTGCTATAAAATTCATAAAAATATTTTATATTGTATATGACTGAAAAATATTTTTGAAAATATTTTATTGAAAAACAACAGGTACAAAATGAAAAGCACTATTATAACAATATCATTTGTAATATAAAATTAAATTAAAAAAAAAAGTTCTTCAAAACTTTGAAATGGAAAAAACGTTCGTAATTTTTAGTTAAGAGGAATAGAGATTAACTAAAAACAAATAACTCAGGTTTTTAGCAAAAATATAAAGTAAGCATTTCACTTGATTTAATAAGTGAGACATTTTATGTTGTAGCGTCACTCAGGCAAAGCTGACATATTCCATGAATATGTTCAAGGCACATGAATTTTTTGCATTTTATGCATGGAAAGCGAGTACACCTGTTCTTTTTGTTAGTACAAAGTACACAACGACCCTTTGTTTGATTTCTTTCTGGAAATGTAGGAGTTAAATCTGTGATGTCGCACATTTCGCGAATTCAGCATTTGAGGATAACTGGCAGATTTGTAGTAGTAACTCGACTTTTTAAATAAGCATATATAAGGTCATTTGCAAGGTTTCTTAGGAAATCACGTTTTTCTCATTCTTATCGTTTGCATTGAAGATAACCATTGAATTAATGCCAGATATATTCAATATGTTATAGAATATAACCATTTTCCAACGCTTTGTGCTTCTTGAGTAGTTGTAGTTAGCACTGAGCTGGTCTACCATGTCGACTCCTATTTTTGTTGAATTGTATAGGGCGATAATTTCTGGTTTATTTTGATTACCCCTACTATAATCAATTTCATCATCATGATGTAGTAAGAATGCAAGCAATACATTTTTATTTTTTTTAGGAATATGAGAAACTAGTGTAATATGTTAATTAAAACCAAACATACTTGAATTTATAAGATGCTTTGGTTTTGTGAATTCAAACGGCAAATCTCTTTTATTCTTCCTAATGGTTCCCACTACTGTAATTTTCTTCTCATATAACATATATAAATAGGTGTACATAGCCGTTGAACAACAAGACTAGATCTATTACTAACTTGAAAACGTCCTTCAGGTCGATGGCCAACATATACCTCTAAATTTGCCATATAAAACATTTAAGCATCAGAGAGAGCGGTAACATCTCATCGATGGTGACATATTTGGAAAGAGTGTATCCACTTCTACAAAGAGTTCCAAAATTGTCGAAAAAACTTCGTATAGGAACCAACTTGTCTTCCTTTAGTCGATTTTCACGAGTTGCTTTGTTATCGAATCGTATACACCGAAGGGGAAATTTTAATCGTGGAAGCGACATAGACAGGTTGAACATTTCTATACTTGATCCATCAGTGTTCCAAAACTTGTCTGGATTCACACGATTACCTTTCAAACGTGCTGCGTAATAAATCAGTCCTAGTAGTGCCTGCACTTCTAATAAATCAGTGTGTTTAGCATTCCGATCACGAACAAAAATATTTCTGATTGAGTCTATATATTTGTTCCTACTTTCCACAATCATTTCTAACATAGCGTTATTCACAAAATATTTCCAAACATCACCGGGAATCTTTAAGTCACGTGTAGGTAATCTCGACATCGGCAAACGTACTACGTAATTTTCTTGTCTTATTCCAACATTTCTAGGTGGAACAGCCTTTTTTCATCTAGTAACTCCATCTTTTTCAATAAATGTTAAGGTATTACTTCCACTTTCTTCTTCCCCGTCTGTCACATGTTGTTCCGATTCACTTCCACCATCACGTTCCTTAATTTGATCGATTTCGTTTTCACTTTTCACCCTCATCGTCAAAATAATTTTCATCGTCGGTAGGAACCAAATCCCATGATTCCAACAAGCGTTTTTGTTCGGCTTCAAAGGACATCTATAAATAAGAATTGACAAAAACTTACCAATAAAATAAAATAATAAGATGCTAAATATTTACCTGATCTGCAACATGTAATAGCTACACCGTTAGTCGCTACGGAGTCTAGCACCGAAAATAATATACACTAACACGAGTTTGGTTGATAAGGAAAGGCACAGAAAGTAACGAGAAAGTGGCGATGGAAAAATAACAGTTATTTGTAAATCTCGAATGAATAATTCTGCCATCGGTGTGTGACACCGATAGCGACTAACAGAGGGTTAATTCAAAAAAGGTATACAATTTTTCAAATGACAATTTTTCAAATGTATCAAATGACTTATTTTTGCATATTTCATTCATATTTGAGAAGAAAATATTTCTGCCTATATTATTTACCATGAGCAATATGCTTATGAATCCGGACTCTAGTTATTACCATTTATTTATTCTCTGCTTCTAGTGAGAGGGGGCAGCTGTATTCTCTATCCCCCGCTGGGTACGCCCTTCATCCATTACTAACTTTACGATGTACAATTCGAATTTAAAAAGTGACTTGTTATTTCTTTGTTAAAAGGCTTTATATGTATATCTAAAAAGTTATGGCCGGTACTTTATTAAAACAGAAAATTCAGAAAATGAAAAATGTTTAAATCTTTTAACCATACAATTCTCGTTTCACTCTCTGTACGAGATAATCAAATAAATGAAACCCGATTGAAATTCAACGGGAATATTTCGCCAAATTCTAATAAATATGTAATGATTAACCCTGGGGATTTCCCACTTTTCACGAATATGCGCCGGCTTTTTCTAGTAATTTTCTTCTTGCCCTCCCCGGTCTGAACTTTGACCCAAATTGAAAACATCAAATGGCGAGGAATTGCTTATTTATTTAGCAAGAATGAATTCCTGCAAGTATCTGAATAACCACTGATTTCCAATTTGGATAAAGCTGTTCGATATTTCTCGTTCTTTAAAATCTGATACAGTGAATTGTTTGTTATTTTAAAATATTTGCACTATTATTCTTAAAAAATTTCCAACTGCAAGAATTCAAAACTTTAATCTTTAAATCTATTAGCATTAATCGAGCCGCTTTAAACAAACCTACCGCAACATAACGTTAATATGTGAATAATCGAAAGAATGGTCAATTGTATTGACTAAAGCTCAGATTATAGACGAAATGACTGGCTATTGACAAAATTTAAGGTCATTAATAAAATAGATAACCATTTGATTATAACAGATTTTTAATGTATCTAATCAAGACTTGAGACTTAACTATTGGGAAATTCCTAACCTTTTCCCATTGTTTAATAAACAATTATCAGTTGTAGATTCGGTTACTGCATCAGAGTTTGGTTTTGTTGCGTATGCCGAAAATCGAAGAACACACATTTTAAAAAGTATTCGGACCGTATTCGAAACTCTCTTTAAAGGAAATAAAAGCATTTTGTAAACCGTGCGTCAAATTGGTAAGTTTTATTTTCTCTTTTTCTTCTTCCAACTAAATACCAAAGTGTCATTAAAATTCTAATTGTGTAATCCAGAATGATAAGTCGGTAAAAAACGTTTTTTGTTAAAAATTGGTTTTTACATAATTTTACCGAATACACGTATCAGAGCGAGAACTGAACTTATCCGGTTAATAGTTTTGTCAATAGATGGCGAGAGCGTAGCGCGAGCAGATTTTAGTAACAGGGATATTGAATTTGAGGAGAATAAAACAAGAAAGAAGAAAATAAACAAACGTCTCCCGAAAAGTAATTACAGGAAATATAACCTTAATAAAGAATTGGCTTGCACTTCCAAAGCCGGAAAAAATATTCCTGCAAGGCAGGGTTATGAATGTGATTGCAAAAATATATGCGCAAGTAAAATCTTAATCGAAGAAAAAGCAAGCATTCTTAAGAAATTTAACAACTTGGCTCACAAAAATGTGCACGATGCTTACCTTTTTAGATTAATAGTAGTAAAATCTGTTTTTGTATTATATAAATATCAGTTTTACCTTCTATCTGGAAACCCTTCTTAATATTCTTCTAGCTGATAGTAATGAATTTTTATTGCATTTCCCCAATATCCAGATCATATCTACCATTTAATCAGTAGTAAAATTCATTATTGTTAATTTAAATTGAATTAATTACTGAATTACTAAATAATCATTATTGCTAATTTACGGTGTAAATACTGAATTAATAAACAATAATGTCAAACTGTCAGTTTCTGACAAATCAATCATGGCCAACTCACAATAATTAAGTATTGGTAAACGTTAAAATATCTAAAAAATTAATACTTTGATAAAAAAATAGAAATATCTAGAAAACTGATAACTTTAGGTATAGGGAGTACTTCATAAAATTTAAAGTACGATATTAGTACTTTTCGATAGTGATATGAAATACAGGGTGTTCTATTTAAAATTACCAAGAAAATAATGTACTTGCATTTTGACATACCCTTTATTTTATTTAACGAATATGCAAACGAAAATGTTTTATAATTTTTAACAAGTATTAAAAAACTATGGTTGCAATAGATCAATTTTCCTATACTCCTTTTTAATTATACAGGGAGTTAAACTTGATACGATTTTCAGGTAATATTGGTTATAACTTCTTAAGTACCCGGTATACCGTAATAAAACTTTACATTGAAGTGATGTGGAAGTGAAGCAGATTTCAAATTTAAAATAAAATACAGGGTGTTCCGTTTAAAAAAACATAAGTTTGTTCTGCCACCATCTTATGAACACCCTGTAAGATTGTAACTAATTTTAAAATATGGAGTTTAAAGCTGCCTATAATTTTTGTCAATAACTTTTTTTGTAATTTTTACTATAAGAGATCTACTGAGCTTCTTCACACTAATCAATCACCCTATATATATATATATATATATATATATATATATATATATATATATATATATATATATATATATATATATATATATATATAGTGGGCTCAGGAGACTGAGACCTCGGAAGCTCTGAAGAAGACATCAAAGAGGATGTCGAAAGCTCGGCCCAATGGATATCGACGCGGTTCAACCCGGAAGACTGGTGAGTTTAATATTAATTTTTATAATAGTATTAATCTTAGCTTTTGGTTTAATTGTACTACCCGCGGAAATCTTTCCGAACATTTTATTCCTGTAGCAATAATAAAAGGAAATACTTGACAACAATGCAGAAATATCGGCCATGATACAACTTTAAAAAAATAAATTTTCCATAATTATACATTTCGACGGTATAAAATAATTCAAGTAGTTTATACATTTATCTCACATTAAATAATTACCAAATATACTCGTTTTATAAAATATAGTCGGAATTAGAGTAAATTTTATAAAAAGACTTTAAAGATACAAATTTCAAACAGATTTTGCGCTTATTTTCACTTATTGCACCCTGGACAGATCCGGATTTTCCAGGTTTTTAAATTGATGGCAGATAAGACGCTTTC
Source organism: Diabrotica undecimpunctata (assembly GCF_040954645.1). Taxonomy (NCBI): domain Eukaryota; kingdom Metazoa; phylum Arthropoda; class Insecta; order Coleoptera; family Chrysomelidae; genus Diabrotica; species Diabrotica undecimpunctata. The sequence goes on along the minus strand of NC_092809.1, from coordinate 64,730,887 downwards.
TACGGGATATTTCGATAGGTAGATATTGGATATAGCTGCGGTGAAAATTGAATTTGTTAAAAAAACAAATATTTTATTTGAAATTTTATTCCTTACTCGGTTCGGAAAAGGCAAGGATAATTGAAAATAAAATCGAATATGTCGCAAATTCTAGTTTTATTATGTGAATCGGGTGACCACTCAAATAAATAGCTTTTTCCATTACGATCGATTTAACTTATGTAAGAAAATATAAAAGGGGATTAAAAAAAGTAATTCTTTAAATAAGCAATTATAAAAAAATAGAGTGGCCTAATCTAAACTACTTATTTACTGATTTAAAATGCTTCATAATTAATTTTAAATTACAACTAGAAATAATTTTAGATTAAATACATTAGAGTATCTTCTTTAGGACTAACCAATAGAGACCAAGAGGTAGTAATGGAATTAAAAGTGCACAAAATAGACATACGCGTAATAAAACAAAGATATGAAAAAGGTAAAAGACAGCAATAACTTAAGAATACTTGTATACTGTGTGGTCCCTAAGAATAACAGAGCAGAAGAAATTGCGGATATACTTCGCGGACAAATCGCGGAAAATAGACTAAAACCATTAAGAGTATAGAGTACATACCAGAAAGAATATTGATTGTAGGGGTAAAAAATATATATCATATCCGGTTTATAGCATCCTGCATGTTGTTTATCCATCCTGGTTATAGCCATGTTGTTTTCGGTCTTCTTTGTCTTTTTTACTTGGATGGCCACCAATCTACTATCTTCGGTAGGAGATGGTCTCTGTACATATACATACCATTCGTACCAAATAAACAGTTTTAACTGTAATTCTGTAATTATGAGGATGGTTGTTTTGTCAATGAATTGTCTTATTCTTTATATTGTACGTACAACTCTGTTAAAAATACGATTGTATAACTAATTTTTTCTCTGTTTAGGCATAGCTTTGTATCTGAGTAGTGTGCTTACTGAGATTATTATTTTTTCCCCTTTATAATTCGTTACTAGATTTCTGTTTTATTGTTTCCATTTTTTCCATCTTTGTCAGCAAATCAATATACTCGAAACAAAATGAAATACTTTTCCATATTTTGTTTTTTATATTTAAGAAAATCATCTTTTTCAACTACTCCTATGAATATGTTTTTCGTTTTTATTAAATTTACATTTCAAAACCCATTGCTCTTATTCTTGTATTAATCGTTTTGTCATGAACTGCAGATCTTCCTGGTCGTATCCGATGACTACTTGATCGTCCGCGAACTGAAGAATATATAATAAAGTTGTTTCGTCGTTTAATATTATACCTGTTCCAGAACATGGTCTTCTCCATTTCTTCAGAACATCATTCAATTTTGAATTTTGAAGAGAGTTGGAGAAAGACCGATTTTTTCCTTAATCGTTTATCTACTTAAAATTCTCGCAGAACTGGTTGTTACCCTTTATTTTTGACGCTAGATCGGTGCAGAATGGTTTGATGGCAAAAGGCTTGTTTTCTAAACTAAATCAATTAACAATTAAAAAATGTATGTTAAATATTGTAAAATAGGTTTACAAAATACTGCGATTTTAAGCTTATAGGCATTTAAAATAACTTAGATGCATCAACCTATAGGAAGTTAATTTTTTTATTCAAAATTTTGACATTATGAATTAAAAAAATGTACTACTACCCTGAATCTACGTTTTTTTATTTATTGATTTGATTATTTCAAAAACTGAATTCATAATCAAAATTCGTTATTTTGTGAATAATTGTTTATTTAACCAAGTAAGTATAAATAATTTAAAATAAATATTTATTTTGCCAAATTTTACTTTTCTTTTATTATTAGTAGTGAAAAAGATTATGAAATGATAGGTAACATAAATATTTATGTATTACAGTTATAAATAATATCTTTTAAAATTAAATTTTACAAAAAAACTAATTTTTATTTGAAAATCAAATCTTTACGTGTTAATTTTTCTTCAAAAAACGCCAAATAACTGTCAAAGTTTAAACACACTTTTAAAAGTTCCTCGCAGTTTTAATATATTTAAACAGTGCTAAACAGATAACGAGTTAACAATATAAAGAGAAGTGATTAAATCATAATGTGGCATTTAATAAGGAAACGAGTATCTAATTTGATTTAATATTTTAACACTCTAATTTAATTGTGGCTATATTGGTGTAATTAAAATAACCAGTAAAAATCTAGAGAAATTAGGTGAGATCATTTTTTCTTCCTCTCCAATTTGCGAGTGGATCTATTAGGTACTCTCACATATTGTGGTGCGGTCTTAGTAACCAGGACTACACAAATTATAAATAGCACTTAACCATCTACATCTATACAAAACAACTTCAATTTCAACTCAAAATCATATGTCGCTCTCGCAGTTTCTAGGCCTCCCTCCTGCGTTTACTAAAATGAAACAAGCTATTGTCATGAACTCCATTTTGAATACTGTTTAATTTAAATATATTAAACCAATTGGGGAAATCGTTTGCCCAAAAAATATTACCTTTTCATCTCGCGTTCGAATAATCGAATCTGTATTTTTCTAATATCTACTGACATCGTTGATCAAATATTTAAAATACACAGCACATGGTAATTAATTCCAACGTCGCCCCTATCATCAAGCTTATTTCTCTGACCAAAAATATCCTTATTTCAAATATATGTCCTTCCATCCCGCATTTACCCATCAAACAGTCCCTGAAAGCCATTGGCTTACAGCTAGCAGCACCTGTTACTTTTGGGAAATGCAGAACATCGGATGATTAATATGCACTCATATATCATGAGTTTTCGTAGAGTAACATTTGTAATCATACACAAGTATGAAAATACACAGAAAATACTCTTATGTAAACATACAAGAGTGTTTTCTTTGTAAGCTTACTGCTCATATCGCGGAGGCTTGCCATGAAGTTTCCAGTGGACCAGAATATACACTCATTACAGCTAATGCTCCGCCCTCTTCTTTATTTTTAGCTGACCTCTTGACTTTATCAAATGAACTTCCATTTTAAAAAATCGAGTCTCTACTCGTTAACGAAACACCCATCCTGGTGACTATTATATTTATCCATGCCTCCTCATACTAATTCAAAGCTCATATTGATAGTAGGACAAAAAAGAGGACACTCTACCGATAGTCCTCCTAATGCTACTACCAATCTGTCTGCATCCGTTATTCTTACTTTAACGACTTCTTTTCCGTTATGGAAACAGCTTTTCTTGAGAACTCTTTTGGATGTCCCACCCTACTACTACTTGAAGAAGTTTCAAAACTTTCCTCCAACATAGACGGTATTCCAAAGGACTTATAACAGCTCTACACAGGTACAAAGGAAAGGTCACTAAAAAATCGTATCACTGGACTCTTAAAAAAAAAAAAATAAGTAACCCAGCCCCAACATAGTTTTCGGGGATTTTAATGCTCATAATGGGTTGTGAGGTTTCAATCACGCACATAGTAAAGGTAAAATTGTCGAAAATATTATTGACCACGCTGGTACATGTCTGTTAAAGACAATATGTAGGTTCTTATACCTTCTTTAATATTTCTACTGGTTTCTTCTACAATATTGATCTAATCTTAAGCGACCCAAAATTAGCTTCTAGAATAATATGGCTTAAATCTGATGATCTCTACGACAGCAATTATTTCCTAATATTTATAACTCATTACATTACATTAAATTCTCAAAAATATTGACAATAAGTTTTTGGTGATTGAAACATTGTAATTGGTCTAATTATATTAGTGAAACTGACCGTTTCCTACCTAAACTCACACGAACTGGCAACATTGATATTGACGATACCCAATTCGCAAACTCCATCCGCCTTGCTGCTAAGGCACACATCGGGAAATCAGTCATTTGAACTAAACAAAAAAAGTGTTTTTATCTTGTAAGAAAACTTCTCTAAAATTTACAACAGAAAAAAATATAAGGAAAACCTTATTGGAAGCAAAAGAGAAGAGCCAAATCTGGACCAAATATTAAATTAAGTAAGAGAATTTCATGAAGATAGTATATCTCCTCCACAAATAAAAATACTAGCCCAAGCCAAGTTTAAAAAAATTGGACAAATACAGGGCAAAAAATATCCCTAAAACCTTTAATCTCTTTTTTAATTAAAGGTTATCGTTGACAATCAGAAGGTATCCAAGATTTTGGCAGAAACTGCGTATTACGAACTAAAATCTGCACTCAAATCCTATAAAAACGCAGCTGCTGGTCCTGATAACGTTCCTTACATATTCTTTAAGAAATAATTGTTATTTCCATGTCTATATAAATTCGAGATATATAATAAAACATAACAAAAGAAAAAGAGAATCATTAAAAACATTAAAATTATAAGAAGAATATTTACCATGAATTACTCGTTTACCGTCAACGAGGAAAAAAACAAGTATGCCGGACCTTTTTCATTTCTACACTCAATGTGACACAAACATTTATGCGCAGAGCTGTGGCAAAGCTTTCTCCTAGCGGCATTGTTGAGAAAGAAAATCGTGGAAAACATGTACCTTATAATCAATTAAAAAATAACAATGAATTGCTGATTCGTGAGCACATTCTTTCATTTCCAGCCGTGGAGTCTCATTATTGGTGGGCCTCTGGTACCAAAAGGTATTTGTATTCTTCACTAAACATCTCTATTATGCTTAAATTGTACAAATTAAAGTGCTCAGAATTAAATGTCCATCCAGTTTCTTTCGAAAAGTATTGACGAATGTTAAGAACTATAACTTAGGGTTCCGTAAATCCAAATAGAACCAGTGTAAAAAGTGCTTAAAATATACTATTATGGCAGAGGAGGAAAAAAACACACGAATAGGCTCATCATAAACACATGTTAAAGAAGCAGTTAGCTCATTAGGCTCGAAATGAAGAGGAAATAGCAAAGAATAATTCAGAGGTACTATCGTTTACCTTTAACCTCGAAGCAGTTCTGACGACTCCAAAGAGTCCAACAGGACAAATATTTTACCTAAGAAAATTGGCTGTTTACAACCTGACTATCTACAACTAAGGGAATCAGGACGGAATCTGTTACCTTTGAGATGAAACCCAATGAAAAAGGGGGTCAAACGAGATATCCACGTACATTTACAATTATATTATTATTCAACCAAACATTACTGAGGTTCGAATGATGTTGGACAGGTGTGGCGGGCAACAAAAAAATTCACACTTTGCTGCTATGTGCTTGAAACTTCTTACGGATCACACTAATTTAAAAAATATTAATCACAAATTTTTTTAATTATGACATATCAAGATGAAGTGTGATTCACTACACTCAAAAATCAAACAGAAACCAAAATATGCGCCTGCTAATTTACCAGAAGGTTGGGCTCAGGTTATATGCAATGCTCGAACACATCCACGTCCTTTTGAAGTCAGATTCATAATGTTTGATGACTTCTTTAATTTCAAGTCCTTTGGAATAGACAACTATAAAGTGAACCGAATTCGCTTACAACAAGTTTGCTCGTTACGATACATTAACACCGATGCCATGGTGACAATGTACTATAAAAAAATTTTTGGAGATGAATTTGAACAAGTAAACAGCATGAAAAGTCGTGGACGACCCAAAAACGTTGACTTAAAGAAAGCTTATGATAAGCAGTTGCCAATCGCGATTCCTCTTCTTCTTCGGTGCCTTATCCAGTCTGGACGTTGGCGATCATCAAGGCTATGAATGGAAGTACGATTCCTTTTTTGCTTCTTTTACCACTTTTCTACTAATAGCCCTTAACTTCTTATATTCTAGACGATTTTCTTGTGTTTTTTGTTTTTAGTATTTATTGAATGCTCTGTGAGTCTTATTTATAGCATCCTGACAGTGATTGTTCCACCACGGTACTCCAATACGATTTCTTACTATTTTATTTTTTCTGATGATATGATCAATCTGCTGCGGAAAGTATGACGGAGGAAAGTTTATTTACTAAGTCGTTTATATTATCATGGGGGGATGGATCTGAAGAAGAATTCAATTGATTCTCCACAAATTGTGTAAATGGTAACTAATCCTCTATTTCTATATTCCATCTAGTGTATGGTTGAATTTTTTGTTTGTTTTCAAAATGTATCACTATGGGAAAATGATCGCTTCCATACAATTGTGTACTAGCTTCCCAAATTATGTTTTGTACTAAAGAAGGGTCTACAAGAGATAAGTCAATACAACTAGTGTTTCCAGTAAAACAGTTAAATCTTGTTGGAGATCCATCGTTAAGTAGGGTAATATTAGTGTTATTAATGACAGTTTCTATTATGTGTCCTATTTTGTTATATCTATTAGATCCCCAAAGTGGATTGTGTCCATTTAGATATCCTATTATAATCTTAGGCGATGGAATTTGATCTATAATATGAGTTATCTCTTTTATACTTATATTAGTATTCGGTGGAAAATAAATGTTACCGATGTTAATAATTTTTGGAGTTTTTATGGTTACTGCTATTGCTTCAAGGTTGGTCTTTAAATGTATTTGTGTATATTCCAATGTATTATTAACATAAATAGAAACACCTCCACTGGCTTTTTTATAATCAAGTCTGTTTTTATGATAACCTGTAAATGCCTACTTATATATATTAGTTTTACTAATTTTTGGTCAGTAAAATTCGTTCCTTGGAGACAAATTATTGAAGGTGAGTGTATAGTAATTAATAATTTGAACATTTATAATTGTGTATAATAACCGTTTATGTCCCTCCGAAGAATTGACATTTTTGTTCTATATGTTAATTTTTATTCTTGTACCTGATCGCTCTCTAATTCAGAGAAGGAATTTGTATCCAGCAATTTGGATATTTTGCGTTTAATCCTTGTGCAACGTATTTTCATTATTTTTTCATTGAACAGAGAGTAGATGTTGCCTAATACTTTTAGTAACCCCTTAATATCGTTTGTAAAAGTTTAAGCAACACTCAGTGAGTCGGGTGAACCGTACACGTCTTCAAAAAAGTGTATCGTTTCTTGGTAATTAAGAACACTTTCCTTTGTGTCATCTTCAAAAAACACTTTTGTTGGCTGCATCAATTCCTATATATCACCAGGATCTATTGTTGGGATAGTTCTCTTCTTGTTTGAACGTATATCGTTAGCAGGCCGTATAAAGCATTCAGGAAAGCTCTTTTGCTCTGTGTTTGCAGTGTAGGTTCTGTGCTAATTGGTGAAGTGATCAATGATTCATTAGTTTCTGATCCTGTTTTATTAACGTTTATACCTTCGTTTGTAAGCGGGTTATCGTTTTTGACGTGACAACGTCTTAAATTAGGTTGTGGCTCGGAGTCACTCATGAAAAAGTGTAACGCCCGCTCACGTCTGTTACGATGAGTCACCGAACGAGAGAGAGGCCCGCCGGACCGGCGAATGCCTTGCGTCTCTCTCCCACTCAAACATGATCGGTCCGCTGGTGCGATGCTATTTCTCCTATCATCGTCCTATCCTCAACAAAATCACTCAAATAGAAATTAGTTAAGTTTAAGTTTACATGTACAATGTTTTAGTAAACAAAATATATTTCTATAGTTAAAATTTGTGCAATTCTTATTTTCATTCAATTCCTTGTTCCTATTGTGCAATTTAATAATATTCATATCAATAAATATTCTACCGAGAAAAAGACGTTGTCACGTAAAATCTTCGCCCGTAAAACCGACTTTACAGGCAACCGATTTTTTTTGACCTTGGTTTTTTATATCTACATCTTTATTTTAGTATTGTTTAGATTGTGTGTCTTGAATCAAATAATTTGGTTATGAATGGATTTGTGCTGAGTGTTGTGTTACGTCGGTTATAATGTTTGCTGTAGTCACTGTGTTGTTTATTATTAAACTGGAGTTATTATTTTTTTGATGACAGTTTGAGGCGATATGGTTAATCTTTTTACAGATATAACAGGAGTGTTGGTCTACAGACATAAAAATTCTATAGTTTGTATTGTCATGACAAATTACCAAGGATTCGGGAAGTATTTGGTCCACTAAAGGTGAAATATATATACCTGTCTACGGAAACTTAGTACATATTGAAATTCAGGACGAGATGTGCCAAATCTAAAGAATGATAAGGGAGACATAAGTTTAAAACCTAGTTTCTGTAGTTCTGATTCTAGAATATTATGTGGATGGGCATACATTGGATAATATTAGTCGTTCACTAGGAGTAATTAATCTTCTTCCTTGTATTATTTGATTGTCTACTACGATTTTTCCTTGATGAACATTGATACATTTGTCAACTAATTCTTCCTTAGATAAATAAATACAAATCCTGTTGTTAGCTATACGTGAAGAGAACAATATATCTTTTAAAGAAATAACTGATCCTAGTGATACAAGGTAATCTTCTAATCTTACATGTTCTAATGAACTAAATACAATAGCTTGCTTTCTGGATGGAAAATTAAAAGTACTGGTTACTGATGAGTACGATTGTTTAAGTGTTGGTGGAGAAATACAGCTCATTTCCTGAGCTAATGCGGAATTAACATTATCCATTTAAATAAACTTTGTCACTAGTCATTAGATCTGAATGCAGTCCTGTATTAAAACTATAATAAGGCAATTAAGCCGGTGCAAAAACAAAAAAAGATAAGAAATTCTTGTTTGGATTTGAAATATTCAGTGGTTCTTCTTATGTTGTCAAATAGATATTTTTGTTTGTTACTAATAATTGATGTAATAATATAAGCTGACTTACAGAGTCTCTAATGTCACTCTTACTCAGGAACTTCACCATCTCACTCTTGTAATTTTTCAACGGGTATATTCGATATTTTCCTACTATACTGGTTAACTTTCAGGTCAGGAATCCCAAATTAAATTATTCTAACATATGATTTAAGTGTTTTACTACATTATTATTTCTATCTTTGTACTTTTCAATATTAGAAAGTTCTTTTTGTTCCTCTTTTGTCATAATAAAGGTTGATATAATTTCACTTATATGCATTTTATTACAAAATCTACAATGCCACAATCACGAATGTAACTTTTTTCGAAAATTAATAGATTTTTTTTAAATCTCTGATAATATTTCTAAAATATAACTATCACATTATCACTATATAATTATCACTGTTAATAAAATTACAAAAAACCTGTCACATTAAATCTTGAATTTTGACAACTAATTGAAAGTTTAAAAGTCGAATATCTGCTAACGCTCATTTTGGACATTGTTGGGTGTGGCATTGCACCGATGACATAAACTGTTTAATAGTGAAATGATTTAATTTGATAAAATAAGCTTTTTCTTCAACTTGGTGCTTTTAAAATTCATTTAGAGCTAATAATTTACGCATAATAATGTTGTACAAATAAGATTTTTGCAATAAGTGCAATAGAAGTAAAATATTTTGAAAGTTTTAAAGGTGAATATTTGTGAGATTTTTCTTATTCGCACGCAAAATCAAAGTTTTTTGTGCATATTTAAAAATGTGATTAAAAATTTTCAAAAAATCAAATTTTGTATTAAATTAACAAAAATAACTTTACAAACCCTTATTTTTAAGGATTTTCCATGCTTTTTCATCAAAATTAAGTCACTTCTTCATATAATTTACCAGTCATCATCTTTAGTATTTAAAATTAAATATCGATCTTTCATTGTTTATATATTATTTAGAATTAAATCTTTTGTATATTTTGTTTATTACATACTGGTATCACCAAATTGGTCAAAAGCAGTTGTCAGACACCTATATCAATGAGTGTCATGGGAAAATCGTTAGTTTCCTGGTCGTTTAAGTATAATCGACATAGTTCACATTGCACAGTCCGCAGTAAGTTAAAATCAGAAAGTCAAATATTGTCACAAGAACAAATTCTCTCAGCAATTTTTAAGCCATTTAGTTTCACATTTATTTGATTTGTGTAAGTGACAAGGACAGATTTCCTTGGAAACTTACGGATGATGTAGTTTCATATTCTATTGATAACCCGACTAGCTCAAAATTATCTTTATTTGATATTGGTGCTACTTTGATATTCCTTTAAATCAATAAATAAACGTCAATAAACGTATTATTCTGTTTTATTTATTTTTTGCTATATAACACATCGTTTTCTAATTTTGCTGTGTTTCCACAGTACTTATAGCATACGTTTTATTATTGTAGCAATTCTTTTCCTGCTTTCATTTCCATTAACGTTGGCCTACTTTTGAAATACTCCCGTTTACTAGTCCGCGTTGACAAACAAACAGCTTGAAACTTGCTGAAATCAAAACTTTTCATGAATGTACGCACACACGCAAACTTTAATTGAAAAACAAATTTGTCATGCATGGGAGTTGAATGAGTAATGGGTGCGGAAACAGTAGAAGCGTTGAATCAAATGCTGCGGGTGGAAAGATGTGAAATATCTGCTATTCTGTGAGTTATGAAATACCTATTCACTTTTGAGGTACATAAAATTAAACTGTGTCTATAAAGGATGTGTGCTGTGATTTATAAACTGTATATCCCTGAAAATAATGAGCGCTACGTAATAATAATTTTCATAATTGAGCAGATAGGAATAATTTTAAAATTAGTAAGTGTTGTTTGCCTTTACTTTTTGCCCTAAAATATACAATATTTGTATATGCTGTTACTTTGTTACCTTTTTTGGTACTTATATATTTTTAACTTTTTCTATTTGTTTGTTTTCTTTTTTTCTTTATCTCTAAATCATATGGTTTTACAATGCACTTTAATTCTTCCACAAGAATAACTAAAACAATATCTACCATAATTGATTATAATTTCTCAGATTTCTCACCCCTTGATGTACGCTCTACAAAAATTAATGCAGGACTATCTGATTATAAAGCAGTATAATAGCAAGTTTAACATTCGTTTAACACGTAGGATTTTTCCTCTTAGAATTTCCGTAAATTCAAAAAATTGTGTTTGACTTCTGGGTGGCACTTTCCACCCAGAAGTTCAGTAGTTTATTAAGTCTGTATTTTCAATAAGGCATTTCCTTTAATTACAATTAAGTCCAAACATCGCAAACCCTGGACTACCAAAGGTATCTGCGTATCAAGAACTCAGAACTACATCCAGAAATTTACTACCAATGTCTTTGTCACTAAATATATTTCCAAGTTCAGAGAAACCTATCTAAAACTTCTCAAAATAGCTAAAAAAATTGACTGAGATTCTATAAAAATGTTGCGAGAGAAACTTGGTCTATAATAAACAGTCTTCGATATAAAACTAACACATCTCAAACATTTTCTCTTCCAAATCCTGATAATCTAAATGAATACTTCTTTAACGTGAGTAAAAATATAACATTAACTATTTTGCCAAAACAAGATCCTATTTTATATCTCCTCAATTTTAAAGAGGTCTCGAATTCATTCTTTATAAGATCAGTCAATACGTCTGAACTCATCCGAACAGTCAGTAGTATCAAAAGCAAATCCTCTTGTAGTACTGATGAACTATCCATAAAAATTTTCTTAACTCTCCCAAAAAATGTGTTGGAAGTCCTGGCTTACTAAATTAATGATTCTTTTGAAAAAGGTATATTTTTAGAGTGCGTAAAGACAGCCATTATTATTCCTCTTCATAAGGGTGGTGAAAAATCGAATGTCTGCAACTACAGAGTTATTGCCTTATTACCGGTCATATCCAAAATTATTGAGAGATTTATGCATGACCGACTTATGTTCTCTCTCGTTGAAAACAATATTTTTTAGCAAAGTCAGTTCGGCTTTTTATCTAATAAATGTACCAGTGATGCTATGTTTTCTGTACTACGTTAGGTATATCAAGCACTAAACAATAATCTTTAGACCGTTACTATTTTTTGTGACCATACAAAAGATTTTAATTATGTAAATCACATTTTGATAAAAAAACTAAATTTCTACAAAATTCGAGGTATTTATTTGAATTGGCTCCAATCTTACTTAAGGAATAGGAAACCACTAGTTAGAGCAAATAATACTGACTCTAGTGACAAAAGCGTTGTACGTGGAGTACCACAAGGTTTACTATTTACTATCCTCTTCTTTTCCTTATCTTTAAAAATGACATCACTAACTTAAAAATCGATGGAAAAATGTTTCTTTTTGCTGATGATACCAGTATCACTTGGAGGAACTCGAATATTGCAACTCTTAATGCAAATATAACTTCTGATCTACTTAAAATAAAAACCTTGTCCGACTTTAATTTACTCTCTTATAACGTGGATAAGACAGTAGCATTATCCTATAAAGGAGCTCTCCAACCCTTGCTTCTTAATAACAGCCCGATCAGTATAGTTGATTCTGTAAAATTTCTTGGTATTTTTATAGACAACAACCTTAAATGGTCCCTTTATATGGATTTGTTAAGTCAGAAAATAACCTCAGCCTGCTATGCAATAAGATCTGTTTCGAAGGAAATCAATTTAGCATCTTTCAAAATAACATATTTTTCTTTGTTCGAGTCCCATCTTCGATATAGCCTTCCTTTTTGGGTTTCTAGTACAGCTGCCCACTCTGATGTTATTTTTAAATTAGAAAAAAGAGCAATAGGGCATCTTTTTGACCTCAGTAGAATAACACACTGCAGAAGCTACTTTAAAAATCACGGGATTTTACCTCTTCGCTCTTTATATATTTAAGAAACTGTCTGCTTAATTTGTAAACGCCTAAATGTTTTTTCAGCAAGACCTAATCATAACTATATCACCAGAAATTCAACCGTTGATGTGTATTTACCAATCCCGTTGCAACCTCCCTTTGCAACTTAAATCTACAACTTCTTTCCTTAACCCGGCGTCACATACGTGGATTTTTCTGTCATTAGTACATATGTGGGGTGTGACAAACCCCAATTTCTAAGAAAATCAGAATTTTTTCTGGCAGTTTTTTTATATGTTTTTTAATTTCATGGTCTGAAGTGATCATCTAAGGACTATTTAAGCAAAAAAGAAATAATCAGAACACCTTTATTTAAAAGAAATTAAAAATAAACTAATAATAGGTAATTCTCCATAAGCAAAAACCACAACTTAACTGAACAATCTTACCAAAAAATATAAACACCATATGATCAAAAATACAATAGTAAATGAAAATCTAATAGTAAGATAATACAAGGAAAAACTCTGCCCGGTTGTACAGTGAAAGAAAAAAAAATTAATCGCTATTTGAATTCATGCAATTTTGACAACTTATGACAGCATGCTCCAGGCACAGTAATGATTCACAGTTTGAACAGAAATATTTTGTTTTCCGATCTCGGCTTCTTGGACATACTGAACATCTTGCCATGAGTTTTGGAATCTTGGCAGGTGGCACTGCAGGGGCATCTTGGCCAAAATATGCAATGTTTTGACGAATACTCCTTGGTATTCTTGGACTATTTTTTCTTTCAGATATGGGGTTCTGGATCAATTCAAAGCCCAACATTTTGATAAGCAATCTTCTGGCAAGTTTGAAATCTTGATTGTTTTCTCTGTATATCACCAAAGCATTTATGGCGGCTGTATTCAAGAGAGAAAACACGATCGTAAGAGGCCATCTTCGTGAGTTTCTAGATACGTTATATGATGCAGACAGTTCATCCACTACATCTACTCCACTTTTAGTAAATTTGTAGAAGCTTATTATTTCTGGTAAATTTTTATCGCCAGTTGCTTCATCAATAGCTCCATCATGGTGCATGGTGGACAACAGTAGGACGTTTTTATTTTTTTTCGGCACATACAATAAAAGTGTAATATCTTTCTGAAAGCCAAATAAAGATGTCATTTGTTCTATGTTCTGGACTGTCAAAAATTGTGCTGGGATGCATCGTTTGTTTTTTCTCAGCGTGCCTACTGACGTAAGTTTATGCTCGTTCAGCAATTTTATCATTAATTTATAACTAGTGTAGCAGTTGTCAAAGGTCACATTTCGGTTGGAACCAGAAATAAGTTGTATTAGCCTCTCTACTATATCTATTGGGGAATTACTAACACTGTAGGGACCTTCTGGCTGTTTTCCTGCATACACTTCCAAATTTAAAATGTAGTACGAACGGGCATCAACTAGGGCTTGCACGTTGATCCCATACTTTGCAAGCTTGTTGGGCATGTACTGTTCGAAAGCACATCTTCCACGAAAAGACTCCAACTTCTCATCTATCGTCACATATTGAGAAGGAGTGTAGGCCTGCTTACAATTTTCAATAAATTTGTCCAGAATTCCACGAACTGGAGCTAATTTGTCAATCGCCAATCTGTCTTTACGATTCTCGATGTTATCGAACCAAAGACAGACCATCAGGAATTGAAAACAATTTATAGACATCGTATTGCGGAATATATCGACACCAGTCCCATCTGTTTGCCATAAGTCTCTCAAATTCTGACGATTAGAATGAAACAATGAAATAAAGAAGTCCGATAAATGCTTTAATTTCACATTCATTGGTTGGTTTCACCATGCATTTATTTTGATATGCAATTGATTTTTGTTGAATTTTGAGTTTGGTCCAGCGCACTATGTCTTCGATCATTTGTCGGTCAAAAAACAATTGCCAACAATCTAAAGCACGTTTAGCATTTTTTGCATTATGCTTCACACTCGGCAAATGAGTAATAATGTTCTGATCTTGCTCGAACCCGTTTATTATTTGAAGCAAGTTTGTTCCATTGTGTTCCGTCTTTTCCGAGATACATTTCTTCGTTTCTTGGAGGTCCGTCAGTGCTTTTATTTTCCGTCTCATTCTGAAGTTCTGTTTTTGATGTCTCCATGTCTGAATCACCGTCAGAAACTACATCTTCTATTGCGATATCCTGCTCCAAGTCAGTGTTGTGGTCGCTTTCAGAGGTATGGTTAATATCGTCGTCGCTTCCCGATTCGATGGCATCGTCATCAATTTCAGCCCATAAAGCTTCAAGCTTTTTCTGTTCCGCTTCGTATGACATGATCTTTTAGCTAAAAAATTAAACAATTGAATATGCAGATTCAAATAAGTCAAAAATAAAAACTTACTTATGTCAAAATTGCAAACGCGAGTACATAGGTGGGGTTTGACACACCCCAGAGCGTTTCAGGCGCGTGTAACTTCACTCACTGGCACTCACTGCCTACAATGTACTGAGGTAACGCCTGAATTCGATGGTGGGGACATTTTTGGGAAGCTATTGGGGTGGACGTGCGCATAAGTCTGCGTTTGATTTATTTTAAGAGCGATATTTGGGAGCTGGGTTTGTGAAACCCCACATATGTAGTGCCGGGTTTGACAAAGTTCCGTAAATTGACAAAAGTCTATCTATCTGAAAGACCGACCATATTATTCAGTGAAAGAGTTTCTTAACGAATAACTAAGAAATTACAGTACGTTTAGTTACAAGCAACTAAAGTATTTTTATATATTATATATCTAGGTATCACATGCAGATGCAGTAAAATTAAACTTATTAGTTCGTAAGGTTTTATTACGCAATTTGCAATTTATTTAAATTTTGCAATGTATTATATATTTTATATCTTTTATTTTGTGATATGGACGATTTATGTAATTTTAGTAAATTTTAAATTGTTATTGTTATTTTTTCGACTTTTTGTAAGCTTTGTCCATAATATTGTAGAATTTTTAGAGACAATAAAGCATATTTCTTATATATTCTATTTTAAGGGGGCTGATGTGGGTAGATAGCAAAAAAACTAATAAATATAACGGCTACAATTATATTTGTTGCATCTTTGAATCGTAGCATAATTTAAAACTCTTTTTTCTTAAAGTTACTAAATACCTCTATAGTTTGAAGAAAAGTAAGTTATAGACCTTAAGGGCTTACTGACAATGTAAGAATATCATTGTACAACCTTTACAACTTGGTTACTTTTATTACTTTCACAGCTCGAAAAAAAAATAAGTTACAGACTTTATTTAACTTTCGTTACCTCATTTGCCGACAATCTACATACACCATTGTCTCTCCGAAAATAATATGGGAGTATACAATAAATAGGATTACCACTTCTTATAGAATTTATAACTCATGTAATACGTGCTAGCTTGCTTGGTGTCAGTCATTTAATTTTATTATTTTGATTTCATTTGAACTTAAAGCTCATTTGCTGTCGATTAAAAAAATGTCAAAAGTAGTTTAATTCTATAACAGTTTACAAGTAAAATTGTTAAAACATGCGTGATGTAAAACGTTAGCTGAAAACTTTGAGTCTTACTGAAAAGTTAGAAGTGCTCGAAACTATGAAGAACTGTCAAAAAAGGACCAATTTGGCCTAACAATGAGTAGTGTGTAAACGATAATAAAAAATGAATCAGATATCATAAAAACCATTCAAAAGCCGTGAAAATTTTGTCCTGTAAAAGACGACGAATTGCAGAATCGCCGGACTTGGAGGAGTGTTAAATTTAATGGCTTGAGCAGTTTCTGAGCCAAAATACCTCTGTTACAATAAAAAGTCAAAATATATTCTAAATTGTCAAAAGCGGTTGATTTCAGAGCCAGTAAGGTATGGCTGGAACATTTTTAAAACAGTCGTCACCTCAATACTACAAGTAGATAACTCGAAAATTTTCATTTTTGAGATAAGTTTACCAATAGATGTAAATATATCATCATCATGTTATGCTACAACTAGACAATTCAAAACGAACCCTATGAATCAATATAACTATTATAACTTTCAAAAGTAGATAACTTTATAAATCATCCTTTGTTTAATACTACAACTCGAATATCTTAAGTTATCTACTTGTTGCACATTTAATGACTAAGCTGTTAGTCACACAACTATACAACTACACTTACCTAGTTGTAGCACGTAAGTAAGGTCACTTGAAAAATACGACCACTGAGTTGTCACCATTGACGAAGATTTTGTCCGTTAGATATTTTGATTATTAATTACTTATTTATTTTGAGAACGTGACTGCAAAATAATTAATGATGTGGCTATGTAAAATATGTAATGCCAAGTTCAATTTTATTGTAGAAGTGATTTACTAGTTCACAGTGGTAGTGCAAATTGTTCTACAATACTTACGAATGGTATGTACAAATCTATATTTTCAAACCATGTGTTACCACTTTTTAGGTTAGGCACTATAGTGTTGCTTCAATATTAAAAATTATAGCAAATAATTTTTGTTTTGTTGTAAAAATAAAAAGTACAAATAAAAGTTCCAGTGATCCCTGTATTTTAAGATTTTATATGATGTTTGTAATTGTATTTGTTCAATTGAATAACATATTAGAACTATTTTGTTGCTTCTGTTGACAGACTTAAGCTTATAGTTCATTAAAAATGGAAATAATTCAAATAAAAAAAGGAGAAAAAAATAAAAACTCAGATTTTGTACCACTATTAACAATATAATCATTTTTATGTGTTACGTTATTGTGGGCATCATTATTTTTATTTACTGACAACAAATTTGTGGTATTATGAAGATAACATTGATCTTATTTACAGATGATTACAATATACCAGTAGAAGAGGTGGTTTTAACTAATACAGATATAGATAACGAAGGTAACATTTGTGAAGATATTAGTACATCATAGGACATAGAAGTCAGGTGGCTATAACTGAGGACTGTGATGCAAATGATGTTGGATGTTCGTTCATTGAAGCTGTGGCAGAACCTTTTTCTTCAGAATATTTACCTGCTGACGAAGAAACTTTATCTGATAATGAAGTTGACAACATGCTTTTATCAACAAAGTGTAGGAATAAAAGCAACATCATTCTCGATGGAATGGAAACATTTCCTGAAGTAACTGATCGTCCACGAAAGCGACGTCGTTTACTCGATAAATAGTCAAGAAATCTGCGTAAAGAGAAACGTGCCAAAGGGAAAGCTTATGTTTCTTCAAGAAATAAAAGCAATCCTGATATAACAATGAAACCCGCTTGTCTCACCAACTGCCGAAACCAGTGTTCTATAAAAAATTAGTAAACTAACTGAATTGGACAGAACGAGAATTTTCCAAGGTTACTATACACTGGCAAATTATAATAGACAACAGGATTTTATTCACAGTAACACGGATAAAAATCCTAAAAAATGTACAGTAAAAGTCACATATTCAAAGCTTTTCTACTCTGCCTTCCCATTATTGTCGATCATCTACTGCACGACATTATCTTGATTCATCCTTAAATATTACTCTGATGTATAGACTTTATTGTGAATTGTGTGATTCAAGAGTTGAAGAAAAAGTTAGTTTGGCCATGTATAGAAAAATTTTTAATGGAAATTTCAATCGTAAGTTTCCATCATAATAAAAAAAGATCAGTGTCGTGTTTGTTCTGATTATATTAGTGCAACCAATGATACGAAATCGTTGCTCAAAATAGATTAGAAAGCTCATCTCTTTCTTAAGGATTAAGCTAGAATCGAAAAACTTAAAGATCGAATTGATGCTGAATTTTCTAATGGATCACACATATGTGCCAATTTTGATCTCCAGCAAGTTTTATTAGTACCCTCTGATCCAACAAATAATGCACTCTTCTATAAACGTAGGCTTGCTAACTACAACTTCACCATTTACAATGTTGTCAGTAAGCAAGGAGATTGTTTCATTTGGAATGAGACTCAAGGATCCCGAGAAAGTAGTGAAATAGCCAGTGCAATTTATCTTTATCTTAGATCACTTCCAGAACCAACAACCTGTGTCACCTTTTTTAGTGACAGATATGGAGGCCAAAACTTGAATCAGTTTACTGCAGCAATGTTAATAAAGGTAATAAATGATTTAAATAACCTAGAAGTCATTAATACGAAGTTCTTGATTTCTGGGCACAGTGAGATGGAATGTGATTCCATTCACTCTGCAATTAACACAGAATTCAAACGTGTGGGGAAAGCTTTGTGGCCTGAAGATTGGAAGCAAATTGCTCGGGGAGCCAGAAGAAAGGGAGACAAACCTTATCTTGTTCATGATTTGGATCAATCGGACATAAAAGATTTCAAAAAATTTGTAAGGGATAACTTGACTATTCGGAAAAAGGATGAAAATGGAAACGCTGTTCTTTCGCAAAAGATGTGCTGGCTAAGATTTAGGAAGTCACAGCCGTTTATTATGGAGTTCAAAGAATCATTTTCTGATGAAGGTTTTAGACACTTAAATTTAATCAAACGGACCCGCACTTCAATTCAATCGCCTTTACAACCTTTGTACCAACAACTGATTGCAATATCTATACAAAAATATAAAGATCTGATATCACTATTTTCTGTGAAACCACCTGCTTTGGGAGATTACTACAGGCCATTTTACACCAGTCTGCCACACGAGAATAAAGAGAAGATTCAAGTGAAAAAGATGACGGTCAAGACTACGAAGGTGACTCTTAAAGAACTTATCTATTTGTGCCTCTTCAGAAATTACAAATTGTTTTATATCAATATCCATAAAGTAGTTTTTTGTAAATAATTTTTTAAATGTTAACCGGTCTCTGGGACTGAGGTTAGTAAACCTGTTATTGTTCTATTATAAACTTCTTATGACAGTTGACTTTTTGGCGTTTGTTTTTGATAGAACAACGGCATATTTTCCATGACGATCTGAGATTATGAAGGAGAAAAATAGAGAATTCAAATGCTGTGGAATAAGTTGGAGGACGAATCTGAGAATCAACAAATACCAGATGATGACGATGATGACAGCCTTGTTTTTGCCGAATTTTGCCTTGTTTTTGCCGAATTAGAAACATAATGTCCTTATTCCGATCAAGATCGCAAAAAGGAATTTAAGAAAGAATTTGAAGAAAATATTTCCAATGAAAATTTCGACCAAAAAGGCCCTCTTCACATAATTTCGTATTTTCTACGAAAAGATAAGATTATCAGATAGAATTTCCATGTTTCCTCTCGAACAGCTCAAAATCAGCCCTGCCCAAAATCTTGTAACTTAAGTGCCTGAAATGAGAGCAAAATAAAAAACAGAAGTTCCCGAAATTTCTAGTTAATTTTTTACGCCGAATTTATTGAAACAATACAAGGGTGTAATTTTCAACCAGGTTAGTAAAGGCGGGCTATAATTTGAATCAAATAAAAAAAACATGGATGACTTCTGCAGTTTTCAAAAACTGGCTTATACATAAATATGTATAAGAAAATGGATAAAGAAAATAAAAAAATCTTATTATTCATCGATAATTTTAAAGCCCATTATGATATTTCACAAATAAAAGCAGTTAAAAAATATCTGCCCGCCAATATTGTACCCTCTTTAATGACAGAGTAGAGGTTACACAAAGAACGGTACTAGGCTCGGGCTTCAGTCTGGTAGACGTCTCTTGGTCGGGGCTCTTATTACAGCTTAAATATTAAGAATCAGTTCGAGAAGTACTAAGGATGCAGGGACGAGAAGTTAGAAGATAAAGAGAAGAGAAGTTAGAAGATAAAGAGACGAGAGGTTAGAAGATAAGAGAAGGGAAATATTTGGGCACCACCCTATTTTTAGAGGAACAGGGAAACCTTAAGACATTTAAAATAAGATAACACGAAAGGTAAGGTACAGTTATGATAATCACGCTAGAATAAAGTAAACCATGAGAGAAAAGGTATTATGATTGTGCGGTACACACTTAATATTTCGACACAGATACACTGTTTATATGATGTAGTAATACAAATCAATCATAATGCCTGAAAGAGATACACCATGCACAAAAATATAAGTTTAAATCATACAAAAAAAAAAAATAAAAGGCAAATAGTTCGTCAACAAAGTTATATTGAGGTATAGTATTCTCCGTTCACCAATTGTTGAGAGCACGAAATGTGCCTCAAACTCATAAAACGGTCGTAAATCATAGGCGTTCCTAAGGTGTTTATTCATTAAATAATAATATAATATTTTATTACTGTTATATATAATATTAATAATATTTTAATACTAATATATTCAGCAAAAAAACAATTAAAACTTTCACGGCTAATGTTGGTTATTATATTATATTAATAAAAATAAGAATTTAACCATTAACAATTTTGTAAATAAGAATACCTTATCTCTTTGGATATTTCAATACTAATCTTTGCGTTTAATCACTTTACTGGAAAACCTGGAATTCATATCCGAAGGTACTATTCGTTGCAAGATAATTAGGATGGCGGCTTTGGCCACGTGCCTCGTCTATTCAGTTTATATTCGAAACTTAACTTAAAAGGGCGAAGTTATTACGAACGAAAACAATTTTTTTGTTTAGTACGTTTTGGATCGCATGTAATTTACGGCTCGTCGGTGTTTCCGCGTCTACGGCAGTAATTAGCGTCTCGAATATTTCTTTTGCGAATTATATGCAATGCGTGAGTGATTTTTTATTCCATATACCTACGAACATATACGTACCTTTCGCTCGTGCTCGTTTTGTTGGATTGTTTGTGATGGCTTCATCATCGACATCATCAAGTTTTACACCGGTACTGTTGCGTACAGTCAGTAAGTCTGTCTATTCACCAAGAGAGAAGACTATTGTCCTGAATGTTCACGATGCTCTGGTTTCTCAGAATCCCACAAACACTGTTCGCAACATAGTCGAAAGTTGTGCCAACATGACTGGCGTAGGAGAGTCAACTATATATAGGTTCCTATCAGAAAGAAAAAAACACGGTATAGCTAATCCAAACTCAAACGAATACTTAAAGAGAGGGAAAAAGCCTATTGAATTTGATGAATTTGCCAAAAATGGTATTCGAAGGAAAATTCATGGATTTTTTTTTTTCAAAAAAGAAATACCAAACCTAAACAAAATTGCCATTACCAGGATGAAACGTGGGTAAACTCAGGTCATACTCTAAAAAATTTGGTCAGATAAAAATATATTAAGCTCCAGGCAAGCCTTTATGGAATGTTGGTCTACTGGTATCTCCCCACCTTCTGGTAAAGGCAGTAAATTAATAATTTCTCACATTGGCAGTGAAAAACGATTTGTTAAGCATGGTTTGTTGGAATTTCAGTCCAAAAGCACAAAAGACTATCACGAGGAGAGGACAGCTGATGTTTTCGAAGAGTATTTTGAGCGGATGATTGAACACATACCACCAAATTCAATTATCTTCTTGTTCACGTGCCATCTCCGCGACGGAGGTTGGCAATCATCATGGCTATTCTGATCTTAGATGCTGCTGCTCTGAATAGTTCAATTGGTGTGCATCCGTACCATTCCCTCAAGTTACGCAACCATGAGATTCTTCTTCTTCCTACACTTCTCTTGCCCTGGATTTTCCCTTGTATAATCAATTGAAGTAGGTTGTATCTCTCATTACGCATAACATGCCCCAGGTATTGCAGCTTTCGTGTCTTGATAGTTTCCGATATTTCCATTCTTTTGTTGATTCTTCTCATGACTTGTTTGTTACATGCTCGGTCCATGATATCTTCAGGATTCCGATTCAAATTCAATTATAGTATTAGATAATGTACCTTATCATTCACGACTAGTACCAACGACTGCGTGGAAGAAACAGGATATTCTTGACTGGCTGCGGAATAAGTATCTGCCTTACGAAGATGGAATGGTAAAAGCAGAACTTTTAAAAATTGCCCGGCAACACAAATCTAAGTTCAAGAAATACGTAGTTGACAAAATGGCAGAAAGGGGAAACATCACAGTCCTTAGACTTCCACCCTACCACTGCGAAAAAAATTCAATTGAATTCATTTGGACACAAATGAAAAGTTATGTGGCTAGAAAAAATACGTCATATAAAATACAAGCTGTACGTGAATTGTTATACGAGTCTTTACAACATATTACAGAACAAAACTGGAAAGATGCAGTAAGACATGTAATAGAAGAACAAAAAAATGTGGGATCTTGATAACATAATTGATGCGACCGTAGAGACACAACCGCTAATTATTAACCCTCAAGACAACTCGGATTCCGAAGTTGATCCTATTTATTTTGAATTTGAATAGTTTTCTAATCGTAATTATATAAGGCAAGTAATAGTAGTTGTAATCGTAAGGTATTAAAGGGGAAAGGCGCAAAATGTCGCCTGTCAAAATGTTCAATGGGTTTTAAGTGTATCCATTTTTTTTCAAATCCTGAGAAAACTAAAAAGCATTTTTGAAAAATTTAAAGGCAGAATGAAATATTTATTAGATTAAATAAAATGTTTCTTTTGCATGCAATATTTTCAATTAAAAATTATACTATATTTTCTCTTTTATTTTCACCCCTGTTACATAACATATTAAAATAAACATTGTAGAAGTTTTCAGGGACTTTCTGCCCTCAGTAATAATGTAATCTTTTATTCTGCGTTTAAATTTTTCAAAAATATTTATTAGTTTTCTCCGGATTCGAAAATAATGGATACATTTAAAACACATTGGAAATTTTGCCAGGCGACATTTGGCGCCTTTCTAAAAAATACAATTTACATAACTACAATTTAAAAGATATATTTTTTTAGTTCAAATAAATGTTTCAATCATATACTCTACGACACTGGTCGGTCATCTATAACCATTCAAAATATATTCTAAATATATGTAAACCCATTCAAATACCCTCGTAATAGGATTATAAGGTATTGTATTCCTTCAGATACAAGGTGGGTTAGTCGAAAACATCTTAAACCGTCAGTTTCAGGTTGGTTTTTACTATTATATCGTATTACCTATCCTCTCTGTATTTCAGTTTTCTAATTAGGGTTAAACTTTTAGTGAGCTATCGACAAATTGTGAACCGACTATAGTTAAAGTAAATGCACTGTAACAATTTTTACTGAACAGTTAGCACGAGATAAGTTATTGCACAATTTATTATTCAATACAACAAAAAATATCTTTCTTAAAAAATAATTATATCTTAGACAGGCTAAAGATAAAAAAAGAGTGGTAGTATTGGCCGAAGAGTGCCACGCGAAAATGATACTTAAATGGCAAGGCTAGTCTGGTCGTTTTTGTAACCTAACCACTTTCTCTTGACAGGACTTATATTTTCACCGAAAACCAATATCTCCGTTTTTCTTAGAAGGTAGGCAGGGTATTTGACAATAGAAGCTGATTTCTTTGTTGCTAGGAAGTGTTTCTATTTAGCAAATGATAGATAAAAAGAGGAGAGAACATTTGGCGAATTATTTCATTGGTAAAAAAAACGTGACAATTCGCTCATTGCTTTTATATTATTTTTAAGGCTTTTAACAAAACATATAGACATAGGCAGTGTGAAAGTAATTTTGTAAGGTGAATAATTTAAAGAAATTTTAAACATGCTTCAACATAACATCAAAATTAAAGCTTATGGTTCAAGGTATCATTAAAAACTTCAAATCATTTTATCGAAAAGTAGTTGTTAGGAACATGTTAAATAATATGAAAGAAAACAAGAAGTCTACTATAGATGTATTGCAAGCCATGAGAATGAGTAGTAAAGCTTGGCACTTAACTACGACTATTATAAGAAACTGTTATGTACACTGAGGTTTTCCATCGTCAGCATAGTCAACAGAAGAAACTGAAAATGAGTTTATTTTTATTTCACCTCCTGCAGAATGCAATAGAGCCGTGTCTTAATCAAAAATATTTTTGGATGACTTTGTTACCTGTGATGATAGAGTTATGACTGCTGGGACATTGATGACTGTTCAATTTTTTCACATGCGAAAAATCATGTCATTTTTTCTCTGCATTACTAGCTTCCATTCTACCACAATTTTACAATTATTTCCCGTTCTCCAACCCTTCCTACTCACATTTTAACCCCACTCCATTAGAAATACAGACAGTTGTAAGATAGCAAAGAAGAAAGACACTCTCTTCCCTGTTGTCTCTCGATGATAACGGACACTCTCTCTTGACTGCTGACTGTTGCTAGAAACAGTCGTCCTCTCTTTCGTCTGCTGAGTCCTACTAGGCAGACGTATAATCTCTCTATCGCTACCTATCGTTTGGTACAGACTTACCACGCTTTTTCTTCACTCTAATTATCTCTCTCGCTTATAGTTACGCGAAAAATATCGCAAATACTATTTTAAATCGTGTACAGACGCAAATGTGCTATATCACGTGATCTCAGTGTTAGTACCGCAAAACACGTGTTCAGAAACCGGTAACCGGACAGTTTCCCCGTATGAAGAACAATTGCGACTGAAAGCCTCTAAATACCGCGAGTGTGTGTACGTGCAGCAGAAGAATTGGTAAGACTTTGTATAAACTTAATTTGCTATAATCTGTATAACCTTTTACCACATATCCTAATTTATTTGAACCAGCCCTATTTAATACAGTCCTCATCAACTGAAATTATACTCATAATTTCACATATGTACAACCTTTTTGTACAATGACGAAAGTATCGATTCTGTATCTCAGGAAACAGATATCGATGATTTAGATGTCATAGAAGACATGAATAATACGACATGCGCTCCATAGGTTTCCATCAAAGTGGCGACAAGAATAGCATTAAATACTGTACAGAGTTTTATAGAGAAACCAGCAACTTTGGAGAACGAGAATTTTCTGCTCTTTAAACCTTAAAATGCTATATATGGGGAACAACGGAATTCTCTAAAGCAAAAAAAGTACTGATTTTATAATGCCATATTTTATATTTTAAGGATGTTTTGATGTTATAATTTTAATTTTTATTTATTATAATTCTTTAGTCAAAAGTAGTAAGAATGAATCAACCTGTTTATGTCGAATCAAAATCCGGCTTAATTTACCTTAAATCGAAATCCTGTAACAGTCAAAATCTCTATAACTCGAATTTGTTTGAGTCTCTCTTGAATTTCGATTTACAGAGGTTCAACTGCATATAAAAAGAATTTTTGCTAAAATTATAGAACAATAAAAGGACATTTTCATTTCAGCAACCTCTAGATGAATAAATATTTATTAAACATTTAGAGCATATTACAGCTTTTAGCTAAAATCAAATATTTTGAATATTTGTACGGTTCAATGTACCGTATTAATAAAAGGAAGATAGAGGGCCGAAGGGGAGTAGACAGAAGAGCCATGTCATGGCTTCGCAAAATCAGAGCTTAGACGTGCATGAACGATTAACAATTATTAAGAGTGGCATATAATATATTATAGAACATTTTGATGTAATGATCGCAAACCAACACTAATGGAGTGCACCAGAAGAAGAAGAATTGTATCATTATGAGTAAATGAACTTCCTAATTTCCAATAATTTACTTATAAAGTGGCACTATTATTTGTGTTGGTTTGTAGATTCGTACTATTTCTATAAGTAATGATTTGTAAGGACATAATGACCTTGGAATCTTAAGACATGACCCTCATTAGCATATTTTGTATATATAAAAATATCGCAGTGTTATGTTTAATAATTGTTTTAAATAATTTAACACATTTTTGCAAAATATTTGTTAAAAAATAAATAAGAGATAATTATACTAATATAATTAACGAGAAAGTGTTAATAAAAAAATTTGTTTCCGCCCGGGATCGAACCGGGGACCTTCCGCGTGTTAGGCGGATGTGATAACCACTACACCACGGAAACCGTTGGAAATAATATTCTAAACTGGCTTTGAAGACGAAAACATTAAAAATAAATTTAAAATATAATTAAATATTAATGTAACATAATTTAATTAATTGTAAAATAATTTAAAGTTAACATAAAGTTTTCATATTATTGTATTTGGTTAAAACTATAGAGCACGTTCCGGTTAAATTAGCTACAAATGATACTTCATAAATCACAAATTGGCTTTTGCAGTATTGCCATGTCCTTATTATGTTTTATGCCCCAAGTATGGTTTGAAACAATTGAAACAGTACATTTTTGGTATATTATTTTATGGTATCTGGTATTTTTTATTATTTTTTGTCATTTACATAAAACACGAATGAATAAAGATTTGTTTCTTTCGATATTAGTTATAGTCAGTTATTAGAAAAAAAATTTGTAATTGCTATTTGGAAGATTACCGGATAAATTTGGCAATAGTATCAAAACCTTCAAAACACTAGTTGCCAGATTGCAAGATAATTACAAATTCGGTTTTAGATCAGAACACAGAACACTCCATTGAGCTACAAGTACTCAGATTAAAAAAGCACATAGCAGCTGGATTTAATGACAAACAATTCACAGGAGCTGCTTTACTAGATGTAAGCAAAGCTTTCGACAGAGTCTGGCATAAAGGAATGATCTACAAAATGAGAAGATACGGTTACAGCGGAGCAATGACAAGACTAATCTCTTCGTACTTGAGCAATCGTAGTTTCAGAGTCCGGATAGGACAAGTCCTATCCGAACTCGGGAACCCGGAGGCTGGAGTGCCACAGGGAGCGGTACTGTCACCCCTACTGTACACAATATACACAGCAGACATACCTAGAACACCAGGTACACTACTAAGCCTCTATGCCGACGAAACAGCGATAGCGGCCAAACACAGAAATGTAGACATAGCGATAAACAACTTACAAACAGCGCTAGACGACATAGAAGAATGGAGTTTAAAATGGAAAATCGCTATAAACTCCGAAAAGACACAGGCTGTACTCTTCAAAAAGAGGCTCCAACAACCAGAAGAACAGATAATTGTGCAAGACAATCTCATCGAGTGGAAAAGTGAAGCAAAATACCTCAGAGTAATCATGGACAAAGGCTTAAAGTTTAGCAAACATGTAGAAGCTACAGTACAAAGAGCCAACATGGCAAGAGCATCAATAAGAGGTCTAGCAGAAAGAAAAAGCAAATTTAGACTGAAAACAAAAATAAGATTAATAAATAGTTTAATTCTTCCTATACTAACATAATATGCATCTCTCGCATGGGGACACATATGCAATATATCAAAAAAGAAAGTAAAAGCGGCACATAACAACAGCCTAAGAGAACCAGTCAACGTACCGAGATACGTAGCAGAAAGATTCCTCTTTAGAGAACTATAACAAATCAGAGTGACTGACACAATGAAAGAAAAAGCTAGGACAAAGTTCGCGGAGATAGAGAACCACCCCAGCCACATATTGCGAAAGTGAGGTACGATGCTTTCCACAGATGGGAGCACAAAAGACCCAAACAACAAATAGTAGAATAAAATTATAATACTAGAGAGAAAATCTACAATCACACCAGAGAGAAAACAAAACACCAGAGAGAAAATGCTTCAAAAAAACAACAACAAAGGCACAATGAAGATAGTTCGTAGCTCATAACACTCGTGGACAATCGCAACGTACAGCGTGGACCCAGTTAATTTTAAGTAGATAATTTATTGTATTAATATACATGTTATGTTTCATTCATCCTCCAAAAAAATCCAAAAAACAACAAAAAACGGCAAAAAAATCAAAAAAACTACTAACAAAAACCGGCGCAAGCCACAAAAAAAAAAATATTAACAAAAACCATTAAAAACCCGGGCATGTAGGGCCTAACCCCTTGAGCACAAACTCGCCGAACTAAGCCTAGCTCAAAGCGGAGACTAGAGGCTTAAGTAAGCAATTTTAGTTCGCAGATAAGCCACATTAAGATAACAGGAATATAGCGACAATGTGCTGTCCTGACTTTTGAATTCGGTTAGGAAACCATGTTGGGGTTCTATTACTCAGGACCTCCACATGAAGAGCATTTGGCTGATAGTTGTACCCCTATCGCGCATCAGAGTGCTATAGGGGGGAAAGGGATGGTCTGGAGCATTGGAGCGCGGTGGAGTGACTTCTGCTTATATTAGAGTTAATACACCCCGCTCCAATGAATTGTTACACCCGAACGTAATTCTTAGGGGTAAACATCTCACAGGTTGGGTTTAATTAAATTTCTAGCTTACTTGCAGATAATCGCAAAGTAAAAATATATATTAAAATCACAGCAGAATTTAACCCTGCGGCAGTCGCGTCGGGGACCAGAGGTCTGCACTGTTAATGCATTTTGAAATTGATTACATATGCATCATTATATCGAATGATGTCCCTAGGTATGCTTTCCTGACGATGGTGGGCAACACTTTATACCGATATCGCTCGACTAGAAAATTACTTTCAGTGTGTCTCAATCTTTGATACAGAGTAGTACCTTTTTTCGGACCTCTATTTCATTGTGCGACTGATCATGTAAGTGATTTTAGTTATATTTATATGACCGTATTTTTCGTGACGGTATTAAGTATAGATATTTTTTAGGAACTGAAATGCTACAAATTGTAAAGTTTTACGTCAGGATGAGCTGGAAGAAATAGCAGCACATATATGGAGTGATGACGAAGAAGTGGATAGTGGAAATAGTGGATTTTAGTGATGAAAGCGAAGGTAAAGAGGAGCACATTGATCATATTTCTGATGAGAGCGAGTCAGAGCTACCTGAAATTGAATTTGAAGAGGAAGTTATGGACATGAGATCGAATTAGGTTGAAAATGAAAACAAAAGATTTTATATAGGTAAAAATAATGATACTATATGGAGTAGTAAGGAGCTTGTATCAGGTACTAAAAATAAATCTAAAAATATTGTCAAAATATCACGTAGGCCAACTATACATGCCAAAGAGACATGTTCAAAGATGGAAGCATTTTTAAAATTCATTTCTCTTGAAATCATTGACGAAATTGTTACATCGACTAACTTATTTATTCAGGAAAAAGTAGTTATGAAGTATTTAAGACCGAGAGATAGCAAACCTACCAATCGAGATGAAATACTAGCCCTTTTTGGTGTAATTTGTTTAAAAAGGAAAACCATGTTAATGTTTTAAGAGCTATGGGCAGAAGATGGTACAGGAATGATGATACTTAGAGCCGTCTTGAGTTATAGAAGGTTTTTATTTATAATCATGAATGTGTTGCTTGTGTGAGTCCATTTCAAACAGGTAAAAGAAATAAAATAAGACTTACTCACAATCAATTTAATTTTACTACCAAAACAATCGGTTTCGCTTTCTACACTTTGCAAAACATCTGTAGGTCAAACGGTACAAAGTAAATGACATGCT
The DNA here is from genome assembly GCF_040954645.1 of Diabrotica undecimpunctata. Classification (NCBI taxonomy): domain Eukaryota; kingdom Metazoa; phylum Arthropoda; class Insecta; order Coleoptera; family Chrysomelidae; genus Diabrotica; species Diabrotica undecimpunctata. The sequence goes on along the minus strand of NC_092809.1, from coordinate 64,700,956 downwards.
GAAATTATGAAAAAGCCCATATTAGGGTCTTATAAAGATAAAAATCAAAAAGGTTAGACTAATTATGCCAATATTATCTGACTATGTTTATTAATATGCATAAAATTGATTTAGCAGACAATGTGAAAACCCACAAATTGGTAAGAGATAAACTATTACCTGAGCTTATAAAATACGGATCAAAAAAAAATTACACCGGATGATACAATGGATATTTCAGAAAGCCATAAATGAAGAACAACTCCCAAAGGAATAGACGGAGGCATATATGACATCTATATTTAAGAAATGAGATAGAAAACGATGCAAAAACTACAGAGGAATAAGCGTAATATCATCAATAGGAAGATTATATGGGAAGATACTGCGAGAAAAGATAGAGCAAGCAATAAACGGCAAAATCGGAAAGGATCAGGCCAATTGATCTGCCAATACTTCTTCGTCCATTTGATGAATTATCTCATGCTATTCGTACTATCCTCTCCTCTACAATTCTACTAATGTGTTTGTTCCACTCCTGTTTCCGTTTTGTCACCCATCCATTTATGTCGTCTATATTGCATACTCTTCTTATGTTTTTGCTTCTCTCCCTATCCAACAGACTTTTCCCTGATATACGTCGAAGTATTTTCATCTCTGTTGTCACTAGTAGTCGGCTCGTTTTAGATGTGTCAGGTCTTGTCTCCACCGTGTATGTTAATATAGGTCTTATTGCTGCTTTATGGATTCTTGTTTTTGTGTCGTCTTAGGTATGCTAATAGTATCATATTGTATTTCTTGGCTATTGTATTGAAGATGTATGTTAATCTTTGGAGCTCGTCTTCTGTCTTGGCGATTAATGCGGCGTCGTCTGCATAACATAATATTAGGATTTCTTTGTTCCCCATTCTGTAACCATGACCTTTACGTACTGCTTGTATTATTTCGTCCATTATTATATTAAAGAGAAGTGGATTTAACGAGTCACCCTGTCTGACTCCGCTTTGTACTGGTATACACTGTGTTAGTTTTTCATTTATCTTTGCCTGCATTCAATTATGGAAGTAGATGTTTTCGATCGTTTGTATAATATTGATTGGTATGTTCCTTTTATACAGTAGGTGTAAGACGTCTTCGACTTGGATGCGTTCGAAAGCTTTTGTCAGGTCTATAAAACATAGATATGCTGGTTTATTGTACTCGATGGTCTTTTCTGTGATTTATCTTGGTACAAATACGGCGTCTACGCAGGATCTTCCGGATCTGAATCCTTGTTGTTCATCTGATAAAGTTGTTAGTTTATTGGTTTTATTGGTTAGGACTTTAGTAAATTTATACCTCTATAATTGTTGGCGTCCTCTATATCTCCTTTTTTGAACATTGTTATTTATTATGCTGTTTCTCCATGCGTCTGGTTTCTTGCAATTCAATATTAGTTTTTGTATAAGTTTTGTCATCTCTAGGGTTATACTTTCTCCTCCGTGTTTTAGGAACTCTTTGGTAATTCCGTCTGGTGCTGGTGCCTTACTATTTTTGAGTGAATTCATGGCTATCTCTACTTCCTGAAAACTGATTTCTATTTTGTGTCTTAATTCAGGTATGTTATTGTGTTGATTATTATTTTCCTTTCCTTTAAACAGTTTCTTCAGGTATCTTTCCCATTCGTTTGCTGGTATGTTGTTGTATTCCTTTAATTCTGCCATTTCTTTGTTTTTGTGTACCGTAGAAGTCGCTTTCCATTCTTTTATGTAAACTGTTCCCAGTGTTCATTATTTTTTCTTACCAACTGCTTTGTTTCATTTTGAATTCTTCTATAGGTGTCTCGTGCTTCTGGAGTATTTGGTGTTTTATACTTTATGTAGGACTCTCGTTTCGCTTTGCATTTCTCTTTTATTTATTGTCTAAACCAAGGTGTATTGTTGTTGTTTTTTTTATTCAGTATGAATTTGTGGTTTCCTAGAGCTTCTGTTGCTGCTTCTTCAATATTGTTTTTAATTTTCTCCCAGCTCACGTTTTTTTTTCTTTGATGTCGTCTATTTGTTTTAACTGTATCTTCTGTGCTAGCCTTCTTTTGGTATATTTCTCTTTTAAAGTCGTTCCAGTGTGATTCTACGTTGAATTTTTTCTCGGTGATTTCCTGTAGAAAATGTTTTGGTGTTATTTTCATTCCTATTTTTGATAGTACTAGTTTGTGTTCACTCCCTGCGTCTGCTGAGTTTAAAGTTTGGATATCTGGAATCTGCTTTGGGTGGATTTTTCTATTCATGACTATAAAATCAATCATAGATTTGTGCCCCCTGGAGTTTTCAAATGTATAAGTAAACTGGGGGTTATAATCGAAAAATGTATTATTAATTCTCAGTTCATTAAAAGCACAGAGATTAGCCATAAGTTCTCCATTTGCGTTGACATGGTTTTTATTAAATCTTTTTATTCAGTTTTCTGAAGCTATTTTCTTGTGGCATTTTAAATTAATTACTATTTAAATGGGAATAAGCCACAATTAAAGGTTAAAATACGTTTATTGACGTTTCAATTTCCACCTCGGAAATTGTTCTTTTTATTCATAATTCATAACTATAATTCTTGCTGTGAAATATTATGTTTATCTTAAGACGAATAAAATAGATACAACCGATTCCAGTCAAGAAATGAATAAACAAAAATTCAGTGCTACCTACATAAAGTTCATCACCGAATATTTACAATATTGAATAGAACGCTGTTTTGAATTTTGAGCAGCAATACCTATATCAGGTAAATCTAACCGAACAAATAAAGCGACATACTTCCTTCTACATACTCAGAACAATCGATTCACAAGGTCTTCACACCTAATTCTCAGATTCAATTTTATGAAAAAATGTTGTCAAGCGTTATGCTTCTCGAGACACTCTAATCCAGAAACAGACAATTTAACATCCCCAACAGGGGGATTAAATCTTTTGCTGGAATTATTTACATTTCACGCTAGATATAACTTTCGCATGGCTCAACACCTTCAAAGAAATCGTCTAAAATTATTTTCAGACATGTTTTAAAATTTTTATACGTGGGAAGAGAAAACCTCGACTTTTTTTATTAATATGTGTTCCTATAATTGCGAGTATCATCAGTTACATACAATCGACATCTCCTACTCTAAAATGTGTCTTATCTATAATAAATATAATTTCACTTTAGTCTCAACCCTCTGGAGGCAGCGTAGATATCGTAGTGATGTAGTATATAGTCTACCTTCACATACCTCTATATCAAGTCTTCTTCTTCTTTTTCTTCTTCTTCTTCTTATTATGTAGACATGACTCTGTCTGTTTTCAATGTGTTTCCAGTAAGTTGTCGTTCCATCGTTTTCGTGGTATTCCTACTGATCGTCTTCTTATTGGGTAACCGTCTCTTGCCATCTTTACTGCTCTAATTGTTATTGTCATTCGGCTCACAGACCACTAATAACTAGACGTTTCACGCAGGTAGCTCAAGGTCAAAGTAAACTAAATGTCATTTGTAGTACTGATACAAATGTCGCTATACTCTGCAGTTTAGGTTTAGAACAAAACTAAAAATTATGATTATGAATTGCCAATTGTTATTAATTGATTAGCATGATTATTATGCGTTTACAATTATTATTTGATTTGATGGTTATTATTGCAAATTGCAAAGAAATCAAACTAATCGTGGCTTAATATCTCTAGGTTATTGTTAGCATTAACCTTAAATCAGTTTCTAAATTACAAATCACCTACTTCAGTAGTCTGTGTTTTAAATGTTCCTGGCGTTCAAATAGTATTTTGCAGATTAATAATAATTAGTTAAATATGGTTTTTCACAATTGGTAAATGTTGTATCGTACAATGTACCAATTCGTCAACAATTAGACATGCTTTTCTATATCCTGATAAAGATATTATACGATTTAGGAAGTGACTTAGTGTTATAAAATATCCTAATTTTGATATGATGAATTCCACAATTCCACTACAGTTTTTAAAACAAAACGAATATGCCGCAGGCACTTTAAAGATAAGTTTTCTTCTACATGGAGTCATAGCTTGTATCCAAATGCAATTCCCAAGAACAAATAACTGACTGATTTTAGATTCCTCTTTTAATCTACATCCCAGAAGTATTTCAATGTTGTGCCCGGAAGCAAATATAACAGAAAGTAAGTAACCCTGATATGTAATTAATAACAAATATTTTACTTGCAGTGAATTATGGTATAAATTATTATGTTAACTTTTTGTTTTAGTTGAAAGTCCTTCAACAAGGAAAGACGCACAATCAATACACATGTTTCAATCATTTTAGATATCTAATTGTAGTAAGTATAAGGCCAACTCTACGTCAACCAATCCCCTGTAGAAAGAGTAACGCACTACAACTACCTCGTCACCATAATAAATGAAGAATGGACCAACAACCAGAAGATTAAAGCACGCATCGGAAAAGCTAGATCCACCTTCGATGGAGGCTTTCTTCGAGAGTACTACGATGCTACGTCTTCTCTCTCCTGTTTTTATGGTGTTGAATCGTGGACCTTAAACGAAGATATGTGCACAAAACTGAAAGCATTTGAGATGTGGTTATATTGGAGAATACTTAAGATTCCGTGGACTGACCGAGTCACAAATGAGGAGGTCCTCAGAAGAATGAATAAGAACTGAGAGGTACTGACCACCATCAAATCTCGACGCAATACAACTACCTCGGCACCATAATAAATGAAGAATGGACCAACAACCAGAAGATTAAAGCACGCATCGGAAAAGCTAGATCCACCTTCAATCGGATGGGGGCTTTCTTCGAGAGTACTACGATGCTACGTCTTCTCTCTCCTGTTTTTATGGTGTTGAATCGTGGACCTTAAACGAAGATATGTGCACAAAACTGAAAGCATTTGAGATGTGCCTATATTGGAGAATACTTAAGATTCCGTGGACTGACCGAGTCACAAATGAGGAGGTCCTCAGAAGAATGAATAAGAACTGAGAGGTACTGACCACCATCAAATCTCGAAAGTTACAATTCTTCGGACATATTATGCGAAATGAATCCATATATGATCTCCCTTAAGCCATCCTGCAAGGAAAAATATTTGGAAGATGAGGTCCAGGAAGAAGAAGAACATCTTGGTTAAAGAACCTCAGAATATGGTTCAATACAAGATCTGTGCAGCTTTTCCGCGCTGCTGCAGATAAGATAAAGATTGCCATGATGATCGCCAACATTCGTAACGGATAGGCACACCAAGAAGAAGAAGTAACTATTGGAAGATAAAAATTAATAATTTTTCAATTGATTACTATTTTATGAAACTTTTTAGTTGTAGAACACAATTATGCACAGTTACCAAAGGAAGAGATTTTAATTGTACAAACTGATGAGAGTAAGGTTTTAAATGGTAATTGTAGTTAAAATTTTATATTTTGTATTATAATCAGCAGAGTGGTTGCTTAACCTTCCGATAGTGATACTAGAGTATTCGAGTTTTTTATAAGTTTCATAATCTCCCATTGCTAAAATCTATCAAAGATATGTGAAGGTAGTGAAACATTCTGGTACTTACAATATACTGTTTAATACTTACATCAAAAAACAGTCTACTAAGTCTCTCACGCAGTAATGCCACTACACGAAGGTTAATATAATTAATAGATTTTGCCTTGTAAGGATTGAATAAAGAAATTAAAATCACATTTACTTTTAGGTGTTTCCCTTAAGATTATCACAGCGCTGAAAATATTGCAGCAGTGTAAGATATCAAGAAGTACAATTACAACTAAAAAGAAAAATCCACAAGGAATCTATGTTCCTGTAGTTCGCTGTATACCACATATTAAAAAAAATATTAAAATCCTTTGTAAAAGGTATATACTTAAAAACTCAAACGGGCTATGTTAGACAAAACGTTTTCGGAATCCATATTCCATCATCAGTGTCTAGGAGTACATGAATGTAGCCACTAAATATATGGGTAAAAACCCGTTAAAAAATAATTAGTTTTATTTGGTTTACAATATTTCTTATAAAATATTAAGATGTTAAAGTTACCGTTGGATTAGGTAACATGGCGACATATGACTCCACGTGAAGTTGCTAGTCCTAAGACGGTGTGTCTACGAGGACTTTATGGAAGCAACTCAGCTTTCAAAATACCAAAGAGTAGTTTAAAAATGGCTGGGCTTGAAAAAATGGTTTTATTTACAAGATTTTAACTTCATCCAAAATGATTTATTTGCGTTAAAAATCAAATTTGGGACATCAAAAAAATTATTTAGAAGATACCTTTCGACTTTCCAGATGTCTGTATTTGTACACAGTGTGTAACAGAAAGGTAGGTTATTAATCAAATCATAATCAAAAATAGTTCTATTGAACCTAACTTACCTTAGTAAAAAATGTGTACATGAAAAAAGTTACATCCCTTTAAAGTTACAAAATGAAAATTGATTTTTTTCAATATATCGAAAACTGTTTGAGGTTTTATATTGAAAATTGACATATGGCTTTCTTATGGCAGGAATATCTTAAAAAAATAACAGTGAAATTTGACACCCATTTTTATGAGGGTTTGTTCCCTTAAACCCCCCCCCCCCAAATGTTTGTAGACTTTTTAATTAAAGTATTATTGTGGTACCATTAGTTAAATTTAATATTTTTAAAACTTTTTTGCCTCTTAGTACTTTTTCGATAAGCCAGTTTTTATCGAGATGGGGCTACTTTTTATTATATTTAAAAAATTCTCCAGTCGATTGTATAACATTTGTTGCTATGGTTACTGTGTATTAAATAGTAGCATCAATAATACATATTGTCAGTAATAAATATTCAAATTATTGTGCATTTAAGATTATTAAGAAAAACTAAATTTTCTATTACAATGGTGTACACGTTTTCAGAAATGGCAGATATGCATTTAATTCTGGATTAGTTTGAGCAGACTAAGTTAGGGTTTTAGATAATTATTGGTAGTTTGGTAATTAAAGCTGAATACCAAGGGAAAGTTATGCAGAAAAATAATTTAATCAAAATACACCAGGCAGACGATTATTTCTTTTCATTGATCATCGTTTACGAGAGACAGGCACATTGCAACCGCAACTTGTTGGTAATAATGGTCGACCAAAAGTAAATTCAAACGATGAAGAGGTTTTATAATCAATTGGAGAAATTTCTGGAAGCAGTACAAGAGTAGTACCGGCGCAAATAGATGATTCTAACATTCACGAAACAACAGTTTCATCCTTATCACTTACTACCCGTTCAAGAATTACTGGATAAATATTATTCTAAAAGAAAAGAGTTTTGCGATTGATTTATAACAAGAAACACACAAAATGTCAATTTTATTAATCATGTTGTGTTTACAGACGGAGCTACCTTTAACAGAAATGGCATTATGAACCATCATAACATGCACATCTGGGCCGAAAAAAATCCCCACGCAAAAAAAAGTCTAAAAATTTTAAAGTCAATGTTTAGGCAGGAATTGTTGATAATAACCTAATAGAGCACTTATTTCTTACAAACAATTTAAACGGTGAAAATTATTTACACCTTCTACAGAACGTGTTACTATAGTACTTAGCCGAGGTCAATCTCACAGTCAGAAAAAATATGTCGTTTTTACATATTTGTAAGATGGCAAGCAAGCAAGCAATTTAATTTAATCCAACCTGTGAGACTTGTACAAAAATGACACTCGGGTGTTGTTACAATTCATTGGGACGAGGAGGATTAACTCTTGTACTCAGGAGTCACTCCACCGCGCCTCAATGCTCAATACCATCCCTTTTCCCTCCTATAGCACTCTGATGCGCGATAGGGGCACAACTATCAGCAAACTGTCCTGGGTACAAGAACTCCAACACGATATCGTATCCCGATCAAAGCAGGCGCTCCCGCGCATTACCATAATGAAATAAGAGAATATCTTTTCGATCAGTATCCTGGACGTTGTATTGTAATGGGCCCTGATGCGCCTATATCTTGGCCACCCAGAGGTACAGATCTTAACCCAATTGACTTTTACTTCTGGGGTTTTATGAAAGGGTACGTATATTCCGTACCAATAGTAAACGAACAACAACTAAGTAATATAATCATGGAAGCTGCAAATTGATTTCGCCAGAAACTCATAATTTTCCAAAATATTCGATTTTCCTTTTTAAAACGGTGTCGAATGTGTATTCAAGAAAATGGAGGTCATTTTGATCATTTGTCCAATCCACCACATAATTTTTAACGGTTAAGTAAGATTATAGAGACCTTGTAATAATATATAAAATTTATTTATATTTTACATTTTGTTAGGTAGGTACCCAGAAATTTTGAAACATATTAAAAAAGAAGCCGCATCTCGATAAAAATTGGCTTATCGAAAAAGTACTAGAGAGAAGAAAGTTTTAAAAATGATGTGTTTAACTAATGGTACCACAATAATAATTTAATTGGAACGTATACAAACATTTGAGGGGATTTAACGTTCAAAACCCTCATAAAATTTTTATGGGGTGTACAAATTTTACTGTTATTTTTTTAAAGATATTCCTCCCATAAGAAAGCCACATGCTCATTCTCAATATAAAATTTCAGTTTTTCGATATGGTGGAAAAATTTGATTTTCATTTTGTAACTTCAAAGGGCTTTTATGTGCACATTTGTACTAAGGTAAGTTAGGTTCAATCAAACTATTTTTGGTCCCAGAATTCAGACCTACCTTTTTGTTACACCCTGTATGCAATAGTGCAATAATCCTCAATTTTTTATTGATTCATAGGTACTTATAATGTATATTATTTCATTTTTATCAAAGCGTCCATCTTGTACGGCACATTTTAAAATGAAAAATACATTCAACCATTATAAAGATGGGGTCTAATGACCCGTAGGCGTAGTCAAAGTAATCGCACTTTTCTTGCTGTGTCTATTGTTTCACCTGAGTTATTCGTATACAGCACGTTGACAGTGTAAAAAACGTATTATTAAAAGTGCAGAAGAGCATGAGTTCCTCATTTATTACTCTTCAGACTTACTCAGACACCCTTTATATCTAACATTTTAACGTTTGTATTGTCCTACCGTATTTTCATAAAAACAAAGGGATGGTTTTGATTCTTGTACGGTGCAAAGATACTTTTATGAAAAATAAACTAGTGTCTTAATTATAATTTATTATTTTGATATTTTCAACCGAATACAGGCAATACCAACGTAAACATCATATATGCCTACGCCCCACAAGTAAGATATGTAAAACAAGAAAAGGAAGACTTTTGAAGGGCCCTTGATTGCGAGATGCTCGAGATTCCTGTAGACGAAAAGTGTTTTATTGGAGGTGATTTAAATGGACATATCGGTAGAAAAAGAGCGAGAATAGAAAGAGTTCATGAAGTTTTGGGGATGGGAATAAGAAATAATGAAGAAAATAGTGTGATTGACTTTGCAGTGGCATGGGATTTGGTTGTTATTAATACGTTCTCTGTGAAGACTGAAGACCTGTGTGTTATATACAGTAGCGGGGGAAGGGAAAGTCAGATAGATTTTGTGCTGTGTAGAAAAAGTCAGTTAGCCTTTTAGTAGACGCAGTTGCAAACAGATGTAAAAATCGGTAGAGGAAGTCAAGGTGATTTTATTGGAAACTTTGGACTGAACACTCGTAAGGAGAGAGGAGACAGAATGACTCAATTCTGCCAAGAGGCCGATTTTATTGTCGCAAATACTTATTATGATCTGCCGCCCAGGAGACTCTATACATGGAAATTTCCAGCTGACAACCAACATAACGTCATCAGAAACCAAATTGACTTCCTTCTCATCTGCAAACGATACCAAAATTCCATAAAATCAGTAAAATCATACCCCGGAGCTGATGTGAGATCAGATCACAACCCAGTTGTAGGAAGGTTTAAAATTAATCTAAAAAAGCTTGTGGCTAAAACTAAAGTAGAGAGGATACAAGTATCCCGTTTGAGAGATCCATCAACAAAAGAGCAAGTCACAATAAAAATTAAAGAAGAGCTCACCAAAATAGAAATTATTCCTACTGAAGATGCGAACTGGAAATGGCATATGTTAAAAGATGCTCTTGTACGCTCATGTAAGACAACACTAACACCTAAGCTGATCAAGAACAAAAATGAATGGATGACCGATGAGATTCTGGATCTCATGGAAGCAAGGAGATCTTATAAAACCAAAGACAAAACATGTATAATATTATACACATAGAAATAAGAAGAAAGATCAGAGATGCAAAGGAAAGATGGTATAGTGACAGATGCGAAGAAATTGAACAGTTGGTAGAGAAACATGATAACTTAAACCTTTATAAAAAAATTAGGGAAATACCAGGCTCTAACATTCATATATCAAATCAAAAAAATCAAATATACTGCTGGATAAAAACGGCAAAATAATTATAGACGTCGGTGAAAGGCTTAAAAGCTGGTAGGAATATATTCAAGAGCTATTTAAAGACGAACCGACTGAGATAGTACTAGAGCAGGAAAAGTTCGACAACGGCCCAGACATAACAGAAGATGAGGTATTAGAGGCTACAAAGCGAACAAAGAGCAACAAGGCAACAGGTCCTGACGAAATACCTGTAGACATAATACAGCAAATTGTAATATTGGTCGACTTATTCAATAAAATATACAGTACAGGAATCATTCTCAGATATTGGCTGATGTCAACATTCATGACATTACCAAAAAAACCAAATGCAAAAAAAATGCCAAGGCCACCGGATAATAAGTTTAATGAGTCATACGCTCAAAATATTTTTAAAAATTATACACCGGAGAATACACAACAAACTTGAGCAGGACATAAGTGACACACAATGTGGATTTAGAAATGCACTGGGAACGAGGGAAGCCCCGTTCGCTGTGAATGTACTTGTGCAAAGGTGCATGGATGTTAATCAGCCAGTATATATGTGTTTCTTGGATTACAACAAAGCCTTCGATAAGGTCAGACATAACCGTCTTATCGAAACCAAATCAAAACGCACCGACTGCTCTGGCAATTATAGGAAAAATAATTGTCAGAGTATGATACTAGAGACCTCTAGTGAGGAAAGATGAAGTTAAATGTGTCCATAGCAATTAAAGTAAACTGTATACCCAAGCTTAATCAAGCCATTCAGAGCGATGCTGGGAATATTTATATTTCACTATGCACCAACAATTTACCCATATAAATTACCATCATTATTGTACTCATTGCGTCTAGTAAGGACGATAAATATACGAAGACGGTTGCGTTTCGATTTAATTTAGTCTCTTCATATAGTCTTTCATATAATATATATATATATATATATATATATATATATATATATATATATATATATATATATAGAAAAGAAATTTAATCTGTGCAGATAAGTTAAATAGTAGACTCTTAAATATTGGGGAAATCTGCAAGAAAGACTTTAATGAGTATCAATTGTTTCGCCGAACGTTTTCGCCAAAGATAATTAATTTGACTTCTTCAGGGCTGAAAGAGAATAAATTATAATTAGCTACCATATATTATCTATTAAAACATTATTGATCTTACCGTAACTTAGAATTGTAGAGTTAGAATATTAAAAAACTTTGCTAGTAACATAGTGGTGTTTTTTGTTACTATGTGCAAAAAAAGTTTTTTTTAAGGTTTGAAATGTATGGTAGCTTTGAACTTAACACGCAAAGGTATACCCAAGGTTAATCGAAAAACCCAATGTAACTACATTTAAAAGGAGGTAATTCTTTGAATTGTCGGCAATAACTAAATTTTTGATTTTTAGAAAGTTTAAAAGTGAGGTTCTGTTTTAGCCAGAACGCAAGCACTGACAAATTCAGTAGTTCTTATGAATCTTTATGTCGTTAAGGTTCATTGGTAAAAATCGAATGAAATTAAATCCCAGTATAGGGAAATATTATTTTGATTTTCTTTATTTAATTATATTCTATTGTTCATGCATTATTATATCTTATTGAGATGTATCTAAGACAAGAAAGGGAAAGTTATCTTTTTTAATTAATGAAAATTAATTATAAAGGTAGGTTAGTTGTTAATGGATATATCAGTCAAGTTAGTTATCTGTGATGTTGTATTGTTCTTGGTATCTGATTTAAGTAAGAAGTGGTATACATCGCTTAGATTCTTAATGTCACTCTTAACATTAATGGAGAAATCGTTAAGGAAAATATAAGACATTTCGATGAACTCTCTTTTAGATTTATTGTTCTCACGGTGGAGAATTGTAGTGTTCGTATAGTCCATGAGATGACCAGTGGAATGGACATGTTTGGCTAATGCACAACGGTCAGGGTGAAGTCGAGAATCACTTTTGTGTAGTGTAATACGTGATTTCAATAATTGAGATGTTTGACCGATGTAGGAATTGTTGCAAGAGAGACATGGAATGTTGTAGACAATGTTACTAAGCCTATCTATGGGAGTCTTATCTTTTATCTTAGAATAAAGATTATTAATTGTTAGGGCTGATCTACAAGCCACATTAAGTTTAATGTTGTTATTATTATTACCAAAGCTATTTTCAACACTTTTCAGAATCCTTGTTAACCCCGGAGTGATATCTCTGAAATATGGTAATGAAAAATATTTGTTGATAGGAGTATCCGAGACTGGGTTTCCACTTAAGACATCAGGATCAGCATTGTTAGTGGCGAAGGAAGGTGAAATATCTTCGTTATGGATAGTATTAAACAAAATCCTATTCACTAATGGTGTTGGATAAGCGTTTGAAATAAAAAGTTTGTGTAGGATTTGTAGGTTTTTTGTATGAAATGAAGGATCTGATAGTTTTATTACTCTATTTTTCATCTGTTTGATTAAGTTGACTTTGGTAGAATTATTATGGTATGAGTGGTAGTATGGTATGAAGGTATCTACCAGAATGGGTCGGTTTTTGATACCAATCTATTTTGATGTTGTTTTCCCTGATCATCCTTATGTCGAGAAAGGGGACGGACCAATTACCATCTTCTCTCTCTATAGTAAACTGGATGTATCAAAAACCGACCCATTCTGGTAGATACCTTAACTACCACTCATACCATAATAATTCTACCAAAGTCAACTTAATCAAACAGATGAAAAATAGAGTAATAAAACTATCAGATAGTTCATTTCATACAAAAAACCTACAAATCCTACAGAAACTTTTTATTTCAAACGCTTATCTAACACCATTAGTGAATAGGATTTTGTTTAATACTATCCATAACGAAGATATTTCACCTTCCTTCGCGACTAACAATGCTGATCCTGATGTCTTAAGTGGGAACCCAGTCTCGGATACTCCTATCAACAAATAATTTTCATTACCATATTTCAGAGATATCACTCCGGGGTTAACAAGGATTCTGAAAAGTGTTGAAAATAGCTTTGGTAATAATAATAACAACATTAAACTTAATGTGGCTTGTGGATCAGCCCTAACAATTAATAATCTTTATTCTAAGATAAAAGATAAGACTCCCATAGATAGGCTTAGTAACATTGTCTACAACATTCCATGTCTCTCTTGCAACAATTCCTACATCGGTCAAACATCTCAATTATTGAAATCACGTATTACACTACACAAAAGTGATTCTCGACTTCACACTGACCGTTGTGCATTAGCCAAACATGTTCATTCCACTGGTCATCTCATGGACTATACGAACACTACAATTCTCCACCGTGAGAACAATAAATCTAAAAGAGAGTTTATCGAAATGTCTTATATTTTACTTAACGATTTCTCCATTAATGTTAAGAGTGACATTAAGAATCTAAGCGATATCACTCTTATACCACTTCTTACTTAAATCAGATACCAAGAACAATACAACATCACAGATAACTAACTTGACTGATATATTCATTAACAACTAACCTACCTTTATAATTAATTTTCGTTAACTAAAAAAGATAACTTTCCCTTGCTTTTCTTAGATACATCTCAATAAGATTTAATAATGCATGAACAATAGAATATAATTAAATAAAGAAAATCAAAATAATATTTCCCTATACTGGGATTTAATTTCATTCGTTTTTTACCAATGAACCTTAACGACATAAAGATTCATAAGAACTACTGAATTTGTCAGCGCTTGCGTTCTGGCTAAAACGAATTACCTCCTTTTAAATGTAGTTACATTGGGTTTTTCGATTAATCTTGCGTATACCTTTGCGTGTTAAGTTCAAAGCTACCATACATTTCAAACCTTAAAAAAAACTTTTTTTGCACATAGTAACAAAAAACACCACTATGTTACTAGCAAAGTTTTTTAATATTCTAACTCTACAATTCTAAGTTACTGTAAGATCAATAATGTTTTAATAGATAATATATGGTAGCTAATTATAATTTATTCTCTTTCAGCCCTGAAGAAGCCAAATTAATTCTATTTGGCGAAAACGTTCGACGAAACAATTGATACTCATTAGAGTCTTTCTTGCAGATTTCCCCAATATTTAAGAGTTTACTATATATGTATATATATATATATATATATATATATATATATATATATTATATATATATATATATATATATATATATATATATATATATATATATATATATATATTATATATATATATATATATATATATATATATATATATATATATATTTATATATATATACATATATATATATATTATATTTATTATATTAAATGACAAATTTAAACAATTGTTTTCTTGAGAGAGAAGAGTTTTATCTCGGTAAATAAAAATACTAAAAATGTAAATGATAACATAAATATCTCTAAGGATGACTATATCGTGTTACTAGGGTCCAAAGTTGTGGCACTTTTTTGACAAGATTTAATCGCGTTCGCCTTCATAAATTCAAGTGGTCTTTTACAATTAAGACGGAAACTAGACGTCCGTAATGGCTCTTGTTAAAACACTTCTAAGTTTTTTTGTAAACAGTGGCTGCTCTTTAAGAGTACAAAACCATGTGCTACTTATCCCGTGAGATTGTCCTCAAATTCATCTAGGATTTTTAACAAATAAAAAGGGATATTTAAAATATACATTAACAAATGATTTATCTCTTACTGTGATGTTATTTTACGTTGTGATGATCTGCTAAATATTATTTGAAAAAACTCCAATTGAAACGTTGTACCTTAGTAAAACTAAGAAAAAAACAAATCTCGGAACAAAAAAAAAAGGTATAAAAGGTAAAAGGCAACCGTAAATACGCATTTCTGACTAATTGGTATTCGTCAGTATGTTGTAGCAAAGTTAGAATAGGAAAATATTAACTTGGCGAAGGATTTGTGGCACTAGTGTTGGTTAAGGTAAGTTTTTTTTTTTTTTTTGGCAATCGGGCTAGGTGCCCATCCAGCCAGCAGCAAATGTGTAATAAAGTTCACTTAAATTAACCTATTCTAACTAAACTAAATACACTACAATTCTGGAAATTAAAAGAAGACTACGATGGGAGAGGAACTAGGATTACTTTTCGCACCTAGGGGTCATTCAAGGTGACTCACAGACAGAAAGTGTAGACCACGGAAAGTATAGGTAAAAAGGTAAAATATTTGGCGAGTCAACAGAGGTAACGAGCTTAACACCTACACTAAAGTTTTAAGTTACACATTTTAATAAACTTAAGAATAATTTTATATACCTTGTACATATTTAATGATATCAAATAAAGTAGATTGAAAGGGGGGTATAATTTTTGCAATAATAAACTATTAATAAGTTCTCGTCTTTGTATTTCAAATTTACTACAAGCATAAAAAATGTGATCTAAGCCGCAAACCACATTGCAAGTTTCACAAAGTTCGGTGTTGACTACACCGATTTTATATTAAGTGTTGAGGGAAGCTTGCATGTCCAAATTTTAGCCTACAAATGGTCACAATATCATTTCTTGTAAAATCAAATTCTTGGTGCCACAAATCTGTCGGAATACTTGGATGTAATAGTGTGTATCGTGTGAGGTTATTAGAGCAATAGTTTTTCCAATGCAATTCCCATTTTGCCTTAAAATTACTCTTAGATATCATTAAATATTCCTGACCACCTAAATTGTTGTTGATATGCTCTCCAGTTGTAACGCTTTCTTTGGCTACGGAGTCTGCAGCTTCATTGCCTCGAAGTCCTATATGAGCTTTTACCCAAGTGAATTTTAATTCGTATTGACTTTTTTTTAATTTATGAATTCTTGCTTTTAATTCTCTAATAAACGGATTTGTATCAGTAGCCATCACATTAATTGGGTTAGCGATGCATTTAAGAACAGATAAGGAGTCACTCAAAACATGTATTTTTTTAACTTGTTTTTTTCAACATAATCGCAGGCTTTAATAATACCAATCGCTTCTCCAAAAAAAATGGAAGTATTATTATTCAATTTGAATTTTTCTTGAACGTTTGTTGAGGGTATATAGAATGCACATCCCGTACCATTATTTTGTTTTGATGCATCGGTATATATTTCCAGAAAATCTGACAGATTTGATATGCAGGCGCATTATATTTTTACTTATCAACAAATTTTCATTATATACAGGAATATTAATTTCTAGTGGTTCCAACATATCAAAGAATTCAAATTTTTCGACTGAAATAGTTCTTTTTAAATTACTATTATAACTACTTGTATTTCTAAACGCCATACATAATGGAGGAGAAGTTTTTTTTGACCAGTACGTGTTAGTTAAATCGTGGTTATTTAATAAGGCTATTTTATCTAACAGAGTACGGTTTTTAAAAAAAGACTTAATAATAAATTTTTCTGCTAACCATTCCCTTCGTAAAAATAATGGTGGTTCTAGTGCTTCAACCCGAAGTGGTTCCACAGGCGTTGAACACATTGCACCCAAACAGAGTCTTAGGGAAATATTTTGAATTATATCCAGTCGTTTTAGAATGTAAGGACTAGCTGATCCATATAACGTACATCCGTAATCCAAGATGAACCTAATAAAGGCTTTGTAAAAAGTTAAACATGTATGTGGATCTGCTCCCCACCAGGTTCTCCTTATGAATTTTAAAAAATTTATGCCTTTTAAACATTTTGATTCTATACTTTGTATAAATGGTTTCCAGCTAAGCTTTTTGTCAAGAATAATTCCAAGATAAGTTACCTTATTTGATACTGGGTATAAGGTACCATTTACATTTATGTTATCAATATTGGGTAGATTATGTCTTGTAAAGATGGTAACACTAGATTTTTGAGGCGCTAAAGAAAAACCTAACGATTCAAATTTCAAAGTAGTTAGTTGTGTATGTGACGTGAGCTCAGTTATGCCTACTTTTAATTTTTTATTAGTGTTATAAACGACAAAATCATCAGCATACTGTATAATATTATAATTATATTTTTCCTCGTGTATTTCTTTTGTAAAAACATTAAACAAAAGGGAAGAAATAACGGAGCCCTGTGGTAAACCTGTGGATGATCGTCTGGGACCTATTACAGAATTGTTATTTGACCTTACATAAACTTTTCTTTGTGTTAAAAGGTTGCATAAGACATTACACACTCTCGCAGGGACATCTGCCTGAAGCAATTTTTCTCTTAACATAATGATATTAACTGCATCGTAGGCACCTTTTATATCGAGAAATGCAGCACCTAAGTAATAGTTATTTGAAAAACATAACTGAATGTCTGTTGTTAAATAAGAAACTGCGTCAATAGTACTAAACCCCTTTTTAAAACCAAATTGTTCCAACGGAAAAAAGGCAGTGCTAGTCAAATGAAATTCTAACCGGTGTTTAATAATCGGTTCAAAAGTTTTCATAACACAGGACAACAAGGAAATAGGCCGGTAAGACTCTGCAAGGTTGGAATTTTTGTGTGGTTTGGGGATTGGTACAACTAAAACATTTTTCCACTCCTCAATGATAGCGTTATATAACCAAATATCGTTACAAATATCCAAAAGAAATAATTTACCGACAGTTGGTAAATTCCACAACATATCGTATGTAACTTGATCCATACCTGGAGCTGTGTTACTGGTACTTTTTAATGTAAATTGTAGTTCCGTAAATTTCAAAGGATAATTTAATATATCATTTTGAACATCTGTATTATCTATTAAATCCTTTACTTCCTGATCTGCTGAACATGGTGTGATATTTTGCAAAAAAGTTTCTATCCAGTCATAGTTACTACATTTAGGCTTAGGTGCGGGAATTCTTTGCATTTTTTTTGCCTGTTGCCACATTTCCTTAGACGGAGTATTTTTGTTAAGTTTAGCGCAGTAGTTAATCCAGTAACTCTTAGCCTTGTTTTTTAAAATTTTTTTTGATGTTGCCATTTTTTCTTTAACCTGTATATAATTTTCTATATTACTACTGTTGATATAATTATTTAAAGCTTCTTTTCTATAACGAACGACTTTATCACATTCATCATCCCACCAAGGAGGTGGTGACAGTTTAGCTCTTTTACAAGGTTTATTTATTGGAATTGAACATGTAGCAGCATATTCAATGCCTTCCATGAAATATTTATATTTATCATTTACATTTAGTACTTAGTAGTTGCGGTTTATTACTAAAATATAAAATGCACATTCGTTCGTATTCCATCCAGTTAGCTTTTCTAGTGTTCCATTTGGTTTTTGGTTGTATTGTGTTGCTAAACTGTTCCCTCAATATACTAAGTTTCATAAGAATGAGAAAATGATCTGATCCAAGAGTATCTGTTACCACCGTCCAGTTAGTTTTATCCGCGATATCTGGAGATACAAGTGTTAAATCGACAGAAGAATTTTGACCCGACCGAGATATTTTTGTAGGTGACCCATCATTTAAAATTACCAGGTTATTTTGATTTAATGCATTTACCATATTTTTCCCAGATCGATTAATTTTATATGAGCCCATGTACCATTTATATTATTAAAAAGATTGGAAAAATTGTGTACAGTAACTGAAACATTTGGAGGACAATATACAGAAACACAATTAATAGATAAGTTTTTAGAAACAAAAATTTCTGCTGCACAGACTTGCATACCATCTACTACATTATTAAAAAATACTTCTTTGAAGCTGATATTATTTTTTATAAGAATAGCGACACCCGTCATACCATCTATCCTATCCTTTCGCACAATAGAATATCCATAAAATGTATAAGTTACTTTTGGTTTAAACCATGTTTCTGATATAAGAGCAATATCAACATCATAATCTGATAATTATTTTTACTAAGCTATGTTTATTGGATACAGCGGAACGTGCGTTCCACTGACAAATTTTTAATTGGTTAAGATTAGAATGTGTCGTCATCATCAGGTATACTTTCATTACAATTAAACGCAATATTTTTAATAAAATTTACATCGATGGCTGAGAGTTCTTCAAAAGATTTTACTTCACTTAGTACTTTCTGAAAGACCGTGAAAAATCCTTTAATAAATTCATCTGACATATCAGATTCAAAATTTTCTCTTGGTGGTACATTAATAGGTTTATCGGGTCCAAAATTAAATGGGAACATTGGAGGGGGATTTGATATTTGAATGGGAGATGTGGCTTTTCGCTTTCTGTTAACTGACTCGATTTGATTTAAAGCGTTGTGATTTCGCTCAGTTTGTAAGGTAATAGAATTAGTTGACTGCGATGAAAAAGGTTGTATAGGATTTTTAATATTAGGCCTTCGTGTGGGCAAAGGGGGAAACTCTTCCTCTGATAAATAAGATAAAGCTTGAAATTTATTGTTAACTTTTAATGTTGAAGCATATGATGTTTTATTTAAATTTCTTGCTTCCGTAAAAGTTAAATTCTCCTCAGCCATTTTCTTTTTTATTTCACTTTGTTTTATATATGTTGGACAAGATTTAGAGATAGATTTATGTGAATTTGTTTTACAATAAATACAACAATTATCCTGTGGATCCCGACATGAATGAGTTTTATCTTTTGTTTTACCACAGTTTATGCAAAGAGCCACTGTGTTACGACACTGCTTCGCTACGTGACCATATTTAAGACACCGGTAACATTGTGTAACACTGTGAATATAAGATTCAACTGGACAAGATACAGAATTAATAAAGATGTTTGAGGGTAACATGTTACCCTCGAATGTAACTATGACTGTTTGTCGAGGGACAAATATTGTTTCTCCATCAGAAATAATCTTTCGCTTGATTCTCCGAATCTCAGTAATAGTTACCGCAGATAGAAAATTTGTAAAAAGATATTGCTCATCAAAAGAAGTATCAACATTCTTAACAACACCCTTCCTCGATAATAAATTATTTGGAATATAAGCAATTAAATTTTCGTTTTTCAATTGATCATTAGCCACTAGTTTATTGGCGTCTTTAATTGTTTTTAATTGAACCCTAATTCTGTTTTTGCCTAATCTACCAATTCTTACAATATTTTGAATATTTAATTTTTTATGTTAAAGATGACCGACTGCCATAGGATGTAATTTACCTATATTTTGATTATTGGTATTTTCAATAAATACGTAGACAAAATCTGAATACAGGTTTGGTTTTTGTAGATTGAAAACCTTACTTTTTTGCTTGGTATCTAAAGGTGTGTCCTTATCTTTATCACTTGTATTTTAACCATCTTGATTGTTGGTTGTCATGGTGTTAAACGTAACCATATCTACGCTTGCTCCTCCATCATCCACTGTTCCACCCTTGTCCAGGGGTGGTTCATCGTCCATTTTTTCAGCTTATCACCCACTAATTAATTTATTTATCGCACTTAATAAAATATTTTATGTTTTATAAAGCTAGATAATTTTATCAAAATATCAAATTTGGTTCGAATCACCTAAAATACCTATTAAGCGATAATTAGATTTTAATGTTAAGGTAAGTTGATGACAGCTTTGTCACTTGGCCCGATGGTAAAGACATCTTATATCTCTTCCTCTTCCAGTTGATTGGAATACATCCGAGAATTCAATTCACGATGGAAGTTAAGTCTGATATTCTTATTTAGAAATACCCACCTGAGCTGTTTTTTCTATTCCATGTACCGTAAACCCACCAATACAAAGCATCTCAATACCTAGTAACATCATTACACCACCCAACTAACTTAATTCAGTTATTAACACTCTTGTTTAAATCACAAATCATCCGAAATTATTGTTCTTTTTGTTTTGTTAAACAAAATAAATTTCGAGAATCCATCGAAATTAAAAAACACCCTAAGAGCTGAAACTCGCGCGATGGCGCTAAAATACTCATTCTCGCGCATACTAAGGGTATAAAGGCAGCTACACAGGTTAAGACAGGTCATTAATCGAAACTGAGGAGGAGGGAGGGCAGATTGAGATCTCCGTGTCGTTTAACTGTTCTTGTACTTCTGGAGAACAAGATACTGATACTTCATAAGTAAGGGATGTAGGCAGATTAAGATCCAGAACTCTTAAGGAAACACGATACTCTTGATAATGACTCCAGAATCGGTGCCGAAACGTCGAGTTTTAAATTATATATAAGCAATATGACAAATACTCTTACAAAACAGCAACCATGAAACACAAATCAATAGGATCGTTCAAAATCATCTAAACCTTATTCCATCCAGAAAAGAAACTTTGCCATCTGATCGACTCAAAATCTTTCTATCTTTTACAAAAGGTGACACTGACAAGATCAGTAGAACTCTTAACCATCCAAACATCAAAATCATCTTTACTACTTACTTGTTTTTTCAGTTTTGTTAGATCCGTAAAAGACCAGAACCCCAACGAAGAACATGGTGTCAACGAGATACCTTGTTCCAGTTGCCCACGAACATACATAGGACAGACAAACCGACGAACCCACAACCGGATTTACGAACATTAAATCTGTAAAACATTTCAATATTACTTTAGCCTTATTCCAATATCAAATTCAGATAAGTAACAAAATAAATTTCGAGAATCCATCGAAATTAAAAAACACCCTAAGAGCTGAAACTCGCGCGATGGCGCTAAAATACTCGTTCTCGCGCATACTAAGGGTATAAAGGCAGCTACACAGGTTAAGACAGGTCATTACTCGAAACTGAGGAGTAGGCAGATTGAGATCTCTGTGTCGTTTAACTGTTCTTGTACTTCTGGAGAACAAGATACTGATACTTCATAAGTGAGGGATGTAGGCAGATTAAGACCCAGAACTCTTAAGGAAACACGATACTCTTGATAATGACTCCAGAATCGGTGCCGAAACGTCTAGTTTTAAATTATATATAAGCAGTGAAAAAAAATTGGAATCCATGTATAACAGATTTAAATAAGTAAAGTTCTAGCATAAATATAGCCTTAAATGTTACAGTAAAGATTTGACTCCACTTTGCTTTGGTTTTTAGAAAAACGTTTCGGCAAGATCACACTTAGCAAGTCAGATTAGGTCTGCTTCTTCCCTACAGGAGGAATTTGCTGGTATTTTGCGCCCTTTCCACGTTTACATGTTGCTTTTATAACTTGGCTGCACCGTACTGATGACGACCAAATAGGCAGAAATACGCATTTACGGTACATCGATCAATTTAAAAAGAAAAGCTTTTAACCAGTGCGTTCTACCAGTCCTCATATACGGAGCACAAACCTTAACTCTCAGAAAAACATCAGCCGAAAAATTGAGAAGGACACAACGAAAGATGGAGAGATCAATGCTTGGAATAAGCTTAAGAAATAGAATAAGAATCGATAAAGTTCGTAGACGAACCGGAGTGGAAGACGTTATCGAACATATTACAAGGCAAAAATGGAGATGGGCAGGACATGTTGCAAGAATGAAAGACGACAGTTGGACAAAAAAATTGCTTGAGTGGAGACCACGGGCTGACAAGCGAAGCCGAGGAAGACTCCCAACGCGATGGACCGACGACCTCAAAAGAATCGTGACCAATTGGATAGCAGAGGCGCAGAACAGAAGCAGATGGAAAAGTCTAGAGGAGGCCTATGTTCAACAATGGACAACTCAGGGCTGATTGATGATGATGATGACGTATTTACGGTTGCCTTTTATTTATATACCTATTTTTTTCCTGTTTGCGAGACACCTCAAAACATTTTACCTTTAGGTATATTATATAATTAGTATTAAGACCTAATCATTTTAACTACTGTTAGTAGAAGATTGATAAAAACTTATTTAATAAATAAATAAAAAAACGGTAAAAATAATAAATTATTTCTTTTACATCTCAACAAATTGGAAAATACTAAGATATAAGTGGATTATATAAGGTCTTCCTGTACGGCACAGATAAAAAATTTGATTGCTATAATGCTAGGATAATTGCGATGGGCGTCTTTGAGATAACCGTCAATCCATATTCAATTATGAAGAAGTAGACCTCGCCTTTTGCGGTATCGTGAAAACATTTATTATAATTGAAATAGTACTGTCGATGATCATGTCTTGAAATAGTGCTTGCATCAGATGGACAGTAATAATGTCTGTCGTATATATATATATATATATATATATATATATATATATATATATATATATATATATATATATTTATAGATATATATCGCTCATACATACATCTACTTAAATACTGCCATAACCCCGAAAAACGCAATTTTACAGGAGACGCGAAATAAAAGTTTGCTATTTTCTTTTAATTGTTAATTTCGCGCTCTCACAACTTACCGATGCTAATTTTTTACTTCGGTTTTATTCAAGGCTGTTATACATTGCTATATTGACAATGGAACAATGGCGTTAAAAAATTTGCTAAAAAATATATTTTTGTGGGTTATGACACTATTGTCCAATGTATTTTCTTCTAAAAATTGATATAGGATATCAAGTTTATAATGTCAAATAAAAAATATTTTGCTTTTAATAGTGAAATTTATTCTTTTAATAACTACAAGGAACAAAGGACAAGATAAGAACGACTTAAGGAAACGACCATTTTACAATTTCCTCTAAGTTTCAAACATTGATTCAAAAACTGGCTCATAGGTCAAAGGTATTGCACGTGCCATAATTGAATCTTTCTTATTTAATAGACATTCTTTTTTTGTAGGCTGGCAGTAAATTGGGAATTTTCGAGGGGACCTTATTGGCTCTTTGGCGGAAAGTACTTCTTGCATTTCATCTTTGCAGCTTGTGGTCAAGTAAAAAGAATTCGGTCGGGACTTCTCAAACCTCATCATTTTAATTTCAGTTATTTTGTGCTTTTGGCCTGATTGATCAATCTTAAAATTTAATCCCAGCTACTTCTGAAGACTTTTGAAATCTTGAAAGTCTTTGTAAGACAGTTCATTAATAGTGAACTCTTTCCCTCGTTTTGTTGAAGTCTTTAAAATTGTGACATATTGTTGTGGTACGAAAATGGGTCCACTTCTTAAGGTCTTCTTAATTTGCTTTTTAATGACAGTATGAGCGGCGTCCCCTTCATTTTGTGTGTGACCAACAATCAAAAAATTATGGTCGATTACCTTAATCTTGCGAGTTCTTATTGCATAAGCATACATTGATATTATGTACCTATTCTTGTTTTGGCCACAACAATTATCAGAGTACAAAGTAACTTCTAAACTATCTTTATCTACCTCTTTTGACAACTTTGTGATATAATTAAAAATACAAGTTTCTATTTCGTAAGCACCTCACATGCCCTCGCCTTAGTGCCAAAAGTACCAAATTGTGTTTGAATTAATGATATTAGTTACAGTGAACTTGTAACAATTAAGTTTTGACTTATAGTAAAAAAGAGAAACATTGCCAATGGGACATGGCATAACCTTTTGTAGTCAAAGCAGCAGACATAGTGAAGCGAATTTTCCTTCGCTTTGTTCTTGTCTAACTGTTTGGCAATCCTGTTCAGCACTTTTTCATATTGATGGTTTTCATAATCTTCTTAAATCTCTTGGTCATTTGGATCATTTTTGAGAGCTTCATACAGACCACATTGGTCTTTTTTTGGGATGAAGAAGGAAATGTTAAATTCATTCTGAAATATACAAGAAAAAGTAACCAAGGAGGCAGCATCTTCCCCTTCTTTTTTTATTCATAGAATAGTCACGGTTAATGCCAGCTAAGCTCTTGCCACCATCTATAAATTCTCGGGAACACACTTTGAAAGAATAATACTTTCTGAGGGGAAGGGCGCTACATTCTCCAAATTTGCATAGGTTACAGAAGAACTATTTAAGGTATCAGTCTAGTTACGGTTCGTTAGGTACTTATCGTTCTCTTGAATTAGGCTCTCTCCCGATCACAGAAGAAATATTGGTTCAGCATGCTGTGTTACAGCCACGTCTTCTAGACACTCGATGTATCCAGGTCTTGCTTCATCGGGATGATCACTTTCAACCCCCAGAAGCAAAACAAAATAATAATTAATGATTACGTTACACATTTAGGTCCAAAAAAGATTTCTGTAGTAGTTGCACGTGTAGCAAGCTCCCAATTAGAAGAAAGGTTAGGTAGATTAACTAGCTACTTGCAGACTTACTTGAAGGGGAAAGTGGTGGCTCGTCTTTTTTTGGTTTTACTATTTCGTAGGCAGCAGCTGCGTCTTTTCTCGATAGTTTAAGCATTAATGCACCCCTTGAGTTTATTGGTGTGGTTATAGGCTAATGCTGATGCATCTTTAAAAAATAGAATGCAAGCAATAAGTCGATGTCAAAGTCAAATACACAATCTGAAATAAATCTGAAATAATAAAATAATTCTATGTCAAGGTAGAATGAGTAATAATAGTCTGGTTTTTACAAACAATGATAAAGTCACATCACCCTGTTGAGGCAGTTATTATCAAATTAATTACCAACATTGATCATAAATAATGTCACAACACAACTGTTAACACTATTGTGGCAATCTTGCTACATAGAATCCAGTCACATCAGTCTACAACAGTACCATATCATAAAATATAACACGGTTTAAAAAAAACTTACCATTTTTTGCAATAATTCGGACCACAACAGTACCGTAATAAACTTAACGCAATCCATTTCGTGTATTTTTATTGATACTAACACCATATCAATAACGCATCATTATATAATAAGGCAATATTTATGAATGAGAACAGCTTACCATTGACGGACAACAGGGTTTTGGCACTATTTCACTCTCTGTGCATCCTCACTTTTGTCGGTGGTCACGGACAAACTAGCTTGTGGCAGTTTAGCAGACTGGGTTTCAACAGAAAATGCTCGAGGCTATAACGACACAATGCGCTCCAGGTGGTTATTTGTGACACTACAGTTACAACGGTAATGCTGTTCGAAGATACCGATTTTTAAAGTTATTTGCGACAAAAACCTCATTTTCAATTTTTTTTTGTGTTATGGCACTATTTAAGTCGATGAGCCATATATATATGTATATATATATATATATATATATATATATATATATATATATATATATATAAGTGTAATATCATACCCTTATTCATGTGAAGAGATAGCAGTTTGAATTCGTCTAAAAAGAGTTTATTATCGTTAAAATTCTACAATATAAATTATTAACAATAATAACATAACTAAAATAACTTAACAAATATACAAACCTAAAAAGAGAATCAAGAACAATGCTATTTCTTACGCCATTAAGTAATTTGACAATTGTACCATACAATTTACAATATGTCAATGTCAATAAAACTTAAACAGTCATACAACCTAAAACTTTAAATAACTAAAAATAACTAAGCCCTGCTGTTTCACTTAAAATAAACATAGGTTTACTTTTACATCCCCCTACCAAAAAGGTATGATAAACCATCTAAGTATATGGTTTATCACAAGGCATCAATTTTGAAATATGGAAATAATTCATATCATTCTTTTTGTATCCAATATCTACTTCATATAATGTATTTGAAATTTGTTTTTTTATTTGAAATGGACCTACTCTTACTTCGTCAAGTTTTTTTCTATTTAGTTTTGATTTATTTTCTACATGTGCCCAATCTCCCTCTTTGAATTCATAGGATTTTCTATTTTTGTCATACAGTTTTTTATTATATTCATGATGTCGTACCGAATTTTTATAGGCTATTTCTTTATCTTTTGATACATTTGTTGTCTCACACAGTTCCTCGGGAACAATCGGATCTGCTTTTCCAAAAAGCAAATATTCTGGGCTATATCCGGTTACAGAATGATCTGTTTTATTGTATTCCTCTATACATTCTTCAGCTATTTTTGTCCATGCTCGAATTCTAGTTTCATTTTGTTTGCATCTTATTCTGTTAACTAATGTCTGATTAAGTCTTTCATTTAATCCATTCGAGAATGGACAGTCTACTGCTGTAAAAATTAATTGAATATTGAAATGTTTCATATGATTTCTAAATATTTTGGAATTATTTCCTGGATACTGATCTGTTAATAATGTTTTTATGGGGTGTTTATCTTGAATTTTGGCGATTAATTTTATGAAATCATCTGTGGTCTGATTTTTAGAAGTAACTGCAAACGCATATCTGGTGAAGTGATCTACAAGTAAGTGGAGGTATTTTTTTGTCGAACAATTGCCACCAAATCCTCCTATTGTATCTAAGGACATTATCTGAAAAGGTTCTTTTGCTGGACCCAATTGTGATAGAAGACCATATTTTGGACCGATTCTTGTTTTATTTTTACAGCAGATCTCGCATTTTTGACAGATATCCTTTGCTAGTGAATCTATATTCTTAATGTAGTAAAAATTTCTAATTTTGTTTGTTACTTTACCAGCACAAATATGACCATAAAATTTGTGAACTTTTGTTATTAACTCTTTTCCAAAATCTTTGGATAAAATTATTCTTTTTTCATTCTTCCTTAATTTATAATATATATCTTGGTTCAAAATTGTTCCTCTCATTGTATCTATAACTTGTCGATTATTATTTTGGTCTTGACTTATCTCAGTTAATGTGACTAGGTTTACTGTTCTTATGAATGTTTCTGCATTTTTCATATTTTCCAACACTGGGTTTCTAGAAAGGCAGTCTGCTTCTACATTTTCTTTTCCAGGTTCATATTTAATGTCGAAGTCAAATTGTGAAAGAAAATGTGTCATATCTCCTAATTCTTCATCTGGTCTTGTACGAAGTTCTCTTCCCTCAAGGGGTTTATAATCAGTAATAACGAGAAATTTTTTTCCCATTAGCCAGTATTGCCAAAATTTTATTGCTTCTTTAATTGCCAGGCATTCTAAAAAAATAGCCTTTTTATTTTTTTGATATTTGTTCAATTTTTTTGAAAAGTATGCTACGGGTTTCATTTCTCCATCTCTTTGTTTTTTTTTTCAGAACCGCACCAATTCCTAGAACACTAGCATCTGTATATATAGTTGTAGGAGCATTTGGGTTAAAAATGGCTAGTATAGGTTCAGAACAGAGGATATTCTTTGCCCTATCAAAAGCTGTTTGGCAGCTTAAAGACCAGTGGAATTTGATATCTGTTCTAAGTAAATTATGTAGTGGCTCTAATAACCTAGCTGAATCTTTTATATATTTGTGGTAAAAATTTACTTTTCCCAAAAACTGTCGTACTTTTTTTCTCGTGTCTGGTGCTGGAAAATCTCTGATCGATATTAAATTATCATGTAACGGACGAACTGAATTGTGTCCCACAATGTGTCCCAAATATTTAACCTCTTCTCTTGCAAAATTACATTTTAGAAGTTTGAGCCTAAATCCCTCTTCAATAATTGCTTTCATAAGTCTTTCTATATGGTCTAAGTGTTCTTCAAATGATAATGAGAATATTAAAATGTCATCTATGTAGTTTATACAAAATGAATTTAAATTATACTTCCTGATAATATTACTTAAAATTCTTTGAAATATTGCGGGAGATGTTTTAAGCCCAAAAGGTAAGCATTTCCATTGTCAATGACCACTTTGGGTAACGAAGGCTGTCTTGTATTTATCTTTTATCCGAATTGGAATACACCAAAAAGCAGAATTTATATCTAAAGTAGTAAAGAACCTAGCATTCCTTGTTTTGGTCAAAATCTCGTCAATTAATGGAAAAGGTTGGGGTTCAGGAATAATTAATTTGTTTAACTCACGAAAGTCAATGCACAATCTTGTTTTAGATCCTTCATCTTTTTTAAAAGCCAATGTAACAGGTGCTGCAAAAGGTGAAGATGATTCTTCTATTAAATTTGCTTTTAATAATTGTCCTATTTGAAATTCTATCTCTTTTTGGTCTTCTATCGAGCATCTATAGGGTCTTTTTGCAACAAATTTATGTTCTAAAAGTTTAATTTGAGCTTCATTATTTTGAACCTGCCCAATGTCAAATTTATGTTTTGCAAAAATATTGTCATATTTATTTAGTAATATTTCTATTTTATTTTTCTGATATGGCAATAAATGTTGTAATTTTGCTTCAAAAAGTTCTGTGGGAATTCCCTCATTAAAGTTTATGGAGTATTCTGTAATATTAATATTATAATTAAATTTTTCGATTTTTTCTTCAATTTTTCCGTATAATCTTTGATAAATCTCTAAATCAAAATCTTGTTTCATTTGAAAATTTAAAATAGAATCTAATCCGAGTAGAATATCGTACTCAAAATATTCATCATTAATTACAAAAAGATTAATATTTTTCTCAATTTTATTAATTTTCAGTTTTGCAATTAGTTTTCCTGTAAAATTTGTTCTGCCATTTATCGTTTTAAACATATTCCTATCTTCTTGAATATCTAATCCTAACTTTCTTGCCACCTTCGAATTCAGAAGAGTAACATTTGAGCCTGGGTCATAAACTCCACATAATTCTTTATTATTTAGGAATACTTTTAATTTGATCAATGGCAGCAAATCTAGTTTTTTTGTTCAGTTACTGTTTCATTTAATGTCTCCTGTATAGCAATATTATTAATATATTTAATATCATTTGATTTGTTTTCTTTTGTTACCTTTTTATCTTTTTGCTTTAAACGGCATATTGCCTCTGGATGAAACCTCCCAGGGAATCCTTTTCTATCACAATATTGACAAGTAGTTTTCTGTTCTTCTGGTATTATAGTAGATTTTTGATAAAAATTTGGTTTTGTCTCCAATTTATTCTTCTTTTTTATAACTAAACTTTCCAATTTTCGTAATTCACCTACCAATTTTTCCATTGTTGTAACGTCAGCTCTATTAATATTCTCTTGTATATAAATTGGCAAATTTGTTACAATTAAATCAATTAGTATATCAATGGGAAAATCATTCTTTATATTTAGCAATAAATTTTCTTTACGAAACGCATAATCAACAATACTACCACCTATATACCTAAAAGAATAAGCTTGCCTATGATTATGCCAACCTGTTTCACAAAAACTATCTAAAAAATTAATTTTCCATACCTCAAAACTGTTATCTAAGCCTAATGTTATTATTTTTGATTCAAACCATTCTTTTGCTATTCCATCAAGAAACAAACGTAGAATCAAAATCTTGTCTTCATCAGCAACCACCTCACATCGCAAACATTCTGATTCGAAGGTCTTGAGCCATGAATTCATTGGAACATTATTTCCATCAAAATTTCGAAGTACAAAATCATCTTTTATTTTTTTTTTTAATTTTTCTTTTCAACTTTAGGTAAATTTGTGTCATTAAATTTCTAGAGCAACTCAGCAAATGATGGAAATTGTTCAGCTGTTTCTATCTTCTCATACACTGGTAATAAGGTCTGTTGTAAGTACTCACTTTGATAAACCACATCACCATCTGAATCAAAATAAATCTCCTTCAAATTGTCTTCTAATGCTATAGTACATGTTCTAAAGGATCCTCTTGTTTTCATAGATGTTAATATATTCTTCACTTTTTTCAGATGAAATAGTTCAGAATGATCAATTTGAAGTTGTTTTTCAAAGGGGATTTCATAATAAAAACGGGACCCTGTTGGCTGCAGCCACTTAAATTTATATACATTTTTCTTACTATCACTACTGTTTCTTAATATTGTTCTGAAGCTATTTTCTTGTGGCATTTTAAATTAATTAATATTTAAATGGGAATAAGCCACAATTAAAGGTTAAACTACATTTATTGACGTTTTAATTTCCACTTCGGAAATCGTTCTCAAAATACAAACATTAGTAAATTAAACAAATTTTGTTTTTGTTACTTAGTGAAAAATTCTTCTAATAATTTAATTTTATCTGACTCATCTATATTGACAATTCAGACATACATTATACATTTTAAAGTAGACGACTTTAAAATGATATTGCCAATATTGTTGAGTTGCGTTCCTGGGACGACTTTACTTATAAGATAGTTCATTCAATTACATGAAATCAACTTTAACGTGAGAATATCCGTCAGAAAAAATCATAACATGTAATTCGTCTTTAAAAAGACAAATACATGCCATGATGACAGTAAAATTCTCCCGTTAGTGATTCCATAGTAATTTATGAGGGAAAAACCAGGAAAAAAACCTCATAATACTATCCCGACATAGTAAGTATTTGATCTTGCATTTAGTTTACCTTCAATAAATACCAAATTCCGATTTTATATGTTTGTTATTTAAAAAATATAAATGATGTATTCTCTATATGTTACTGACTTACCAATACTGGTATTTTCCTTTTAATAACTTCCTCTTTCAATATGGGTAACCAGATCCTACTACATTCTGCCGAGGAATTCGCGACGCAATTGGTCTCATTTAGCATAATTAGAGCCGCTTCTTTGATTTTTCTCTTTTTACCATCAGTTTCTTTTAGGACTATATTTGAATCATTCCATTGAACCCTATGTTCTTTATCCCATGCATGTTTACATATTTGAGATCTATCAAATAGAGAATTTATACTAGAGCCTTCACCTGTTCTTGTGTCAAAGCGCATATGTTGTCCGTCGTTAAGAATATTTAGGTTGACTTCTTCTATTATTTTTTCTATTTTTCGACCTAGAGATGTTAGTTTTGCTGAACCCCATAACGGATTATGTGCATTGAAATCTCCAATTATTATCCTTGGAGCAGGTAGTTGATTTAATAAGTTTGGAATTTCTTTTGAATCGGGTTCTTTATTGGGGGGAATGTAAATATTGCAAATTGAAAAAGAAATTGTATCTGTTACTCTAATTCCAATTGCTTCAATAGTTGTTGTGAGTTTTATCAGTTTAGCGTCAAAGCTATCTTTTATGTAGATTGCTACCCCTCCGCTTGCAATTTTCGAATTTTCTCGATTTCTAAAAAAACAATTGAAATTCTTTAAGTCATGAGCTTTGTTGTTTTTGAAGTGGGTTTCTTGTAAACATATCAGACTAGGTTTATGTTTTGAAATTAATAATTTTAACATTTCTAAATGGGTGTAATACCTATTTATGTTCCATTGAAATAGAGAGTTGAAAATGATGTGTTATTAATTTTCTATTGATGCGTCGCTTTCTAAGTCTGTTTGAAGGTCTAAGTTGATTTGCTTTAATATTTTATTTTTTATTCGAGTGCATTTGACTTTAATTTTTCGGTCCTTTAGGTAAGGGTATATATTAGTTAATTAGTAATTAGTAATTCTCAAATAAAGGTTTACAGTATCTTACTACTACTACTACTTGTCGGTTTATAACGTTCTCCGCCGTTTTCCGACTTCCAATCGCCACTTAGACCGGTTGTTCCATAGATCTTCTTCTATGGCCCTCCCTCTCAGTCCTTTATTTATTCCTTCGCTCCAACTTTTTCTCGGTCTACCTCGTTTTCTCTTTCCTTCTGGTTGCCACTTTAGTATTTCTTTTGGCATTCGTTGTTCGTCCATTCTTTGTAAGTGTCCGAACCAGATAAGTTGTTTTGTTGTTAGGTCATCTGTGATTGTTCGTTTGATTTGCATTATTTCTCTAATGCGTTCGTTGGTAATCCTTTCTCTTCTAGATCTTCCTGCGGCTCTTCTCCAAAAATCCATTTCCGTCGCTTTCAGCGTTGACAGTGTTCTTTCTTTCAGTGGCCATACCTCACAGCTGTATAAAGTGATACTTTTTACTATAGTCTCATATATCCTCTTTTTATTTTCTTTGCTGATGGATTGGTCCCATAAAATGGTGTTTAACAATGTGATGGCTTTTCTCCCTGACGTATTTCTCTCTCTTATGGCTTTGTCTAATGTTCCATCTTGTGAAATAGTGATACCTAGGTATTTGTAGTCACAGCAGTGCTTTATCGTAGTGTTATCGTCTAATATGAGATCTTTTTGTTCTGCTCCAATGCACAGGTATTCGGTTTTCTTTTTATTTACTTCTAGACCCCATATATCATACTCTTCAATTAATTTTCGTGCCATATAGTTTAAATCGTCATAATCTTGAGCCATTATTACTTGATCGTCTGCAAAGTTAAGCGTATATACCATAGTATTGGTGAGCGGTATCCCCATTGTCCTGCATTTTTGTTTCCATCTTTTTAAAGCACTTTCGAGGTATATTTTAAATAAAGTGGGAGACAAGCAACATCCTTGCTTTAATCCTTTTGATGTTATAAATCCTGTTGTTATTTGTGTCTCCGCTTTTATCTTTATTATTGGTTGGTTGTATAGCACTTTGACGGCTTTTATTAATTCTATATTAATATTCGTGCTTTCCATTGATTGCCACAGCTTCTTCAGTGGAACGCTGTCGTAGGCTTTCCGTAGGTCGACGAACAACGAATCTCTTGATTCCTTGCCATCTTTTTTTCTATTATCTGGGTTAAGGAGAAAATGTGGTCAATAGTGGATCGACCCGTACGAAATCCTGCTTGTTCTTCTGCTTCATAATACAAGTATTCTCTCTCGATTCGGTTCTTTAACACCTTTCCATATATTCGACTCACAGATCCAGTTACAGCTATTCCTCGGTAATTTTCACAATTATTTTTATCACCCTTTTTATGTATAGTGCTGAGGTGTGATATCTTCCATTCCGTAGGGATTTCGCTTGTGTTTATGCATTCTTGAAAAAGTTGTCGAAGACATTCGTACAATTTGTTCGTTCCGTACTTAAACAATTCTCCGGGTATATCTCCTGGTCCGGGTGCTTTGTTCCTCTTCAGCTGTTTACATACATTTTTAATTTCCTCTGTTGTTAATCTTATTGGCGAGCCAACTATTGAAATTCTATCTTGGTTTTGATTTCTACGTTCCTGAAATTCGACTCTATTCTCTACCAAAAGTCCTTTGAAATACTCTTCCCAGTCTTCAGGTTTTATGCTCTGTATTACTTCTTTATTCTTTTCTTTTCTCAATTTTTTTATCAGTTTCCAGCTTTCTGTGCTTCTGGTTCCTCCTAGATAAGTATTTATTCGTTGGCAGTTTCTTTCCCAGGACTCGTTCTTCTTCTTAGAGATTTTCCTTCGTACTTCTGCTTGTTTTTCCTTATATTTTATTTTGTCTTGTAATGATTTAGAACTTAAATATTGTTGGTATAGTTGTCTTTTACATTTTATTTCTTCCTCTATTTCGTTATCCCACCAGTATGGTTTGTTTACCTTGGGTTTTATGTAGTATCCCATTGCTTCAAATGCTGCTTCGTGTAAACAGTTTTTTATATGTTTATATAGCTGGTCGATGTTCTTGGGGGCGGGAATTTGTAGCTTCTTATCCAATCTATTTTTAAATAAGTCTTGGGTACTTTCTTCATCTAGGCTTCTGATGTTGTATCTTCGTTCCTGTATCTTTTCTGTTGTGTTTATGTCTATGCGTGTTTCTCTCTGTGGTCTTCGGATTGGGAAGTGTATTTTTGAACGTAATAAATAGTGATCGCTACCGCATGTTGAGCTTCTCTGAACTCTTACATCTTGTACTCTTAGTCGGGTTTTTTGTTTTGTTACAATATAATCGATTATTGATTTTATGTTTCGTGTTTCCTGAGTCCATGTATAGCTGTGTATCAGTTTATGTGGAAAGTACCCATTTAATATTCTGAGTTGATTCTGGTTGCATAAATCTATGAATCTTTCACCATTGTTGTTCATGGTGTCTTCTCCGTATTTTCCTACTATTTCATCCGCATCTTTTCTTCCTACTCTACTGTTAATATCCCCCATTAATATTATTTCCCGCGATTGACTTATTTTCGATATTTCTTCGTGAAGCTGTTCAAAAAATGCGTCTTTTACGTTGGCTAGTGCGTCGTTATTTATTGCGTATACGCCCATAATTGTTAGTTTATATCCGTGAAGACACATATTTACTTTAATCAATCTTTCACTTATGGCTTCCCAGGTTGTTATGAACTTTCTTAGTCTTCTGTGAATCATTAAAGAAATTCCCTGTTGAGCTCTACATTCTTTTGGTACTCCACTATAGAAATGGTCATATTTTCCTAGATTTTCAGAGCCGGTTCCCTTCTTTTTTGTTTCAGTAATGACTGCTATGTCTATTTTTAGTTCTGTTAATTCATGTAAGACTTCATTGAGTTTTTTTGATATACCTTGAACGTTCCATGTACCAAAAAATCGTGTCCTTTTTCGAAGCTTATGTCGTCTTTGTTGTGCCGTCCTATTCCGAGGCGTGTAATTGGGTTTTTTAACATTTTTATGTTTTTTACAAGTACTGGGGAGTTAGCCCAATGCCTTAACCCCCAACCTGGAGGACCAGGGGTTTGGGTTCAGAGTCTCCCTCTCCTAGACGAATTGCGGGATCTACCGCTAGCGGGTTTCGTCCACCCTTTTTAATTTTATACGAACCCTAAAATCGGGGGTCGCCACTTCCGCCATACACACCGTACTGAAGATGTTCTTCTCCGCCGTGGATACCGTTGTGGTCTTCATCCATGACCCTGGATAAGGGACCCTAATCAGGTACTAGTTTCCCGGGTCAGGAAACTCCTGGAATCTGAGGAGGGCAGGGATTGATTCATTTTCCCTGGTAGGACTGTCCAAAGGAGTTCCTACCCGTTACCCCGTTACAGTATCTTAGCATTTCTTTTAGTGTTTTTTGTGGTTTGACATTTTGATCTGATTTTACTTTCTTCTCTTTATTTTTTGGTGTAATAAAAGTAGGTTCCTCTGTAGATGTAGTAGCTGGTGGAGAGACTTGGGAGATTGTGCGCTTGTTTTGTGCTTTGCCTGTGTTTATATGCGTTACCTTATTTTCTATATCTATTTTTGGGTAGTTTGTTGTTTCTGAATCTTCTTTGGTTAGCTGCATGTGTGGTTTTTCTTGTTGGTTATTTTGTGGTTGGGTTTCTTGTTGTGTGCTTTCTTCTTTTGATTGTTGTTGTTTAGTGTTTGTCTGGGTTTTTTGAGTTGATAGATTAGTTGTATTTTCAATTGGGTTTATATTTGGAACTGGATTATTTGATGTTGAATTATCTGTTGTAATCGTAGTAGACATTGGGCAATTTTTTGTTAAGTGGTTGGTTTGTTTACATGTTTGACAAGCTTGGTTATCTAATGAAAGGAAAATTCTGTATGTCGTTTCCTCATATGTGATAAGAAAAGAATCAGGTAAGGGCTGGTTATTTAGTGGAGATATGTATGTTTGGCGTCTGAAACTGAAAATATGTTGGAATTGTGGTGTTGATGTGCCTATTCTTAGGAATGTTATAGGTGACAGAAGATTTAATCCATGTGATTTTAATGCGGATATTAGGACTGAGTGTGGGATTGAGGGACAGACATTGGACAATACTAATCGCTGACTGGGGCTAATTAGTCTACGAGCTTGTAAGAGTTGTTGGTTTATTTGAATATTTTCATTTCTGTTTATGAAATCCTCAGCTAGTTTTTCGTTTGCTAAATAAATACATACTCTATTATTTGATAATTTTAAACAGAAGGATATCTGGGTTGGTTGTATCAGATCACTCAAAGCGGACAAGTAATCATCTAGTTTGGTATTTTCAATTGAATCAAAAATAATTGCTTATTTTCTTGATGGAAATATATTGGATTGTGGTGTTTGATTGGTTAAGGAAGAATATGTAGGTGATCCATTAAATTGATATGATGAGGAGCTGTTTGGTGTATTATTAGTTGTAGGAATTTCAGATTGAATAGAACTATCCATTTTTAATTATCATTTGTAACTGGAGTACGGTCCTGGCAAACAACCTTCTTAGTCTGTAGTGGAACAGGTTTGGTATAAATACCTGTCCTAGATTTTGTAGGTTATCCGAAATAATATTTGATAATAGTAAAAACTGTTATGTTTAAAGTAACTTACTATCTCTGTTGTATTTATTTTTGTTATTTCACTGCTGGATCACTAATTAACGAAAATATTTTTAGTATTTCACTAGTTTTTAAATTAATTATGAGAGCTCGATTTTAAAACACGTATTAGCTACTATGTTCAGAGTCGAATCTCAAAAAAAGTTTAAAAGAACTCTTTTAACATATTTAAAATGGCATGCTTATTTGATACTCACTATTTTCCATTGATATTGTAGCGAGATTAAATAAAACGAGCGGTTCGAATTTATATAAATATATTTATTTATAAGGTTACAGCCCGAGCCAAACTTAACTCCTAGAAGGTAGGCTTATATAATAATATAAAAGTCACTATGTACTCGAACATCCTGGAGTAGCCCACCTCTAATTCGTCTCATCGCTTGTCGGGTCGAACTTTCTAGCGGTCGACAGTTCCCGTCGCATCTAGAAGGACAGATCATTCTCGTCCCGGCCTGCAACCGTTATATGGGCTACGTAGCATGCATGTTCGTAACAATATTAATATGTAAAAACTTGTCATACTGCAACCAATTGCCTCATTGTACATTTTTTATTCGTGATATCCATTTTAGAATTCTGGAACCCCGTACCAGCTTATACAGGGTTAGAGAATTGGTACCATATATTTTTGGAAGTCACTTGGCAGTCTTCCAAAATTATTTTCTGCCTGTAACCTAATGTCTCGCAGTCCTGCAAGATACGCTCGAATGTTTCAGGCTATATGCCACAAGTTCTCTAGTATTGTGGCAGGCGAAATTTTTCTTTATTGGTCTGTATTTTTAAGACTATTCCCAGAGAGATTATTAGTTTTTATTGCTTCGAATGCGTGTGTTTAAATGACCTCCTTGTTCTTAAAGAACATTTTCGTCATAAATTATGTTTTGGGCTATATTATTCCATAAACAAATACGTTTCCTTTTAAAACACTCTATTCAAGTGTTAATTATACATAATCCCCCTCAAAATTTTATTCGTTTTAAGTCAAAAGCGTTCTAAAAAGTAAAGTATACATCTCCTTCCCAAAAATTAATAAGCATAGGACTAATTTATAAAAAGCCAAAATCCTATTTTAGTAGGAAGTAGTCAGTTGCCAGTTAATGTTTGAATGTTAATATGCATTCAGACGTAGATATTTATTGTTGTTACCATCTAGAGGAACTCACTATATTGTGGTAAGTCGTTTACTGTTCGTTATTTATTAATTGCGATAGTAAGAGATTCGTTTTTCATTATTTATAGTGTCCCTCCCTCTGGCAATTCACTTGTTGCCGATACTATTCACTCACAAGGTCACAAGCTCATGTTGTCACGTCGAGGTCGAGACCCTTTGTAATATTTTTGCCGAAGAGGTAAAAATATCGTATTTCAACCTCTTGAAGACGATCTGTTTATCTCCAGGCCTACGCTACGCCTATCATCACACATCACAGTTTAACAAACCATAGTGAGTGAATATTTTATAACGACAATGCTTTTTGGTTAGGGGTAGTAACTTTTCATTTTTTGTTTAGAGTTTATTTTGAGTATGTTATTATACCAAATTATGTAACATTATAATTTTGTAGCAATAATTTAAGTAAAACGGAACAATTGCCAGTGATTTTCGTTTCAGATTGTAGTCAAGTTAACGCATGATTACTTAATTAAAAAGTGCGAACCGCCGCGATGTGAAACGTGTAATACGACACTAACAATAATGCACATACTATGTGAATGTCCCCTCTACAATCAACAACGAAGTAACAGCAAGGTACCAGGAACACTTATAGAAGCTCTAGGTGCAGACTGTAACTTTAACAATATTCTGAATTTCTTGAAAGACATTAATAAGTACCACAATATTAATAAACCAAATGGTAATGCAGTAAATGTACGTAATGTAATCCACTAATTTTTCGCTAATGGCCAATAAATTTGGTCGAAGCGATTTTCTAAATAAAAAAAAAGATTCAAAAATATTGTAAAGTTTTGATTAAAGAATTTCCGTAATGATTTTATTATTTAAAGTATATAAATGACTGCAATCTGTTTTAAAGTTTAAGATTTTTAATGAGAGTATGTGTCGTCTGTTTTGATTATTAAAATATTTTTTTTAAATGTTTGTTTTTGAAATTTTAATACACAATATTTTTTTGTGACCTGATTTTATTTTTGAGTAGACGATATAAATTGTGTTGTAGAAGATAATGTCACAATTCCTTAAAATTTATTTTATTGAATATAATAATTTTTCTTGAAGCTTATGCTTGATATGTTAATTTTTATAGTTTTTGTCGATAATTTGCTAATATGTTTTTTGACGTGTGTTCTTTATGTTTTTTTAATATTGTTGAGACAAATATTTGCTTAGTTTATTTAGTCTTGAGTTCCTTTATGAGTTTCAGGCCAAAAATTAATGGCGCCCATTTTGTTTTACAGTTTAGCTGTATTTAGTGTATTTCATTGTCAAAATATTACATTTTGTTATCTAATTAATTTCTATCGTTTTTTATCTATTTTGATCTACAATCTTTTACCATCTATATCCTTACCCACCCCTATAAAGCTCCCTGACTAGAGCAACGTGGTCTTCGTTAAGTTTTATGTAAGAAAAGCTTTTTATTATTAACTTTTGTCAGCTTTCTCGCTACAGTGTTAACACAACAACTTCATTATATGCAGGCATCCCTCGACTCAAACATTTCCAGTAAGGTTGTCCGTTACTATTCTGAGCTGATTCCTGCTTTTCTATTGATATACATCATTCCTTTTAATGACTGTCTGCCAATAAACATTTTTCCATGTACTTGACCGGGTCTACTTTCCAGTGAGATTTAAGTTGTGATCAAATCCAGGCTCCTTTCCGCTCTATGGATCGAAATATTTGGTAGCCAATCTGTTTCTTGTAAATTGATTAGTTCTTTCATTGCTGTTTATTCCCTAATGATCTGACACACCTACCAGTGTGGTGGAGCTTGTCTGTACAGTTGTTGTCGCCATTCTCACACTAGGCTCTCGTAAACTTTTGTCTGTGTAATAAAATCTGTGTCCAAAATACAGAGGTATATTTTCATAGTGGAATTAAATTAAGCCATGTTATTGTTGCTTCTAATAAGACAGAGAAGATTATTTTTCACGTTAAGAACGGCTATGAATAACTATTCTGATGAGACTTTTTAAGTCGAAATACGTATCAATAGATACATAGACGCTTTGAACGTGAAATCAAATCTTTTCTGTCTTTTTCGTTTCATGGAATTAAATTATTTAACCATTTTCACCACTACTTAATAGTCCTACACCCGACCGTTTTGCAGTTTTGAACCTATTTGAGTAGACTTGTTAGCAACCTATGTTATGTGTTTTTTCTACCCTTTTCTTGTTGTGGATAGATATCCACTTGGAAAGTCATTATCCACTTGTGATCCAGGTTCTTTATAGCTACTATTAGATAGATGATAACTGGAGCTTCTGTTGTCAACAAATTTCTTAAATAATAAAAGAGTTTAAATAACAAAAGTAATATTTAGAAAAATGAAAAAGCTTTTCTAATCATGATGAAACGCTGGACATAGCGTTCCATCGATTTGAAGTGTTTGAAAAAAAAAAGGGTTTAAAAAATAGCGTAATAAAAGAATTTTAAACGTTCAATGTACAGGTACAACCTTTTAAGTATTTTCAGAGCGACGTCTAATAAAATGAGAATACTTAAAAAACTGTAATATAATATATATGTAATAATATTACATTAATAATATATAAATATAAGACGAGAACTAGCTTCAAAGATCATCTCAATTTGTTTTATCGCGAAAGTCGTTCTTTGAATAGTATATTATAATTTGAATAGAAATCAACCTTGACTGGCCTATTCTGATATTCCGAAGACGATTATCAAAATAGTTTTTGCTTGCAGGTACGTAATACAAGATTTATTTTCCTTACTTACTAGATAACTACTCCTATTAGTAGCAATTCCGAATAGTTTTTTAAGGCTACTTTATCTTCGTTAAGTAAATAACCATCTTTACAATTTAAATTGAGATACATA
The DNA here is from genome assembly GCF_040954645.1 of Diabrotica undecimpunctata. NCBI lineage: Eukaryota > Metazoa > Arthropoda > Insecta > Coleoptera > Chrysomelidae > Diabrotica > Diabrotica undecimpunctata. The sequence continues at coordinate 64,659,842 of NC_092809.1, read as the reverse complement.
AAATAAGGTAAATGCTAAAATTTTACCAAAAATTTACTACCATTTTGTATCATTTTGTAACGTACTAAAATTCACATGTTTGTTATTTTTTTTTAAATAATCAGTTTATTCCAATCTCTGTTGATTTTATTCATCTTCTGGCAACTTTCTTTTATTTTACTATTTCTGTTTTGCCTTGCAATTTTTAGAAGGCACAGATTAAAGCAAAAGTCTAAATTTGGTTTCGACAATTAGAAATCTTCAGATTTCGAGTTTCATCATTTATTACCAGATGTCACTATTGCGTCCATATCGAAGCCATTTTAGCGTTGCTTCTATTATGACAAGAAAAATTGTTTTCACGTTCAGAGCATCTGTAAATAGTCGCTCCGAAAATTTCTTTAAGGATGAAATACGTATAAGCAAATATTAATAGGCACTGTAAGTGACATCAAATCTTAACTGTATTTCCTTTTACTATTTTTCTTCCAAACATAGTTGGCGTTCAACTTTTCTATGAACTAAGTTGTGTTTAGTCACCATAATGCTTCAACTTAATGTTGTGTTTACTCTGTCTCTAGCACCCTTATTCATATTCCTTATCTACTTTAAGTGCTACAAAGTTATTTCTATTTTGGTAGTCTTGCCTTCCGATTTTTGTCGTGTCAAGTTTTACTTCAAAATAACAGAAGATAAAAGTTTTTTTTTGTATATTTTCAATTTAAACTAGAAATTTAGTTCATAGACCCATTTTGACTGTTTAATATAAACTTGGGTTTTTTATATTATATTAAAAAAAGACTGTATAACTTGTACATACCTCTAAAATATAGGTTAAACTGGCAACAGCTGTATGTTTCTAAAAAAATTGATAGTGTTTAAATTTTTAGTAAAATCAACTGTAATATGCCTGTAACATGCCATCTTCAGAGCTTCGTCTTATAGTAGGTTATAAATACCACATGGAACAGTTGTCAACACAAAATACAAAATAAAAATATTAAAAATAATAAAAATATTATTAAAAAAGTATTAAAAATCATCGCCTTTGTTATAGGAGTAAAACCCCTTTAAAAAGTTTGAAAAATCACATTTAATAAGTGTTTGGTATACCAATGGACCTCGTTAAAACAGCTTTGTCTATGTTTAGCAATTCTCTCTTCCTTAATAGTCTAAGGTATTTATGTAAGTCAACTACCATACTGTAGATAACAAAATTACACATCATAAGTCATTACTCATTACACGCGCTATAAGCGAATCCCTTAGCATATTTATTTATAAGCAATGGCATTGTCTAACTAATATGATAACCTTGACCATAAAGGAATGCATTTAAACTACATTCATTTTGTATATTCCCAATTGTCAATAGAAGCACGTGAAAGCCAAACAGGGTCGTACTGATGTGTATCATATGATTATTAAAAATATTTACTTTTGAAACTATTTTGTAAGAATTATTTAAAATTTATTCATTAAATTACAATTTAACTAAACTCTAAAAAATAACACGACCAGTAAATAACTTAACAATAACTATAACATAAATATAACACAATATATTAACTTAAAAATCAACACGATACAATTTGAATTTAAACATGCTGGCAAGTTTGGATCTGTAACATGAGAATCTGTCTGGCTTAAGGCAATAAATTATATTTAATAGCCTCTTGACGAATGAGACGGCGAATATCAACACGTGCTAATGTTGACAGATGGGAATTTGCTAAACGAATGAACTTTAGCATAGTTCATAAGGGGAGATGACCTTTTAGAATATTTCAGACGGTCAGTATGCTGTCATACTGGATCTAAGTGACAGCCCTCTTAAGGTGAGGGGATTCCTCACTGTTCGTGCAATCACGATTTTGTAATTTCAAAGAAACTTTTGTTTTTTTTTAATATTTGGGTAAGTTAAAGGCATATCATTAAATTATTAATATTGTTAGTTTAGGAAGTCATTAACATTTTTAATTTGTATATTTTAGTAAAATGGATTGTCATCAAAAACCAAGGGACCACTTGGAAATTCGAGATGAAGCAGAGTCTCTAGGAATAAAATCTAATGACTGCCTCTTACCCTAAGAGGAAACACTAAAATACTCAGATAAATTGTGAAAACCCGATTTGTGAGGAACACAAAAACATACTTTGTGTTATTTCTGTTGGTAAATATAGGTAAAAAGAATCTGTAGAATTATATGCATTCATTTTCTTGACATACTAGATTACCATTAAAACTTTTTATTTGTATATTCATTATCTTATTTGCCTATTGTCTAATTTTATTTCATTTATTTATTCGTTATTTATAAACTTCTGATTTACAGTATTTTATCTATTTGTTTTGTTAAATTAATAAAAATTTTTGGTTTATAAGACTTTTTATTATATGTAAATATATACTATTGTAATTTTATATAATCTGACATTCATTCTTCCTAGAAATAAGTGGAATTAATATAGGTGAGAGTGACGCTCATACTCCTGTAACAACGTTAAAATAGAAGACACATGTAATGGTAAGTTAATTCATTATTTCAAATCGTTCGTTGTCCAGAAGTAATGGATTCGCATGTGTATATGATTTAAGAAACAAATTTTTTAAGTATTTACCAACATAATCACATATTGATGCGCAAAACTTTATCAATATAGAGTTTATAGTAAAATTGGCATATCTCTGTAATATATTTAACAAATTAAATATTCTTAATAATTCTTATCATTCTACAATAATGCATTTTGGAACGCATTATTGTAGAATACGTATTCTACAATAAAAATCGATAGCAATTCTCGATCCCCCCTTTTTTATATATAAGTGTACAAAAATATTTTTCCGATAATCTGGACAAATATGACTTGGTTAGAAGTTGGAAAAACCCCTCCAGTCGCCCACACAATCGACACTTTCAACAAAAGAGAAACAACGAACAGAATTAGTTTGTGATTCCAGCCTAAAGCTTCAATAAAGACACACTGTTTAAATTTTGGAGCTGTTTCTCATGAATACCGTACCATCAGTACTACAGAATTAAATTTTTATTACCATTATGCTCATCAAAGCAAGCTCATCATTCTTATTAACTAGCCGGTTAGATAAATATCTCTTTTCATTTTTATTTCTTAGTTTTGATTTTGTTCTTATTTTTTAATAAAAATTATAATTGTACCAACAGTGTTTTTCTGATCACCTCTTACCTGAAATCTGAATTCAGGTGCATCGTAAAAAAATAGTAAAGTCCCAAGGGCGTCATAGTACAAATAAGTCTAAGATGCCCTGTTGTATTCAATTTTTAACTTAATCTTTTTAATTATTCTTTATGAAATTTTTTTAAAGGATTTTTTTAAATTTTCAATATCTAAAAAAATTTTCCCAACAAATTTTCTTTGTTAAAATATGAATAAAAGCTATATAACTGATTGGATTTAAGTAAACGCATCTTAACGCCAAATTATTTTATGCCGATCCTTTAACCTATAAACTTTCCTCGTTTTTCCGACTCTAAAATACGTTCATCTGTTATTTTAGTCAAATCTCAAAGGTATGTTATTCTTATAGCACAAACACTGACAATTTCAAATATTTTCGAGCAAACTTTTGACAGTTCGCTTGTGTTTTTCTTTGCAACGCAAATAAATTGGTGATAGCTCATCTGTTTTATGTTACTGAGACTTGTCTTGCCTGTCTCCGGAAATCATTCACTCATAGTCGGAGTTTGGAGTTTGCTGTTGTTTGTTTTGTTTTTGTTCGGTCCGTTTTTCAGTTGCCGAATAACTTTGAAAATCAGTAAAATTCCGTTAAAAGTACTAATTACGAGTACACATATATAAATATAATATATATATATATATATATATATATATATATATATATATATATATATATATATATATATATATATATATATATATATAGAAAAGAAAAGAAATTTAATTTTGGAAGATAAGTTCAATAGTAAATAGTTAACTCTTAAATATTGGGGAAATCTGCAAGAAAGACTCTAATGAGTTTCAATTGTTTCGCCGAACCTTTTCGCCAAATAGAATTAATTTGGCTTCTTTAGGGCTGAAAGAGAAGAAATTATAATTAGCTACCATATATTATCTATTTAAAAAACACTGGAAATCTTACCAAAACTTGGAATTGTAGAGTTAGGATGTTAAAAAAACTTAGCTAGTAACAACGTAGTGGTTTTTTGTTACTATGTGAAAAAAGTTATCGTTGGAAATGTATGGTAGCTTTGAACTTAAAACGTAAAGGTGTACCCAAGGCTGTCCGAAACTAATGCAACTACATTTAAAAAGAATTAATTCTTTCTTAATTAAAATTTTTTTTATATTATATTTTTTTTTGATGCCAATCTATTTCAATGTTGTTATTTTCCCTGGTCATTCTTATGTCGAGAAAGGGGACGGAGCAATTACCATTTTCCCTCTCTATAGTGAACTGGATGTAGGGGTCATAACTATTGAAGGTGTATAATAGTTCATCTACCTTGTCATTGGGTATAGCTAAGATGATATCATCAACATATTTTTTAATAAATGCAATTTAAAAGGATAATAAAGGAATGACTGAGTCTAGCAAATAATCCATAACGTAAGTTGCAATGATAGGAGAAATTTTTGCTCCTCTATGGGTACCGAAAGTTTGTTGATAGAATTTTTCATTAAATGAGAAGTAAGTGTTATTAAAGAGAAATTCGACGATGCTGATGAATCTGTCATAAGACATGGAGCAAAAACCCCTCTAATACGGTCCCAATTGACCTCTATTGATGTCAAACACACACACACACACACACATATATATATATATATATATATATATATATATAGATATATTGTTGTAGTTTTAAAATAGGTCAAAAATAAAATAAATATTTGTATGCAATATACCACGAGAACATAAATTGTCAAGACCCTGTATAGGTTAAAAATTTGTAAATATAATGATTTAGAATTAAGAAGTGGTTTCGTAGAAGAGTGGACTTATATAGTTTCTAAGAACAATTTATGTAGAAAAACATTTCGGGTTATTTAGAAAGTTACTAAATACTCTTTAAAATCTTAAAAATAAGTATATGCAGGCTTTTAAGTAAAATATCTTAGAAATTTAGGAATACTAACCAAAACATTTTGGTTTTGTATTAGATAAGAATTATATTATTTTCCTCGAAGGTAATAGTACGAACCAGACGTTGTTTTTGACAAATACGAATTTACCTGTAAACACAAAAGCAATGTTATTCAGATTTTCTTCTATACATTTAGAGAAAAACCAAGTTTGCACAATTCGCTTAATTTCTTAAAAAATAATGTAGGGATTTTTAGAAAATAGATAGAAGGAATGAATGTGTACGATTGGCTATGGGAAACGTAGAAAGAAGAAGAGATAGTCGATTATAAAATTTAACGAAAAAAATTCAAGCATTGTATTTGCACCAGCCAAAACGAGCAGTTCAGTTTGAAAACGGTTTGTTAAAATAGAAGTACAAGTTAAGTCGTTTTGTGGGTTAAGTCGGTGATTGCAGAATAATGGAAGGGGAACCGAGACCAAATCCAAGAATTTCAAACTCCTTGTGTCCGAAGAGATTTCAAATTCTGTAAATAAAGAAAAGAAAAATTATATAAGATTTACACGAGACACCCAGTCGAGACCAAAAAACTTTTGGGCTAAAGGAGTGCCATTGTTACTTTGAAACGAGTCGCAGATTTGATTTGTGGAGAAAATCTGAACGAGTGCTATTTTTTGTAACAGTTTTGGAAGGAGGAAGTAGAGAAACACGTGTTGGAGAATTTGAACAGCTTTGTGGGAACACTAACAGGAGAATCAATAGGTTTCCGTCAAAAAAGCTCGAAGAGACTACTTTAAAGATTAGTCAAATTATTTGTGGCATAAGAGTTGTGTTTGTACCATTTATGTTTTGAAACCCATATCAAGTCGCAGTTATAGGAACACAAATTCTTTATCCATAAATTCTTAGAGTTATAAATTTATTGATTTAAAGATACAAGAGTTTCACAGGTAAAAATAAAATCAGTTGAAAGTAAAATTAAAATCAAATAATTGAGTTTTTTTTAAGAAAGAATAATTAAAGCAATTTTCACATTAAATTAAATAGATTTGGTTAAAAAAGAGATAATTAAATTAAGGTTTCTTTTGTTTGAGGATTAGATAAGAAATTGTGTACGGTCCTTATATATTTTATATGGTATAATTGGTAAATGGTATCAAAAAATTTTATAAAATTTGTGTTGGTTATCCTTATTCTTCTTGTCTATCCTGACGAAAGCAAGCAACAAAGAAAAACTAGAAGCCACGAATTAAAAGTAAAATTTATATTGTGATTAAAGTACTTCGCTTCGTATTTTTAACTCATCGATGAATGAATTTATCTGTAAGGAACATTAGAAAGCGTGGTCCCAATTTGAAAGCTAATACAAAATGCTTTATGTATATTAATGTTTTATTTGACAAGGCTATTATAAATTTTTGAATACATGTTTAACTTTTTCCAATACTAATTTACACTTACTGAAATACATTAATTATAGATACGTAACAAATGCATATACACACCTATTGATTAGTATGTTTAAGATTTGTTAAACTTTTTTTTTAATTCGCCTTCAAAATAAACCATTTTCTGGTAAATCTTAAAATGTAGAAGAGGGCGTCTGACCTTTACTAATCCAAGCACATAAATAATAAACATCGACATTTACTGAAGTCTGTAGAGGTTTCTGGGATATTACCCATTAACAAAAGTTTTATTAGTTTTGTTACGCCTGTGGCAAAAAGTATTAAAAGTAGTATATCACACTGCTAATAAAATGTTAGATCGGAAACGTATTGCCAACAGGGGTATTAAAAGACTGACCTAATTTTTCTGAAGATGTTTTTCGAATATGGGTTAAAAAATTTTATTGCCGCATAATTCATTTTTTCTAATGATAACTTATGGGTTTTTTATGTCATTAGCAAAATATAATCATTATTTTATATAGAAATAATTAATTTTCCTTTTTATATATTATATAAGGGGAATGCCAAATTTATAACAAGAACCAAATTAGACAAGCGAATCATTTTACTCGTAAAGAATTGGGTAAATTAAGGTAATTGTACTCTTTATTGACCATTTCCTATCACAGACCGCAATGAATTTTTTCAGTATTAGACGCATTATGAAAAGTCAATATAATTACTGGAACTTTTAACAGTTTCCTTTTATAAACCCTTAATATGGCAATATTACAAACATAAGCCAGCCGCTGACTAATGCCAAATTTGACAAATTTTAACAGATTTAGCAGTGGTCTTGCAAGATTCCGTAAGGCAGGTTATAAGAATGATCGTGCACGTGTGTTGGCATTATTAAGCATTTGTTAATATATCAAGGTTAGTATTGCCCTTTTATACCAAGAAATAGCACAAAACCACGTTTTTTTTTTAAGATTTTATGTGTTCGTTGGTTAATTATTTTCCCCAATTACAATTTATTTACAATTAAGGAACGGTCGGTAAAAGGTGCTTTAAAACTTAAAATCAACCCTTTGCCGACCAGGTGGTCGGAATAAGGGGAATGTAGTCATTGGATATTGTGAAATTTTAAAAATACTTTAGCATAAAATTATTCATAATATATTTTTTTTTCTTCAAGGTAATAAACCAACGATTCACTTGAGCATTTACCGACCGACTAGATTTTAATTTTCAATTAAAAGAAGCAATATGAAAGTTTATTTCCAACATGATGGGTGTTCGGCTCACAACTCTAGAGCAACTATTGACTTCCTCAATCAAACGTTTCCTGATCGACTGATAAGTACACGTGGTACAATTAAATATCCCGCTAGATCCTATGACTTAGCGCCTAAGGATTTCTTTTTTTGGGGTTTTCTCAAAGAAAACATTTATAGGCATCAGTTTGAAAGTGCCACAAACCTAGTCGAATTAAGGGCAAAAATACTTCATTTCTCTGCAAAAATTACACCAGCCCTACTCCAAAATATGAGGAGAAATCTGTATGACAGATTTGGTTACTGTTTAGCAGAAGGAGGTGGAATATTTGGGCCCTTAATTCATTAATTTGCTTTCCTAACTTTTATTTGTTATTAGGTACGTTTTACGAAGTTTGTAGGTTCTTAATTAGATAGTATTTTTTATGTTTAAGTTTTGAAGAATTTTATTGTATTTTTTTTTTAAGTACAAACTATTCTTATTCTGATTTTTTTTCTTCTTTCTTTTCTTACTGTTATAAGGTTTGTCCATAAAATTTGTACAATTTTCAGTGACACTAAAGCATATTACTTATTTACTTACTTATTTATTTGTATTGCTATTAAGGCTAAAAAATAAGCAAAAAATTAGTTTTAGAGCATTATAATAAATATACTTAAGAGATGGGATTGCAATAAATCTTAATTCCTTTGGTCAAGAAAACAATGTCGTTATCTGTATATATATATATATATATATATATATATATATATACACTGAGGAGTATATAGGATATATACACTAAGGAGTAGGCAGATTGAGACCTCAGTGCCGAGAGACAGTTCTTGCAATATAGAACACGATACTGGTACGTCTCGAGTAAGGGGAGTAGGCAGATTGAGACTCCGAACTCGAACCGAACCGTATCACTCTTGATAATGGCTCCAAAATGGGTGCCGAAACGTCGAGTTTTAAATTCTCAACGCGGTTCTTCCCGAGAACTTGGTAATTTTTATTTATCTGACCGCGGAAACTTATCCGAACATTTTATTCGCCTCTACGGGGAGGAATTTTTCATTCTTACTAAATCTTTTTCTAATAAAAAAAAAAAAAAGAGAGATCAAACGATTTCTACTTAGCGAAACCGAATTCAAATCTTAACCACTGTGTTTCCTAAAATTTGCGAAACAAACAGCTGGATAAATTACTCGGCAAGGGAATCTAAAATTGCATTCCACAAGCCGTTCATCCTGGTCAAAATTCGTAGTGAATTTAGTTTCTGGTACTTCAAACGAAGTAAATAACAAAACAGAATGACGGTATTAGATTTTTGTTTTGATACAATGCAGCGACAACCGCTGACACGTATTTCGACCTCCTTAGGTCTCGTCAGAACGGTATAGTCACTGCTCTGATACCGTCATTCTGTCTTTTTCTAATCTTCTAACACGCTTTTCTTAAATCATGTCGTGACCATCAAGTCATTCCAAAATCTTAACAAGTTAAACATCACACCAAATCTTCATCAATTTCCAAAATTCTTAGAGCCACTGGTTTTTCGCTTCTTAGAAATTCAATTCATTTCACCCGACGCAACTTAGATACAACAAATTCCCAACTTCTTAAAACCTACAATGACATCCACTCTTTCAATATCCTTCCATTATTATGGGATACTTTCGATCGTCTTTCTCACCAAAAAGCCCAACACATTTCTGACAACAAAACCCAAACCCAGAAACGCAAACTGGACCAACAGCAAAATCTACCGCCCATTTCAAATCAACAACCTTCTACTGTCCACAATTTCTCAGATATTCACATATCCGATTCAGCTACCAAAGCTCTGTCAAAAGGCTTCAATTTCTCTGTCACTCCTCTTTCCATTCCAACTGAGAAAATTATTTGTCAAACTCAAGAAGCTATTTCCCATCTTCCTTCCGACAAAGCCGAAGTTGCCAGACAAGATGTCGCCAGAATTCTCCGTATTTCCAAACCCCCACCTTCATATATCAGTCTTTCAGAAAGACGTGCCCTCAAAGAGCTTTACAACAACCCTGACATCGTCATCCTTCCGGCCGACAAAGGTAATGCCACCGTCATTCTCAACTCTTCTAACTACTTCGACAAAATGTCCGAACTTCTGAATTCCACAGAATACAAACATATCCCAAATGATCCAACCACATATCTAGAAAAAACGACCAAATCGATTATAAATAAGTCTACTCTACCTCCAGACCTCAAAAAATCTCTTATACCCAGAGAAAAATCATCCCGAATTCCAAAGATATACGGCCTTCCAAAAATCCATAAGCCCAATGTTCCCCTAAGACCCATCGTCAGTGCATACAACTGTCCCACTGAGAAATTGGCAAAACATCTCGCTTCATCCTTACAACCATTAGCCGAAAACGCCTCGTCCTTTGTCAAAAACTCTTTTCATTTCATTGATCTTCCGAAAAAATTTTCTATTTCACCCTCAGATATACTAGTCAGTTTTGACATTGTTTCTTTATTCACCAACATTCCCATCGATGAAACCATTTCCATCTTAGACTCTAAACATCAAATTCCCCAAGACACATTATCTCTTATAAAACACTGCATGTCTAATACATATTTCACGTTCCAAAATCATTTCTATCGTCAAATCAAAGGTGCCCCAATGGGATCGCCCCTCTCTCCCGTAATAGCAGATATATACATGGAACATTTCGAAACAGTAGCCTTGTCCTCGTCAAATCTCAAACCCACCTGCTGGTTACGGTACGTTGATGACACCTTTGTCATTTGGCCCCATGGTAAAGACACATTAGATCTCTTCCTCTCCCACCTGAATGGAATACATCCCAGCATTCAATTCACGATGGAAGTTGAGTCTGAAGCGTCTTTGCCATTCCTTGATGTTCTTATTCAGAAAAATCCACCTCACAGTTTTTCCTATTCCGTGTACCGGAAACCCACTCATACAAACCGCTATCTCAATGCCCAGTCACATCATCACCCCGCCCAACTTAATTCAGTCATCAACGCTCTTATTTCCCGTTCCATAAGACTAAGCGACAACAATCACAGGTCATCCGAAATCAATTCAATAAGACAAACACTCCTACAAAACGGCTACCACAAAACCCAAATCAATAGAAGCATTCAAAAACTTCTAAACCCCATTCCATCCAAAAAAGAAACCTTGCCGCCAGATCAACCCGAAATCTTTCTACCTTTCATTAAAGGTGTCACTGACAAGATCAGTAGAACTCTTATCCCTCTTAATATCAAAACCATCTTCACCAGTCACTCCAAATTGTCCAATCTCGTCAGATCCGTAAACGATCAAATCCCCAATGAAGACCATGGTGTCTACGAGACACCTTGTTCCAGTTGCCCACGTACATACGTAGGACAGACAAACCGACGAATCCATAACCGTATTTACGAACATTCTCTATCAGTCAAACATTCCGATACCACTTCAGCCCTAGCCCAACATCATATTCAGACAGGACATAAAATAGATTTCGAAAAAGCAAAAACCATCACTCCCATCTGCTCATTAAAAGCGAGAATCATTCGTGAAGCTATCGAAATCGAAAAACGGCCTAACAGCTTGAACACGCGCGATGACGCGAAACGATTGCCGGCAACATGGCGACCCCTGCTTTAGCGACCTCCCCCACACCGCTCAGGCCACGTCAGTTCAGACCACGTCAGCGCATACCGTTCCCGCGCATACAGCGAGTATAAAAGCAGCCACACAGGGTAAGACCGGTTGTCACTCGACACTGAGGAGTAGGCAGATTAAGACCTCAGTGCCGAGAAACAGTTCTTGCAATATAGAACACGATACTGGTACGTCTCGAGTGAGGGGAGTAGGCAGATTGAGACAACGAACTCGAACCGAACCGTATCACTCTTGATAATGGCTCCAAAATGGGTGCCGAAACGTCGAGTTTTAAATTCTCAACGCGGTTCTTCCCGAGAACTCAGTAATTTTCATATATATATATATATATATATATATATATATATATATATATATATATATATATATATATATATATATCATCATCATCATCATCATCAATCAGCCAATCCCGTCCACTGCTGGACATAGGCCTCCCTCAGTTCTTTCCAGTGTTCTCTACACTGGGCCGCTTGTAGCCAGTTTCCCGCTACTCTTTTTATGTCGTCGGTCCATCTAGTCGGTGGTCGTCCTCGGCTTCTTTTATAATTTCTGGGCCTCCATTCCATAATTCGTCTTGTCCATCGTCCATCTTGTGTTCTGGATAAGTGTCCTGCCCAGTTCCACTTAAGTCTCGTGGTTCTTTCGATGACGTCTTGAACTCCTGATCTTTGCCTGATTTGTCGGTTTGTTATGTGGTCTCGGAGGCTCACATTCAGCATTGCACGTTCCAATGCTCGTTGTGTAACTCTTAGTTTATTCGCAGATTTCTGCGTGAGTGTTAAAGTCTCTGCTCCATAAGTTTGTACAGGCAAAACACATTGGTTATAAACTTTTCGCTTGAGACACATGGGAATTGAACTTTTTAGAATATGGCTTAGTTTGCCAAATGCTGCCCATGTCAGGCCTATTCGCCTCTGTATTTCATTTGTTTGATTGTCTCTGTTTATTTTGATCTCGTGTCCCAGATATTTGTAAGTGTCTGTTTGTTGTATGGTATATATATATATATATATATATATATATATAGAAATGTTTCTTCAACGTCGATATTCCCAAAAAAAATCTTTATTTCGAAAATAAGTTACAATTTTTGAGAAATTCTACAAACTACTACATTTAATGATTTAAAGTTGACTATTGAAACATAATAATTACAATAATAATAAAAATATTGATTTCTTCCTATTTATAACGTCGGATATCGGAATCTGCTGATTCTTAATAGTAAGGGAGCTTATGGCTACATTTCTCCTCCCTCCATTGGTTGGGACTTCGTCCTCGAAGTTTTGGTTACTTCGGCTATCAGCTCGTCTAGTATCTGGATCTGGGCAGGATGCAATTTTTCTCCAAATAGGATTTTGGAAATTCGTTTTCTTTTCCTAATTAGGAAGATTATTAGGAAAGCTAAAATAGTTAAAAATATTATAACAGAAGTGGTGCTCAGTCCTATGGATAATCGGGGTAGTACTTCTATGGTATCTATTGGTTGAATTTGGCCATGTGTCTCTGGGATTGTTAATTTTTCAATTTTCATCTCATGGTTTGGTATTAATTTTATTGGAACAATTTTTGGAATGGAAATATCTTGAGACGTCTTTTTATTAAATTGGATACCTTCAATCATTATTGGAACATCTGTCGTCAAGAGGCTGGTTGAATTAATTTCTATCTGCTGGATTCTCATTGGGTGAACTATTCCTAGCAATATGACTTTGCTGGTTTCTTGGAAAAAGTTCTCTGTGATTAATGTTTTTGTGCAATTATCTACATTGGGTATGTTACATTTGGATTGTACATAGTTGGAACAAACTATGTTATCGCCTTGTCCTATACAAGTGTTGAACCATTTATTATTTGTATAGTAGCTTGCAGGTGGCAGAATCATAACATGATCTTTGTTTGGAATGGGATAGATTTTATAGGTAGTATAAGGAATTTCATGGAGTATAGGGATTTTAATTATTATGAGCATTGTATTTGAAGTTACACAAACTAAAGTTTTTGTTGACTCTATAAGTTCGTAAGGGTGTTCATTACTATTGGGAATTGAATTTCTGGGATAAATTTTGAGAAGGTTCTCTTTAAGGTCTATTATTTCCTTTAAAGTGAATAATTCTATATTAGAGATATTAAGTTCAGATAAAGTAATGGTTCTTATAAGTTTCATTAGAAATTCGTTTATATTTTGGAGATTTATTATCTCATTGTGTAGAATGATATAGCTGTCAAAATCAGCTGATAATTTGTTGAGTGCAGATATGAGAATTGAATTATCAGAATTTAGTTTTTCTAAAAGTTTATCGAATCTCGTGTTAAAAGAGTTTCCATAAGATATTTGGTTATTAAATTTTTTTATGATTTCGTTTTGTTTATTTTCTAAAGAGATTATGTGTGATTTTAACAAGTCTAAGTCAGAGTCGTCTGGATTTTAACCGTTATTCGGAATCTGAAGATTGAGTGGATGGACCAGGGCGAGGATTGTCCTGTGAAAAATTTGTGTCTTGAGTAGATTTGTCTACATGTTTTCGTATTCGTTTTACATATTTAAGGTGAGTGCTTGTTAAATTTTGTTTATCTGTTTTACCGATTATTTTTGTTTTGTCTTGTGTTTCTGGATGAATAGTGGAGAAAGGGGCTTGTAATTTGGACTTATGTTTTTTCTTAGAAACATATAGGGATTTTGTAAGGTCTATTTCCGGAATATCTTCGGTATTTTCGTTTTGTCTATCTAAGAGTTGTTGTCTTTTTTGTTTTTGTTTATTATATAGTTCTGCAATAAATGGTTGGAGTTCTTCTTTATGTCTTTGATTATATGTTTCGTATATCGGAAGATCAAAGTCGAAATGTATTTCTTCTGCATAGGGTCCGTACAGAATTGAGAACGGGGAATAATCTGTGGAACTGTGGATTGATTGGTTGTAAATAAGAATGGCGTGTGTTAGAATGTCATCTAACGAATCATTTGGATTTTGGGCTTGTAAGGTCCTAAGTTTTTCAATAAGAGTTGAATGAAAGCGCTCTACAGGAGAGTTTGAGGAAGAATTGTTTACTGTTGTAAAATGTATTTCGATTTTGTGGATATTTAGGAATTCTTTAATGACTGCGGAATTAAATTCGGTGCCGCTGTCGCATACAATCTTTTTTGGGTAATTGTGGTGCGAAAAGTAGTGTCTTAATTTATTTAGTATGGAAATGGAAGTTTTGTCGGTGAGCTTATAGCATTGACCGTATTTGGAAAAAGAATCTATTATTGTGAGATACAGGTTTTTATTGCAGTGGAATAGATCGATATGTAATATATCAAAAGGTTTTTGACCTAACAACGGTCCTAATTGAGGAAGTTTATAAGGACGTCGCTCGTATTTATTTTTTAGGCAAATTTCGCATTTATTGATAAAATTAGAAATAGTTGTCTGCATTGAGGGCCAATAAAATTTTTGTTTTAAATGTTTGTAGGTTTCAATTATTCCGTTGTGATTTTCTACGTGATATTTCTTTATGCATTCTATTTGTTGGTTTTCTTCTTCTATGTCCTGAAGTAGTATATTGCAAAATATTGCTTTGACTGTGGAATTTATTTTTTCTTTAAAATAGTTACAGATAAAAGGTCTAAATTCGTGAGGGATTGTTATTGCAAATTTTTGATTTGGTCTAAGGATATTTTGGAAGGTATTTGCTATTTCTGTTTTCCAATTATTTGTCAAAGTGACAGTGTAACGGTGTTTGTTAAAAATTCTTTTGTATTTAATTTCAAAATTATTTGACTCTGGTTTAAAAATAATTTGGTTTGAGGATAAATTAATTGGTTCAGGTGAAATCTCTATTCCAGTGATAGGGTTCTCAACTGATGTATGTTGTGTGTTAGTACTGTTTTGTAAGTTGTCAAAATCGGCAAGGAAATCGTCTATGTCGAAATTGTCGGGTGGTTCAGCACATTCTGAATTCGGGGGTTCAGCACATTCTGAACTCGAGCTTAGGGCATTTATTTGGACTCGGCTAAGAGCATCAGCAACTTGATTCTCTTTGCCTTTTTTATATTTAACTTCAAAATCATATTCTTCTAGTTTAAGTCTCCATCGGGCTAATCTAGAAGTGGGGTCTTTAATTTTGTAGATCCATACGAGAGGATTGTGATCTGTTTCTACAGTGAATTTTTGGTTGTATAAATAAATACGGAAGTGTTTACAAGAATCTAGTATGGCTAAAAGTTCTTTTTCAATAGTGGAGTAGTTTCGTTCTGCGGAATTTAGAGTTCGGGAATAGTAGGCAATAGGGTGATTATTTTGAGATAATACTGATCCTATAGCTATATTAGAGGCGTCTGTAGTCAGTACAAAAGGCTTTTCGAAGTCTGGATATTGTAAGACTGGAGAATTAGTTAACAATTGTTTGCATTTTGCAAAACATTCTAAATAATTTGGATTTGTGGGGTCGATAGTTGCTCCTTTTCGAGTACATCTCGAAAATGGGGACGTTATTTTTGCAAAGTTGGGTATGAATCTTCGGTAGTAACCGATTAAACCAAGAAATGATTTAATTTCTTTTACTGTTTTTGGTAGAGGATATTTTTGTATAGCTTCAATTTTTGCTGGGTTAGGTTTGATTCCTTCGGTTGTCACTACGTGACCTAAGAAAGAAACTTCTTTCGTGAGAAATTCAGATTTGTCTAACTGAATTTTTAAATTATTTTTTCTGAAAATGTCAAAAATAGTCGCAATATGAACTAAGTGTTCTTGCAGTGACTTGGAAAAAATAATGACATCGTCCATGTAGACGAAGCAAAACTTATGAATAAAGGGCCTAAGAATATTGTCCATTAACCTTTCGAATGTTGCTGGGCTATTCTTTAAACCAAAGGGCATACGTAAAAATTCAAAGTGACCATGCGGAACTGAAAAGGCTGTTTTCCGAATAGAATCCGGATGAACTTCAATCTGATGGTAACCTTGAGCTAAATCTAATGTTGTGAAATAACTGGCTTTTCCTAAGTTATCCAGTATTTCATCTATCTGAGGAAGTGGGTAGCGATCACTTTCAGTATGATCATTGAGCTTCCTATAATCAATTACTAATCTAAATTTTTTCTGACCTGAGGCATCAGCTTTTTTTGGTACTATCCAAACTGGAGCTGAGTACGGTGAAATTGACGGTCGAATTATCTTATTATCTAATAAATTATTTATTTGTTTTTTTATTTCTTCCTGCATTGCTTTGGGATGCCGAAATCCCTTTACATAAATTGGATTTTCATCCTTAGTTTTAATTTCGTGTCTAACAGCTGACGTGAAAGTTAAATTTTTATTTTCGTCGTAAAATACGTCTTTAAATTTTTTGCAAAGACTTATAATTTTATATTTTTCTTCGTTATTCAAGTGCGAAGTACGGATTTTGTTTTCGTTAAAATGCGTCGTTGGAATTTTTGCTATATTATAATTACAAAAGTTCTCAACTTCAATTCTCTTATTAAATTTCATAGGCATAGGTAAATCGAAAGTGTCTAGAAAGCCGTTTTTTGCAACGTGAATAGAATGGGGAATTTTGATACCTTGAAAGTGTGTTTCGCGCAATAAAACTTCGCCATTATGAACGCTTACTGGAATTTTTTGGTATAATGTTTCAAATGGAATGCTAACGTGAGGATTCTCAAAGGTTAAAGTATGAGTTGCGTAGCTAATTGTGGCGTGGAATCTTTTCAGATCGTAAGTTCCAAGGAGGAGGTCAAAGAATTGACTAAAGTCGGCAATTTTTACGTCGAATGTTTGTGGAATTCCATATTCTAGGAATAGTGGCGTCTTAATATTTAAGTCGTGCTTGGAAGTAATTTTCATTGACGTTAGCGAAAAAGGTTTTCGATAAATATGACTTTTATCAAATAGTTTGAGAGCTCGCGGATTTAAAATTGAATGGGAACCGCCGGTATCGATTAAAACGCGTAGATGTGTTTTGGGCGTAATGAAGCAGGGTAACCCAGGGGAACTTTCGATATTATATAGGTTTATACAGGGGGTGGATGATCGTCTAACGGGATGGCTTGAAAATCCTGATGATTTTCATCATGCAAATCGGGCTCTTGTTCGGATTCGTAATTTTCGAAATCATTTTCGAAATATTGGGTATCATTTGAGTCTATGTGAAAATTGTGGCTTCTATTAGTTGTAATTGTCATGGGCTGATGGTTTCTGGTTGTGGTAGTTTGAACACCGCTCATTGGAGTAGCAAAATTTGGTTGGGGTCGAGGAGCTTTATATTTATTTAGTCTTTGTTGGTTGTTTTTTGGAACATTGTTTCGTTGGAAGGATTGATTTTGTTCGTGAGAACTGAAATTTTGTCTCTGAGGAAAATTATAGTTCTGTTGTGGAGTAAAGTTAAAATTGGGCTCTGTGTTGTGAGTTGAAGGTCTCACATAATTTGAATGCGTGGGTTGGAAGTTTGAGTATGTGGGTTGAAAGTTTGTGGATCTTTGATTATTCGAAGATTGATAGGGTTTATTTTTGAGTGGGGCCTTTTTGTTTTGTTGGCTCTTAAGGAAGTTCATGTATTGTTGTTGATTTTTGTGGTTATCGTAGGCAATACACTTTTGAAGGGCTTCTTCTAGGGAATTTAATTCAAAATGCGATAAGTATTCGCAATAAGGCTCGTTGATTCCGGTACAGAAAGTTTTGAGGGCAATGTTTTTGAAATATGGAGTTTTAAATGTTACTGTCGCGGGATTATCGTTTAGGGTGATGTGTTGGAGTAAATCGTTCAGATTTGTAGTTATTCTCTGATGATAATTGTCGTAGGATTCACTATGTTTTTGGACGGTAGTGGATAGTTGTGTTACTAATATGTCTTCGGAACGTCTGTCTCCGTATTTAGTTAATAATGCTGGACGAATTTCTGTCCAATTGGTTTTATTAGAATAGTTTAAGAAATTTCTAGGTTCTCCTTTAATTCGAGATACGATATGGGAATTTAAGATAAATTCTTGGGACGGATTTAAATCTTGGGTGCCTAAGAAAACTATTAAATTATCTACTGCTTTGATGAAGGTGGAGAGGTTGTCTCCAGAAGAGAATTCGGGCAGAGTTGAGCAAAGGCTAGCAATATCGCTATTGGTCATCGGCATTTTGGAACGTAATTTAGATGCAGGCTTAGATTTAGAGGTTTGTAGATTTCTTTTTATTTTTAAATTTAAATTGTCGAATAGTAAACTTAAATTTTCGATACTATTTTGGGAAATATCATTCAATGTACTCATAAAATATATGCAAAAAATATAAATGCAAGTATATATAAAAATTCGTTGAAGTAAAATAATATAAATTCAATAAACAATAAATAATAAATTCAATGTAAATGTTTAAGAATTCAATTAAAATAATAAATGCTCATAAACAATGGTAAAGAAAGGAAAAACTTACGCAAGGATGATCGTGTTTGATTTCCAATACATTTTTCTCTTTTACCAGGTTCTTCAGGATTTCATTAAACTAATGTAGACCAGGAAACGACTATGTTTCTGTATGAAATATCCTGTGGTTCGCAGCGCCAGAAATGTTTCTTCAACGTCGATATTCCCAAAAAAAATCTTTATTTCGAAAATAAGTTACAATTTTTGAGAAATTCTACAAACTACTACATTTAATGATTTAAAGTTGACTATTGAAACATAATAATTACAATAATAATAAAAATATTGATTTCTTCCTATTTATAACGTCGGATATCGGAATCTGCTGATTCTTAATAGTAAGGGAGCTTATGGCTACATTTCTATATATATATATATATATATATATATATATATATATATATATATATATATATATATATATATATATATATATATATATATATATTGTGACGATTGGGGTTTATAGAAAATAATTTATAAGTTATATACTACATAATATTAGATATAAAAAAGTATTTTATTATTTTAAATAAGTTATATACTAGAGAATTTTATAAAAATATATTTATGTGAGGGCATTTTAAGAAATTAGCATATAATAATTGTAAAAAGTTGTATTTTAATGTTGTAAATATATTTAAGTGAGCCATGTGCATAGGCAACCAACTATACATATGTGAGTGACAGATATACTTACTCTAAAGTGACGTTTAAGAATTTTTACGAATATAAGTGGGGTTATAATAATATATTGTTTGAATTGTGTATTTTATTAAATTAGAGTGTTAGTTACTAATTTGAATGTTTATTCTGATCTGAAAAGCCTAAATGTCAACAAAATTATCAATGGAACATTAACGAATTCTCCAGAGTGCAGAGTGTTTCCATTGTTTACGGTCGAACATTCTGGAATAATGATTATGTCGGTGGATGGAACAGATATTTTTTCGAGAACATCTATATAGAAGTAATGGAACAAATTGGAACATGATCTCTTGCCAGATGATTCTGGAATATCCAAAAAGATATAAATACCCGTGATTTGGATTCAAGATGGAGTTTTTAGTCAGAAGTCAGGCCAGTTCATTATGAAAGTTAGTAGACACATTTAGTTAGTGAATAGTGAAGTAAATTGTTCAGAATTTTCAAGAAGTCAGTCAGAAAAGTTTAGTAAGAAATATGAAAGTTAGTTGGAGTCAGTGAATCAGGTACAAATAGTCAAATTGTTTAATATAGTGAGTTAAATGAAGATTAAAAATTATGCATATAATTTAATGCACATTTATAATTATACACAAATAATTATTGAAGATAAAAAAAGGTATATTGGAAGAAATTAAATTATATTATGGTTGGAGATTAGTATAAATCAACTTATAATAATTGGATATTGGTATATTGAAAAGAAGAATAAATATAAATGCTGTTTGCTGGTTTGGTTGGTGGTGTATAAATGCTGGTGAAGAAAACTATATCTTAAATTGGTAGAAGCTGATAATTGGAAAAAGTAATTTCACAAAAAACAAGGATAACTGAAGTACGAAGACATTCAGTGGTGATTAGAATCTATATAGTAGAAAACAGTTCATTTAGGCATTCAGTGAAAGAAAGGTACAAAATTTTGTTAATATAATTTAGTTAGTGTCATAACAATTTCAATTTTAAAGATAGTTTGTTTAAATTTAACATTGTCTATAGAATTTAATTAGTTTTATAAGAACATCAATTTAAAGATAGTTTATTTTAAATTTACATTGGCTAGGTTAGATATATATGTGTGTTTCATAATAGTTATAATAAAGATAATTTAAAAAAGTACTTACAAACTAATTCTTTGAGAACCGCGATAAAAACCCTACATTATTAAAAATACTCATTGCTCATCATTCAAACAAAACACACATCATAGCAATATATATATATATATATATATATATATATATATATATATATATATATATATATATATATTATTTGTTAATTGTTAATAATAAAATTGTTCCGCAACTTAGTAATAAATTCAAAGAATTAAAAAAAGTTTTAACTTGAAGATCCCTTGTGACACTTATGTCTATTTTTATATAAACTTAAAATTAAGTTTCCTACATATATACAAAGTAGCATAAGAGATAAAAGTCGCGGAACAACATACAAATTTTTCAACAACTTTTCCAATAATTTTGTCTATGAAAACTTCTACCGACCTTTATGACATTAAAGATGATGACTATTTTTATCAGTATTTAATATATTCTTCTTCGATTTATACGGGTTAAAATCGCGGACGAAAGCTGAGAAATTTCCGTAACTTTTCCAAGGTAAAATTTTTAGTTTTCCTGACCTGCGGTTATGCCTTTCTTTTTGCAAGTTCCTTATCTTAAAAACTAACAAACTTTCAAGTAGCATGAAGAATAAAATCACGGACAATGACCGATTAACATTTCGTGTTTAGGTGATGATACACCCTTGGAGCACTAGTAGCACTTGTGCCAGAATTTTTAAAAGTATAATCAATAGGGGATAAAATCCTATCATCACAAGCTATTTTTATTACAACAGAAAATTCAATTGTCACGCAAATGCCCCCAAGATACCCTACAGTGTTTATATATTTTACTCTTCTTGATTTAATCTTTCAGTTCTCTCAAAGACATTAGGTAAAAAAATCGTCGTTGAACATCGTCAGAGATCCGACGATCTACAAGTGATATCTTAAACATCCGAAACCCATAACAATAAGGCAAAAGGTACTGGTACAGGTAGAACAGCAGACGATACTGATATAATGCAAGGTGTTCGATAGGGTTGTGTATTAACATCTCCACTATAAAACCTATGTTCTAATTACATATTTAAGGAAGCAGCAGAAGATCTAGAAGATTTCGGCGTTAAGATAAAATATTCCATATACTACAATTAGATATGTAAACGATAAGGTCGTTTTGTTTCACAATATAATTAGGATTCCGGAGCTTTTAAACAGAATTAACGCAAAATGAGAAATATTTAAGCTGAACATATTTAAGCGTAGCCAAAACTAAGTTCAAACTCTAAGATTAAAAGCAGAATCGAAATGGTAAGGTCTATATTTAACAAAATGAGACCATACTTCTTCTTCTTATTATTGTGCCGTCTTCTAAGCGTGGTTGGCGATCACTTCTTCAAACGCTTTCCTATCTTTTGGAACGTGAAATATCTGTTCAACACTGATGTTACTCCAGTCTCTGATATTCCTCAGCCAAGATATCTTCTTTCTTCCCAAGCCTTTTCTTCTCTCTACTCTTCCTTTTATGAAAAAGTGTAGAAGAGAGTATTTATCGTTTTGAAGTATGTGGTCCAGATACGATGTTTTTCGTATTTAAATTGTATTTATAAGCTTTCTGTCATGTCTAATTTGTCTTAGCACTCCTTTGTTTGAGACTTTCGCAGTCCAAGGAATTTTGAGAATACGCGTATATAGCCACATTTCGAAAGGCTTCAATTTTTTACAGATTGGTATTTCAGAGTCCGAGCTTCTACCGCATATACCAGTTGCGACCATACATTCGATGAACCTTAATCTAATAACCATCCTTAATTTCTTATTTTTAAACAACGACTTCTATTTTATAAATCCTTTTTGAGCTATTTAAATTCTCACCTTTATCTCCGCGTCTTGATTTAACTGTGACTTTATGATTGCTCCGAGGTATTTATACTTGGCAACCCTCTCTAGCAGTTTACCCTCCAATGTCAGATCACCATATATTTGGTTTTATCTATATTCATTGTTAGTCTTCTTTTTGCTTTCTCTTTTATGCTTTCTATAAAAATTTGTAAATCATCTATATTTTCTGCCATGATTGCGATATCGTCTGCAAATCTTATGTTATTAATAATGCTCCCTCCAATCTTTACCCCTTCAGTTCTATAGTGTTCTCCATAGTGCCTCCTGAAATATTAGTTGTGAGTACACATTAAATAGCTGTGGGGACAACACACATCCCTGTTTGACTCCTCTTTAAATTCCTACTAAGTTTATCTCACCATATTTCACTCTTACGACCGATGTTTGATTGTAGTCTAGATCTTTGATTAAATTAATATCCTTGGAATCTAGTTATATGTGTTTCAATGCATGTATGAGTTGACCATGTTAAACTCTTTCAAGCGCTTTTTGAAGATTTATATAACACATAAATAGGTTTGTATTATATTCCCTGCATTTTTGTAATAGCACCGTGATTGCGCACAATGCCTCTATTCCACCTGTAGATCCAAACTGTGTGTTTCACATTTTTTTATGTATAATGAATTACTTTGAGTAGTATTCTTAGAGTGTGGCTAATAAGGCTAATTAATCGGTATTCTTATAAAACCATTCTTATGCAATGATAATCTTACCTTAAAATCAAGACAAATAATAACTGAGTGCTATGCGTGGAAGATGTTATTATACGAGTTTGACACGTGGAAATTAGAAGCAAAAGTTATTAACCATCTTGACATTCGGATACCTTGCATTTTATGGGTAGAACAGGTGTGTAACACATATTTTCTACAAAGAGGATTATTTCTTCTTCCTTCTTATATATAGGCTTTAAAGCCTGTTTCTGCTTCAATATTAGCTTCCTAAATTGTCGCACTATCTTTTCTTGGTCTTCCAATACTTCTTCGTCCATTTGGTGACTTACTCGTGTTATTCGTACTATCCTATCCTCTGCCATTCTACTAATGTGTTCGTTCCACTTCTGTTTCCGTTTTGTCATCCATCCATTTATGTCTTCTATATTGCATACTCTTCTTATATTTTCGCTTCTCTTCCTATCCAACAGACTTTTCCCTGATATTCGTCGGAGCATTTTCATCTCTGTTGTTTCTAGTAGTCGTCTCGGTTTAGATGTGTCAGGTCTTGTTTTCGCCGTGTATGTTAATGTAGGTCTAATTGCTGCTTTATAGATTCCTGTTTTTGTGTCGGTGTTTGTTCTTCCAGATTGTGTTATTAAGAGATCCCGCCGCTTTACTTGCTTTTAAGCTTTGTTGTCGTAGGTACTTCTTCTTCAACATCTCCATAACTAGTTATATCGATTCCCAGATACCTTTATCAATTATTGTAATTTTTTTTTAACTTTACCTGTATTATATATTTAGGTCGCTAATAACCCTGGTGGTTACAGCGTAAATAAATAAAAAAAAAAACCTTGCTTCCTGCTTTATTATTTTTCCATCAATTTTGATTTTACATCATAGTGGGTATTTAGTTGTTGTCATACATTTGGTTTTTTCTGCTGATATTGTCATATTGTATTTTTGGCTGTTGTATTATTTCGTCCAATATTATATTAAAGAGAAGTGGGCTTAACGAGTCACCCTGTCTGACTCCGCTTTGTACTGGTATACACTGTGTTAGTTTTTCAACTGTCTTTGCCTGTATTCGATTATGGAACTAGATGTTTTGGATGGTTCGTATAATATTGATTGGTATGTTTCTTTTATACAGTAGCTGTAATGCGTCTTTGACTTGGATGCGATCTAAAGCCTTTGTCAGGTCTATAAAACATAGATATGCTGGTTTATTGTATTCGACAACCTTTTCTGTGATTTGTCTTAATACAAATACGGTGTCTATGCAGAATCTTCCGGATCTGAATCCTTGTTGTTCATCTAAAACAGCTGTAAATCTGGAATCCAAGTTATTAGTTAATTGATTTTGTTGGTTAGGACTTTTGTGGTAAGCTTAAGTACGGTATTCAGTAGATTTATACCCCATAATTGTTGGGATCTTCCTTATCTCCTTTCTTGAACATTGGTATCATGATGCTTTTCTGTATGCGTCTGGTATCTTGCAGTGCAATATTAGTTTTTGTATAAGTTTTGCCATCTCTAGGGTTATACTTTCTCCTCCGTATTTTAGAATCTCGTTGGTTATTCTATCTAGTACTGGTGACTTTATATTTTTAAGTGAACTTATGGCTATTTCTACTTCTTGAAAACTGATTTCTATTTTGTGTCTTAATTCAGGTACATTATTGTGTTGATTATTATTTTTCTTTCCTTTAAACCGTTCCGTCAGGTATCTTTCCCATTCGTTATCTGGTATGTTATTGTATTTCTTCAATTCCGCCATTTCTTTTCCTTGGTTTCTTATAAATCTCCATATTTGTTTTCTTGTACAATAGAAGTCGCTTTCCATCCTTTTTGTAAACTGTTCCCAGTGTTCATTTTTTGTTCTTCGTACCAAATACTTTGTTTTATTTCGTATTCTTCTATAGGTGTCTCGGGATTCTGGGTATTTGATGTTTTGTACTACATGAAGGCCTCTCGTTTCTCTTTACATTTATCTTTTATTCATTTTCTGAACCATGGTGTATTCTTACTATTTCTTTTGTTCAGTATCTTATTCTCATGGCGCCGTCTTCTTTCGAAGGTTGGCGATCCAAATGGCAATTGTAGTTTTGGAAACTGCTGCGTGAAAGATTTCTGCGGATGAGCGGTCGAACCATCTCCTCAGGTCTTTTAGCCCCGAGTTCTTGTTCAGTATGATTTTGCGTTTTCCTGGAGCTTCTGTTGCTGCTTCTTTAATGTTATTTTTAATTTTCTTCCAGCACGCGTTTATTTATAAAGAGGATTACTGAAAAAAATATTGACCACAATAAAGTGAAGAAAAATAGCATATTTAGGGCACTTACTAGGAGAAGAAAAATACCGCTTACTACAGTTAATTCGTGGTTTAAAAGAATGCCTAAAAAATAACAAAGAAAATAAAAATCTTCTTCTTTTTTCCTTATATAAGCAATTTTGCTTATTTATTGGTGGGTCGTTGCCTCTGTGGAAGATTCCCACTCCTTCCTTTGCGTGGTCAGCCGATACTTCAGCCGATGTCCATTCGTTTATATCCTGAACAATAAATCTTATTCTAATCTCGCCACTCCTTATTCGGTCTATCAGTATATTTCTTGTAATTCTTCTCATTTCTGCACTTTCCAGCACTCTGTGTTTTGGCTCTGTTGGGTCTTGTTTCTGATGCACACGTCATTATTGATTTTATATTGGCCTTATAGATTCTTGTTTTGTCTCACAGTTAATGTGCCAGCACAGTTCAACGACATTCGAAGAAAACATCTGATATGAACTAAAAACAGGTGAATTTTAGTGTGACCTTTTTCTAATCGCCAAAAGAGTCGTACTCTTACACGAAATAACACAGGGAGTATCCCGGCTTTAAATGGTCGCCATTAGACAAAAAAATGGTCAGTGGGACCCTATTAAAAGATTAAGGAACCTTACTATTTTATCGAATAAATTAACAATAGATTTGCAAATCTTATCTCAGAAAATGCAGGTTACATCACAACTAAACAACGCGAGATATTGCCTAAAAACTTATTGAAATCGGGCTATTTATTTTATAACTTTTTTTATGAGGAAGTAATTTTTAAGCTCTTAGATTTTATTTTAAATGTAAACGAGAATTTTTAAATACAAAGCGATGTATGTATTAAGAATTAAGCGATAAAAAAATATTTCTAAGTAAGGGGTTAACGTGAAGTTAACGTGAGCCAGTTTGTTCGCGAAAATGAGATTTCTTGTTCAAGTAGTTGTTGTTATACCTGGCTGAAAAAATTTATAACAGTCAGTCAAGCAATCTGAAATCAAGATATTTATCCACAAAACGACAAAAGTTTCTCTTATCCAAATTCGAGAATTTTTCAATTAGCCTAGATAAAAAATAACAGATAATGAAATATTGATGTCTCTTTTCGAAGTATAGAAGGAAGAAATTTAAAGAAAAAAGGAAATCAAATACATAATAGTCCATGTTTTTTAAAACGAATTGCTTAAATTAATTAAGGATTAATTTGATCCCATTTGACTGTAATCAAATACACTTTATTCCTACTACCGGTTTATAAAAACGTAAAATCTGGTTGTAGTAGCAAAAATTAAAAAGCACAATATGATTCACAAAGCTTATCTTAATTAAAATGCAATGTCCAACTATTTAAACTATCCACTTGCGACGAGCTCGCTGCATGTCTAAATACTTTGTAATGGGATTTTTCAAAAAAGGCAGACCATTACGCGTTGTCAGCAGGAGAGAAAAGACTACACAAAATATTTAACGAGCCACTGCGACAGTTTTCTCGTTCCTGCATCAGCTCAAATAACTTTTGTTAATGAATCCCGCTGGTTATGAACACACGACTAAGTGGCCGGTACCGGTAGAAAGTGGGCAAACATTAAAACGGTAAACGCGATAAAAATTAATTGGATTTATATAAAATTTTCTAAAAACTTAGCCTAATCTGACATTAAAAAAAAGCTGAACCATCAGCTTGGTGGCAAATATTTAAAATGTCTAAAATAAAATTTTCAACGCTCAAACTAAAATAATGGTCTTATTTGTATACTTATTTATATTGGTCTGTCAATAATTAAGATCACTGGCACATTTATGATCGGTAAAAAAAAAGAATAAAAAAAATTAATAATAATAATAATAAACGTTAAATACGTACGCCTGTTCCGCGCTTAGCTACTCATTTGGTATTATAAAGTGGTCAAAAACGGATATAGAGGGTCTTCAACGGAAAGTAAGAACACTTCTCACAAAGGCGCAAAAACATTATCCACGCAACGCAGTAGAGAGAATAACATTACCGCGGTATCAAGGGGGAAGAGGATTTATGGATATAGGTGAGCAATTAGATAAACAAATTGCTAATTTAAGAACTTATTTTCAGGTACAGGCTGAGACATCTACTTTAAATTGAGCAATTTGCACAGTAGATGATACAACGCCGCTTAAACTGAAGGAACAAGAAATGCGCATAAACCACCTGACTCAGCAAGAAAAAATGCTCACCTGGATGAGTAAACCTCTGCATGGGCGACATCTCAATGAGATCAGCCAAGAATATGTCGACAATACAGGGTCGAACTATTGGTTGACATCAGGAAAGATGTTTCCCGAGACTGAGGGTTTCCTACTTGCCATTCAGGATCAGGTTATACCAACTAAAAATTACCTGAAATATATTGTTAAAGATCCTAAAGTCCAAAATGACAAATGCCGATATGGATGCCAAGTCCAAGAAACCATCCAACATCTTACCGGTGGCTGCCAGGCATTTGTCGGTACTGATTATAAAGAACGACATGACTCAGTAGGAAAGATTATCCAAGAACCAAGAACTAGCTGACAAACTGGGACTTCTCCAAACTGACCATCTTTCTTATTATCAATACGTCCCTGACAGAATGCTTGAAAATGACAACTACAAGCTATACTGGGACCGAACTGTGCCTACAGACCAACCAGTGGCGCATAATAGACCAGATCTCATACTAGTTAATAAACTTACTAGGCAAACCACACTTATTGATGTGGCGATACCCAACACGAATAATTTACGTGTTAAATACAACGAAAAGATCGCCAAGTACAGAGATCTAGAAATACAAATCAGGAGACAATGGAGAATGGAAAGTACCCAGACAGTACCTATTATTCTATCTACTACAAGTGTTATTCCCAAAAACCACCTAGAGAACATAAAACAGCTAGGTCTAAATGAACATCAATCGTACTCCTCGCGACGTCCAGATGTGTACGAAAATTTTTGGGAGATACTCCAACATACCAAGTCACCTAGGGCTCAATAACACGGAAAGAGTCCCACCAGAGCTCAATCCTTTTGATACCGTAGGTATATGGGATGAGTTAATTTTCCCCTTAAAGGGAGTGTGAGCCGTATATCTAAATCAGGGATAATAATAATAAATAAATTTATAGGAAAAATTAATTTTTTTCAATATTATCTCAAACAATAATGCTAATGCGTTTATTGTTCTTTAATGTATTACGAGTTGTGATATTTACTTATTTTTGTAACACTATTATCGGTCGATATTTCTACCAGTGTTCATTTACACTCAGTAAAATAGCTTATGATCACTTTTTAAATTATCAACCACTTCTAAAACTTAGGTTTATTCAAAAGGTTCAAAAGTTCAAAAGTTCAAAAGGTTAGCTGAAAAGCAAGGCTTATTCAAAAAAATTATTGTAGCTGCAAAACATTCAAATAAAATCTCGACTTGATAACTCCACAAACTGAATATAGTAAAAATATCGAAAAACACTGAGAATAATTCATCATCAACAGCTATTCCATCCATTGTCTGACATAAGCCTCCCGTAGGTGTGTCCATTCATTTCTGTTGCTTCCCTGGTTTGCTCTTGGTCGCCATTCAATAATTTGCTTCATCCCAGGGTTCTCTTCCATTCTTTTTATGTGTCCTGCCCAGTTCCATTTTAACATGACAATCTTTTGGATTACATCTGTAACTTTCGTTCGTCTTCTTATTTCTTCATTGAACTTGCTATCACTGAGCTTAATGTTGAGTACTCTCCGTTCCATAGCCCTCTGAGTTACTTAGAGTTTATGGACTATGTTGTTGTTAAAAGCCCATGTTTCAGTTCCAAATGTCAGTACCCGCAGCACATACTGATCGGATTTTTGCTTTGGAAAAGTATTTGGTAAGTTTGATTTAAATACTCTTTGTAATCTTCCAAATGCTGCTCATCGCAAGGAACATCTTTTATTTAAGTCAGCCTTTATGTTAAGCTTTGCTAATTCGATTTTTTGTCCTAAGTACGTATATGACTCAACCTTGTTTATATTGATATTGTCTATAGTTATATCCTAAATTGGACAATTTCGAATATAATTATAAGTTCGAATTGTTTCTAAATTCTCTTTGTCCGATTCTTCTAGATCGACGATGATAAAATAAAATGTAGAAGTCGTGAAGTAAAATATAGTTTTATTGACAGCTACTGAATGATTACACTCTAGTTGTTGCTGCGGTAAAAATTTATAATAGACTGCGACCCAAAATAGTCCCGAAGCTATATTTATAATTTCACAAAAATGCTACCATTACATACATAATCCAACCAGAAGGCCTGTGGCCAGAGGGATGAATGTTGCTCGATGGGCCTAATGATCCGGTAACACCAGCGGTACGTATAAGAATTTATTTTTTAATTTAGATAATATATAAAAACTTAAATTGAGACGTTCATAGTTTTTATTTTACTGCACTTAAAAAATATTTTTGCATAGTTTGTGTGTAATAATAAAAATGTTTATTTAGGAAGCTTACACAGATAACAAGAAACAAAAAGCATACTAAATACTAAATAAACATAAAAACTAACTGAAGTAGAGCTACTATAAAAGTAGCACCCCTTGTGTGTAAGACTTAAAAATATATATTCAAATAAGTACCTATAATAAATACATTAATTTTAATTTTAATATAGCATGAGACACAACTGTGAGTACACAAATGTAAGTACATGATATTAATTGCAATAAATTCAAGAAATGTTGTAGTTTTTAATCAAAGTCTATTTAGATATTTATTATTTATTACTTCTGTCCATTAATCAGTTCTTCATAGAATTGTGTGTGTGTTTATAGAATGCAAGTAATTATTCCTTATTCCACCCCATTCCTAAAAGGTCATAGGTAAGTTGAGATTGTATAAGGGCATAATACAGAATTCTTAAATGTGGTGTTTTTAAAAATTGTTTTAAAAATTTGAATCCTAATAGTAGCCCTCTTAAGTTAACTACTATGTTATGTCCTTCAGAATTCCATCGTAAATATTTATCAATTATTACCCCTAGATATTTAATCTCGTATGTATATGGAATTTTATTTTTTGCATTGACTTTTAATGAGCCAAGATTTGGGAGGTTACTTACATACGCTGTAAATGGTATATATTTTGTTTTATCTACATTTAGGGTAAGTTTATTAAACTGAAACCATTTCTAAATTCTAGCAAAGTCTGATTCTGTTTTTTTTAAATTACCCCATGTATTTGCATTATAGAAAATAGCTGTGTCATTTGCAAAGCTTAGTCTCTTACCTGTAATATTCAGTCTGAATCGATTATTGATGTAGATATTGAATAAAATTTGTCCTAAGATTGTTCCCTGCGGGACTCCGTAGGATATAATTCTTTTCTTACTAATTTCTCCATCTATATAAACATTTTGTTGCCTGTTTGGAAGATAACTTTCTAGGATATTATATGCAAGCCCTCTAATACCATATTTTTTAAGTTTAGTTAGCAATATTTTATGTGAAGCAGTGTCAAATACCTTTGATAAATCTACAAATATATAAAGAGCTGGTCTTGCATTATCAAAAGCTTTGTAGATATTAGCTAATAAAGCACAGATTGCATCTACAGTCGATATCCCTTCTTGAAATCCATACTGACATTCAAGTAGTATATTAATTTTTTTTTTAAATTGTCTTATTTTATTTATTTTTTCTAATATACACTGCGCTCCAAAATTAACGCATAATTTTAAAATTCTTATTTTGAGTTGATGTGAAAAAAATTTTGTTTGTTCTTTTCTGCTTTATGGTTATTTTAGAACATCTTAAATAAAAAACTGTTTTTTTACAAAATATGTATTGAAATTAACAATATAATTTTTATAAATCTAAACATCTAAACAAACAACTGATCTAAATAAACTAACATTATAAATTAATGACGAAATTGAAATTTTTAAAGTTGAAGAAAATGCTAGTATCGTGTACCGGTATCGAGTATTGCCTCCTCTGGCATTTATTACTGCTTGACAATGATCTCTCATACTGAGAATAATCGTTCTGATTTCTTCTTGATAAATTGGATCCCAAATTTCAACCAACCGCAAAAACAGTTCATCTAATGTGTTTGGTGCATTAGTTATTTGTCGTAGTCATCTGCCTATAATGTCCCAAACATGTTCGATCTATTCTAACGATTCTAATTCCGTACGAGCCTCTAAATTAATCCCACCCCACACTATTACCGAGTTGCCGCCATACTGTACAGTCCCTACGATGTAACACTATGCGTAACGTTCCCCAGACCTTCTATACACTCGGTTTCTCCTGTCATCAGAAAAAAGACAGTACCTGGATACATCGGTGAACAATATTCTTCCCCAATCGTCATTATTCCAATCAACATGTTCACGAGCAAAATGCAATCTTTACCTTTTATGGTCTCTGGTCAATAATGGGACAATTGGTGCCCTTCCCGAGTGTAGGTCGTTTTCGGCAAGTCTTCGTCTGATCGTATTTTGGCTGATTCTAAAGTTATATCGATCCAAAAATTCATTTTGTAGAGAAGTACTGGTAACAAACCTTTGTCTCAGTGTACGAAGTGTCAAAAACCGGTCTTGATTAGGAGTTGTAACCCTTCTACGGTCTTGACTGGGCCTTCTTGAGTTACTTTCAGTAACAGAAAACGTGTTAGCCACCTTGAAATGGTTGACTGGGTGACCTTAAAACGTTCAGCGAGTTCTACTTGAGTGTATCCTTCTTCGCGAAGAGTAACGATTCTAAAACTGTCACTTTCTGACAAACATTTGATTTTCTTGCTGCTGGTGGTTCATTTAAAAGCAAAAACACTTAATAAACTTGATAAGCCCCTTTAAATGTTCAGCACAACGTAATCCAACCCAACTAAATTCAAAATAAAATGAAGCACAATTAGCATGTTTTTAATTTTTTTGCAAAAAATGGTAAAAACATCAGCGTTTTTTACCGTTATTTCGATAAATTTAACAATATACCGGGGGTACCAATAATATATTAGCACAAAAATCGAAACAATAAAATTATTTGATTTACCAGGGTTTTTAAAATTATGCGTTAATTTTGGAGCGCAGTGTATTTTGCCTATGTTTGAGGTTAGGGCGAGAGGCCTATAATTCTGATCATATATTTCTTCGCCAGATTTAAATAGTGCTTTTAGTTCCAGTTTTTAAAATATCTGGAAAATGCCTAAATTAAGACATGTATTTATTATGTATGTTAAGGGTCTTGAAATCTGTTCGGTTATTTCTTTTAAAGTTTAGATCCAATATTATCATGTCCTGGTGACTTTTTTTTTAAAGATTTTATTATTTCTTCAACCTCACTTTGAGTCGTTAAAAATAGATACATACTACTATTTATTTCCAATATTATTTTCTCGAAATTCAGTTGGCCCATGAATCATTTCTGCATATCGTTTTCAAAATGGTATAGTAGTTTACAAATTCATTTGATATGTCTCTTTAATTAGTTAGTATTTCATCATTTTATAGTTTTGTAGTAAACCATTTCATGTTTTTATTAACATCTTTTTTAGAGTAAATCAAAAACCAATTTTCTTGTTCTAAATTTGACTTTAGTTTTGTGAAATTGATAAAATAAACATTTTGGATTGCGTGTCATTTATACTTATGTTGTTAAAATTATTAATACTGAGTGTTATGGGTGAATGATCAGTAATATCATGATATTTAAAGATATGAGATGTAATATTATTCTCAAAGTTTGAAGAATATTTGACAAATAAATGATAAAGACAAGTTCTATTTGCTAGACGTGTATATCCGTTTATATAATATACGAGTATGATATAAATTCATATTCAGTCATGATACTTTTATACTCCTCCACGAATTCTTCGTTACACTCTAAAAGATTAATGTTTATATCACCTACAAAAATATATACATCGGATATAGTAATATTATTTAAATAATACATTAAATTATTATTAAATGTTATTGGACAGGTACTGAGTGATCTACACAGAGCTTGTAACGATACGATCGTTAATAATCTAACATTTTGAACGTTAGCAAACCGAATCCCTACATTAACTACTAATTTCTCTAATATTTATCTGTAATATATATCTCTAATATTTCATTTTTATGACTTTCGAACATCGATATCGATGATAAGATAATCAATTCCCTTGTCAAAAGGGAAAAAGAATTCTGGCCATTTTGGAACAAAACTTCCTAAAGAGAGTTAAGTTATTTTTGTTATTTTTTTTTGGGGAATGGAATGAGTTTTTAGTTACAAGAAGTTACAAGAAGTTATTTAGTGTATGTGAAGTCGAAGTTATTTTAAAATATATATATATATATATATATATATATATATATATATATATATATATATATATATATATATATATATATGAAAAATAAAACTTCCAAAAGATTCTGGTGAGTTACCACAATTTACATGTAAATTTATGAGTCCTAAATCATTTAAACTTTCTCATTAAAAATATCCAACAATCATTCTCATTTTTTTATACACATATATAATATATTCCAGTGTAGTAACATTAAATATTTGAGCCAAGGTCACTTAATGACAAATATATTCTAGTTTTTGTTACTAGAACCAAAACTGTATTAAGTACAAGAACATTGAATAAAAAGTTTCTTGTTTGTTCTCTTGTAGCCCGCCGGCTCCAACCTCCAGAACTGGAACTATCATTTAATTTTTGATTTGGGGAAGAAGAATTTTTTTTTTTTAATTTGGGAAGAAACTTGGATTTGGGGAAGAATTTTAGTTTTAATTTCTGGTTGGTCTGCCAGACCTTAAAAGCGGTTACAAGAACATAGACAGTAGCTGATCTTGGAGCCCATCCACTATCTGGACATTAGACAGCATATTGCTACTAAGGACATTTGTTTTCTTTTTTTAAATCTATTAGTAATTTAAATTTCAATTTTTTTTATAGTATATACATATATATCTTGGATACTTAGGCCTTCAGCCTAAGTGGGTTACCAAAACAGGTTTGTGCACAATCCCTGGTTAGTACCCTCAACTCTTTGAATCCTTTCACTTGCTTTAATTTTGTTATTCCTTATTTACTTTAAATTTATTTATTTATTAATATTTTATATTACACTTAATAGGTTGTCAGGATATATTATCCAATTTTATGGTAATTTGTATATACCCTCATATATCAAATTGATGTATGTATTGTTCCAATTGTTTAACTGACTATTGTCGTACTTTTAAACTGCCTTTTCATACTGCGTGTCATACTTTTTAAACTGGTATAATTATTTTATTTTTCTGTAATATTTTAATTATTATTTACTCCATGTGAGTTATTCAAACAATTTTAACATAACCTTTTACCTCATTGTTAGCGAACCGTGCAGATCAATTGTTTTTTTGTATATATTTATATTTTTGGGTCCTAGTTTTAGGTAACTGTTCTTTGTAAATATATTTTGGGGGATATATTTGAGTAATTGTTTAATGCATATAAGTATAGGGTTGGGATAGTATATAAGATTAGAATATAGTGTATAAAGCATTTCTGATTTTTATTTGTTTCCTATCATCTTTTATTTTTCAGTTAATATATAACTACATATACCCCAAATTGGTGTGATATTCAAAATTCACCCTGGCGTCCATCTCAAGATCATCTTAGGATTGATCTAACTATCTTAGGTTACTACAGGCAAGCAAACGTGCCAACCTCCTCTCTGAGCACTACTCTCATTCTCTTGAGCTAAGCCTATTCTATAGTAGTACTTCAAGTAAATTTTATATTTTCTTTTGTATTGGTTACATTCCCTGTTATTTAACCTTATTGAAATAATAATTAATTAAAATCATGAATGTGTTGCTTGTGTGAGTCCATTTCAAAAGGTAAAAGAAATAATAAATTAGACTTACTCACAATCAATTTAATTTAACTAATCAGACGACCGGTTTCGCTTTCTACAATATGCAAAGCATCTTCAGGTCACGATACAAAGTTAAATAAATGATGCCGGTACTCTATTAATTGATGGTTGAAAGAACATGGTTCAAACTATCTTGTATTGTTGATTGGAGAACTCAAGTCAACTATTGTAATTGTTTAACAGTAAATGGGGAAGTTCTTGAGGAGACAGATTTTATCCAATGAAGTACAGATAGGTAAATGTAATTGTTTGTTTGATGAAAGTAATGTTCTATACCATTAAGTTCTTTAAAGTTATTTATATTTATTCTGGAGATATATTTATGAAATGTGTGTTATTTATTGAGATTTTTATTTTTGTTTTGGAAGGTGACAGTTGTAAGACAATGAACAAGAATAGATGTACAAATTGTGTCGGTGTGCAATTATATCAGCTTGTAATTATCAAATTTCTTTGATAAAGTTATGTTGCAATATGTGGCAAGTTGTAAAGTCCAATATATAAAGTTAAAAATTAAAATTGAGACACTTTAAGACACACAGAAAACACACAGAAAACACTTAAAAAACGGGGGGACGAAACAGACATTAAATTTAAAAAAAGGGGAGGATTTTAAAAGAACTACATCTCTTACTTGGAGACAATGAGTTTTTTATATGAAATAAGTTTTTATTTTATAAAAAACTCATTGTCTCCAAGTAAGAGATGTAGTTCTTATAAAATCCTCCCCTTTTTTAAAATTTAATGTCTGTTTCGTCCCCCCGTTTTTTAAGTGTTTTCTGTGTGTCTTAAAGTGTCTCAATTTTAATTTTTAACTTTATATATTGGACTTTACAACTTGCCACATATTGCAACATAACTTTATCAAATAAATTTGATAATTACAAGCTGATATAATTGCACACCCACACAATTTGTACATCTATTCTTATTCATTGTCTTACAACTGTCACCTTCCAAAACAAAAATAAAAATCTCAATAAATAACACACATTTCATAAATATATCTCCAGAATAAATATAAATAACTTTAAAGAACTTAATGGTATAGAACATTACTTTCATCAAACAAACAATTACATTTACCTATCTCTACTTCATTGGATAAAATCTGTCTCCTCAAGAACTTCCCCATTTACTGTTAAACAATTACAATAGTTGACTTGAGTTCTCCAATCAACAATACAAAATAGTTTGAACCATGTTCTTTCAACCATCAATTAATAGAGTACTGGCATCATTTATTTAAATTTGTATCGTGACCTGAAGATGCTTTGCATATTGTAGAAAGCGAAACCGGTCGTCTGATTAGTTAAATTAAATTGATTGTGAGTAAGTCTAATTTATTATTTCTTTTACCTTTTTTAAAAATTAATTAATTTTAAATTTTATATGGTCGTACTCTTACATTATTTGTAACAAGCTGTTAAAATAATCTTCTTTTTGTTAAGTAAAATTTCTAGTTCAATTAGGTTTGCTTCTGTTTTATCTATTATTTTATATTTATGGTTAATATACTTTTTTTACACAAATCATTAAACCGTCATTTTTGTTAAATGTACCCAGGATGATAATGCTCATCATGTTGCTTTTTTTATACCTTCTCAGCTTTTTTATTAAACAGTTTTTAAACTTTAGCAGATTAACGTAAGAAAAAAAAACAAAGAAGAAAAAAAAATAGATTAGGCGTACAGTCAATATCAGGCAAATAAATCACACAAAAAAGTCAGACTTTGCAATCTAAATGGACCATGGAGTATAATTTTGTTGCAAGATCTTTCTACAAAGTTGATTTCTATACTTTTTAAATGTACATAATATATGGTAAAAATATATTTACATGAATACTTTACTATGAATATGTTTATTATTAGGCACACCGTTTTCGTAGATAGCACCCGTTTACATTTAAAAAGGGAAAATTTACACATTAAAAAAATATTTTAGCCAACATTTTTTATATCACATTTTTAGCTGTCGATTTTCTAGTAAATTGAATTTTCTTTTTTCATCAGCCACGAATCTGTCAATCCCAACAATAAATCACTCCCTTGACTGTCGTCATGCAAAATCGCAATCTGACACTTTTTATCCCTTCGCAATAATCATAACATAAACTCACATTCACATCGCAATGCGTCGACAAATATGCCAACTCAGAATTTTCCCTTCGTGTCGATAAAAAAGGATTCGTTGTTGCGGACAGGAATTTCCCTTTTTTACAGCGATCAGCACAAAAATATTTTTCTCTAGTTGATTACCACGTTCGGAGAATCACACACAAATCTATACAAATACTCATTAATTTTAAAATTACTAAGAAAACTTTTCTTTAAAAGATAAAAAAAAATATTTTTACCTTTTATTCCTAATACGTAAGAAACTAAAATGATGGATTAGTTCAAAGAAATAAATATTAGACTTAATCAGTTTATTGTAACTGGGACGACTGGTTTCGAACACTAAACTTCGCACAATCAGGTCTCCGGAAAGGTTACTTAAATGACAAAATACAAATTACTACCATTAGAATACTGTCCGGTTAGCCATAATCTAATCAGACATTGGAAAATTTTCCCAAAACTTCATTCGTGGTTTTCCTATGATTTCTCCTAGGTTTTTGATTATGTTGTTCTTGTTTTCAGTAGATATTCCCGTATAAGTATAAGGAGAATGTGTTTTTTTGTGATTTTTAAGTTTAGAAAATTGATTTCCTTGTACTCATTTTCATCAAAGTCATTTTTGTATTTAATTGACTGTTTACCTCTTGAAAAAACTACTTCTACTATGTCATGCAGGTACGGTCGTGGTACAATTTTGTTGAGTTTGTATTAAGATAAGAAGTCATCCCAAACAAGAAAGATTTTAAGTCCATGGCATGAACATCAGTTCCAATTGATGCATTTTTGACTGCAGTCACAAAATTTGTAAAGTCATATAATCTGTTCCCCATGCGTGTCATGGATAGCTCCACTCTATGATGGAACAAATCTGCTGCCATAAATGTATGACCTGGTTCAAAATATCTTAAAGTTACTTGTGTAGTTTTTGTTTCATCTGAATTTATTAGGTACAACAAAGCAGAAAATAGAGACCAGTTTTTGTTTTGAGATGAACAGTTATCTAACCATACTGTTATTTTTTTCACATTTCTTTTAAACAAAAGAAATTCGTTAAAAGTACTAACTCGTCTTTGATCCGACCAAACAGGCCATCGTGCCCCACACAGCAGCAAAAGGTTTGCAACGTTTTTGCTTTTTTCCCACTGGTACAAATGTTTCATTGTACACAGATACTCTATGTGTAAATATGGCAGATTTAAACATCTCTAGTCTGAGAAGCGTAATTACTTTATTCATGTCTGCGCAATAAACTATGGACTTTACATTTTCTTCCTTTTCTTTGTCTATATTATAATTTTAATAGATTTATTTGACTTTTTCTTGTGACCTTTCTATTTAGTGCAACTTTTACACGACTCATCCAGATTTTTTTTGTCATGGGTTTTGTCATGTTCATTAAATTCCTGACACAACTCGCACTTCTCATGGCCAAGTTTAACAATTGATATATTCATGTTTTTAGCTACTTTTCCATACTTTTCATATGAACACACAAAAGAAGGATTTTTTCTTAGAAGTTTTCAAACATACAAGTGAAGCTCAATTCGCTGGTAAGATATAAACGAATAGAGCATCCCTGCGATAATGAGCGATCGAGGGTCCAATAGAATTAATGTGCTGTTTAATTAGGTCGCTATTAATCTTGTTGTGAGGTTATTTCGTACATCTTGAGTCTTTTTGAGGAACTACAGATGTTTTGTTGCTTTTGAAAATGTTCCAGAATACTTTGTCATTACCTTTGTCATAGCCCAAAGTACTTATAAAAAAAACTTTACACACTATTACAGATTCTCCATTTTCATTTTTTTATGTGTAACGAAATAAGTTGTTTCTTTTAAACTTTTTACCCTGGAAAACAACGGTTCTTTGCTTTAAAGATACATTTGATATATGGTGAAGAATGAAAGATTTTCTTTCATTTTGATTATTCATCTTCCAAAAAGATTTATTCAAAAACTGCCTCCTTTTCTCGCTAACTCTTTGGGAACACTTGTAAAGGCATTTATGATTACAACCTGGTTTTACTGAATGTTTTTCCACCACTACATTGAACTTCTGTTTCTTCCTTTTATCAACTGTTAAGTTATATTTTTTTCTTTTTCGGATTGTACCTTTTTTGGTCTATAGATCAGTTGTAGTAGGCCTAACACCATTTTTATTTTCTAAAGGGACTTCCAATTCCAAGTTTTCTTTAGTTACATTGCTGGGGTTAGGCTTAATAACTACATCTTGGACAAGTGGTTGAACAGTTGTACTAGGCATAACACTACTCTCATTTTCTGTTAATTCAGGATTTAAAAAACTTCTAGTTCCATATTTTCACTTGTTTCTTTACTAAAGTTAGGCTTTAACATTACTGCATTGACTAGTGGTAGCAACTCATACAGTTCGAGACTTTTAAGAACTTCTTCAGAATTTACAGATTCATAATCTGCTTCTCCAAATTGTTACTCTACCGGTAACGGCTGCAGTTCTGTTAACTTGGAGCTTAAAATAAGGATCGGAGTACTTTCTTCTAAAATTATACTGTATGACGACTTTTTAGGCTTACTAATTTTCTTTTCTTCAAATTCACGCTTAAAAAGTCACTTACTTGCGTTGCTGGAGGTATATAATCTGGGTCATTATGGTACCTTACCAAGCTTTTGGAACTCTGAGAAGTAAAGCTCTTCTTGATCTTTTTATTTAGTGCCAACATGACCATTTTTTTAGCACGAGATTCACTCCTTGTTGATCTGAAAAAAACATATTGCATGGAAACACTTAATGCATACTACTAAGTGAAAGCAATTTGACATAAATAATAGTGCTTTAAATTTAATGCTTCTGATATGAGTAGTCAACTTGCAAACCACGCTATGTTATAAACATATATATTTTAGTTTAATGGCGCCGATGTGTAGACATTATTGAAATGAACGTGTCATTATTATTATACTCCATCAAAACTGGTTATATTCTAAATAAGACGAGGTAGAAAACATAATACTCTTGAAAAAGTCGCTATCTTATTTAGAAATCCACTTTCAAAAATTGCTCTGTGACTGTTAACTTGCACACAGCGCTCTATGACATGTTGCCACCTCAGCAAACGTAGGTATCTTTCAGTCTGAATAGTTCACTCCGTATGCGCGCACGTGTTGTGTTCAGTTTTGTTTATTTATTATTTTCTGGGAAAGTAATATAATGGATTGTCAAGAAAAAGAAATAACTTTGGCACCAGACAGGAAAGGGCGTAAAGTAGATAAGTCTACATGGAAAAGAGAACGTGAAAAATCGAAACGGTGAGCATTACTACTATATAGATTTTTATGTTATTTATTAATTTTAATAACTTAAACACATGTAGAATATACCGTTTTTTTACAGGCATATGCCCAAGGGGCCACCAGTAATGCCGCAATGTGCACACGGAAATTTAAAGCAAGGATATGAGTGTACGGAACTGTCTCTTCAACACTACAGTCAATTTCATTGACATTTTTATTCGTCCGGAGATAAAATTGCTTAAGATACATTTTTCCTCAAATATTGTGTGGCTCAAGCTCCAAGCAGAAAAAGACGCAGACCATTTCTTATTTTATACCACAACATGAACTTACATCTACTGGAAGTCGCCGCGTCAAATTAAAGAAAGTATGCCAAAAAGCAATGATTACAATTTGGGGGTTATCTAAAAACAGAATACAAAGAATTTATAGAAATAACTTAAATACAATGGCTTTGCCTAGAGAGAGAAGAGGAGGTGATAGACGGTCTAATCAGTATTCTAGGCGTACTGAATCAGTAAAACCTTACATAAAAAGTCTAAAATCATTGGAATCACATTATGTAAGAGGTAGATCTTCTGTGCAATATTTAAGAAGTGATCTCAGTATAATAAAATTACACAATCACTACAGTAATGATGGGAGTAATCAACCAGTGCGATATGAATTTTTTCGCCGTATATTTAATAAGTTCTTCAACTTAAGTTTCAAAACACCAGCAACAGATGTTTGTTTGAAGTGTATTCAATTAAAAGAGGTTATTAAAATTGAAAGAGATTTGCCTAAAGCAGACGTTGATTACTCAATATCATGTACATACTTTAAAGGCAAAATCCTTTTATACAAGTTTGAAAACACAAGCTGACGATGATTTGATTTTGTCCTTTGACTGCCAAAAAAATTTGGTTTTACTGAAAGTGCCCAATCAGAGTGCTTACTTTAGTAGGCAACTGTATACGTAAAATCTAACAATATGTCAAGAAAAATATTCTGGACCTCCGAATTTCTAAAATACCTTAATTTATACATGGTTGGAATCCGAGGCTATCAAAGGGTCCAATCAGACAGCATCAGTATTATTTCACCGATTACAAAACACCAATTTTTAAGCCACTATTTCTCATGTCAGGTTATTTTGTGATGGCTGTGGAGGCCAGAACAAAAATACGATAGTTGTGGGAATGTTGGTCTATTGGCTTAAAACACAAGCACCACGACACATCAAAAAATTACAGTGACGTACCCTGTTTTTGGACATTCTTTTTCATCCCCTGACCGAGTTTTTAAAAATAAGGAAAAAGAGAAATACGACTTACTGACGTAATTGTCGAACGCGACACATACTTCGATATTTTTAAGAAATATGGTACGGTTTTAAGGCTCATTGCCGATTTTAATTTCTATGATTGGGAAACTACCGTTAAAGATGTAGTGAAGGTACCTGGTTCAGGTAAGTTCACTACATCTCATTGATGATATTTTCAATTCAAGGCCTCTAAGACATTCTTTTTAAGAAAGAATAAAAATAAAAGAAATTGCAATTAAAGGAGAGCCACACTATACATCTGAGCTGTTCGAAAATATGGAACTTACCATCATGGATGTTGGAGTTTCTGTAAAGCCAGCAAAATTACAAGACGTAAAAAGCCTTCTCGTTAAGCATTTTGGTGAAGATTGGATTACTTTTGATACTCTCAAATATTACCGTGTCCTTCAAGGGGACCAAAGTGACAGTGCTCCTGAAGAAACTGACAATGAAGGTACTGTAATGTAAGACGACGTAGATTTAAGAGTTTAATGTTAAGATTAAAAACATTTCATATTGTCTTTGTGTACAATAGCACGTAACATGTTTATTGTTTTTATTAGCAATTAGTTGTTTCATAACTGTCGAAGTTGATTAAATGCTCCTGCAAGTTAAAATTACTCATGCAAAACTGTCTATGTTCAATTTTGAAATTTAAATTAAAAAACTATTATTGACACGTGTTTTTTTTATCTGACTCGTACCGATTCTATATTAATCTCTTCAAAATTAGCACAAAGCAAAATATTTATTTTCTATTTGGATTAAGAGTTAAATGTATTTTTTACTTTACTCAAATTAATTGTTCATACACATAGCGGTGTTTGCAAGTGGACTACTCATATGTAGCCACAATATTCCTAATTCTTAACTGGACTGAACCTAATTTGGGTTATAAGTTGTAAATAACAGCTTCTTAATAAATAAATAACTTGTTAAGGCATTGCCAAAACTTCTACCAAAACGATATAGTTAGGTAGGCCTAGGCCTAACTTAACTTTATTATTACTTTTCTGTTTAGTTAAAAATATGCAAGTGTAAAACTTTCAAATTTATATTCTTCATAAAACGTAGTTGTCAGGCAAGTACTAAAAGCTATAACCTATATATGATTAGAAACAACCATTTAAGCCAATGATACGAAAACAATTCAAACCTAGGTTGATTCAAAAATGAAAGTAAATTTGTAGTTTTTTACTATTTACCTTTCAATCTTAAAATTGTTGGAACTAACATTAGTAAGTTGCAAATAAATAATTAAATAATATGAACTTTGATCAAATAAAAGGCAGATATCGAGCACAGTTTTATTAATTAAATCTTGCCCAAGTACTTTCGCTTCCTAGAGCATCTTCAGGGGCATTTCGTCAATTTTGGCCTATTCAACAATTATAGAATGTCATAAACATAAAATTGTACATCACACTACACTACATAATGACAAACACTTTAAATTTTTTTTTTTTGTAATAGGCGAAGCTACATTATGTTCGGCATCAGGAGAGAGGATTCTCTCTCTCATTATAAACATAAAATTGTACATCACACTACACTATACAAGGACAAACACTTGGGCAAGATTAAATTAATATAACTGTGCTCGATATCTATCTTTTATTTGATCAAAGTTCATTTATTCGAACATTCAACCTTATATTAATTAATTAAATAATAACCAATTAACAACATAACTATTGATAAACAGAGACTTGATTAGTTAGCATTTGTCACAAACACCAAATATAACCTCCAACTACAAACACTGAGACTCAAATGAAAATGAATCAGCTGAGTTAGGTACTCTCGAGCTTACTTCGCCATTTGGCACGTGTTACAATCCTTAGCGAATTAGGCATATCTCAGAGATAGGTCCTATTCGCTAAAGAAAGTTGTCATTTCAAGTTATTTGTTTCTAGAACAAAGTGCCTTAACTCACAGAAAGGCCTTTTTTGCTAAGTAACTTGAGATATGACTTTTTGGCTTACGATCTAAGCAATTTATTAAGACGTGCCTTTTTTCTTGGCGTTTTTAGCCCGTTTCAAGTTGAGATGAGGCTTTTTCGCTTATTACTATGTTCCGGTTAATACATAGCAACACTAAAGTGAAAAGAACAGAAAATAACAAAAATTTGAGATACGCCCTTTTGGCTTAGGAGAGCAGTATATATAATCGTAAAAAAGCTCTTTATCGACTAAGGTTGTATGTATTATAATTATAATTTTTTTAATACTATTTGCACAATGTATATCTGAATATACACTTTTTTTTTGAAAAAAATAATAACTTTCAAAAATAAATAACTACCTAAGACGAGTCTAAATTGTCATACTTTTCTATATTTAAACAACAAAAAAATCTTTTGCCGTTATCTAAATTGGTATGTGCAACAGAGCTTCTTAACTAAAAAGGTGATTCTCTAAAAAACTACGACACATATCAGATCACGACATTGACCATACAACACAGTGGCAATCGCTGTGACATGTTACACGTTTCCGCCTCTATATTCATTTCACAGTAGGTACGAATTATCGTAATTGTCACATTAACATTAAAAATTTCAAACGAAGTTCTGAAAGAATAAACAAATAATTAATAAAATGCCTGTTACGTTGTATACCGCCCAAGAAAAAGTGCAACTTGTACCATGTTTCGTTCAGGGTCATTTGATACTCGAAGTAATTGATTTATTTATTGTTGAATTCGAAAATAGACCCTCACCAAGTGTTACAACAGTTAAAAATACCATTAAACATTTTCAAACTTCAAACTTCAAACGGGATGTGTAAACAGTTGTAAAAAGTGTCATGAAAGTAATGAACCA
Source organism: Diabrotica undecimpunctata (assembly GCF_040954645.1). NCBI lineage: Eukaryota > Metazoa > Arthropoda > Insecta > Coleoptera > Chrysomelidae > Diabrotica > Diabrotica undecimpunctata. The sequence goes on along the minus strand of NC_092809.1, from coordinate 64,614,952 downwards.
CGTGTTAGACCTGTCGGTCGATGAGTAGCGTCAAAACAGGGATATTAATATCTGTGCTTTTGTGGAATGCAATAGTGTACAAATTCTTAGGGAAGTTAACGTGAATGCTCGAACTATCAAGCGAGTTCTCATAAGCAATGGGTTAAGTTAAGCAGTGGGCTGTTTTAAGATACAACCAACACATGAACTGTTTCTGGAAGATAACTTTAGGCGGATGGAGTTTTGTGAATTTATGTTAGATAAACAGAATGAAAATGTACACTTTTTAAAAAAAAATTATATTTTCTGACGAATCTTCATTTTCATTATATAAAAAACAAAATCCATCCGTTGCAAGGTAGTATTCTCGGAAAAATAAGCACCATAGTGTTGCAGTGCGAAAGCAGCATCTGCAAAAGTTACATGTTTGGACTGGGATGTTAGGCGACCATATTGCCGGTCCATTTTTTATCGTTGGAAACCTAAACGGTCCCAAATATTTACAACTTTTACAGAATGAGATTATTCCGCCAGTTCGACACCTTCCTGTTAATTTTCAGGTTTATTTCCAATAGGATGGGTGTTCGGCTCACAACTCTAGAGCACCTATTGACTTCCTCAATTCAACGTTTTCTGGTCGACTGATAAGTACACGTGGTACAATTAAATGGCCCGCTAGATCCTGTGACTTAGCGCCTAAGGATTTCTTTTTTTGGGGTTTTCTTAAAGAAAACATTTATAGGCATCAGTTTAAAAGGGCCACAAACCTAGTCGAATTAAGGGCAAAAATACTTCATTTCTCTGCAAGCATTACACCAGTCTTACTCCAAAATATGAGGAGAAATCTGTATGACAGATTTGGTTACTGTTTGGCACAAGAAATATTTGAGACCTTAATTCATTAGTCTGCTTTCCTTATTTTTGTTTTTTGTTAGGTACATTTTACGAAGTTTATAGGTTTTTTATTAGGTAGTATTCTTTATGTTTAATTTTGGAAGAATTTTATTGTTTTTTTTTTATTTCGGGTATTCGATTCTTACTCTGATAAGAACAAACGTTTCTTATTCTGATTTTTGAAGTTATACTTCTATACGCACGGTCGGCGTTGGAAATTTGCACGGGAGTGAATCTGTGAAACCATTACAGTCTGTCCCAAACCCTTCTTTCAGTGCGTCACTAATTTTGACGTCATATAGGATTTTAAGAATGCCGAGAATTATTGCATGGAATTTTAGTTAAATCTGACAGTTGAAGGATCGTAATCGGCTAAATGTGAAAAGGTTATTTTTTGAAAATGTGGAGTAAAAATTTTAAGAATTTAAATTTTTTTTTAATTTACATATTAGAGGTCCCGTCCTGTATAAAAAATTTTATTGTGCATTATATTGGAACGGCAGTTTGTCATAATTCCTATTCTATACATTCCAAGGAAAGTGCTTAATTAGCTAAGATTTATTTATGTATTTATTATTATTTATTACAAACACTATGGCTAAAATGTATAGTATTTAAACTACTAATATGAATATTTTTTAGAATAATTTAAAACTTACTTCACAAACGGCAGAAACTGGTAATAAAGTTGTCCCAGCCTCTTTTTCTAACTGAAAATAATTTAATAATTTTAATATTAGTCTTTGTTCATTCTCGGTATATCTCGGCATATTTAAAATATTTTTATGTCAATAAATACAAACTTAAATTTTCACTGTAAAATGTCTGAAAATACTATCCTGGAATGACAATTATCATTTTATCAGTTGGCATTGTCAAAGTATTGTCAATATCGAGACCATCTGCGTCAAATTATATTTATGCGTATCATTGATTGGATATCTATTTAGCGTATTCTAAACTCCAACCAATTATATATCCGTAAGTAGAATTCGCTTTAATATGCAAATACCCGTGAACGATTATATAATTTTCTAAGTTCTATGTATAATAATCACAGACTTAGGTTTTTTTCTGTCACTTCTAGCTTAATGCGTTAGAGAATTCGATAAACTGTGACGCACTGAAAGAAGGGTTTGGGATGAACTATACATATGTAAGATAATGAGTAAGAGAGAGACATAAGATATATTTTCTCTCTCTTCCTCTCTCATGAATAAAAATGTTCCTTTTGTATTAAATATAAAATTTAATATTATAAATATATTTTATTATATATAATATTATATACTTATATAATATAATATATATTAATATTATTATTTATGTGATATGTTTTGTATTATTTATTAAATGTTCATAATTATTTTAGGCTTTTGTATTTCAAAATAATCACTGTATGACAGACAACTGTCAATTTTGAAATCCGTTAGTATCATGTCTAATTGGCAAATCTTTTACGTGTTTGGTTCATACGCTGGTGTACGTGAGTTCGAATCCCAATATGAATTTCCTTTTTTATTTTTGAAATATTTAAAAACCTCACGTTAATGTTATTAAATATATGTAATATACGCAAAAATGCTAAATTTTAAAATAAAATGAAAATTTACAACATAATCCGAGTTGTTGGTTTTTTATTTTTATCTTCGTAAAGTAAGTTATGTATAGACTTCGGCAAATATGCAAATAAAAATGTAGAAAATATGCGCATAAATATGCACGTGTTTACCCGAAAATATGCAAATATTTTACAAAATATGCATACAAATAAATAAAAAAATCGTAAAATAGTAATTTTATTTAAAAAAAAAGTGTATATAACTAAATATTTCCTACTATTCATTATGATTTACATTTATTTTAAGTAACTACATCATTTTTAAGTATGAATAAACTTATTTAGAATTATGGTAACAATAAATGACCAATTGGTGTTCAAAATTTTCTAACAAAAACTTGTGGCTTCTGTCTAAGTACATATATTTATATATGGAAAAACTTCTTTCAACATCAACTGATGTAACGGGAGCATTTTTCAAACTAACCAAAACATTTGGTTCTAAATTAATTGTTTCCGAAATATTTCCAGCTAGAACACTGACTACTTCAGAAAGAATATGGTAACCTTTATTATTTTTTTCCATAGTAGCTTCAAATTTTTTTAAAATATCTTTTCCAATATTACCTCTAACGTTCCGACAACATGACGCAAATTCTTTTATTAATGCTGTACTTTCGAACAATGACAGTTTTGGTGATTCTAACTGAGTAATTGTTTTTTGAACAAAACTAAAATTTGATTTTATAAATGAAAGTTCTTGTTGAAGCAAGTTACTCTGAAAAGTTTGTTTAGAATCCAAAAGAGATTGGGAACTTTCATCTGTTAACGTATCAATTATGTTATTTATTTTAACAAAATGATCTGCATAAAAATTAGCTGCTTCTAACCATGTTCCCCATCGCGTTAAAATAGGTTGTGGTGGAAGAGGAATGTTAGGTAGCATTTCTTTATAAAGTTGAATTCTTATAGGAGATTTAAGAAATACTTTTTTGACACTGAATATCATGGTATTTACAAGAGGAAACTTTTTTCGTATTTCCTCTGCAACTCTGTTTAATCCATGCGCTACACAAGTAACATGTATTAAATCTGGGAAAAATATTTTTAAATTTTGTCCTGCTTTCACCATATAAGGAGCAGCATCCGATAAAATAAGCAGTAATTTATTAGAAGGAATAGTTGTCGGAAGAAAAAAAGTAGCTAATGTTTCTTGTATAAAACGCGAAATTGTTAAAGCATTTGTTTTCTGAAGTTGCTGGCATGAAATAAGATGAGATTTTGGTAAGGTATCTTCTTTAAGAACACCAATCAATAAATGAGCAATATACTTTCCTGAGGAATCAGTGGTTTCGTCTACAGATATGTAAAAATAATTATCTGCAATTTCTTCCTTAATATTAATTAACACCGACGAGTATAGCCCGTTCACATTATTTCTTCTTAGAGACCGATCACTTGGAACATTAAGTTTGCAATATTTTTTTAGAAACGAACTAAAATTTACATTTGCTAATTTTGAAAGCGGTATGTTTGCAGACACTAATGCGCGACACAAGTCTTCATTAAAAGTTTCTTGCTCATCTAATTTTTTTGAAGTAGATTGGAAACATTTAGCCATTGAAGTTTGATGTTTTCCTCCTATTTTTCCTTTTTTTGCAATGTTTGAAGCAGTTCTCACATGTTGGTCTATCTGAAATTTCTTCTCACATGCTATCTATAAATAAAAATAAAAACCTTTATTTTAACCCAACCTTTAAAATATAAAAATATACAAGGTGTTTTTGGTTAATCAACTAACTGGTTTGGAAAAAAAAACACTTGCTAAGTGTTTTAAATGCAGTATTAATCCACAAATTAGTTTTTGTTACTAACCGTTAGTACATCATATAACTTATTTTAAAATTCAACAAAAGTTTTTTTTTTGTTAATTCAATTACAATAAAAATAATTGTGTTTTAGAATAGCTGACTTCATAAAAAAAGTAAAGGTGAAAAATTTTTCTAAATACACACCATTGTATTGTACCATGGACAATTTTTTCTCACTAAAGGAAGCTATTTTTCATTTAAAAACAACCTACGAGTACTAAATTTCAAGTAAATACGTTTATTGGTTTTAAAGTTATTGTTGTTATTAATTAAAAAATTTAATTTTTTTTAATTTTAACACCCTGTATCTCGAAAAGTAAATAAGTTTGACCCCTCATTAACTATATCGTTTTGTTCAATTTTTCGAAAAGTATCTACAGTCAAACGTTGTAAGTGTCATTTGGAAACACCCTGTATGTATGAAATATTAGATATTTAATAGAAAATATTAGATACTTACAATTTTGCCACAGACTGAACAGTAGATTTTTCCCATATCCATAGACAGCTCTTTATAAGGTTTAATCCAAGTTGAAGCACTGGTTGTTTTAGGCATTATAAAATCACAATCTTCCTTTTTGTTAAGCACAACGAGTGTTTACGCTTTGAATATCAAAACAAAAATGATTTACAAATCTGAGCATCAAATTAGAAATGTTTAGGTACCTAATTCAATAAACTGGGAGATTTTGGAAAATCCCTAAATTAGGAACAAAACTATTAGCCGTTTACCTGCTGTTAAGATACAATAAATTGTAGGTAGATTTGGGGATTAGATCATAAAATGCAAATGAGCGAACCCTTAGCGATTATCCAATAACTGAATGCCTCAGTGACCGAGACTTTCTAAGAATGTTGAGGGCTACTTAAATTGATCTTTGAAATTGTAAATGTTTTGTACCTGTAGAGATTACGTACTTAGATCATTTCTTGATTAAAATGACTACAAAATTTTATACAAGAATTGAAATAAATTGGTATGCTTAAAAATTTTCAAATACAGTATAAAAATCTGAACTTTTATGTACTTTATGCAAACTTTTATACAAATATGCCAAAATATGAAATATTTGCATAAAATATGCACAATATGCAAAATATGCAATATGCATATTTGCCGAAGTCTAGATGTATATTGGCAGTTTTAAATACTTATGAATATTGCATTTTAATTTGTATTGTATTATTATATTGAATTATGTTGCAGTGTATTGTATTGTAATTTTTACAATAATAACAAAATAAACAATGAATTTTACTGCAGAGTATGCGTAAAAAAATTTTTTTGCATTCAACTCCTTTTATGCATATATGAAAATAAAAATATATATTTTTATTAAAATATTAATACAATCCTTCATTTACTATACTCCTATTACAGGTCAAATGTTTATATACAGCAAACGATGCACCATATACCTATATACCTAATTCTTTTTCTCTTTCTGCTCTCTCTTACCTATAGCATTAAATATGTAATGATTGTGCAGATTGACTCCCATACAAATTTGTAACGGCGAACGCGTGTATAGAAGTATAACTTCTACCGGCAGTCCCACTGGACTGCCACACCCGTTTTTTTCTTCTTTCTTGTCGTATTGTTATAAGCTTTGTCCATAAAATTTGTACAATTTTTAGTAACAATAAGGCATATTACTTATTTACTTACATATTTATTTGTGTTGCTACTCAGGCTAAAAAATAACCAAAAAATTACTTTTAGACCATTACAATAAATATACTCTAGAGATGGGATTGTAATAAATCTTAATTCATATGATCAACAAGACAATGTCGTTATCTGTAGGCACTAAGTATCAATGTAATCCTTACTTTTTAGTTTTGAGTAAAATTGTTATCTTTTAATACTGACTTAATATTTTTGTTGTAATTTATTATTGGCTTCAGGTACGAGAAGTTTGTTTTCCAGCTCGATGTTTTTATTAGTATTAGATTGTGTACTGCATAAATTTTCATAGTCCCATAAAGGATGGTATTTAAAAATTCAGTGATGAATTAAACTTCGTCTTGAAGTTACTTTTAATACCTACTTTACGTATATTTAGTTTTAAAGTAACATTTTTCTAAATTGCTTAAACAAATATACTTAGTTGAAATGTTAGTCCCCAATTTATCTTGATTCATAGAATAAATGAAACTTTTTGAAAATCCCATAAGTTGGAGCAACTGTAAGCACTGAGTTTTTTATTAACGTGTAACAACTAAAATAACAAATAAAGTAAACGAAAAAAATCTCGTAGCATGTGAGAAACTAAGCTGGAAATGAGTTTTGAAGTTAAAACTTCTGTTAAGCCCTAACTTCAACAAAGACTTCACTTCGAAACTATTTGTGTCAAACCGAAACAAATTTGTTTCTTACACGGTAAAGTCGTCGTGTATATTCCTATGTCTTTCGAAGTTTTGCTCTAAAAAACTTGCAAATACAGCAACATTTCTTAAGCGTAGATACTCATAATGCTACTTTAAATTATACGAGTTTATACTTTGTGTTGGAAAGTTTAATACGCTTTTAGATATTTCGAAAAATATAGAAATCTTCTGTAACTTTGAAACCGTCAAATATTTCCTCGAGTGTTTTGTATATTGTTTCTAAATAGTTTGCTTGCTCTCATCTTTTACACTTGTCACGTTATGTAATACATAGCTTTTTATTCGTTTTAACTAAAGTAGTGCCAAAACCGACGCAGTTGAGTCGATAATTTTTTTTTCCTGAGATGATTCGTTCGTTAAAGTTGAAATTAGATTGGACATATTGGATATATTAGACAGTATAGATGAAAGAATTGAGAAAAGACTAAGAACGGGGACAGGCAGATAATAAAGATTAAAGATAGAAATGATTATCTTACAACCAACAGAGAGGAAATCCTTAAAATCGTTGAAAACTTCTGCAAATTGCTGTACACAAGACAACACAAAGCAAATGGCAGAAAAGATCAATTACCAGAAATATTAACAAGGAAAAAGGACATTGTGAACCAAGGGTCAGACCTACTACCGGAAATTACAATAGATGAAATAAAACTAGTCCTAAGAAAAGCTAAGTATAACAAATCTCCAGGCGAAGATTGTGTAGTTATTGATGCAATCAAAATCGTAGACACTTGCCTACTTAAGAAAATAAAAATACTTTTTAACATTTGCCTTTTGCATAGTAATATACTTTAAAAATGCTGAAGTAATTCTATTGTACAAAAAAGGAGATCCACATGAATTGGAAAATTACAGACTTATAAGTCTTCTTAGTCATCCATAAACACTTCTTACAAGAATAGTAACGAATCGTCTTGAGGCAAAACTAAATTTTTACCAGCCAATAGGGCAAGCGGGATTTCGTACCAGATTTGGAACAAATGATCACCTACAGAGCATTAAAACGGTAATAGAAAAGACTATCGAATACAATCGACCACTCGTTCTGTCGTGTCTGCCATTTATTGCCGTGTATTCACTAACGACCTAAACCTCATACCAGTGGGGCACTGTTGTGTTTTACTAGTCTCTTAAGTTCTATTCGGCATTCTCACATAATCCTTAAAATTGAAATTTAAAAATTTCAAAACTTGAAATTTTGTTCATTTTAGGCCATTATCGCAGTAGTCGGGAGCAGATGTAATACGAAACCACTAACTTTAACTATAACTTCTGATCTACTTAAAGTAAAAACCTGGCCCGACTCTTCTTAATAACAGCCAGATCAGTATCGTTGATACTGTAAAATTTCTTAATATTTTTATAGACAACAACCTTAAATGGTCCCTTCATATCGATTTCGTACGGAACTAGCCTCAGCTTGCTATGCAATAGTAGCCAGCAGAAACAAGTAAGAATAAAACCATGATCATGTATGTGCCTCAGTCCGTACGATCCTCTATTGTGTCGATTTTGCCATCTCTCATTTTTCCATTCGACTTTCTCTATGGATATGGAGTTTTTCTTTTTGTTTTTTTTTTAATATCTAAACCTTTCCTGCTTTTTCGTTAAGTTTATCTGATTCGTTGTATGATTCGCCTGGATTGGGGCATAAACTATGCTTAGCTTTGATGGTCTGCTTACTACTCCAGTACTAAATGAAATACTCGTCATAACGGATTTAATTGAGAATTTGGATTTAGGTTAGGTTAGCTCTTAACCTCTTCTTCAGTTTTGGACTCAAGCTCAGGGTTGCTTTTACTTGAGGAAGTGAAAGCCACCACTTCTTGGGTGTGAAAAAATATACGTTCAAAATAAGTCCGTAAATTGAAAAATTGGCTAATTTTAAGCAACCTTTGTTACACAAAATTTTTTCACAATACTTTCAAGTTATTAAAGTAGAAGAGTCAATACTTTTTAAGTTATTTGCGAGCGAAAATGTTTATTTTTAAAAATAAAAACCACGTTTTTAGACGGTTTTTCACAAATAACTCAAAAAATAAGTAATTGTCAAAAAAAGAATCATGAGTTGAAACTCATAAAAAATAGGTTCAACCTATTACTAAGGTTGTTAAGGTTATTAAGGTTACTTGTCAAATTTCAAATCGAATATTTCTACATTAAGTAACCAAAAAATGAAGTACTTTCGGAGAAAACTTGTACTAACTTTGTGATATTGTTTAAAAGAAGCTTTATTTTGGTTGTTTCTTTATTTCTAGCATTAAAACTAACCGAGTTACGCTCAACTGCATAAAAATCACCCCCTATTAGCACACCACATAAAATTAATCGTCAGTGTTTACAATTGACATTGACATTTTACATTGACAATTTACTTTATTTATATATTGTTTTATAATCTGTATGTTAAACTTGTTCAAAGTGCTTATTTTTAGAATATTTTTTGACTTAAAAAAATAACTTAAAAAGTATTATTGTTACGAAAAATCTTGACAAGGAAAAATATTGGTTTTGATTTTTTGAACAATTTGGTTTTTTTGTTTTTCTGTAAGGCAAAAATTGGTTAAGAAATTGCTTAAGAAAGGATTTAAAAAAATTTATTTAAAAGATCTTATTGATGTTTAAAAATCATTTTAAAAATAAAATACTTTATAGCTTAAAAGCTAACCGAGTTATAAGTAAAAAAAACCAATCACATATTTTAGGAGGTATAAGAACGCGTACACTGGAGCATTGTGATAGATACACATAATGTGCTATTAAGGGACAGACATAATTTCACCCATCCTTACAAACTAATAAGGAACAACTTATAGAAACTAATCAGAAATACAACAACTTGGAAAAACCAAACGAACACAATAAGACTACATTTCAAACGATGATAATTTTTTTTTCTCGTACAATACCGGCAACTTGCAAGTACCTACTAAATTAGCCGAGTAAACAAAAGCAGACAAGCAGCACTGTCTATTGGGTTCAAAACATAGATGCCATCTGGATTTTGATTGTTGTTTCCTTTCTGCCTGTGGACTCTGGCTATTATTTGCCTGTATCGTATATTCAAACGATAATAAATATGGACTAAGGCTATGTTTGGCATCTTCTACAACTCGAATAGTGAAGGTTTAGTACAGAATGGCGCCAATAACTCATTTTTGAAAAAAATGTGACTTTTGCGGTTTTTCCCCTGCACCCACAATTATTTGATTTTTTTCTAATTGAACTCGTTTTCACCGCTAAAAAATAAAAAGCAACCAAGAGCCAAATCCAATTTTGAAGTGAAGGGCAAGTTTAACCCTAGAACCAGAAGGTGGAATTTGCGGAACGTTAGCAACAAGGTGGCGTCATATCAGACCGATAAACTCGCTCTTTATATTTCAATCCCTGCTATTTATAACTTTAGTTGTTACGGTAAAAAGTATGTTTAATGGGTATTAATTAACATTAGATACTGAAATAAAGATTTATTAACACCAAAGCTATAACAATTATTAGAAAATTGAAAAATGTGCCGTATTCGTAATTTAAACTATAAAACTAAAGAAAACATTGCGTCACCAAACGTTTTTATCAAAAAGTGTATTAAAACTGGTAAAATAAAAAAGATGATAGAATTGTTACAAAAAATAGTCATTTACAATCTACACAAATGCTAGGCAATGATGTTCGGCGCATACACTTTGATGGCAATGTTCACATTTATTTCGAACCTTTCTGTTCTTTTTTCGGGGACAGAAGTCACATCGGCCTAATAAATCGTTTATCTTTTAAGCAGTTTCTTGTTCTTCTTCGCAATTAATTATTCAATATTATTCCTAATTTTTCTTAGGAGGCGTGTATTGGTCATTTTTTGTTTCAAATAATCTTTTACAAGGGAATATGATAAATCTTTAAGAAATAAGTCCGTTTCTGTAATTTTGTTTTGCAGTTACATTTGTATATCACATAGGAATTGAATCCAGCAGTATCAATCATAGCATACAAAATTCGAAGTGGCCACCTGCGAGTTTTCCTCGAGACTGTCGTTAGATGATACAGTTGATCAAAAGTATCAACGCCCTTTTGTTTCATTGTAGAACAAAATTATTTCAGGCTTCTTTGTTTTTTCGTCAATATCTGCTGTCGTCTGCATAGTTGATAACAATATAACAGTCTTGTTTTTCTTAGGCACGTAAGAAACTAACGTGCTGTTTTCGTCAAAAACAAACAAAGATAAATCAATATGTTTTCCGTTTGTTTATATTAATTGCTTTGGAATATCAGGTTTATTTTTTCTGATTGTTCCTACCAGCGTTAAATTCTCTTTTGTAATTTTTCTGCGGCTTCGTACGTGGTAAACCAATTGTCCATAGTGCAATTTCTATTTGTCCCATGAATATCTGTTGTAACCTCAAGCACGTATTGTGTTGGAATCGAACATTGACTTTTTCTTTCCTCCTTTCCAATATAAGGTTTAGCAGAGCACATATAATATGTTTTTGCATCACACATCGTAACGAGTTTGAGACCATATTTGTCGGGCTTATTTGGGATATACATCTTGAATGGACAACGGCCCCTAAATCCTAAAAGCGTCTCATCAAGTCTACATCATTTGTCTACAGGATTTCTCGAACATATCCCAAATATCCCTGATAGCTGCAGAACAGGTCCAAAAATTGGTGCCCATAAATCACTTAGTGTGACATGGGCATTTTTTAAAACACTGCTCAAATATAACAGTCCAAACAACGCTCGTATTTCGACACTATCCGTTGCTCCAAGATACCATTACTCGCTCTTATATCTAATTTTCTTTCTTTCGATATTTCCTCATTAGTGTACTTTACAATTATATCCACCAGTTCTTTGCTAAAAAATAAACTTCAATTTTTTTTGGATTTACCATATCTTTTGCTGGTGCTTTCGATTCTGGCAAGTGAAGAACCAAGTTTTTTTTCGAAACCCTGGTGTTTTTGCTATGGAAACTATTTATGTTGTCTTCAGTTTCACTCTCATCGCTTTCTACAAACTCATCTGAGTCGCTAAAACCTTCGTTCACCAATTGTTCTAACTCTAATTGCGTCAAAGGCCGTCTTCTCTTATATCCATTACTGCAACAGGATGTAGCTACATCTAATTTAGGCCTCTTTGACTCCATCCTTATAGTAAACACTCTGCAATAATTGTAGGAAATAAATAAATAAATAATTTCAACAAAACTTTCATATTTATCGTCGTAAAATTCCAAACGTAAATAACAAGGTGGCGTCGTATGCGACCGCCATCGTAAATCTCAAAACTGACAGAAACTGGTGCACTAACCTACTCGACGATCAACTGGTAACTAAAAATGCGAAAGGTAGATTGATTAGCTGCGTCCGGACAATGAAATCAGTTTAAGAGCGGATAGTAGGATTCGCCGGTCGCTGTCGACGCCCCTTGTGGTTCTAGGGTTAATCTAAATCCAAATTTCCATGCAAATCAGTGGAGACAAGGTATTTATTAAAATTATTTTAATTATAACTGATCTAGGGTGTAAGATTTAGGGGTTAAACTGTGATAAAATCTTTAAATAGTTGTTTAATGTTAATTGCCATTCATTTACTTCATTAGAAGATGATTATCCGCTTGAATTTACAGTTATCCGATTTTTTTCCAATATGGGTAGCTTTAACCCCAAAAAATAAAAAGTAACGGTTACCATCGACACAAATTCAAAAGTAAAGTATAAATCATGTAAAACCTAAATCCAAATTTTTATTAAATTTGGAGGTGACACAAAAAATTACAGGATATAGCCGTATTTCACGTTTATTTAGTAGACTTTAACATAAATATATGTATATGTAAAGTATCTGTAAAGACTCATTTATCAATAAGTCCTTACAGATACTTGTCCAAGTGCTATTAACCCCAGTGGAGTTCTATCCTTAGAGAAGAATCCTTAGGTTTTGAAACCAAGATTTTATTCTTCTCCTTGGTCCTCTTTTTCCAAATACCTTTCGCTGAAGAATGAGTTGCAATAAGCCATATCTGTGTTCATTTCTTATAACATAGCCTAGATATTTAAATTTGATCTCATTGATTGTGTTAGTAATTTCGCATTTCTTACTCATTCTATGTAGGACCTTTATCTATGGAGATTGTCTCTGTCAACTGGTCATCCACTTTGTCTCCAATCCGGCTACTTTCAAGATGGCTATGATCTTTTCATGTTTTACTCTTTCAAATGCGTTTTTATAGTCAATAAAACAAATCACTGCACCTCTGGATAAGCACTTGTATAGGAATCGCGGAATCTAAATTGTGTCCATGACACTTGTTCTTAACTTAATTTAAAATTAATTTAACTAAATATGTATAAAGGGGTATTTAGTGGCTTTAAATGTTTAAATCCAGATAGCACTGATGATGGAATGGTTATTCCGAAAACAATCTGTGATGTAGCTCGACAGGTTTTTTATATTAATATACCTTTTATAAAGGATTTTTTAACTGTATACAGCCACCTACAGGAATACAGGTTTCTTGTGGCTTATAAATATATCTGTTCGATCATTAAATAGCCATTTTTACATGTTTTAGCATTGAAGATTTTAAAAGTATTTCAACGTCATATTGATTATCGTACTCGCTTACTGAGTAATATCTATAGAATAAACTTCACATGATTCTAATGAGAAATCGTATTTTTTACAACAAAGTATAAAATGACAATTAATGATAATCCTATTCTAATTTTCTTTATTTATTTATCATTGTCGCAGTATTCATTTTCTACTAAGTCCCTTCTCTACTTCTCTTTTTTCTCTTTTCTTTTCTTTTTCCTTTTTTTTTCGTTTGCACTATTTAGTAGTTTCCATAATTCATTTTATTTCATTTTTAAATAATTTTGTTAAATGTTATTATTTTGATGCATTTTTTTTTTCATCGTAAATATATTAACAATTAGAAAAAAAGACCCTGTATAATAATAATTACAGTAAAAGTATTCATGGGTCCCAATCTTTGTAACAGACAAAAATATTTGAGTACCCCGGGGGTGTGAATCTGAATTATGTGTATTGCATGATTGTGGACCTGCGTGTTCTTAAAAAAATTTAAATTATAGACATGGAAGCGTGGGTACAAGCCCGACTGGTATTAACAGGTGTCGAGTTTTTGTTATGTACAATTTTGAATCAGCCCTGAAGGGATGTTCGACGTTCTTCCTTGCATCTCCTATTGATATATGGGGACTTTTGTGGTTACGATTGTTTATATATTGACAAGCACCTGCTTTCTGTGTTTATCATAATTATGTTGGTTGTGGTTTTCAAAACATTTTAAAAATAACTGCATATTATATAGTTCATATATTATTTATTATGAATAATTTTTAATATAGGTACACGCTTTTGTAATACAGACAACCAAATAAATCTCTATTGCGCATGAAAAGGTGGACAAGCCATAAAACTTGAAAACGAGAAAAACACTAAGTATTTAAAATTTTACAAAAAAAAAGATTTTGATGATTGTTTAGAATGATAATCTCCTTTAATTTTCCTTTACATGTACTTTTCCTAAATAAATTAACATTTTTTTGCTGAGTATTTGGTTACAAAATATGTTTAAAGCGATATCTGCTTAACTTACCTCGATTTTCACAAATAAGCATATGACTTATCCCCTTTGTAATTGAACATAATAATGATAATAGAGGTTGTTACGTTAATACAAGCTTACTTAAGTGGAACGTATATTTAAGTACTAAAAACATTAAGCATTAAATACCTATGCATACAAATCTAGCTCATACAAATCTAGCTAAAAAATACTTCAAACTTTTAATCGTCGTCAGAAGTTGATGAATCCGGGAGCACATCCGCTAAGTCTTTATCTGTGGGTAGATTTTTGTAAAAGTCCTACAGTAATTCTGATGTGTACGGCAGTAAGTCCACCAGGTGCTTTTTTTATATCTTTATAGGCACATGCTTGTTATATGCCTCCTTGGGTAATAAATTTGTAGCCACTTTTCCCCTTTTTTCCTCATCTACGGTCTTGAAAGGTTCTTTTTGTGTCAAAGGACTACACAAAACTATTTAGATTTTTCATACCGTTACCAACGAAGCTGCCTTTAGTTTATCTTTTTATTCTGAAGATCAATTTTGCGGTTAACTAGTACGGAATTGAATAAGTCACCAAAATTAAGAATTGCAGAGCTCTGCATTTCTGTAACTAAAAATTGATGTTTTCTTCCAACTTCGCGAATTTGTTGAAACCAATCATATCGATGTTCTATTTGACTACCAAATTGTTTCTTTTTTTTTCTATTAAACCTGTTGGCAGGCATTGCTAGAGATCAAAAGAACTAGTTTTTATTTTAGCATGATCCTTACTCAGAAATTTATCTTCTTCTTTGCTTTTATATCCTTGATCAGATTGTAAATTGTGTTCGTTTAACTCTTCTTCTAGTTGTATTGTTTCATCTTCTATTTTGCACATATTAATTTTTATTTTTAAATTGTCACATGTACCGCATATGTCTTTTTGAAATTTCTTTATACTCCTCTATACTGCTTAAGCTTCATAAATACCAGTGAGTGTGTGGTGTGAAGGTAAATATTTCCTCGATGACTGCCTTCTTGTAAAAAGACTTTTATATAAGGGTATATATAAAATGTGATCTCTTGCCGTTATTTTCTCAACATCTAATAGCTTCTTCTGATTTTAATTATATTCTCGTTGGTCTAATGTCATTATGCCTGATATGAATTTTTTACTAATATTATAATTTTTCATAAAACAGTCCTTGCAAAGAACAGAACGAATGCCATGAATACGAAACTGATAAATTATGGTATGCTGTCGATATCGTTGTTATGTTTGTTTGGGTCAGAATAACTAATTCGCATAGAACTCTTCTCTATAACATCCATGAAAGCAGCTATATATTCTAACCTACGATTGTAGCTTCCCATTTCCCAGAATTTTTTAACAAGTTGCAAGCGAACTTCGTCCTTTATTTTTTCTTTGTACTTATTTCTAAATAATTTCAGATCTTGCACAGTTTTTTCTCTAATCTCTTTTCCAGTTCTTGTAACATACGCCTTACCAAAATTTTGTTTTTTTTATGTCTCCCGTCTCATTTTTCTCTCCTCTTTGTTCTTGCGTTTTTTAACTTTTTCGCGGACTTTCACGTCTAAGTTATATTGCTCTAGTCAAGTATTATTTATATCTTCTTCTGAATTGGCTCTTCTCTTTTTTTTTTTTCACCATATCGCTGTCTTTGGCAAACCTATCATATTTTTCATACTGCACAGAGAAACAATTTGGATCTTCACTACTATCATCTGGTGAGAAATCTAAAAGATCCTGAATTTCTTCTAGAAGCGATGTAGCAACGCTACTGTCGTAGGACATCTCAGACTCATCTCTGGCATGGTGCTCTACAATGCACCAAAAATAAAATTGTTATTAGCAAGCAACAAAAAACCGGCATTGAATGCACATTTTGTTTTTGTCCATATAATTTCTTCTATAGTTTATACTACTTGTACCTACTTTTAATATAATTATTTATTACTTACCAGAAGGAAAGTTTTTTTGCATTGGTATTATCCCTTCCAATTAATTTTATCAACATTTGAAGATCTGTTTTTAAGCATATTCAGAATTTGTTTTCCTGTAGATCTAGACATTTTTCAATTTTTACTTATTATATTATGTATTACTTAATTTAGACAAACAATTTTATTTTGCTATAATAATCACAACTATACTAATTTATAGGTTATGTGTATTGTTGTGTGTGTTGGTTGCTCGTTACATTAAAATCTTAACGTAAAATAGTAGGGGACGAGTCAAGTTGTCTCATTATTCACTAAGAGAAATACTGATTTAGGCAGTAGCAAAAGGAATATATTAACATATTCCTTTTTACAATAAATTTTATATAGGAACTTGTAAGTGCATCTTTTGGAACAATCAACTTAACATACAAATTCAGCTACATTGACTTGTTCAATTATTTTACTCATTTTACAGCGTATTTATTTGATTTTAAGGTTGAATGTAATATCTCTATTAATAAGAAATTTTTTAAATTTATATAAGGCGGCTCTCGCTTTTTCAATGCGTATTCTTATTTCTTTATTTTTATCCTAGTCATCGTTAACGTTTACGCCCAAATAGTTATTATTGTGGACTCTTTGCAACTCTATTCCATACGCTCTGATGTTGTATGTTGTATGTGATGAAGTACCGTGTCGTCTGCATATCTACTAAACTGCTATCTGCCATTAAAAACTATTATGACATTTGCAATTATAGACCTTATTCTTTGTTGTCTATTTTTTATGTATTTAAGAAAATTGTATATAATCGTATGTATGAGTTTTTGAATAGATTTTAAATTGTAAGTTGTGTGAAAGTAATCGTTTTAACACATTCGCGACCAACCTATTTTTAGGTCTGACCAGTCAAACTGATTGTGGTTATACATGAAAGAAACATGCTAAATCCATCATTTTTGGGGAGGAGTATTATGATTGTGTGATATGTGTGACACTTGTTAGTACTAATAAAAATTTGAACCTAACCCAAGTGTCATAAAACATAACATAACAAATATGTGACATAAAAAATTAGTTACTACTTATAAAAAATCGTTTATTTCTTTAAAATCAAAAATAAAAATTACTTTAAATAAAAAATTAAACATTAAATTGTCTTTTCTGTGCCACTCAGCAAAACAGGGTGTAACACATAACCCCATGAGCTGCCATCACTTTCCTTACATTCCTGACATGTGAACCAGGTACCAGCCCTTTTTTGCTTTTTAAGTTGTGTTCTGCAACAACTTTTTTTCTACTTGACCGTTCTGATTGACGCAATAAATGTTTGATCACTTCCTCTCTAAACTAAAGGTTGTAGCATTTTAAAACTCCTTGGTACCTATTGAAATCCCCTCGTATATGTATTTTCAATCCTTTTTGCGTCGTCGAGTTGATGTAAACCATTTTAGAGTTTGTTTATATTTCACAGACGCGTATTCCTCGGTATTTTCCTTGATCGAAGCCGCTTTTAGGATATTCTGCGTTCCCGTTCCCGTCTGAGTGTTTTGTTTATACCAAGTTAAGCAAATGAATTTAAAAGATACTTGCTTACTCTCACTGAGATCGCTGTTAGGGACAATTGGTTTCAGCATTTGTCCAAATTTTACGTCAAATTTGTTATGTTTTCTCGTTTTTTGTCCCTTTTCGTGAAAAATGTGTAGCGGTGTATAGTTCATGTGTAGTTACAGTGAGGTTTGGAAGATCGCACATTGAAATCAGTCGTGTTTAATTTAGTCGGAGGGTACCGGCAAATTTGTTAAGAAAAGTGATTTTTACTAAAAGTAATGTATCAATTATGAACGAGTAATCACTGTGTTTTGATGTATGCCGTGTCTCATATGAGAGATTTGTAAAGTGGCATTTTACAACAATTTTCAAGATAACCACATGTTGCCATTGTGTTCGGTTGTACCTGTTCCAGTTTTTTAAGGAGACGAGTTTCCCAGGTTTGCGTTCCAGTGCTAGCTTCCATCCTCATTTTCCTATCCCTGGTCGTCGTCCAAATCTTTAGATGCAGTTTTTTGTGTGAATCTCCAGTTCCAACCTCAGAAAATATTTAAAGTAAGGAAATTTTATGAAATACAGGTAACTCTTTTGTGTTGAACTTTTAAAGTAAAAATAGATATATTTTTAATAATAATACTAATTGCTTTTATAAATTAAAGAAATTGTAATAATTAGAATTATATATGTTAGGGCGTGGCCATAGCTGTCATAATTATTTTCAGTTTTAACTTTCAAGTATTGACAGCTAGTTTTATTTTTTGACAAGAGTTTGTTTTGTTTTTAGAAAAAGGTTAACCAATATGAAAAGTCTGATTTTAAAGCAAAATAAAGCAAAAAAAAAACAAGCAAATTTAACATTTGTCAACATATATGCCCCTACTGAGAATGCTCCTGAAGAAGAAAAGAATGAATTCTATGAGAAACTTGAAGAATTGTACGAAGGAATGCCAAAGAACGACATACTAATCCTGCTAGGAGACTTCAACGCAAAGATAGGGAAAGAAGACACGAACAGAGAAATCGCAGGAAAAGAAACGATCCATCAAAATACGAATAACAATGGCAGGAGAATATGTAATCTAGCAGCAGCAACCAATACTTTTATTATTAGCACTCAATTCAAGCACAAAAAAGAGCACAAAGTAACGTGGCTAATACCTGGAACAACAGATGGAAACCAAATAGACCACATCCTAATCTCAAAAAAATGGAGAACAATTGTACAGAATGTAAGGTCATACAGGGGAGCCAATGCTGATTCGGATCACATTTTGGTGATAGGCGACATGAAATTGAAGATACTTAAAGATAAAAACGACAGAAAGAAAAGAAAGAGGTGGAATCGGTCGAAACTAAATACAGATAATGCAAACAGAAAATTCTGCACTAAATTAGAAGAAAAACTACTAGTCCTAAAACCATCAAACATAGATAAAACATGGGAAGACATAAAAGATAGTATCTTAACAACAGCAGAGGAGACGATAGGACTAATGGAAGACAATAAAAGAAAGGATTGGTACGATGAAGAATGTGAGCAAGCTAGTAAAGACAAGGACAAAGCAAGACACAGGTGGGTGGCCACAGGGAAACAAGAAGATCTCCTACACTATAAAGAGAAGAAGAAAGAGTCAGACAAATGCTGCAAAACAAAAAAGAAGAAATGGATCGAAGACCAAGTATCATTACTGATTTCAATTTTTTCTGGCCTCTAAGATTATCAACTTCAACCATTTCGGAACCATGCTTGGATGAAATCATTATTACATATCTCTTAATATTCAGTAAGAAACATGTTCAGTAAGAAGTTAACTACTTCAAATGCATGCCCAGTTTCATTTACTACTGTTCCCTTGCCGATGCAGATTAGGAAATTTAGTGAAAATCCATCAGAGCTAGTAACCTCATAAATTGTTATTCCATATTTAATTTAAGTTCTCTCCTGGATACTAAACTTTATAGATATTATTTCTGTGGTGTTAAGGAAAAAAGGGATGAGTCAAAAAAATTCAAAAATGAGTTATTTGCAAAAATAGATTCAGTGCATGAATATCTAATAGGTAAAAAGGAGTTGAGGCAATAACTAGTTTAGTATTATAATAATAGATTGAAACCAAATGAGATATGTCAAAAAACAGTTTAAAATATGATAATACAAAACGAGATGAGTTGACTTATCTCACTATTCGTTTGAAGACTAGTGAAATAAGTCGCGTGATTTGCATATGCGCGGTAGCGTTTAGAGTTCTTATTCAGTAAGTGTAAACAGTGTGTGAATATTTGACAAATAAATTGATCTCAACATCCTCAGCTTCCGAAGGTGCATTAGAAGCGACACATACTGTTATTGATGAATCACAGGATTTGCTGCCAGAAAATATTGAGCATTCGGAAACAAACATTAATAAAAGGAAGCGAAGGGGATGTAACCTTCAAAAAACTATACAACAAAAACGAAATACGGGTTTAGAATCTACAAGAAAGACAGGTAAAACTATAACTGCGAGAAAAGTTATTGCATTAACAGGTAGCTGTCGTAAAAAATGTTTAGATCGGATTTCTTTGGAAAATCAACAAACACTTTTTGATGAAGTATGGGCGATTGGAGATTATAAGAAAAGCAGTGCTTATTTATCTTTTATTATCTTAGACGTTCCAAAAAAATCTCAACAAATTAGCATAAAAACTGGAGATTTAAAAAAAGGAGTATGAATCATAAGTACCATTTTAAAATTGACGGCCAGTTAGTTGAAGTGTGCAAAGGTTGTTTTATTAAAACTTTTGGAGTATCCAATAAATGTATTGAAGTTATCATTAAAAAGGAATTTAAATGTGTATCAGGTATCTTGGGTCCATATAAAAGAGGAAGTAATGTTCCGCCCAATAGAATTGAAGACCATACAGTTCAGCTTATTAAAGGTCATATAAATTCTTTGCCATTATACGAGTCACATTATAGCAGAAGACATACCACCAAAAAGTATTTACCATCAGGTCTGTCAATATCAGTTATCTATGAAATGTATAAGCAAAAGATTGAAAATCCTGTATCATACTCTTTTTTTGGAAATGTATTCCGTACAATGGGTTTATCATTTAAGAAGCCTTCTTTGGATACATGTAATACATGTGATTCATACAAAATGAAAATAAAACTTGCTTCTGTAGAAGAAGTAGAAAGACTTGTAGACGTAGAAAATGAATATGAAGCCGATGCAGCTTATGCTATGAAAAATGATGATAAAGGAAAATGCAGCGAGTCGAAAAGAGTATATTGCTTTGATCTTCAGCAATGCCTTCCTACTCCGTATCTAAAGACCAATATTGTGTTTTATAGAAAGGGGTGGACATTTAATCTAACAGTGTATGACTGCTACAGTAAAAAAGCTTTATGCTATATGTGGCACGAAGTAGAAGGAGGCCGTGGAGCAAATCAAATAGCTTCCTGCCTTTATCATCTTTTAGTGTCATTGCCATCCCATGTCACAGGGGTGACTTTTTATTCAGACACATGTGGTGGCCAAAACAAAAATAGCCACGTAGCTGCAATGTTTCTTTGTATCACCAAAATTCGACGTGGCTTACAAATTAATCAAAAATTTCTAATTCCGGGACACACACACACATGGAATGCGATTCAATTCATGCCCAAATTGAACGGAAAAAGAAGAGAACAAACATGTCCATTCACTTGCCCAGCGATTGGTTTAATCTTGTCGAATCCACAAGTCCAACTATCACTGTTTTTGTTATTGAGAACGATATGTTTCTGGATTTTGCAGATTTGTATAAAGGTCCACTAAAATTACGAAAAGTAAATATAGCTGGTACTAAATTTAATTGGCACGATGTCAGATGGTTTCGTTTTAGCGGACAACATGATTCAGGTGTACTGAAGTATAAAACAAAATTAGATGAGGAAGAAACGTTCCAATCAATTTCATTCTCTTGCAGGGGAAAGTCTGATGATCTTTTACTACCAAAAAATGCTATAGAACTAGACTTGCTATCAGCCTAGAATAAAAAACGAGATCTCATTACCATACTTCATCTCATTGAAACAGATAGCCATGACTTTCACAACCCAGCCATAGCGTGTGAAAGAGGGATTGTTCAGGTTGACATTGGCCAAATTTAGACCTACTCTGATAAACCGTAGTAAAATTATTTTACATTTCATCA
Source organism: Diabrotica undecimpunctata (assembly GCF_040954645.1). Classification (NCBI taxonomy): domain Eukaryota; kingdom Metazoa; phylum Arthropoda; class Insecta; order Coleoptera; family Chrysomelidae; genus Diabrotica; species Diabrotica undecimpunctata. The sequence goes on along the minus strand of NC_092809.1, from coordinate 64,592,981 downwards.
CGTAAGTTCGGTGTCACACATGTGTGTCAGCAGTTCTTGCGAAAACTTCACCGTCACACATGTGTGACGGTTGGTCGTGAATGTGTTAAATAATTTTTACTTTAATATTATAATTCAAATACCGTCTAAACATATTTTTTCATGATGGTGTATAAAATACACCACGGGTTCACATACGTTGCATTTCAGGGCACGTGTAGTTAAATCTTTCAATGTTTTTTGTAAAAGTGCAGACCTAACCAAATCATATACAATATTTGATTAAAATATATTTTAATATTTAAAAAAATAAGAAAATTTGTCTTTTTGTAAGTAGCAAATCATATACAATATTTGTTTAAAATATATATTTTAATATTTTAAAAAATAAGAATTTTGTCTTTAGTTAGCTGGTCTCTCCCCAAATGTTAATTTTAACTAAGTTTATAATTGAATACCTTTGCAACATCCTTGGCTCGATGCAGCATAAACGGTGTGTGCTCCAAAGGGTCAAACGCGTCCATTGTGGCCAAAAGGGTCTTGGCCCTTTTACCCTAAAACTACTTTATCTGGACGTGTGAGGTTATTTAATTGATGGTATCGATCTGGAATTGATGATTATAGCATTCCCGGCAAATTATTTATGGAATGCGGTGATTTAATCGAGGAGCCTTAAACGTCCACTGTTCAATAATGTCGTCATTTCTCCGATTATATCGGAAATGTCCCAAATTACTTGTTCGAAATTATAGAGCTTACAGGAAATATTGAATGTTATATAGTGTATACATATACAGATTGTCTGGAAATCTATTCATTCAGAAACTTAAATTAAGTTTTTTATTCTGAAATATTTATAATGATCTTCAGTACAAAATCATTAAATAGTTACCACATTAGTTTAATAGATATTATGCCATAATACATGGTATCGTTATAAATATGATTCTTGTATGTATATATATATATATATATATATATATATATATATATATACAATGACATGCCCAATGGTGACCAACTCAGAATAATATCAAATAATTCAATTAATAACACTGTTCTGAGTAATACTGTACTTGGGACTCCAACCACCCATTACTCATCTCTACCTTATTTTCCTTAAGTTACTGAAAAACCTATTAAACTGTACAAACAGAAAAATGTACCGGTTAAAATTGCGGTTAAAAATTCTAAGACTGTCAGGAATTTGTTTTCTAAAACTAAAACACCCTTGTCCCTTCTGGAACAAGTAAATGTCATCTATCACATACCTTGTGCTGAGTGTGACTCATGCTACATCGGGCAGACAGGGAGATCACTGAGAGGGCGTCTTACGACACACCGCAGTGATATCAACTTATCTAAGCATACTTGTGCTCTTGCCCAGCATGCTATTAACACTATTAACACAAAGTGGACTTTAATGAAGTTAAGATTCTTGGCAATGAACGCAATATTGTTAAAAGACAGTTTTTGGAAATGTGTTCAATACTTAAACACCCTAACGCTCTTAATAAGAGAACGGACATTAGTAACTTGAGCCAAATTTATCATGCATTAATATTGGAGAATTAGGCTTAATATGTTGTTTACTTTAAAAATTGTCCCCTAAGATGTAGTTTCTATTATATTTTCATATTAAATAATTTCAAATAAAATAAAATAGTTTCCTACTTTACTTACTTAGAATTATTCAACTTACATTTTATTGATTATTTTGTCAATGTTACGTTTACATATTTAAATAATTGTTTCTGCTCAAATAATTTAATAAAATAGATTCATAGAATCTATATTATTCTCAGTTCCAAATGTATGAACCTTGGACTGATGGAGGTTGAATCAATCTTCACCTGTTGCTGGCTTTTCTGCCACAACATTAACTTTTTAAAAAATGCCTTGCTGTTCTGTCACATTTTTGACCTCAAGGCCGCTGTCTTTTCTCGTTTGGCGTGGTACCTAAACTTCTGGTCGCATTTCACCGACAGCGACTGAGAAGCTTAACAGTGGTAAAACTTCATTATATAATTTTTTTTAAATATCTATAATTCAATTTTAATAATGTTACCTAAAGTTAAAATCAAATTTAAATAATTAAAATTATATACTGTTGGAAGTGCATCATTATGATCTTTTTGGTTCTCTATAAATTAATGTTTTTTACTTAAGTTTTTTCACATTTTTTATTTAGATGTACCATTACCACATGTCTTTTGCTGTGCTAAGTTGAGTTAATTTGTAAACTGTATTCAGTTCAATTAATTGTCTATTAAACATAATATTTAATGTCCATTATCATAAGCTTCTTTACACATTTTATATATTTGACTGCTACATATCTTTTTAAGGTAACCCACTGATAATAACTTTTCCATGGATGTTTGGTTTTTCATATTGTTCTTTTTAGATGAACTGATGATGCTTCTTGATTAAGAAGCGAAACGTCTTCAATAAATAGATGAAGTAGCCACCTTCTTTGTCTTTTATTTCTCCACTTTGACCGAAAAACTTACCACTCTTCGAATGTTCCTTAGTTTATATTGGATTGACGGTCGTACTCCTTTTCTATATATATATATATATATATATATATATATATATATATATATATATATATATATATATATATATATATATATATATATATATATATATATATATATAAATATATATATGTATATATATATATACACTCAGATGCAAAAAATGCAACGGAGAAAATGTTGGTCAAATTCAAAGTATTTCAGTTTTTTTTTATTTTTTCACCTATTTTGATGATTTTTTTAGCACACTGTATAAATATTTAAGAATTTTAATTTGGTATAGTGAGTTTTTTAATAAAATTTTGTATTTGACATATTATACGGTGTTAATCGAAAGGTGGTTTTTGATCCTAATTTTGAAACATCCTGTAGAATAATTCCGTTAGCGGCTTTTCGTAAAACCTTGTTTTTCGGTTTCAACCATGTTCTCTAAGTATTAGGTTTTTTGATCTATGCAAAAATATGGAAAATATGGATGGATACAGAAGCACTGTATTTAAATAATAATTAAAAGCAACGACATGATCTTGGTTTTAATAAACAATGATAACAACAACAACAAAAATAAAAATAACTTAAATGTAACTTAACCTAAGTACGCAAATAACAAAGAAAAACTACTAAAAACTAAATTAATACTTTGTATTGCCTCCCCTAGCGTCTATAACTGGCTGTTCACGTCGGCCCATGCTATTTATGAGGTTGCGAATATCATCTTGCTGGATGTTTTGCCATTACTCTTATACAGCCAAACGAAGTTCGTTAATTGAGGCTGGTACGACTTTGCGACCTCTAGTATTTCTACCAAGCATGTTCCAAACGTGCTCTATTCGGTTCAGATCTGGCGAACACGCTGGCCAGTTCATTTTATTAATACCAACTTCCTCTAAATATTCAGTGACACCGATGTATTGAAATCGTCGCATATATTGAGAAAAGGGTATTACGTGATTCGCTAAATTTGCCTCAATATACCGGTGTGTATTCAACGAAACCTCAATAAATACCAATTCAGTTTGCGCCTCTCGGGATATTCCTACCCATACCATGGCTAACGCGGGGACTGAAAGCGCACTCCGCAAATCTCACGCCAGTTCGACGCTATACTCGTTCCTCGTTCTCTTCCATCTGATGAGTGAAGACAGTATCTTGACTCATCCGTAACAAGAACATTACTCCATTGTCCTAAATTTCAATGTATATGTTCCCTGGAAAATATAGCCCCATATATCCCCATATAGCCCCATATATCGACACTAAGAACTATGATCAACTATAATAATAAAAATAAAAAATAAAATAATAAAAAAATAAAAAAATAAAAATAAAAAATGAAAAAATTGATATTAAAATCCTAATTTTGGATTATCAAAACAGCTTTAAAATTATTTAAAGCACAACAAAAGTCATTACAATTATTAACAAAGAGAAGTTGATTTGCCAGTACATTTTGCAATAGTTTTCTTAATATAAAAAATTTAAATCACATTATACGACGGTGTAAAACAAAGCCTCTTTATATTTGTAATATTAATCAAATCAGCATTACCAGTTGGTAAATGTAAGCCATCTAATAGGATCTCATTGGACAAGTTCAGCTGTGAAACCGATCAACCATTTCGAAATTAACTATGATCGCCCACGTTAGCTTTATCTATAAAAAATATCGCGCGTCCCCTCGGGCCTTAAAGGCCCAAGAATATGGGTCGTTATGACTGCGACGTGGGTTCGAAATTCGACTGTTTTGACCCTTTGGCTATGTCAGCTGAGCGTAATGCTATGGTAATTAGAATATTATAAAACGCGTATGGACAAAAAGTTAAAAATACCTGCATATTCAGAGTTTTTTTTTTAAATATTGTAATAAACAAAAATATTAGTACAGCTTTTTCATATTTATAATACGTATTAAAAAAGTTCTTTCTTGGAAATATATTTTACTGTTACTGTTATATACAAGAACATTTTCAATATATTTTCTCCAATTTTCTCCAACGCGTGCATTAATATAAGAATATAATATAACGGTATACAGTGCATTCATACACGGAAACGGTGTGGAAACGGTGTATTATCGCATGACTTAATTATTTTCAGAGTTAAAGCGCTGACAGGCAAATTTTTATTTTTTTAAGCCTTTTTTAAACAAAAAATAACTTTTAACCCCAACTACCTTAGCAGATGTGTGTTATGGATAATTTTTTTAAATAAAAAGGACATATTTTTATTCAAAGAATTAAAAGCATATATTTTTCTAAGTACAATCGTACCAAACTCATCACACTCAAACTTGAGTATACAGAGTGTAAAAAACCAGTGCTCGTATTTTTTAAAATATTAATTCAAAATTTGTTTTACAAAGAAAATTATTAAAGAAGTCATTTCATATTAAAGACAAACAAATAACATAAGTACAACAAATGCTCGACTTGAGCTCCTTCGGTTAATTGACAGTATTCAAGACGTCCAATGAATTCTTGGGTTATATTTAACAATATCACTGGTGTAATTTGTGGCATTTCAGTACGAATTCTCTGTTTCTGGTCTACCAAATTAATAGGTCGGTTTACATATACCTTACTTTTATAAGTACAAATAACCTCAAATAAAAAAGTCCATGGGATTCAAATCTCGCGACCTATCAGGCCATTTAATGTGACCGCGTCGTTTAATCCAGCAATTGGAAAAAGTTGCATTTAGAAAATTTATAGCCCCTACAGCATAATGTTTATTTGCTCCATCCTGATGAAACTAAATGGTCGAATCTATTTGACCAGGATTATTGATATCTGGAAAAGTTGTGGTTAAAAATGGAACTACGTAGGTTTGCAACATCTCTAAATACCTTTTACCCGTCACAGTACCATCAAAAAAATATCATTCTAGAATGGTATTCCTAACAATCTTAGCCATAACATTGTGGGGATGGTGTTTATAATAACGACAATTTTGCCTATTAACGGTACCATTAAAACAAAAAGTGGCCTCGTCGGCAAACAAGATAATAATTATATTGAAATATATATATATATATATATATATATATATATATATATATATATATATATATATATATATATATATATATAAGGTTTGTTTTGATAATTAGTAACACAACTAAGTTTCTGAAATTAAAGATTTATTAAAACATGTTCTATTTACATTATTTACACAAAATTTAAAATGAAATTAAAGAAACGACATTTAATGTCACTAACTCTGGATGTTTAACATTCTTAACCACAAAATAAAATCTGACAAGTTTTTAATATAAAGATGACACAAGTGGTTGTGTCTAATATTCCAGATAATATCCTCGGTAGAGCGCGGCAATATTTGAATGATGAAATTATAATTTCATTACATCCCCCTTTCCAGAGGAGAAAATATTCATGCCTTCAAAGTTTAGTAATCTTCTACGTCTTTTTCATCTTGTTCTTCATTTTCAATTGGACTCTGATTTTCTTCGGTTCAGGTTTATTCTGTGAATTTAATTTGACAATTTTTCGGTAATTTCATACGGTCCTATTTTCAGTTCGTCAAGTTTGTTCCTGTTTAATTTGTTTCCATTTTCCAATATACCAAATCACCTATCTTGAAATCAAAATGTTTACGGTTTTTTTCATAAATTTGTTTATTATAATTATGAGAATTGATCGTTCTATCTAGAGCAATATTTCTATTACGAATCCAATCTTTCTCAGAAGTTAATTTTTTTAGTTCATTTGGCAACATTGCAACATTTTTGCCATACATTAAGTATCATGGTGCGAAACCAGTGACAGTATGTTCTGTTTCAATGTATTTGCGCACACATTCTTGTGCTATTGTTGTCCAAGCAGTTTTTTGTTCTTTTTCGTAAATTTTACATCTGATTTTATTAATTAGGGTCTGATTTAATCTTTCATTTAAGCCGTTAGAAAATGGTGAATTTGTGGCAGTGAAGATTATTGGTATAAATTTTTCATCTAAAAAATTTTTAAAATTTTTTGAATTTATTCCTTGGTATTGGTCTGTTAGAATCATACCAATCTGATGTGTCTCTGATATGTTTTTCACAAGTTTAATAAAATCATTTGCAGTTTGAGTTTTCGATGTTAGGATACATGCATATTGTGTAAAGTGATCCATTAGAAGATGCAAATATTTTTTAGTAGATCGAGAACCTCCAAAACCTCCGACTGTGTCTATGGAAATAATTTCGAAAGGTTTTGTGGCTGAACCTATATGTGATATTAATCCAAATTTTCCTCTCTTGATTTGTTTTTAGTACATACTGCACAGCTTGGACATATTTTGTCCAAACACAGATTGTTAAATTTTTAGCCGTATAGTCCTATCATCATATACATTTGTTTTATTCCTATATGACACAAGTTTCTATATACATCTTTTAAAAATTGTATGCTATAATCTTCGGTTAGAATGATTTTTTCGTTTCCTCTTACTTTTTTGTAATAAACATTATTTTTAGTTACTAGTTTACAATTATGTTTTATATCTTTATTTTTTCTTGGCCTTTCAATATATCTTCAAGAGTTATCAAATTTGTAACTTTCAACTGCTCCTCCATATTTTCATCTGGTTCCAAGACAGTATTTCTACTAAGGCAGTCAGCTAAGTTGTATTTTCCACGGCAATATTTCACCACAAAATCATATTGCGATAAATAATTATGTTAAATCACCTAGTTCTTCATCTGTTCTAGACTGTATATTCATATTCTCCAATGGTTTGTGGTCAGAAAAAACAGTAAATTTCTTACCTATAAAGTAATGTTGCCAATATTTAACACATTCTTTAATTATCAGGCACTCCGGGTATATAGCTTTATTCCTCTTCTGTACTTTATTTAGTTTCTTTAAGAAATAGGCCACTGGTTTTTCTTCATTGTATTCCTGTGGATGTTTTAGCACCCCTGCTATTCCTAGTAAGCTAGCATCAGTATATATGTGTATCGGTAGAGTTGGATCTGCAAAAGGACTGTAAGATTCTTATCTAGTAGCAATGCAATTTGTGTCTCAATCTCCTTTTTATCATCAACTGTGGTTCGATATGACCTTTTGCTGCAATATTTCTCTTCTAATAAATCAATGTGTGCTTCATATTCCTTCACTGTCCCTACATCATATTTGTCTTTTGCAAAAACAGATTTGTTGTCACATATTACCTCATTTATTATTGATTGTTGATCACAATCTAAATGGTCTACATGAATTTTAAAATTTGTCTCATCAAAGTGTTCATTAAAATTTACTAAATATTTATTTTTATTTCATTTAAACTAACAATTTCATTTGTTTTCTTAGAATCAAATTTTCTTTGTTGATTATTATCTCTTACTTTCTTATAAATGTCACAATTTTTTGAAATTGTTTTAATTTCCGTAGTAAAATCATTTTGAATAGGCACTTGTTGACTTATTTGCAAGTTTTCATTTTGACACAAATAGAATTTTTTTATACAGTCTAAACCAATTAAAAAATCGTAATCAAAATTATCTTTTTTAATCACAAAGACTTCTGTCTCTTTTTCTATAAAAAAAATTTTACATGTAATTTTACCATACCACTGGTTGTTTTAATGCCATTAATAGTTTTTAAATTAGTATTGTTAGGATCAATTGAATTATTATTATTTATTTTTAATAACTTTAAATTTACTAATGAAACGTTTGAACGTGAGTCATATACTCCAAAAAGCTCAATATTTTTATTCAACACTAATTTTATTTTTATTAATCACAGTATTAATAGTTTTTTGAATTAGCATTTTGTAGTTCACATCCTAACTCTAAATTACTGAAAAGTTTAATTTGATCATCCTTATTAGTTTGATTATCCTTTGGTTTAAACCAACAAGTTGATTCAAGTTGGTAGCGTGTTCCTTTTTTAAGTTTTTCACAGATGGTACATTATGCTTTTGCTCTCTGTCCAATCTTTGTTTGTTTCTAATTTGTTTTTCTTCAACATTTCTTTTATAGTGTAAGAATACGTTTTCACTTTATTTATTTGCTAAGTGTTCATTCTTGTTCAATTCAAAAAGTGTCCAAGTGAAGCTCAGCAATGGACTGCCACAGGGATCTGTTTTGGCACCCTTACTGTTTAATTTATACATCGCGGACCTACCTAGGACAAATTCGCAGAAATTTGGCTACGCTGACGACTGGGCCATTGCAGCAAAACATAATAACATGGCAGTTACAGAAACAATACTAACGGATGACCTTGCCATTATGGGAGAATACTTTCGCAAATGGAGGCTACGGCCTAATGCGACGAAAACCGAAGTGTGCTGTTTCCATCTAAATAATGCCCAAGCCAACAAAAAACTGTCCGTTCACTTTGAAGACAGACTACTAAATCATAACTCAACACCAAAATATCTTGGAGTGACTCTTGACATAACTTTAGGTTTTAAAGAACACCTACAAAGAACGGCAGCAAAACTGAAAACGCGAAATAATATAATCCAAAAGCTATGTGGTACCACATGGAGGTCCTCAGCCTCCGTACTCAGATCATCTGCTATCGGACTTGTATACTCGACAGCTGAATATGCTTCCCCAGTATGGCTCAATAGCAAACACACGAAGATTATTGACACCCAATTAAACCAGACAATGCAAATGATTTCAGGTACAATTAGACCAACACCCAACTATTGGCTTCCCATCCTGAGACACATTCCACCGCCGAAACTACGAAGAAGTCACTCCCTTCTCAGAGAATATCGAAAAATCCAGTCTAACCATCAACTACCCATCCACCATGATAGGCGTGATATCGTAATGAACAGACTGCGCTCCAGATATCCTGTCATGTTAAGGGCCACCTCCTTACATCAGGAACATTTCGACCTCACCAACGCTTGGAGAAGACAATGGGAGCGCGACTCACCAAAGGAAGCACAGCAAATGGCCTGTATCGAACAGAAAACGCCAGGCTTTAAACTGACCCGGAGTACATGGACAACGCTAAACAGAATAAGAACAAGAAGCTGTAGATGTGCTGACAGCTTACATAAATGGGGAAAAGCCCTTACTCCGGAGTGTGACTGTGGTGCGCAACGACAGACCGTCCGTCACATTGTTGAAGAATGCCCCCGAAGGCGGTTCCCTGGAGTTTTTGACGAGTTCCTGAATGCGACCGAAAATGTTTTAGACTATATTAATGCATTAGATGTTCGTTTGTAATACTCCATGTAATGTTTTATATTGCTTTTTAAATATGTGTTCTTATTGTATGCCATACGATAAATAAATAAATCTTGTTCAATTCACTGAAAAGGTGAGTAGTTGAAGTCAGTGAATCTTTATCAAGTCTGTTCATGATGTTTTCTGGTAAACCTAACACAATCAGGTTTATAAGTGTGTTATTGTCAATTAACTTATTAACTTCTAATAATAATCTTTCTTTTTTTTTGTGGCATATTCTAATAGAGAACCAGTTTGATATTTGAATGTAAAAGCATATTTTATTTGGGACCAATCTTTTTCTCATAAGTATCACAAAAGATTGTTTTCCAAGTTTTCCAATTTAATTTCACTGTATGTTTAATTAACATACTACCATACCAATCTAAACATTGATTTTCAAGTAGATATCTCAAACTTTCTATTTATTTCTATCTTCATCATTTAAAATTTCAAACCTTTCACATTCTTTTTCAAATTCTTCCATCCATTGTCTGCCAACATTTGGCATTTTAATGGAGAATTTTCCAATTAAATGCTTTCCTGTTAACTTCCCCACATTTTGAATGTTTTGTAAATCTTCATAGCTAACAGCAGATGGTTGTAGTTTTGCTTCTAAATACTGATCACCAAATTGTAAATTTTTACCTTCATCCAAATAAATCTTCCTTAATTCATCATTCGACTTCGGCAAATATGCATATTGCATATTTTGCATATTGTGCATATTTTATGCAAATATTTCATATTTTGGCATATTTGTATAAAAGTTTGCATAAAGTGCATAAAAGTTCAGATTTTTATACTGTATTTGAAAATTTTTAAACATACCAATTTATTTCAATTCTTGTATAAAATTTTGTAGTCATTTTAATCAAGAAATGATCTAAGTACGTAATCTCTACAGGTACAAAACATTTACAATTTCAAAGAAGATCAATTTAAGTAGCCCTCAACATTCTTAGAAAGTCTCGGTCACTGAGGCATTCAGGTATTGGATAATCGCTAAGGGTTCGCTCATTTGCATTTTATGATCTAATCCCCAAATCTATCTACAATTTATTGTATCTTAACAGCAGGTAAACGGCTAATAGTTTTGTTCCTAATTTAGGGATTTTCCAAAATCTCTCAGTTTATTGAATTAGGTACCTAAACATTTCTAATTTGATGCTCAGATTTGTAAATCATTTTTGTTTTGATATTCAAAGCGTAAACACTCGTTGTGCGTAACAAAAAGGAAGATTGTGATTTTATAATGCCTAAAACAACCAGTGCTTCAACTTGGATTAAACCTTATAAAGAGCTGTCTATGGATATGGGAAAAATCTACTGTTCAGTCTGTGGCAAAATTGTAAGTATCTAATATTTTCTATTAAATATCTAATATTTCATACATACAGGGTGTTTCCAAATGACACTTACAACGTTTGACTCTAGATACTTCTCGAAAAATTGAACAAAACGATATAGTTAATGAGGGGTCAAACTTATTTACTTTTCGAGATACAGGGTGTTGAAATTAAAAAAAATTAAATTCTTTTAGTTAAAACAACAATAACTTTAAAACCAATAAACGTATTTACTTGAAATTTAGTACTCGTAGGTTGTTTTTAAATGAAAAATAGCTTCCTTTAGTGAGAAAAAATTGTCCATGGTACAATACAATGGTGTGTATTTAGAAAAATTTTTCACCTTTACTTTTTTTATGAAGTCAGATATTCTAAAACACAATTATTTTTATTGTAATTGAATTAACAAAAAAAAAAACTTTTGTTGAATTTTAAAATAAGATATATGATGTACTAGTGGTTAGTAACAAAAACTAATTTGTGGATTAATACTGCATTTAAAACACTTAGCGAGTGTTTTATTTTCCAAACCAGTTATTTGATGAACCAAAAACACCTTGTATATTTTTATATTTTAAAGGTTGGGTTAAAATAAAGATTTTTATTTTTATTTATAGATAGCATGTGAGAAGAAATTTCAGTTAGACCAACATGTGAGAACTGCTTCACACATTGCAAAAAAAGGAAAAATAGGAGGAAAACATCAAACTTCAATGGCTAAATGTTTCCAATCTACTTCAAAAAAATTAGATGAGCAAGAAACTTTTAATGAAGACTTGTGTCGCGCATTAGTGTCTGCAAACATACCGCTTTCAAAATTAGCAAATGTAAATTTTAGTTCGTTTCTGAAAAAATATTGCAAACTTAGTGTTCCAAGTGATCGGTCTCTAAGAAGAAATAATGTGAACGGGCTATACTCGTCGGTGTTAATTAATATTAAGGAAGAAATTGCAGATAATTATTTTTACATATCTGTAGACGAAACCACTGATTCCTCAGGAAAGTATATTGCTCATTTATTGATTGGTGTTCTTAAAGAAGATACCTTACCAAAATCTCATCTTATTTCATGCCAGCAACTTGAGAAAACAAATGCTTTAACAATTTCGCGTTTTATACAACAAACATTAGCAACTTTTTTTCTTCCGACAACTATTCCTTCTAATAAATTACTGCTTATTTAATCGGATGCTGCTCCTTATATGGTGAAAGCAGGACATAATTTAAAAATATTTTTCCCAGATTTAATACATGTTACTTGTGTAGCGCATGGATTAAACAGAGTTGCAGAGGAAATACGAAAAAAGTTTCCTCTTGTAAATACCATGATATCCAGTGTCAAAAAAGTATTTTTTAAATCTCCTATAAGAATTCAACTTTATAAAGAAATGCTACCTAACATTCCTCTTCCACCACAACCTATTTTAACGCGATGGGGAACATGGTTAGAAGCAGCTAATTTTTATGCAGATCATTTTGTTAAAATAAAGAACATAATTGATACGTTAACAGATGAAAGTTCCCAATCTCTTTTGGATTCTAAACAAACTTTTCAGAGTAACTTGCTTCAACAAGAACTTTCATTTATAAAATCAAATTTTAGTTTTGTTCAAAAAACAATTACTCAGTTAGAATCACCAAAACTGTCATTGTTCGAAAGTACAGCAATAATAAAAGAATTTGCGTCAGGTTGTCGGAACGTTAGAGGTAATATTGGAAAAGATATTTTAAAAAAATTTGAAGCTTCTATGGAAAAAAATAAAGGTTACCATATTCTTTCTGAAGTAGTCAGTGTTCTAGCTGGAAATATTTCGGAAACAATTAATTTAGAACCAAATGTTTTGGTTAGTTTGAAAAATGCTCCCGTTACATCAGTTGATGTTGAACGAAGTTTTTCCATATATAAATATATGTACTCAGACAGAAGCCACAAGTTTTTGTTAGAAAATTTTGAACACCACTTGGTCATTTATTGTTACCATAATTCTAAATAAGATTATTCATACTTAAAAATGATGTAGTTACTTAAAATAAATGTAAATCTTAATGAATAGTAGGAAATATTTAGTTATGTACACTTTTTTTTTAAATAAAATTGTTACTCTTTTACGATTTTTTTATTTATTTGTATGCATATTTTGTAAAATATTTGCATATTTTCGGGTAAACACGTGCATATTTATGCGCATATTTTCTACATTTTTATTTGCATATTTGCCGAAGTATATTCATCATCTAATGGGATCCATACATTTCGTTTGGACGTATTGGATTTTATGAAACACATAAACTCATAAAATCTTGTATACATAAAAAGTCTGACATAGATAAACTGAGCAATATTTATTGTTATTTACTGACAAAACATCAAAAATAAAATATAGATTTACTTTTACATATACACACCATAATACACCTGTATACAAAACATTTTGCATACCATCAAGACAGGTTTAATATACTACTTCCATTATTATAACATGAAGAACACCTAATCACTTTTTAATCATACTATTTTTGTTTTTTCTTTCTATTCTCTATGGATCAGTTAAAACACACCGTTAAAATATGTCACAAACAAAATTTTTACTATCATAACTAAATGTTAAAATGTATTTTGTTCATTATTTTATATGTTATATTTTATATGTGTGTTATTAATGTTGAGTGTCATAGCTTTATATAAATAATCTCAACGACTAGTAAGTTGCACTGACAATTTGTGATATATTGTAAATATTTACACATTCTTCTAATTACAGTGTCTTGATAAAGGAATAAAGTAATTCCGAAAGCTGGACCAAAAGTCAAAAGAGTGTTTCTGTAACATCCCGGCCAAACCTTCTGACTGCAACCCTAATAAACTGTGTTGTTTGTTTATACCGACAGTCAATAATATCCAGTATTACGATGAATTCGTTTTTTTAAACTCTTCCTTGAGTTTAATCAGTTAACTGTACGGCTATCAATGATTGATAATTAGCGCAATTTTAATTATTTAAGAAAATTATTAATACAAAATGGTAAACAAAGATAACACCAACAGATAATTTTTCATTAATTTCAGAATATTATTATTTTTTAAATTTGTCAACCAATAATATAGTAATAGTTACCGAATAATTGTAATAAATAAGTGTAAATAATTTTACTCTTGACCCTATATTTCAAATTAATATATTTTAATAAATAAGTAAATATAAAATCTTTTTTAATAAAATAAGTTCTTCCAAAGCTTTTGAAATTGTATAAGCTTATTGATAATCTCCGAATTTAGGTTTTTAATAAAATTCTCTACATACAGAGAATCAATAACGTTCTCATGAAACACAATATCAAATTTTGTATATATATAGCAATATCAATTATACCAAAGAGCTTTCGCTGAAGCTTTCAAACAATAAAAAAGTAATCCATTTCCCTGGTGGAAATGTACATCTCGAAGCAGATGATGCGATGAGTCCTGGTTCAAATTTTTTCTTCTAACAGAAAAATTTTCTTTCATTCTTTTATTTTTGCAAAGTGTCGGATCAAAAACTTCAAAATTAAAAAGAAATCATGGAGAAGTATACCGACAATAGAAAGAAAGTTTAGTCAATAGGCCAGTACTAGAAAAGAGTTTTTTTTAATTGTATATATTGCAATATTTCAGTATGTGAATAATTCTTTTGTAAATTTATATTTCGCGTATTTGAAGAATATTCATAAAATTGTTTTAGTATCACAGACAATATTTGTTTTATATTATATTTTGTGGTTTTTTTTATTTTATCAAAAAATGAAAGTTGTTATAAAATAAACTGTATTATATATTATTATTATCACATAGCGTTACAGCTCTATGTACGATTGTTGTTCTGACTCAAAACATTGCTCTTGAGTACCTCCAACTCTTCTCCATCCTTTCTTTCTCTACATTGTCCAGATATTTGACCTTAAGTTTTTCAGTGATGTTTAGTTCGACCGGCTTGTTTAGCGGCAATAAGTTATGGTAGCCAGATAAAGTTGAAGAAATAATATCATCATCACACCTAGAGAAACCTTTGTTAGATATAGTACTGCGTGAACATTCATATTCTTCACAATGTCTTAATTGCAGTACCAGATCTTTGTTTTCTTTCCCTATTCGTAAGTATTAAGTGTATGTTGTTTACATTCATTTTCATATCTTTTTCGTAGTTTGCTTGTATTACTTGATCATCAGCCAAGAATAATGTTGTCAGGTAACTCTCGCCGACTTTTATTATCATACCTTAACATTTTTGTATCCATTTTTGAAATACCTCCTAAATATAAATTTTAAATAAAGTAAGGGATAAGGGGAAACATCCCTTTTGAATCCTTGAATACTAGCCATCGTAATTTTTACGACGCCAATGTCGTTGTTGTAGGATATTGTGGAAGGGGTACACCAAAAATATCTCTCGCCCGCTCATCTATTCTTACGTTACTGTATATCGAAACGTTTTACGCCTTACGTGTATATCGAAACGTTTTTAAGTACAGATAGGCCTACAATATTAGTTAAGTGCCTGCAAATGAGCACTGCTTCGTAAATATTACAAAGGTAAGTAATAACGTTATAATTGCAAAAACAACGAGATTATCAGTTTTTTTTTTAGTGTAAAATATGAATAAGAAAAATAGAGACATACACAGGCCTCTCATGCAGCGGGAGTTGGAAGCTGAGTTGCAATTGTGCCTGGAAGAACTTTGGCCAGATGAATCGGATAACAATTCTGATAAATCAGAAAGTGGATCTGAAACAGAAGATGCCGCTTTAGAGTTCAAACTATCAAGCGAAAATAACTCAGATTCCGACCATGTGGTCCTCTCAACCAAAGGCTGCTACTAAAACTTCAAAACATACCTTCGTACATTTTGTTCAAATCTGATAAAACCAAGGAAGCACAAACTCCCTTAGATGGTTTTCATTGTTTTATGAGTCCAGAGCCTCTGGCAAACATTGTAAGATAAACAAATGCTGAAATTTCTGGTAGGGCGCTAAAATTTAAAGTCTAGAAACAAACTCAAAAGTAAATATTGACGAATTGCATGCACTCTTAGGACTACTTATTTTTGCTGCTGTCCAAAAAGACAATCATTTAGCGACAACACAAATGTTTGATGACAAAATTTCTGGTGCGATATATAAAGCAACTATGGGCCGGGAAACATTTGAATTTTTTATAGTATGTTTGTATTTTAACGATAAATTATCTAGACCAGACAGAAAAGAAACAGACCTATTAGCAGCCATTCGTAAAATATGGAATAATCTATACAGAACTGCAAAACGTCCCATAAGCTCGGTTCATACCTAACAATCGATGAGCAGATTCTGGCTTTTAGGGCAAGATGTCCTTTCCGGATATATATCCGAAACAAGCCAGCCAAATATGGACTGAAAATAGCAATTCTGTGTGACGTAGTTACCAACCAAATATACGTTCGATGCAAAATTGTATTTAGGAAAGGGAACTAAAACCAATGGACTGCCTCTAGGAGAATATTATTAAAACAATTAACTCAGAGTGTGTACGGAAGTAACCGTAACATAACCATGGATAATTAGTTTACGTCAGTACCGCTAGCATCAGAGCTCCTGAAACCTCCTTACAATTTAACTGTAGTTGGTAATCTGCTGCAAAATAAAAGGGAAATACCTCCCGAGATGATAAATCTCAAAAATCCTGAAATTGGTCATTCTTTATTTTGCTTCGATGGTGAAAAAACAATGGTATCCCATAAGATAAAAGTAAATAAGTCTGTGCTACTTCTGTCGACAATCCACAACGGTCTAGCAGAATGTGATCCAACTGGAAAGCCAAATATCATTAAATTTTATAATGCAACTAAGTAAGGAGTAGACACATTTGACCAAATATGCAGAAACAATAACATCTCCAGAAAACAAGAAGATGGTATCTTTGCCTGTTCTATGACGTGATAAATATAGCTTGCATATACCCTAGGATAATTTATGATCATAACCAACAACGACAGCAGAAAAAAACCATCACCAGAACGCAATTTATGATTTTTTGGTAACGCATTTCTCTATTACTTGCTGTAAAGTAAAGATAATGTTCATAGAGAACCATCCTGCTCAGAAGCTGCTCTGTTCTACTGTTTCTTGGTACTCCGCCTCTACTTGTTCTTCTAAGATTCGGCTGTATAACCTTCCCATTGAGTTAGAGACTATCAGTAACTCTATAATTATAGCATACTTCTCTCTTTCTCTCCCTAATTATTTGCAGATAAAACTTATAATGAATATGCTAAATTTTAACCTGTGGGAATATATTGGCTTTCAACTAAATATTTATTTAAAATGTACCCTATTATTTTCAACAGTATCTGGTCCATGTTTCACTAGTTTAATGTGAATGTCTCCAAGCTCTGGAGCTTTACCGTTCTCTGTTTTTTACTGTTTCTTATGTTAATACGCTGAATATCTGTTATCTGTTAACTGAAGTTGCCAATGTTAAGATCACACCAAACTCTGAAAAGAGCTCATAGTTTTCTAACGTGGGGTCCGACAGGAATATATACTCTCACCCCTGCTGTTCAATTTGTAACGAAAAAGCTAGTATATATTAAAAAGCTGATAGTTCATCAAAACTTAATGAAGACTACGTTGCTCAAGTCAGTAATTTCATTAGGGGTGGGTAAGCATACAAAATATTAAAAAAATAACAGATCAAAGAGAGATAGATAAACGATAGATAATAATTATATACTAGTCTGACAAAAGAAAAATAAAAAACACTGAATACAACTAAACTGCAAAAAAATGGGTGCCCATAAGTTTTACCCTGAATCTTATGAAGAAACGCATGATTAAATAAACTAAACAAAATATTAACATTTCTCTCAGCCATCAAACAAAAAACGTCAAATAACATTATTAAGAATTATCGAAGAAAATCTAAAAATTGACATAAGCTGTAAAAAAGGTTATATTATCAATAAAATCTTTAAAAAAGTTAAATCCGCTCTACATTCTTATTTTTTTAAATAAAATAAATCTCGAAAATATGTGCTCAAAAGTGCTCAAAAAATAAATTTATTAACAAATACATATTAAAAATTGGTATAACATGTATTTATTAATCCTCAACAAACAAATTATCACACGCCATTATTGTCGTCAATATTAAAACAGGTTGTGGATTTTAAATAAGTGAAACATAAAAAAATTAAAACGTTAATTAATTTAATTAAAACTTTAAACAACGATACCTTGCAAGGGCAAACAAATGTTATTTTCGACCAAATAATCAGCTAACAGACAGAAATTTAAGCCAAAAACGAAATTAACAATATATACAACACTCATCCTACCAGTGCTGGCATGTGGGTCAAAAACATGGATTATCTTCAAAACAGTCGCAAATCGTCTGCTCATCTTCAAAGAGAATTAACTACGCAGAATAATGGGCAATATCTGGTAGAATGTTATTTTAAGAAGGCGATATAAACTCATGGACAAAAATATCGAATATTTTGGAATTTTCCAATTTTTTTTTTTGTAGTCACTGTTATTTCAAAATAATTTTAGATTACTTTATAATACTCATATCGTAGGCTGATGTACTGAACTGGTTTGAGATATTTAAATGTTTATTTTGACGTTTATTCAGTGGTTAGTGTCATTCGTACATTTCATCATAAAAAACCTTCTTCACGTAAAGCAAAAATCATACAAATTCGGTTATTTTCAGTTTAATTTATTAAGTTTAATTAAATATTGTATTGATTTAACTAAGTTTAAAACAAGTATCCCACCAATTCGACACTGCGATGAAGCCCAAGTAGCACATATTGTAATTTTGTACGAGGAAGGATATGCACAAAAAGGTATCGCACGACGTCTCAGCAGAACTAAATCTATAGTTTCGAATACTCTAAAAAGATGCCACAAAACTGGAAATTTTGTACGAAGGCCTGGTCAAGGACGCCCAAGGTGCACAATCGCAATTGATGACCGTTTTTTGGTTCTTAATTCTACACCAAATCGTTTATTGACATCGATGCACCACAGAAATGAGCTATTAAATGTTAGACAAGTTAATGTGAGTTCACAAACAGTTAGACGAAGATCAAAAGAAGAAAACTGAAAGCCCAGACGCCCCGCCAAAGTTCCACGTCTCCTTCAAAATCATAAAGCTCGTCGTTTGGAATTTGCAAGAACACATATTTATTGGAATATCGACAACTGGAAAAACGTTCTTTTCACTGATGAGACCAGAATCCTATTATCGAAGCCTGGTGGTCAAATCTACCTCTACAGAAGAGTTGGAGAACGATTCGCCAGCTGCAGTCTCGGCCAGAACGTCAGTTTTGGAGTTGATGGCATAATTCTTTGGAAAGGTATTAGTTGGGAGGTACGTACCGCATTTGTGAAAGTGATTGGACGGATGACTGATAATTCTTACGTTTAAAACATCATATAGTAATCATATTTGGTCATATGTTGGTTACATTGGATGTGAAAGATTCACGTTAATGCTCGACCACATGCTGCTGCTATAGTGAGTAATTATCTTGATGAGTTTCAAATTCGACGATTAGATTGGCCACCGTTTAGCCCGGACTTAAATCCAATAGAGCACATGTGGTATCACCTAAAACGCAGCATACGACAAAAAAATCCCGTTCCAAATACGATAGAGCAGCTTCGGCTTGCTGCACAGAATGATTGGAATGCAATTTAAAAAGGATATGTCCAAAATTTACTTGCAAGCATGCTCAGAAAGATGCAAGCAGTAATAAGAGCTAGAGGGGGGAATACTCGTTACTCATCATGCACTTCTTTCAGTTAAAACGACTTGTTTAAGCAATTTAAATTATCATTTTATTTTAGACTAAAATAACCTTATTTAACTAATATCTAATCTAATAACTAATTCTCCGCATAAAAACTTAAAATTGTTTATTAAACATTGTTAAAGTAAACTCTATTTTACAATAAACGACTTGATTGGCCAGAATTTATTTTGAAAAAACAAAAATTAGAAAATTCCAAAATATTCGATATTTTTGTCCATGCGTGTATTTTCGAATTATACGAGAAGTATAATTTATACTATTATATTATAAATAAGTTATAATATAATTATGTTTCTACTTATGTATTCAATCAGATTACAGTAGTGTAGAGCGGTGCCATGCATTGTACCGCATTTCGCACTAATCATCTTTACCCCCACCACAGTGGCACTGGCCGGCCAGTAAAGATATTTCAAAACCTTATGGACCCTAAAAACATTTACCATTTTAATTTCATAGGAAATAAGGCGACAGGGTAGGATTTGCACGTGCTAATGATGTCGAGTATTTCCAATAAACATGAGCTAATATTATGTTTCTCTAATCGGTTTGAGATTACTCTGTTTTTGGCTACAAAGAATAAAGAGTTTCCTGATATTCATAATTTTAGTTGGTGGCTCAAAGTAGCGTTTCTCACTGATACAATGAGCATTATGAATGAAACATTGATCAAATTGCAAGGAGATTACAATAACATTGTAACGAAAATGATGAGTATTGTGTTTTCAGTATAGCAAAAGCTAAATATGTATATTGAAGAATTGTCAAATAAAGATTATTCCAGCTTTTCTTCCGTTAAAGCACTGTTTGATGAAAATCCAGATGAAAGTCAAGAGATTTCTGACCTACTGAAGCTGTTAACAGTCCTTAAGGATGAAATGTCTGTAAGGTTTAGTGACTTCAGGAAGTTCCAAGAACCATTTCGCTTGATGGAAAATCCATGGGCAATAACAACAGCAAATCTAGCTCATCTTTCTATATTTGGATACGAAGCTAGCTAGCTTTTGGAAAATGAATTAATTGATCTTCAGAATGATACAGAGCTCAAAAGTATTTTTGAAGAAAAAAAGAAGGAAAAAGCTCACTATAAGTTTTGGGAAGCAGATGAAAATGACAAATTTACTAACTTAATTGACTGAGCTCAGAAAATTTTGTGTATTTTTGCATCTACATATGTCTGTGAATCTACATTGAGTAAGCTGAAGTTCATAAAAAATAAGTACAGATCTAGGCTAACTACTGAGAATGTTGAAAACATTTTGAGAATTTCAGTTTCTTCCCAACCTGCTAACATAGATGCCATTCTAGAGAGCTGTGAAAGATTTCGCCCGTCGACTTCAAAGAATTAACAAATTCAGGACTTGACATTCCTGGAGTCAAGTAAACGACATTTTCCTACTTTTTACATGCAAAACAGTCCATATAATTTATAATTATATTGTTTTTACGTAACTTGTAATAAATTTATGTTATAGTCATATAGTTTTAAAGTTATTTCATACCACCACTTGTACTTGCGGCCCTGAGGAAAATTTAATTCAAACTATTAGGCTCTCAAAGAAATCCTAGTGAGGATCCCTGGCTTAGATGGACTGGACATGTGTCGAGATCAAATGAAAATTACTCACCCAGACGAACACTATTAGCAGCACCAGTAAGAAATAGGTCTAGAGGTAGACCAAGACTGAGATGGTGGGATAGTGTGGACAAGGTCGCGGGGAAGATCGGCGCAGCAAACTAGCAACGGTTGGCAATGAACACAAACAACTGGCGAAATAGACTGAAGAAGGTCTATTTCGCCAGTGTATTTCCCAGTTCGCTTCAAAATACTCACTTAAGTATAAAACATCCCGCTACATAAACTTAATATCTACCTATAACTGAAAGATTAATAAAATATTTAAATATATAAAATATCTCAAAATTATTCACATTTTCTTATTATGAACTGGCCTAAACCAAAAGAAAAACTTTTTAAGTTTGTGAAGTGGAGCCCTGTTAAAAGCTTCAGATTGTGACAGTGATAATGCATTAAAATAATATTTGGTTTTGTCTCCGGCCGGTGAAAGATCTATCTCTGGCTCGAATTTTCCACGGATAAGCGAATTCTGATAATAATTAGATATTTATTTAGAGAATATTGGACTTTCAGCGAATAAAGATCTAATGAGTTGTGAAAGTTAAAAGAAGTCTCAAAGAATATTCACTTTAATGTAATTGTTAAAATGTTTTTATTGAGTTTCAGTGAATTAATGCTTAGATTTTGTTTACTTTTTTTTTTAAACCTAGAACTTTACGCTTTATTGATTTTCGCTATTTGTTATTTTATCACAGTAGTTCATTTATGGGTTGACCACCTTTATTTACCACCTTAAACAATAAACCAAATCAGCTTCGAATAAAGACGTTATGTATTATAGTTAGAGTGCCCGTCGACAAAAAAGTTTATGATAGAAACTCTTTAAATTTTGAGTAACGCTTCATTAGGCCATGTCTGGCACGGTTTCCATCTACGACTTCTTTGGTTCTGTGGCATGTTTCCTCTAATTTTCCCGAAAAATGTCAATTTTACGACATAAGTAAATACCCAAAATTTATAAAAACTGCTTTTTGTTTTATTTAAATAGCTTATAAATTATAAGAAGAACACGAAAATAACATTGTCTGATGATAAGTATAAGTCATGCAATGCACCTGACAACTCAAATATGTCGAAAAAACAACTGTGACGAAATTAATAGATAACCAGCTAATTGTTTCAGGATACTTACATAAACCCATCGAGCAAAAAGACAAAAGAGGGAATGTAAAGGTAGTGGGGGCAAAAATATTGTTAGACAGGAAGTGCCGTCTTGAGAGGCCAAATTAAACAAGGAAAGAGAGTCTTTCTTTGTTTAAGAAATCAAACTTAGTTGGGTTATGTTATTATTTGTCCCAACTGTCACATGAAATCTTATTTATATTGAAGTTTTTTAACAATTGTTTCACATTTTAGACTGTTATCGTTAATATTTAATTAAAATTTTCTCGTCTAAGACACATTATGAAAACTATTTTATAGCTACTGTTAATAAGTGTCGGAAAATTTAAATTTGGCGCATTCGGATTTCCGGATATGTCCGCCATCAGAGGCCACTTTTTTGGTCGCCTTTTCATAACGATTAGATTCCCTCTTTTGTCTTTTTGCTCGATGCATAAACAGCAGCAAAAACAACTTTTCGTATTGTCCGACGGAGCTAGTTTTTCGATTTTCCTATCTGACGGATGAAGTGATTTTTTTATGACTATCAAAAAATTTATTAATAACCGTGAGACATTGAAAAAGTATATTTAGAAAATCAGTACTAACTACGTAGTGTAAGTACGTAGTTAGTACTAATTACACTCTGACACAAACATATTATTGGGCCATAACTAGAGTCTGACAAGAAAAATAATTTTATAGTGGTAATATACATTTATTACAGTTATATAAACATACTACTAATATAGTTAGTAGTTACTTAAACCACCAATATTTAACTTTTTCGAAATATTATAAATACAAATACTTTATACCAGCCCTAACAACTATATGCTGAAAGAAGTAGTTATTTTGCGAATATAATGTCAATTTACCGAAATTCTTTTATTTAATTTTTTTTTAATTATACATATGAAATTATTAACATTTTTTATAGTACCTATATGGAATTATTTTTGTAGCTTAATTATATATTTTATATTGATTAGTATTAAATTAATTGTTTGTTAATCGAAAACTATTGACAACTAAATATTGGAATATTTTTTGTTTTTTTTTTTTTTCCTTTAAGTTTAACTTCCTTAAATTTTATTAGCTTGACGCACAGAAGGCTTTGAAATCAAACATACGAGTAGGTAGTGCATTGTCAACAATAATTGTCACACGTCATTTGAGTATGAATAAAGACAACCGTCAGTTTTATTACGAGCAAGTATATCTTATAATGGCACGTGGAAACCTACTGATCCAAAAGTTCAAGAAATTATTATTTATCGGTGCCATAAAGGGAAAACAATGCGTGAAATTTCCAGTAAATTGACTGTAGCAAAAACTACTGTGTTTAATATAATTAAGAACTATTGTGAAACTGCCAGGATTGATGTTCGGTGCAAAAGCTCAGGTCGTTCAAAATCTGTTTCTTAAAGGAGTGTAAGGCATTTGATTAGAATACGAAGTCGGGAAGAAGAAATACACAACGAGAAGTAACTGCTAGAAGGAATAGAGAAAATGTGATGAATGTTTCCAGAGAATCCTGTCACAAATATATCCAAAAAAGCGGTCTTAGTTTTTATAAGGTATGTTTGCACTGAGTAAGAACAAACGACGCTAGAACTTTAAACACCAGAAATTATCACAAATGAAGAACTTAATATAAATGTACAGGAAGTGCAGAAAATACTTAAAAACCTGAAGAACAGAGAAACAGCAGATAAAGACGGTATACCAAACGAGTTACTAAACTATTGTGGAGCAGCAATGACAACAATTAACAACATTAATCAATAAAATTATAAAACACAATAAAATACCGGAAGAATGGATAACGAGCGAACTAATTCTACTATTCAAAAAAGGAGATAAAAAACAGCCAAAAAGTACAGAGGGTATAAACTTGTTAAATACTACGCTAAAACTTACAACTAAAATTTTACAAGTGCTCATAAATCAATACTGACACAAAGCCAAAAAAATTGGGATCGTATGTAAAAGTAGCACATAGTAAAGAACAAACGACCAGTATCACTAAAACATCCTGGCAAACGAATATGAAAAACGCGTCTATGGAATGTAAAGAGGCTTTAAAAAAAAAGGATGAAAAACAGATGACGAAACTAGCACGGAAAAAGAACAACAAATCAAACATAGGAAAAAGAGATAGAAAGAAAACAAGAAGAAAAATAGAGTAAAAGTAGGTACCTGGAACGTTCAAACATTATTGAGACCAGGAAAAATGAAAGAGGTAGCAAGAGAAATGCAAACATACAAAATAGACCTACTAGCACTACAAGAAGCACGATGGAAAGAAGGAAATATCAAAAAGAAAAACTACACAATACACTACTCGGGAGAAAGCAAGCAAGGGAAAAACGACACAGCATTCATGGTTAACAATAAGATTAGGGACAAAGTTATAGAATTTAAAGCGATAAATGGACGAATGTCATAATAAAAATAAAAAACAAACAAGCCAATATGACAATCATAAACATATATGCACCCACAAAAAATGCACCAGAAAATGATAAAATTGAAATATATGAACAACTGGAAGAATTATATGAAAACTTACCCAGAAATGATATAGTACTAATAGTTGGTGACTTCAATGCAAAAGTATTTAAAGAAAACCAGTATAAGGAAGTGGCAGGGAGAGAAACCATTCATGACGAGACAAACGATAATGGAAGAAAATTATTCCAACTAGCAGCAATAACAAACAGTTACATTATAAGCACAAACTTCATGCACAGAAGAGAGCATAGAGTAACATGGTTGATACCTGGCACAACAGATGGCAATCAGATAGATCACATACTAACATCCAAAAAATGGAAAGCAATAATGCACCATGTCAGATCATATAGAGGAGCAAAGACACACAGACCATTTTCTAGTAATAGGAAAAATCAAAATGAAGATAATTAAAGCAGAGAGAACAAGACAAAACAAAAGAAGATTGAATCTGGAGAAGTTAAAAGTACAGGAACTAAGAGAACAATATGAGAGAACCCTAAAGGAAAATCTAACAGAGGCAAATAATACAGAGAACATATGGAAAAATATAAAAGAATCCATTTTGAATTAGGCTGAAGAGGTGCTAGGACAGAGGGAAATAAAAAGAAGGAAAGTGTGGTTTGATGCAGAATGCAAAATCAAAATAAAACAGAAAAACCAAGCAAGAGATAAATGGATATCAACAAAAAAAGAATGCAGCGGATAATTGTTGCAAGAACAAAAAAACACTGTGGATGGAACAGCTGTTAAAGGACCTAGAAAAAAATAGTAAAGACAGCGCCAAACTATTTGGATACATAGCTCAACAAAGAAAAGGCAGACCAGTAGCTAAAATTCACAATAGATCATGAAAACACACTTCACAGAACTATATAGATGCAAAGAAAGCACGGAAGAGGAAGTAGGCGCAATGGAAGACATTAGAGATAATGAAATAGGGATACCAACATGTGATGAATATTTAAATATCATTCAAAAAGTAAAACAGAAAAGAACACCCGGCCCAGATGAAGTTTCCAATGAGCTGATTAAAAACGGAGGGGAAAAGTTATTAACAAGCCTCTATAACCTAATAGTTAGAATATGGGAAGCAGACGAAATGCCCGAGGATTGGAAAGAAGACAGAATTATACCCATATTTAAGATAGAAGAAGTAACAAACTGTAACAATTGTACAGCAATATCTCTACTGAGCAAAACATATAAAATTCTAACAGCAAAAACTCACTCAATTCACAGAGAAAAAAATTGGGGACTACCAGCAAGGATTCAGAGAACGCAGATCCACTACAGATGCAATCCACATAGTTACACAAACAATCTAAAAATGCCACGAACACAACATAGAACTCCACATCCTCTTCGTAGACTTCAGACAAGCCTTTTACTGTATTGAAAGAAATAAATTATTTATTGAAATGAAAAATCAAGATATACCAGCAAAATTAATCAGATAAAAAAAATTACCATGGATGGAGCTAGAGCTAAAGTAACAATAGAAGAAGGTAGCACAAAATCAATTGCAATAGAAACAGGGGTGCGGCAAGGCGATTCCCTGTCAACCACATTATTCAACATACCAGTAGAAGGAACAGTCAAGGCCAGCAAAATTAAAAGAACTATAGCCCACTCCTCAACACAAATAGTTGCATATGAAGATGATTTAGTTCTTATGGGAAGACACAAGGAAAGATTAAAAGAAGCAGTAACAATTCAGGCAAAAGAAGCACGGAAAAGAGGTCTAGAAGTTAACGAAGGAAAAACAAAATATTTACTCTGCTTGAGAAGAGAAGATAACAGGACGAGTGAAATCAAGATAGAAAACTACACTTTTAAAAGAGTCCAACAATTTAAATATTTGGGAGTTATAGTGAATGCCCAAAACAAGAGAAGTGAAGAAGTAAGAGAACGAATACTAGCAGGCAACAAAACATACTGGAGATATCATAGGCTCATGAAGGACAAGAACATATCCACAAATACAAAACTGAAAATATACAGAGTTGCAATCAGACCAGTAGTTACGTACGCAGCTAAGACAATGTGCCTCACGGAAAATGATGAAGAAAAATTGAGAATTTTTGAAAGGAAAATCGTCAGACGGATTATGGGCCCGATAAGAATGAACAGTGGAGAAATGAGAAGCAAAATGAACCATGAACTAAGAGACATAATGAAGGAAGAAAATATAGTTAGATTTATTAAAGCACAGAGGCTGAGATGGCTGACACATAGAGAGAAGAAAAAACGACCTACTGAATAAGAAGATCGCCAGATGGAAACCAGCAACTAAAAGACCAAGTGTAAAACCAAGAGAGAGATGGGAGGATCAGGTCATGAGAGATATCAAAATTCTGGAACTGAGAAACTGGAGGGAATTATGCACATATCGAAATGAGTGGAAGAAAATTGTAACGAAAGCCAAGTCATACAAAAAGCTTTAACAACATACAAGTGAAACGCGGAGTGATTCACCGCAATAAGCGAATCAGAAAGCTCTAAGTAAGAGAGGCAAACATTCCACCCGGAATGAAAAGCCCTGATGATGAATAAATCAGAAGATAAGTTTAGCAGATGAACAACAGGGTTTTTGTAGTGGAAGTAGTGTACAGATGCAATATTCGTTGTAGAGCAAATTACTGTACTGAGAAATCACTAGAGTATAATAGACAAGCATTTCTGTGTCTGATTGACCAAAAAAAAAGCGTTTTGACAGGGTAAAGATGTAATCCATCTTCTGTATAATAAAGAAGTTCCCCTAAATATTATAAAAACTATCGAAAACATCTACCAAAACAACAAAATGAAAGTGAGAATAGATGGACAACTTACAGAACCTATAGAAATAAGCAGCAGAATAAGACAAGGCGATTTATTGAGCCCCATGCTCTTCAATTTGATTATTGATGAAATCATTAAAAGCGTTAACAAAGAAAGAGGATACGGAATGGAAAATGAAGAAATCAAAATATTTACTTACGCAGACGTCGCAATATTAATAGCCCAAGATGAAGATAGCCTGCAAAGACTGGCTTACATATTTAACATAGATAAGAGCAAAAGAATTCAATATGACAATTTCATCTCAGAAATCCAAAACAATACTAGTTAACAAAGAACCAACCAGATGTAAAATAGAAATTGATGGCATCAGTATTGAACAAGTAATGGAAATAAAATACCTGGGAATTACACTTTTTAGCTATGAAGATCTAGACAAAGAGGTGAGAGATCAAGTACAAAAAGCAAATATACTGGCAGGATACCTTAATAACACTATATTACAAAACAGACACATGAACACTAAGATGAAATCAAGAATTGATAAAGCTAGTGTAAGACGGATAATGACATATGTCTCAGAAACAAGACTCGACACAGCCACAACGCAAAGGCTACTGGAAACGGCAGTGATGAGAGTACTGAGAAAAATTACAGGAAATACGCTGAGAGATCGAAAGAGAAGTGAAGAATTCACTTCCCTTGTAACGTCCAGTGTATAAATGTAACGTACAGTGTATAAATAAATGGACACAAAATAGAAAAAAAGAATGGAATAACCACATGAGCAGAATGGAGGAGACCTGTGTCGTGAAAATACCAAGAGATATATCACCAATCAGCAGAAGAAGTATCGCAAAAGATGGACTGACAATCTTATATAGAGCTAGTAATCCGCCAATGAACAAGCAGAATTGCTTATAAAGAGGATGAAGAAGAAGATGTTTGATAAGTTCTTCTTTGCGATTTAAATTTTCTATTTTTTGATTTATTTACATTTTTAGTTACATTTGGGCTAAATCAAAACTTTCGTAGACCAAACATAACTGGGACAAACTTATCTATAGCAACGAAAACAAATTTGATATCTTTGTGTGGAAGAGTATGGGAAGCGTGTGATTCTTAAAAAAACGGAAGCATTCCATAAGAATTTTCTCAAAAGAACTGTAAAGTTTCCACAGAGCATCATGGTGTTTAGTTGTATGTCGGCCAAAGGGTAGGGAACTTTATTGAGCCCATAGTAAACGCAACAAAATATCAAGATATCCTTGACATTCATTTCTATTAAGTACGGCAAAGTTATATCCAGCCGGAAATTTTATCTTTCAGCAGCACGGAGCCCCATGCCATAAGGCTAAATGTACGAAAAAATGGATGGGAGAACATGACATTTAAAGTTTTGTTACATCCTAAAAGCCCTGATCTTAATCCAATAGAGATACTTTGGCACAAAATGAAACAACGCCTAAGAAATTGCAAGAAATAAGGGATTGGTTCACCCCTGAATTCTGTGAAGGCCTAGTTGATACAATGGCTAATAGAGTTCAGGCTGTTATTAAAGCTAAGGGCGATGTTACGCCCTATTCATTTTTATTTTAATTTGTTTAAAACCTCTTGTTCCAATATCTCGTTGTCAGCATTTTTTGGCTATCAAACAATTAATTAAATATTAATCAACATAAAATATATAATTAAACTGTAAAAATAATTCCATACATCATAAAAAATGTTAATTTCATATTTACACTTAAAAAATTAAAATAAAAGAATTTCGGTAAATTGGTATTTTATTCGCAAAATAACTGCTTGTTCAACATATTATAGTTGTTAGCGCTCATAATAGAAAATAATTTAAATAAGAATCAAATAGGAGAACGGCTCTGACCTTGGTTTAACAAACAACATTTAGGTTAGCTCCGATAATATCGTTTAAATCTAATAGATTAAAGTGAACAAAAAATAGTTGAAAGTGTTTACTATAGAAAATTTACAGTGCTTTTCATCGATTGGCCTAAAATTGCAGTGAGTGCAATTACTATTTTCAATAATACAAAATACAACATATTCTGAAAGTCAACAAAATTATTACAAAGACCGCTCCGACCGGTTCCCAGAGCGACTTTTATTTAAAAGTCTGCTGATATTACAGAGCCGGATTGGCACGGGCAAAATTGACTATGATAAATAAATTTAAAGACAAAAATTATTAACTAAAAATGAATCCAAAGGAAAATAATCCTTCACAAAACACTACATCGTCTACATACTCAAACATACTAACTACATTCAAATATCCGGCAAAAGACCAAGCTATTGTACTATCTGCCATAGAAGTAATTAAAATTCATGATTATATAGTTACCATTGGATCACTTATCCTTCCAAAGAACATAGTTTTTGCCTCGAAAATTGCAAACAACCGCAATTGCATTTATTTATCTTCTAAAAGAATAGTAAACCAACTCATTGATTCACATCAGCACGTTAAAATTAGCAAAGTGCAAGTAAAAGTCCGCAGATTAATAACTCCAGCATTAAGATTAGTCATCTCGAATGTAACTGACAGATATTGTAACATTCATGTCTAATCCATTTTCTTGTCAAGACGTGGAAAAAATAGCCACTGAAATATCCGTTACGTTCAATATGGATCATTTACGTCCAAAATGAGGTACTGAAAATAATTTCGAATATACACCTTAAATCCAGAGCGACCGATACAAAATTTTGGTCTTTCATATCGTCTGATAAATACCCGTCTTTGAGACAAGTAGCTCTGCAGCTCACCGCATTTTTGCATCAACATACTTGTGTGAGTCTGCATTTTTCCAAATGAAGATAGTGAAATTAAAATATCGTAATTGGCTAACTGACGAACATCTCTCTTCATGCTTGCGTTTGGCCCTCGGTAATTACGTACCATATGAAATACTTGTGGATGATATGCAATGCCATGTATCAACATTAAAATAAAATTAATATGAAAAAAATGACTTTAATTACAACTCTCTGTAGTTACAACTTTTTATCAACTAGAAATGTGCAATAAAGTTTTTATATTTTTAAAATTGTTTTTTTTTACTATGCTTTGTTTTTAAACCAGAAGGAGTAAACTAAAGAGACAGATTCACACTCAAGAAATTCACTAGAAAAGTTACCAAATACATCTTCTTTTTTGGTTGATCATATCGGCCTTCGATGGTAATACTAACACGTCGCTAAAGAGTTCTAAAACCAACTGTTTTTATATAAAAGCAGACCAAAAATCTGAAAATTAAAAGAATAACGCAGAAAACACAAAAAATCGTCGATATAACCTAATTAATCTATGAAATAACATTAGTGTCAAAATTTCATAATAGTGGAGTAAACCTGCTTGAGGTTGGACCAATTACAAACAAACATTGCGGCGCGGTAAATTTGAATTATTCCTCCTGGATTAAAAAGAGGGTATAGCAGTCGATCTCCGGACGCTTGCAGTTTATGTGGTAGATCCCATGCAGTATAAGTCTGAGCACCACTGCACTACACCATATAAATAAAAAGGTTACATTTATTTGGATACCTTCACACATTGGCATTAAAGGCAACGAGTAAGTTGATCAATTGGCATTAAAATCCATCAGAAATAAAAATGTTCCAGAAATTACTAAATATCCCCACACCGACCATAAACGACAGTCCATGAATCATATAATAAATTTATGGCAAGCAACCTGGGACGCAACAGACTCTAAATTGAAAACAATAAAGCCTCGAGTAGACGCCAGCCTACCACAACAAGTAAAACGAAGAGATCAAGTAATCTTAAATCGTCTTCGAATCGGCCACAAAATACTAACACACCAACACCTTCTAAATAAATAACCAGCTCCGATTTGTACCTACTGCTCTACTCAACTCACCGTGAAGCATCTAATAATCGACTGCCCGCAGAGAACATGCCGAGGAATTAGTGGAAACCTGAGAAGTGCGCTTACGACAAATATCTCGGATTTATTGCAGTTTCTTAAAGACATAAACATTTATAATAAACTTTAATTTATCAAACTGTACTACTGTGTATGTCCCCCCACTAATAACCTTTGGTGGTTGATGTGGGTTCTCTATGTTTAAATAATAAAAAAAAAAGAATCAAGTATTGTTTTAAGGAGATTAATGAAAGTATTACAAAATATTTTAAAATGAGAAAAAAATTACATTTATCTTTTTCATGATATTATTAATAAAATACAGTATAGACCAAAATAAACAGTATTGTACTTGTAATTATTTTATCGTTTTAAGAAATACACATTATTGACACTTTATTACATGTTCTAAATGTGCTCCTCCTCGCTCAAGATAGACTTCATACCGATGTTCGAAGTATCTCGTTAAGGTATGAATAAAAGTTGTCTCAGGTCCGCGAAGGCTCTAACGACATCCTTTAATTCATCGATGGTTTGTGGTGCCCGTTTAAAAACGGCAGATTTAGCCATTCCATAAATGTGTGTGTCTAGAAATGTGAGGTCTTAAGATTGAGACGGTAAAGGAAAGTCAGTCAATCGTGAAATGAATCTGCTTGGAAAATGTCTCTGAAAAAATTGACGAATTGCAACAGCAGTATGCTAAGTTGCCGCGTCCTACCGCGAGAAAAGATTGGTCTCGAAATGTTATATTACGTATACCTCTGTTGATTAAGTGTGACTTGTCTACCATTTACTTCGATAAAATACAGACCAATGATGCCGTGTCCCGAAACTGCACACCAGATACTCACTTTTGCATTATGCAAAGGAACTTCTTGAACTTTATCTGGTTTGGCAAAGCCCAGAAATCGATTTGTGCTTTTTACATGGCTTGACAAATGAAAATATGCTTCGTCTAAAAACTATGCATTTTTCAAAAATTCAAGACTTTCATAGTGTAACGCAAGAATTCGGGTGCAATATTTCACTCTACTGCGATAATCCCGAGTATGTAATTGTTGATATATATCTCAATCACATACGAAAATGCACCCAGCTTCTTTAGGATTCTTTACAAGAAAGTCCTTGTTAAGCCAACATGCAACGCTATCCTTGTCTGGCTGGCTTTCGAATTTTCCAAGGTTCGCTCAAAAACACGTTCATGGTTATTGTTGTTGTTAACTGTACCCGGACGCCTCGATTTTTCTTTTCGTTGGCACAATAGATTACACGTATTTCTAAAATTAACCTTTAAAACTACAGCATTACTTCGAGAACGTTTATTAAACCGTTGTGTGAATTGATCACACATGTATCGCAGACTGGCACCATTAGGCACCATCGGCCGATTCCGTATGAGCGAAAATAATACTCCACCAGAAACACTTTCTTCTTTGTACTTAACACCATTTTTGACAATTAGGCCTTACTAATTTATTCTTTAAAGATTACTTGAGAGCTCTATACTAGTTGATTTGGGTATGACACCGCGCACAAAGATACACCTAAGTTTCAGTTTGAGTACTGTTTATTTCGGGCTATACTGTATTAGGATAGGAATAAATAAATATCAAATATTGTATTAAAAAATAATAATTAGTTAATATAAAAATTTATTGCATATTTTTCAAATAGAAGAAAAATTTACAAAATTAATTAAATTTACAGATTGTATACAGTTATGAGTGCATTAAGAACCGGCAAAATAACAGGGATAGGCAATAAGATGAAAAATTTAATACGTTGTGAAATAAAAAGAGATGAAACTAGTAGAGGTGGCAAATTATTGATAGAAACCTTTAATTGACATTACATTAGATTAGGATTATCGATAGTTTCCACCTTTAGACGTTAGCTTATGAGCTAGTTGACTGGTCATAAAGTAGTAGGTATTAGTCCAGAAACAATATCTAATGCTAGACGCAACTTTTATAATAGGTTGGATTATTGTTCTGCTGCTGATGGAGGCTTATTCGAACGTTTTTTGTGAATACATTTATTTAGAATAAAATACGTTTGTAAATAGTCGCTCTGAAGATTCCTTTTAGGATGAATTACGTATAAGCGGATATACAGACGCACTATACGTGAAATCAAATCTTAACTGTCTTTTTCCTTTTATTTCGGTATACTCTTTATGAGTACTACAAACCAATTCGCTAAGGATTTTTGCTTAGTTGAGGAGATGTGTTGTGAAATGCAATTTTAGATTCTCCATGTCTCTAATTACATCTTTATCAACGTCTGTTTTGCCTTGAAATTCTTAGAAGATACAGATTAAAGCAGAAATCTGAATTTGGTTTCGACAATTAGTTTCCGGATTTAAAATACGTTTAATTAGATTATTTTTTTAATTTTTGTAGAATGTTTACTTCATTTTCGAAAGTAAAAGATATTTATGTTTTACTTTAGACACTTCTAATGTAAACAAGTTCAAATTCTGGATTTGCCATTATTAAAGGTATTCGATGCAAAATGTCTTTAGCCATATTATCTATGTATTTGAAAATTATATGGGCTCTATGGAAAGCACGTTAAAATTATGTTAGCAAGTAATTAGAGAATTTAATGCGAAGTAGACGAAATAACATCATCAGCGAGTGTTTGATTCCAATGAACATCATCCTCTAGTAAATATAAACACTGACAGGCTTCTCGATATGTTGCGCTTAATTTTCATTGACGGTTCGTGTAGAAATTGATATATTAGTCCACGAATACTGACTAATAACAAATCTCAAAAACACATTCGTTATTACTCGGGTGAACTGTGTAAATGCGCCCCAATGCATCGGCTAAATATTCACTTATCCTGATACAGGCTGTCCTTATTTTGACGTAGAAATATTTATTATGATACGTTCCATGTAAAAGATTTTAGAATTTCCAAGAAGCTTTCTTATATAAACTCGTAAGCGTTGTGGTTGGCGGCCATTTAGGCCTTTGCGCTATGTTTTCTGCTGTGAAATGAACACGTTGTCCATTCTACAGGTGTACAGCTAAAAGGACTACAGAGCGATAATTGTATGATTATGTGTGAAAAATAATCTCATTTTTACTAATACATCTTTCCATCTTCTTCATCGTTAGTATTTAGAGTTGCAATACCAAATATAGTCATACCTTTATGCCAATCTATCAATACTGTCATTTATTTTATTACTAATAGCTTATTTTTTAATTATAGCTTCTTTTGTTAATCATGGTAATGGCACGATCTATTAGTTACATTCCAATTTAAAAAGATGGAATACACAAACATTGATTTTATGTCTTTTCGTGCAATTTTTTTTTGTCCTAATTATAACAAATACAACAATAAACGACAGTGCAGTCAGTCTGAATTTATGCGTGTACATACATTTCGGCTATTTATTTTTATTTGTATAGATTAAGGCTGTTTTAGCAGTTCAAGTACACTGCGATTTGAAATGGGCGTATCACTTACTTTTCTACACTGCTTACGCGAGACCATCTTTACTCAGTGCCGCCGGCCGACGGGTAGTTTAATGACAACAAATACATTATTCTCCATTCAAATTAGTTTTAACACGAACTAACTGACCGTACGTTCATGAGATTTGACGTCACGAAGGCGATAACGATGAAACTAAGCCCAATGATGAGTAACACGTTTCACTATTAGATTTCAGTATTTTTTAGCAATTTTCTTTAAAATTGGAACACGCTTTTCTCGACTATTACTGGGCACAGAAAGGTGAAACAAAAATCAACGATTACAGAAAAAAAAACTCTTTCGAGTGATGGGCGTAAAAAGTTTGGTTATAATAGAACGTTAAACAGTATATTCCAATTTTTTAACAGGAGTTTAAAAAAAATAAAAAAAGTAAAACCATCAGTTTAAAGGCAACATAATTTCGAATAACGTGTCCAAATTTCGAGACATTTTGTCAGTAAATAACAGAGAAAACACTGTCCCTAGGTTTTGGTGCAATGATAAAACAGCCTTAAAACCACTCTGTTCTTTTTAACAGTTTGACTGAAAACCCAAAATATGTCAACCACGGAACTGCGCCTTACCGGTCCCCCGGGACCGGTACATTGACGCGAACGCGATTCGTTACCGACCGTCGGGGACCAGTAGTGACGTAATTAGTTTTTATATTTTTACAGTTCTATAAAAGGTTTAAGATCAGTTAGTAAAAGTTAAAACATTTAAAAACTTACCATTGTCATCGGTTTTTTGATCAGGTTTCCTGTTAAGAATGTTTTAAAGTGTCTATTTTGACAGAGTTAGATTAAAAAATCAAATGACAGAAGACTTCTTAACATTTTATTAGTATAAATAATATTTGAAAACAAAAAAATGTAAAAATGTGTAAACTAAATAATATGTTCTTAGTTAGTAAACAGGAAACAATAAAATTTTAGAAAAATAAATTATTTTTTATGAATGATATTAAAGCAAGATAAACACATCCCTGATTGTCAAGGACATTTATTGCAATAACTTGTTACTTCTTTCACCATATTTCTTAGCTGTTTGCTTGAATGTGTTTCTCTTAATTTATGATAGCATCCTTGGGATTGTCTTCTCCTTTTCTTTCCAGGTCCTAACGGTTTAACAAAAGTATGTAGAACTCTTTTGAGAGTAGTGGTGTTTTATGTGCAACTAAAGTAATAAGTAACTCCAGTGCCAATCTTCTTGTAAATTTAA
Organism: Diabrotica undecimpunctata; assembly: GCF_040954645.1. Taxonomy (NCBI): domain Eukaryota; kingdom Metazoa; phylum Arthropoda; class Insecta; order Coleoptera; family Chrysomelidae; genus Diabrotica; species Diabrotica undecimpunctata. The sequence continues at coordinate 64,556,411 of NC_092809.1, read as the reverse complement.
TTAAAGATAATTTTGTGGAAGAACTAATCTTGTTATAAACAGTCATTTACAAAAGCTGTTCCAAGCAAAAGTTCAAAATCTAGTTTGCGGTACCATTTTAAACTTTTCTTAAAACGGAATGATAAGAACTCATCTGATCACTATAAAGTCTACTTCTTTTTTTGCTTAATTGTAATCAATATTTGCCTTTGTTTTTAATACAAGCTCACTTTGCCAGTTTTTCTTTCCTATTGGTTCTAGGGTAGTTGTATGAGTTGGATCAGTACTTAACATCAGAACTGGCCGTTTGTCCATCCATTTTGTTAAGTACCCCAAATTTCTCCCTTTTTCATTTTTCAGGTATAGTTTTGGGAATATCTCTTCTGTTGGACCTGAGGGTTCCACAATAAATTATTTATTTTTTGAATATTGATTTGGCTAAAGGTAAACTCGAGTAATAATTATCAGCATACTAGTAGCGATAGCAGCCATTTTCGAATTCTACATGTTCAAGAATATCATTCACTGTCTGCTCACTCTGCAAAATAGTTGCTCTAGTAGTCGTATTTTTACCACGATACACGATTATGTTGCTAGTTTATCCATCCACTGTACATAAGTTATATAATGTATTTCCTTACGGGTATGTTTTTTATTTGGCAGATATTGCTTTATTTGTAGTTTTCATTGATAAGGTACTATACTTTCATCGAATACCAAAATCCGTCCTGGAGTTAATGCAGCTAACGAAATATCAAAAATAAGTCAATCGCGGGAAATAATATTAATGGGGGATATCAACAGTAGAGTAGGAAGAAAAGATGCGTATTAAATAGTAGGAAAATACGGAGAAGACACCACGAACAACAATGGTGAAATATTCGTTGATTTATGCAACCAGAATCAACTCAGAATCTTAAATGGATACTTTCCACATAAACTGATACACAGCTATGCATGGATTCAGGAAACACGAAACATAAAATCAATAATCGATTATATTGTAACAAAACAAAAAACCCGACTGATAGTACAAGATGTAAGAGTTCAGAGAAGCGCAACATGCGATAGCGATCACTATTTATTACGTTCAAAAATACACTTTCCAACCCGAAGAGAACAGAGAGAAACACATATAGACATAAACAAGACAGAAAAGATACAGGAACGAAGATATAACATCAGAAGCCTAGGTGAAGAAAGTACCCAAGACCTATTCAAAAATAGATTGGATGAAAAGCTACAAATTCCCACCCCTAAGGATATCGACCAGATATATGAACATATAAAAAACTGTTCATACAAAGCAGCATTTGAAGCAATGGGATACTACATAAAATCTAAGGTAAACAAACCATACTGGTGGGATAACGAAATAGAGAAAGAAATAAAATGTAAAAGACAACTATACCAACAATTAATATTTAAGCTCCAAATAGCTGGAAACTGATAAAAAATTGAGAAAAGAAAAGAATAAAGAAGTTATACAGAGCATAAAACCTGAAGACTGGGAAGAGTATTTCAAAGAACTTTTGATAGAGAATAAAGTCGAATTTTAAGAACATAGAAATCAAAACCAAGATAGAATTTCAATAGTCGGCTCGCCAATGAGATTAACAACAGAGGAAATTAAAAATGTATGTAATCTGCTGAAGAGGAATAAAGCACCCGGACCAGGGAGTATACCCGGAGAATTGTTTAAGTATGTAACGAAAAAATTGTACGAATATCTTCGACAACTATTTCAAGAATGCATAAACACAAGCGAAATTCCTAAGAAATGAAAGATATCATACCTCAGTACTATACATAAAAAGGGTGATAAAAATGATTGTGAAAATTACCGAAGAATAACTGGAACCGGATCTATGAGTGCAATATATGGAAAGGTTTTAAAGAACCGAATCGAGAGAGAAAACTTAAATTATGAAGCAGAAGAATAAGCAGGATTTCGTACGGGCCGATCCACTATTGACCACATTTTCTCCTTATCCCAGAAAATAGAAAAAAAGATGGCACGGAATCAAGAGATTCATATGTTGTTCGTCGACCTACGGAAAGCCTACGACAGCGTTCCAATGTAGAAGCTATGGCAATCAATGGAAAGCACGAATATTAATATAGAATAATTAATAAAAGCCGTCACAGTACTATACAACCAACCAATAACAAAAATAAAAGCAGGGACACAAATAACAACAGGATTTATAACATCAAAATGATTAAAGCAAGGATGTTGTCTGTCCCCCACTTTATTTAAAATATACCCCGAGAGTGCTTTAAAAAGATGGAAACATAAATGCAGGACAATGGGAATACCGCTCACCAACACTATGGTATATACGCTCAACTTTGCAGACGATGAAGTAATAATGGCTCAAGATTATAAAGATTTAAACTATATGCACGAAAATTAATTGAAGAGTATGATATATGGGGTGTAGAAGTAAATAAAAAGAAAACTGAATACCTGTGCATTGGAGTAGAACACAAAGATCTTATATTAGACGATAACAACACGATAAAGCACTGCTGTGACTACAAATATCTAGGTATCACTACTTCACAAGAGGGAACGTTAAACAAAGTCATAAGAGAGAAAAATACGCCAGGGAGAAAAGCCACCACAATGTTAAACAGCATTTTATGTGACCAATCCATCAGTAAAGAAAATAAAAAGAGGATATAATGATACTATAATAAAAAGTATCACTTTATACAGCTGTGAGGTATGGTCACTGAAAGAAAGAACACTGGCAACGCTGAAAGCGACAAAAATGGATTTTTGGAGAAGAGCCGCAGGAAGATCTAGAAGAGAAAGGATTACCAACGAACGCATTAGAGAAATGATGGGAATTAAACGAACAATCACAGATGACCTAACAACAAAACAACTTATCTGGTTCGGACACATACAAAGAATGGATGAACAACGAATACCAAAAGAAATATTAAAATGGCAACCAGAAGGAAAGAGAGAGAACTGAGAGAGAGGGCCATAGAAGAACACCTATGGAACAACCGGATTAAGTGGCGATTGGAAGTCAGAAAATGGCGGAGAACGTTATAAACCGACAAGTAGTAGTAGTAGTAGTAGTAGTAGTAGTAGTAGTAGTAAAATGTAATATAGGTATATCTTGATATTGTTTCAACCCACCTGCTTCATTGTCACTCTCTTCTATATTATGCTACTCGTTTTCATCATCATTTTCAGATTCTGGCATTTTTTTGCTTTTAATTTCTGTCTCATTATCATCATCGAATAAATTACCCGCACTTACATCACAAGATTTATGTGAAGAAAGAACATAGTAGTTTTTGTCGATTACAGAATCCTCCTAATCAAAAGGATCGTTCCGTTTATTTTCACTGTCACTATTTAGCAACTCTGCAAGCACATGGTCTCTTGAATCAGTTGGACTTTGGTGCGCATACACAATACATTTGTTTGTATCAGCTGTTTTTATGAGCTAAAAACGAACTCTTTTTAAAGCGAGATGAAATTTTTAGAGTAGTAAAACACGGACATAAATACATCTGCTCTTGAAATACAAACGATACTAAACGTCGATTGACTGCAGTCAATCGTCAGCATGCATGTATAAATATGCGCCAGTCCCGTAGGACCGGTCTTGCACCCGAGTAACAAACTGTAATGTATGTGCGTTTCTTCTTCTTCTGCTAGTGCCTATCCTCTATGGATGTTGGCTACCAAATGGCCCATCGTATTTTATTAGCAACTGTTCGAAATAGGTCTGTGGTGGTCATACCTGTCCACTGTCTCAAATTGTGCGTTACCAGCCCCCAAAGCTCGGTACATTTTTTTTTAGAAATGTTTCAAATCTTAAGACAAGTATAATGCTGTTCTAGCATTTAAAACAATCGAAGAATATGATTCGAATATTAACGAAGATATGCCCTTCGCAATTTTTGAAAGTTTGTAGTTATCATATACCGCACTCTAATAATAACGAACATCGGTCCCAGAGAACTGGTAACAAAATCAACCTGTTAGTTTAAAAAAAGTAAATAAATAAATAAATTGCTTTGAAGAAATCAACAATTTACCTAACGACGCAGCTTTCAAACTTTTACCTATTATTCCCACCTGCTCCATTTGCGTTCTTGTTTTACCATGCTCCCTCAAACCGTCAAAAAAATAAATCTGTTTTCTTGCGGTTGCCGCACACAAAAACACAATTAGAGGAAATATTCTCGAAATCTACGGTGCCCAGGTATTGGAATTGGAAAAGCTGAATTTTCTACTTGACTGCTTAACTGGATTATATTCATTCCGGCGGAGCCCTTTTCTATTATTTCATTGTTGCTTTTTGGAAAATATTTGCCGCTAGCGACGTAACAGACCCGACACAAGGGCTATGATCCGTTAAAATCAATAAGCCCCTTCCCATTATTACAAGAGGCTTTTTGTTGTTTGTTGTATTGTTGGCATACTTTTATAAATATGTTTTGTTTCTTTTTTTGCCGTCTGAGCGGCCGTATTATGCTAAATCACTTTGTAACAGATGTAAAAAATGTTTCTGTGTCGAATGCTTGGTTTTCTTTACGAGAATACTTATTAAACTTTCCGAAAACCAGTAAACATCTGTGTTAAAAAAATTAGTTTATGGGTATGACTTACAATAGGTCTAGACTTATTATTCCTTTTCAATCTGTTGCCAGCGGTTATAAATAACAAAATTTAAATTAAAAAAAGTCGATACATATTGACGCAAATTTATTGTACATAATAGTTGTTTATATTTTTGGTGTGTTCTAAAGCTAAAAAAGAGAGGCATAAAAAAGTAGGTATAGAGAAAACCTATTGGAGGTAACTAGAAATAGTGCAGTACTAGATATTTGGAAGCTGGGATGTTTCATGATCAAGTTTCATCACATTTTGACTTTTCTTGGCTTTTCTATGGTGTAGTTTTAATTTGTTTTGGTGTACAGACTTGCTACTTAGTAAATTTTGTATGTGATTATTAAGTGAGTCTCAAGTAGCACAAGAGTCTGCGCAAGGTTTTTGTAAGCGGGGATTAGGGAAACTTTTTTTGTAGTATCAGTGTAGTGCCTCAATAATTAATAATAATTATAGTCTCAATAATAATTATAGTATCAGTGTAATTTTAGTAGTAGAATATTATATCTTTAACCTTGATAAACCCATGGTTAAAAACTTACATTAAATACCCAGTAGGGTGCAAATAATATACCCCAACAGCTTTGACAAATTTTTTTTATTATAATTAAGGAATAGATTCTGATTATAAAAAATATATAATTTTATATGCTTTAAACATTGATAAATGATTGGACACATTTGAAAAATAATATGAATTGATTTAAAATCAAGAAAAAATATATATATAATACTGTGACATTCTAAATAATTTATTTTTGTCACACTTGTATTTATCACACTTGTTAAGAATTGTTATATGTTTTTAATCTTCTGCACTTATGCATTAATTGCACCGAATACAAAACTTTCGTGATTTTCTGTCTTTGTTTCTGACGCTTAAAAAACATAGCTGCTTGTTGTAGCATTTGAAATTTATTGGAATCCCCTCGTATATGTGTTAATTGAAATCCCCTTACATATGCATTAGAATAACGAAGAATTTTTTCAATGTTTCTTAGTTCGTATCCTTCAATTTAAAACCCATATAATCTTTCGTTCTTTTTTTAGGTCGCCGCCGTCGATAATAAATTATTTTATTGTTTATTTATGTCACAGGCGCCAATTCTTCGATATTTCTTTGTTCAAACCGCCCGATATTGCGTTTTTCAAATTAATCTACGTCTTAATTTCCGTTGTGTTTTGTTTATACCCAAAGTGGTTTGTTTTTTCTAACTGATGTGAGCAATTTTTTTAGATAATTTCGTGACTCTCGGTAAGGCCGGCCGCTGTTGAAGGCGTGTTTAGTTTTATTGGAGTCTGAATTTTCCTTCAAATTCGTAATGTTTTGTGTTTTTCGCCTTTTTTCATGGGAAAATGTATAGTATAGTAGCAGTTGTATGTAAAGTTAAAATGAGGTTGAAAAGATTGGTCATTGCGAGCAGACGTCGGTGTGTGTGGTTTGAAGAAGCCGGCAAATTTGTTAAAAAAAAAAGATTTGTATCTAAGAGATTTGCGGCGTTTCCAACAAATTTGAAAAATACCCACATGGTTCCAGTTTTTTAAAGAAGCAGATTTTCGAAGTTTGTGTCCACTGCCAACTTTTAGCCTCAATTTTGTTTGTCCTTGGTCGTCGTTACAGACTATAGATGCAGTTTTTTGGGTGGCAGTAAATCTCCAGTGTAAGTGAAGTTCCTATCCCCAGAAATTTTAGTGAGACTCAGGTAATTTTTTTGTTTGAACTTTTAAAGGAAAAATAAACATTTTCTAATAATAATTGCTTTCATAAAAGTTTAAGAAATTGTAATAACTAAAATTGTAGATGTTAGGGCGAGGCCTAGCTTGCTGTCATTTTAATTGTTCTCAGTTTCAAGATTTAGTATTAACATATGACAGTTAGCACTATTTTTGACATTTGGTAAATACCTAATCATATTTGAGATTTTGTTTTTTAAAGAAGGTTAACCACTATGCATAGTTTCACTTAAAAAGATATTTTTTTTGATTTGTAATAATTTATTTCTGCTACAAATTGTCGCCCATTAACAATTGTAAGTTTTGTAGTATCTCCAACTCCTGGAAATTGTAAACAGATGATACATGTAAGTCTTTTTTGTATTTTTGTACTTTGCAGCTATTGTCATTATAATTTTGTATTGTCTTTTTTTTTGGGCATTCTTGTGTTCTCTATATTTTGTAACTGTTTGTGGTGACACAAAAATAAATGTTAAATTTTGTTTTTCAACGTTTTGTTTATTTTTTTTAACAAACCCTTTCTTTTTGAGTTTTATTTGAAAAAGATATGTTTTTTATGTTTAACAATTATATCCCCAGTTACAACTAGCTGGTTGTAATAGGTATAATTAGGCACCTCAAGTGGAGCCCTATATTAAATTTCTTGAGGTGTTTCCTGTTTCGGTTTGTTTTTGTTTGTCCCAAGAGATTTATGACCCTTTATTTTATTTTTCTGTAGTTGCCCCAATCCAAACCCCCTTGTCTTTTACTTATCCACGACCCCAGCTCTCCTTCCAAAGTCTGAGTGCCCGTTCGCACAAGTAGCGTTTATTTTGCTTACCCTATCTTCGCCCCAAGAATTTCTATCCCCCATCTTCTACCCCTAATAGTAATACCCCTATGGTAGGCAAAATATATCGTTACAGCGTTAGGCAAAAATGAAACAGATTATAGAAATATGTCTAAGTGTTTCTTGACTTACGGAAGAAACAACTTAGAACAGAAAATAAACAAGAGAATCAAATATAGTAAAATTTGTGCACGAATATTTATAAGTGTTTCTTGACTTACGGAAGAAACGACTTATAATAGAAAATAAGAAAAATCAAATATAGAAAAGATGTGAAAATATTGCTAAGTGTTTCTTGACTTACGGAAGAAACAACTTAGCATAAAATAGAAAATGAAAGAAACAAATGTATTAAGTATTTTCTTAACTTAAGAAAGAAAATATCTTAGATAAAATATCGGAAATAATAATGCAACAATGATTATGAAAATATTTCTAACTGTTCTTTTGACTTACCGGAAAAGAACGGCTAAGACGCACAATTAAAATAACAAGTCAAATATTCAGAGAAATATTTCTAAAAGTTCTTTGACTTACCGGAAAGAACTACTTAGACAAACTACAAATCAAAATATAAAATAGGAAAATCAAGATAAATATTTCTGAGTGTTCTTAACTTACGGAAGAACAACTTAGACACAAAATACAAGAAAAATAAATAATCAAAATATCAAACAATCAGTACATGAACAAATATTCTAACCTGAAAAGGTCTGAATATACAATAATGCTAAAATAAAAAAAATGGTATATAGGAAATCAGAAATAAAACAATAACTTAGTTGGGACAATAATAGCACCGACTAGGTCTACAGTAGAAGAGGCAAGCTCGACTGATCGATGAGAGAAAATCTACCTGCTTTTATGTAAAACAAATCCTTTGTTTTACGTAGCGAAAGTGGAATTTCCCTGCATCGAATCAATTAGAAATTTGGATTTGGCCAACCTTGGAATTCCCAAGTATTTTGACCGATATCCAAATTCCTTGATGCCTCCGGCACGGCTGTCACGCCTCCGGAGGACAAACTAGTCCCACAAACACCTTTTATAAATTTCCACTAAGGAGACTTTATGAATGGAGTGCACCAGGAAACAACAAAATGATCTGATACGAAACCAAATCGATTACATTATTGCTAAAACAAAAGTTTTAGCAATGGGATTAAAAGCATAAATAAACATACCATAGTACTTATGTAGACTCCGACCACAATCTACTTCTTGCCGATATTAACATTAAACTGGAAAAAAATGTCAAAACAAAAAAAAAGATACTAACAGTTCTTGAAATGACATGAAAGCGGCAGTACTGAACGCTGGTCAAACGTTTGTGGGTAAAAAAGACCAAGTGCCAAAAAAAAAAAAAATAACACCAGATATTATAAAGCTCATAGAAGAAAAACAAAAATACAAATAACAAAAAATACAAGTAAATGAAGAGACTAGCAGAAACGCAGATTAAGGAAGTCAAAGAACGCTGGATAGATGAACATTCCAAAGAAATAGGATAATTTAATATGAAGTACGTGAAAACAATCCTACATGAGTATCAGGCCAGCATTAGAAAGGATAGATCTACTGTAGACCAAATCTTCTCATTAAAGGAGACACAAACGACTTATTATGAAGGTAAAGTTCCCCTGCATGTTTTGTTTGTAGATTTTAGACAAGCATATTGATAAAGTTGATAGAGTCAAAATGTATCGAGCAATGGAACATTTGGGTTTACCAAAGAAACTGATCCGGCTAGTTAAAATGACACTAAATAACTCTACGTGTGAAATTGCTTGGCAGGGTCACATATCAGATTAATGTACGGTTGCAAAAGGCTTGAGATCCTTTATCCACTACATTATTCAACTTAGTGTTAGAAACTGTAATCAGAAAATGCAGCATGAAGGTGGAAGAAACGATCATGAAAAATAAGCACCAGTGCTTGGCATTTGCTGACGATCTAACGATCCTAGCAAAAACCGAGACAGAATTAAGAAGAGTTGTGAAGAAAATCATTGAAGAAGCACAGAAATTCGGATTGGAAATAAATGAAGACAAAACCAAATATATAATCATGGGAGGGACAGAAGGGAAAAAAGAAGACTTTAGTGTGAGGTCTGTAAGTGGTAAAAGCTATAGTTTTAAAAGGGTAGACAAATTTGAATACCTGTGTGTAGTTTTCGATGAAAATGGAAAAGAGAAATGGGAGCTCAAAGCCAGAATAGCAAAAGGGAATAAAAAATTATCTAGTTTAAGAGCCCTACTGAACTCAAAATACGTTTCTAGACAAGGTAAACTCAGAATATATAAAACAGTAATTCGACCCACCGTAACATATGCCGGTGAGACATGGACATTAAATAAGAAGGAAGAGGATACTCTGGAAAGATGGGAAAGGAAAATATTGAGACGCATATTCGGAGGATGGAAGACAGAAGATGGTTGGGAGAGAAGAACCAACAACGAATTAATGGCTTTATACAAAGAACCTACCATTACTAAGTTCGTCAAGTCACAAAGAATCAGATGGTTGGGACATGTGGAAAGAATGGCAGCAAACAGAATGCCTAAACTAGTAATAACCAGAAAACTAATCGGCTCCAAAAGAAGAGGTAGACCCAGAACGAGGTGGATTAGTAAAGTGGAGGAAGACCTTAAACACGTGAAGGTGAGGGAATGGAAAAGAAAAGCACAAAATAGAAGCGAATGGAGAAATATTGTCCACAAGGTCCTTCAGAGCAGTTAAGAATGTTGTATATACATATTAAGGTAAAGTTTTGTTTAAAATAATTGTAATTAGTTAAAATTGGGATTATGTTTATTAAAATGCCCCTAGGCCTGTTGTGCGAATAAAAAAAAAATATGCAGTACGACATACATAACCAACATATATAAAAAACTGAAAGAAATTACGAGTTATACACGAAAGAGAATAAAACAAGTTATAATAAACTCCAATGGAGATCTCAAATTATTAGAAGAAGAAAAACAACAAACTTGAGAGAAATACATCAACGACTTGACAGATAATGGGGAAGAAACAAATAAATAAATAAAACATTACCAACTAATAAAAATATACAAAGTCTAATATCATGGGTGAAACAGGAAATAAAAAAGGATAAAACGCCTGGTCCTGATAAAATTCCAGTAGCAATATTAAAAATCCTAAATTACAAAAATGTTATGTATGGCCGCAACTGCTATGTGGGATAAACGCTTGGTCTCTAAAAGCCCAATCCGTAAAAAAAATAAGGGCTCAAAATGTGGGAGGATAAAAATATTCCTAAAATTCCTTGGAGTGCAAAAAGCTCAAATTAGGAAGTGTTAAAGCGAATTAAACATAGCAGAAACCTTATGAACATAATTAACATAAGAAAAACATCGTATTTAGGCCACATACTTCGAAACGATTAATACTCTCTTCTATACGTCATCATGTAAGAAAGAGTAGACTTTTCTATACGTCATCATGTAAGAAAGAGTAGACTTGTACTGTAACATATGACACATCGTCCTCTTTTGTCATATTCTTCCAGCCTATGGTGTGTTTATGTGTTTGTTAAGGTTTTGTAACATTATTGTCTTTGCAAATGGCAGTCACTAATTCTTGGAGAATCATCAACTTCACAATCACTTATTTTTCCAAATTTTATCTACAATGTTGCCGATCTGAGTATGCTAGGATTACCGAACTAACATTGAAAATTGGATACCACAGCCTAAAGGAATAATAATACACGTATAAGTACACTACAAATGGGTTCGGTCCACATACACCGTCGCTTGAATACGTTCTACTCTCGTGTGTCAAATTCATACACATAGGTTCAGGGAGAGTAGCTGTTGTGTATTATGTATGAAACACGTAGTAGTCAAAGTGTTAATGTACTGTTTATAAGTAGATTGTAAATATGCGTTTCAAAATAAAAAACAATCATGCAAGGACAAGTAGAGGAAAGAAAAGGCTTGAAAAAAAGAAGAAATCGTGGCTGAAGAATATCCGAGATTAGACTAACCTCAGTATTAAACAGATATTTCACGTTGCAAAAGATAGGGAAGCGTTTAAAGAAGTGATATCCAACCTTGGTTGGAAGACGGCACAATAAGAAGAAGAACCTCCAAACAACTATTGATTATAATATTAACTCATTACTTTAAAATAAACTTTTATTAAAAAAGATTTCCGAAGTGAAAATCGTAACGTCAGATAACAATTATAAAATACAATTTATATTCGAATTAATTGTTGCTTAATTTCATTTAAATATAATATTTAATTATATTTACTTTTTCCTACAGTCAAAAATATTTGGAAAATTGGGCAACGCTGTTAGAAACAGTTTATTAGGGATAATTTATGGTTATAATTTGTTTTTACTGACTTTTTGAAACTGCTAAAAATCTTGTATTGTTTTATATAATGAATGCAAATTGTGGGATTATAAATAAGATAATTATTAAGACTATCCAGTAAGGAAAAAGAAATTGTACCATTCGGCCTTCGAAATTAAAGTTACAGCTTATAATACCCTCAAATGTTATTAGGGAGGTAACTCTGGAAAAATAAGAAGTTTCGCGACTTATCAGTGCTGCCCCTTTAAAAAGCAGGGAATTTCTCAAAAACAAGGGGAAAGTGAACGTTATGAAAAAATATTTTAATTTTGTGCATTCCTCCAGAATTTTAAGCATCCCTAATACAGACGGTAACATAAATATAAATGAAAAATAAAATGGAGGGGAACGTAAACTTTTATCGCAATAAAGTTCATTAAATTTAATAAAGTAAATCCTTTCTCCCCTTGGAAACATTTGAGAAGAATGCCAGAATGCGTAACTCAAAAATACCTATTTAAAGGAAAAAGGGCTTACAGAATGGGTAAATGCCATAAAAGACGATTTTATCTTTTGTTGGTGGAACATGATGAAGGAGGAAAAAGGGCTGTATTAATTACGTGTACATAAGATAAACAATCTGCTTGAGTTGCTTGTTATTGAAAATATTCGTTTTGAGATTCTCTTTTGAGGCACAATATACATTAAATAAACTCATTTTATTTGTGCAGCATGTTATGAATAAATAATAACATTCCTTTGAAAGTCTTATAACTTTAAAATATAGTTACTATTTTTGGTTTAAAGATTTAAGAAACAGATGTAAATTATTATTTATGTTAATTAATGTTTATATACCGTTTAACGCAAATCTTCCATTTTAATACGTACAAATTATTATAATAAATCCCGTAAGCGTGAAAAATATTTTTCTTTACTTTTTCGAGTCCAGATTCCTCTCAAATTCTCATGAGGTTGTCGGGTCCGCAACGAATTATAGGTAATGGCTTTTGACATGAGCTATGACCTTGTAAATAACAGGTTAACTTGTGTACTGAATCGGCATGACTCATAGCTCTTGTCAAAATCCATTACCTCTAGGTCAATTGCTGTATCGCTGATAAACCATGGATCGTTAAGGGTACAGGTTGAAGTACATCTGGGTCATGACAGAGTGTGACCATGTTTTATGACCTCAGTCGTGCTTTTTATTTTGTTCAACACGATGTACTCCTCGATAGATTGCACAGATATGATATTAGGGGAGTTGTCCATAGTTGGTTTTTATCCTATCTGAAAGACCGACACCAAATGGTTAAAATAAAAAAATAACTTCAAAATTTTCGATTGTGAAAAAGAATGGAGTACCACAGAGCACCATATTGAGCCTATATTTATTTTGCATATTAATGAACTATTATGTGTAATGTCTGATGCATTTATATACAAGATAAAATAATCAATTCATTGAAGATCTTCTCTGATTGGTCCAGTAATCAGTCGCTCCTGTTCAATGTTCACAAGACTAATTTTGTAGTATTTGCATCCCGTGCCAGTTCTACTAAACCTGATCTAAGTATTGCCATTAATGGTAGGAGTGACTTTCGACTCTCATTTATCTTTTAAGACTCATTGTTCAAAAATGTGTGTAAAAAACTGAACACCAAGTGTTATCAATTGAGAAATTTGGGTAAAATACTTAGTCTGCACTAGACTCGTTTTTTTTATTTTGCTGAAAATACAGTCGACAACGAGTTATGGTATAACTGTCTGGGGTGGCTCTCCTAATATAAAGGACGTTTTCAAGGCCCAAAAGTATATTGGAAGATGTATTGCAGGTGTTTCGTATGGTTGGTCTTGTAAAAACCTATTTAAGGATTTAAATATATTAATATTGTATGGAATTTACATTTTGGAATTATTTATATTATTTCATAAGAATCAAAGAATTTTTTATATAACAGTGATATTTACTCACACAACACAAAAAATAAGAGACAGTTTATAGTAGTAGAGTAGAGTAGAGTAGAGTAGAGTAGAGTAGAGTAAAGTAGTGTAGAGTATAGTAGAGTAGAGTATTTATTTAACTACATAACAGATACAAATGTTGTTTATAGCAAGTCAAAAAAATACATAGTATTAAAAAAGGAATATAAAACATATATGTAACTTAAATATATACAAACACGAACACATATTAAACAGAAAAACATTTATGGCAAAGTTACGGTAAGCAGTTCAGTGAATGTTCTGCAATGAGTCATATATTCTTCATACCAGTAAAAACAATGTTTTATAAGAGATTTTTTTTATAACTTTATCGAAACTATTACAGCTTAGCTGTTTAATACTTTTTGGTAAAATATTGTAATAGTTATAATTAAGACTATTTTTTTCTGAAAGACTTAATCTACAGCGATTTGTTAGTAGGTCGTGATAGTTTCGCGTATTGTGAACATCGAGATCAGACTGCTTTATTAAATGGGCACGTTTTCTGTGAATTTCAGTTAAAACTTAAAATATCAACAGAGTAGGTAGCGGCATAATTTTGAATTTGATAAAGAAAGGTCGGCAGTGTTCTAAAATAACTAATCCCGTCTAAAACCATGACAGCTTTCTTTTGTATTCTAAAAATTTGAAGTGCATTTATTGAATTGCCCTATATAATTACACCATAGTTTAGGTGAGAGTAGAATAAAGAAAAATATGTCATTTTTAATGTTTCAAAGTTAACAACCCTTGCTAGTTGGCGAATAACAAATAATAAACTTGATGGCTTTTTCTTAAGTTGTGAAATATAAACCGACCGGTTTAGTCGATTATCTATGGTTATTCCTAATAGTTTAACAGTCTCTTTGTTATCTAGATCATTGTGTAAATTACTTCCTCATGAGACATTTTTAAATCATCATTATTTTTTCCTGATAGAACGTATGTCGTATCATCTGCGAATTGTACGGTTTTGTACAGAGATATGAATTAAGGCAAATCGTTGACATACATAATAAACAAAAGAAGTCCTAAGACCGAACCTTGTGGGACTCATGTTTTACAGATAGAAAATCGCAGAGATGACGTTTAGACATTACCGCCTAGTATCTGCCACATAGATAAGAAGTTATAAACTTAAGAAAAAAGGTAATAAAATTATTTGCTAAGGTTCTTCGTAAACGTATCTTCAATTAAAGTTACTAAGAGACTTTATTATTTGAGAGACCTCTTCTTTCACAACGGGCCGAAAAAAAAGGACTTGCTCGGATAAGAATAATTTCTATAATTAAAGATGACATCGACATTAATAGTAAGAAGACATGTTATTATATTTTCTGCAATTGTAGTTAAAATTGATTTATTTCGTCTGAAGGTAGATCAGGTTGTACTGAACTGGATCTTGTATTGTTTCTTTCTAAATTTACTATTTTCCAGCAGTATCTAGTTTTATTATTGGAATTAGTAATAAAATTAGAGTAAGCTGCCGATCAAAGTCACCCTTATCCGATCTGTATACAGTTAAAGTATTGGTTTTTATTGAAGGTATATAAATTGCACAAAACTCAGAACTTTGTTATACATTATATTCATTTAGATTAAGAGAAAAATACATAAGATTTTCTTTTACATAAATTGCAACTCGGCCTTGTTTCTTTTTTACTCTACAAAAAAAAAATAGCTAATAAAAAGTCGGAGCTGCTAATTAATTTTAAATTTTCTTTATTTTTTTCACTTCACTTAAATTTTCTTTCACCTCCGAAAAACATATGACGTCATATAATTTTTGATCCGCAAGAAAAGCAGTGATCATATCGACTTTTTTTGAAATACACTGCAAATTAACATGAAACATGCTTACCGTACCTTGTAGGTTTAGTTTATTTTGATAAAAGTTGGTAGAAGCTTCTAGGCTTCTTCCTCCGTCTTCTTTATGTGCTGAAAATTTCTTTTGAAGTTAAATCTCCTAACAGTAGCTCCTTTGGGCCAAATATTAGGACTGTAGACTTCGTCAATTGTATCGAAAGCAAAAAATACCTTATATGTGGAGTATTTGTCGGTTCTGATCCGTATCCAGTACATTTAGAAATAAGTAGGAAGTGAACATGACATAGAACAACTTTATAATAAACTTCCTTAAAAATTTAAAAACATTAATATATCCACAATATGTGTCCATTTGTCTTTATACACTAGGTGAATATTACGAAAGTGTATCTATGAATGCAAAATAAACAAATTTATTATTTTAATTATATTACGCTGTCTATATTGTACGCTTTATATTTATTTTAATGTTTGAAATATTTTTAATGTTTTGTTCAATTTTTTGTAATGTTTTATATATGTAATTTGTACTTATAACTTGCTATAAACATTTTTGTAACTTATAGTCAAGTAAACTAACAGAACAAAGGTTCTAATACGATTTAACGTCCTTTCAGTCCAGTCACTACTAGAGGATTTCCTTTCTTATGATAGTGCGATATTACTTTTAACTATGCGTCGAATGGCATAGAACTGACAAATACTCCACATATAAGGTATGTTTCCCTTTCGATAAAATTGACGAAGTCTACAGTCCTAATATTTGGCCCAAAGAAGCTGCCGTTAGGAGATTTAACTTCAACAGAAATTTTCAGCACAAAAAGAAGACGGAGGAAGAAACCTAGAAGCTTCTACAAACTTTTATCAAAATAGACTAATTCGAAAAGGTACGATAAACATGTTTCATGTTAATTTGCAGTGTATTTCAAATAAAGTCGATATGATCAATGCTTTTCTTGCGGATCAAAAATTATATGACGTCTTTCGGAGCACTGGCTAAGTGAAGAATATTTAAAATTAATTAACATCTCCGGCTTTTCATTAGCTAATTTCTTTTGTAGAGTAAAAAAAACAAGGCGGAGTTGCAATTTATGTAAAAGAAAATCCTATGTTTTCTTCTCTTAATTTAAATGAATATAATGTAGATCAAAGTTTTGAGTTTTGTGCAATTTATGTACCTTCAATAAAAACCAATATTTTAACTGTATACAGATCGGGTAAGGGTGACTTTGACTTATTTTTGGTGACTTTTGAAAATGTCATAACATCCTTGCTTAGTAAAGCAGACAAACTAATCATACTTAGAGATTTTAATATAAATTTTAAAATTGAATCTGGCCATTTTTTGATATTCAAAATCTATTAACATATTTTGGTCTAAAAATAACTATAAACGATTATACTAGAATCACATTCCAATCCAGTAGTTGCATTGACAACATTATGACAAATTTTTCTGAAAATATCTACAGAGTGAGCGTATTTGAACCTTGTTTTTCTGACCATCGAGCTCAATTTTTATTTATTGACTCTGAGCATAAAGTTGTTGACACTAATCAAACATTTCAACGGTTTATTACTTCTTCTGGTTTACAGAAGCAAACGTGCGCTAGCTAGTACAAACATGGACTTTTTCTACGATATTAATAATGATCCTGATTCTTTGACAGTCTTTCTTACCGAAACTAATAACAATTTATTATTACAGTATTTTCCACTAAAAAAAGGACGACAAATGGCTAAAAAAACACCTGTGCAATGGTTTAATAATGAATTAAGGTCTTACAGATCTAATATTTCTCTTATTAAACACATTGCAGATGCCACTAAGGATCCCGATTTGTTCAAAGAATATAAACAAAAAAAAGTTGAATATAATCGGCAAGTAAAAATTGCTAAAAAGTCAGCTTACTGTAATTTTATAATTAATTCCAATAATAAACCTAGAGACTGCTGGAAAATAGCAAATTTCAAAAGAAACTACATAAGATCCAGTTCGGTACAACCTGATCTACCTCCAGACGAAATTAATCAATGTTTTACTACAATTGCCGAGAATATAATTACATCTCTTCCCACTATTAACGTCAATGTACTTGTCAATTGTAGAAATTGTCCTTCTCCGAGCAATTCCTTTTTTTCGGCCCGTTCTGGAAGAAAAGGTCTCTCAAATAATAAAGTCTCTTAGTAATTCTAATTGTAGGGACGTTCACGAGATTAATAGCAAAATTTTAAAACAAACTTACCAAATAGTTGTAACATCTTTCACTCATCTTATTAATTTAATTCTATCAACTGGAGTATTTCCAGAATTACTAAAATACTCAAAAGTACTATCAATCTACAAAAAAGGTGATTCCTCAAAAACTGACAATTACAGACCCATAAACATTGTTTCTACTTTTGGGAAAGTGAATGAAAAGGTTATCAAACAACAATTTTATTCCTATTTTGAATCAAATAATTACTTTAGCAACTCACAATATGGATTTAGAAGTGCTCGTTCTACTACGAACGCGGTATTTAATTAAGGGGCTTGAACGCGGCAATCGCATACCAATTTCTTTTTGCGACTTGTCGAAGGCTTTTGATTGCGTTTTACACGACATTTTGCTCCACAAATTAAATTACTATCTCTTAAGCTTATAACTTCTTATCTATGTGGCAGACAGCAGGCGGTAGTGTCTAAAGGTCATCTCTCCGATTTTCTATCCGTAAAACATGGAGCCCACAAGGTTCGGTCTTAGGACCTCTTTTGTTTATTATTTATGTCAACGATCTGCCTAAACTCATATCTTCGTACAAAACCATACAATTCGCAGATGATACGACATACGTTATGTCAGTAAAAAATAATGATGATTTAAAAATGTCTCATGAGGAAGTTTTTACTAAATCTAGCTCATGGTTTGCTGCAAACAAACTAAAACTTAACTCTGATAAAACGCAAAATTTGGTTATATCTGCAAGTAATTTATACAATGATCTAGTTAACAAAGAGGCTGTTAAACTATTGGAAATAGGCGAGCGGTTTACCCCTCAAAATACGCTTAGAAACAGAATATACCGACTAAAATTCTTTTTGCATTTCTAATGCACCAAACCTTTTTTATTCGATTCTATATATTTTTCCAAGATGAAATGTATTTTTTTTTAAATTTTTACAAGTGTATTTGTCATTTGTCAAGTGGCAATTGTTATTAACAAATAACTTACACAAAAAAGCAATTTTACCGAATTGCTTCGGAATCAATTTTTTTAGGTGTATCTCATCAAAATAAACACTTTTTCTCTCCTGATAATTTTTCGAAAAATGCTTCCTTTTCGAGTTATTTGCATTTTTTTGTTGAAAAAATGCCTTAATTAGTGATTTTTGGGATTTTTTTTCTAAAAAACTACTAAATGAATTGCAATTCTACAAATAGCTTTATAATCTTTAAACCGTCGAGTACAAGTTAGAATATTTTGACAAGGATAATTTTTTTCTATCTTGCTAAAAACGTGGACCCAAATATTTCGAATACGCCTTTCGAGCAGTCTACCGCTAAGTGTGTACAGCAGATGCGGCGATACAGGCGTGCGGCGCGTAGAAATATTTGTTTAATTTTAAAAAATTAATTCAATAGAAATATTACGTACAATTTATTAAAAAAAAAAGATATTTCTAATTATTTTTATATAGACATTATAATTAAAACAATTAAAACTAATTTTTTACAATGCTATAATAATGTAATTTTTCTTTTAATATATATTATTGAATGTTTTATTACAGTGAATTACATTAAGCAATATATAATTAATTTTCATTGAAAAATATAATCAAATTAAAATATAATATTAATTATACATCGTTGTCATTGTCAATAATTTGAAAATTTTCGTCAACAGCAACAGGATTTCCATCTAATAAGCTGATTTCATTGCCTTCAATAGAGTCGTCTTTAACATTTTTACAATTCTCTGGTGTACATGCACATACTGAGCAGCATTCTAAATTATAGGAAATACAATTACAATTTTTCGTAGAACATTTTCCGATACATGAGCAGAAATACTTTTGTAACATATCTAAACTAGTTTCGCATTCAAAATAATTAAAATCGAAACAATTATTTTCCAATGTCCAACCATGGGTTAATGGATCAAGAGATGAAATAATATTGTTTTTTGCTTGAATCCATTCATTTATTTGCCACTTTGCTCTTAAGTAATGTTATAATAATGCTGGTTTCGAAGGTGGTAATTTTTCATTAGATGCATTTTTTTAATGCAATATTATATCTTAATTCATTTATGGATTCATGATATTTTTTAAATTTATTTTGAGGGTCATACAGTTTAGATAAAAATAGAGTCAAAACTGTAAGTCCTTCATCTAAAGGTAAAGTAGGCAAATTTCTTAATTTTTCCAATTGACTATCAGTTAATTTCTGCAAAGCTTTATAAGCCTTCTTTTTTCCCATAATATAAAATGAACTTGTGGTATCACAACCTGTTATAGAATGCATTATTAGGATACGGTTGCACATTATTGTTCCAATTTCTTTTGCAATTTGATGTACAGGTATATATCGAGAACGATCCACATTTTTTACAATATTTTCTGTGTGAAACCATAAAAGTGGTTCACTTGTGAAATCATGATAATGAGATAAAAGTAAAATAAATATATCTGTGTCTGGAGATTTAACAATAATTTGAATTTTTTATCCAAATGCTGCTGTTGTAATTTAAAAGCGTGAAAAATAATAGTATCTACTTCTAAGTGATTACATTCTAAATTTGAATCATAATACTGATTATTTTCTATCACATATGCTCTACTTCGAGGTTCGAAAGCACCAGAAATAATCAACTTTTTATTGCTTTCTATTGGTAAATGAATATTTTTTTTTATATAATTTCCAATGAATTCAACTAAATTCGATATACTATAACACACTTAGCGGTAGACTGCTCGAAAGGCATATTCGAAATATTTGGGTCCACGTTTTTAGCAAGATAGAAAAAAATTATCCTTGTCAAAATATTCTAACTTGTACTCTACGGTTTAAAGATTATAAAGCTATTTGTAGAATTTCAATTCATTTAGTAGTTTTTTAGAAAAAAAATCCCAAAAATCACTAATTAAGGCATTTTTTCAACAAAAAAATGCAAATAACTCGAAAAGGAAGTATTTTTCGAAAAATTATCAAGAGAGAAAAAGTGTTTATTTTGATGAGATACAGCTAAAAAATTGATTCCGAAGCAATTCGGTAAAATTGCTTTTTTGTATAAGTTATTTGTTAATAACAATTGCCGGCCCACTTGTAAAAATTTAAAAAAAATACATTTCATTTGGGGAAAAATATATAGAATCGAATAAAAAAGGTTTGGTGCATTAGAAATGCAAAAAGAATTTTAGTCGGTTGATGCTCTGCTTATAGGGGTAAACCGCTCGCCTAAAATAACCATAGATAATCGACTCAATTAGTCCGCTCATATCTCACATCTTAAGAAACAGCTATCAAGTTCATTATTTGTTATTCGCAACTAGCAAGGGTTGTTAACTTTGAAACATTAAAAATGACATATTTTGTTTTATTCCACTCTCACCTAAACTATGGTGTAATTATATGGGGCAATTCAATAAATGCACTTCAAATTTTTAGAATACAAAAGAAAGCTGTCAGGATTTTAGCAGGGGTTAGTTATTTAGAGCACTGCCGACCTTTCTTTATCAAATTCAAAATTATGCCGTTACCTACTATGTTGATATTTTAAGTTTTAACTGAAATTCACAGAAAACGTGCCCATTAAATAAAGCAGTCTGATGTCCATGTTCACAATACGCGAAACTGTCACTACCTACGAACAAATCGCTGTAGATTAAGTCTTTCAGAAAAAAATAGTCTTAATTATAACTATTACAATATTTTACCAAAAAGTATTAAACAGCTAAATTGTAATAGTTTCGATAAAGTTATAAAAAAATATCTTCTAAAACATTGTTTTTACTGCTCAGAAGAATATATGACTCATTGCAGAACATCCACTGAACTGCTTACCGTAACTTTGCCATAAATAACTTTCTGTTTCATATGTGTTCTTGTTTGTATTATTTAAGTTACGTTTTATATTCCTTTTTTAATACTATGTATGTTTTTTTTTGACTAGCTACAAACAATATTTGTATATGATATGTAGTTAAATAAATACTCTACTCTACTAGTTTTCTATTGCCTTTGTTTAAACTTGAATATTCCCACAAAATATTCCAGTAAAGTCGTTTCTGGTGATAACTTTTTAGTTATAATATGACAGTGGTGCGTTATGTTAGAAACTTGACCAACGTGACTGAGTTTTTTCAAGTTTTTCTGTGTGGTGTAGGACATTTTTTTCGATCTGAATTTTCCTTGTAGTATAGAAACAAATTTAAAACAGATAATATGGTAGGTAATATGTACGCGGTTCTGGATATTTGCAACAAATACTGCACAAAACTATATAAACTAGAATCGTCTCATATTAACGATATTCTTATTTTTTGTGTGCTGTACTAATATTGTTTCCTTGATCACTTGAAGCCTTCCAAGTACATAGTCTGCGTTTTGGTGGACAAAACCATGTATTTAAAATTACAAATTTTTCCTCTTAGCAGAACTGCACTAACCGTTCTTCTATATCATTTCGTTCTTATAGACCGAACTTCCAGTAATACTAAGAGTACTTTCTAAAGCGAAAAAATTTGTAAAAACAAAATTGTAGGAAATTATATTTACAACAATTTCCCTTCCTACCATGTTTGTCGAAAAATTGAAAATTACGGAGATATTAAGCAAAAATGGTTCTTGTTTTGATTTTAAAATTCAAGATAGCGGCTACCGCAATGGCTCGATTCAGTTGCGATTATAAATTTACACTATTATTGAACCCCCCAAAGGTTAAAATAATAAAATTTGAAGCAGCTCGCCATACAAGGTTAGGCCTTTTTTTCGTCTAACCCGACTGGACTAAAAAAGATTTTTTAAATAACTGAACTTTAAATATGTGCTCCGAGTACATAACTTCTTATAATTATATCGAAATATTACTTAAAATACCTTCGTAGACGTTTGTTTAGTTAAAAAATGAAATGTTATGAAAATATCAATAAAAATATTAAACTCCGTATATCATACATAAAACAACCTGTTAAAACAAAACGATTGTAGAAACATTTAGTAACAACATCCTAATTACTCTAGTGATTAAAAATAAACTACATATTGCGTGCAAATATGCAAATACACACGAATATTTCAATTACCAGAATAACCCAAGTTTGAAACTCTCGCCAAACAAACATATTTGACTATACATTATTTTGATTCACTGTTGTATTTGATATGATTGAAGTACACATAGACTAGCATTTAATTATTTGACGTATTTGTTGCCGAAAATCGACTATGAACAAACGAATGGTTGATGCACAAAGGTACTAAAGAGACTATAATATTCCATAATTTAACATAAAAATGAGGATTAGATATAACGTTATAACAATTAGATATAACAAAGATGAACGGTACCCAATAACAGTTCCCATAAGACTTTTTTGCATAACTACTTTCATGAGATACCTCATAATAAGGTTCAAGAGGTCGCCCAGGTGAAAAGTTGTTTCAATTTGTTTAAACAAGTTTTTAAACAAATAATTTAAAACTGAGAAAAACGCAAAATTACGATCTTCAAGGCTCAAAAACACAAGTAAAAAATATTATTTTTGAAGTAGTATTAGTATTTAGAAGTAGTCTATAAAATACTTGCAAAGATTAATAAAATATGATAACAAAGTGATTGGAGAATACCAGGGAGGTTTTAGATCAGAAAGAATAACTACTGATCAAATAAGTATGTTAAAATAATAGCTACGAACAAAACTGTTTATCGATTTTAAACAGCCATATGAATATGACTATATATCTCTAAATCGAAAGATGCCATAATATGAGGCCATGAGAATATTAGAAATACCAGAAAAACTTATAAGGCTAGTGAGAATGACGCTTAGGAACACGATAAATAGGGTAACAATAGCAGGAAGCTTTTCAAGACAGTTCACAGTGAATAGAGGTTTTAAACTAGGGGATCCGCTATCAACGAATTTATTTAACCTAGTATTAGAACAAATCGTAAGACGATCATATATAAGCATAAACAGGACTATTTTCAATAGCAGGTAAGAGTGCATAGCGTACGCGTATGTGGTGATACTAGCGAGAACAAAAAAAAACATTTAGAAAAAGTTTTCCAGAAATTTGAAGAAAAAGCGAAAAGATACGGATTAATAATAAACCAAACAAAAACGCAATATATGGAAATAAGAGGAGACATAACAAATAATAACAAATATATCAAAATAAAAGGAGCAGAGACTGTCTATAGTTTTGAAAAAGTGTCAGAATTTGAATAGTTAGGAGTAACCATACACGGGAAAAGAACAAAAAGAGATAGACAAAATATTATTGAAGGGAAGCAGAGCGATAGGGTCACTAAATAAACTACTAAAAGAAAAAAATGTGTCAAGAACAGTTAAACTGCGAGTCTACGAGACAATAATCAGACCCACAGTAATGTATGCCAGTGAAACGTGGATTATGAAGCAGCAGGAAGAAAAGAAAGTGGAGATCTGGAAAAGAAAGGTGAGAAAACTCTTAGGAGTAAAAAAGATGCAAGAGAATATTTGGAGAAGAGGAACGAATAAATAAATAATGAGGATGTATGGAAAACCAGCAATTGGGGCAAAATTACGAGCCCAAAGAGCTAGATGGTTTGGTCACATTATACCAATGCTAGAAAATCGAAATGTTAAAACAATACTGAACATTACTATATATTTATATATATTTCTCATTTCCTCTCTAGGATAATGGTATCGGTATACTTGTCCTCTACTGGTCTAGTACATAGTGGGTATATATATTATTTCCCAAAAAAAACTTCTCTTCGTTTTCCATCAGCGTTCTCCACATTTAAAAGTTTATTCGTTTATCCATCGAGTCTTGGGGCTTTTCTGTTTTTTCATTTACATGTGTTCCTTAGTCGATTTTTGAGATTTATATTTTCATTTCAATGTTTGATTCATCTTCATTTTGTGTTTGTTTTTCTTTCGTTATAATAATAATAATCTCCCTTGTACAATTAATTCTTTTATATATTTAGTCCATTGTTCTGTTTCTATTTTACTTAAACTTCTATATTCGTTAACAGGTTTTTTCTACCTTTTTAGGCTTTACAAACTTTTCTTTATGCCCTATATAAGTTGTGTTTTAGTGTGATAGTGGTATTTTCTTTTCCTTGATTTCCTCTTTTAATCTGAATAACCAGAATCTACTGCATTCTGCAGAGAAATTTCTTATGTAATTGGTTTCATTTAACATAACTAAAACCGATTCTTTGGTTTTTCTATTTTTACCACCTGTTCAGGGGCGGATTAAGGCCTAGGCACCCTAGGCACGTGCCTAGGGCCCGTAATTTTTGGGGCCCGAAAACTAAGTTTTTAATTTTTAAATTTTTTAATTAATTATGCAAGTGGAATGCATTAAAAACACTTCAGCATTAAATCTATTTGTGACACCAAGTGGTCTTCTCGTTCCGATGTTGTGAAATCCTTAAAGGAAAATTATGAAGACATTAAACATTGTTTATATCATTTTTTCTTAAACAAAGATGAAAAACCTTTAACAAGGTCCGAAGCTGATGGTTTACATAAAAAAAAAACTGGTGTGGCAGTCGAGTGGGACGGCCGGTAGAAGTTATATTTGTATACACGCGTTCGCCGTTACAAATTTTTATGGGAGTCAATCTGCACAATCATTACATATGTAATGCTATAGGTAAGAGAAAGCAGAAAGAGAAACAGAATTAGGTATATATGAAAGGAGTTGAATGCAAAAAAAATTTTTTACGCCTACTCTGCAGTAAAATTCATTGTTCATTGTGTTATTAATATAAAAATACAATACAATACACTGCAACATAATTCATTATAATATTACAATACAAATTAAAATGCAATAGTCATAAGTATTTAAAAATGACAATATACATAACTTACTTACGCATATGTTTAATATACTCATATAACTTCGTGGCCACAACGTGGGATCCGAACAACTAGTCCACTAGACGATCACGGCTAAATAGGCAATGTGTATTACGATTATAGTTCGAATATTTTAAAACTCTACCCTAAGATTCCATTAAAACAAATTTAGGTCAGTTGTTTACAACAGAAACAATGTACTTAATATTAATTTAATATAAAATTTTATATAAATAAGTACACTAATAATTAAAAATAAAGTAATCAATCAGTGGAAATAATAACTACTACAATAATAAGAACGCGCGTCTAGAAGTATAACTTCAAAAACCATCAACTCGAATTATGTTGTATATTTTCATTTTATTTTAAAATTTAGCATTTTTGCGTATATTACATATATTTAATAAAATTAACGTGGGGTTTTTAAATATTTCAAAAATAAAAAAGGAAATTCATATTGGGATTCGAACTCACATACACCAGCGTATGAACCAAACACGTAAAATATTTGCCAATTAGACATGACACAAACGTATTTCAAAATTGACAGGTCTCGGTCATACAGTGATTTATTGAGATTATTATTTTGAAATACAAAAGTCTAAAATAATTCTGTCTCTCTCTTACTCATTATATTACATATGTAATGATTTCACCGATTCACACCCGTACAAATTTCCAACGTGGAGCGCGCGTATAGAAGTATAACTTTAAAAAACTTGATACATTTGAGTATGTACTGTTACTTACTATATGGAAAAAGATTTGAGGGATAATAAATGCTTCAAATTAGACTCTTTGACAAAAAGTCAAATACATAAATACAGCAGTTTTAATATATAATTCATTGATAGATTTCATACAAACTATTAGAGATGATTTTGACGATTATGCTTCTTAATACTATTAAAAGCTGTTCTGCTCGCACGTACTGCTTCGTTACACTCCGAATTCCACCAAGGTACAGACATGATTTTTATTGGGCTTTGTTTAGCGATGAAGAGCTCCGCACTCTGCAAGGTTACAGTATTAAAAACACTTAAAGTATCATTTATATAATCATTCAGTATGAGATTCTCTAAAGCCTTACCTATATCATTTTCAAAATCGATCCACTTAGCAGAATTTGTATTCCATTTTGGCAAGACAGATATGGGGCAAAGCTAACCTAAGAGATTCTCAATGGTAATAGGGGATGGTCACTACCATAAGTACATTTGAGAACAGTCCAAGAGAGACGTGGATCCAGACCCATATCACACAAGCTTAAATCTGTCATGGAGGATTCTTCAATACAGTTGTAGATATCAATTTTTTTACACAAAATCTTAATTAAACTTAAAATAGGTATTGTCAGAACATAAAACCAATATCTCCATTAAAGCTGATATTCTAAAAAATTTACTAAAATATTGCTTGGAAATCATTCAACATTTGATAATTTATTAAAAATTTTTTTATGTTTTTTATAAATATGTCATTATTATTTGCAAATGGTTTTATAATATATAATAAAAATGTTAAAATTTTACTATAACGACAACTAATAGTACCTACAATACATCTGTATGTAAAAGACTCTGGTATTTTATATGAAAAAGCTTGAGATTACCCTAGAAATGTTTTCACCCAGCAAATGCCAATTGGACATCGAAACTGAACAAGCCATAACTTTTACCACCGACGGACAAAATCAAGCGTTGAGTGCTCTGAAGGCACGGAAGGCTACTAGACTTAATGGGATACCATTAGAAATAATGGAATGCATCAGAAGTCTTGATCTTGCATGGTTTTTAAAATATACGAATGCGCTGCTTGTGTTACAGTGATTGCATGCTTGAAATACAAGTACTACTGTTTTTCCTTCTGTTGTGTGTTAGTAAACTATATGAAAAGTCTGCTTGGACGTTGCGCGCGCAACACTTGGAAGCTACTTCGTGTCACCTGTTCATCCAAGTACACTTGTATCAACAGTTTCAATTCAAGTTAAGTAGGACGCTGGCCAAGTTCCTTGGATCCAAGTAGTGTGGTATTGTAAAATTAAAATGACGTCAGTGTCGAAAAATTGAAAACAAGAAGTAAAAACAAAAAGAAAATCTGAAAGAGAAAGTGTTAGATGCATAGAGTTATACGAAGCTGAGGAAGCATTATGGAATGTACGGATAAAGGAATACAAAAACAAGGATGCTATAAGTGTATAAAATAATATTTTTCTTTTTTATTCCTTTTTTCTGGATTTCAAGCTCGTGTATTAACATATCAGCAATCACTAGACCACCTTCCACCATCACTTCCGCCATCTTTACAATGGTTATTTGACATCCAAGTAATTTAACCGTGGCAACCAACTTAATAAAAGTACACTTGTACTAGTCCACTTGGTCCAAGATGGAATCCAAGCATTCTTGGATCGTGTCAACCCTCCTTAATAAGGCAAAAAGCACGGCCTGATAAAGAACAGGAGCATGGTTTAAGCAGTCATGACATTTTTCCAGTAATTGCCTAGGTTGAGCCCTGATCACAAATGGGCGATCCAACTGCTGTTTTCGTAAATAATAAATTATTAATATTTCGTCACATATGAGAAAAGAAATATGCGCAAGACAGATAACATAAATAAGTGGGTACAAGATCAAAAATGCATTAGAAAAAATAATTAAATAGGAGAAAATAGAAAACTCAAAAAAGGTCGATATAATGTCGAAAAACAAAAAAAAAGAAATCTTCTGGAATGATAATACCTTAATAGAAGAAAAAAAACTAGCAATAAGCTTATTTAAAATTAGAGTAAAAAGAGAAAGAACAAGGTTTTTAAAATTATATTGACACAATTAATAAAAAAAGTTTACTTTAACTTTGAAAATAATTTTGTGGCTTTGTTAAAATTTTTCAGATATCCTATATTTTTGTCATAGCAATAATTCTCTGGTGAATTCCTTAAGAAAATTTATGATGATTACGGTGGGAGGAACAAGGAAGTTGAAATATTAGAATGCGACGACACTAAGGCGGGACGAAGGTACTTCGTTTAAGCTGTACGAAATAAAATGATAGGATTCAGTAACGTACCCATACAAAATTCTTTATTTATTGATAAAACTAAGCTACAAAAAACTGCTTCTTTAAATATAAGTAGCGCAAGTATTATACAAAAAAATTAAATGGTAGGATTTAAAAAACGATATTTTATTTTTTATCCCTAGAATACGGAACCGTTTATGCCAGGCGTAAATACGAAACTATCGCACATTTTACTACTCTATAGAAAAGAGGCTATATTTTTTATTTTGAATTTTTTATTCCCTACATAAAAAAATTAAGATTCTCAGTATAAAAACAAAAGCATAAAATTATGAAACAAACATATTTTGGTATTTTTAGAAACATAGGGTAAACATATCTCATCGGTGTTCTCCGCAAATTGGCTTCTTGCATTCCTTGCACTAGTTGGTGGCCATGCGCCTTTTTTTGCATGGACAGTAGAAACAAGTCTTCCTCTTATTTTCCTGGGTCATATTTGGATCATCTACTGTAGTTATGTTGAGGATTTCAGCTATGTCTTAACGAATATTTCGACGTAAACCTGTGGTGTTATATTTGTTTAGCATCCATGGTTTTGCAAGACAAAGACTTAACTTAATTATATATTGATATCTGGAGATAGGGTTTTCGCTTCTCTTAAAGATATTAAAATTATAAATGCGAGAGCCAATGCTGGCCATATTTTTTATCATTCCATAGAATATGCATTATGGGCATCTTCGTGTTATTCTGCTGGAACTTATATTGAACACATTTGATCAAAGGTATTTACACTTGCTTTGGTTTCACTATAGTTATAAAATATGGATGGCTTGCCGGTTTCTTCTATGATTTTTGCTTTCTCATGCATTGTTGAAAGTAACAAAACCACTTTGTTTCTCTTTAGCATATAAGATACTAACGTCTCATTTCGATCGAAACAAAACACTGACGTATTACAGTTACGATCATTTACTTTCAAGAACTTCTTTTTATTCTTTAGCAGCCGATGAAAAACAAATTTAAACGAAAATAGTCAAGTAGGACCTAAAAGAAACCGATGGAACACCCCAAGACCATCTGCGTGGAAAAGACGTGTTGAAAAAAGCAAACGAATTGAAGAAAAACCCTACAAAAGTATCACTGGTAGAATGCTAGCTCATAAAATTCCGAAGACGGTTGATTGCTGTAAATGTCGATTTAAGTACCAAAATAACATTTCTGAAGAGAACCGTAAGTTGCTTTGCCAAACTTATGCGATGTTATCATTTCAAAGATAGAAAAATTTTATATTATTGAATGTGCTTTCAAATGAAGTAAAGAGTCGCTGGCCGAGAAAAGGAGAAAATAGCAAAATGATATCCAACGCAAAATCCTACTTTTTTACAAGTATGGGAAAGAAAATTCAAGTGTGTCAGAAATTTTTTTGTAAAACATTGTCTATTTCCAATATGCCTATAATTAACGCCTTTAAACAGCAAAATAATTGGCAAATATAGTGGAATAGATAGAAGGGGCCGTAAGGTTCCTGGCAATAAAACTTCAGAGGAAACGAGAATAAGCTAAAAAACACATTGAAAGCTTCCCTGTTGTAGAAAGTCACTACACTAGAAAGTCTTCAAAAAGACTTTATTTATATTGCAATCTCAATATTAAAAAAATGCACGACCTGTTCCTGGAAAAGTGTAAAGAGGACAATTTGCTAAGCTTAAGTCAGAAAACTTATAGGGGAATCTTTTGCAAAGAATACAATATATCATTTTTCAAACCTAAGAAAGACCAATGTTTGACCTGTAAGGAATACCAAAGCATCGCAACAAGAAAAGTCATTTAGACAGAAAAGATGCTGCTATGAATGAAAAAAATTCAGACCAAGAAATAGCGCAAAATAAGAAAAAATTTAAATCAATTACATGTCGCACGTTGAAAACAAAAGTGACACTATACGAAATTTTTAATTTTTCACCTTTTTGTACATTCAAGTTCTACATCAAAAGCGTCACTAAACGCACTATTTTATTTGCCTGTAGTCCCCCTAATTTTCACTAGATGGCGCCAATGTCACTTTTGCCTAACGACAATTTCAGCTGTTCTGTCACTGAAATAATGACACTATACCAGTTGTAACCAAAATGTTTTCGAGTACGCACGGCGCTCTTAGTGAAAAAGTGTCATTTTGTGGTTAATGCCAGTGTATTATTTCCAGTAGTTCGAGAATCTCAAGTAAGTAGAATATGTAAAGTGACACTTTTTGTTTATTGACATTTTTTCCAAATGAATATTAAAATTTCTATTAAGAATGGTATTACAATGGTGACACTATTTGTTTAGTGTCACCATTGTATTACCATTGTAATGTTTAATGTTTAATTTAATGTTTATTGTCACCATTTTTTAAATAAATTGTAATTAATATAGTTAAAAAATGATAATTATTAGATGTCATGTTTTGTTTGGTGTCCTTATTGAAATACATGAACAAACAAAATTTTCTTTTGAGACATTTGAACACGTCATCAGAACGTTTGTGATATTTAAAGTAGTGAATTGAATTTTCGTAATAATTTTTTCATTGATACATTTTGACGCAGGGGGAATATTAGTTAATAAATTTTGTAGGTTTACAATATGAACAGAGGACAAAAAATATTGGCGTTGGCACAAAACATTGAAAACAAAGAAAATGTTAACAAATCTGAAGAAGAGACTAAGATAACAAACATGAGTAGAACACTGTTTCCAGTCTCATCATCTAGTTCCTCCTCATCGTCTAGTTCATCCTCGTCGTGTAGTTCCTGCTTATCGACTTCAAGTTCTAGTTCTTTGCCTCCTGCATTAGAAACAAATCTACAATCTCCGGTTAGAGAGTCGACTGCATGTCCAGCAAATGGTAAGAAATTATTATTTTAATCGACATCTCCGATGTGAATTTTTAAAATTGTTTCCAGAGTCGTATTTGCCTCCTTTGCCTCCTGCATTAGAAACAAATCTACAATATCCGGTTAGAGAGTCGACTGCATGTCCAATAAATGGTAAGAAAATATTATTTTAATCGACACCCCCGATGTGAATTTTTAAAATTGTTTCCAGAGTCGTATTCATTTTTTTAAAACAAGCTGGACCTATTTTCAATAAAATCTATCTATTCTTATTTTATTATTTCCAGATACCAACAATGATGAAGATAAAGAAAGTAACAGTGAGTTTTTATCAGTTTCCGACTATGATAGAACATATCAACCTCCTACTAAACAAGCGCGTCGAAGATTATCAGCTAGCATATACCCGGATCTCGAAAAAAATCTGCAAACACGGGGAGAAATTCAGAAATACGTATCGGTATCAAAATCAAATCGAATTATTGAATCTCGCAAAATGGGACCGACCTGTGGAAACCATTGCGGATTAAAATGCAGGAAAAAAATATCACAAGAAGCTCATCAACGGCTATTTAAAGGGTATTGGGGAATGGGATCGCTTGAACGCCAAAGAGAGTTTATTGTGCAAAGTATGACAGAAATAGTTCCTGAATACCAGTATAAAAAAAGCGGATTCAAACAGAAAGTACAAGCATTCCTTCACTTTTGAGTTGGATAATGCCAAAGTTAAGGTTTGTAAAATTGTTTTTAAAAATACCTTAGGAATAAGTAATAGACCTATAAGAACAGTGATTAGTAAAATGGACAACAAGGGAATCTTGTTAGAAGAAGACAGAGGGAAGCACAAAAAACATAAAAAAATATCTGACGAGCTGACAGACGGCGTAAAAGACCATATAAATAGCATTCCCCGTATAGAGAGTCATTTTTAAAAAAAAACAAACATCTAGGGAGTATATTGATGGTGGAAAGAATTTAATAGATTTGTATAACGATTACAAAGAACAATTTACAGTTCGTAAAGCTACATACCTATCGAAAAGTTTTTAATTCTTATTTTAATATCAGTTTCTTTGTGCCGAAAAAAGATCAATACACGGCGTATAAAGTGACGGAAGGAGAAAAAAAAGAAGGAGCTACTAGAGGAATACAATCGAGATTTACAAGAAAAAGACAAAAGTAGAGAAGAAAAGCTGAAAGACAAAAGTTGATTTCTGAAGAGTTTGTTGTAGCTTGCTATGATTTGCAGGCGGTTATGATTATACCTAATGGAGAAGCGTCGACATTCTACTATAAATCGAAAATTAATTGTTCAAACTTTACGATATGCGAATTAGGTGTAGATCATACAGAATGTTATTTTTGGGACGAGTCCGACCGTCAGCGTGGAGCGAATGAGATTGGCACCTGCGTTTTACGTTTTCTTTAAAAAAAGTCAGCAGGAAGTGATTTAGATATGGATGTAATTTTCTATTCTGATAATTGCTGTGGTCAGCAGAAAACCAGTATATTATTGGAATATATATTTACGCAGTTAAGAATCTAAAGTTTAAATCAATTACCCACAAATTTTTAATTAGGGAGCATACCCAAAATGAAGGGGATGCTGCACATTCAATAATTGAGAAAGAGATTAAAAAGACATTACGGTCTGGTCCCATTTATGTCCCGGCACCATATGTAACTGCTATAAGAAATGCAAAGAAACGTGGAGATTTTATTCATATTAAAAATTTAGCAAGCGTAGCAATAAAACGGAATGTTAAAGGAGAAGCAGTAAAGTTATCAGATATTAAAGTTATAAAAATTGAAAAAAACGATAATAATGATATCCAAATATTTTACAAAACATCCTATTTTGACGACTATAAAGAAATTGCTCCACGGCGAACTTTCACCGTATTTGTGACCAGCAAAAATTAAGTCCGTTATATTTTAATAAAATTGAAATATCAGAACGCAAGAAAAATGATATCCAAAGCCTTATTACCGCCAATCTCATTCCTCAATTTTATCATTCCTATTATAATTACATTTTAAAAGAATAAGATAATTAAACTTATTGTGAAAACAATATTTCTTAGAATTTTAATTTTCTGTTTGTTAACCACTTCTGTTCACAATTTAGTAGTTTGGTTTATAATTTGTTCTATTAAAAATTAAAAAAAAAAACGTTTCTTTAACTTTTATTTTACAGTGTACTCCTCAAAATAAATAAGCAAAAAATGTCACAATTAGCAAATATTTTCCAAATCATGCAAAACAAAAATGACACTAAAAACAAAAATCAGTTTTAGCTTAGCTTGTGACATATTATGTCAGAATATTACACTAGGTGATGTATTTAGCCATTAAATACATTGCAAATCAAGACTAATATTAGGAAAAAAAAACTGCCATATATTGTTAAAAAAACAAAATTATCTTATCTTATCTTATTAATTTTATCCCCGAAATTAAAAAATGCTCTACTGTAAAATTGTAAATTTGGCATAGTGTCACTTTTGTTTTCAACGTGCGATGTGATATGCAAAGCGTTTTATAAATTCCATGATCGCAGGAAAGTCTTTTGTATTATTTGAGAAAGCTAAACCTTTATAATTTTACAATTTACTGATCTGCTCCAGCAAATGAGGCATTTTGTTATTTTTGGAAAGAAGTCAATGGTAAGCGTGGAAGCGGTGAAGTTGGTAACTTGCCTTTGAATGTATATTACCTGGTATAGAACATTTAACTATTTTTTCAGATACGTGTGGAGGACAGAATAGAAATATTTAAGTATCCGCTCTGCTTTTACATATTGTTAAAAATCATTCAAGTCTTCAGATAATCAAGCAAAAGTTCATGGAAAGTGGACACTTCTATATGGATGTAGATTCCATGCACGGCACTATTGAAAGTTTCAAAAAAAATGTGAAGATTTTTGGTGTTCACGAATGTGAAAATGTCTTTAAAATGGCCAGAACAATGGAAATAAATCTTCCTATAATACTCGTAAAGTTAATCATAACGAATTCTTAGATTTAAAAAAGCTTGCGCAATTTACTATTGTTAATAAGAATAAGAAAGATGATCAAAAAGGACAAACGGTCAACTGGTTAAAGGTGAAGTGTTTTAAATATGAAAAACAGTTTCCGAACATTCTACACTATAAGTTTGATTTTAACGATGAATATGAAAATATTATTATTAGTTTTGTACGTCGTGCTTCTAACAGAAAAGGCAAAGAGAATAATAATGAGAACTTGGTTATTCCTCAATTATATTCCAAACAGCTTCTAATTTCGGATACAAAGAAAAAAGATTTGATAAAGTTTTGTGAAAAAAATATAGTTCCTCAAGCGCTCCATACCTGGTTCAAGAATCTACCAAGTTCTTCTTCTGTTCGGGACCAAAGAGCGAAGCCAGCTGAAAAAGACTCTGACGAAGAAGACATTGAAAATTAAAAGCATACACGTTTTGTTTCGTTAAACCTGTTTTTTTATTATGTTAATATTCTTGTTTTATGGAAATTGACATGAAAAAAGTAAATTACTGATTATTGTATTATTTACAATGTGATCGAAGCCTGCAATAATCGTATGACAGTAAGTAAATAAAAAAATATACAAAAAGAGAAATCAAACGATTTCTTCCTGACGAAACCGAATTCAAATTTTTACCACTGTGCTTTCTAAAACTTGTAAAGCAAACAGCTTGATAAATTACTCGGCAAGGAAGTCTAAAATTGCATTCCACGTATACTATATACGGACGTAACTACGCCATCTAAAAACAAAAAAAGAAATCAAACGATTTCTACCTAAAAACTTAAATTCGGTTTCACCAGGTAGAAATCGTTTGATTTCTCTTTTTGTTTTTAGATGGAGTAGTTACGTCCGTATATAGTTATTTTGATAACTATTGTCTAGGACGGCAAAGATTTTTGTTTTGGTTCAGAGGAGACCTAAAGAGGTCGAAATACGTCTAAGCGGCTTGTCGCTGCCCTGTATCGAAACAAAAATCTAATACCGTCATTACTTTTTATTACTTTACTCCGTTTGGAGGAGTACCAGAAACTGAATTCACTACGAATTTTGACCATGATGAACGGCATGTAGAATGCAATTTTAGATTCCCTTGCCGAGTAATTTATCAAGCTGTTTGCTTTGCAAGTTTTAGAAGGCACAGTGGTAAAAATTTGAATTCGGTTTCGCCAGGTAGAAATCGTTTGATTTCTCTTTTTGTTTTTAGATGGCGTAGGTACGTCCGTATATAGTTATATTGATAACTATTGTCTAGGACGGGAAAGATTTTTGTTTTGGTTCAGAGCTGTGGCTATACCGTTCTGAGGAGAATTAAAGAGGTCGAAATACATATAAGCGGCTTGTCGCTGCCTTGTATCGAAACAAAAATCTAATACCGTCATTATGTTTTAAAAAAATATACGTTTGTCATAATTTGATAGCAAAATTAAACAAGCAAAACATACTAACTTAAATGCTACATGTAAAAAACATTAAGTCAACGTATTCAAATCTAAAATTAAAAAAAAATTAGTAATTTGATATTATATAATTTACTTCTCGTAGTCAGTAATGATTATTAATAATTTATGAAAACATTCGTATAATTAAAAAACAACGAATAAAAGTTTTAAATGTGAAAACTGATCCAATTGTTTTTAAACAAATTTAAAACACGATTATCTCAAAACTATGTTTTTTTACTTAGTGTGTTTCGCTTGTAAGCCTTGTCATATGTCTCGCTTGTAATATGTCTGCAACGTATTCTGCAATTTTTCGATCACGTGGTTCACAGAGGTGACGATAGTTTGGAGAGATTAATTGTTTCTGGAAACGTTCCGGGAAGAAGATCAAGAGGACGATCACCAACTAGATGGTCCGACCAAATTAAGAATTCAGCTGGAAACTCATTTTGCGAAGCTCTCAGAGCGGCTGAAGATAGAGACCAATGGAGAAACATTTTTAGGAATATTTGGAGAAATCACAGTACTCAGTAATGGGAAAACGACAAGAGAGAGATATACAAATTTTATGCTTTTTTGCACAAATACATAAAAAAATTAAAATTAGGTTATTTCTTGATAACGAGCAAAAATGAACAAAATTAACAAAACTCGCCAATAGTGGCACTTTGTAAGAATATAAACTAAAATAAATGAAGACACAAGTGCATAAAGGATCTATGTAACATTTTTAAAAAAAAAATCAGTTTTTAGGCTCAGTAGGTCTGTTTAAACCCCTAAATTTGCTTCATAAGATTTATTTGGCTTAAAAACGTTTAGCAACGATTTATTTAGGGGATAAAGGATCTATGTACCAAGCAATATTTTATTACAAAAGTGCATAAAAGATCCATGTGCTCAATATTGTACATAGATCTTTTATGTCTGACCAAACGGATTGCTGTTGTCATGTCATGTTACATAGATCCCTAAAGTTAGGTTATGTTGTTCTTTACATCTAAAATCGTACTGTGTACTTTTATAGTGAAAATAGTGAAATAAGTTGCGAAAATGTCAGCAAGAAGTAGACTTTTACTTAATCTGGGACAAAAACAGTATGAAGGTATGTTGAATTAATAATAAATCTTGTTTTTTACTAAAATATGCTTCTTAATATTAATTTGAGGTTAAGAGTTTACCGGAACGGTAACAAAATACCTGCATAAAACTTGTTTTGAGCAATGTTTTTATTATTTAAACATTGTAGAACAACTTGATCAGATAAAAAGAGATTAAGCATAACTTTATTGTCGTAGATATTGCCGAAACTTTACCTGAACAAGATAAAACTCCACCAAGAATCGAGAATATCCTGCATGAAAAGCAGATATCTTCACCGGAGTTGCAAGATACATTTAACGGTAAATATTCATTCTAAAATTAAATTGTTTAAAGGTTTTGGTCTACAGATAAAAATTATAAAGTAAACTACCTACCCTACATGTTTAAACAAAATTTTAAATTGTAGATTCTATATCTGAAGATGAAGTAATTTCTCCAGAATATACTTCAGACGACTACAATCCAGATAGTACTGATTCGAGCGAAAGTTTTGAAGATTCTCATTGTGAGGATGAAAGTCATCCCGTATCAGTACCACATGTCACAGCAGAAGATTCAGTTTTACTTATAACTCAACATGAAAATACTGAAAATCTATTGGACAGGCAGGAAAGTCTTTTAATATCTAGACATAATGTTAAGAGAAAGGTATTTAATTTGCCAGAAAAAAAATCAAGAATAACGAAACGCCGTCCTGAAACATGGAAGAAGAATAAGACTGCCTTAGCGAGACAGAGAGGTGAGACATACATGTCATTAAAAAGTAAAAAAGAGATGCCAAGCAAAAGTCCCGAATTAGGATCTTTATGCAAAAAAGAAAATTGCAAAAAGAAATGTGATGAGCAATTTAACAAGTTTGATAGGGAAACAATACTTCGTAAGTTTTACGCATTAGATCAAAATGCAAAAAACTCATTACTTTTTAAATCTGTTTCGATTATGCCAGTTAATCGCCATAAAAAAAACATTAGTAAAAATGAATCATATACATTTGGTTACACAATAACGTGTCAGACACGTATCAAAACTGTCTGTAAGACTGCCTTTATCTCCCTTTACCAAATATTAAATAAAAAGGTGCAACTCATTCAGAATCAATTAAAATCAGGGACTACAGCTCCTTCACCAGATAAAAGGGGGCATCATAATTCTAGACCAAATAAAATAGAAAAAGATGTGGTTGATGCTGTAAAAGGACACATTCTTTCTTTTCCTGCAGAACAGTCACACTATTCGCGAAACAAAAATGCCAATAAAATGTATTTGTCTCCCTTGTTAAATATAACAAAACTGCATGAATTGTATCAAGAATATGTTCAAGAAACTAAGATGGACAAACGGTTTTTGGTTTCAAAAAGTTTTTATACGCACATTTTCTCATCAGAATTTAATTTGTCTTTTGGCCAGCCCAAAAGTGATACATGTGCGATGCCAATTTAGGGGATGAGATCCACAAAGAAAAATTTAAATTTGCTTTTGAGCAACAAAAAGTCGATAGAGAACGGGCACATAATAATAAAGAAATATGCTATTTAACCATGGACCTCCAACAGACCATGCCTTTACCACGCCTTACTACTTCTAAGGCATTTTATTTGAGGCAGATGTGGTTCTATAATTTTGGAATCCACTCAATAACGTCAGAGGGTGATAAAGCCTACTTTTTTAATTGGACCGAAGATGTAGCAACGAAGGGCAGTCTTGAAGTTGGCAGTAACTTGCACACATTTGTTCAACTTTTAACAAGCAGAAAGAAAGAAATAAACCATCTTCTCATATGGTCTGACTCGTGTGCAGGGCAGAACAAAAATTTTTTTTAACCTAATATGCCTATATCAGTACTTAATTTTAAAGGGATACGTAAAGATAATAGACCATAAATTTACAGAAGTAGGGCATTCCTTTTTAGATTCTGATAGAGATTTTGCAATAATTGAAAAGAAATTACGAAAAGTTGAGACCATATATGCCGCAGATCAATCTAGAGATATTATAAGAGAATCAAGTAAAAAAGGTTCTGTTATTATAAATATGACCGACCATTTTAAAAATATAGCAGATATAGAAAATAAATTACACTTATTAAATAGAAACAAGAATTGCTGTGGAGATAAAATAAATTTTCATTCGACTTCGAGCGTTCAACGAAGTAACACCTAATTACCTTAATCGCACCTAGTTTTTGTGGTTTTGTTTAAAAACATTGAAAGCTAAAAGTGTAGTAAAGTGTAAATTATTGACAATAATTATTTATTGTTGATACTTTTGGTCATTAACTGTAAGTAATTTAATTTATTTAATTACATCGAGTTATTATCAATGATTTCGTATTGGTGCGAGGACCGTACTCAGGTTCCGTAGATCAACATGAATCAAGCTTCATCATCAAATGTTTTTTCACAACAAGAAATCCCCAAAAATGATACTACTGCACCAAAGTTATATTCAACAGTTTTAAATGAACCTACCAACATATTTCCTTCCAAAAAACAAGCAATTGTAGTAAATACAGTTCCAAATTCAAAAATCGAGGATTACCTGAATGCTGTAGCCAACTTAGTTGACCCCAAAAATATACTTGCAATATCCAGAATTGTTAATGATCGTATATGCATCTACTTCACTTCGGAAAATATTGTTCAAAAATTTTTGGAAACAGACAATGGGATAATAATTGTAAACCAACATCGTATCCAAGCTAGAAAACTAATTAATCCAAACGAAAAACTAATTATTTCTAATGTATCTCCTTCTATACCACATAACGTAATAGAAAATGAACTCAAGAAGATAGGAATCTATCAAATAACACCAATAGATTTTTTACGGATCGGAACATCAAATCCTAGTTTTAGACATATCATTAGTTTTCGACGTTTTACTTATATAGCCCCTACAAATCTTGAAAATATCCCCGATTCAATACTAATTCACCATGATCAATCGAACTATCGAATATTTCTCTCACTAGAAAAACAAACGTGCTTTATTTGTAAACAAACTGATCATTTAGCATCTCGATGCCCAAATCATAATAATCAATCCACCGATGACAATACAACACACATTTCTCAATCACAATGTGACCAGATTGTTAGTTCACAACAAAATACAACTCAAACAACAGTACATTCTCCCGTACTTACCAAACAAATCAGTAATCCACAACCTACTGAAACCACCACTTCACTCACACCAAAAAACTCTACCTCTTTCAATAACTCCCAAACAATGGAGACGGCACCGGATAAAATAAATGAAACTAAAATAGAAACTCAAACAAAAGTACAAACACCTAAAAGTAATGCTTCTGAACCTGGTAAAATAAATAAAACTATAAATGAAACTCAAACAGAAGCTCAAACACCTAAAAGAAATGCTTCTGATATAGCAAATTCTCCTGAACCGGAGGGTGGAAATCCTTTTAAAGAACCCAATAAAAAACACAAAAGAACAAAAACAGACGTCCAAACCCACCATAACTTAGCTGAAGATCTTACTAACTGTACAGTTGATTTTTTCCAAAACAAGTCAAACAGTAGCTGTTTAAGTCAAGAAGAGATAATAGATTTACTTGAAAACACCCATAGAGCTGCAGATCCGCTTAGTATTGCTAAAACATACACGGAAGATATCGAAGGGTTAATAGATCTCCTAAAAAAAACTTCACCCAGTGCTATCACAAAGATACTTGAAAACACGATGTACAAGACTAAGGAAGAAACTTTGTAAACTACAGGATGACTATTCCTCTACAGATTGCAGTGATACACCTATTAATTAAAAATTCAACTCCATAATTCAGTGGAATCTGAACGGGTTTTACACCCGTCTAGAAGAATTTAAATTACTAATGTCCAAATTCATACCGTCCATAATATGTCTACAAGAGACACACTTTAAACAGCAGAAATTTTACAAACTAAAAAACTACACACCATATATTAAAAATAGACTTAATGCAAACCAGGCTAGTGGAGGGACAGCTATTTATGTACATAACCAATATGATTCAGAAATAATTGATTTAAATACACAATTAGAGGCTACAGCAATAACTTTGAAAGGACCTCAAAAAATAAACATCTGCAATATATACATTCCTCCTGGTACTGATCCTTCAGTTCGCGAACTATTAGACCTTTTTAATCAAATTCCTCAACCACGAATTATTTTAGGTGACTTCAATGCACATCATGTTCTATGGGGATCAAATAAATCCGATAGTTTAGGGCGTAAAATCGAACAAATTTTAACTAACCTTAATCTCAACTTACTTAACGATGGTAGTTTTACAAGATTTAATGTCTCTACAGGTGGCGGTTCAGCAATTGATTTAACTTTATGTGACCCAGTTTTACAACCTGGACTGTCTTGGCAAGTCACATCTCATCTACATGGAAGTGACCACTTCCCAATATTAATAACGAATAACAATACAGCTCCCTCTTCCGCTCCGTCTAATAAATGGCATCTAAAGAATGCCGACTGGTCTTTATATTCTTCTTTAATATCTCGATCTATATCAGAGCTAACTCCTCCTAGTGATAACCGTGCAAATATTAATTCTATAGTTTCCAGTTTTATTCAGATTATAACAACAGCTGCAGAATTGTCCGTAGGTTTTATAAATTTTCCAAAAAAACATCCTCCAGTCCCTTGGTGGAACCAGGAATGTAAGATGGCAATCAGAGAGTCAAAAAGAACTTTTTACAAATTTAAAAAATTCCCCACACTCCAAAACCAACTTGAATTTAAGCAAAAGCGAGCCTACTGTAGATATATATTGAAGAAAAGCAGAAAAGAAGCATGGAAAGCGTATGTCTCGTCCTTAAATTCATCTACTCCTATTTCCGAAGTTTGGCAAATGATTAATAAAATGAATGGAAAAAAATCCTTCAATACAATCCATTATCTAGAACATAACAATCGTACTTGCTCGACGAAAGAACAAATAACTGCTATACTTGCTGATACGTATCAAAGACACTCCAGCAATGACATTATCTCTACAAATTCCATAATACACAAACAAAATTTAGAGAACACTTATATAGATTTAGAAGATCATACAAATTCTCCTCTTAACGTCGAACTCTCAATGGACGAGTTACTATATTCATTAAACTGTACAAAAGATACCAGTCCTGGACCAGATAACATTCCAGTTGCCTTTTTAAAATCATTACCCGAAGAAGGTAAACAATACCTTCTAAAAATTTACAATTTTATCTGGACAAAAAATGTGTTTCCTGATAGTTGGCACCAGTCAATTATTATTCCAATCCTTAAGCAGGGAAGAAGAAAATCAGACCCGGAGTCTTATCGACCGATCTCGCTAACATGTTCGATATGTAAAATTCTGGAAAAAATAGTAAGCAATAGACTACTGTGGTATCTAGAAGACAAAAAATTCTTACCCCTATTCAAAGTGGTTTCAGGAAATCAAGGTCTACTTTAGATAATCTAGTTGATATAGAATCCGAAATTCACGAAGCATTTGGATGCAATCAAGAGTGTTTAGCAGTTTTCTTTGACATAACCCATGTGTATGATACAATTTGGAGATCCGACATATTACAAAACTTATCCAGATGGTCAATCAAAGGTAACATCCTTAAGTTTATAAAAAATTTTCTAATATTTCGTGAGTTTAAAGTTCGTGTAGATAATGTTTGTTCAGAGCCAACAACACAAATTAATGGTATCCCACAAGGATCTACACTAAGCGTAGTATTGTTCCTTATTGCGATTAATGATATCTCTAAATCCTTTAGTTCATTAGTAAAAGCACGCGTATATGCTGATGATCTCGTCATATTTTCTCGAGGGAAAAATGTTCTAACACTTACCAGATATATACAAGCCGCTATCAATCAACTAGAAAATTGGTCAGACAGATGTGGTCTACAGATATCTCCAAACAAAACAAAAGCAATTTTCTTTAGCAAGAGCCCAAAAAACATTATACTACCACCTAATCTCACCTTATACTCGTTACCTATTACTTATGTTGAATCAACTACCTTCCTAGGAATGAAACTAGATCAGAGGTTAATCTGGAAAGATCATATTTTTCATCTTCGACAAACAACTCAAAATGGTCTAAATTTATTGAAAAGCATATCTCACAAGCAATGGGGTGCTGATTTCCAAACACTCATAACTGTCTATAGAACTCTAATTCGTTCTAAACTAGTTTATGGCGCAGTTGCTTATAATTCAGCCAAAGCATCAATACTTAAATTACTAGACCCAATACACAATACAGCAATAAGAATAGCACTGGGAGCTCATCATACTAGCCCAATTGAAAGTTTATATTGTGAATCAGGTGAACCGTCCCTTCAACTAAGAAGAAACTACCTCAGCCTTGTGTATGCTGCTAAATTGTCAGCCAATCCACATATACCGACATTTAAAAACACGTTTGCTGACAGATTCACTTCGACATTTAACACCTCACAAAGATTAAGTCCCCCGTTTTATATCCGGATCCAAAAATTACAAAATAGTTTAAACATACATTTTCCTGAGATATACAATGTAACTAACCTTAATCATCAACCTCCTTGGAGAATACAGCTGCCTATTTGTGATACAAGTCTTACTATCAATAACAAATATGACACACCACGTAGTATATTTAAAAAGAAAGCAGCAGAGAAATTAAACTGCTCTCATAACTGCCTCATTTTTACAGACGCGTCTAAATCTGACAATGGGGTAGGGGCTTCTTTTACAACTTTACACCAAGACTACTCCTTCTCACTTTCCCTACGATCAACCATATTTTCCGCAGAACTTCTTGCCATTTTGCAAGCAATAACATTTGTAAATAATAAAAACATACAAAACCCTTTAATAATAACTGACTCTTTAAGTGCTCTCAGCTCTATGAAACAGTTATACACAAACCATCCCATTCTATTGCTTATAAAGTCAGAACTA
Source organism: Diabrotica undecimpunctata (assembly GCF_040954645.1). Lineage (NCBI taxonomy): Eukaryota > Metazoa > Arthropoda > Insecta > Coleoptera > Chrysomelidae > Diabrotica > Diabrotica undecimpunctata. The sequence goes on along the minus strand of NC_092809.1, from coordinate 64,512,587 downwards.
ATGAGATGTCAAGAAAACGACCGATTTGTTAAATTCCTTTGGGTTCCGTCACACTGTGGTATAACTGGAAACGAAAAAGCTGATCAGTTGGCCAGGGAAGCAGCAGAGAATCCACAATCAACATTATTCACTAAATGCGTTTATAGCGACCTGAAGCAATATTTTAGAAACAAAATAAGCGAGGAATGGCAACTACACTGGAACAATTCAGAGACATCCATGAAAAACATTAAGCAAGAGGTAGCTGTATACAAACTCCCTTTCAAGCGACGAGACCAAGTATGCATCTCTAGATTACGTATAGGCCATACGAAGTTAACACACGATTACCTTCTAAGTAAAGAACAAATTCCCATGTGCTACAGTTGTGATTGTGTAACTTCAGTGGACCATGTGCTAGTGGACTGCCCTTTGTACACCCTAGAACGACTTCAAGCTGGATTACCCACTTCATCCAAAGAGTGCTTAAACGGCTTCAATAATGACAAAACTATAAACTTTTTACAAAATGCAAGACTTCTTCACAAAATATAGTGTAACATATTAACATTTATGTAATTTATTGTACCATGCTAATAACCCCTAGTGGTTGAAGCAATTTTGTAAATAAAAAAAAACAAAAAAAAAATAAATTTTAGAGATGATATCAAATGGATACGTGTGGATAGCTACGGTGAATATTACTACAAAAACTTCTTAGACCCAAACACGCCGTTCTTAAAAGTGGATATAATAAAAAATGTAAGGGCGAATTCAGGAGAAGGTTTTGTATTAGAAGTTATACCAAACAAAACGAATACTCTGTCCGTTGAAAAAATTAATAATTTAAAACAACAACTTTGTTTTATAGAGGAAACTTATAGACATTTTTATACTCGTCTATGGGAAAATAAAGAAGGCGCAGAAATCGAAAATGAAATAAATAAAAAAATAAAAAAAAAGAACGAATTAGAAATAACATTTGGTTTTACATCGTTTTATTGTTTCTTGTATCCTTTATGCATTTTGAATTAAAAATGTTTGCCTAAGTTACTTAGGGAATAAAGGATTTATGTATATTTATAATTAAATATTTTTCTTTAGTTGTGAATTATTATTGTTAAACTATCATTATTAAAAAGTGTACTTTAAGGTCTAAGTTTCTTCAAAATTGTATCATTCTAGGCTTATTAATAAAAAAGTTCTAATTAAAAAACTTTGAATTCATTTTACTTGAAAAGTTGTTTATGTTACATAGATCCTTTATGCACTTGTGTCTTCAAATGTTTGTATTGCCATTATTGCTGCAACTTTTAAACAAAATTGAATGTAATACTTAAGTCATCTAATTTTGTTGAGCCAGTCTTGCTGCATGATAATGCGTTAAATTTTTAATACAATTCTAAAAATTAATACAAATAAGTAGTTTTTGCTATGTGCCACTATTTCCACCGGTGAGTAATATGATGAGTCAAAATAGAGTGGGTTTACTAAGTGAGCAACAGATCTGCTTCTTATTTTACATAAAGGTAGAGGATTTGGCATGCCACTAATACTAATTTGAATCTGACTATACGTGGGCTACTTCCAGGATAGTTTGAAACTTTTCGACCTTAGCAGCAAAAAAACACGATGATAATTATTGGCCGCAGTTTATAAAAGAATAAATAGGCAAAAAACAGTATTTTTGCAAAATATAGCCTGTTTCAAATGATTTTTATTTACAACCACTGCAAAATATTCGTGGATACAAGAAGGTGTCTGATAGAATGTTTGAGATTTCCTGTTTTCCTCTATGCATCAATACATTCTGCACTTATATAAGATGGTTAAAGAACTATGTTTAAAAGAATATAATTATAAGTATGTAATACTAGATTAAATTCTTTTATGTAAAAACAGTTGTTATTATTGTGTTTATTTTGTTCCGCCACTGGTTGGTTACGATCAGCAATCGCGCGCTCGTACAGTTTCGAGACAAATCGTAATTTAAACGATTTATTGTTTTGCGGGGGTAGAATATGCATATTTCATGTAAACGTACATAATACTTGTATATGAAGTCGGTCACTCGATGCGAAAGGTTCCTGGGACAATTTAACTTATAGGGCTTTAATCGCTTATTTCAATAAATTTTTACGCACATGATTGTATATATTATACAGGATGTTACAATCTTATTGAAAAATTATTATTATGGGGTACTACATATATATATTTATTATTTTGTTTTATTTATTTGTACAAGATATGTTATTGTCCTTTATTGTCATATATAATAAACGTATCTATAATAGATAAAAATTAATTCCCATTTCTCTTGGTTATGATATAACTTGAGAACCACTTACCGATTTCATTAATATTTTATGTTTTCTAATACTTTAATTAATTACGGGTTTTCACCGAAGGAAATTTTACTAAGAAAATTGCGAAGAAAACTTAAAAAATTCAGAAAACTTTTAAACCTTTATTAAATTTCGTGAGTATACTAATTTCGCGTTTTATAATTGCCACGAAGCAAATATCGTCTAACGGCTACATTAGCTCGTTGGCAGGTCGAATTTATTGAGTTCTTACTTCACTGTAACATAGTTAAACATAATCACTAAGGAAGTCAATTATTTATTTCCAGTTGAATTTTTATTTTAAAAATGTCACCAGTTAGATATATACAGTGTGTAAAAGCCAAATGGAATAAATTCATTATTTAAGTTACTGTACATATTTATAAAAAAATGCCGAAACACGTCAAATTTAAATTATAACTTGACATTCTTTAACGTGAAAATGCAACCCCTACCTTCAACCCCCTTAGAATGACAGGTACAGCCCCCAGTTTTTAAAATAGGAAGTATAGGCTTGCGATATATCGTTTGAAAGGTCTTTTCATTCTCCATTCAAAAATGTTGTCGCTTTCAAGTTTATTAAGATTAATTAAGATAAAATAAATTAAACTCATGTGGTTACCGAAATTCGCTACAATACAATCAAAAACTAAAATTTAATGCAAAACGTAATAAAATGTAGAACACGAAAAAGAACTATGAATGTTAATGAAGTAGATGTTCAAAATGTTCACCGCGAACGTCTTGGCAACATCCTAATCTCAAATAAAACTGTCTTCTAACATTATTTAACTTAACAGGCGTGATCGACCTAATCGCAAGCATTATTCGTTCTTTTAAGTCATTTAAATTAGAAGGTTTAGTTTTGTACACATGGCTCTTCACATATCCCCATAAAAAGAAATCTAATAATGTAAGATCAGGTGATCGCGCTGGCCATTCAATCGATCCTCGCCTCCCTATCCACCGATTGGGAAATATTGTATCGAGGTACTGCCGGACATTAAGTTGGTAATGTGGTGGTGCTCCATCCTGCTGAAACCATATCGTATTCACTGGAACTTGAGGGTTTCCTGGATCAGGATATAAATTTGCCAACGTTGGAATGACATTATTTTGAAGTAGTGCCAAATAATTGTTGCCATTCAAGTTACCCTCAATGAAAAAGGGACTAATGATATTGTTTCCTACAATCCCTGCCCAAACATTAACCTTTTGAGGGTATTGAGTGTGTTCTTCTCTCATCCAGTGAGGATTTTCCGTGGCCCAGTAGCGGCAATTTTGCCAATTAGCATGACCGTTAAGTGAAAAAGTACACTCATCAGAAAACATAACGTCTTCTAATTGGATAATATTGTTATCCAACATGTCCATCATTTGCTCACAAAAAAAAGTTCTCCTATCATAATCGTCTTCCATGAGCTCCTGAGTAGGTATTATCTTATAGGGATGCAATTTATTTTCTTTTAATATGTTTACTATCGATGTTTGGCTAGCATTGAATGTAGTGGATGCCTGTCTACTCGATGTATGTGGATTTTCCTGAAACTCAAGCAACACATTTAATTTGAGTTCATCACTCAGTGCATTGGCAGCTGGTTTTTTTATCTGCCTTACATGTCCAAACTCGCGAAACTACTTCTCTATTTTACTTATTGTTCCTTGGGATATAGGCGGTAAATTAGGAAATTTCTCATGAAATAGGCGAGTTACTTCCTGTTGTGTTCGGGTGTTATCTCCGTAACCAATCATTTGTAAAACTGTTATTTTATGCATTTCCGTTAATCTAACCATTTTTTAGAATTGAATTGAACGAACTTTTTACTTAAATTAAAATACTGACAACTTAAATAAAACAATTTACTAATGCTTGTTAAAATAACGTTGCCACGAAAATTCTAAGTTTTTTAATGGTTACCATCTAAAAACCACATTGCTATGGTTTTTGTTCACTTTCTCATTATCAAGACCTAAACGGGAAATAAGTTTTGAGTATATTTTAGCGAATTTCGGTAACCACATGATTTTAATTTATTTTATCTTAATTAACCTTAATAAACTTGAAAGCGACAACATTTTTCAATGGAGAATGAAAAGACCTTTCAAACGATATATCACAAGCCTATACTTCCTATTTTAAAAAATGGGGGCTGTACCTGTCATTCTAAGGGGGTTGAAGGTAGGGGTTGCATTTTCACGTTAGAGAATGTCAAGTTATAATTTAAATTTGACGTGTTTCGGAATTTTTTTATAAATATGTACAGTAACCTAAATAATGAATTTATTCCATTTGGCTTTTACACACTGTATAAATGCTTTTACTCATTCGAAAGTATATGTTTCAACCAGTAAATTTTCGGGTTTTGTTACCTGCTTATTATTTGTCACCTTCATATAATTTGTTTTACTAGTATTGACGTGTAGCTTCACTATTTTTGCTGCTGCTTCCAATGTCGTGGTTGATTGGGCCCATAATTCAGTTCAATTAGCTCAACAACTTTTGCTCCGTAATTTTTTGTTTTCTATAAAAACTTAAAATAAATACATATTATTATTATTTTACTAGTGATTTTGCCCGTCACCATGCGAATGCGACGGGGATCCAATCAATTGTCATCTACGGTCACTCCTCTCAATTGTTTCTATCTTCCTCCTATTTAAGGCTAGGACGACAACAAAATAATATTTTATTCTGTTGTACAACTTTCATAACAAATAAGTCACTTTTGGAGAATCGCTGAACTTTTTGCGAGAAGTCGTCTTATGAAATCGATCTTCGTATAAAACCAGCGTAATTCTAGTTCAACAATGTATAATATATTTATCGGGAAAGCTTGAGTTTTGTGTTTTTTTTACCGATCACCAAAGTTGCAGCCAATTTTTTAGGATCAATAAAATTTTCTAAAGAATTAAAAACTAAATTTTAAAATAATAAACTTCTTGCATGAAAGGGTTGGTCTTTTCACTTCCAGATAAATATTGTCCTATCTGAAAGATAGTCATTTGGAGGATGGACATTTATTCATAAAATAAAATGTACTCGTCTTTTCACGTCAAGTTATGTTGTGGTTACTTATCGGTAAGATAAATGTAAAATTTATTTCGGAACACACCAATATTTAATTAATTGTCAAAGAAATGACACTAAAGTTTTAATATCTCTTTTAATTATACAATTTGTGGTCGCAGGAATAAATTAGATTATGTAAAGAAAAATTTAATAACGAATAAAAAAATAATATATGTTTAATGATTCTTAATTTAAAATTTCTCCATAATAGTAAAATAATATAAGGTAACGCGGACCAACATTGACACTGGTAGAACATTGACATTTGTTTGAATTTAGTTTTCTGTTCGTCTGCTAATAAAGATAACGCCAATGTAAAGGTATCTATAAATACTCCTACTCTAGCGCCATCTAACAGCGAAGTGCCGAGACTCCGGCAACACTCTTGGCTTTTCAAAATGTCTGCCCATGAGTCAACGGATGGTGGTACGGTAATTTTGTGCTAAAGGAACTTTTAACAAACGGCCGTTTCAACAACGTAATTTAGCTGAACAAGGTAAGTGGATGGTATTTAATCAATTACTACTTATAGTTTTTAATATTAGAACACACTGTTGTTGTAAACAGCTTTTTTCTGCACTTTCCGTTTATAGGTTAAAATTGACAGTGTCAAAGTTAGCCTTGATGTGAACATTGACAGTCTCAATGTTGCCAGCTCGTTTAAGAATGACAGTGTCAATCTTACCCCTGGACCAAAAGTGTCACCTACAGAATGATCTTTGTGGTTTCAGATGCCCCGTTCCAAGAAACAAAGGCGCCCTGATGCCGGAAGTTATAAGAAATATGATAGTGAAGAAATAAAGAAAGCAGTTGAAGACGTGAAAAATGGCGGAAGTTGTAAAAGATCGGCAGAACGTCATGGTATTAATAGAATAACGTTATTAAATCATGTGCAGGGGATAAAATGCAAGAATGTTGGTAGACCAACAGTTCTTACACATCAAAAGGAAGAGCTTTTGGTTCATTCATTGGTAAAACTGGGAGAGTGGGGTTATGGTTTCGACCGATTTCAACTACAACGTTGCGTACAAGATTACGTTAGGCGAATGGATCGGCCCAATCTATTTGCCAATGGTATGCCAGGTGCAGACTGGTGCCTGATGTTTGAAAGAAGATGGTCTCATGAAATCAGTAGAAGGGTAGCGCAAAACCTGCCAAAAAACAGGGCAATGGCAGGATCATAGGAAGTGATGGAGGACTTTTATCAAAAACTAGAGTTGGTTGTTAACCGATGTGGCTTACAGACCAAACCACAAAATATATTTAACTGCGATAAGACCGGATTTCAAACCGATGCTGGTGTCCAAAAGGTGCTTTGTAGGAGAGGAAGTCGTAATCCAAATAAATTAGTTGTCAGTTCTACAAAAGCTACGTACACAGTTCTAATGTGCTGCAATGCCATTGGTGATTTTTTGCCGATGTTCATTAATTACAAAGGGTTGCACCTGTACCATACTTGGTGTGTTAATGGTCCCGCCAATGCTCGTTACAACTGTTCCCCATCTGGCTGGATGGAATTGGCTCAATTTTTTGATTGGTTCATAAGCTGTTTTGTACCGGAAACTTCAAAATACGAAGTAACGAAATTACTAATTCTCGATGGTCATAACTCGCACATATCTTTAGAACTTGTAGAAGCAGCTATTGAGAATAACGTAGAAATATTCTGCTTGCCAGTTCACACGTCACACCTTGTGCAGCCTTAAGTTAAACAGTCCTGGAGGGGAGTTCTACGGTAATACTATCAAGAGACTGGTTACAAGAATGTTGACAAATTGGTTTTTCCTTCGCTTATGAAAAAGCTAGAAAATTCTGGATGTCTGTCAAGAGCCAATGCGATCGGTGGGATTAGTGAGACTGGGGTTTATCCGCTTTGCAAAGACAATATGATGAAGAAAATTGTTACGGCAGAGGTGGTTAAAGCAGGCTCTAATTCTCCCCTAGTAGCGTTAGAAAAAGGACAATGACCAGAAAATGACTTTTAATAAACGCAGTCGAGTAACACGAACATTTGCTGAAAACTTGACAGATTTAAAAGTGAGAGAAAGACTAGCAAAAAAGAAACATGAAAAACAAAACAAAGCAGAAAAAAAGAAAGCGAGTACAAAGAAAACAAGAACACAAACAAAAAGAACGAAGAGAGATGTTTCTAGCTCGTCAGAGAGTGCTATTAGCGTTCGTTTAGAAAGCGATGATGATGTTGTGGTTGGTGAGGAAGAAGAAGAAGCAGATATGGAAAGGGGGCCAGATTTGGAAGCAGAAGCAGATTTACTCGAATGTGATCCTTCTACAGAAATAGAAGCTGTTTCAGACAATAATACTGGAAGTACAGTTCCCACTACAAATATGGATAAGCCATTGATTTTGGCCGGAGCTTGGATTCTTGTCAAATATTATAACAAAAAGGACATTATCTGTTACGTTGGTAAAGTTTTAACTGTAGAGGGAAATACATTTGAGGTGGAATTCCTAAGAAAGAAACAATTATATTTCGTGTACCCCTACATTCAAGACAAGGCTGATGTAAAACTAAGCGACATTGAGCAAGTTCTGGAAAGCCCTGTAATCCAAAGAGAAAAGCATTATTTCAAAATAGATTTTAAGCCTGGAATCATTATTTATTAGCAAGTAAGTTATCTGCCTGTTTCAGTTTTCAGTTTTGCCAGCTTGTTTAAGAATAACATTGCTAATCTTATTCCCGTTTTGTGATTTCAGATGCCCTTCGCAAAGAAGCCCAGCCGCCCTGATGCACGATCTTGAGCAATGGCTAGGGCAACTTATAAGAAGTTTCGTTTATGTATTTGTTTCTGAATACAATGTAGTTTTAATTTAAGCTTTCTCAGTGCAATAACAATTATTTAAGTCAACAAATAAAAGATTATCTTCTGTTTTTTTTGTAAACGTTTATATTCTAACTATTTTTGTGCATTAAAATATTCTTAGGGGGTTGGCAATTTTTTTGAATAAACTACAGTCACTTTCAATGTCAATTTTACCCTGCGCGCGGGAACATTGCTCCAGAAATGGATTTTAAAGTGGGTGTCAATGTTGTACCAAAATACGGTGTAACATTGACACCTGTAACACCCTGCAAACTTATTTTTTGTACAAAAATGTGTGAAGATTTTTAGTCAATACTAACAGCAATTAGTGTCGCAGATGTAGCAGTCCTCAGCGCTCTTGTGGCTATCATTTTTCAACAAGTCATTGACTGTGTAAAACAAAAATTATGAAGATGTGTCAATGTTGCCCCCTTTACCTTATAAGGTTATCTCAAATATCTTCTACTTCAGAAAGTTTGTTTTAATACGGAATTCATTATAGAAATTTTTTTCATGGATTATTTAGAGGACTTCTTAAAAAATGGCTTCTCCGTATAATCAGAATCTCCAAGTAACAACCCATTTCCATTATCTTAAATTAAACTTCTTATCAAGAATACGGAATTATTTATACCTACCTGGTAGGTACCTAGAAAAAACAAGTTTTGAAAATTTTCTACTACACTCTGGATATTTTATATACTTACTCTTAGTCTTTTTTATAGTTATATAATTTAACGAATTTTATAATTATGTATTAAAAGAATCTGACAATCTAGGTAGTGTGTGCATATTTTTCATTTTGGAATTCTATACTACTATTATTTACTCAATAGCACCAATATTTCTTGGAAAACGTTAATCATTTCATTTTTTTAATTATCAAGATTACGAAAACATTACATGCCTAAACCAAGTAAAGAAAAAGAGATATACACCTACTTTTATAATCATTTGTTAACAACTATTTACAATATTTTTTCAGAATATAGATCACTGTCGGTTTACTTAATCTAAACCTTTTAAAAAAGTCTTTATCATTACAAACATTTATTTATATACGTTACATTTATAAACGTTAAACATAATACTGATTATACTCTTCGATTTCATTAAATTTTCCAATACCGTATCCATGTCTCTCATCCACAATAAACATTACTATTTACGTTTACGTGCAGATAACTTTTTATTCAGTACTTAATTTGGCAAATAAATATTTTACATACCTTTTATCTGTCAGATAATTTTAATTTATTTTATCTGTCAGTTGGCAGTTCACGTTTCTTTCCTAGGTGGCGCTAAGAGATTACATCTAAACTAACAGAAAGCCTTAAATGATTTTGTTTATTAAATCTTATTTTAAAATTACTGCAACCAATATTTTCAGCAATTCTGCGAAAATAATAATCGTAATAATAATTATATTTAAAGCATAATATAATGACGGAGTGGAAGACTAAAATTCACCTTCAAATACCCCGTGAAAATAACATCGAAACTGAAGATATCCCAATTAACCGGGGCCTTTTCCAGGGGGACTCGTTGAGTCCTATTTGGTTCTGTTTAGCGATGAACCCACTATCTCAGCTACTGAACTCCACTGACTTAGGTTTTAGCATCAAAAATAACAATACTGTTGTGGCGAAGCTTAATCATTTGTTGTATATGGATGATTTGAAATTAATAGCTTCCACTCGAAACCACTTAGATCAGATGCTAAAAACTGTAGAAAATTTCTCAAATGATATTAGTATGCATTTTGGATTAGACAAGTGCCGTATACTAAATATAGTCAGAGGAAAGGTTCAGCCCGGAGGTTTCGATATGCAAGATGGCCAAAACATCGAGACAATGGGTGAAAATGATATTTACAAATATCTCGGAGTAACACAAGCGCGGAAAATTGACCATAAACAAATGAAAACTGAACTAACTTCGGAATTCGTGCGAAGAGTAAGACAACTAAATCCGTCATATCTTAATAGTAAAAATTTGTTTAAGGCATTAAATACGTACGCCTGTTCCGCGCTAAGCTACTCATTTGGTATTATAAAGTGGTCAAAAACGGATATAGAGGGTCTTCAGCGGAAAGTAAGAACACTTCTCACAAAGGCGCAAAAACATCATCCACGCAGTGCAGTAGAGAGAACAACATAGCCACGGTATCAAGAACTTATTTTCAGGTTCAGGCTAAGACATCTACTTTACATCGAGCAATCTGCGCAGTAGATGATACAACGCCACTTAAACTAAGGGAACAAGAAATGCGCATAAACCATCTGACTAAGCAAGAAGAAATGCGCACCTGGATGAGTAAACCTCTGCATGAGCGACGTCTCAATGAGATCAGCCAAGAATATGTCGACAATACAGCGTCGAACTATTGGTTGACATCAGGAAAGATGTTTCCCGAGACTGAGGGTTTCCTACTTGCCATTCAGGATCAGGTTATTCCAACAAAAAATTACCTGAAATATATTATTAAATATCCTCAAGTCCAAAATAACAAATGCCGATATGGATGTCAAGCCCAAGATACCATCCAACATCTTACCGGTCGCTGCCAAGTATTTGTCGATACTGGTTATAAAGAACGCCATGACTCAGTAGGAAAGATTATCCACCAAGAAATAGCTGACAAACTGGGACTTCTCCAAACCGAGCATCTTCCTTATTATCAATACGGTCCTGACAGAATGCTTGAAAATGACAACTACAAGCTATACTGGGACCGCACTGTGCTCACAGACCAACCAGTGGCGCATAATAGACCGGATCTCATACTAGTTGATAAACTTACTAGGAAAACAACACTTATTGATGTGGCGATACCCAACACCAATAATTTACGTATTAAATACAACGAAAAGATCGCCAGGTACAGAGATCTAGAAATACAAATCAGGAGACAATGGAGAATGGAAAGTACCCAGACAGTACCCATTATTCTATCTACTACTGGTGTTATTCCCAAAAACCTCCTAGAGAACATAAAACAGCTGGGTCTAAATGAACATCTCTATAAGGCCATACAGAAAGCTGTACTCGAAAATTGTACTCGTGTGTCCGAAAATTTTTGGGAGATACTCCAACGTACCAAGTCACCTAGGGCTCGATAACACGGAAAGAGTCCCACCACAGCTCAATCCTTTTGATACCGTAGGTATCTGGGATGAGTGAATTTTCCCCTTAGAGGGAGTGTGAGCCGTATGGCTAAATCTGGATTATATTATTGTTATTAATTAAACGTGTCGTTTCAAGGACAAAATATGATTAAAATGTCAAATGGTGGTAGTTCATATTTCTTTCCTAGATGGCGTAGTTACCTTAATATAAAAACGGTGTGACTTGTCATCCTAGCCTTTTACATAAATTAAGCATTTCTCTAAAAAATCGTGGGTTAGCGACGTAGAAAATTTAAAAAAAATTAAAATATTTTTATTACGAAAGTTTATTTATTTATTTTAAAGTTAAAGTTTTATTATTATGACTTTTGAGAGAACTAATATTTTGAATACAAATTGTAAAAATAGAAAAACTTTAAAAGAACATAGAAATGTGTATTTTAAAATTTTCATACGTTTCTTCGTTTATGTCCACCAATACAAATTATTGATAACAAAATCAAAGTTACCACCCATTACTGGAGCAGGCGTACTTTTTTTTACAGAGCAAATTTTTTACTCCAAACGGGACAAAATAAAATAAGTGGTACCAAGTGGGGCTTAAAAGAAATTATTTAAAGTAATTTTAGAGGATTTATTAAAATACATAAATACATATCTTAAAAACTTTGGATTTTTTGTTCTAAAAAATTGTGGTAATTAAGAGCATAATACGATATATTTTTACTCAGTTGCGTCAAAAATAAATAATTTTTGCACGAAAACATCTAGAAAAGAACGATTTTATTTATTTTTTCGGTAACTTTTTCTTCGGAATACTATGGGTCAAGACCGACTGATTTTACTGGCTGTCTGATCGATTAATAAGTACTTACTGAAATTCCTAACTTTAACAATAGAGTCATTGACATGTTTGCCAGCCAGAAAACCAGACTGTCACCAGCTGCCACTAAAAATCATAATGATGAGTTTTTGGTGTGAAGAAAAAAAAGTGGGGCGGAAAGAATTAAATTCTTTTATAAATAACTATTCTTTTACTACAGATCAAAACCTTCAATTAGGATAATTCATTTGTACTTTCTTTTAAACTATAAATTATACGTATAAAGTTTAAAGCGTTTGATGGTGTTATCACTAAGCATTTTAAATAGAAACATAGGTATCTAGAAAAGACGAATATTTTTAAGTTGATTTTAATAAAAAAAGTTCACAAGAAATAGTTAAAGAGTATGCATCTAAATTACTATCCTTTTCGATGATCAAATAAATCCAGAATTAAATAAGAAATCTGTGTTATAGTCCATTACCAAATACTAACATTATTAAAAAATTCCAAACTTTGTTTTTAGAGTTACTGGGAAAGGAAACAAAAAATAGTATGAACAATCTATGCTGTTCTTCATTTAAAACCTGAAAAAATTCTTTCCATATTTCACTAAAAAAACCTTGGTCCTTACACAAATACCACGTGCGGTCTGTTGTTTCTGTTTTAATACTAATTAACTAAAAAATACAAAATATATATTTTCTTTTAAATGAAATTTCTCGGTCCAACTACGTTTAAGAGTCAACCTTGTATGCACATGGAACAAGATGCATATTTCATACGTTCCCGGGAGTGACGGAATTCGCCGTGTTTGGATAACGCCAACGCCGACCGGAGGTCGTGAGTTTAACTGACCCTGGATAAAATATAGTTAGGTAAGTAAAGTGCATAATATCGTCGTTGAGCCTGCAATACCAGGCAAACGTTTCTTGAAATAGAGGTCAAAATTTTAAATTAAAGGGTTACGCCGAAAAACAACTATTTGTTTCAATATATATATATATATATATATATATATATATATATATATATATATATATATATATATATATATATATATATATATATATATATATGTGTATATATATATATATACACTTGAGTGCAAAATAATCGACTCAAAAATATTTTGCGAAAGTACGTCTCCTGTTTCAATCTAAAAAGTGTAAATTTAAAAATATTTAGTATACAATCATTAACTTCAATATCGAGTTTTAAAAAAAGTTTGTTTTTTGGTGAATTGGATGACGCATTACAAATAAATAATGCAACACGTAGAGAGGGGGTAAGAATTTGACTCATTAAAATCGACACGCACCGACTTAACGCATTTGGTTATTATCGTACGCATCAATTTCCATAGCAACTCAATAATACATCAGTCACTTAAGTTCGCAACTACGTTACAAATGGATACCACATCCGTCAACGCAACTCAAGAAGCAGCATTATTGAGAGAAGGCCTGAGCCAGAGGGCCGTGGCAAATTGGCTTAATTTAAGCCAATCTGCTGTGTCCCGAGTGTATCGTCGGCACCAAGATAATGCTGATTATATCTGTCGACAAGGAGGAGGCCGTAAACGAATAATAACGGAGAGAGATGATCGATTTTTTGTATCGAAATCACTGAGAAATCGACATTTGAGTGGTGCTAAACTCAAAGAAGAGGCTAAAGAGGTCCGAGGTGTAGTTACCAGCGTTTGGACAGTCAGAAGGAGACTTAAGGCAACCAACCTGACACCAAAAAGGGCAGCTACGGGTCCCAAGCTAACTGCAGCCTAGAAGCAAAGGCGATTAGAATTTACTCGCGAACATCTGGATTGGGACGACTATCAATGGAGTCAGGTATTATTCTCCGATGAAAGTAGGATCTGCCTACATGGCAACGACAAAAGGCGTTGAGTCTATGGAAGGCCAGGAGACCGATTTGGTCAATTTTGTATACGAGAAATTGTGTCATGGAGGCGGTTCTTGTATGTTTTGGGCAGGCAGTTCTATGGATGGGAAAACCGAGTTTATTTTCGTGCCTGGTGAAGGACGTAGAGAAGGTTTAACGGTGGATCGTAACATCAGAGAAATTTTGGAGGAACATGTGGTTTCATACGCGGATTTATTGGCGATGCCTTTATCTTAATGCATGATCCCATATCGCATGAGTCAACACCACCTATCTATCTAAGATCGGTATACCTACAATAAATTGGACTGCGGTAGGCCCCGACATAAATCCAATAGAGCATATTTGGTATGAGCTTAAACGAAGGGTCCGGAATAGAAATCATGCATTAAGGAGCATAATAGAATTAAGAGCTGCGCTTAATGATGAATGAGAAGCAATGCCTAAAAAATGTATTAGAAAAGACGGTAGATCCATGCGAAATCGATTGAAAAGTGTAATTAGGAGTAGGGGTGGTAATATCAAATACTTAATGATTAAGAAATTCATTTTGTAATTGATGATTTCTCTGCTCATAACGCCTTTCTTGCGTTAGTTCCAATGATGACAATTTAGGAAACTCTGTTCGTATTGTATTGCATATTGTTTTTATAATGCGTCTTCCAAATAATGCAATAGCAGTTTTTGTAAGTTTAATAAAGTTATTGTTTGCACATTACATTTTTTTATTTTCACACCTCTTACATTGAAACAGAAGGTGTAATCCCAAATATTGCTTTTGAGTCGATTATTTTGCAGTCAAGTGTATATATATATATATATATATATATATATATATATATATATATATATATATATATATATATATATCTATATATATATGTATATAATGTATAGAGGGGATCAGCTAAATGGCGTGTTAAAGAAAAACGCTTTGGCATATCGACTGGTAATTTTAGTTGCGCATGTTTTGCAATAAAAACTTTTCTGTGTGTCATGTAATACTGGCCAATAGCAACTTTCTTGTTTTAAAATATACAATTTTTTGATTCCTTAGATTCCCTAATCACAAACGTTATTCGTGTTTTTAAGTCAGCTAAGTCAAGGGGTGTAGTTTTGTCTACAATATTTTTGACATATCCCCATAAGAAGAAGTCTAATGGCTTCAGATCAAGAGATCTTGCTGACCATTCCATTAATCCTTGCCTTCCTATTTAACGATTTGAAAATATTCGGTTAAGGCACTGCTGAATATTGATTTGGTAATGGGGTGGTGTTCCATTTTGCTGAAAGTATTTTATGTTCTTGTGGGTTTGCCGGATCAGGATATTATAAGTTTGTCAAGTTGATATGACATTATTTTAGAGAACTACTAAATAATTATCGCCACTCAAATTGCCGTCAATAAAAAAGGGACTTATGGTATGATCATCAACAATTCCTGCTCATACATTAACATTTTTAGGATATTGTGTACGTTTTTCCTCATCTAGTGAGGTTTTCCCTAGACCAATAGCCACAATTTAGAGATGACAACAGTCATCTCTATAACTATTAATTTATAATTGTCATTGATATAAGCGAGTTCTTGTTTCAATTTGGGATTTTTTAATATTTTTTTTTTGCTTATGGAATGGCTTCGGAAATATCATCATCAAATTCTGACATAAATAATTCTATTTCATTGCAGTGCAGTAAAAAAAACGCTTCGACCCAGGTTCCCCACCTTGTAATTACTGGTTTAGGTGGCAAAGGGACACCGGTAAGTCTTCCTTTATATATTTGCACCCTCAACGGAGCCTTTACAAAAACTTTTTTCATAAAATTTATAAAATTATTTACCAAACGGAAACAAATTTCTTATTTCTTCAGCAATTCTATTTACTCCGTGGGCTACACAAGTGCAATGAATTAAATTATAATAAATATCTTTAAATTAACAGCAGCTTTTAACATATATGCCGCAGCAACTGAAAGCGTTAAAACTATTTTATTCACTGGTATAGCGTTGGGTAAAAAGAGGTTTGTTAAACTATCTTGTATTAATCGACTTATTGTATTAAATTGTTTGTTTTTTCCAATTCTTTAACGGTAACTAAATAAGGTTTTCTCGCAAAGTTTTCGTTCAAAATTCCAATCATTAAATTAGCTATATACCTGCCTCATACATATGTCGTTTCATCCACGATAATATACAAAAAATTGCTTTCTAACTCCCGCTTAATTTTTGAAATACATTCCACATAACATTTTTCCACAGTATGTTTTCCCAATGTACTCTCGTCCGGTAAGGATTTATTAAGATATTTTTCGAAAAAGCATTTAAAACTAGGGTTATTAACTTTATATAGAGGAATGTTGGATGCAATCATCATCTGGCATAAATCAAATTTAAATGCGTCTTCCTCCTTTTTTTGAACTGCTTAAACTATCCCGCAAAGATATTTGGGCTAACTTAGAGGAATTTAATTTTTCCAAATTACGTTTATGAAGTGGGGTTCCACAATGCTGGTCAATAAAGTACTTTTTTCTACTTTAAATCTGAGAATTAAAAAAAAATAATTAGAATTCTAAAACACCTTTAGAATTTAGTTATGTTGTGGGACGAGAAAAAAAGAGAAAAAATAAAACTTACCGATTTGCCGCATGGTTTACAAAATGCTCCATCTCCTTCTAGAGAAAGTTCCGAATAAGGTGCGATCCATAGCCTTAATTTAGATGTCATCTTTTCACACAAATGTCTAAAACGTTTTAAAACGTGTTCTTTGCTTTTCGGTATACGCAACAAAACTAGACTAGGATATAGCAATTTGTGACTAAACTCTGATACAGTAACCGACTGTACAACTGATAATAAACTAATAAAGCTTAGAGATTTCCAAATAGTTAACCCTCAAGTCTCGATCAGGTACATTTTCCTAGAAATCTGTTATATAAACAAACCATTGATATTTTATTATTGACCCAAAATTTTATTATAGAATGGTTTAGTAATAGAATAATATCAAGGGTAGTACCATGAAATTTTAAAAAGGGCACAAATAGGCGGAATTTACGAAAAAAGGCAAAAAGTGCAAAAAACAATTAAAATAGGCAAAATAGGCAAAAAAGCCATTTTGCCTATAATCCGAGCTTTAATAATTGAGAATTTTTTGCTATTATTCTTTTTAAACTCAACATGTGCATCTTTGTGATTATATTTCGATACCAATATTCTAATAGAAAGTATTCCACAATTTTTCAGATTTAGCGTTTTTAACAAATATTGTTCCAATAGGTCTTATTCCGTCTATATCTAAATATATCGTAAGAAACATTCTGAAAATATTTTTTCGCGCATATTCTAATATGTCGTAAACAAAACCGATTATTTTTATTTTTCGAATAGGGCGTATAACACAATCGCTCCCGTGATTTCATGAGAGATGAGTTAAGAGAAGATGTATCATGTGCCTTACCAATTGGAAGTTGTTAACAAAGATCGCTTTTTTCAAGATCCCTTTGATAATGATTTGATTGAAAAAGTGTATTATTTGCCAGAACAAGAAAATAAACCTGTAGATGAAACTTATCATGAATCCATGCAAGCTCAAGAAGTAGCTCACGCGGAAAATGAATCAGATGAAGATAAGAACCTTTGGTACAACTTAGAGATAAGATTATTTGCCAACATGAAAATTTAGAAGAGCTTAAAGATAATTCTGATCCTGAGTTTATACGACCCGAAAAAGAAGCTTATCAAGCAGATGACTCGGAATACTCAGGTGAAGAACAAAATGAAAACAATCCAGGTTAGTACAGGCCAATGGTAAAATATACCATCAATAAAAAACTGAAAACCAAAATTTACTTCAATATATATTTTTTTACAGATACCAAAATAGCTGAAAAAAAAAGAAACAAAAAAGCCAATAGTGAATTATGGGGCAAAAACGTTAACAAAAGAAAAAGAATGATGGGAGATGAGTACGTTGGATACACAAGATCTAAAGACGCAACGGTTAAACACGATGCAAAAAGAAACAAAAGAATGCTCAGACCTAAATGTATCTCAATTTTTTGTAAAAAAGCAGCAAATCGTTTTTGCCAAATAGTGTCGGAACAAAACCGACAAACTATTTTTGAGAAATTTTGGAGTATGTCCTGGAAACAGAAAAGATTATATGTTTTGCACATGACCATTTACACTGGAAAAAAAAGAGAAGCTACACAAAAAATTCATCCAGGAGAAAGGGATAATTTGAATATGATTTAAAAATTGAAGACGGGAAACATCAGGTGTGCAAGCAAACATTTCTTGGTAAATTAGGTATAAAAGAACGTATGGTTAGGCACTGGGTCAATAAAGGGTCTGTGTTTGGAACACAAAGTAATCAGGACGACATAAACAAAAATAAGACTAAAAAAAAATACGTCAGCACATTCAGTAGAACAAAATAGAAAGCTAGAACAGTTGCGCCTATTTCTAGATAGTTTCCCCAAAACTGCTGCAAAAAGTCAAACAAATTATATCAAGAAGACGATTTTAAATCAAAAACTGACGTATTTTACTATATAAAAATAAATATTTAGACGAAGATGTACTACCCTTGTCAATCAGTACTTTCCTAAAAGAGTTTGACGAAATGAGTCTTGCACTATTCAAGTCCAGAAAGGATCAGTGCGATTTATGCTGTGTCTACAAAATGCAAAAAATTTAAGAAAATGTCTACCGGAATTGTATTTTAGCAAAAGACCATGCCCACAAAGAAATAGATTTGGACAAGAATAAAGTTCAAGACCAGGCTAATTATTGTTTTAAAATGGATGTGCAGGCCGTCAAATTATGTCCTCAATTACAAGCGCATTGTATTACAAAACAAAATTGCAGGTACACAATTTTACTGTCTACAACTTATCAACTCATAAAAGCAAAAATTTTGCATGGAACGAAACAGAAAGAGAACTATGCTGTTCAGGTTTTGTAACCTGCATCATTAAACATCTGGTATCAGCTTTGGACATAGACAGGAAACCTATAGTTTTATACTCGGACAGTTGCGGTTATCAAAATAAAAATGCCATTCTGTCAAATGCATCGTCCATTCTTGCAACACAATTTGATATTAAAATTGGACAGATTAGAAGTTTCTTCAGAAGGTCACACTCAAATTGAATGTGACTCTTCTCATAGTCTTATCGAGGGACGAACGAAGGAAAAAGATATTTTTTTACTGACATACTACATAAATATTATAAAAGAAGCCAGGAAAAAACCAATGCCTCCGAAAGTAGATTATTTGGACCATCCGTACTTTCTTAATTTTTGATAAAATGCCTAAAATATTTATCTTCTGGAAAAATTTTATTTAAAAATAAATACGACTGCTCTTATGAAATATTACAACAAAGACAAAAAAAAATATTCTGGATGAATACCTACCCAAGCCATTATACAGCAAAAGGTTAGAAATTTCAAGCGAAAAAATGCCTTGATCTACAAGAGATTAAAAAAAAAGTTATTCCAAAAGACACACATTACTTTTATGACTTAATAAAATATTATGAAAAGACAAAAAAAAGAATCAAACAAGAAGACAAAAAATAACAGAATTACAATTATCAACTAATAATAAAAATACCGTCCTAATAACCTTTGAAACTAAAAAAGAACAAAATATAAAACAGCAAAAAAAGCTACAATAAAGAATGGTACAAAAAATAAAACTGTGAAAAAGAAAACAAAAATAAATAATAAGAACTCGAATAATTAGTGTCCTATTTTTATATTTCAAAGTATAGATTTTTGTATTCAAACATATTAAAAGTTTTGTATTTTCCAATAATTATTATTATTAATTTAAAAAAGTTATTTTATGAAAAATAAAATTAATTATTTTAATTATCATTGTGTAATTTGTCTTAACCAACAATAGTTATGATGTTAATATAACACATACAAAAGTATGTCGTATCCAAGTAAGTTATACAGGGTGGTCCTTAAGTAATTATACAAACAGAAACCGTAGATTCTGCTCTTTAAAATATTACGATTTAAGCCAACTTGCTTTAATAAAATGTTGACATTAAGAAAGATATAGGGTGTTAAAGTGGAAATTTAAAATTTTATTTTTCGGTATAAGTTTTACGTTTGTAAATATTTGTGTACAAAAATGTATAATTGGATGCTCTTATTTAGGATAAGTTATAATTTCATACATACTTTAATGTAACTGATAGAGGGCGCCACATATGCCACATGTGTGGCATAGATTTGTGCTTAATTTTTTTGCTCTTTAAGTTAGCTCTATTTGTGTTAAAAATATTAAAGACACATTATTTTTACAAAGAAAAGGTATACTTGTTAGTAACCTCAAAATTTAATCGTTTTCGAGGTAATCGCATTTTATAAGTCAGCTGCATAATAATTCTTAGTTGTGATATATGTGCGCTAAAGCACTAAATTTCTGTAAATAAGCATAATTTATAGTTTATTCTTATTAAAATAACTCAAAGATGATAATGTTACATTACAAAATTTTTGTTATCGCTGCTAAATGTCTTATTGGAGAAAATATTCTTCATCTTCTTCTTTGGATGCCGTGTCCGTATTGAGACGTTGGCCGTCATCATTTTTACAATTTCCCTTTTCTATCGCTTCTTAAGTTTCTATACCTACTAGCGTTGTATTACTTTTTCCCCATTGTAAAACACTGAAAACCCAAAATATGTGGTTTATGTAAGATGGTGCAGCACCACATTCTAGAGAGAAGACAGTGAGACGATACTTAATTATAACTTTTCTGAACGTTGGATTGGTCGTGGCAGTCATATTCCTCGGTAATGTGGTGAGATATTGATAATTATTTAATATATAAAAAATCCCAAAAGAATACTTATTATTCATTACTTATAAATTGTTTACCCATTTTTATTAGGACAATCAGAAACTAAAGTATGGGTATTGAATAACACATATTTGTCTTGTTTCATAATACTTTTGCTACAAATCTAACCTTAAAGACTCAGCATTTTTACAAAAACATTATCGTTGGCCTAATAACCGATATTGTTATAAATATAGTAAACACACAGCCAATTTAGTTCAGCATATTAGTTCGTCGGTTAATCATAATAGTCCATTTGTTCGATATGTATTTACAGTTACTCGTAAGCTGTAATGTAATCATATAAATAAGAAAAGCCATCGATAGGTTATTCCGTGTGTATGATAAGTAACCAATGAATGAGATACATCACAGTTTAATACATTATTTAACCCATGCGACAAATAAGATGTAGTTCCATAATACACCATAAGATTTGGATATGTATCCAAAAGAATATATTCATCCATTATACATTATAGCCACCATGTAGCCCAGAATTTGATCTGCTTGATTTTGGTGTATGGGGCGTATTAAAACAACGTGTCTATAAGATTCCCATAAATATTCGCAACCAACTATGGGAAGAAATAAATACTGCAGTAGTTTCTTTAGAGCCAATGATACTATTTAATATGAGACGATCTTTTATGGAATATAGTAACAAATGAATTAAAGAAAATGGTGGACATATCGAACACTTACTTTGACAAAAAGTTATGTTATTTAGTTCAACTATTTTTTAATTTGGTTTGTAAACAAAAAGTTTTGATTATGACTTAATTTAACATAAAACGTAAAATGTTTGATGTAAAATCCCATTATTCTGTTTTTTGTCAAATCCTGTTATTAATTATCCTGCTGATATATTTATTTTATTTAATATTTCGTTAACTATTAACTTTAGTTAAAGGTATTTTATACCAAAATTTAGATTTATTTATGTTTTTGTCTATTTTTCCTTCGTTGGTAAACGGAGTAATTGCCTTAAATCCGAATTATGCAGCTGATTTGTAAAATGCGATTATCTCGAAAATTGTTGAGTTTTGAAGTTATTAACAGGTATACCTTTTTTTTTGTTAAAATAATGTATCTTTAATATTTTTTGTCACAAATACAGGTAACGCAAAGAGCAAAAAAGTTAAGTGCAAATTTATGCCACATACGTGGCATATGGGGCGCCCTCTAACAGCTACATTAAAGTGTACATCAAATTATAATTTCTCATATTAAAAGTACCCAATTGTAAATTTTTATTTATAAATGTTTACAAACATGAAAGTTATAAGGAAAAATAAAATTTTAAATTTGCATTTTAACACCCTGTATCTTTCTTAATATCAACATTTTATTAAAGCAATTTGCTTTCCAATTACTTAAGGACCACGCTGTATAATTACAATAAGACGTAACTCACTTATTGTCGTCATTTATTAAAATAAGTAACAAAAATATCCACGTAATCAAAAAACATATTTAAAAAAGAAATTTTGTTAAAAAACGTAACTTCTATCGAATACTTAAAAAAATATACGTTTTTTCACCTCTTGGAAAATTTTGAATTTATGGGATGCGTCCTATTAGAATATTGGAAATGATTTACCGATTTTTTTTTTTTTTTTTTGTATTGAAAATTAACGTGCTCGGCAACAAAGGCCACTTACACGAAAACGGTTACAAATGTAAAACTGTTACAATAAATTACAAGAATATGTTATAGAGTACACATTGTTAGAATACAATCAAAATTATATTTTATAATATAACTGAACGTCTCTGAGGAATTTTAGACTTGAGGTTATTTGATCCAAGTTATTGAGTATGTCTTTTAAATCACTTTTAAGGCAATAAAATAGTCTTTTTGCTGAATATTGATGACATTCGGTGAGAATATGGTTAACTGTTAGATGTGATTGACAGGTCTCACAAGTGGGTTGGTTGCTGGATGACATCAGGTATCCGTGTGTTAATCTTGTATGTCCTATTCGAAGTCTTCGTGTTACAATAGCATCTCGTCTGGACATACTGGCAGAGATCAAATCAAGGGGGCTATCGACTAACTGTTGGATTTGATGTAATGCTGAGTTATTGGTGTCCCAGTGTTGTTGCCATCGGGTTCTTGCTCGTTTCTTAATGTGAGATTTTAAATCTTTACTAATTTGTATATTAACCGTATTATCGGATGATGTTGAGGCAAGTTTTGCATGGCTGTCTGCAAGTTCGTTGCCTGTGATACCAATATGGGATGGTAGCCAGATTAATGTAACTGTTAGTTTTTGGGAAGCGATTAGTTGGTAACAATCAAGGATCTTTTGGACAATAGGATGATCAGTGAATATATTTTGGATAGATTGTATTGAGGCTAGTGAGTCTGTGCATATTGCAACTTGTTTATCAGGTGAAGAAATGGATTTGAAAGCCTGAAATATGCTAAATAGTTCGCCAGTGAAAACGCTACAAAACGAGGGGAGACAAGATGATGTGATAAGGTTATCTGACGTGGTAACAGAACAGCCTACTCCTGTATCATTCTTTGAGGCATCAGTGTAAAGTACTATGTCGTATTTATTTGTAAATATAATTTCTTTAAAAGACTTTTTAATGAGTTCCCTGGGTGTTGTAAGTTTATCGAATCTTGTAAGAGATGTGTTAAACTGAGGGGTGATTATAGACCAAGGAGGATATGGAGGTAGGGGTCGTGGGATTGTTTGTGATAGAGAGATGTTATTAAGTAATTGTGTTAAAATTAGTGGAATGGGTTTTATTGATGGTGATTTAGAATAGTAATGCTGGTTGTTAGTTGATGAAGTAAGAAACAGATAAACTGGATTGGAGGTATTGGATGAAACGGAGGCAGCATAGGAAAGTAATAATTGTTCACGTCTAATCCAAAGTGGGGGCTCATTGGCTTCGCAATATAGACTTTCTACGGGGCTAGATCGAAAGGCTCCTAAACAAATTCGTAAGGCTGTGTGATGTATCGAATTTAAAAGGTTAAGGTGTGTTTTAGAGGCAGAGATATATATGTAACAACCATAATCCAGTTTGGAACGAATGATAGACCTATATATCTTAAGCAGGGAGTTCTCATCTGCGCCCCAATGATAGTTTGAAAGAGTTTTGATAATGTTAAGCCTCTTGTTTGCTTCACCTTTTATTTCTAGAATATGTTGTTTCCAGGTGAGTCGTGAATCAAATGTTACACCGAGAATTTTGCATTCCTTGACTACTGGAAGATTCGCTCTCTCAATCATAATATTAGGGGATTGGAAGGGTGATAGTCTACTAAATTTTATTATTTTTGATTTTGTATATGATAAAGACAGGCCTATGGAGCTTGTTTTTTTTAACTAGTGTATCTACTGCGGATTGAATAAGCTTGGAAGTTGGAGAGATAGATCGTCCGTGGCAGTAAATTATCAGGTCATCTGCGTATAGGACATGCCTAATAAGGGATATTATATCAGAGCACAAGTCGCTTATTGCTAGGTTAAACAGAGTGGGGCTTAATATTGAACCTTGTGGTACGCCGTCAGTTTGATGGTGTAGTGATGAAAAAATGCCATTGACAGAGACTCTAAATGTTCGTGAAGTTAAGAAATTTTGTATAAAATTAAATATGTTACCCTTAATGTTATAATGAGAAAGTTTCTTCAGTATAGATTGCCTGCTAATTGTATCAAATGCACCTTCAATATCAAACACTGCTGCAATGACTTCTTGTCTCCTGTTGAAGGCATCGGAAATATGACTTTGGAGAAGTATTAGATTGTCTTGAGTAGAGCGATTACGTCGAAACCCTGACTGTTCTTTTGGAATTATATTATATTTGTTAAAAAACCACGTAAGACGTTTATTGATCATTTTTTCAAAGATTTTGCACATGGTACATGTTAGAGATATTGGTCGATAAGCGCTGGGAGAGGATCGTGATATGTTAGGTTTTTAATGGGTATTACAATTGAGGTTTGCCACTGATTAGGAAACTTGTTAGATGACCAGATTTAGTTAAACATTTCAAGAAGTTTAAGATGACCCAAACTAGATAGTTTTTTTATAAAAATGTAAGGAATATCGTCGGGGCCGGAAGCAGTGTTCTTAAGAGTTTTAATAACCGAAGTAAGTTCTATGTAAGAAAATTGGGAATTTAAGTAATCCATATCTTGGACAGTTGCTGAAAAACTTGGAAAGGAAGCATCGACTACTGGCTCGATTTGAGAGCAATTTATTTTGCTTTTAAATTTTTTGTCGAAGTGACTGGCTAGGGTCTCACCAATTTCTTGATTGTCACTAATTACATTATCATTTAAAATTAGACTAGATATTTTAGTATTTGTATTGATTCCTTGAATTTGTCGTATTTTTTTCCAAAGATTAGTAGGACTGGTATTTTCATTGATAGAAGATACATAGTTTCTCCATGACGATTTTTTACTTTGTTTTATAATAAATCGCGACCTGGCTCTAGCTTTTTTTAATTCTGTGAGGTTTTCTGGTGTTTTATTTTTCCGATAATCTCTAAGTGCCTCCTTATATTGTTCTACGGAGATTTTGCAAGAATTATTCCACCACGGAACCCTTTTATGTTTGTGTGAAACAGAATTTTTGCCAATATGCAAATTGGCAGCTGAGAGTATCGTGTTTGTGACTAATGATAAATTGTAGTCAATATTGTTGGATAGTGTGAGAAAAGGTAAGGTGGTATCTGTTTTGGTAGTGTAGCTTAGCCAGTCAGCATTTTTGAGTTGCCGGTAGCTTCTGGATATAGTTTGTTTAGAGTTGGGGATATCAGTGGATATAAATATGGGGTAATGATTGCTATCGTAAAGATCATCAGCAACTTTCCAATTTAGTAAAGGTGCGGATTTTGGATCACTAAAGCTAAGATCTATAGAAGAAAATGTGCCTGATGAGAAATTCAAGTGTGTACTAGAGCCTGTATTTAGTAGACAGGAATCTGTACAATTAATTACGTTTTCAATAGTTTTACCTTTGTTTGACGTGCTATTGGAACCCCACATAGGGTTGTGAGCGTTGAAATCGCCTACAAGGATGTAGGGAGAAGGGAGCTGATAAATGAGGTCAAGAAGTTCTATTTCCTTTAGAGAGTGATTGGGTAGAATGTATACGCTACAAATAGTAATCTTATTAGGACACCAAGTGGTTATGGCGATAGCCTCAAGTTCGGTGGTGAGAAGAAGGTGCGAAGAAAATAGTTCACTGGAAATAAAAATTGAAGTTCCACCACTGGCTCTGTTGCAGTCAGCTCGAATATAATGATATCCTTCAAAATTGTTTAGTTTAGGAAATTTAGTAATTTTTGAGTTAGTTTCTTGTAAGCATATGATTTCAGGTTGTTCTTCGGAAGTTAATTGCTGGATTCTTTCTATGCGAGGAAAGAAACCATCGCAATTCCATTGAATTATTTTGAATGTAATGTTTAAATGTGATAATTGTGGGACTACTGTAAGGATTGTTGAGAGAATTGAGAAATAGGAGCGTTAGTTTCATCGTCAGATAGGTAATCGGATGATGCACTTAAATTGTCGGAGTCTTCAGGATTAAGCTCTCTTTTAATTTTTTTTTTGCAATCTTGTTATTCGGTTTTTAAAGGATCTCTCTTTTGATTGCGAATGAAGAAGAGATAAATCATTAAGCAATCCCTGGATATTGGAAGTGAAATTGAGAGCTTCTCTAAGTGGGTCCGGTATGCCGTAGGTAATTTCTAGGAAAGCTATAAATTGGTTTTCAGTAAGAGTTAGTTCGGATAAATTATTTTTATAAATGGCTTGGACTGCATTATAAAAAATGGGTGTCAATTTATGTTCTTTTGTTTCAATTGTTTTACTTTTTTTCTTTTGCGGCTGGCTAAAAGAATTAGTGGTAGATTTTACAGATAAGGGGGGAGGCATTTGATTGATAGTTGGTTCTGGAGTAGGAACTGGAGAAAGTTGAGAAGGGGTGCCAGCATTACTGTCACTGGATATAGCCCATTTCTGTCTCTGTACGGGAGGTGATGCTAACTGTGTAACTAAGGAGATGCTTTTTGCCACATTAGTTGTAGTTTCGGGGTAAGATGTGGATGGTGCATTGATTTGATTGGGAGTGCATTCGGGTATCGTTGTATTTGTGGGCATGGATACGGAGGTAGTGGGAGAGGGAAGTTCGGATTGGGCTACAGAAATTGGTTCATTGGTACAAGTTTCAGCAGTATGACCATCTTGTTTACATAAAAAACATTGTAATTTGTCAGTAGACACAAATATTCGATATGATGTGTAGTCATGAGTTATTAAAAGAGAGGTCTGGACTGAAAAGTTTTCTTTATCCGGAATAACGTACGCCACTCTTCGGAAGCTCATTATATGTGCATATTCATTACCTAGCGAGCCACATTTCACGAATGATACAGGAGAGACTATCTGTAAACCGATATCTTTTAAAGCTTCTTCGATAGTGTTGTGAGGTATCGTGGGAGATACATTTGATATAAGAATACGCTTAGCAGGTGTTATAAGTCTTCGGATAGGAACAACTGTTGAGTTAATAATGATACTTTGGTGGGCACTGAGAAGATCGTCGATTAGTTTAACAGAGTTTAAATAAATACAAATGCGGTTATTTGAGATTCGAGACGCAAAGATGATATTTTTTGGGGTAACGATGTCTCCTATAGCTTTTATGTACTCAAATAGAACGACATTAGGAAGGGCATGTAAGATAATGGCTTGATTTTTATGAGGAAACGTAGGAGGTGGAGGTTTAGATAAAGTGGCAGCAACATAAGACTTGGTATTATTGATCGTGTTATTTTGTGAGGTCATTTGAGTAGTAGTTGAGGTCATTTTAGTGAGCGGTTCTGGATACCAAAACCACTACACATAAATTTTTATTATCAATGCAACAGATGTCCTAGTGGGACTCTGTGGATAAAAGGATTAAAAATAACAGTTACCTTAATTTTTTTTTACGCCACTGGAAAGTCAAATTTACCAATGCACTTTTGAACCATTAAAGTTAAAATGTTTCGGTGAAATTGTCACATATCGGTCTTTACTCGTCGGCTGCTTAAATTGGAATGGAATAGGATTTTGATTTTACCACTATTCACTATTTACTCGTTCAGACTTTAAAAATAATCATTTAAATATTTAAATTTTAAGGAGAAACTTTGAAATGCGTCTATACACTTTGACAGTTGTTTGACAGATGGATTTACCGATTTAATACCAATCGAATAACAACAAAATTTTAGAGAATTATATTAAATGCGACATAATTTTTCTTTATAAATCGAATATTATTTTAAACTGCTAACTTTCCCGTAATATCCCATTTTACTATAAACGCACTCGGTCCAATAGCATGAATAATTTAAGCCCTCTATTCTAAAATTTATACTAAAAATTTGTGCTTTAAAAAATCTGTAAATAAACCAATACCCAGACACATTGTACGAACATGTTTCGAATATTTACATGCGAATTTTTCCATCAACAATCAATTACTTTTTCACAAAGCTGCCCCCAACGAGCTGGGTCGTCGTTTGCAAGTAAAATAACCTCAAAAACATCAATTTTAATCAAACCATAATGACATGTTGATGTATGTACTTGGTTACAACGAACTAGTTGAAACCAGTTGCAGTTTCGTATCGGCATGAATGCATGCTGATGTCAGCTTTTCTATTATAGCAAGCATATCATAGGGAAATTAGTAACAGCCGAGGCGGAAATCGCATTTCGATGTATTAAATTTAGTTTTACTTGTAATACAAAGTATATTATGTATTATTTGAATTGGTAGCAAATGGGAACACTTTGTTTTAGTTTATACAAAAGTTTATAAAGGACCAAATACGCCATTTATTTGAAAGGTCATTTAACGTACATAATAATATATTGTTTTTAACAATATTATTATTATTTCTATACCATTTAGCAATTAGCAAAGAATGATAAGAATTTCTGTAAAATGATATTTACAGGATAACTCTATTGTTTACAATTTTAATTAACAAATTTTTTGAAAACGATTTCCGGATCAGAAATTGAACCTTTAACTCTTATCCGGGCAACACATTTTACTTACGTAACCGGGCATCTCGGGTCCGTTGGGTCCACCACTGTTCGTGAATGTACTATTCATATTTAACCATATTTAATATTCTTTTTTGATTTTCCAATAAAGTTAAATTTAAATTGCTAGATTAAAAAATAGGTTCTACTATAGTATGAGGTCTACCTCGAGGGTGGGTTCTATCTGAAGGATTTGCAGAAAATAACAAAATAATCAAATGCAAAACTTTTGTAGAAAAAACATTTATTCACAAGTTAAAACTTTTGTAAATCTACCAGGCCATTTTATGTGAAAAGAGGAGTTGATGTTTACGCATACCCTGGAAAAAGATTACGGTGTTGCTGCCTTTAATTATTGTGTGAAAACCCTTCTGAGAAAAGATTATAGTAATTACCAGCTCATGTATAAAGTACCGACAAAAACAATCTTTACAAAATGAATAAAATGCATATGTCAGATAAATATTATTATTTTACTATTACAAACTTTGTAATCTGCCAAAGTGTTGTAACCTACAAAGTAATTGATATGGCAACCCTGTTAGTATGGCGTTTCGTTTGAAGCGTTTCGAAGCCGAACGTAATGCTATCTATTGATGATAAATACTACCATTGCTTCAGATGGAGCCATCTCCCTACATTACAATTTGAAGGCGGCAGTTCAAGACATAATTCTTGTTTAACGAGATTTTTCATATGTTTAGGAAAAAATATTTAACGTTTTAGTGCAAATATTTTCTACTTTTACAGTTTTATATATGTTGTTATTAAAAAATTTTTCGGTTTCTTACCGGTAACTTTATTATAAGCCGAAACATATTATTTTTTCCTATTGGGGCAAAACTGTAAATTCAAAATTTTTCAAAAAATTCATAAGTATTTCTTATAATCATATCTTGATGCTGTAAAAAATTAACAAAATCCTATGTTTGGTTTTCCCGCTTTATACTTGGAAAAAAGTAGTTTTTTTGAGTTTTTTCAAAAACGAAAATATGAAGTTTGTTTAAAAGTTGTCAAAATACTTCTAGTCATCACATATACCTTCTCAAATTTTTTCAAATTTTTTGAATTTGGGGTTTGTCTTTTAGGGGGTGCAGATCAACCTTAATACTTTGTCTAATCAATTTACAATTTTAGTTGGGACTAAGCCACAAGATTAGCTCCCAACTAGAATAGCAAATTGGTGTGACAAAGTATTAGGTTAAAAAATAACAATGAAAATAAAAAACCATAGATTAGTCATTTATTTTTCGTTATTGCAATACTTACAAACTTTTTTAATTACACAGTGATCGTTACACACATTTCTACTGCATATTTTACAAATTTGTTTTTGTTTCCTGTCCTTTTTGTTGGGCACATGTGACACCTTTTCCTGGATAGAACTGGAGGTTTTTCTAGTTTTTGCTTTTTATTGTGTGGTTCAACTTCCTGTAAGAATTTCTCAATGTACTGTTTTGTTTCCCATTGTAGTTCCCTTGATTTTCTCTTCAACATTTGAGGCAACACTCGTTGTTTTGCTGTCGTTGTAAGAAACAATCTTCGCTTTTCATTTTTGTTTTCGTTCCATTTTGGATGTAAATTTGTTCAGGTAATAAATGAGGCTAACCCAGCCACGTCTAACAGATTCATAAAAATGCAAAAGGCCAACTGTTAGTTCGTCTTTTACACACATATTTATAAACCATTTGGTCTAGCGTATCGACACCACATTTTGTACTATTGTAATATAGTATCATATCTAGGTTTTTGTCAACATCATCTTCACAGTTAGCATTGTGATGTATGGTACACAGTACTAGGACACTTCTTTGTTTTTTCCGAACGTAAGAAACAAGAGATGCTTTTGGAGTGAATCCGAAAATTGTTCTTGGTCGAAAAACGGTTCTTGTTTGGTAGAAATTCCCGAGAAACAAATCTCTTATTTTTTTCACTGTGCACAAAAGAGTTAGTGAATTTGCCAGTAATTAATCAGCAAGAGCAAGATCAGTGAAATAGTTACCGCAAGTCACATTCCTCTTGGAATTATAATAAGGCTCAACGAGTTGCTTTACAACCTGCAAGATGCAAGATCCTTGGCTACTATATTTCCGTTTTTTCCTGTATATGATATTTATCCTAAAGGGTTTCACGTTTCCGAGTCACAGGGCCACCATATTTGAAGGCAGATACTGCTTGAAAGGACATCTACCTCGATACGGAACAAGTTTGCTTTTTATTATGTAGCAGGATCGCATACGTCCTGTCGGTTGTGGTTAACTCTTGCAGTTAATTCTATCCTTTGTTGCAAAAATTACACACTTTGAAATTTGGAAACTTGTAGCTACACTCGAAAGATGATCTTTAATTTTAGAGTCACTTTCAATGCCACCTACTTCCGAAGATTCTTCATCATGTGAATCCCATAAAGTATTAGCAATATCTTGCAGTTCTGCAGCTGATAATAGTTGTCGGGACATTTTGTTCGCACTGTCTAATTCACTGTAATTCACTACAATTTTAAGAGCTTAGTTGTCGACACTAATTGCATTTCAACAATGATTATTAGTTTTTTAAATTCATTTAGAATAGATATAACACCTATTGTAAGCATCTCTTTGATATTCATATTATACTCTAGTGATTTCTCAGTAACTTGTTTTATAACGAATATTCTTAATCTAAGCGAATATTGCATCTGTGATATCTCGTCATCTGACGATCTTCCACTACGAAAATCCTGTTGTAGTAATTACCAAGTTTATACCTCTGTAGTTTTCTGTTTTAATCTCCTTTTTTGAAAAGTAGAGTTAGTTTGCTGGTTCTTCATTCTTCCGGTATTTTATTGTGTTTTATAATTTATTTCATTAATGTTGTTAATTGTTCATTCTTTGCTGCTCCATAATTCGTTTCGTATCCCGTCTTTACCTGGTGCTTTTCTTCAGCTGTTCTTTAGCTTTGCAAGTATTTTACGAACTTCTTGTACATCTATATTCTTCAAGTATTAAGTTCTTCGTTTGTGGTAATTTCTGGCGTTTCTGGTTTTAGCGTCATTTGTTCTTCCTCTGCATAGAGGTTTTTATGTATTCAATCCACGTACCCTTTTCTATGTGTTTTAGTTCTATTAGTTCCTTTACCTCCGTTCTTTGACCTCTTATGAAGCGCAATATTTCCTTTTGTAGCAAACAAAATTAAAAAAAAATTAAGATTTTTTAAATTTTAAGGAACTTAAATGTGTAGTGTTATGATAAAAAAATATTAACAATTGGGTCATTAGCACACGTAAAACTTCAATAATAGGAATAGCCTGCTATATTTAATTC
The DNA here is from genome assembly GCF_040954645.1 of Diabrotica undecimpunctata. Taxonomy (NCBI): domain Eukaryota; kingdom Metazoa; phylum Arthropoda; class Insecta; order Coleoptera; family Chrysomelidae; genus Diabrotica; species Diabrotica undecimpunctata. Next base: position 64,480,272 of record NC_092809.1, on the reverse strand, counting down.
TATCGGTACTCCATAAGTACCACGCGTCGTTTTAATTTTTTTTTAAAGTTAATGTCCTCTAAATAATGAATATTTTATTTTAGCACATTTTCCTTCAATGGAACATGTTCTCATAGTGATTAAATTTCAAAATTCTTACACTGATAGTTTCAAAAGTAAATATTTTTAAAAATCATATAATTATTTTCAGTACGAATATGTAAAACGAATGAATGATAGATTCACAACCTACTCGTCATGTTCACGATAATATGAATCCAGGACCGAACTTGAATTCAATGCATGATCCAGAACAACCTAATCGTAATCTTCAAGGTAATATCGTTGCAGGACCAAACTTAAATTCAATTCTCGATCCAGAACCGAACTTATATCCACAACGTAGTGAAGATCCAGTACCGAATAAAGAACCAAATTGGGGTCCAGTAGTAGGTAATTATAAGCTAACAGCATCTTTTTCTATTCCGTCAGGAGTAAATGATGAAGTAGGTGCAATATTGGCAAATGGTACGCTTGGAGACTTTTTGATGCTGTGGTCGATGACAGAGTAATTAGTCTGATTTGTAATCAAACAAATATATATTCAACTCAGTCTGTACTGACTGCAGACACAACACCAAGCTCTCACTTACATGACTGGATTCCAACGATAAATATTGAAATTAGAAAAATTTTTAGCACTGGTTGCCTGGATGGGTTTAGTCAAAATGGTGAACATTGCAGACTATTGGAGTAACGATAACCTATTCCATAATAATTTTGCAAAGAATGTAGTGTCTAGAAATCGATTCGAGATGCTGTTAAGGATGTTTTACTTTAATGATAATTTATTGTCAGATACAAATGATAAACTGTACAAGTTAAAGCCACTTGTCGACATTCTGACTGCAAATTTTAAGTCTTTATACGTGCCGGAAGAATATGTCTGCATCGATGAAACCCTATTACTCTTAAGGGAACGCTTGGGGTTTAAACATTACCTACATTAAGTCAACAAGACACAAATATGGTGTAAAAATTTTTAAAGTATGTTCTGGATCTGGATGTACTTACAATTTCAAAGTATATGCAGGGAAAGAAAATAGTTCTAACGTCACTCCAGAAAGCGTTGTACCGTATCTTACGGAGGATTTAGTACATCAAGGAAAAACACTGATAACCGACAATTGGGATACAAGTTTACCGCTAGCAAAAAAATGTTGTCGGTCTATACACATCTGATAGGAACTGTTCGTAAAAATCAAAAATATTTACCCCAAGAAGTAGTAGCTTGTAAAATTAAATAAAGGGCAGATTGCTTCTATGGAAAATGATGATGTAGTGACCATTACGAACTGGAAAGACAAAAGAAATATTTACATGCTTTGTACCAAACACGGAAATGAAATGGTCGAAGTATCTTGTAATCGACAAACTAAACTGAAACCCAAGGTGGTACTAGATTACAATAAAGGCAAAGCGGCAGTAGACTTATCTGACCAAATGGGAGCGTATTCCAACACCCTTAGAAAAAGCGTAAAATGTTTATTCGTCTTCCGGGTTTAGACCGTGTCATTTGTGAGTGACCCAAAAGTGGGTTCATCTCGACGTTTCGCTACAATTGTATGTAGCTTCTTCAGGAGAACAAAAAAAGGAAAAAGAAAACAAAAGACAGGAAGATGGGTAGTTAGCAACGGTAACTCAGTTACTCAACGCAACCAGAGGCGAATACTAACTACCAAGATGGGCATTTGGTCACAGTAACTCAACCACTAAACGCAGCCAGAGGTGAAAACCAAATGCCAGGACAGGGATTCACGTCCAACAGCTCAGAACACTAACGCGTCGAGAGGCGGGGAGTGCACCCTAGGACGACAAATTCAGAATCTTCGGGTAATACTCCTGTGGCTTTTCTTCCGTATATTCGAAGTGTTACTGATAGGATTGGCAAAATTCTTCGCAAAGAAGGTATCAGGACTACTTTTCGACCACCCAAGAAAATCTCACAATATCTACCCTCTCCTAAGGACCCATTATCGCCCCTATCTTCCTGTGATGTCTATTCTATTCCTTGTTCATGTGGACAAGTGTATATTGGCGAAACTGGTCGTTCCGTCAAAACTCGGATTCAAGAGCATCGAAGATGCATTCGATCAGGTCTTTTCTCCCATTCTGCAGTTGCAGAACACTGCCAAGAAACCGGTCACTCCATATTGTTTGAAAAAACCCATATTATTTCTAAGAGCCCCTTCTTTTATTCCAGGAAAATCCGCGAATCTCTAGAGATCCGAAAAAATCCACACAATATCAATCGAGAGGAAGGATACTACTTGTCTCCCATCTGGAATCTCAGTCTAGAGCCGCCGTCCGGTCCCGCTACCATGATGAAGCCACATGATTGGCCAGCGCGCGCTTCTTGACGTTCGCGCCACGGAGTGTGCCGATACGTCCCGACACGACAGGTCACCGCAACTATAAATAGAGCGGTAGCGGAGTAATCATCGGATTCACTCCCCGCCTCTCGACGCGCTAGTGTTCTGAGCTGTTGGACGTGAATCCCTGTCCTGGCATTTGGTTTTCACCTCTGGCTGCGTTGAGTAGTTGAGTTACTGTAACCAAATGCCCATCTTGGTAGTTAAAAAGGATTCACTCCCCGCCTCTCGACGCGTTAGTGTTCTGAGCTGTTGGACGTGAATCCCTGTCCTGGCATTTGGTTTTCACCTCTGGCTGCGTTTAGTAGTTGAGTTACTGTGACCAAATGCCCATCTTGGTAGTTAGTATTCGCCTCTGGTTGCGTTGAGTAACTGAGTTACCGTTGCTAACTACCCATCTTCCTGTCTTTTGTTTTCTTTTTCCTTTTTTTGTTCTCCTGAAGAAGCTACATACAATTGTAGCGAAACGTCGAGATGAACCCACTTTAGGGCCACTCACAAATGACACGGTCCAAACCCGGAAGACGAATAAACTATAATTCTGACTCTGGCCGTGGAAGCCTACGATTTCATTTAAGCGTAAAATGGTTTAAAAAAGTGGGGTTTGAATTATTATTAATTACATCAGTTATAAATTCTTTTTTAATATATAAGCTTGTAACAATTAACAACATGTCGGTGACAGATTTTAAAAATCAAATAGGGAAACATCTAGTTACTTATAATGAAACCACCACAGTACCACGAAGAGTGTCAAATAATCACCATCAGCTTGAACAGAAGGCAGACGGAAGTAAACATCAACAAAGGAAATTTGCAAGAATTGCTACAAAAAAAATAGTGAGCAACATGGTCGTCAGTACGCTATGAACAAAACTAAAAAGGTAGACACCTTTTGCAAAAGCTGTGACAAGGAACCTTTTCTGTGTATAGGTTGTTTTAATGAATAACATAGAACTTAAATAACTTTTTTTATTGGTTGTTTTACATTATTTGATTTTTCTGTTGTTGAAAAACATGTTTGTATCAATAAATATTATACCAAAGTTGTAAATAACATTTTTGACTTATTTGGGACCACATTTGTCATATTACATAAATCGCACAAATTCTGGATACAAATATGTGTATAGATTTGTATACGAAGCTTTTTTAAATAATTTGTGTATCATTTCTTTCTTTTGGTTTAAGACTTATTTTTTAAATTCATTTAGTTTTCTAATACAACCTTATTAAAACCCTTTTCTCTAGAATATTGGGCTAGAATCTGCGAAGACGCTCTAATAGTTTAAAAACTTTTCACAAAAACGTAAATTTCGTGTTCTGTACTATAGGTGTATTTGAAGCTCATGAATATTCCGTAGAGCTAATGGATTTTTTTGAGAGTGTCCGTCGTGCATATTGTTAATATTTTAATTAAAGTAAAGAAACTTTTAAGACATTCTCTCGCTATAATTAAGTTAAAATCACTTAGCAGCTGCATAAAGTAGCGAAAGGAGATGAACTTGCTAATAATTACATAGACGGAGCAGGAATATTCAAGTGTTGGAAGTAATTTGTTATACGAAGTATGTTATAAATTTTGTTAAAAATAAATCAATACATGACAGGTTTTCCGTTTTTCTTACAACATTAAACTAAAAGAAAATACTTTTTTGTTCTAAACAAAAAACTGTACATGGTAATCAACTTCTGTGACAAGTTACTTATCCTTTTATATTATTTTTTACTTATAATAATAACAAGGAAAAAATAAAATTCTGCGAAATGAGTATTTATTTTAAATTGTTTAAACAAATTACTCGGTTAAGTAAACAATTCAAAAATTAACTAATCGCATTAATAAAATCTATGCAACCAGGTACCTCACATGATAAAGGATCTAATAAAAAGTTGGTATAAAAAGCAGTTACAGTAGACTAGCGCAAAGCTTCATATAGTAGGATCGTTTTAGCCTGTCGCATAAGTAATAAAAGTGTCTGTTCAGATTTGCCTCAGGTAGTCAGCGGTTCTTATATTAAAAATGTACGGTTTTCTTAATTTGATAATACGACATTAGGGATTTTTTTTATAAAATAACTTTGTATTATGTTTTATAATAATTGAATATCATAATATAAATTGATAAACATTGAGTATGAAATATACAGGGTCATTCACGCAACATGTTGATTAAAAGTTTTCAAAGTTCTGGTCGTCACTGGTTTCTGCAAACTTGGAATAATGGGTTATGCAAAGAATTCTTCATTTTTTAAATATTTGCATTATTCTAGCACTTCCGGTTGTACCAGAAGTCGCCATTAAGTTTCTTATTTTAAATAGAAACTGTACTTTTTGTTATTTTTTTTTTAGAATCTACGTAAAATTCTGGATCGATTTTTAATGGGATACCATTCTCGAAAAAATAGCCGTTTTTGAGATATTTCAAGTTTTTGAAAAATTTTTCATATTACACATGCAACTTCAAAAATTATTATTGTGGTTAATATTTATGCTGAAAAAACAAAAATTCTTTTTCAGCGTGTACTAAACTCTATTTTTATTTAAGCATAAAAAAATTTATATATTTTATAAATATATCTATAAATATATATATATATATATATATATATATATATATATATATATATATATATCTATATAAAACAAAGACTTATTCCTACTTTCCACACACACCTTCTCAAACCCACCGAGGTAGGTTGTCCTCCTGCGGTACAACCAGCCCCGGCTTTCCTCTGCCCCCTGGTCTTTGGAGCCAGGTCTCGACTATTTCGCGGTTTCCCCCGTCAGGCAATGGATGATTTCCGTGTATTTAAATTTAAGTGGTAGGTTAGCCCATTTGGCTTTATCACTACCGGTCAAAGCAATTGTTCGACGATCTCATGATCTCTACCAAGTGTAGTCGAGAGCGAGCAAGCATCGAATCCTTTCATCCGTCGTCTAATACCCAGTCATTCGTCCAGTCATGTCCTTAATCTACCTTACTTGCTAATCTAATTTTTTTGGTGCTTGCATTCAAAAGCGTCGTGCGGCGTGCATCCGGCTGTCTCCTGCATGCGGTTTTTATTTTATTTTTGTTTTTTTGGTGGTTGGTACCCTTTTGTGTTAATTTTTCTATCTACGTCTTAATCTATGGACAGGTATCATCACTATCTGACTCGCTATCCGATTCACCTTAATCTTCATCATTACGAATAATTAAAGGTCTTACTTCATCAATAACTTGTTCTATTTCATATGACTCTAAATTTTTTTTTTTTCAGTATGCTCAATACATTTCCGCCATTGTTCCTCATTGACTTGGTCTAGTGCATCTTGCCAGAGTTGTGGTTCGTCGGTGGTCTTACATGCATGTTTATCATAGTAGTTTTTAGTGATGCCCCACACCAATTCAATTGGATTGTACTGGCAGTGATATGGTGATAGTCTTAGGACCTCATGACCATATTTTAGTGCCATTTGGTCAACGACAAATTTTTTCTCAGTAATGTGTTCTTTTGCACTTATTTAATAATTCAGCTTTTAAACTGAATGTTCGTGTTCTATATTTTTCTCCGACAGCCACTTTCTTAAGTCTTCTTTTTTCCAGCTGCTTGTGGGAAACTTTTCCTATCTGGTGTGTACGAAGCATTGTCTAAGACTATTAATGACGGATTTTCCAGATGTTTTATTAATTTTTCCTCAAAACAATGTTCAAAAATATCGGCGTCCATATTTCCGTAGTAATCATCAGTTTTTTTTGTCGAAGAAAATATAAGACTAGCATTGGGTATAAAATCTTCCGTATTTCCTACATGCAATAAAATATATCTTTTGCCGTTACTCGCACTAGTCCTCGAATAGCATTTGGTAGAATCATCTTGCCAGGATGATTTGGTATTATTTCCTTTCGCAAAAATCCATGTTTCGTCAAGAAACACAAATTGTCTGGCAAATTCGGAATTCTTGTTTTTTAAATAGTTTCTTATAAATTTCCACATTTTTCCAACAACATTGGACAGCTTGCACAACACTTTACGATTATTTTTGTATCTAAAACCCATAGCTTTTAATACTTTTGATAAACTGGTCAAACCCATATCACAAAGTTCTCTGTCCTTTATTTTTTGAATAAGTGTCTTTCTTGTAACATGTTCTTTTGCTTTGTACATGTCATAAATGATATTTCTGATTGAGATTTTAATACCTTGTGGCAAGTCGAGGGTTTTCGGATGCAAAAGAATCCTTTTATTTTCCTTACTTAATTCCTCCTCACTCATTTTGCGAACTTTTTGCAAGGTCCGTTCTGAAATTCCACAAGCTGCACTTGGTCCAATGTTGATTTTTTCTAAAGTAAAATAATTTTCCACTTTCAACACAATTAGACGCTCACTCGGAGATAAAAACTTATATTTAGGTGTTCTATGGTTTTTTTGTACGTTATCCATTGTCACTATTGAAAACCGGCGATCGTTGAATACTAATAGCGAGATTTTTCGAAGTTCTCTGAATATATACACGAGGGGGCGGGGCCTCGGTGGCAGGACGCGTCGGTCATTGGCCGATGAGTCCGGTTAATGGAGAGCCTCGACTCCGCAGACGGTTTACTATTTTTGCAAATATAACAACTAAAATTATCCAGTTATGCGACCGCAAGGAATGGATGCACTCCTCGAGACAATTTTATTTGAAATAAAATTATAAAAGTTTTTTCAATAAATTATCATCACAAAGCATTCAATTTGGATTTTTTCACGATTTATAAAAAAATTGTTTTGGTAGCGCTGATTTATCCTCAAGTACTACAGCCGACCAGTAGGAGGTTCGGTACCACAAAGCAGGTAGAAAAGGGAAAGCATAACAGAGTGGCTGTAACTAAGGTCATAAATTATTTTTCGGGCGTTAATCCGAATATAAATATTAATATATATATATATATATATATATATATATATATATATATATATATATATATATATATATATATATATATATATATATATATATATATATATATACTCTGGTATTTAGGCGCCACACCCTTCATAGCTTCATAAGACCTCGACCCCCAGATATCTCTTAAGGTACTTTCTTTACCGGGTGCTTTTTCCCTCCAGCTTATGCAAAAGTGGTAATTTTGAAGTGATGTATCAAATTTAATAATAACGTATTGCTGTTTAATGAATACAAAAGTCGACTTCGTGAAATATCCGAAAAAAATTTTGTCCGACAAAAATTTTGGTTCCATAAGGGAGTCCACCAAACTAAACATGTCAAAAAAACAACTTCAAAAAATTTAGTAATAACAAGCTGATTTTCTCTGTATCGTTCAAAAATAACGTGAAAAATACTATTTTTACATTGCCTGAAACTTGGATAACCGTCTTGCGGTTTCTACTACTATATTTGCTGTCATTCGGCTTATACCATCGTTCTATTTCTTACCCTGTCCTTGATTCTTCAGTTCTTCACCTTGCATCTTAGTTGTATATCTGTATTTGTAGCTCTGTCCCATAGTGTATTACCATCAAGTGTTTTCATCCCAGTTGTTTCCAACATTCTTTTTGTCTTTATTGGTCTTATGAATGTTTTGTTAATTATGCCTTTGAGAGTTGCTTCAGGGACGTCGTGATACTCATTAGGAAGTTCGTTCAATGGAATTTTTTAATGGGATTGCGATGGCAATAGCAAGGAGTTTTGAGGGGCAGCTTAGCTCGGTTGTTTAGGCTGTTAATGGTGCGCAGTGCATATATCTTGCTCAGAGAACAGATTCTGTTTTCATTTGTATGTATGTTTACGAGTAGTGCATTAGTACTGGCGGGTAGTGAGCTTGTTTTCACATGCATCTCCGCAGCATATTTCTCTAGGTGGTTAATAGTTTTTCAATTTGTCTATCTAAGTGACGCATAGACATACGCCTTGTATTCGATAATAGGTGTTATGAATGTTTTATATGTGTGTATGAGGGTTCTGGAACAGGTGCCAGCTCTATTGCCGGATAAAGCGCGCAAGATATTAGCTTTCCTTCTAACTTTGTCAATAGTAAGTTCGAGATTAGTGTTTCAATTGAGAGTCCTGCTAAAGTGGACTTTCAAGTAGGACACCAAAGGAACGTAATCGAGCCTCTCATATCCGGTTCCCTACCTTAACTGTGGTGTAAGGGGATCTGAAAAATATAACTTTTGTTTTGGATGGGTTAAAGGTGACTTTCCATCTGTTGCACCAGTTTACTATTTTGTTTAATTGCGTTTGTGCTCCATCGAACACAGACGACGTGTGCTCCTGCATCCATCTGAAACAAGACAGTTTCTGACCTGTTCAGAGGTAGGGGATGCCACTATTATAGACTTGATAATATGTCGGAGCTAAAATTGAGTCCTGTGGTACTCCAGCTAGTAAAGTAAATGAGTTTAAAAGTGTGTTGACTACCTTTGCTCGGATTGTCCATTTGGAGATACGAATGGATGATTTTGATGAATAATACGGGCAGTTCAGTACAGGGGAGATGTTTGATCAGTCCGTCATACCAGACTTCATTGAAAGCCTACTGAGTATGAAAAAAGAAAAGAGGCGAACCTGTGATGTTGATTTATAGATTGTGAGGTCAAAGTGACTGCTTCAATCAATGTATTTTAAGTGAAGTGACCAGCTTTGAATTCATATTAAATATTAGGAATGATAAAGTGATCATCAGGAGTTCTACGAGTCTTTCGCTGATTCCCTCGCAGACTTGACTTAGCGTGTTTAGGAGCGAATTTGGTCTGTATGATTCTGTACTGGTTTTGGATTTTCCTGGTTTAGGGATCATGATTATGTTGGCTACGTTTCAGGAGATAAGAAACTAACTAAACTTTAGACAGATATTCTCTGTAAGTTTTTTGATTCATCTTATATGGATGTCATCTGGGCCAGAAGATGTGTTTTTTATAAGGTTACACATCTGCCCGACGGTGTTCTCTTGCACAGCAACTACCATCGGATGAGGATGGGCTTTCATGTACGGTAGAGGGTTGTAGAGTAAATCTTAAACTATTTGTTAGGTGGTCCTTAGTGTACATTCATTAAAATTTGGGTTATTTAGGGAAATAGGTGCGACCTGCAGTGAATCTTTAAAAGCGTTGGCCTTGTCTTGTTTTCTAGATACATATTAACTGCAACGTAGTCGACAACAGAGAGTTGTATATCAGCGAGCTTTGTGTGGGGGATGTAGGGAGGTTGTTATGTAGTAGTAAGCCATTTCCATGACTTATCTGACTTTTTTGTGGTATGTAGTATAGCCAAGAATTGGTTATGGAGAGGATTTGTATATTTTGGGTAAAGAGCAAGTGTTTGATAAGAGCTCTTTTCCTATCAACGCCGTTGCAGTTGATCATCCCTATTTCACAATCGAATTTAGTGACTTAATAATTGGGAACGAAAGTCATTTCGACCTTGTTATTTCTCATGGAAGGAACCACTGAGTGCCTGAAGAGTGTAATGGACAGATCAGAAGTATACTTGCTTATTATTTCCCGTCTTTCAGGGAAAATGTTAGGTATTAAGGTTGTTGTAAATTGAATAATGGCTTTAATTTTGTTAGTAAGATTAATGGGTGGAATACTCTTCTCAGCATAGAAAGGATTAGCTTCCTCATGTGTGGTAGGTAATTCCTGTCTATTAGAGCATCTAGGAGACCATGCAGGGTAAGTACCATGGCATTTGGGTGATTTTAGGAGGAGACAGTTAAGATGAAAAGTTATTATGTGTGATGACCACCGTGCAGCAAAATGTTTTAAATATGCACAATAAAATGTTTTTCTGACTTTTTATTGTTCATTTATTTATATTTATCCAGAATAATGTTTAGTTTATATTTCTTTATATGTCCACATACTAATGTTTAGTTTAAAGTTTGTTAAGTAAAAAGAACCTGTCTTTTATTGACTTTATTATTTTATTTCCTTCACCAAATAAACAATATTTCTTTTAGGAAAAATCTGTTTTGATAAAATGGTTTATTAATAGATACTTCAATAACGCAATTCAGTATAATGCACCATTTTTGCATGAAATCTTCATAATTCATAATATGATAAAAATTTAATAGTGTAAAAATAACGGTGCCTACGAAAGGTAAATAATAAATCAATAAAAACAACCCATAGACGTATATTATACGTCGATGAAACAACCACTATACAAACATTTTAATAATTTCTATATTACGTGGCAAATGGATTATATCTACAAACACACAAACATATATTTTTAACTCTTACTCGTATATCATTCGTATAGAGCGACAATAGTCCTAGTTTTTAAAGAGTTTGTTATTCACACAGAAAAAAAGATATTGTTTTCAAAAATACAAAAAATAACGTGTTTTCATCGCTGGCTTACGGAGGAGGAAAAACTTGAACCCCATAACACATTGAATTATCGTAACGACCTGTGATTATTTTTTCTCTCCAAAGGGAATAAAAGCCGGGTTGTCTGGGATTATGTTTGTTTGTCGCCGGGACGCGCCTGAATACACCCTTTGTGCTCTTCATGCCCTTTTGTGCCAGCGGTGGATATTATACTCTCCTCTTGCGTCAAAATATCTATCGCATGATAAAATGTACCTATATATAACCTCATCCATGCAAAGGGTAATTTTTTATCTGTTCTATTTATTGTTTGCAAATTAAGCAACCCTTTAAAACTTATATAAATATATTGCATGAAATACATTAAAAATTCACCTGTGTAGGTAATTTGCAAAAAATCTTGAATGATAAAACAAAATGTTTTTTAATTGAGGTTTATAGCCATGATAAATGATTTCATATTTGGGAGCTTCAGTACCTAGTACATAAATATCATAGCGGTGGTGGGATATGCTGCATTTTCTGAAAAAAAAAGTAATGTTGTTTTTTATAATTGACTGATAATTAAATTTATAATTAATTTTGTATAATTTATAATTATAGGAATTAATAAGCTCTGTATAGATCACCTAGTACTTGTCCAATAATATAATAATTTAATGTAATATTTAAATAATCTCAATAGATCCGATGTTCATATTTTTGTATGTGATATAAACATTAATCTTTTAGAGTGCAATGAAGAATTTGTGGAGGAGTATAAAAGTATTGTGAGTGAATATGGATTTATAACTTATGCAGTGTGTCCGTAAAGTATGGAATATATTCGATATTTCCTAAATGAAAAATCTTTTTAAAAAAATCTAAAACACGTCCATTTTTAAATTTAATATTCTACATTTTGCAATAAAATTTCATTATAGAAGGTGATGACGTCATCGGCTCTTTTTTTAATGTTACACCCTGTATTTTAGGACATCTTTAGATCGATAAAAATGAGCTGATTTCAAAAAAGTATAATAGTCGGGTCTAATGGATATGATTTGAAAGATATACGCTTAGAAAATAAATAATTTATTATTAATTGCAAAAAAGTAGGCTACTTCTAGTTTTTGGTAAACTGTAACTATTTTTAGTAACGTTCAATAACAATTAAGTAGTACAATAACTGTATTAATTCGTGAATGTTCTGTATTATTGCTTAGAATTAATTTTAAGTAGAAATGAATTTGAGTGTAAAGCAAAGAATTTAAATACTCATGATGATTGGGTATGGAGACAAATCGCGAACTCAGATGGAAGTGTGTAATTTATTTAATGATAAATATCCAGAAATACCCATCACGCAGTCAACGATAAGTACGGTTGAAAATGCACTCAAATCAGGTCGTCCCTCTGTAAATTATGTTACAACATTAGATCTTCTACTTGCTTTTGAAGAAGATGCTCACACTTCTGTTCGTAAGGTAAGTAGTGATCTCGATGTTTGCAAAACAACGGTACACAAAGTACGTAAAAGTAAGTAAAATGCACAGTTGTACAGGAATTAATTGAGGATGATCCAAATAAAAGAACAGAATTTTGTGAAATAATGATGGATAACAGCCACCGAAACCCTACCTTGGTTCAAAATATATTTTTTTCTGCTGAGGCTACATTCAAATTAAATGGCAACCGTCAGAATTGTAGATACTGGAAAAAAAAACTCCAACTGGATGCGGGAACATCATACATAATACCCGCAAAAGGTTAACGTATGGGTAACGTTTGGGTTACTGTCAAATACAACAAGGGCTACAATTCAAACATTTAAGATTAAGTCATGTAATAATTACTGGATTATTTTTAAGTTATTTATTATAATTTATTTATAATTTAATAATATTATAAATTAATAAAAATTAATTTTCTAAGCGTATATCTTTCAAATTATGTCCGTTGAACCCCCATTATTATACTTTTTTGAGCCAATCACGTCATCACTGTAATGTGTATCACCTTGTATAATGAAATTTTATTGTAAAATGTGGAACATTAAATTTAAAAATCGACGTGTTTTTGGTTTTTTTTAAAGACTTTTCATTTAGGAAATATCGAATTTATTCCATACTTTACGGACACACTGTATAAACGAATATACACGTCCAGCCAGTAGAACTTGTCTGGATCATTAATTTGTCAAATGTGCTTCAAATTTTAAGAATTATTTTTAGATAATTACCGATCATTCCATACCAATTTAGATATTAAGATATTACCGATCATTCACCCATAGCAGTCAGTATTAATAATTTTAACAACATAAATATAAATTACACGCAATCCAAAATGTTTAAGTATTTTATCAATTAAACAAAACTAAAGTCAGATTTAGAACAAGAAAATTGGTTCACTCTGAAAAAGATATTAATAAAAACATAATGGTTCATTACAAAACTACAAAATTATATGAACTTAAATACTAACAAAATAAAAATTAACAAAAAGAAAAATATAATAAACCATGTATAACACCACCGTTACTTAAATTAATAAATGAAAAAAATAATTTATTCAGATCATTAAAAACTTATCCCGATGATAAAAATTTACAGAACAGTCACAAAATAATTAAAAATAATGTAGTAAAATCTATTCAACAAGCTAAAAAAGCTTATGTAGAAAGGTTAATAAATGCTAAAAAAAAATATGTCAAAAAAATTGTGGAGATTTGTAAATAAAATCTGTGGAAAAACAGCTACAAAAACAAACATAAAACTAATAAAAACACAAAATGATAAAACACTTACTAATAAAAGAGACATTTGTAGACTAGTATGCCGATTTGGGGAAACGATATGCAGAAATTATTCCTGAGCCAATTGAATTTCGAGAAAATATATTGGAAATAAATATTACTATGTACTTATTTCCAATTGAAAATGAAGTTAAAGAACTAACGAAATTTAAAAAAAAAATAAAAAGTCACAAGGACATATCCTATCACCCTAATCCCAAACATAGGCAACATAGAGATGGGACTTACAAATTAAAAAAAAATATTCAATTATACTATCTGAATGACAGTATGGATTTCAAAAAGGAAAATCCACTGAAGATGCAATCTGTGGTCTAACAACTAACATCTACAAAGCTCTTGATAATACAAGACCAGCTCTTTGTATATTTGTAGATTTATCAAAGGCATTTGACACTGTTTCCCATAAAGTATTAGAGGGCTAGCATATAATATCCTAGTAAAATACCTTCTAAACAGGCAACAACATGTTTAAATAGATAGAGAAATTAATAAGGGAAGAATTATATCTTATGGAGTCTCACAGGAAACAGTCTAAGCACCAATTCTCTTCAATATCTATATTAATTATCTATTCAGACCAAATATTACAGGTAAGATAATAAATTTGCAGATGACACAGCTATTTTCCATGATGCAAATACATAGGGTAATTTAAAACAAAAAGCCGAAACAGACTTTGCTACAATCTATAAATGGTTTCAGTTTAATAAGCTCACCTTACATGTAGATAAAACAAAATATCTGTCATAATATACACCGTATGTAAGTTACCTCCCAAATCTTGGCGCATTAAAAGTCAATGCAAAAAATGAAATTCCCTGGGAACCCTGCCCTCCAACAGAAGATGTATGTCCAAATCAGTACTTGAAAATGAAAAAGGGAGAAATTTGGTGTACTCAGAATAACTCCTTACGTATTATAAAATGGATGGACAAACGGCCAGTTCTGATGTTCTGATGAAGTACTGATCCAACCCATACAACTACCTTAGAACCAACAAGAAAGCGAAACTGGCAACGTGAGCTTGTATTGAAACCAAAGGCAATTACAGATTACAATCAAGCGAAAAAGGAGTAGACTTTAGTGATCAGATAAGTCCTTATCATTCGGTTTTTAGAAAAAGTTTAAAAGGGTACCGTAAACTAATCTTAACATTTTTGCTTGGAACAGCTATTGTAAATGCCGGATTGTTTATAACAAGATTAGTTGTTCCACAGAATTATCTGTAATGGAATTTATAAGAAGACTTCTTCTTCTTCTTCTTTTTTTTATATAGACATGACTGTCTGTTTTTTAATGTGCCTCCAGTAAGTTGTCGTTTCATCGTTTTCGTGGTCTTCCTACTGATCGTCTTCCTATCGGGGAACTGTCTCTTGCCGTCTTTACTACTCTATTTGTTGTCATTGATGACAATGGTAAGTTTTTAATGTTTTTACTTTTATTAATTGATCTAAAAACTGGTATAATTTATAATATAGAACTGTAAAAAAATAAAAACTTATTACGTCATTACCGGTCCCCGACGGTCGGTAACGCATCGTGTTCACGCCAAACTACCGGAACCGGAGGACCGATAATGCACAGTTTCGTGGTTTACATGTTTTGGGAAGGCAGTCAACCTTTTAGGTAACAATTCATTTACCTTTTGAAAAATCGTTTAATTTTAAGGTATTTAGCAAATTCGCAAGGTATTTAGATTATTAATTTTAGTATATGTTCATTTTTTTTATATTACTGAATAAATACTTTTTTGAAGATTACTATTTTTTGATGATTTTATTCTATTAACGATATAATTTTTGCATTATATAGGTGAGCATGTTAATTTTAATATTTTCACGTTTCAATTTCCCATTCGGAAATCGTTTTGAAAGATCAGGGCTACAAAGCGCCAATTAATAAACGTCCAGTTTAACAAAATTCCTAATTCATAATATTTTTTTTAAACGATTTCTTGATTAAAAATTGGAACGTCAAATAAATGTAAAATGTAATTTTTATTACAATTAATTGTGGGTAAATCCCATATAAATACAATATAATAATAAAATATCTTATAAAAGAACCGAATAAACCTGCAAAGAAATTACTGTTTTGCTGATGATTGCTGTATATTTTAGTCACAGATTATAAAACTGGTTTCTCCCTTGGATTAATAGACTTCTATTCTCATTAAACAGAACAAAACAATTAACGAATGAACTCAATCTATTTAGATTGACGACACTTCACATATTTCAGTGCCACACTTAAGTAGTTGTGACATGAACTGTATAAGCTTAATAAACAACTAGAGTTGCAATTGTCTTGGATAGATTCTTAGAAATTCCCGATTGTAAAGGCCTTTTCACGTGTAACAAATTACTTGACAGCCCGTTTCGTCTTCCGAGAACATCATTCGCTCGGAGAGTGTACAACAAACTGCTTACCTGTCAATCTATATATTTAGTTCGCAGTCAGATATAGTTTGGTTGCAAATTTACTGTTTAACTTTTAAGTATAAATATATTAGGTAGTACAATAAGTTAAATATATCAATAGGATATTGTTTTATTAGGAGTAAAAATGATACTTTTTGTGGCGAGGCTGTACGTTTGACCCCATTTTTGCATTATGTAATCGCATCTGCCATGTTGGGTTCTGATTCGGTTCAGCATAGTCCATGTGTTGCTTGGTAAGTCAAAACCTGGTGGTTTTTGTATGATGCAGGGTAAGCTGCTATTTTGTTGTTCCGTCCATTCTCGAGTCCAAGTTATCGTTAAGTTGAACTCATTTTCCACAGCAGTCTGTGCTGTTTCTATTGGCGGTTCTCTGAAGCGTAGATTGTTACCGTTGGCAGCATCTATATCTTGATTGAATGGCAGGATCTCGTTACTAAGTATCTTTCTGTACTCACTAGTGAGGGAGTGTATGCTCCGTAGTTTGGGTGGTGGAATGTGGCTCAGTGCTGGTAGCCATTGCGTAGGTCTGGATTTGATAAGTCAGCAATCATTCTCATTATATTATTTAATTGGGCATTTACTTTATGTACATGTGGGCTGTTAAGCCAGGCTGAAGAGCAGTATTTCGCGGTTGAGAAGACAACGCCCAGTACAGATGATTGCAAGGGGGAAGCCAATGCTCCCCATGTTGTGCCGCACAGCTTCTGGATGATGTTGTTTCTGGATTTAAGTTTTTCCGCTGTTTTTGACAGATATTCCTTAAAAGATAGGGCTCTGTCAAGATTCACCCCAAGGTACTTTGGTGTTTGACTGTAGGCGAGTGTAGTGTTTTTGAATTGAATGGTAAGTGTTCTTTCTACAGGTTATTTAGGTGGAAACTGGAAACCACTGTTTTGGTAGTGTTTGGTTGGAGCCTCCATTTACAAAAATACTTTCCCACTGTGTATAAGTCCGTCGTGAGGATTTCTTCTGTTTCTTTAAATGATTTACACCTTGTCGCAAGGACTTAGTTATTGGCGTAACCAAAGTTCCTTAACCTGGTTTCTGATATATCAGCGATGTACAGGCTAAAGAGAATTGGAGCTAGGACAGATCCCTAAGGCAGTCCAGTCTTTGCAGTTCCTGTTTTCTTAGGGTGCTGATGTTGGTTTCCACCATGGCTACTTGAATCGTTCGATCGGCTAGCATGCTGTTGATTAATCGAGCAGTGGATTTACGGACGATTGTACAGAGGAGAGGAGCTTCTATATCATACCTTCTTTCCAGACTGTATCGTAGGCCTCTGTTAGGTCTATGAATGCGGCTACAGTTTTAAGATTTGTCTGGAACCCTGCCTCAATAAATGTGGTAAGTAAAAGAACCTGATCTGTGCAGCTTCTTTTCGGTCGGAAACCTGTCTGATAAACCGGTATTGATTCAAGTAGCTTTGGACTAATTCTGTTGTGGATAAGTCGTTCTAGTAGCTTAAATGTAGCCTATAGTAAAGATATTGGTCTGTAGCTTTTAGGGCTGTTATTATTTGGTTTCTTAGGTTTTAATATGGCAATGACCTCTGAGCGTTTAAGTTCCTATAATATGGTACTGGTCATTGTAATATCTGTGAAAAAGTGGGGCATCCAATCTATTGCATATTTGCGCTGATAATTAAGAATTTGGGATAAATATTGTCAAAACCTGGCGCTTTACCTAACTTTACATCCTTAAGAGCTATAGTGATTTCTTCGCAAGTGAAAGGGCGGGAGTATTCGGTTTCTGTAGATTAAAATTTTTAAGTTTTTAAGCTATCGTTTTACCTTGATTGTGTGTGGCTTGTCTTTCGGAGCCCTAGATGTCGATATAGATATAGTGTTTCGGGTAATTGTTGTTTTGTTCCTTGTTATGGGAGTTCTGATTTCTAAGTTTCTTAGTGTGTGATTCCAGAGATCTGACGACGGTACGAGCCAATATCGGAAAATGAAAAGGATGGAGAGAGATTATTTTGGGCTCGGCCTTTCTTCCTTCGGACGATCCAGTAGTGATAACGACCAATAAAGTGGGGGAGCTGACGAGACACTAAAAGAAAATAGTAATGTAGCTGCTCATCGACGATACGCCACCAACGCACACCACAAGAGCTGGAGAGCACGAACATCAACTAAAGGGGTAAGTCATTATTACAATTTATTACGGCAAATAAATTGGACACACTAAAAGTAGACAAAAAACCAACTTCCATAACAAAAAGTAGAAAAAACAAGGAATAAACATTACAATAGACTTAGATTTCCTTAGCAATTGTATATTAGAAGAACATGTGTCTAAGAAGAAGAGCTGATTAGATCATAGACACTATACCTTAGAGGAAAAAGCAGCAAAAGTCACGTTTTGGAACCCACGTTCGACCAACTGGGATGGTTGATCCCGATGAATTATTGTTTATTGTTTCTTCATCCTCGCTACTCGAACTACTCGATGAGCTCGTTGAGGAACTGTATGTAAATGTAAACATTTTTTTTTAGCCTTTTACAGTTTCTAAGGAAGAATATGGGGTCATCATCAAAATCATCTTAAGTACTTTTAACTTCGAGTTCAACGTCTTCTGCTGGTTTATTTCCCAAATAATTAACTTTAGTTGCACTTAAAGAAGAAGGACCGCCGCACCAGAGTAGCCTCGGCATCGTAATCTCCTTAATAGTCCAAGTAAAAGAGTTGCATTGTGGATGACGAAATATTGCGTATAATTGTACAACAGACCAAACAATATATTGAAAGTGTTAAATCGTTCTTTAAACGGCAAGCCTATAGACCTTGTTAAACTAAAAGCGATTATAGGTCTCTACTGCTTTGCTGGTATTCACGGAAGTTGCAGACAGAGTGTAGAAGATCTGTGGGAATCCGATGGGGATAATATTAAAAAATTCCGACTGGTCACGAACATTAAAAGGTTTAAGTTCATTATGCCTTGTATCCGATTTGGTGATCGCACTACCAGAATGAAAGAAAAAAACCGACAAAATTACAACAATTCGTGACATTGTTACAATGTTAGTGAACAATTTGCATAAATTTCACCACCCATTTTAATACCTTTGAGACGATTATTTGACGCTACCCTAAAAAGGGAGAAGGCGAGATTATTTCGAACTCTATAGATTTTTTGGCGATGCAGTATCGTAAAAACCATCAGAATAAATCGTCTAAGATGTGTGGACCATGTTAAACGATAGAAGTGATCCTACTAAAAGACCAGTTGGAAGAAAAAAATGTACAGGAAGATTGAAGTAAGCGGATGGAGAAGACACTTGACAGGGAAGGATTAAAGAATGTTTTCAGACAGGCTAGAGCTCACAATGGGTTGTAGCGCCAACTGATTCTTTACAGAAATACGCAAGAGCCTCTTCTGTAGAACAGCAGCCAGCTTCCAAAGCTCAAAGTTATCTACACTATTTCGATATGTCAGTAACACGGGGACCTATTACCAGATAAGGAAACATTATGCTTTTATTGGGAATAATGTTTATATTGGGATTTTCAGAATTGACAATACATTAACATCAGAGGGAAAAAGTACCGATTGCTCCAGTTAATTATCCAAGGAAAGATTCAGGGCAAACGAATCGTGGGGAGACGACGTATATCTTGGCTGCGCAATTTAAGAGACTGGTTCCAGTGCACATCTAACCAATTATTTAGAGCGACAGCTTCAAAGATACAAATAGCAATGATGATTGCCAAACTCCGTAGCGGAGAGGGCACTTGAAGAAGAACTACCTACTTGTGGTAGGTTCTTTCCTTTCTTCAACAGCAAGTTGTATTAGCTGTACGGTGTTTTGTGAATTATCCCGGAGAGGTCTAATTCTTTTTAAAGCATATCCTACAAATGCTCTATAGGATTAAGGTCGGGTGAGCAAGCAGGCCACTACAGAATAGCGATATATTCTGCTTCAAGACGTCTGTAGTGACTCTGCTGGTATGTGGAGGTGCATTAGCATGCATGAAAATTAAATTTTTTCCCACGGTACTTTTTCAGGGTCTAACTAGGGATTCTAGAACCAAATTAACATACCTTCGAGCTATTAAAGTTGGCTTAATGGAAATTAAACAAGTTTTTTCACCGCCCATATTACTTTTCCAGAACATTTCCTTCTTTAGGTCTGTGAACAGATCTGGCTGTTTACGCTCTTATTTGTCTTGATTGCCCTCTAAGTAGACGAGATCATCGGTCATATGATTTTACACAAATCCTGGTTTCGTCTGAAAATAGAACATTTTGCAAATTTCCAATGCTCCAGTTTTGGTATTGAAGACAAAAAATTTAGGCGATCAATCATGTTCTGCCTTGTTAACTCGGGAATTCGTAACTGTCTACTGCTGTATAGGCCTTGGGCATGAAGTCTTCTTTTACATAAAATTTAAATATTTACACTTGTACCTTCCAAAAACTACTTTTGCAGTTGCGGGTGAGAAATTGTTGGGTATCTTCTAGCTACTTAAACAATAAAACGATCCTGTCAAGCCGTTGTTACTTTTTGGCGACTTTATGTTGGTTTACTTCTAAGCGTTCTAAACTCCTGATACCTAGTATAGGTTTTTGACACAATGCCCTGTGTTACGCCTACCACTGTAGCTATGTCCCTTTGAGACATTAATTGCTTCACAAGACCAATAATATTTTCCCTTTGCATATCCGTTAACCTCATATAAGTCATATTTTTCTTTTTGAAAGCGAAAGTTATTTTCGTTCAATTTATGTTTATATATTCAACTAAAACAAATAATCTATACCGTGCCGGACATTGTTATCTACTTGTTTTATTGGTTTGTTAATTTTTAATAAAAACCATATTCTTCGCAACAATAAGAAGTTTTTTCAACAGAAATACATGGTGATTTCATATAAGTTTGGTTGTGTGTAAAGGCCGGTTTTCACGCTACACCTTATTGTACGTTTTGTTGGATAGGACAAATCCTATACATTAAAATATGGCATGTAAACAGCAAAACGTACGTTTTGTCGAATCGAAATTCAGATTGCAGAAATGATGGAAGAAGCTTAATTTTTCGAAAACTGATAGGATAAAATGTTACGTAAAAATACATGTTCAGACAAGTCGTCCGATCTTGACTCAGCTGACGACTAGCCCCACTGCAGTTCGCTTCATTTTTCCCAAAAAAAAAGCCTAATAATTTTAGATTTGCGGCAATGCAACCACGATTTTCTCGGGAATTTATTGAATTGTATAAAAGTTTTCCTTGTTTAGGCAAGCGAAAAATAAAGACTATAGTGACCGTAGTAAAAAAAAAACGTCGCGTATTAGTTTTTTTTTGCTTACTTTGCTAGTTTAAATGCTTACATTTTATTTGATTCTTTTTGGTGTTTAAATCAAAGAAAAACATTTTTTTAAACCTCTACCTATTTATAACTAATAAACAAATTTAGCTTTAGTTAGTATTAGTTCTGTTTTAAACCAAGCAGATTTCATTACAGATTTCAGGAATTATTTGGCTTAACGCTGCTTTGGATATTATGGTTGTTAACTTCAAGTCCTTGAGGCTGCGTCCTGAGGCAAGACCTGAAAGTTGCTGTGAGTCGTTTATGGGGCTTTTTTATGCAGTAATCTTATTTCAATATGTATGGTGTTACCAACTCTAGCAATTGACAATAGGCTGAGGTGTCCATTGGCAAATATAATTGTGCCAGTTATCTGGTTCGCCTTTCAGTTCTTTTAGTAACGAGACGTGGGAATACTGGCTTCTTTTTAGAAGCCACTCTCTCGACCGTCTTGTCTTTTTCCTCTTTATTCCCTTTTTCCTCAGTCGTAGTATCGTTATAGTTGAAAAAATAAAAGAAAGTAGCCGTGTTTCCTCCATAATAAAAAAATCACTAAACAAACTTCACACAACTCAAGACTCTGAATTAGAAATGAGGTAGAAAACGAAAGGAAAAACGTAGTGTATATACACTGGACAAATTTTACGTACATTTTGTCTTACGTTTTATATGACCCACAAAACGTACAAGAAAACGTAGCGTGAAAACCGGCCTTAAGATTTAAAATCCCAGTAAGTTACATAGTCACATAAATCAGTTAGTTTTTTAATTTAAAAAATTTTAATTATCGCCTATGTCGACCATGCTGGAAGCATTTGGTCATTTCAGTTTTTATCATCCTTTGTATATATACACTTCAACATGAACCATATAATATCAAAAAAATTACACAAAAGATTATAGCCCTTGGACTAACTTTACGTACATGCATGTGCAGTCTCATTATGCGAGCTTATTGTTGCCGTTTCAGTTGTTTCAGCATCACGACTAAAATATTTATAATACCAGCGATAAACTTGACGTGACAATATGAGATCGTGCTACAGAATGCGTCTTTCATTATGTGGAGGAGGTGTGAGTTTAATCGGGGTAAATTTTGTCTTTCTGGATATTGTCGGCCTGATAAGTCTGTAGACGAAGACACCTTAAAACGGTTCTATTGTTCTATTGTGAAATGCTAAATAGAAAGATTAAGAGCAACTACAACAACATCAACATTTGATCTTTTTCGTATAAATATACAGTTTAATTGATATAGTTTTTACATTGTTTATATAAAGTGTTCATTTTACACATCCAATTCTTCAATAACTTATTCTGCTTGGTATTGCATTAACGTATGACCTAAAAGTTTTGGAACAAAATGCAATGGCTTTAATAATAACAAAAAAAATCAAATTGCTTTATAAACAAAAGTTTGTTTACTTTATTAACTGTCAGTTGAAATTTATTAATTTTAAGTTTTCACTTTAAGATGTATAAATTATATATAAGAAAAAATATCTATAAGTTGGTTGGGCGCATTCATAAACCAGAAATCTTTCGAGTAATACAGAATAATAACATTTCACGCAGAACCATTTATAGTACAATAGGAGTGCAATCAGGGAATATGTCTAAATCTCCCGAAAAGTAAAAGACCACATGCATTTATTGAACAAAGGTCAAAGAGGTCAGTGAGAAGAGCAAAAAAACGGGTTGGAATGTCAAAGAGGAGATTGGCTCGTCAATACAGATCTCCTACGAGGACGATATGGTTGGAATTTGAGGAGAAATGGTCTTATATATTGAAAGCGATAAACTGCCCTAAATACTCTCAAGCGTAACTCTCAAGCGTAGTTGTATGGGTTGGATAAGTAAATACTTAACATCAGAACTGGCCGTTTGTCCATTCATTTTAAAATTCGTAAGGAGTTGTTCTGAGTACCTCAAATTTCTCCCTTTTTCATTTTCATATTTTTACCACGATAAACAATTATGTTGGTAATATATCCATCCACTGTACATAACTTGTATAATTTAATTCGATAGAAGTGTTTTTTTATTTTGCAGATATTGCTTTATTTGCAGTCTTCCTTAATAAGGTATTATAACTATATTTTCATCGACTACCAAAATCAGTCCTGGAGTAAATACAGTTTGAAAATTTTTGTTTCATACTTTTAAAACTTCACCTAACTTATAGAGATAATCATCTTTATTACACTGCTCATTAATACAAAAATGAATGCAACGCATCAGTTAAAGGAACCCGTCTCGTCTCATGATATTCGTAATAAAGTCATTCCTGAACATGGGATCTCTCAAAAGGTCGGCTATATCGCTTTCAAGCAAGAAACGTATACGTGATTTTGATCGATGTATATTTTACAATATTTCCCAAGCAAATTTATTTAACAATGTTCTGTAAAAGACCGTCGGTTACAAATGAAGCGTGCATTTCCATAACGTTGTAAGTGCCAATATGCCTCATTTGGTTTTTTTAAGTTAAATGAGTTGCAAGGGCCATGTTCCATCGCCTAAAATTTATTTCATGTCGATATGGCTAGCGACGGCGTGAAAAGTGGGGATAAAGTAGCGGTGCAAGTCATAACGTTGTAAGTATCGTAGTGCAATTCTGTTAAATGTAGAGTGGCGCATCAGTTACTAAATTATTTTTGTTTGGACGTGTTGGGTTGGGTTTAAACATAAGTATTTGGAACGAATATGGATGAAACTACAAAAAAACGGTCCAAAAAGAAAAGAAGAGTTGTTGATAGTTGAAAAAAAAATAAAACCAAGAAAATGAGAAACTCTGGCGAAGAATATGTTTCTCTAGTCAATAAAAAGACCGTTACAAAGAAAATACCACCAGCTGATGTAAGTATGGTTTAAAGAGATACCTATCTAAATAGAGGTTAAAACATAAATAATTTTTTTTTGTTTAAATCTATCTAAATAATCCAAAAGTGTTTTAGGTAAAATGCAAGTGTCCACTAGCATGTAGATCCATAAGACTGGAATACCTTGTTGAGTTGTACAATCATTTCTATGAAATGGCTGATTATAGTAAGCAGCAAAGTTACCTACAAAGGTTTATTCATCCCCAATTAATCAAAACGAGACATCATGGTCAGTATGAATATCCCAGTGAAAGTAGGAGAAAGCACTCTTTCACCTACCATTTACTTTTGCCTGGTGGATCTGAAATAAGAGTTTGCCTCAAAACATTTTGTAGTACGTTTGCCGTAACTCCAAGAAGAGTGCAACTTTTGGGAGAAAAAATTCTTGATGGTAAAATGGATATGTCAGAAAAACGAGGAGGGGCTCGACAAAATATTTTCAAGACTGTCTGGACTAACAAGATTATAGAGCATATCAAAAGTTTTCCAAAAATTGAGAGCCACTACGCAAGGGCAAAAACCCCGGATAAGCTCTTCTTGTCACCGGATTTAAACGTAAGTAGAATGTACCGTGCATTTTTAGAGAAAGATTGTGCGAATTATCAGCCGCCTAACAAACCACCAGTGACTAGACAATGGTATAATGAAATTTTTATATCAAAATTTAACTTATCTTTTGCAAGGCCTAAAGTAGATACATGCTCCACATGTGATAGTTTGGCTGTTCAAATAAAATCAGGAGATAAAGCTGCTGTAACAGAATAGGAGCTTCACCATCGGAGAGCAGAGGCTGCTACAAAAGAAATGTCAACTGAGACCAAAAATGCATGTACAAATAATTGCTATGTTCTTTCCTTCGATATGCAGCAGCAAATGTATATTCCCCAATTAACTCACTCCGAAATGTACTATTCACAACAGCTTGCAGTGTGTAACTTAGGAATTCACGATTCCATCACAGGAAAGGGATTCATGTGTTTATGGACTGAGGACTTTGGGTGAAGGGGTGCCTTGGAAATTAGCTCCTGTTTATATACTTACCTTACTAAGGAAATTGGCAATCACGGAAAGAAAAAGCTTATTTTGTGGTCGGATAATTGTGGGGGTCAAAATAAAAATCAGTTCATGATCGCCATGTATTTGACCATACTAGCAAATAACGTTTTTGAGGAAATTATTCATAAATTTCCTGTAAAAGGACAAACTTTCCTTAATTGCGACAGAGATTTCGCAATCATAGAAAAACGTAAAAAAGTGTGTAAGGCTTATACATTGATGAATGTTGTTAACATCATTACTAGTGCGGCCCAGAAAAATCCATTCTCGTGCATGGTGGTTAAGAACTTTTATGATTTCAAAACCGTTGCCTGTGATAAACTGAACACAAAGAAGTTAGGAATTTCAACAGCTACGCAGCTTCGTCTTACAAGAGAGAAATTTGGTACGGTAATGGTGGCTAAAGGACATAGTGAGCTCGCTGGATAGAGTGAGACCAATGTACTCAAATCTGGAGTTACATTAGAAGACTTTAAAATCATAGACCTTCAAAAAACTAGAACTCACTTTGGTATCTCAGAGAAAAAAAGAACAGATATTGAAAAAATGCTCCCTTATCTTCACGATGATGCCAAGAAGTATTTTAAAGAAAAATTAGGTCAACCAGGGCAAGTTTCTACTGTAGGAAACAACGGTTAAAAATCTGGCACTTAAAACGTTTTGACTTGCAAACCTGATGGCACTTACAACGTTTTGACCTTAGACAGATTTTTGAATTTTTTTTTTAAGTAAGCTTTGTTTATTGTTTCTTTGCGGTATGTTTGTATTATATAATACCTTTAAACTAATCCTTTTTCAGTATGTTACATTATAAGAAATAAACATGTTCGATAAAAAACTGTTGTCTACTCCTCCTGAAAAATTTTTAATTTGGCACTTACTACATTATCGAAATGCACGCTTCAAATAACTTCCCCAGTGCGTCCATAGTGCGTCAATTAGTGTCCATAGGGTTTTTTTGTGCCGCTAACGTTAAAATGTGATATAGGCATACCTTGATATTGTTTTAACTCACCAGCTTTGTTGTCACTCTCATCTTTATCATGCCACTCGTTTTCATCATCATTTTCAGATTCTGACATTTTTCCGCTTTAAATCTCTGTCTTATTATCATCATAGAATAAATTACTCGCACTTACATTACTATACGACTTATATAAAGAAAGAACATAGTTTTTATCGACTACAGAAATCGTCCGAATCAAAAAGACCATCCAGTTTATTTTCACTCACGATTTGGTAACTCTGCAAGCATGTGGTATCTTGAATCAGTTGAAGTTTGGCGCGCATTTACAATACTTAGGTTATCTTCGTTATATTTTTTATTTTCAACTGAAGTACTCAGTTCGTTACACTTTTTTAGACTAGTAAAATATGGTCGTAAACACACAAATTGAAATACAAACGATAATAAACGTCGATTGACTGTGCAAGCCTGCATATATACATATGCGCCGGTCTCGTAGGACCGGTTTCGCACCCGAGTAACAAATTCTAATGTCTATGCGTTACCGGTCCCGGTATATTTTTTTTGTTTTAGAAATGTTTCGAATCTTAAGACAAGTATAATGATGTTCTAAGCATTTAAAACAAACGAATATTAACGAAGATATGCCTTTCGAAATTTTTAAATTTTTAAACGTTTGCAGTTTTCACATACCGCACTTTAATAATAAAGAACAACGGTCCCAGGGGACCAGTAATCCAGTCAATCTGTTTAGCTCTCCCATTAACCCATTAGCCCTAAATTATTTTTTTTTTGTTAAATATTTGTATATTTTTTTTATTTTAAAGTTATAAGTATGTATATTTATATAAATTTTGTATAAATTTCTTTATTGTTTGAAAGGTGTCCTTAAAGGACCCAGTATTTATATGATCACGCTAGGCGTATATGAGGTACAAAAATACTCATTCTGATAAGAATTTATTTTGGTTACATTTTATGAACAGTTTGACATTACACCTTCCACATTGTGTCCGAACAGTTTTTTTTGCAGTCCAATCCACAGCACCGTCTTCTCTTACAAGGCTTCACCAAATGATTTCTTCCATCAAGTCTTACTTTTCTGCAAACTTTGCTATTTAGTTCAGATTTGAAATCACGCGGACGACCACCACCTCTGGAAGCAACATCATATTTCTGCAAAATAACCTCAAAGATGCTTCTTCTAAAATTCAGTTGAGGCATATCACAACCAGATTTTCTTTTTAACAACCATGGATGCATCCAAAAACTATGTAAATATTGGCCACCACTTTTTACCATAAATAGATATTCGATAATATAAAATATTTTGGTCCATTTTATCTGTACCGCCCATATGTTTGTTGTAGTAAGTAAATAGTGATGGACGCATGACTGAAATTTTTTTTCTGTTCTGGAGAATAACGCTGATGATGACTAATTGAAAAGCATATTCTCCGCGGTTTTCCTTTTACATTAGTTTATTGATTTTTGTGTTACAAGGTTTTGGAATCCTATTTTCACGGATAGTTACCGTTCCGTGGTATCCTGTGTCTCTAAGTTGTTTTAAGTTGTTTTAACAACACCATACCAGTAAATAAATTATCGAAATAAATATGCATAGGTAAACTTTTAAATTGATTTGGAAAAGTGTCAAGTATTTGTACCAAGGGTGCTGCACACTTTCCAAATTTATTTTCGTAGCCATTATTGCTATGAGGGTTTTTACCTTGGTAAATGTCAAAATTATTAAATAAATTTATTGCGCAGATCCCCTTGTAAGACCCAATAGTTTCTCTTTGAAGGTACTGTATTATAACCAGACAAAATTCGTATGGCTAAGAAAACTTGAATCTCTTCAGAGATTACTTTCTTCACATAAAAGTCGCAAAACGTTGTCATCTATAATCAAGCGAAATATATCATACGGACTTAAATCTTTGTATTTTGTATAAAAGGAGAAAAAAAGTCGAACAAGGATGATACTATATCACCTGCTATCCATTCAGTCTCTAGATAAGCTTTCTTGGCAGATTTTTTGACAGAATTCTCTATGGTTTTAGCTACTTCATGAACTGAGTCATTTATTTACTGTTAATCTTTATTATATTCTAACTGATCCTGACTCTCATTATATGAATTTATCACACCCTCCGCAGCTGCACGTGACTGTCTACCAGTTGGGTTATCAACTAGTCCTCCTTCCTTATCACCAGAGTCATCGTCAGTTAGTATATTTTGATCTGGAGGCTCTTTAAATATTTCATTTAAATCTTGTTCGTCGTCGTTTTCAAACATAGCTAATGCTTCTTTTAAAGTAATACCACTAAAACAATAAAAATAGATTGATATTATAAGATTACCAGACAAAAAAAAAATATTACCGACTGCCCACATTCACTTCTAGCGTGTTCATTATGATCACATCCCTAATAAACGTGTAATTATGAAATACTAAAGCACTATTGCACTATTTACACTAAAGTGTAAATCATTTTAAGATAAAGTTTAACTTATTTTTATTATTTTTTTTGAACTGCTTAAACTATCCCGCAGAGATATTTGGGCTAACTTAGAGGAATTTAATTTTTCCAAATTACGTTTATGAAGTGGGGTTCCACAATGCTGGTCAATAAAGTACTTTTTTCTACTTGAAATCAGAGAATTTAAAAAAAATAATTAGAATCCTAAAACCGCTTTGGAATTTAGTTATGTTGTGGGACGAGAAAAAAAGAGAAAAAATCAAACTTACCGATTTGCCGCATGGTTTAAAAAATGCTCCATCTCCTTCTAGAGAAAGTTCCGAATAAGGTGCGATCCATAGCTTTAATTTAGATGTCATCTTTTCACACAAATGTGTAAAACGTTTTAAAACGTGTTCTTTGCTTTTCGGTATACGCAACAAAACTAAACTAGGATATAGCAATTTGTGACTAAACTCTGATACAGTAACCGACTGTACAACTGATAATAAACTAATAAAGCTTAGGGATTTCCAAATAGTTAACCCTCAAGTCTCGATCAGGTGCATTTTCCTAGAAATCTGTTATATAAACAAACCATTGATATTTTATTATTGACCCAAAATTTTATTATAGAATGGTTTAGTAATAGAATAATATCATGGGTAGTACCGTGAAATTTTAAAAAAGGCACAAATAGGCGGAATTTACGAAAAAAGGCAAAAAGTACAAAAAACAATTATAATAGGCAAAATAGGCAAAAAAGGCATTTTGTCTATAATCCGAGCTTTAGTGATTATATCACCACGCTAGGTGCTAATGGGTTAATATAATTCCTTTTCAACAATTTTCGTTTTCTCGTGTTTCTTTTATAATTTTTTTAAAATCTTCTTCCCGTTTAATATCATCGGTTGGGGCATATACTCATATTAGTCCTATATCTCTTTCTTTTATTGTCATGTCTACACAGATTATTTTTTTATTTATGGCGGTAAAATCTTTGACATATCTATTATTTTTTACTTATTGCTACAGATACTGCTTTTACGCTATGTGGTCTTTAATTACTCCGTTGTAGTAATTAAAACACTTTTCTATGATAAAATCAATCAAATTTAATAAATACCTCTCTGTTCCTTGTAGAACAAGCTTATATTATTTATAAGAGATTGATTGAATTTTTCAATAGGTGTCAAACCCTTTGAGCAATTTAAGCAATTTTTTATAAAAGCCTCCTTCTTGGTAAGTTACCTCATAAGCGTTCGCGCTTATTCGGCGGGAAGATATATTCAATTAAAATACCTTCCATGGACTAACGTAGGAAAGTTGTAAAAGTTTATTAACTTCCAGGAATTCAGTTCAAGCAATAATTGAGCCGTAAAATGGAGTTTAATCGCGACCGCACGAAATTCTTGCGAAAAACGACTGACTCGGCCTTTTTTCCCAATCAGGAGAATTGTTCTTGTTAAAAAGCTTTAAAAAATTCTCTAATAAACTTTTTGAGTGTGTAGAAGGTTGTGGAATAAATGGGCAATTGGAACAAAATTTAACAGCGTCTAGAAATTGCGGGCCCATTAGCACAACTTATTTTAACTTCTAAACATATTTAACAAATAAAAAGTTAATTGAAAAGTTTAACAAAATATACCTGATTTTCTCTAGGGCTTTAATTAAATTAAGCATTTACAACTTCTGAATTTTATTTTTAAGACTTACGTGTTAAAATCATGAATGTGTTGCGTGTGTACTTACGTGTTTTTTTATACAATGTTCCCATTTTTGCATTATCTAATATAGTCCAGTCGTCAGAGAGTTGACCCCTGAAAATCATACGAACAAGCTACATTTTGTAGAGAATATTAATTTTAAGACTCAAAAAAAAAATGCAAAAAATTTACCACTTTTACCCCAACCTTCCCCCTAAAACCCCCCGTACGGTGGTAAAAACGCAACAAAATTGATTTACCAAGAATCTGTACACCGTAGAAAAAAATGTTTCAAATAAAAAATGTAGCTGAGATAATTTTAAACAAAAATATTTTTAAGCATTTTGTGTGTAGAATAAACCGTTTTCTTAGAAATAACACTTGAAGCAACCGTCGATTTTGCATGTCAGTTACGATCGTGAAATCAATGGTCAATAAAATTTGTATTAGCTCGACGGTAAAAATTCAATATCTTTTAATCCAAATGTCCTATCGACAAAAATCAATATGTGTTTTAAAGGCAAATAGTGCAGTTTTTGTATGCAGTTTTTGTAATTTGCCGACAATTAACGTGGCGCGATTTTTGTCATTTTTTACGATTTTCGCGAGATCAATAAAATTGATCACTTTCATTGAACGGTTGTAGTAGAGTCTCCATTTTTAGAGATAAATATTTAAAACCTATGACATAAAATTTTAATTTTGAATTGTGGTAACAAAGATGAGGCATTTGAAATATGAATAAAAAACGCAGAATTTAATGTTTTACGTTACAAACGATCACACGTCACGGGAAATGAATTTAAGAAGACGGTTTTGGGTGTAGTTTATTGCAGGAGTCTTGTTCTTTTAAAAACCTTACTAGTGTAACTGAAAAAAGAGTTAAAAATGTTTTAGATCGTTTGTTATATATAAGTTTAAGTATAGCGTTTAAGTATCAAATGCCTCACATTTGATGCCAAAATTCAAAACTAAAATTTCATGCTATAGGTTTTAAAGGTTAGGCTCCAGTTATGGAAACTTCCTAGTGACCAGTCAATGAAAGGGATATATTGTATTGGTCTCGTGAAAATCATAAACAATGACAAAATTTCGCGCCACGTTTAATTACTCAACAACTGTATTAAATCTGAACTTAGTTGCAGCATAATTAAAAAACTGCTTACGAAAGCTGAACTCATTACCTTTAAAACGCATTGTGATTTTTGTCCATAGGTAACTTAAATCAAAAGATATCGAGTTTTTACCGTCGATCTGATACAAATTTTATTGATTTGTGCTGAACATTGATTTTGTGCGCGTAACTGGTATGCAAAATTGACGGTTGCTTCAAGAGTTGTTTCTAAGAGAACGGTTTATTCTACATAAAAAATGCTTATAAACATTTTTGTTTAAAATTATCTTAGCTACATTTTTTATTTAAAATATTTTTTCTCTACGGTGTATAGATTCTTGGTAAATTAATTTTTTTGCGTTTTTACCCCTCTGCGAGGACGTCGGGCACAACGTTATCGGGTCCAACGTTGTCGGTCACGACAGATAGATAATTTTAAGGCGGGGCGTGTGTAGTGGGTTTCACATTGCACTTTAGTTTGCCATACTTCATTTGAGTCGATATTAATATTATCGAAATAATAATATCGATACCAAGATAATCAATCAATATATAAACAGTAACTTTTTACCATCAAATCTTACATCCTGGTAAAACCTTAATAAATTTAGAATCACAATGTAGCACAGAAAAGTCAGAAATTAAAATTTTAATTAAAAAAAATTGGTAAAAGAAATAAAATTAGACTTACTCACAATCAATTTAATTTTACTACCAAACGACCGGTTTCGCTTTCTACACTTTGCAAAGCATCTTCAAGTCAAACGGTACAAAGTAAATTAAACGCTGAAATTATAAAAAGCCCATATTAGGGTGCTGTCCTATAAAGATAAAAATAAAAAAAAGGATATAGTAATTATGCCAATATTACCTGTCTGTGTTTATTCTTCTTCTTAAAGTGCCCTCTTCTCAATGGAGGTTGGCTACTACAATTTTAAACTCTTCTCTATCTTCAGCTGTTCTTATTAGCTGTTCAAAATTTAGCCCTGTCCATTGTCGGATGTTTCTGAGCCACGATAGTCTTTTCCTTCCTAGGCCTCTCTTCCCCTCGATTTTTACTTTCATTATAAGTTGGGCATATTGGTACTTATTATTTCTCAGTATGTGGCCTAGGTATGATGTTTTTCTAACTTTTACTGTGTTAAAAAGTTCTCTTTCCTTGCCTATTCTATGCAGCACTTCTTCGTTTGAGGTATGCGATGTCCATGAAATTTTGAGTATTCTCCGGTAGAGCCACATTTCAAAGGCCTCCAATTTATTTACGGTTGATGTTTTAAGGGTCCACTTTTCCATTCTATTCTTGATCTTATTTCTAGATCAGGATTTAGGCTGCTATCGATCCCACATCCCAGGTACTTAAATCTATTGACCTGTTCTAAAATGTGCCTATTTATTGTGCAAGGTTGAGGTACGTTTTGGTTTTTTCGGATTGACATCACTTTGGTTTTTTGAATGTTTATTTTCATACCAAATTGCTCACAGGTCGAGTTGGTCTTGTCGCTGAGTCGTTGTAGACCTAAGTCGGAATCCGCAATTAACACTGTGTTTATTAATATGCATTAAATTGATTTAGCAGAAGTAAAAACCAACAAATTGGTAAGAGATAATCTATTGAATTTTAATAAATTAGAAACAAACAAAATACCACTTACATTCCGGTACAAGAATTTTTAAATAATGCGTAGTAAAGCTTAAAAAAAAAGAATACACAATCCTTTTTAAAGGCATGTAGAAAAGCCAATCTTATCTGGTCAACGTCTTAACCCTCCAGTACACGCGCTCTATTTTCTTACGTGGATATACGCGTAGCTTACATTAGTAATCCATACGTACTGGAGCTGTGGAAAAGCGATATTGTTTGAAAATAGTGTTATTGTTTTAATAATATTTTATTAATACCACTGCAATCTATAATTGGCTTTATTTTATAAGTAAAATGTACACTAAATTAAAACAAAAAAAAAATAAAAAAAAACAATGAAAATTAAAAAACAAATACTATAAATCAAAGTTACCTATAACCAAACGTTACAAACCAAACTAGGTATATACTAAATATAACATCTTAATCTGATTCAGACTGCATGTTCTGTTTTATCTTAGCACAATGTACACATATTTGCTTTAAATGTCATGGGCAAGTCCACTGATCAACGCTCAAGGACCGAAGATCGAGTTGGAACTTTTTAGGAGTTTCCTTAGTTATTTTTAAAAGAAACTTAATTTTTTCTTTTATTTCTGTTGATGTATGAGTGTTGTCTAATCGCCTTAACATTAGCGGTTTTATTAACTCCAATGAAATGTCCTGAAGAAAAGTGCTTCTTGGGAGTGACGAAGTGACATTATTAGCATTATACAGGGAAAATGCATTAATTCCTGATATATTTATTAAATCAAAGAACACTGTGAGTGTCCAATGCGGAGAATTTCGCGAAACATCATATTGTGCACACAACTGGTCAACCAGATCCACACCAAATTTTGTTTTGTTGTAATTAGTTATTATTTCTGGTTTGTTCTTGTTTTCTGTTTCAGGATCAATACTGTCATCATGGTGCATGGTTAAAACAGCTAATACGACCTTATTTTTTTTTGGCGTACGTTACCGAGGTACATTTTCCGGATAGTGAAGAGTGTATGTCTCTGTTTTTAGACGTTATAAATTCTTGTAGTAGCTCCCTCTTCTTTTTACGAATAGTACCAACAATAGTTAATCGCTTTTGAAGCAAGTACATGGCTAAAGGTATACTGGTAAACCAGTTATACATGGTTACATTTTTGCCCGTTCCTTCTAGAGGTTTAACCATTCTTTTAACAACCTCTGCGCTACTTCAATCAGTTTCAAAAGGACCAGTTGGCTGTCTTCCACAGAAAATCTCCATATTATAGCAACATGCATTTTATCTATCTAATAACGTTAATATTTTTATACCATATTTGGATGGTTTACTGGGGATTTATTGACGGAATTGACATTTTCCCCAAAAACCAAGTAATTGCTCGTCAACTGTTAAATAATCTAAAGGTGTAAAATTTTTTAAAAAATTTTCAATAAAAAGTCCAAAAATGTCTCGTATAGGAGCAAGTGTATCCAGCTCTTTCCTTTGTTGTCTAAAATTAAAGTCGTCAAATCTCAAACATCTCAGTTGAAATCGGAAACGATTTAAAGACATTGTCAAATAAATAGCTTCAACACCAGTACCTTTCTTATTATCCCACATCTGCAAAACATTTAGACTTCCAGAATGTAGAACACCTGCTAAAAAGAGTATACCAATAAGTTCCCAAATTTCTTCGACGTCGGTCATTTCAGCATCTCTGTAGCGTTGGAAATTAGATATAGATGTTGGTACGATCTTCTCGATATAGATGTTGGTACAACGCCTAATTTATTTGACGATATTATCATCTAGCATACATTTGAAACATTCAAACTGTGTTTTTGCGTTTCTAGTTTCTCTTATTGGTCTTGGTAACTTCCAAACAATATTTCTTGCACGAGTTCTTCAAGTAGGCGTAGGACACATCTTACTTCACATTGTTTTTTTTTGTCTTTGCCAAGATAGTACTTTGAAATTATTTGAAAACCATGTGTATTAGACAATCGAAAAATAAATGGGAATATTTTTAAACATCTAGTGGAAAAGAAACTTTAACTAAACATTTCCTTGCGACCAAAGAAAAAATAGAACATGTTGTATAACGCTTTAACTCAGTCATATATCAAGATACATGGGATTAAATAACATCCAGTAACAATAAAATAAAAAATGAATACACTTCGATATCTATAGGAGAGAAAAAAATCTAAAAAAAAATAAGGAAACAGTGGCAAGCAAATAGATCACCACAAACAAAAACGCAGCTGAACAATGCTGTAAAGAAGCTAAAAAGAAAGGATTAAAAGGGAAAACAATCTACAGTTTAGTTAGTACATAAAAAAATTAGATACAATAAAAACACCAAAAGAAAAAGCAGAGACATTTGCAAACTGTCTAAGAACTGAATTAATTTCCAATGAAACAACTGACTCCAGCCGATAGGAAACAATAAACCGAGCCCTCAAGTGAAATAAAACCACAATAAAATTCAACACAAATCCTAAAAAAGCCTAGATACGACCTCATGAGAGGATAAATATTACAAGAGCTGTGTATCCAACATCGTTCTATGCTCCAACAAGAATCCACATAATATGGCATCATAACTCCTGCAATATATAACATACATAAAGTCAAAAAATGGTAAAAAAATTGAGAATTAAACCAAATGAGTAAATGTCGATACATGTAACATTTACAACCCGTGGAGGAGCATGTCCACCTATATGTATTAACTGGAAAGAAATTCAGCAGAAAGATAATGTAAATTACCTTTGGATTCACCTGGATAGAAAACTGACATGGAAAAAACACATATTTCCCAAAAGAAAACAACTGGGTTATAAAATAAGAGTGACACATAGTGGCTAATAGGAAAACAATCCCAGTTAACAACTTAAAATAAATTATTCCTATACAAAGCGATGTTGAAGCCATTATAGAAACGGAAACAGCATAGATTACCGTAATATTTTCTTTAATTTATTTTTGTTATTCGAAACTCAGAAAATATCCACCTCACGAAAACAAATTGTAGGAAACCGTAATTACAAAAGTTCCCATGATTTTTTCTAAAAGTTGAAAATTTCTGATATATTGAATAAAAATAATTCTTATAAAACCAATTTCCGCAAGGTTTTAACCTCGCGTCCTTACCGCATATATACAGCCTCAAATAATGATTTCAGCAAAAAAGTGAAAAAAATAAAAATTTTATAAAATATAGTCTTCGTTTTAGTTTATATACATATTACATTCATGTCGTACTGCACGAAAGAATTTGAAAAAAAGAAATTGTAGAAAATCGCAATTCCAACTATTTTATTTCTTACCCTTTTTGTCTAAAAGTTGAAAATGGCGGAGATATTGAGAAAAATCGGTTTTGCTTTAAAATCAAGATGGCTGCCAACGTAACGGAGGAATTCAGTTGCAATTTTAAATTAACACTACTATTGACCCCCTTTAAATAAGAATAATAAAATTTGAGGCAGCTCAACATCCAAGGTTAGGTCTTTTTTCGTCTTACCCGACTCAGTATATCAGATATAGAAAAAGGTCGTGTAACGGCAGCGGAACTATTTTTTAGAAGGCTACTGGAAAAAGAAAATAAATCGCGATATATTTCTCGTATTATATGTTTCAAATATAAAAAGAAAGGTTTATAAATTGTATATTTAAAACGAGGTGCTAAGCAGGATTTTATATTTTCTAGAACGGTAACATCGTTGCAGGATTCTACATGAGAATCAGATAGTGGTGCGTTCTTAGCTACTAACTCGATTAGTAATTCGTCTAAGTCGCTATTAAATTTTATTTCAGAGGTTATTATTTCAGTAAGAAACCATCTACAAATTAGTGTTAAAACAGAAATCTACTGCTTTCTTCACTACTGCTCTTAAAGGGAACTGACGAGACACAAGTAGGCAACTGTCGTTTATCACTTATCTCTGTCTTGAGCTACAGAACGACCTAAATGTAACAGCATTGAGAGCAGGCATAAAGAAACTACAATTGGTCTCGCCTATCTCTCGTGTATATGGTACCGTATGGTACCATTCTGGAATGGTTGCATAAAGGCGACTATTAGCGCTACAGTTGCTTAACTTTTAAAGCAAATGGTGATGTTTCCTTCTCCCACGATTTGTACTACAGGCATCTAGTAGACGCTAGATGAGGTGTCTGAGTACAAATTAGAAAATTATTCTCATTCTTCATATTTCCAATATTGTAAATATTATGCAATCAGTTGCGAAATTGCAACAGTTATTTTCATTCGTTTAAACCCAGAATTGAAATACTGTATAAGGTTTAACATTTTTTTATCATAGCAAGATTTCGCAGTTCTAAATCCTGCTAGTTTAAGTATTATGTTATCACCACTAGTGGCAAAAATTCGATCGAGTATCACTTGTTTAAACATTTTGAAACGTAAACAGTGAAAAAACTTGTTAAGAACCTCGGTTCTGGCTTCGGTTAGCACTTTTCTTGGCTTTCAGTAACTCTTTGCAAAAAATTTACTCATATTCATTTACAATATTTTTGATCTGTTTCGTGCTAATATCATTCAGGTTTGCTACTTTATAAGTGACCGGCTGCTTTATATCAATTATTTTTATTATATTTATATTTATTTATTATATATATAAAATTAATAGTGCTTTTACTAAAATGGACACAATTTAAAATGGCATAAAGTTGTTAACATTAAAACATGTTACCTATGCATAGCATTTCAGTAAAAATTTCGATTTGTATCCGTTGGCTATATTGCAGACATTTTTTCAATTTTATCCCAGGTTTTTTTTCGATATACATATGTAGCAATCGAAGTATCAAATTGTCGAGTGCGGATTGATTGTAAAATACGGGTTTCATTTTCTGAACTACATCTATAAAGATACATCTACAAGAAAAATACTCCACCATTTCCTTTCTTGTTGTCATCGAATACAGACGTACATACAAAAAGACTTTTTTAAACATATTTCTGCGTAGCGTTTAGAGTCGAAGTGTCAAATGGAAAACGTGTTGTAAAATATTCTCGAGTCCTTGCGCGAGGATCAAAGGATATAGGACGTGACATATTATGGAGGCACTCAATACCCACTTCGATTAAATCTATTTTTCTCGGGGGATGTGATGTCGCTCAGTGACGTAGAACAAAAAGATTATTGTAAGAAATTTGTAAGGTTCTTAAGTATCACCCATATATTACGCAATTATTCCATCATACTTATATATTATATCACCCATACATTATTGCAAAAATAAACCAAACCTTTGGTCAATACAGTTACATAAATAGTGAAATACACTT
The DNA here is from genome assembly GCF_040954645.1 of Diabrotica undecimpunctata. Taxonomy (NCBI): domain Eukaryota; kingdom Metazoa; phylum Arthropoda; class Insecta; order Coleoptera; family Chrysomelidae; genus Diabrotica; species Diabrotica undecimpunctata. Next base: position 64,441,877 of record NC_092809.1, on the reverse strand, counting down.
CAACGAAAAGTTGATAGAAGGGTTCATTTCCGATTAATAAAGAAGGATTAAGTTATATTTTAAAAAGTAGACTTTTAGTAAGTACGAATACCAATCCAATCGTCGAATGGTGCTGACGTTCGAAGAGGTTAGCACACATCTTTGGATAGGCAACCGACTAAACACGTGAAGTGTCATCTTTCAAAGTAAACAGACGTGTCTAGTACAACCAACAATATAATATACTAAAGATGGAACATGTTGATGTATTTCTATGTAGCTGATAAACGACGGAACTGACGTCAGATTACTATCTACAATGTCCGAAGTGAATTTGTCAGTAGTCCGGTTAAGTTCCGGAGAACATCCAGTCAGCTACAGAGGAAGCGCTAGAGTACCAACTTGGAGAAGACAAAGAACAGCCAAGCCAATTTACACCTAGGGCTTTAGGAAATCCACCGCTACCACTACCACTCATCAAGGTAATGTAAACACTAATAATGCGTTCGCTCCATAGATTTCACAGCCGGCCAAGATCCCAGGCATCCCAAAAACCAAATAGGCAGAATTCCTAACCTTCATGCAACCGTTCATGGAAGACGCATTTAGAATATTTGTAAAAAAAAGCACCAACGATATTAGGAGATATCTAAAAATGGGCTCATAGAATCCAGGCGAATAGACAATAAATATAAAAAATATAGACGAAATAATAAACAGGACGGAAACGGACATAGTCGCAATTCAAGAAAAAAGGGTCAGCAAGAGTATGACCATAAAGTTCCCTGGATGCTATATGTACAGAAATGACTACAAATAAAACTCAAGGAAAACAGCAATCCTGGTAAAGAACAGTATAAAACAAGTACAACTGCCGACACCAGCTAGGCTCAACACCATGGAAGCAACTACGATCTCAGTCCAAATAAAATTAACCACAATAAGAATTACATCAGTGTATCTCCTATTCGACAAAAGCCTGAATCCATTCTTTAACAGAGAAAAACCAAGTCATAATTGTTGACCTTAATCAGATTTCTTAATTAGAATGACAAAGCTACCAACAGAAACGGAAAAAAACTAGTTAGTTATCTCGAAAACAGAGACATAACAACAGTGATCAGGCCAATTAAACCAATGTAGTTTAACAATCTATCTACTCACCTAAACATAGCTAATTTACAGCAAGTTTGCAGCAAACACATAATTTGAAGCAAATTAACATTTAGTACAAAGACAATGTTTGTCAATAGCATCACACTGCCCATCCTGAAATACGCGTCTCTCTCTTGAGGATAGATTTGCAAGACGAATAAAAAGAAGACGCAAGCTATGCACAACCTAGTAGTACAAGAAACAGCGAACGTCACTCAATATGTAGCGAAAAAATTTCTTTTCAGAGACACCAAACAGATCAGAGTATTAGACTTAAACGATATTAAATTAAACGACAAAGCAATAACAAAATTCACCAAACTACTGAACGATCCAAACCACATCATGCAAACGATCATATGTTTTCTACCGATGAAAACACTGAAGACCCAAACATCAACTGCTTGGTTATGAGTAAGAACAAACAGAATGTAAGTAGCTCTACAACGCTCGACTAACTTCCACCCTTAGCCGACTCTCATTACAAAACATAAGAAATACAAAAAAGGCCTGGACCCAAAAAACACAAAAAAAAATAACACAAAAAATAGCACATACTAATAAAAAAAAAATACTTAAAAAAACATTAAAAAAACCTGGCCACAGGGGGTCTCACTTTGCCATCCTAGTGTTGAGACTCTGAAGTCTGCTCAGTTGAAAGGCTCTGGCAGACTTTCAAAGCTTGATGCTCGGATACACAAAACACATAAAGACGGAAAGGAAAAGAAGATCATAGAACTAAAGTGCCTCACGCTCCCTGGACTTCACGGGGTGATGACGTCAAGTGAAAGTCTCATTTCCCAAGACTCTCACGCGACAAGCATTATTGTGAGAGTAGACTCACGTAGCACTTCAGCGTGCTATGAGGGGGGTTATCGAGGAATACCTAAAGAGTATTCGGTTTCAGATAATTCGTCCTTGATCTACTTGATCTACTTGATCCTTATCAATCCTCCTCACCCCAGTGGATTGTATGCCCAAATGTTCCTACGAGTATGTAAGTCTCATTCAGGTCGATGATTACTATTGTGTGTATGTGTGGTGTATGTTTTAGTAAATATTTTTATTTTTCTTTTGTATCTTATCGAATCAATGCTCTACTGAATCCATTTTTATTTTCATGAGCATAATAATTAAAATATTAAATATATATATATATATATATATATATATATATATATATATATATATATATATATATATATATATATATATATATATATAACTAAAGTATAAAAGTAAAAAGTATAGAACTAAAATGTAATGACATGTCTCACAAAATAGGAAAACAAAAAACAAAAGAGATATATCGATTGAAGGCAACCGAATATACGTATTTCTGACTATTGGTTGTCTTCAGTACGGTGCAGCCACGTTAGAAAAGCAGCATGTTAACTTGGGAAAGTATGACTATAGGAGCGATGCGAGCAATTTTTGGCATTAGAGTTAGAAGTCTTCTTTCAAATATGTAGAGAATTTGATTTATACCTCAGAGTAAGTACCTAATTAATTATTATTATTTATTGTGCCAGATAATAGTACTTTCATGACTGTTTTAAGCGCGTCTTATATTTAGTTCCGTTTTTATTTTCAGTAAAATCTCAAACATATAAAACTCGCTTAAACACTTTAATTATATAAATTGTAAATGACTCTATTGCTGATTTATTTACGAACAAGCTACGTATTATTATGTACTCCTTTTTTAGCACTCTTTAGTGTTTATGAAATTGTCCTATGATTGCAGTAGGTAGGTTGGTTAATAGTTATTTAGTAACCTATTAAAAGTGTATAAAGTATTGCTTTGTTTTATTTTCGTGTGGCCACTAACGCTTTCACCAGCCGGGCCGTGAAATTGTTAATCTTGCCCTAAATAGAGAAGTAAGAGAACGCCTACATGCAAATGAAAAGCTTGTCAATGCCAAAAATTTAAACAATGATCCCGATTCCGTTACAAAGCAAGACAATTTTTGTAGCGAGTCCTCGTCGGCAGCGCCTGCAGAAGAAGGCTGTATCAGTGATGAAAATTGCGACAGCCAGTCCCACACTTCAGCTACATCTGGAAGCGAAACGAGAAAACTATAAAATATTAACAAGCAGTATTGGGAACTTAACAACTAAGCCTAACGTTTGTTTGTGCGCGGTAATGTTAAACAACTGTTGTGAATTTATTAAAAGGTTCAATATTTATAACACTTACGGATTTAATTTATTTCTTTATTTATTTTAACTTATCTGACAATAATTTATTATATCCGTACGTGACAAATTCGCGTGCGCGGATCTTGAGAATTAACCAACTGTTTTCAAAATAAAAGTTCCCTCATATTTATACGAAAACAGCTGCTCTAGAATCCCATGGATTTTGACCTCAATTGACCTGGTTTCGCCTCGAATGGACAGGCCTAATTCCGGAAGATTCGAATGGAACCAGTTTTTTTATTACTTGGAGTTTATGCCAGCTATTCGAAAGGTCTCGTATATTCTAAAACAGAACAGCATTAGTCATAATATAATACGGTTATTTTAGGCCAGGATAATTATCGTAACATTGCCCCCCTCTTAAAAGATGGTTCCTCCTGGAACCTTGTCGGGACTGGAACCGGAACTGTATGCTGGTATCGGCAACTGGACCCTCTTTTACAACTTCCAGTTGTATAAAAATGACAAGGGACGGTTTTCTCTCCGCACCAGTAACTATGCGGATTGCAACAGACTAACACCTGGACTTCGGTGTCTTTAAAGATCTCCTCCACCATACTTCGGATGACCCTCCAATCTAATTGGCGGCACTCCAACTTTGGCATGGCTAACTTTTGCACGTCGGACTCTAGTACGTGCTCTCTCAATTGAAGTAAGGCTTCCCACACATCTCGGTAGGTAGGTTGGTCACGGGCAGTGTCTTTTGTTACCAGGTAGAAAAGGTAACGTGATGCATCTTGGAGTTTCAAGGTCTTACCGGGAGCTGGCACCTGGCATTGAAGTTCTGCAACTCGACCAAACTTCCTTCGAAAGACGGATGCCAACCCTGGTGCGTCTTTGATACTGGCCGGGATGGTAAGGGCCAGCGAGTAGTCATCGGGGAGCGCGAGTAGATCTTGCTTTTCTTCAGTGGTAACACCATGTCTCGCTTTACCGGTACCTCCATAGGCACCCATGAATTCCTCAAACGTGAGGTCAGACACATCGTGGACTTGGTTTACTTCCACTTCTTCATCTACGTCGTGGTCACCTTCGAAAGACGCCAACCGGTTATGGTGTACTATCATCGGCTTTCCCCTCGGAATCTTGCTTATTCGGTAGATGACATCGTTGATCTTCTCCATAATTAGGTATGGGCCTTCCCAAAACTGCTGCAATTTGGGAGCACAACCTTTTCGCTTCTTGGGATTATAGAGCCATACTTTGTCGTTCTTCTTAAAGCAACCCTTTTCGGCTTGTGTATCGTACCGTTTCTTCATTCGGTCGCTAGCGATCTGAAGGTGGGAACGGACCAACTCATGTACATCGTCCATTCTTCTTCGTAATTCGATCACATAATCTTCACCTGCTACATCTTCTCCAGGTCGACATCCAAACTCGAGATCACAAGGTAGTCGCATTTCGCGTCCGAATAGGACTTTGGCTGGTGTCTGGCCTGTTGATTCGTTCACAGCAGATCTGTAGGCCATTGTGAAGAACGGAAGATATTGGTCCCAGTCTCGCTGATGATCGGACACCATCTTTGTCAAATACTTGCCGACTGTCCTATTCATCCGCTCTACCATACCATCAGATTGCGGATGATATGCTGTAGTTCTTGTTTTCTTCATGCCTAGTCTATCACATATTCCTTGGAATAGATCGCTTTCGAAGTTCCTGCCTTGGTCACTATGTATCTCCAAAGGCACTCCAAATCGGCTGATATATTCTTGGATCAACTTATCTGCAACGGTGGCGGCCTTCTGGTCGGGAAGTGCGTAAATCTCGACCCACTTAGTAAAGTAATCCATTACTACCAACATGTACTTGCCTCCATTTTCACTTTCTGGAAATGGCCCAGCGATGTCCAAAGCTATTCTTTCAAACGGGCTTCCAACATTATATTGTCTCATAGGAGCTCTCCTTTTTCGGTGAGGCCCGTTACTCGTAGCACAAATAGTACATTTCTTACACCAGTCTTTTACGTCGTCGGAACTGTTCATCCAATAAAACCGTTCCCGAATTCGCTGAAGGGTTTTCCTTACACCAAAATGCCCTCCCGATGGACTGTCGTGTAACTGACGAAGTACTTCGGCTATTCTGCTCTTTGGGATCACCAACTGTCTTCTCTTCTCTGAACCGTCATCATTTTCCAGGACTCGTTTAAGCAAGCCATCTTCGATGATAAATGAGTCCCACTGGGCCCAATACGTCTTAACTACTGAGCATAGGTTTGATATTTCCTGCCAAGGTGGTCGACGGCTTTCCTCTTTCCATTTTCGGATTTTCTGTATAACTGGATCTCTCTCTTGTTCTTCCCTTATCTTAGTAGGCGTCCAGTCGTCGTTGACAATCGTCGTTCTTAGCACAGCTGCTTCCTTGGATTCCGTTTTGTTGCAGTGGGAACACTCTGCTGGGCATGGCCTTCTGGAAAGAGAATCAGCGTTTCTGTGGCTAACTCCGGCCCGGTGCTCAATCTTAAAATCGTATTCTTGGAGTCGTTCGATCCACCTGGCTATCTGACCCTCTGGATTCTTAAACTGCATCAACCACTTAAGGGCGGCATGGTCGGTTCGGATTAGAAACTTTCTGCCATAGAGATATTGATAGAAGTGCTCTACTGATTTCACTACTGCCAGAAGTTCTCTTCTCGTGACGCAATAATTCCGTTCTGGTTTTGAAAGAACTTTACTAAAATATCCGAGGACTCGTTCCTGTCCTCCTTGAATCTGAGACAGCACTCCTCCAATTCCCACGTTACTTGCATCCGTATCTAAGATGAACTCTCCTTCTGGCAGTGGATACCCCAAAATTGGTGCTGTTATTAAATGCTTTTTCAACGTTTCAAAGGCATTTTGGCAGTCTATATCCCAGCGGTATTCTCTTGCTTCCTCTGTAAGTCGCGTTAATGGCTTAGCGATATCTGCAAACTTCTTAATAAACCTCCGGTAGTAAGTACATAGTCCAAGAAAACTTCTCACTTGATGTTTGTCAGTTGGTTTTGGCCATTCCTTAATGGAATCGATTTTTCCCTTATCCACGGCCACTCCTTCTTTACTGACTATATGACCCAGATAATTGACTTTACCTTGAAATAGCTGGCACTTCTTGGGGTTTAGCATCAATTGGGCCGCTTTAAGTCGATTAAAAACGTTTTCTAAATTCCTCAAATGATCTTCGAATGTCTCCCCCAAGACGATTATGTCATCTAAATAAACCAGGCATGTTTTCCAAGATAACCCTCTCAACACATTTTCCATAAGCCTCTCAAATGTCGCAGGAGCATTACAAAGTCCAAATGGCATAACGTTGAATTGCCACAATCCAGATCCTGTGGTGAAGGCTGTCTTTTCTTTATCTACTGGGTCCATTTCTACCTGCCAGTATCCAGACTTCAAATCCAAAGTGGAAAACAATTTACTTCCAGCCAATGTGTCCAATGTGTCATCGATCCGAGGCAGAGGATAACTATCTTTCTTGGTAACGTTGTTCAGCAAACGGTAATCCACACAGAACCTCGTCGTTCCGTCTTTCTTCTTAACCAGGACCACCGGAGAGACCCATGGGCTCGTAGAAGGTTCTATCACCCCGTCTTTCTTCATTTCCTGAACAATCGTTTCAGCTTCCTCTCTTTTCGCCTGTGGTAATCGTCGAGCTGTTTGACGAATTGGCTTAGCATTACCAGTATCAATTTTATGCTTAACAACGGTAGTTCTTCCCGTCTTTCCTCCTTTCGGTACGAAAATATCACGATACTGCCGAAGAAATTCCCTTAATTTCCTTTTTTCCATCTGATTTAGAGACTGTCCTGCAACTGCAACCATTTGGTCGAATTTGTCGTTGGAATTATCAGATGTTGTCGCCTGACGGATTATGGATGTCACAGGTACACAAGTTCCTACTTTTGTCTCTTTCTTTATGGTCACTGGGTAGTCGTTGACATTGATAAGTCTCACAGGAATTTCTTTAGCCGAAGTCACCAATTCCTTTCCAATTATGATTCCACGGCCAACCTCATCGTCGTGGTTCCAAGGCTCCATCATAACAGGTCTCCCTTCGTCCACAATTCCCTGTAGCCGCGCTACTATGATCGTTTCGCTTCTCGCAGGCACGACTGTATCTTCTGTAATGGCTGCTTGCACAGTGTTGTCATTATGTGGATGGAGAAATACCTCCTCGTTGCCAACTTTGATTACCTTATTCTTAAAATCCAATTGGAATCCATGCATATTCATTACGTCCATTCCTAATATAACATCCTCTTCGATGTCAGCAACTATAACAGTATGGACGAACTTTTCTGCTCCAATTCCCAATTGTACCTGGATTTCTCCATGAATGTTGGCATTTTCACCTGTAGCGGTCCGAAGTCGCAACCTCGTTGGTAACAGTTTCTTACGGCTGTTTATAACTGTCGGGCGTATAATGGTTCTGGTCGCTCCGGTATCCACCAACAACGTATGCTTTTTACCATTTATGTCTCCATCTACATATACACTATCTTCACGACATTTCAAAGAAGCTATTAGTATGAGAGGGTCTTTGGAAAAGTTCTGGGTCGAAGCTGCCCCCCTAAGGCTGACCCGTTCTAGTTTTCCTGATGGTGAGTTTCTTGATTTGCGTCGTACCTAGGGTGCTTACAGGAGCTTCGTACGTGTCCTATTTCGCCACAATTCCAGCATCTGATGGTCTTCGTTTTCTTGTATGTCATGCTTTTCATCATATTAACGAGCTGGTCAAGTTTATCTTCATCTCCTTCCTCTTTTACAGTCCTAACTTTACTGTACCCGCCAGAGGCCTGCGTAGCTGACTCGTATTCGAGGGCGGCGGATAGGACATCAACCAGCGTCTTGTGACGAGCTAATCGCAGTGTTCTCTGCATTTCATGATCACGAAGACCATCAATAAACGTTTGAACGGCCAATTTTTCCATCATGTCTTCGGGAGCTGTTGGATAAGCATATCGTACTAATCTGGCAATATCTACCTCATATTCTTGAAGAGCCTCATCTTTCTTCTGTCTACGATTTTTAAGCTGTGACTGATATACATGCTCCAAATGTTCGTGGCCATATCGCATATTTAACCTCTTCTTCAGTTGTTCGAAATCATCGGTCTCCTCTACGGCTATGGTCTGAAGCACATCTAAGGCATCTCCTCGAAGGGCGATAGTCAGGTTTACAGCCTTTTCTTTTTCAGACCATCCATTTGCTCTTGCGGCTGATTCGAACTGTTTCATGTAGTTGTTCCATGATGATTTTCCGTCGAAAGTTGGGACTTTAACATGAATAGAACCTCCACTTCCTTCAAATTTCGGCCGTGTCTCCAACTTAAATTTCGTCTCGTCTTCTTTTATCTCCACTGTAATCGGATTGTTACCTCTCTCTGCTGTCCCTGTTTCCTCCATCTTCCTTTCCATCTCTTTCCATATCTTTTCTTCGAAGGCCAACATATCGGCAGCAACTTGGTTTTTTAACGAAGACACTCTATCGTCAAGAGCAGATATCTCTGAAGTGACTTTAGAGATGTTAGCAGAAACTTTGCTTTCCAGAGAAGAAATCTCGTTAGAAACTTTGCTTTCTAAAGAAGCGATGTCGCCGGATACTTTGTTCTCCAATGATGCGATGTCGCCGGAAACTTTGGCTACATCACCAGAAACTTTGGCTACATCACCAGAAACTTTGGCTACATCAGAAGAAACTTTCGAAATCGACGAGAGGACAGCATCATGCTTGTCTTCAAATATATAAGTTTCTGGATCTAGTCCTTCTTCTAGCAAAGCGTTCTTTAGTCGTTGGACTAACTCAGCCTTTTTTCCGGTAGAAGCTAATTCTCTGTCTTCGAGATGTCTTCTTAAATTCGTCACTGTGAGCTCATAAATCGTAGCCATTTTCACAATTTATTTTACGTATTCACTTGTATTATTATTATAAGTCTAATTTATGTTCGATCTCACTCTGACACCATTTGTTGTGAATTTATTAAAAGGTTCAATATTTATAACACTTACGGATTTAATTTATTTCTTTATTTATTTTAACTTATCTGACAATAATTTATTATATCCGTACGTGACAAATTCGCGTGCGCGGATCTTGAGAATTAACCAACTGTTTTCAAAATAAAAGTTCCCTCATATTTATACGAAAACAGCTGCTCTAGAATCCCATGGATTTTGACCTCAATTGACCTGGTTTCGCCTCGAATGGACAGGCCTAATTCCGGAAGATTCGAATGGAACCAGTTTTTTTATTACTTGGAGTTTATGCCAGCTATTCGAAAGGTCTCGTATATTCTAAAACAGAACAGCATTAGTCATAATATAATACGGTTATTTTAGGCCAGGATAATTATCGTAACACAACTAAACTAAAAAAAAATATTGTTGGAACTGATTCGCATCGCAAATATTCGTACAAATATTACCTGAAAACCATTAGAGAAACTGATAACAATAATGCCATTGTTCCCAAATAAGACCAACGAGGGTACCGACCAGCTCTGAATTTTATTGACAAACAACCAATAGTTAAACACATACGTCTTTTCGACCTACAGTATCTCATTATCGTCGAAAGCATGCTCCCAATCGTCTATACTTCCATCGGATATTTTAATTACAATGATATACAATGACTATAAAATAAAGAATCCTGATTGTCAGGGTAGTTATGAGTTCTATCGTCAGAAAATTGCAAAACTCAACATATCGTTTGCACAACTAGGCTCTCAAGATTGCTTCCAGTGTGCATCATATAATCTACATAAGACCGTATCAAATCATATTAATCCAACACAATTTTGTAGTGTGTGAAAACTATGTATCTCACAGAAATAAATATATTATTACTGCCAGGAAAAAGTATGAAAGAGATGCAGAATCGCAACTAAAATCATCAGATCTCATATTTTTAGCAGATGTTCAAAAAGTGATAATACTTTCAAGAGCAGATATGTTTAAAGAAGTTATTTTTACTGAGCGCATAATTGGTTTTATTGAAAGTTTTGTTGCTTTTGGAAAAGGTAGAAATGTTTGTCCTTTAGGAATTCTGTGGCACGAAGAAATATCATAAAGAAAAAAGAAAATATAGTGTTTACTTTCTACGCATTCTTCCCAAAAAAACAGGGAAAAAAATGCATAGCAATTTGGTTGGATAATTGCTCGGAGCAGAACAAGAATCGGTGTTTGTTCAGATTTTTTGTCTATATAGTAAATGCTACAGAAGTTAACTTAAAACAATTAACCATGAAATACTTTGAGCGCGGACTTAAAAAAGAATACTAAAAATATAACTTTACTTTGACAATCACAACCCTTTAAAAATATCATGGTGACACCAATGCTGCAACGCGAATTTGCAGCCGCAGGCAAGACGAAGAATCACGACTTCGTCGTATGAATACATCAGTGAAGATGAGTTTATCTCAACAATATTCCTTGATGATTTAGTTTGTGCTCGGGGAAAAAAATATTGTTCCTGATCTTCTCCTTTATAAATCCCAATAGATTTTTTTGTTATATTAAATAAACACTTCAATTATATGACATATAAGGAAGAAAGATTATCATATTATCATATAGGAACGGTCTTTATAAAATTAAAAGTAATTTTGACTAAAAATATGTATAAAATGATTGTCGAGATTTATATAGCTGATGTAAAACACTAATTTTTATTTCCATCAGTTTTCTTAATTTATGTATTGATTACTGTTGCTCGCTTATTTGCGTGAAATATTCAAGTCATAGTTTTGATAGATTACAACTTATGCCAAATAAGGCAAAGAGAGTAATTTTGGAATGTAACATACACACCAGTATTTTCATCTACAGTGAAACCTCGATTATCTGTCTCTCTATTAACAGTCACCGCTGTTAACCGTCAGGGTCCATAGATAAGTTATATTGAATGCATAAGTAAAAATTTAGTCATCAATTCATTTTGTTTGAGCATTGTGATAGCGATAAGCCCAACGAAATTCGTTGAAATGTACACGTGCAGTTATACCACCACCCCATTTTTTTATGTAAATAATTTTTGTTCTTATTTAGGACTCTGGATTAATTTTTAATTTAAATAGGTAATGATAAAAGATACCATGTTTTAGAGTTCTATTTTTAGAATCGCAAGCCGAAAATAAAACCCTCAGCACAATAATTATTACTAGACTTCGGCAAATATGCATATTGCATATTTTGCATATTGTGCATATTTTATGCAAATATTTCATATTTTGGCATATTTGTATAAAAGTTTGCATAAAGTGCATAAAAGTTCTGATTTTTATACTGTATTTGAAAATTTTTAAACATACCAATTTATTTCAATTCTTGTATAAAATTTTGTAGTCATTTACAGGTACAAAACATTTACAATTTCAAAGAAGATCAATTTAAGTAGCCCTCAACATTCTTAGAAAGTCTCGGTCACTGAGGCATTCAGTTATTGGATAATCGCTAAGGGTTCGCTCATTTGCATTTTATGATCTAATCCCCAAATCTATCTACAATTTATTGTATCTTAACAGCAGGTAAACGGCTAATAGTTTTGTTCCTAATTTAGGGATTTTCCAAAATCTCCCAGTTTATTGAATTAGGTACCTAAACATTTCTAATTTGATGCTCAGATTTGTAAATCATTTTTGTTTTGATATTCAAAGCGTAAACACTCGTTGTGCGTAACAAAAAGGAATATTGTGTAATATTTTCTATTAAATATCTAATATTTCATACATACAGGGTGTTTCCAAATGACACTTACAACGTTTGACTGTAGATACTTCTCGAAAAATTGAACAAAACGATATAGTTAATGAGGGGTCAAACTTATTTACTTTTCGAGATACAGGGTGTTAAAATTAAAAAAAATTAAATTCTTTTAGTTAATAACAACAATAACTTTAAAAACAATAAACGTATTTACTTGAAATTTAGTACTCGTAGGTTGTTTTTAAATGAAAAATAGCTTCCTTTAGTGAGAAAAAATTGTCCATGGTACAATACAATGGTGTGTATTTAGAAAAATTTTTCACCTTTACTTTTTTTTATGAAGTCAGCTATTCTAAAACACAATTATTTTTATTGTAATTGAATTAACAAAAAAATAACTTTTGTTGAATTTTAAAATAAGTTATATGATGTACTAATGGTTAGTAACAAAAACCAATTTGTGGATTAATACTGCATTTAAAACACTTAGCGAGTGTTTTTTTTCCAAACCAGTTATTTGATTATCCAAAAACACCTTGTATATTTTTATATTTTAAAGGTTGGGTTAAAATAAAGGTTTTTATTTTTATTTATAGATAGCATGTGAGAAGAAATTTCAGATAGACCAACATGTGAGAACTGCTTCACACATTGCAAAAAAAGGAAAAATAGGAGGAAAACATCAAACTTCAATGGCTAAATGTTTCCAATCTACTTAAAAAAAATTAGATGAGCAAGAAACTTTTAATGAAGACTTGTGTCGCGCATTAGTGTCTGCAAACATACCGCTTTCAAAATTAGCAAATGTAAATTTTAGTTCGTTTCTAAAAAAATATTGCAAACTTAATGTTCCAAGTAATCGGTCTCTAAGAAGAAATAATGTGAATGGGCTATACTCGTCGGTGTTAATTAATATTAAGGAAGAAATTGCAGATAATTATTTTTACATATCTATAGACGAAACCACTGATTCCTCAGGAAAGTATATTGCTCATTTATTGATTGCTGTTCTTAAAGAAGATACCTTACCAAAATCTCATCTTATTTCATGCCAGCAACTTGAGAAAACAAATGCTTTAACAATTTCGCGTTTTATACAAGAAACATTAGCAACTTTTTTCTTCCGACAACTATTCCTTCTAATAAATTACTGCTTATTTTATCGGATGCTGCTCCTTATATGGTGAAAGCAGGACAAAATTTAAAAATATTTTTCCCAGATTTAATACATGTTACTTGTGTAGCGCATGGATTAAACAGAGTTGCAGAGGAAATACGAAAAAAGTTTCCTCTTGTAAATACCATGATATCCAGTGTCAAAAAAGTATTTCTTAAATCTCCTATAAGAATTCAACTTTATAAAGAAATGCTACCTAACATTCCTCTTCCACCACAACTTATTTTAACGCGATGGGGAACATAGTTAGAAGCAGCTAATTTTTATGCAGATCATTTTGTTAAAATAAAGAACATAATTGATACGTTAACAGATGAAAGTTCCCAATCTCTTTTGGATTCTAAACAAACTTTTCAGAGTAACTTGCTTCAACAAGAACTTTCATTTATAAAATCAAATTTTAGTTTTGTTCAAAAAACAATTACTCAGTTAGAATCACCAAAACTGTCATTGTTCGAAAGTACAGCATTAATAAAAGAATTTGCGTCATGTTGTCGGAACGTTAGAGGTAATATTGGAAAAGATATTTTAAAAAAATTTGAAGCTACTATGGAAAAAAATAAAGGTTACCATATTCTTTCTGAAGTAGTCAGTGTTCTAGCTGGAAATATTTCGGAAACAATTAATTTAGAACCAAATGTTTTGGTTAGTTTGAAAAATGCTCCCGTTACATCAGTTGATGTTGAACGAAGTTTTTCCATATATAAATATATGTACTCAGACAGAAGCCACAAGTTTTTGTTAGAAAATTTTGAACACCACTTGGTCATTTATTGTTACCATAATTCTAAATAAGTTTATTCATACTTAAAAATGATGTAGTTACTTAAAATAAATGTAAATCTTAATGAATAGTAGGAAATATTTAGTTATGTACACTTTTTTTTTAAATAAAATTGTTACTATTTTACGATTTTTTTATTTATTTGTATGCATATTTTGTAAAATATTTGCATATTTTCGGGTAAACACGTGCATATTTATGCGCATATTTTCTACATTTTTATTTGCATATTTGCCGAAGTCTAATTATTACAGTCATTATCTGTGTGTCACCATAATTCAATTTGATTCAAATTCGAACATTGATTGTGTCACTTAGTCGTTTGATCAATTAAGTTTTGAAAAATGAAGCCTTCCACATCTGAAGTATCAAAAAGAAAACGTGTTGTTTTGTCAATTGAAAAAAAAAATAGAAATTATTGCAGAACTAAAGAAAGGTGTTTCTGCTGTCGCATTGAGCAAAAAATATGATGTTCCGACAACAACAATCAATGATTTAAAGAAAAATGCTGAAGGAATTGAAAAGTATGCTTCGCGAATGGAATCGTTGGATGGCCGGGTGAAAAGTCATAAGACAATGAAAAACCCACAAATTAATCACTCGACACGGTCTGTATTTGTGGTTCATTCAAAAAGAAGCGAAGGAGTTCCTTTGTCTGGATCAATTGTTTCCGAAAAAGCGTTGTTTTTCAACATGAAATTGAATGGCGAATCCTTATTGATTGGTACAGCAAAAAAAAACACGTTGTTTCAAGGGCATAAATATGAACGAGCTTTCCGTTAACTACTACGCACAACATAATGCATGGATGTCCCAGGAAATATTCGCTGACTGGTTCAAAAAGGTATGTACTGCAAACCAAAATTTGTTTATTTAGTTTTTTTTAACGTCTTGTTTTTTAGGTTTTTATACCGTACATTCGACAATACTTGCAAGCAAAAAATTTGCCACCAAAGGCGATTCCCATTTTGGACAATGCACCTGCCCATCCTGAAGCCGGTGTGCTGTGACGTGACGATGGAAATATCACGTGCTCTTTTCTGCCTGAGAATACATAATTGATACAGCCAATGGATCAATCAGTCATTGAAACATTCAAAAGAAGATACAGAAAAAAATTTATTTGAAACCTGGTTGGAAGAGGAATATTCTTTGCCAGAATACTGGAAAGAATACAATTTAAAACACGCACTCGACAATGCTGTGGATGCTTGGACTGATGTTTCGGAAGTAACGCTGAAAAGAGTGTGGAATAAATTATGGCCTGAATCAACTCAAGACGAAAATGCCTCCGTGACAGCCGAGCGTGATGCGGTAACAAATGAAGTTATGGCTGAATCAACTGTTTTGTTTTCGTTGCCTAAAGATGACATAAATGAATGGTTAATTTATGATGCGGACGCAAACGGTTATCGGCAGCTGACATATGATGAAATCTTTGAAATGGCAACAGAGGCGACGAAACTGATTCAGAAGCTGACACAGACTTTGACGGTGGCGATGTTGATGGTGCTATTGCAACTCACGAAGATTTATGTAAAGAAGATAGAGAAGCTGCATCGCACATACAATAATTCATCGAGTGGTAAGCAAATTAGGTAGATTAGATGATTTTACGTCGATCAAGAAATTCAGCCGAAGCAAAATGTGAAGTAACAATAAAACAAACAAAGATTTCGGAATATTTTAAATCAAATTGATGACTGTACTAACATAAATCCCTCTTATACTGTTAAATAAAATTTGAGAGTTACACTATAAATTTTTTTTTAATGTTCTGTTAACCGTCTTTTCGATTATCCGCCATACCCTTGGTCCGGTGCCCTGACGGATAAACGAGGTTCCACTGTAATTGTAAATACATTAAACTGATTGAACAGTCAACATTATATTAAAGCAATAAGTTTTATTTTTAAGATAGTAAATCATTTATTACTGGAGTATCTAACCTGTACAGAGCTTATTTCGGTAGTAAAAAAAAGATTCATTCGCACAGTACTAGAGCGGCATATGTTAGCAACTTTTAGGTTTCAACGAATAGAAAAATTGGCTCTATGAATAGTTTGTTTAATTAAGAACTATCTTAGTTCAATAATCTGTCTCAGGAAAAAAATCTAGTACGAATTTAAATCAATTTAAAGCCTAGATCTAACAGCGCGTGGAGTGCCAATCCTTGCCCCAAATACAGATCCACCCATATTGACTGGGTTGAACAAACTTTTCTTTGACGGGGTGGAAAATCTTTTTTTTTTAAGAAACACCCTTTATCTTCTGATATTTGTGGACTCTTTCCAATGTTCTCTTTTTTCAATAAAAGGTATGGCAAGTCTTATACGAGGTAATTTAAAAGATAACTCCATTTTTTTATTAATTTGGTAACAAAGAACACGCTGTAGAACTGTAAAAATTTGATATCAAAAATTATATTTATGTTCAAAAAAAAAATTTAATATAATCCACTATTGTCTAAAATTATTAACATAGCGAAATATTAAATTTTGATATACAGGGTGGGTCGAAACTCGGAATGAGCATTTTCTGAGTTTGCTTAAATGGAACACAGTGTATTTTTGTATTATAATCAAAAACTATTTTATAATACTTTATTATTTATAAGGCATTGCCTATAACTGCTTTAATTTGTGAGTTATTAGTAAATTTTTGAACAAAATAGTAATAACAACAAAAATTAGGTGAAAAAGTAGACCTCGTTTAAAAACGAAAACTACTGATTTCTCTAAGGGCAATAAAATGGAAATTCGAAATACAATATATAATATGTACCAAGATAGTAAGTAAACTAACCTTCTGTTGAGAATTACGAGTAGGACTTAACATGTTATAGTAATATATTACAATAAATAACTTTTTAGAGAAACATGTAACCCGTAAAGCGTTAACCAATGAGCTGCAGAGTAAAGAAATTGTTTCTACAAGTAAAACATCCTTGAGTAGAATATTAAAAGATTTGGGCTTTATATTAAAAAAAAATGATCATCGAAGAGTTTTTGTTAAACAAACTCATACCACAGCAAAACGAGCATGTTTCTTACATAAATACATAAAAAATACAGATAGTACATATCCACGAGAAGCTGTATTTTTAGACAAAACGTGGATTTTTTTCAACGAAAAAAAAAAGATGTTGTGGCAGGATGACAACAGCAGAAGTGTACGCAAACCAGGTGATTAGGTTGGGTTAGGTTAGGAAATAAATGGTTTTTTAGATAGAAATAGAAAAGAACTCATATCGCAGCACAACGAGCGTGTTTCTTAGTATATATACACGAGGAGCTGTATTTTTAGAACAAACGTGGATTTTTTCTAGCAGAAATGAAATGATGTCGTGGCAGGATGACAACAGCAGAAGTGTACGTGCGTAGACCAGGTGGTTATAATAGAAAATTATTTATTGTGTTCCATGCCAGTTTAGCATAGGGTTTTATTTCAGTCGCCAGTTTGTTATTTTACTCCAAATAGTTGAATACAGATTATCACAGTGAAATGAATCGTACAATATTTACTAAATATATAAATACACAATTGTTTCCTAATTTAAAACACCCATCTTTGATTGTCATGAACAGTACACCCTACCCTAGTGAAATCATAAATAAATAACTTTCCGCTAAATGGTTAAAACCACACACTGTAAATTGGTTAAAGAAATACAATCTTAATTTTAAGCTTAAAACCAGAATTGTTACAATTGGCCAAGATGAACCAACAAGTAAATATATTTATTTATATACTATGGCTTTTTATGAAAGAATAGTCACACTAAACAGTTGGAAGAGTCCATATACACGACGAGGAGTGTCCGTTAGACAACATGTAAACTTTTTCAATTTTAATAAAATCTATAAAACTAATAAATAAATAATAACAACCCCCTACTATTTCTTCCCCCTAATATTTTTTATAAATGATTGACATATAATTTCAATTTCTATTTCTCTTATCCTTGTGAAAATGTATATAAAAACAATGGCCTATGTTGGTGATTGTTTTCATTGACGCGCGAGTCACGATATTTATAATTATTATTATGAACTGTGTCATTCTAATTTCTGTTAGGTCTTATAGCTTTATACTACATGATGTTTTAATTTCAATGATCATAAACTAAATTTTGTTAGTAACCTGTAAATTTAGTGTTATTCTGAACTTCTCCATTTATTAATAAAGCACTTCTTTGTCTTATAAATTCTATCGAAATATAGTTTGACTGTATAATTTAAATTATCCTTCGTTTATTTTGATAATCTTAAACTCTAATAATTTAAGATGTGAATAAAATCCCATCTGCATACTTGTTTTGTGTATGCACACTATGCTCGACTAACCAAATATAATTTTTGAGTAAGAAACGTATGACTTCACACGCTCTAATCGTGTTTCATATCACTCCATCAAAGAACAAGTCATCCTTTTAAACGTCTTATTTTAAACCTTTCTTTGGACCCTTTTCAACTTCTGATCTGTACCTACACCTAAATGTCTAAATGTTATCTGGCAAACAATCTTATTAAAGGCACTGAAGGGTGATTTCGTACTAGACAATACTGAGAGTACAACTAAAAGGGCTCATTTACCGGTTGGGTGGTCCCATTCAGCATGCATACATTCGGTCGGCGAATCCAATATACCGGGGAAAACACAAATGTTTGCAGTGGGTCTTTGATGTACTAAGATAACTAGCACTAAACATTTCTATTCAAATTTACCTTTACTGTGGTTTGCATTGTCATTCGAGACAGGTCTGTGCGTAATTGATGTGGAAAATAGAATTACAAAAAATATGTTTTTGAACAATTTTTTCTAAATTTGAAATTATTTTAAAACAAGAAGTATATAGACCTTAACTAAACCTTAACTAGTCTATTTAGACTAAAGTGCACAAGTGTCACACCCATTTTCATAATATCTATAGCTGTTTTTATTATTAAAAGTAAACTTAAAGATCTAAATTAGTAGGTTGGTAATTGTGTTTCTATCAATTTTGCTTTGTTTTTGTTGACATATCCTTACTCATTGTTGTATGTTATTGTGTAAAGTGGTTAATTGTTTTTAATTATGCCTATATCAAAAGAAAGTCGTTTTTTAAATTCCACTAGAAAGGAACTTTTACTTATTATAAATTATAAAATAAATTTATAGAAGATTAAGGAAGGAAAAAAGGAAAGAATGATGGAAGAAAAAGAAAGGAAAACGAAAACCAAAAAATTTATTTAAAACAGTTTTAAATAAAGATAATGCCAATTAATTTGATTTAAAAGAAAATGCCAATTATGTAATCAATAATTAAAAATCAAGATATCAAAAATTGAATTATAGTTTAAACAGCAATATGCTCAAGAAAATTTATAATAAATATAGTATACAAAAAGTGTTGTGTTTTCATGTCCTTCGCTAATATTGTATTGACACCTATTGCATTTGTTAACAAAATTCGCGATTGAAACTGAATGTAGAGGGCAGGTCAATTTCAGTGTCATGGCCGATATAAATGGTATAAACAAACATAGCATGAATTCTTAAATTTTAACTTTAATGTTTGGAACTGGCTTGAGTATTAATTGATGAATCCTATTTTGTGTATACATGGGAGCACAGAGTATAATGTTCTGTGTAATGTTTGTCTTACTAATATATGCATTATTTTATATTATGCCTTATGTTTTTAACGTGTTAATTTTTATTTTATACTATTTTTTCACATATGTAAGTACTTTATTGTATTGTTTATTTGATTACTTGAAATCAACCTTAACTTGAGATCACCTGTCAGAAAAGATCATAACACAAGATTTGTCCTTAAAAGATTCCATAATAAATCATGAGCAAAAAAACTTCCTGATACTATCTCAACATGGTAAGTATTTGTATTTTTATTATTTCTTTATTGATATCTGAAAATAAATTATGTATTCTTAATATGTTATTGACTTGAGGAGCTTTTTTACAAAACTGCATAAATCCACTTTTCAAAAATTTTCAGGAGACGTAAAAACGTGCTGCAGCTGTTGTACTAAAATTTTCGAAATTTCAGAGAACATAATCAAATTGAGGTTAGACTTAGAGAAATAAAACGTTAATTAACATTATTTTTATTGATTTGCATTAACAAAATATAGCCATGTGTCTGTTGGAGATATCGCGTTTTGTAAAAAAAGATGGGAGATATTAACTTTTGTCAAATTAACAATATCTTAGAAATACAAAATATTAAACGGCACCCACTAAAACAAAAAAAAATGAGGAGTACAAACAATTTAGATGTGAACATTTTTTGGCTCATCTTCCAAGCAATCACACTCGCCATCATGGTAGTTGTGGGTTTCTGGATTTGGATCACTAGTAACTTTGTGTTGAAGAGCATTAATATACCAATGAAGATCAGGGATCTCTTTCCAATTTTGTCCAAAGTGGGTTTGCAATAAGTGAAGGACATCTTTTTTTTTCTCTTCAGTCACGGAATGAGATAGTGGGATTTGGGGAAGAGCCTGAAGAAAATCATTTTTATTTTTTTTTACAATGCTTCTAAAAGGTTCTGTTCCACTATCGAACCTATAGTTGGCGCAGCATTTTATTTTGGTTAAAGTATGCCGGTCCCTTGTTTTGAGTTTCTTAATAATGAGGCGTTTGGTTTGGCTGATTCCTTTTATTTTTTGATAAATCATTTCAAGGCTTTTGATATCGTATATCACCCAGTCTTGTCCCAGTTTCTATACAGAACCAAACTCCTCGTAAATAGAAGCATACTCTTCGCTCGAGATAATGGTATCAGTTTTTTTCAAGCGCTTCTCCACACGGCCAAAAGCTCGATCAGCTGGAAGAAAACTGTGGCCACGAGTCGGAAAGGTGACATGAATTTTCTGTACATTCTCTGGAGCCTCATTTTTAAGCCAATGGCACAAAAGATGAACAATATGCGCATTTTTATTTTGGCCAGCGCAACCATCACAAAACAACGATACTGCAGAAAAAGACGAAAGATCTTGCCTTCTTAAGTGATGGATGAGTGCAGATCCGATTTCATTTGCTCCTCTGCTTCCCTGCGTTTCATTCCACGTATAAAATGTTGGTGCCTTTGAGTCAATAGGCACACAGCAAAATGCATAGAATGCAATTTGTCGGCGATAAAAGGCATCGCCGATTGGAGTTTTAGGGAGTGGATGCACTTGTTGCAAATCAAAAACAAAACTATAAGTATCACTGGGAACTTCCTTCATTAGTTTGTAAAACGCATCCGCTCTCAGCTTGTGAATACGAAGTTCAGTCATTGGACTAATTCTTTCAACTGAACCGCGAGCGTTTTGTTGAATAAGAAATTTAAGACGAGTGCACGTAGCGCATGCGTCTGTAGCTGGAGAGGAAAATCCAATGTTAAAATCGGTTACAAAAATACGGTGAAAACATGAATAACTCACGTGAAAATCGGCAGTGTAAGCATCCTTAAACATTTTATATAACTTATTTACACTTAACTCTGCTGAAAGGTAAACTCTTTTACTTTTTCCTCTTCCATAATGAGATTCGACACAATTTAGTTTACCAAGAAATTGATGGACTGCTTCCTTTTTGGCTCTGAAAAAAGCTTCTCGTCGATAACCACCTCTATTTTCTTTGGGCAGCAGACCTTGATTGACGACCTTTCCAATCCGCAGTAGTCGAGAGGCAGGTACACTCATTGAAAAAGCAAAAAACTTTTTACACACAGGAATCATGCGTTTCTGTTTCTGACTATTGAGAAAAAATTTCACAGAAACCGTTCTTGTGTGAGTTGCAGAGACAGGCGTACCACTTCCCCTTCTTCTTTGGGGCTCGAAAGCAGAGATATATTTCATCAAAACAAGATCTTGTTTCTCTTTACCCTCTGCCATGTAGACTGCTTGTCGATTAAGTTTTATATCATCGTAGGATACCGTAGCACAACGAAGATTTTTCGAATTATGGGCACATGGTCTGGTCTTCTGTTTTAGAAACACTAAATGAGGATCACTATCGTTGTACTTCATAATTTTTGAACGCCCTCTCTCACTTGTTTTGATGGATCGTCTTTTTTTAGATCCCAGCGATAAATTAGTAACAGTATCCATCTCAAAATAACACGCAAAACACAGAAAACAACGTTGACATACAACGAATTCACAACATCCCGTCTCATCGAACGGAAAAGTACTGATAATCTCATACAGCGTGGCCACGCGTGGCATGGCCTGGCTACGCTACACACTGTCAGTGCGACCCGTGGGTAGTTTTAGAACTAACGAATATTATATTTTGTTTCACGAATCAACATCTAATTCTAGAGGATGCTTTTAAATCCAAACAAAAATAGTAGAGGGATAGATCTGCAGGCCGGAGGATTTATGCAGTTTTGTAAAATAAAAATTAATTTTAATGGTTGGCTAAAGAAGGAGATGTTAAGTTTTGTATAAAAAAAGAGTGAACATGGGGTAAAGGTTTTTGAGTGGATTAATTAAGTTTTGTGGAAGAAACGTGATTTTGAGGCTCCTTTTAAATGGGAAATATTAACTTTTAACACATGAGACTTATACACAAGATCTAAGGCAGATCAAACTCTCGAAATTCAACAAAAAATGTATTTTAGCCGGAAATGGATTTATGCAGTTTTGTAAAAAAGCTCTTCACTTAATGATAGTGGTATTTTCTTTTTATTGATTTCCTCTTTTTCCTCAAGTTTTCCAATTTAAAAAAGAGAAGTAAGGAAATATCTTTTGTCGACCTTGAATTGCATTGAGGAACAGAACGATATCGATTTGATTTATAATAATCGTAGTCATAATGCTGAAATTTACTAAAAAAATTTAATAATTCTATTCAAATCAACAGCTGTCTGGTTTGTTTATACCACGTTTAGTAGTTTAAATTTATTCCGCCAGAGGTCAGATACTTTGTTTTCAATCGAGAATAGTACTTCGCCTGGAGCTACATTAAGAATATATTGTGAACATCAGTATCACATCAATCAATCGATTGACAAGAATGTACTAATTTTGTAGGTGTGCAATTTTTTTGGCTTGTAATTATCAGATTTTGATAAAAAAGCGTTTGATTTCTGTTCTGTTTACATCAAATTTAATTCATTGTCACACAACTGTCCTCTTACTGTAAATTAACACAGATTTCTAAAATATATCTCTTGAATAAATATAAATAACTTTTAATAATTTAAATAATATAAAACATCACTTTTATTTAACAAACAATCACATATACCTTACACCTATTTCATGTGTTACCATCTCTCCCCTTAAGAAACTTCCTCGTTAATTGTCAGACACTTACAACATTAACCGAAGATCACCCAACACCAGCAATACAGGATAGTTTGAACTATGTATCACGAATCAATAACTAAAACTTCTTGTACCGGAATGTAAGTCGTATTTTGTTTGTTACTAATTTATTACAATTTAATAGTTTATCTCTTACCAATTTGTGTGTTTTCACATTGTCTGCTAAATGAATTTTATGCATATTAATAAACACAGACAGGTAATATTGGTATAATTACTATAACCTTTTCGATCTTTATCTTTATAAGACAGCACCCTACTATGGGCTTTTTTATAATTTTAACATTTAATTTACTTTGTACCGTTTGACCTGAAGATGCTTTGCAAAGTGTAGAAAACGAAACCGGTCGTTTTGGTAGTAAAATTAAATTAAATGTAAGTCCTATTTTATTTCTTTTACCAATTTGAAGTGGACTGACACAAGAAATACATTCATGATTTTAATAAAATGGACTATGTTGTATTAAACGAGAAAAGCAGAAAAAACATTAAAAAATAATATTGCATAACTTCAATACTAAACATTGTAATATTAACGTAAACTTAAGGGACAATACTGTTATAACAAAGTAAAACGAACCACAAAATGATTTATATTAACCTGAAATGTTAACAAGCATTTACCATTTGTCTGAAATCACAATTACACTCTAATGAACCACACAGAACCCACCAGAATGCAAATCTTATTGGCATTATCAATAAACGAGAAAACATCGATCCTATTATTTCGAAACTTCCTAAATTACGTTTAGTTGGTATAATACGAAGAATGCAACTTGTATATTCCTATCAAGATGCGAAGTTAAAATCTTTACATCCAACCAGTGTGGGTAGATGTTAAAGCAAAAGTTAATTGGTATTTATTTTGCTGTAATTTTAATTAGCAAAAAGTTGAAACGGCTGCACGAGATGGTCACAAAACGGCGATCAGAAAATTTTACGAATCTTTACAAATCTCACACTTCTTAAATATTATGTATGGTATAGAAATTTTTTATATTCCTAATAAAAACTAAAAAGTTGTAAAGACTTAACTAATTTTAGTATTAGATGATTTTAGATTTACTATTACTAATTATTAATAATAAATAATAATAAAAGAGCTATTTAAAGACGAATAAAGAATGAAGAGTACAAAAAGAAATAAATGGACCTTTAATAATTACCGAAGGGAAAATTAAAAAAGTACTAAACCATATAAAAAAATGATATAGATACCATTGGGCCGGATAAAATACGAGCCAATAACATAATTCTGCTAAAAGCAAGGGAACGTAAAATTGTTAAACACCTAAAAGAAATTAAAACTGACAAAGCGGCAGCCCCAGACGAAATATACTGTCACATTTTAAAATTTATAAATACAGATAATTAAGATATACTTTCAGATTCTAAATAAAATATTGCAAACGGAAGACTACTTGATTAGCTAAAGTCGATTTTAAAAACTCAGCAAATTTGAACTTTTCTGTCTAATTATTTAATAAGCCAAATCTTAAAACTATATAAAAAAAATTATATTTTACAGAATATGCCGAAAATACGACAGCAAATTGACTATCTAGAATTTAATTTTAGACTCGGCTTTAGCATCGCATCGTTGTTTCATCTGTTGGTCCTCCTGCAAAAATGCAAATGTCAGAAGAAGAAAGAATATATTTTCTTAATAAATTAGGCTTAATACAAATTATAGACCTAAAAAATAGACATTAACCTATTAATAGGGTAAGAGCACCAGTTATTGGCCTCTTAAGGAGAGCATGTCGATATATCTATGAAATGTTTTGTCACTGTGGCCTATTATAACTATTTTTAACACCATGGAATTTTATTATTATTTCTACATATTGCAAAATTTTATTACGTTAATATTTCATGTGTGAAAATATTTTCTTGAAAATGTGTTCTTTTGTAAACGTGCAAATGAACCAGTTATTGGCCACCCTGTTCCAGTTATTGACACCATATGTGTTAGTGATTGGCCATCATTTTTTAAAGAGATACTTTACCAAATAGGTAATTCGTAAGTTAAAATAGATAGATAGGTAGGTGTTTGGGTAAGCAAGGATTTTGTGATGAGTGTGGACACAAAAATACACGTGTCAAAGTAAACTTTTATTTTTTATTTTGGCAAGATTCGCAAACATATACTTGATCTGTGTCGCCATAGAATCTTGTTATGCAAGTTACATGATATGTTCCAAGACACATTTGACATCTAATGTTTTTAGTACACATAGATAACAAAGGTAAATGCTGAAAAGATTTGTTTCAATATTTGGTAATCATCAGATTGAGTTTTACAATTATTTGGACATAGCTCTTTAATTTTGTCATTGCCAACTATTTCACAAAATTGTTTATAAGAAATTGTTGTATTTGGATCAATAAGTGTTGGTAAATCATTGTGCTCATCCAGATTATTTTCAGTTTCAAATTCTTCACCAAGATATTTTGAATAGTCAAGAGCAGAAGAATTCCAAGGAAATATACCGCATGCCCTAAACCCACTTCTGATAACATCTGAATTTAACCTATCTATAGCAGATTTTAAAACAGGGGCAAACTGTACTTTCGTTAACACTTTTTGGGGGTTGTCTCTCCTAAACTGAAGCACAGCTTTGTTCCAAAAAGTTTTTAGAGGCTTAAATGCAGCCACATCCGCTGGTTGCAATAATCTCCTGGCATTAGGATATAACGCTACTAAAATAATTTTTAAATCTGTACAAAGTTGACTTGTTTGTACAGTTAAATGGGTTTTATGCCCATCAACAAAAAGTATCGCCGGACGTGTAATATTATTTCGATCTAAATAAGGGTTAAATATATTTCCAATATATTCATAAAAGTTTTTGTTGTCCATCCAACCATTTTCAGTTAAACCAATACCCCACGAATTCGGCACAGCACTTAGTATATCATTTGGCAATCTTTTATGGGGATAAATTATCATAGGAGGTAAAATATTGCCTATTGCAGAAAATGTGAATATAACTGTTAAGTTAACCTTTGGGTTATGTTCAATTTCATAGACGTTTCTGGATCCCTTCATAGCCAAAACCTTTTTATTTTTGGGACATAGATAAAAACATGTCTCGTCACCATTGAAGATTCTTGTTGGGTCTTGAAGAACGTCTGAAAGTCCTTTCTTATTTAGATAAGATTATATGTTGTCAAACCATTTGGTAATGTCCCTTTGGTTAATGTTTGAACTTGCTGATGTCACTCCCTCTTAAGTCCTTAGCGAAATGTTGGGATTGCGCTTTAGAAATGCTGATAGCCATGTTCTACCTGGTCTATTTTCAACAAATGGATTAACTCTAGGGTTAATCTCTAAAAATGATTTAACGGAGTCCTTAATGTCGTCAACACGAACAGGAAATCCTCGATTTTGACAATGAAAAATCCAGAGTTTCAGTTGTTCCTCTTCATCCTTCGAAAGAAATAGATCTGGTCCATGGGTTATTTTGTAATGAAATTTTTCACTTTTCCGGTAACTTATAGTGGCTCTGGGAATATTAAAAATTCTTGAGGCTTCTCGCTCACTCATTTTTAATTAACTCTAACGCTTTTTTAACATCGTCTTCGGACGGATTTTTTTATAATTGTTTTCAGTTTTAGATCGTTTTGGCATATTTTCTAAAACAATTTATAATAATTAATTATTGGCCACATATAAAACACTAGTTATTAACATATGTCAATCACTAGATTCTTACAAAATCTAATGTTTCAGTTATTGGACATCTAGGCCAATAACCGATACATTGATAATTTCATGCATAAGTAGTTGGCCACCTTAAAATTTACGTTATTTGTATAAATAACGTTATATTCGTTATGCAGTTTGGAACAGGACATAGACTATATTCTCACAAAAACATAAAATATAAAGTAGAAAGTAAATTGCAGTATATAGTACTTACCGACCAACACAAGTTTCTATAGGTAAATAACAAAATTTCGGTTGCAAACTAGCGGCACAGAACGCGAGTGTCTCATTCAACATCGAATACTGACTAAAATGTAATGGTTACCTTGAAACTAGATGTGTCATACTCTAGGAGACATGTTGCCAAACTTAAAAAAAAGTACCTATAATTAACAAAATACCAACATTTTCCTAATTCTAATCAAAACATATTAGTAGGCCAATAACTAGCACATGGCCAACAACTGGTGCATTTACCCTATCTATTAACCTTAGAATATATCAAGGATATCTGCTATTATTTATTCTATTCTGAGTACTCAGAATGCATTTTTCAACAATGTCTAGTCCAAAAAAGGGATAAAATAAAATCATAAATCTTTATTAACATTCCAATACACGCGCGCGGACTGACAGTCTACGTTTAATTAAAATATAGAATTTCTCGCATACCTCTCAATATTTTTTGTAGCCGCTTTGGATATGTTTATCCACTTAGCTGCTTTATGTTAGTATCGACTGAGAAGTTAGTACGTTAACTTGTTTCCAAGTTATAAGCAAATGCCTATTGAGAGTCCACGCGCGTGTACTGGTGCAACTGATATAGGTTTTATATTTATTGGAGTATTTAATTAACAAAAGGAAAGATCATGATTTTTTTAAGGTATTTTCCAAGTTAGCGCCTGCGTAGCGCAAGCGGTAGGATACTTGCCTCGCAAGCCGGTGGTCCGGAGTTCGAATCCTACCGCCGGCAAGAACATCTAGACATTTTAAAAATGTCTATAGGCCCCAGGTCGACTCAGCCTGAATAAAAATGAGTACCTTGGGTAAAACCAGGGGTAATAATAGACGGTTGAAGCGTAGCACTGGCCATGTTACCTTCCTTGTATACCGTAGGCCCTAGATATAGCAGACTACCCTGCTATACTCCCAAAGCCGCGACAGCGGTATAACACGGGAGACTATTATTATATTTTCCAAGTTAGTGTATGAACATGTATTCCTGTAATATTCATGTGTAAATCAATCTTTTTTCTGCACAATCTTACAATCAAAATTAATTTTTTTTATAACCAAATAATCTGTCAATAATTGGAAGGTAACGCAATTTTTGACTAAGTTTATTTTTTCCAGATGGCGTCTTAAGAAGCAGAGCAGAACCGCCTTTAAATGTTAATGGAAGAATCATTATTATATGATGAGTAAGAAGAACCTTTCTTTGATGATGATGATCACGAAGACGAAGTTTATGTGGAAGAAAGAAGTCATAATTCAGAGACCGAACAATATATTGCGAATATTGAACTGAAAGCATATGTTATCACAGAAGCATTTTTATTGGCAAAATAAATCTACTAAGTGAAAAAAAATGTACCACCAAAGAATGTTTTGAAACTAAATAAGGTATTTTATGTTTTGGCAGTGCTACCCGAAAAAAATCTATCTGTCGTCAAAGTATGGAAAGCGGCTATGACTCAACTCCCTTATTTCAAAATTAGCTTTGGAATGCTTAGATAAGTGCGACATACAATTATATTTAAATATTTACGCATTGACGCAAAAATTGACTAACATACCTATTTCCACTACTACCCCAGAAAGTACTTTTTCAAGCCTAAGAAGACTTAAAACTACCTGTTTAATACAACGAGTGAAAATAAGTAGTGCGAATGAATTGGAATTATGTAGTGAATATACAGAGTGTCCCAGAAGGCTGGAAACGGCCAATTACAGAAGTCTGGCAACGCCTCATTGTCTCAATAAATTTTTTAATACTAACTATTTTCAACTACATTAAAACGTAACAATTGATAAATTACAACATTTTTTAACATAATGGTTACTTTATCAAGTGTTCAAAATGTGCTCCATTTGTAAGTTGACAGTACCCTAATTAATGGTAGAATGCGTCGACCACATTTCTCCATGATTGTCTAGAAATTATTCGAGATTCATACATAATTCGTTGCCTTAGCTCTGCAAGACTTATTGGTTTTGTTTTGTAAACTGAATTTTTTTAGTATCTCCAATAAAAATAATCTGTAGGATTAAAATCAGGTGAACGTGGAGGTCATTCAATTCTACCTCGTCTACCAATCTATCGCCCGGGAAATATCTCATCTAAATAACGCCGAACATTTACACCAAAATGAGTTGGAGCTCCATCTTGCTGAAACCATATCTGATTAAAATTGGCCCCAAACTAGTTTTTCAGTGCAGGTACAATTTCATTTCTAAGTAACATTTCGTAACTATCTGATGTTAAATTTCCTTCGATAAAAAATGGTCCAATTAACTGAGTACCTACTATACCTGACCATACATTTAATTTTTGTGGTCTTTGAGTATGGTTTTTATGCATTCAGGTGTGGATTTATGTCACTCCAGTACCTAAAATTGTGTCGATTTACACTTCCACACAATGTAAAGGTTGCTTCATCGGTAAAACATATTCTGTTAACAAAATTTTCATTTTTTTTCATTTTTAATTTTATTTATCATTACCTTAGTAAACTCTAATTTACGATCGAAGTCATCTTCATTTAATTCTTATAATAAGTTAATTTTGTTTGGTTTAAATTTATTCTTACGTAATACACGTAAGACTAAAGAACGACCTACATCATGTACTTGTGCAATCCTGCGTGATGTATGTGTGTATGTGGATCTTCAACACAACTTTGCATTATATCTAAAGTTTTGTTGTCATTCATAACTCTTTTCGGTCTACTCAAATCGCTTTACAGTTTTTTGTACCGTCGCCTTATGAATAGGAGAACGGTTTGGGAAAGTATCATTGTACAAGTTGGCTACTTCACAATAAGATATTTTTGTGTCACCGTACCCTCTCATCATTAGAATAGTAATTCGTCCTTTTTCGTTAAGAGCCATTTTAGAGAAGCAATTTATCTTGCAGAACTTTTCGAAACACACAAACACAATTATTAACACAAACTGTCAGTTTTAGTTAATAATGTAAATGGTGAACAAATGTCAAAATCACAGCATTCTATATTTAAATTTAATAAAATCTACATATTTTGCACTGTTTTATGTATTTAAGACCTTACAGACTACATAAAATCATAAGTGTTACCTATGGTTGAACTCGTATTGAATAGAAGATTTCAATAAAGACTAAAAATATACAGAATGATGAATTTGAAAAAGCAAAGTTATTAATAATACAAGAGAAACGGCAAATCTGGCAACACTGCAAATATCAAATATTAAATCTCCGTATCCCAAAATCGGTGTATTTCAAATTTTGTACAATTATGACTAGCAATTTACGAGATAATTGTAAATTTCCAGACTTTTGAGCCACTCTGTATATTAAAAAAAAACTTGAAGATTAATTTGATAATTAACTTGATGATTAATGAGCATCTATATTCGGTATGTGGGTGTGTAAAAAAAGCGGGAAAAAAGTCAAGTATTTCGTAAAATGTACTTCGGGCAGTTTTAAAATCTTAAATGGAAACCCCATTTTTATTGTAGATTTGGATTCCCGATGAAAAAAATTGTAACTTAAATTATTAAAACCATTAAAAAATTGTTTGTCGAATTACTGATAGATATCACTATAGTCGGAAAAACCGATTTATCCTGAAAACCTAGGAAAATTAGGGAAGCGGCCTAATATCTCGAGAAATACACTTGTAAATGAAAATCAAACAACAGGTGTCTAATATTTTTCAATAATATATCGGTTGACACCAAACACAACTGTTTACCTGCAACCCTTTAAAGCAAGTTAAATGAAAAGCCCCATTTTTTATTTATTCATCTGAATATTTCTAATCGCAAGAAACAATGGGGGTTTCTGAAAGATTTTAAATTTGCCTTGTGCCCCGCCTCCATGTGGCAGACGTGAGGAGTGTCATTGGTGTCATTCCAGAAATTAAAAAAATAATAATAAAAGCCTATAGCGCCAACTATAACAATTCTACAAAAATGTTTTAAATATTTAAGTTTATTAAATATTTAATATTTTATATTTAAGATTTTAAAGTTACACCTCGCCCCAATCCTTGGGGCTGGGTCTATGGGTAATTTTTTGTGTCATTTGATAGAGTGGTGATATTTGAAAATTATTGAAAATGTAATCTAAATTTTTTTGATCCAATGTAAATTTTGCGAAATATTCGACCGTCCCGCTTGTTTTGGCACACCCGTTATATAACTTACTATAACCCGGTATATAATATAATATTTTGGTTTCACGATACACGTTAATTCTCGTACAAGAATTACTAAAACAACATCTATCATAATTGATTATATTGTTTTAGATTTCTCATCCCTTGATGTACGCTCTATAATTATTAATGCAGGACTACCCGATCTTGAAGCAATATTCAAAAACTCAACGTTTGGGCAGGATTTTTTCCGCTCATAACTTTCGTCAATTCCAAAATTTGTGCTTGACTTCTGGGTGGCGCTTTTCCTCTGTGAACGTGCACTATAATTTCAGTAGTTTTTAGATGAACTTATTTATATTTTCAACAAGGCGGTTGCTTTAATTACAATTAAGTCAAAATATCACAAATCCTGGATTACCAAAAATATCCGCATATCAGCCAAGAATATGCGTCACTACTCTACATCAAGAAATTTATTACCAACGTCTTTGTAGCTGAATATGTCTCCAAGTACAGAAAAACCTAACTAAAACTTATCAATACAGATAAAAAAATGTAATACCAAAATCGTCTGGGAAGTTCTAAAAATGTTGCAAAATAAACTTGGTCCCTAATAAACGATCTTTGAAATAAAACTAACATCGTTTAAACATTTTCTCTTCCAAACCCTAAATATCTAAATGATTACTTTGTTAATGTTAGTAAAAATATTACATCAAGTATATTTTTACAACAAGATCCTATTTCCTATCTAACCAAAAAAGGTCTCGAGTTCATTCTTTATAAGACCAGTTGATAAATCTGAACTAATCCAAACAATCAGTAGCATCAAAAGCAAATCTTCCTGTAGTACTGATGGTCTATACATATAAATTTTCTTAAATCTCCCAAAATCTAGAAGTCCTGGTCTCACTAATTATTGATAACTTTGAAAAAGGAATATTTTCAGAGTGCCAAAGACAGCCATTATTATTCCTTTTCATAAGAGTGATGAAAAATAGAATGTCTGCAACTATAGACCTATTGCCTTACTACCGGTCCTATCCAAAATTATTGAGAGACCTATAAAAGCCGGACTTATGTCTTTTTTCGTTGAAAACAACATTTTATCACAAAGTCAGTTGGGCTTTTCATCTAATAAATTTATTAGTAATGCTATGTTTTCTGTATTATATGAGGTCTATTAAGCACTAAACAATAATCTTGACACTGCCACTGTTTTTTGTGACTTTGCTAAAGCTTTTGATTATGTAAATCACGACATTTTAATAAAAAAACTGAATTTTTACGGAATTCAAGGTATTTCTTTGAATTGTTTCCAATCATAATTGAGGAATAGAAAACAGCAGTTAAAGCAAATGATACTGACTCTAGTCACAAAAACATTGTATATGGAGTACCACAAGATTTAGTATTCGGTTCTCTACTCTTCCTTATCTCTATAAATGACATCACTAACTTAAAAATTGATGGAAAATTTTTTTCTTTTTGCTGATGATACCAGTATCACCTGGAGGAACTCTAATATTGCAACTCTTCGTGCAAGTATAACTTCTGATCTACTTAACATAAAAACCTGGTGCGACTCTTATTTACTCTACTTTAACGTGGTTATGATAGTAGCATTATCCTATAAAGATGCTCTTCAACCCTTGCTTCTTAATAACAGCCCGATCAGTATCGTTAATTTTGTAAAATGTCTTGGCATTTTTATAGACAGCAACCTTAAATAGTCCCTTCATATCGATTTGTTAATTGAGTCTTGGTCTGCTATGCAATACAATCTGTTTCTAAGAAAATAATCTAGCATCTTTCAAAATAACATATTTTTCTTTGTTCGAGTCTCATCTTCGATATGGTCTTCCTTTTTGGGGTTCCAGTACTGCTGCCCAATCTAATCTAATTTTTAAACTACAAAATACGATATCTTTTTGGCCTCAGTAGAATAAAACATTACAGAAGCTACTTCAAAAATCACGGGATTTTATCTCTTCCTTCTTGATATATTTTAGAAACTGTTTTCTTAATTCGTAATCACCTACATGTTTTTCCAGCAAGACCTAATCTTGACTACTCAACCAGAAATTCAACCTTTGATGTGTATTTACCGCTCCCGTCCACTGAGTTAGCAAAGAAATCTATATTATATTCGGCACAAAAATTATATAACCATCTCTCTTGCAACTTAAATCTGCAACTTCTTTCTTAAGTTCCGTAAACTGACAAAAGCCTATCTATCTGAAAGACCATTATTATTCAGTGAAAGGATTTCTTAACGAATAGCTAAGAAAGTACAGTACGTTTATGTACAAGCATGGCCCAACACCGAAAGGTACAAATGGGTAGTTATATACAAGCGACTAAAGTATTTTTATATATATTTGGGTATCACATGCAGCAACTTTTAAATTAGTTCGTAAGGCTTTATTACGCAATTTGCAATTTATTTAAATTTTGCAATGGATAGTGAATTTTATTTTATTATTTTTTATTTTGTGATATTGACGATTTATGTAATTTCAGTAAATTTAAAATAGGTATTATTATTTTTCTTTTGGTAAGCTTTTTTCATAAAATTGTACAATTTTCAGTGACAATAAAGCATATTTTGATTTTATAACATAACGTATTTAGCCTATATTGTCCCAGTGCTCGAAAATGGACTCCTCCAATTCCTTCCAGGAGCTTTTTTTCTATATTTTTAAATCTTTAATATTTTTCTTATAGGTATAAGAGTTATTTTATATTAAGACTTTTAGTAGTTTTTTTCCTTAATCCTTCCCTCCCCTTGTACTGACCTGTTCTTCACCTGTTTAAGAAAACTCCTGTCGCATGTCTAACAGAAATAAAACGATAATTTGACAAAAATTTGTTATCTAATTTCTTCCAATCCTTTATACATATTTTTGTTGTTTTAACTTTTTTATTAATTTTTATCGTCTTCTTCAAGTAGGTATTTAAAAGTAACCCTATACCATTAACAAAGGTATATCAATATTACGACTGCAAAGCTTATATTTATGTCGGTCATTAAAAGATTCGGACTTGCCATAAACCAAAACTGAAATAATTGAACTGAAATGTTTTGTAATCCCATCAAATATATCAAATAACAAAGAAGTAGTCAACATCCGTCAGTCACATCGGTCGTATTTCATTATAATAGCTGGTCCCCGTCTAAAAAAACTTGCATATACATGGACGCAGGCCACCTACGTAAGAAAAAGAATGCAGAGAGTAAAAATGTGGTCGCGTATATTATATTTGGAACTGCTTTTTAAATGTCACATTTTCTTACTGCAATTAAATAATTTAGCAATTTCAAGTATATTTAAAAAAAATAGGTACTTACAAAATTAATAAAATAAATTTCATCAAACAATTGAAGTTAAAGTATTTAACATGTTTGAGGATATAAATAAAAATATTGACTTTTAAAAATTAATATAATTTTTAATGCAAAATACATTAAGTAATGTTAAAACAAAGCTGAAACACAATTTTCCCACAAAGACGTACATAGGGGATCTTGTAAATTTCCTGATAATGAAACGGTTAACCAAATTAATCACTCACTAAGTCTACTTTTGTCAAAATTGACTTAAGTGTACTGATCGATCCACAGTATCAAAAATTACCACTTTGTTGACAAGCAGAAGTCACTAACTGGACGTAATGATGTTTGCCTGATTACGATGCGACAAATACTAATATCAGTTAGTGTAAGCACGTGTTGGTAGTTGATTTGTTTAGATTGTAATGGTTGTTTTTTAGCAGTAAAAAATTTTTTGAAAATTATTTTTTACGAATTGTTTAGTGAGTGCTAATAAACAAATTGAAAATTCAATCTAGTAGGGGAAAACGAATTGCTAACATTGCAATGACCAACGAAAATTTC
This sequence comes from Diabrotica undecimpunctata, assembly GCF_040954645.1. Taxonomy (NCBI): domain Eukaryota; kingdom Metazoa; phylum Arthropoda; class Insecta; order Coleoptera; family Chrysomelidae; genus Diabrotica; species Diabrotica undecimpunctata. The sequence continues at coordinate 64,406,588 of NC_092809.1, read as the reverse complement.
AAAACGAGTGTGAAGATAGGAGGTCGGTAGACTTAGTTTTAAAATAGTTGTGTGTAAAATAGTGTAGGTAAAAAAGTTTATAGGTAGAAGAAACAATATTAAACTGTACACAGTCTTCGAAAAATCCTGTTTTACAAAATCATGACCACGGTTGTTCGTCCTTAATGAATCAGACAGCAGTCACAGCAATATGGAATATTCCAAGTAATTGTAGCTCACTTTGTGCTTCATACAGTAGTCTACAAAGACGTATTACAGTCCAAAATAAAATAGTAATACTATCATATATCAAAATTTAGAATCATTTTGGTACAGAGATAAAAAATGCTGATAAGGTAAAGATAGTGTAACTGTTAATCGTGCTCTTTTGTAATTATTGTTTTATATTGAAGGTACTCTTGAATCAACCAACAACATTTTTAGAAGATGGTCAAGTAGACAATTTACAAGAGTATCAACTTAATGAGAACAGCGACGATAACCAAAATTTGTACACTGAGAGAAACCACCAGACACCATTATTTATTAATTTCCTTTTTTTTACGTATGTGAAAATAATAATTTAACTCAAAGGTTAAATAAATTTGAAATGTCAATCTTTTTTTAAGTACTTTATGAAAGTATTAAGTACTTTACGAAAGTATGAATCGGTCATATAGCCAAGCGGGCTAGGCGGCCGATTCTCATTCGCTTCACTGTTGAATAGTTAAGTGGATGTGGGTACGAGCCCCAGCTCGGTGTATAGAAAAATAAAAAAGGCTAACGCGGCAGTTTAAAATTCTAGATGAATCTGCGGCCTAGACTAGAATATGCTGCTGTCTGATCGGCCTATTGTGGAGCAGTACGGCAAGAGATAAGGGCTTGCGTCTTGGTGATACTTCTTCATAGATCTCTACCAGAAGGACGTGGCGCCTAAATACCGGTATATATATATATATATATATATATATATATATATATATATATATATATATTATATACACACATATATATATATATATATATATTATATACACATATATATATATATATATATATATATATATATATATATATATATATTGTAACAGTCACACCGCTCCATGGCTGAATACCACCGAAGTTACCATAACAGTGTCCACCGAGAGTGAACGGTGACAAGAGACATATATATGTTCTGTTGTTGTAAGATGTAGGTTAAATTGTAATACATGTTTTTCCTTTTAATAAAATCGTGTAAATCAATATTCACAGTCATTACCTAACTATTTTAACTAATACCTTTAACTTAAGTTTCATTGTGAACAGAAAAAAAGTGTTTTTGCTCCCGCCATTGTAAGGTGATTAGTGGACATTTTCACTTAGTTTAGTGTTTCACAACAATAAATCTACTGTGTATGTGACTGCTGTGGAAACTCCGCACAGACCATCCAAAAACATCCTGTGGGAATATCAATCTTCCACTACAGACCATTCAAAACATCCTGTGGGAATATCAATCTTCCACTAGGCCATTCAGAAACATCCTGTGGGAATATCAAGCTTCCATTCAAGGGTATTTACAAGAAATAAGCAACAGAAACTGTAAGCCTTTAATTTTTATTACTATTTTTGTGTTAAACTTGCAATCACGGCAACAAACGATAAACACAGTTATTCGCTTAGGTCGACGACGGTTTTTAGTTCAAGCGAATCAATATCAGCAGAAATGTCTTCGGTAAATTTAACAAGCGAACAGTTTCAAGCCTTATTAAATACAATAGCAAGGCCTATTTCGGACTCAGGTAGTTTAGCAAAATGCGCTTCTCGCTTCGATGGATCAAAGGGGGCTGATGTAAAAGCTTTTATAGATGCGGTCGAGATATATAAAGAGTGCACCCACGTATCTGACGCGAACGCATTAAAGGGTATACCCATGCTGCTAGACGGTTTCGCCGCCACGTGGTTTCAAGGTGTTAAAAATACGGTAAACACGTGGGCCAGCGCCATTAATTTATTATGATCGACTTTTGGACCTCAAAAACCAGCCTACAGAGTGTATCGGGAACTGTTTTCGACGGAACAAGATGCTAAAACTCCGTGTGACATTTTTGTATGCAAAGCGCGCGCGATAATAGCTCAGTTACCGGCAGATACATTAACCGAAGCCACTCAATTAGATATGGTATACGGTTTGTTGCATAGGAGAATACGTGAAAAAGTAGCACGTGATAAGATCATTACATTTAGCGAACTCTTAAAAGAATCGAGGCAAACTGAAGAATCGTATGAAAATCCGAAAATAAACATTAAAAACGAAAACGAATCAAAACGGGTACGGTGTAGCTTTTGCAAAAATCCAGGTCACGTGAAGGATGAATGTCGAAAATTGGCCGCAGCCAGAACCAGGGAAGCAGATTCTCGAAAATCTTCGGTTGAGCCCAAACCTAATACTCCTTTAGTAACTTCTCGTACTAGCACTAAACCAACCTTTTCCACTTCGAATCAGATTTCGTGTTATGGATGTAAGACTCCTGGATTCATTAAGAGTAATTGTCCAAAATGCAAATCATCCAGTAAATCCTCAGCAGTATCTGAATTTATGCTTGCTGAAACAGTTAATGTCGACCAACATTTTGCCACAAACCTATCAACTAAACCCATTGTTCAGGTCACTATTGAAGGTCATGTAGGTCATTGTTATCTTGATTCGGGAGCACAGTGCAGTATTGCTGGCTCTCAGCTAAGAGATATCCTCTTGAAGGATGAGGTACCCTTTTCCACAAAAAGTGTAGACATGACCCTAGCGGATGGTAGGACTACTTCTACTACTGTTTTGGTCTTTGATTTAGTTGTTATCTTACAAAACCGCTCTCATAGCATTTCCTTAATTTCTGTGCCCACACACACAAATAGTCGTACCTTACTGGGGGCAGACTTCTTAAGAAAAGCTAACATCATTCTAGACATTCCTAATGACTCATGGTTTTATGGTGATGTCCCTAATATCCCCTACTCATTTGCTCCAGATCCAGCTCAGGTCAGCTCTCCTTGCCAGGTCAATAGCGTTACTCTTGCTCATTTAGAACTACGAGTAGATGAAGGAATTTCTCTATCCTTAGAAGAAAGATCCAATCTTAACAACATTGTTAAGGAAAATTCTGATTTATTCGTATATAATATAGACCCTACTCCATATGCTGAACACTCCATTGTATTGGTTGATGATGTACCAATATCTGTTCCACCTTACCGTATGTCAGAGCCCAAAAGGCAATTACTGCGTCAGGAATTAGATAAACTTTTGGCTCAAGGCATAATCGAAGAGTGTGAGTCCCCATATGCTTCACCCGTGGTACTTGTGCCTAAGAGAGATGGAGGTATCAGATTAACAGTAGACTATCGACCCTTAAACGCAATAACACGTGCAGATAAGTACCCTCTGCCACGTATTGAAGATATTTTGCATGCAGCAAAGGAAACCCGATTTATGACTACCCTCGACTTAAAATATGGTTATCATCAAATCTCTGTACGAACAGCTGATCGTGACAAAACAGCCTTCGTGTGTCCATTTGGCACCTTTCGTTACACACGCATGCCCTTTGGTATGTGTAACAGTCCCGCTAGTTTCCAAAGGATGATTGATAAATTTCGTGCTGGTCTTCAAAATCTGAATATCCTAGCTTATTTAGATGATCTGATAATATTATCCCCATCCTTCTCTGATCACATAGACGATTTGAAACAAGTATTCAACCGGATGCGCCTATTTAAATTATGTCTAAATAGAGCAAAATGTTCATTCGCCTGTGAGGAAGTCCTATATCTCGGACACATCCTTTCACCTTTGGGTATCCGGCCAAGTGAAAATAAAGTATCTGCCATATTAAACATGACACCACCCCTAAATGTTACTCAACTGCTAAAATTCCTGCAAACATGCTCATGGTTCCGTAGATTCATCGAAAATTTCTCCCATGTTGCTAAACCTTTGTCGAATTTAACCAAGAAAAATGTGAAATGGACCTGGGGAGCAGAACAACAAGAGGCCTTTGAATGTCTGAAACAATTATTGTGTTCCGTTCCAATCCTACGACAAGCTGACTGCAATTTACCTTACATACTTCGTACAGATGCTAGCAATTATGCTTTGGGGGCATGTCTTCTCCAGGGGGAGAAAGAGAACGAACGACCTGTAGAGTATGCTTCGAGACTTCTGACTCCTGCTGAACAAAACTATAGCACTACAGAACGAGAAGCTCTCGCTGTGGTTTGGGCAGTGAAGAAATTTCGAGGATACTTAGAAGGCGCTACTACAATAGTGCAAAGTGATCACCAAGCCTTAAAATGGCTAATGACCTTAAAGTCCCCTACTGGACGGTTAGCTCGATGGGCTTTAGAGCTCATGCCATATGACCTAAAAATAGAATATATCACAGGAAGAAAAAATGTAATCGCAGATACTCTATCAAGGCCTCAAATGACAGAAGTTCCCATCATAGCTGAAGTTCATCTGGTAAGAGTAGATTTTCCAACTCTTAGTGTTGCTGATGTTCGAGAAGAGCAGCTTAATGATCCAGATGTTGCCAAGATTATTAGATGTTTAGAAGATCCCTCTTCTGACACAAGCGTAGATTTCAAGAGGTGGACAGAAAGAGGATATATCATGAACAATGGGATATTATACCGTTGTACTCCTGAAGTAGATGAAGAAGAGCCCCAATTGGTAGCGGCTAGTACACGTATTCCTCACATACTGCATGAGTACCATGATTCCGCTACTGCTGGTCATTATGGAGTGGAGAAGACATATCAAAGAATAATAAAACGCTACTATTGGCCTGGAATGAAGAAAATTATCTCTGACCATGTAAGTAAATCTCTTGAGTGCCAACGCTATAAAGTCTCTAACCTCAAACCCGCTGGTCTCCTACAAACCCCTGTTCAGTCCCAGAGGTTTGAAGTGCTATCTATTGATTTATTTGGGCCTTTGCCCCTCTCTCCTCAAGGTTATACATGGATTCTAATAGTGGAAGACACTGCTAGTCGTTGGGTAGAATTATTCCCGTTAGAATCTGCTACTGCCGCTGCCTGCGCCAAGTGTTTCATAGACAACATAATCTTACGATACGGAATCCCTCGTCGAGTCGTCAGTGACAACGGTACTCAGTTCATGAGTGCGGTAATGCAGCAAGTGGTGCATTGCTTTGGGTACCAACAGAACCTTATACCTGTATACCACCCGGAAGCTAACCCCGTCGAACGAAAAAATAGAGACATTAAAACTCAGTTAGCTATTCTAACAAATAATGACCATTCGTCTTGGTCTGAAAAGTTACCCGCTATACGGTTCGCGATGAACACTGTGAAGTGCGACTCAACCGGTTTCACTCCCGCGTACCTCACGTTCGGTCGCGAGTTACGAACTCCTGATGATGCAAATCGTGATCTTCGAAGCATCATAGCCAAGGACAACTTCGTGCCACAAATCACGCCCTATCTAATAACTTTGAGTAAAGCTCTTAGTGAAGCCCGCGAGACACATGAACAATCTCAAGATAGACGTAAGAAGTATAAAGACTACCACCGCCGCTCGGTTTCGTTCGAAGTAGGTGATATTGTGCTAGTCGATTCGCATACACTAAGTGACGCGTCTAAGTCCATAACTTCGAAGTTCGCGCCGCGTCGTGACGGACCCTACAAGGTGACCAAAATGCTGTCCCCTACAACCTATGAAGTTTCACACATCGACACTCCGGATGATCCTGCTGGAAAATATCATGTCTCAGCCTTGACGCCTTTCCATGCCGATCCAGAAGATTCGTGCCCTGCTCCAGTTCAACCTCTCCGTAGAAGAGGTCGTCCAGTGAAATCCTCAGAAGCCGACCCTCCTGCTCCACTGGTCTCCTGCCCAGAGTCTTTGACCCTTGGGTTAAACGATAGCGAAATGGGCCCCCCTGTTGGAGATGACCTTACTCAAATTGAAGCTGAACCTGAACCTGACCCTATTGCCAGACGTAGACAACCCCGACCAAAACGTTGTCATTGCTGTCCTGTAGAGCTCTATTTCTGCTTAGAATCTGTTGCCCCACCCGCGAGTCGCCAGGGTGGTGCAAAGGGGGAGGATGTAACAGCCACACCGCTCCATGGCTGAATACCACCGAAGTTACCATAACAGTGTCCACCGAGAGTGAACGGTGACAAGAGACATATATATGTTTTGTTGTTGTAAGATGTAGGTTAAATTGTAATACATGTTTTTCCTTTTAATAAAATCGTGTAAATCAATATTCACAGTCATTACCTAACTATTTTAACTAATACCCACATCACAATATATATATATATATATATATATATATATATATATATATATATATATATATATATGAAAGTATTTAAAAATTATTCTTTAGATGCTGGTAGATAAAGAAAAATTTAAATAATTTAATTTTAATTTATACATTATTCTTTAAGAAAAGTAGATCAGAAATTATTACTGCAATTAACGTGTCAACTCATATTTCTTGTTTATTTACATTTGCTTAAAAATATATTCATAGTATTTTTTTAGAGATTCTTATACAGAATAAAATTTTTATACGCATAATTTTTTGTCTAATCATAAATCTATCGTAAGTATATATATTTAATGATTTTTAGAACAGAGAGTAATGTGTTTCTAAACAAATAATTTCAATAAATAACACACATTTTCAAAATATACCTCTTCAACAAATATAAATAACTTTTGAATATTGTAACATCACATTTAATGTTTAACAATACCTTCATTCCTAGTTTAGTTTTAATAGCTTTTCTCCTCTAGAACTATCCTTTTATTCCTTAAATAGTTGCAGTAAAACCGATTATCACCTGTCACCCGTTTACCATAACGGGTACCATAACCATGTTAATAATAATCCTCGTATCGGCATATAAGTAATATTTATTTATTTAATTTCAATTTTACTAAATCATTTTTCACTTAATTTTTTATTTAATCAATTTTAATTTAAAATTAATAATCGTACATGTATATTATTGGCATAATTGCTATATACTTTGTACCAGACAGTACCCTTATACGAATTATTTTTTTTAGCATTTAGTTTACCATGACCTGAACATGCACAGCTAATTATAGTATGCGAAACCAGTCATTTCTGGTAAAATAAATTGATTGTGGGTAAGTCTTATTCTCATTTCTTTTTATCTATTTACAAACATAGCTGTTTAATATTGTATTAAGTGGAAGAAAAAAAATCTTCTTTTTTGTCGTTCTGTTAAGATTTAAAGTAAAATTGTGGCTAATTTCTCGTAATAATAGTGTTATATTGTGTTAAGATACCACGAGAGCATATCTTCAAAACAACATTTTGAAAGATGTATCACTATAATATACACATTGGCCAAATAAATAATAAAAGTAATTGACCTGACCTACAGCTCTTTTATTCAACACTATTTATTTTAGCAAATATTTGGCAGTATTTTAGTTTTAGTAGATATTAAAATTAAACAAGACAAGTGGAAAACCCAAACGTTGTGTAATAATTGCTCTGGTTAAAAGGCGCAAGTATGTCTACCGACCATAAATCTGGCAACAAATAACCGGGACAAACCTCTGTTATTGTTTATAGTGGCGCAATTCCAAATCACATTTCCGGAAAAGTTAGTGGTCTAACTGACCCAAACTGCCTCTCGCAAATAGTTTCTAAGTGAATTCCCAGCATTGTGGAAAATGTAAATTAATCACTGACGTACGAATTATGTTACTCTAGTTGGAAGCAGAAATCATGTTTAAATAGTAGGGTTCTAATCCAGAGGACTGGTTAAGGCCCCCACGGTTATTCTATATAATCAGATATGAGTGATTCGCTAAGAGATATTTACAGAAATGTAGGAATTTAAGTAAAAGATGATATCATTATAATATAGTTATATTGAAATATAATATATTAAAAAGTGTATTTTTTAAAATTTAATTTTCGATATTTTCCGCTAAGCTAGCTTTATTATTATTTTGGTGCTTTCACAACAGTTATGTGTTTTCCACTAAACAAAAAACTAGTTAACCACTTACTGAACGTCAGAGTTCACTATTTTGCAATTATTAAGCTATGTGTTCATAGGACAAAAAAATAAATTATCAAACATTTGATAATCAAATTGTAGTGGACATGATTTAAGGTCTAATAGTCAAAAACAGTGAATACAAATTCTTTATTAAATAACATGGTGATATATTTCCACGATCATTATCATTGTCGTGATTTAATCTCTTTGGATTATAGCTTTCGAATATTATTCTATGTTAAGGTGGATTTGTCTTCTTTCCCTCTGTTTTGGTTACGATATATCCTGTATCCGAGCGAGCTAAAATAAATAATCAAAGACATCGAAGTACTCAACAAATTTTTAAAAGTAAGCATCCACAGATTAACCCGAGCAAAGATACGGTCAAACATCAAATTGGAGAGAACCAAGATGATCCTAAAAACACGAAAAAATAAATGGATTTTCCAGAAAAGAACGACCTATATGAAGATATACTATATATATATATATATATATATATATATATATATATATATATATATATATATATATATATATATATATATATATATATATATGTACAAAAATACCACAGCTAGCGTAAGACTATCTGAACAAGAACCAAATATAATTTCATGTACTGCAAGGAGTATGGCAAGGACACAACCTCTCTCGAAAATTATTTACGACGCTTTTAGAACATACTTGTAATAAGGCAAATCTGAGCGAGTATGGAATCAACATAAAGAAAAGCTCAGTCATTTGAGATTCACAGATGACATCTTCCTTATAGCCGATCTTATGGATAATATAATAATTATGTCGGAACAATTATATCACGCTTCCTTGGAGGTTGGACTAAGGTCGTGGCATATTATCGTGCACGTTGCGTTTCCAGCACATAGCGTTTCCGAAAAATATAATTTAAATGGTTTTAAATATGAACAACGCACACTGTCCGAAACATTGCGTTTCAGACACTTAACGTTTTCGTTCAGTATATTCGAAAACAATATTTTACTGATGCCGATGGCTACGTAACGAGTCGTAACCGGTTTGTAAGGATAATGTCAATTAGATGTCCGTCGTTTTCCCCTAGTTGTTTATTTAGGTCTTTGTTTGATTTTGATACAGAGTATTTAAAAAAATAATTTTCGAGGCTATTTTGTCATTTATGCATGTGTTTTTATTGCTTTGTGACAATTAATCAAGGAAGTGATAAACAATTAGGAATTTAATAATAATTAATAGGTTTCACAATTATTTTAGAATGAATAGAATGAATAGAAATGATGAATATGAAAATAATGAATAGAAAATTTAAATTTAATTTCACCTTCAGTTAAAAAACAAAATACTACATTTAACGAAGCCAAACCAAAAAGTATTTTTAAAAAGAAGAGGTATCACTTCCGTACAAAAGTCCCAATTGTTTATCACTTCCGTGATTAATTGTCACAAAGCAATAAATACAGATGCATAAATGACAAAATAGCCTCGAAAATTATTTTTTTAAATACTCTGTATCAAAATCAAACAAATACCTAAATAAACAAGGGAAAAACGACGGACATCTAATTCACATTATCCTTACCAACCGGTTACCAACAGTAAAATATTGTTTTCAAATATACTGAACGGAAACGTTAAGTGTCTGAAACGCTATGTTTTGGACAGTGTGCGTCGTTCATATTTAAAACCATTATTTAAATTATATTTTTCGGAAACTAAACGCTATGTGCTGGAAACGCAACCTGCACGATAATATGCCACGCCCTAAAAGATTAACATTTTACAAATCGCAAATAATGACTTATCTAGGGCTATATCGAAATATTGCTGTTTACAAAAGGAATATAGTGCAGACTACATCGTATATATAGTTAGCAAAAACTGAGAGAGACCTGTGACCAGCAGTGGAAGTAAACAAGTTAATGATGATATTTCTTCTAATATTTAACATTGAACGATATTATAAAAGAACAGAAGGTAAATATTATGTTCATTTTTGTTTTGGTATTGTTTGGTTATTTTAATTACGTATTATGTATAATAACATTTATTTACAGTGGGTCCATTTAATAATACCGTCTTTAGCTGTGATTTGACTTAAAAAAATGTATTGCAGTTTTGGTTAGTTAAGATTTTAAAAAATGTTCTATTTTTCTGCTGCACAGTACTACTTCTTTTACCGTATTTTTTTAACCTTCGTCTTCCCGGGTGGGGTACAGCTGTATCCCAGATACACATTTTTTGTAATATTTTTGAAATTAGCGCCTGTTTCGTTTGGCTAATTTTATTTTGTGTCCATTAGGGTATTGCAAATAATATCCTATTCATAAAATCAGTAACGATGTTTCAAATTAAAAACAAATAAATTATGATCGGCTTGGGGTACATTCGTACCCCGCGTGGGAATCTGTGTCATCTGTATTATCGGTGGCTTTGCAAATTACTACGCGCATGTCGCAACTCTAAGAACAGAACATCGAACGAAATAGATACCACAGATAAGATGGTAAAGCAATACTCTGCTCGTAGGATATGCAACCGATGGTCAATGGCAGTGTTTGGCCATATATTGGATATTTCTCGCCTGAACGCTTACATCTTATGGTGTATCAAGTACCCGGATTCATCTAGAGAAAAAGATAATAGACATAATTTTTTACTAAATCTAGGAGAAGCTTCAGTAAAAGAAAATATTACCAGGCGATATAATGAGGGAGTACGATTGAGTAAGACGTTGAAGCAGTACATGCAAGATGTCGTTCCAGAGGTGGCGCTGGTGAAGATGCAAATGGAAGCAGCCTGTGAACGATCTTCAAGTGGACGTTGCTACTTATGTAGTCGAAATAAAGATCGTAAATCAAGGCAATTTTGTAAGCATTGTAAAAATTTTGTATGTGCAGAACATCATATCAAGGAAGTAATTTGCACCCGATGCCAAGAAACTTCAGACTAGTTTTCGGTCCTAAGATTTATTTTTTATTCCTACAGTTAATTTAATTAAATGATCAAAATTAGTTTTTTTGTTCGATATACCCTTTGATGTAATAAAAATGTGTTAATTTAAGATTTTATTTCATTTTCTTATAATAAAAATTAAATATACGCATTTTTTTCTCTGGGGTACAAATGGAACCCACATGGGACTCCACGTAATTTTACCGACGTGGGAAGAAGAAGGTTAATTACATTTTTCCGATAAACCTAAAATTTTACTTAATGTTAAGTCATTGGGTGGTATGAATAAAAATAAAGTATAAACTCTGAGTATGTTTTCATAAGTATGAGCATAAAGTATACCTTTGTACTCGATTTCATTTGACTCAAAATATTTTGATGTAATGAGCTTCTGCTCACGGTACATAAGAGTAGTTACACTCTATTTATTTTTTAAACTTGTCAGAGCGTATTTGATAGCGTTCGGCATAATCTTGCATTGCTTTTTATTTAAGGAATTAATCATCGTGTCGTCGTGTTGCTACAATGAGGGAAAGCAGTGAAGACGAAAGTAATAAAGGTTGCGAATTCCAAATGGGATTTGTGCATGTTACGTGATTTTTGTATACTTTTGTCCAAGTCACAAACACCAGCTGTCCGACCATCAAAATCAAAAGCACTTGAAGCCATGTAAAAACAATGGCAGCTTAATTTCGGTTCATAAATAACGACAGTCAAATCTAAAAAAGTCAAATCTACAAAAAAAATTAATAACATGAAATCGAAACTCAAGAAAAAGACTGATATTAATAGAACTGGAAATAAGAAAATTGTTCTAAAGGATTGGGAGAAAATTTTGTTGGAAAGCATGGAAGGCGTTACAAATCCAGTACTTACAAAGATACTTGGTAATGTAATAATTATAAATAAAACTATCGTATGTTCATTACCCTCTAGTTACCTTTGAAATTTTGTCATAAAAAGGACACAACCAACAAGGTATATGTATTCTTACTTATACTAAAGCAAGGTTATGTGTATAATCATCGGCCATGTACATCGAGTTAGAATCTATGGAGAAGCTATGAGCATATTAACGTGTGTATTAAAAACGGCGTAGGTAGGCGTGGCTAACTGTGAAACCAATATGGCGGTGGGATCATGGCCGGACTCAATAATATTAAAACTACTATAAAAATATGAGTAGTTATTCAGGAGATTTAATCATAATCTACAAAGTGCAATACATTTTTAATAAACTATGATTTATTTATCCCGCGGTAAACACAAAAAACACGATATATTATACATAAAGATAAATTAATACAGTCAAATACTCCTAATTTATTCTCTGAAGTACGGGCCATTCCTTTGTTTACATATTTGTATACTAACCTGTAGAACGTTATTCCTGAAGATTTTTTATTAATATTGCTTCTGCCACTGCAACTACGTTGAGAACAAGAAACCATTATTATACACTATCACAATATATTATTACAGTTTCTATAAAAGTATTATAAAACTAAAAATATTCGAAAAATAACAAAAGTAAATAAACATATACGATCTGTCAAAAGTGGCAAAACAATATGGCCGAAGTGAGGTCGTTTTTAGTCACGTGATGCCCTCTCCATAGATTCTAACTCGATGGCCATGTATAATGTATATGATCGACCAAGGATTCAGCTGTCGGAAATTAACACCTCGGGGAAGATTTTATGAAACATGTTAAAACATACATAAAAACAAACAATTGTTTTTAAAGTAACTAAAGGTTTTTTTAATAAACACATAATATAAATAATTAATGATATAAATACGTTAGTAAAACTATATTTAATCTACAATGGTATTTAGAACCAAAAAATATATTTCTGTTAAAGTCAATGTTACTTCATGTTACAATTTCATTTTAACGGCATTGCGTGTCAGTATAGAATAAACAGACCCGAGACAAGACATAGTCATAAAGCTAAAATCCTAAACAAATGATACTATTATTGAAGTATATCTACCTAAAAAAAGGAACCTATTAAAATTAGTCCTCTTAAAAAATACGAGACAAAAATGATACCAAACGACTTTTAAATACTGAACTGCAAAGAATAGTTTTACTGAAACAACCGGTAGTTTTGGAAATGAAGGAGCAAATACTAAAAAAGGAAGCTAAATCCTGATTTAAGTGAACAATTTACTTCAAATAATAATGATATTATTGTTGACAGTAAAAACGGAAAAATATACGCTAATATGTAATATTTATATATATTTTTTTAACTGCTGCATAATAAAATTATAAATGTTTTGTTTTATATTTCGACTTTTACTTACCTCAAGTTAGAGAAAGAACAATCTCTGCTAATTCAGATAATCCGAAATAACTTATATTGAGGGCTCATCTAAATATTTAGCTACATTGTGTAACATAAAACAACATACAACAAGTTTTGGAAAATTTTCTATCGACACCCGAAATTTATATTGAATCATCGGAAATCATTGTTTTAGTTGTATAAAATAGCTGTTAAATATTACACGCTCCTTTGTAAATAACTTGTTATAAGCAAGCTCTGCTTGCAGGAGTATTTGAATTTCTAAAGGGCACCATTAAGCACGGTGCTACGCCATAACCTTCATCTCATAAAATTATTACATTTGACCTCCTGAACTCATTTTTAACATTGTTAAAAATTTGTGAGTTGCTCCATATCCGTGAGTCATCGACAGATCCTGGCCATGATGCGTCTACGCTTGTAAACTACTCATCTACATGAACGTTAGTACTGTGATATCCTTTGCGATTGATATATTCATCACCAAGAAGAGGTGCTCATTTCATTTTTATGTTGGTGCAAACGATTACACCCACAGCACACGGAAAAGTGTAATTTATTTACCATCTTTCTTTAGCTTCTATTATATCCGCCGAAGTGTGAGGAAATGTTATTGCATGTTATAAAAACGTGCGCATTTTTCTAGTATTTGGTCAGCAACTTGCGTCACAACCTTGGAAACAGTAGTTTGATTAACACCAATATCTTTCAAGTTTCTGGGTTAACCGCTAGGGGGCGTAACCTGTGAAGAAAACTTTGAAAACTAGTTTTTTGGGAAATATGCCCAATTATACCAAGTGTTAAATAAGTAAACTAGAAAGAGGCCTAAATTCTGTACAAAGCTGTTCAAGTACTTTTTTTTTTATTTTTTCAAATTAAGGGTGGGGGGACTGGAAAAGTATTTGTGGATAAATACCTATAAATTTGGTTTGGATCAACCGATTTTAACAAAATTAGTGTCATTAGAAAGAGTGTGGATGAAATAATTTAGATCTATTATAAAATAATTGCATTTAGTTTTAATTGTTATAGGTAGTAAAAATTAAAATTTGTTTTTCTTCAAATTGTTTAATATAAACACCTATTTGATGTTAATTATAATAGAACTGGATTAAATTCGTAATCTACATATGCATTATTGTGCTGAAGAGAATCCTCCTAAACACATGAGGTGCAGGTTTAAGGTAGATGGAGTCTTAATGTTTGGTGTGGTATAGTTGATGGAAAGATCGTAGATCCATATTTCTTTGATAGAACTTTAAATGGCGAAACATATTTGAATTTTCTGGAAAATCAGTTGCCTGTTTTATTGGAAGATATTTCCTTACAAACAAGAAGAGATATGATATTACAACATGACGGGTGTCCTGCGCACTTTTCCAGACGAGTTCGAGATTATTTGTATGCAAGTTATCCAAATAAATGGATTCGAAGGGAAAGTATATTTTCATGGGAGCTAGATCTCCAGACTTAACATGTCTGGACTTTTATCTGTGGGGAAGATTAAAGCACTTAGTGTACCAAACTCGATCAACCAAGTGAGACAACATGAGACAGTGAATTATAAACGCAATAAATAGTATATCAACAGCTGAGATTGAAGCAGCTGTTATGTCTACGCGCGAAAGATAACATCTTTGTGTGAACAACGATGGAACACAATTGAACATTTAATTAAACATTAAGTTTTAATGATCGAGATATTTGTATGATCTTTCACATATTTAATTTTTAGTTATAATAAATGGTGAGTCAATACTATACTTACTTATGTTTATGCGTTTATATTCATATCTCGAGTTCGACAAATGCTATCAACATGCGGTTTGCGCCATTTTTTTACTAATTTAATCTAGTTGCATTATTATTTACAATAAATAGGTGTTTCTATTAAACATTTTAAAGAAAAACAAATTTTAATTTTTTCTATTCGAAAGTACCATCTACCCATGACAAATAAAACTAAATGCATATGTTTTATAGTAGATGTAAATTAAATCATCCACACTCTTTCTAATGACACTTATTTCGTTAAAATCGGTAGATCCAAACCAAAGTTATAGGTATTAATCCACAAATACTTTCCCACCCTCCCCCACCCTTTATTTGAAAAAATAAAAAAAGTACTTGAACAACTTTGTGCAGAATTTAGGCCTCTTTCTAGTTTACTTATTTAACACTTGGTATAATTTTGCATATTTCACAAAAAACTGGTTTTCAAATTTTTCTTCACAGGTTACGCCCCCTAACAGTTAATCCAGAAACTTGAAAGTTATTTCCAGCGATTTATCTTGGCCCTTTTTACTAAGGAATTTTTTCTCCTGAAGTTATAACATGAATAGTTTCTTTCATTCTTTGGAATGACCGTCATTAAGGTGTAAGTTTACAAAATCTAGTAATAAATGCATCCTGGATTAGATTAGTTTGTAAGGCATAACAATTCTTTTGATAATCAGCAACATTTGCCATTTTTAAGCTAGCACATCGATAAGATTTCGTATTATTGTTGCATTTAGGGGAATCTGGAAGTCCCATCGGTGCATATCTGTAATAAACAAAAATATAGCGGTAACTATTTTTTATTGTTTTCAGTTAAATATTACATAAAAAAGTAACAAATCTAATAAAGCAAAGATTACTATGGTTACCAAGTATAATATTCTTAATTATTTTTATATTAAACAGAAACTTTACTAAACGTATCTAAACCTAATGGGTTGAACACACTTTTTTCTGTCCCGAAACAGATAATAATAAATTAATAATAACAAGCCTGCAAAAATATTGTTTCTACTTTTATCGAATTTATTTCATAAACTTATTTCCTACTTACTGTATTAGATAAACGCGCCACAATAAATAACCTACCAAAAACAGTTAAAAAATGGCTTACCGCAGTTCTTTAGCAGTATTCCTTTTCCATTTTCGTTTTTGTTGAATTCTCTTACGAGCTCTTGTTGGTGTCACTGGAATAGCTTCAGTCTCCTTTTTAAATTTAATACCACACAAGATACTACTTGTCGGTTTATAACATTCTCCGCCGTTTTCCGACTTCCAATCGCCACTTAGACCGGTTGTTCCATAGATTTTCTTCTATGGCCCTCTCTCTCAGTTCTTTATTTATTCCTTCGCTCCAACTTTTTCTCGGTCGACCTCGTTTTCTCTTTCCTTCTGGTTGCCACTTTAGTATTTCTTTTGGCATTCGTTGTTCGTCCATTCTTTGTATGTGTCCGAACCAGATAAGTTGTTTTGTTGTTAGGTCATCTGTGATTGTTCGTTTGATTCCCATTATTTCTCTAATTCGTTCATTGGTAATCCTTTCTCTTCTAGATCTTCCTGCGGCTCTTCTCCAAAAATCCATTTCCGTCGCTTTCAGCGTTGACAGCGTTCTTTCTTTCAGTGGCCATACCTCACAGCTGTATAAAGTGATACTTTTAACTATAGTCTCATATATCCTCTTTTTATTTTCTTTGCTGATGGATTGGTCCCATAAAATTGTGTTTAACATTGTGATGGCTTTTCTCCCTGACGTATTTCTCTTTCTCTTATGGCTTTGTCTAATCTTCCATCTTGTGAAATAGTGATACCTAGGTATTTGTAGTCACAGCAGTGCTTTATCGTAGTGTTATCGTCTAATATAAGATCTTTTTGTTCTGCTCCAATGCACAGGTATCGGTTTTCTTTTTATTTATTTCTAGACCCCATATATCATACTCTTCAATTAATTTTCGTGCCATATAGTTTAAATCGTCATAATCTTGAGCCATTATTACTTGATCGTCTGCAAAGTTAAGCGTATATACCATAGTATTGGTGAGCGGTATCCCCATTGTCGTGCATTTTTGTTTCCATCTTTTTAAAGCACTTTCGAGGTATATTTTAAATAAAGTGGGAGACAAGCAACATCCTTGCTTACTCCTTTTGATGTTATAAATCCTGTTTTTATTTGTGTCCCTGCTTTTATCTTTGTTATTGGTTGGTTGTATAGCACTTTGATGGCTTTTAATAATTCTATATTAATATTCGTGCTTTCCATTGATTGCCACAGCTTCTTCAGTGAAACGCTGTCGTAGGCTTTCCCTAGGTCGATGAACAACATATGAATCTCTCGATTCCTTGCCATCTTTTTTTCTATTATCTGGGTTAAGGAGAAAATGCGGTCAATAGTGGATCGACCTGTACGAAATTCTGCTTGTTCTTCTGCTTATATCATAATCTGCATAATCTAAGTATTCTCTCTCGATTCGGTTCTTTAACACCTTTCCATATATTCGACTCATAGATCCAGTTACAGCTATTTCTCGGCAATTTTCACAATTATTTTATCACCCTTTTTATGTATAGTGCTTAGGTATGATATCTTCCATTCCGTAGGGATTTCGCTTGTGTTTATGCATTCTTGAAAAAGTTGTCGAAGACATTCGGACAATTTGTTCGTTCCGTACTTAAACAATTCTCCGAGTATATCTCCTGGTCAGGGTGCTTTGTTACTCTTCAGCTGTTTACATACATTTTTAATTTCCTCTGTTGTTAATCTTATTGGCGAGCCAACTATTGAAATTCTATCTTGGTTTTGATTTCTATGTTCCTAAAATTCGACTCTATTCTCTACCAAAAGTCCTTTAAAAGACCCTTCCCAGTCTTCAGGTTTTATGCTCTGTATTACTTCTTTATTCTTTTCTTTTGTCAATTTTTTTATCACTTTCCAATTTTCTGTGCTTCTGTTTCCTCCTAGATAAGTATTTATTCGTTGGTAGTTTCTTTCCCAAGACTCGTTCTTCTTCTTAGAGATTTTCCTTCGTACTTCTGCTTGTTTCTCCTTATATTTTATTTTCTCTTGTAATGATTAAGAACTTAAATATTGTTGGTATAGTCAGTTGTCTTTTACATTTTATTTCTTCTTCTATTTCATTATCCCACCAGTATGGTTTGTTTACCTTGGGTTTTATGTAGTATCCCACTGCTTCAAATGCTGCTTCGTGTAAACAGTTTTTTATATGTTTATATAGCTGTTCGATATTCTTGGGGGCGGGAATTCGTAGCTTCTTATCCAATCCATTTTTAAATAAGTCTTGGGTACTTTCTTCATCTAGGCTTCTGATGTTGTATCTTCGTTCTTGTATCTTTTCTGTTGTGTTTATGTTATGCGTGTTTCTCTCTGTTGTCTTCAGATTGGGAAGTGTATTTTTGAACGTAATAAATAGTGATCGCTACCGCATGTTGTGCTTCTCTGAACTCTTACATTTTGTACTCTTAGTCGGGTTTTTGTTTTGTTACAATATAATCGATTATTGATTTTATGTTTCGTGTTTCCTGAGTCCATGTATAGCTGTGTATCACAGCCACACAAGATAACAAACCCAAAACTATTTAACTCTTAAGCGATAAATTTAATAAATACATACTAATTATTCAACAAAATCTGAATAACACTCAAATCCGTTGCAATTTCGTGAAAGGCTGAAGCATGTAATACACTGTGATCGGTCAAAACGAAGAATGCCGGTGTTGCCATTCGCGGACTGATGGAGATTGCTGTTTTTGCTACTAACCCTATTTTTGATGTTAAATATGCACAAGATATTAAGGGTTTTGATACACAATATTTTGTGGAGTTGTAGAGAAGAACACAAAGATATATATGACAACAATAACTCAATTTGGGGAAAATACGGAGATTGCTGGTTTTGCTTATATACCCCCCAAATGTCGTTTTGTTAGAAAAGGACAATTTAACAAAACACGAAAATAAAAAATCCAAAATATGTGCTATATCGACAGTCTCTGGTCTACCGTACATTACCGTATCAGATTATGTTCCACAAATTATTTTTACAAATGAAAAAAAGAGATTGATTTTTTAATACATTACGCGTTTAAGACAATCCGCTTGATATGCATATGACTCCATTAGCAGGCCTTGTTTAAAATTCCTGAGCTGACTTAAATAACAATTCTAATACCGCCTGTCGCACCCTCTTCATTCAAACAGGCCGTAATCCCTATCGTTTATGAACCCTGTCTAAATGACCAGTATATACTAGTAGTTTGTTAGATTTGTTGGTTGGCTGAACTCAGATGAAACTAAAGCTCATTCCACAATTTAAACTCTAAATGTATTTTGTATAACCGTGTCTGTTTTCAATGAGCAACTTAACGAGCCAGTATGAGAGATATTAATAAGTCAATTCATAATTCATTATAGTTGGAAAAGTTTACGAATATATACTCAGATTTTGTAAAGCTATATATGTTCTGAAATGTAAGATGAACTTTATATTTAAAGTTCTAAAGATCGAAAATTCCGTTTATCCCCACAATAATAAATTTAACAAACTTTTACGAAATGCTTCATAATTTTTTGTGAGGGAACATCTTTACGGTATCAATAAATTATAATAAATTATTTTGTAGACGTGTTGAAAACAAAAGTTTTTAGTGTTTTATTATTAGATAAATTGATAAACTTCCATCCAGTAACACTCAAATCCATTACTTTGAAAAAATAATGTTGCATTTGTCCATAGTCTCCTTGCCATAGGGAGACTATGGACAAAGGTAAATAAGATAGTAGACAGTCAGGTATTCTCACAAAATAAATTTTATTTTTGCAAATCATGTACATAACATAGAAAAACTCGACCTTTAAATAAATACCAAACAAAACGGCAAAAACATCCGTATTAACATACGATATATTCTTATAAACCTACTAGTAATTTGGCCTCATTAAATTTTAAAAACAATACAGTTCTTGCATGTAAACTAAGTAAATATAAAGTATGATCTGGTACTCTTCTAACTTAACATCATGTATTTTTACTGTACCCTGTATATATATGTATATATATATATATATATATATATATATATATATATATATATATATATATATATAAAATAAATATACTATTGAAACTATATTCAAATCAAGACTTAATAAATTTTATAATAACACAAATAACAACAAACCCAACAGCATGAAAACTGATTACACAACTCTTCCATATATAAAAGGTTTATCCGAACAATTAACAAATGTATTAGCCAAACATAATATAACAGTGGCCCACAAAGGCAACAACCTTTTAAATAAATATTTCACAGAACTAAAGACACAAACTCCAAAACTTAAAAAATCACATGTTGTTTACGAGATACCATGTATTTACTATGTAGGTGTCTATATCGGTCAAACTAGTCAACTGCTTCAATCCAGAATTCGCTCTCACAAATATGACAAGAACAACGTCACTGCGCTCACAAAACATGAAAGTGAGAAGAAGCATAAATTTGATTTTGAAAACATCAAAGTTTTAAAAACAGAACAAAACAAAAAGAAGAGGAGATATACGAATCAATAGAAATAAAAATAAATACCAACGCAATAAATGACAAAAAAGATACACAAAACCTAAATAAAATATATTTCAATCTGATTTAAATAATAATAAAAATAACACCATAAAAAGCTCTTAAAGTCATAACATATCTCGTTTTACCTCTTTCGAAAACATCAATGATACGCTTATATAAAAATAATTATATGCTAATGACAGTAAACCATGAGATATCAGATATCAACTTTTATTTGTCAGTTCATTAATGTCTGTGTTTCGTTTTACGTTTTGGTAAGTCATATGTATACATATTTTACAATAACTGTTTGTCTTATACATATACATTTTAGAATCTTGACAAAGGCAAGGGTTTCCTGCCGAAACGTTGATTGCAATGGAAATTAAAATCTTATTCCACATGTAATATATATTTTATTGAACCTAAACCCAAGAAATACTAAATTTATATTAAATTTTACGGTTCAAAAAACTGAAAACTAATGTATATATATATATATATATATATATATATATATATATATATATATATATATATATATATATATATATATTGTTATGATGTATTGTTTGTTTGAATGATGAGCAATGAGTATTTTTTTAATAATATAGGGTTTTTATCGCGGTTCTCAAAGAATTAGTTTGTAAGTACTATTTTAAATTATCTTTATTATAACTATTATGAAATACACATATATATCTAACCTAGCCAATGTAAATTTAAAATAAACTATCTTTAAATTGATATTCTTATAAAACTAATTAAATTCTATAGACAATGTAAAATTTAAACAAACTATCTTCAAAATTGAAATTGTTATGACACTAACTAAATTATATTAACAAAATTTTGTACCTTTCTTTCACTGAATGAGTAAATGAACTGTTTTCCACTATATAGATTCTAATCACCACTGAATGTCTTCGTACTTCGGTTATCCTTGTTTTTGTGAAATTACTTTTTTCAATTATCAGCTTCTACCAATTTAAGATATATTTTTCTTCACCAGCATTTATAAACCACCAAGCAAACCAGCAAAACAGCATTTATATTTATTCTTCTTTTCAATATTCCAATATCCAATTATTATAAGTTGATTTATACTAATCTCCAATTATAATATAATTTTAATTTCTTCCAATATTCTTCTAATATACTTTTTTAATCTTCAATAATTATTTGTGTATAATTATAAATGTGCATAATTTTTAATCTTCATTTAACTCACTATATTAAACAATTGGACTATTTGTAACTGATTGACTGTCTTGAAAATTCGGAACAATTGACTTCACTAACTAAATGAGTCTATCTTCTACTAACTTTCATAATAAACTGGCCCTCTTGAATCCAAATCACGGGTATTTATATCTTTTCGGATGTTCCAGAACCATCTGATAAGAAATCATGTTCGATTTAGTTCTATTTCTTCTATATGGATGTTCTCGAAAAAAGTATCTGTTCGATCCACCGACATAATCATTATTCCAGAATGTTCCAACATAAACAAAGGTCAAATTCTGCATTCTGGAGAATTCGTTAATGTTCTATTGATAATTTTGTTGACATTTAGGCTTTTCAGATCAGAATATACACTTAAATCATTAAATATATATATAAATTAAACATTTTAAACTAACATTATTATTATAACCCCACTTTAATTCCTAAAATGTCACTTGGAGAGTATGTATAGTGTGTTGCCTAGTCACATGGTTCACTTAAATATATCTACAAAATCATAACTACTAAAATACAACTTTTTACAATTATTATATGCTAATTTCTTAAAATGCCCTCACATAAATATATTTTTATAAAATTCTCTAGTATATAACTTATTTAAAATAATCAAATACTTTTTTATATCTAATATTATGTAGTATATAACTTATAAATTATTTTCTATAAACCTTAATCGTATCAATACCCCAAAATAATATTTAAAATAAATAATTTACTTATTGTTTTTTAAATATTAATTTTCTATCTACATACCTTAGTAAATTTAATAAATCATTTTTTTTTTTATTTAAAATGTGTTAAATACATCCCTGTTCGCTGTCTATGTCAAACTGTCATGTCAAATAAAGCAATGGATGGCTACAGAGAAAATAAACATATAATCTAAACATCTATTATTGTGTTATGTTTATTTATAAACAAAACCTAGGAATTATTTCCATTCAACAGGCTTTCATCCATATGAATTGGTAAGTTGTATACTTTATTATATTAGAAAGACATTTATAGCAATTATAGTATCAATTTTGTGTCTAACCCCAAATTATAATTTTTAGGGTACAAATTAATTTCCATATATAAAAAATTCAACAAGTATGATGTCAAATTGATTCACAACAAAGAAATCTACCATCTATCTATGAAATGGATCTATCAGTAAGTTATTAGTGTTATTATATTTGTGTTAAAGGTATAGAAAACATTATTCAATCTCTTCATGATATTGAAAAATGTCGTTGATATGAAACATGCCTCTTAGTCTGTTCTCTGCATCTATTAACACATAACTATTTAGTCCATTCTGATTTTCAATTCTATATGGACCTTCAAACATTGGTTGTAATTTCTTACAACGATTTTCTTTAACATTACGAAGTGAACGAATTAACACTAGGTCTCCTTTTTGAAATGTGATTGGTTTTTTTATATTTTGATTTTGTCTTCTGATATATTTTTCAGCTTTCCTCCTAATTCGGTTATCCACTTTCTGCATTACTTGTTCTATTATATCCTGATTATATTCACTAATCCACTTTCTGTTTCCTATATGGCCAAACATTAAATATTCTGGTACTTCCTCTGTATTAAAATTATGTGTATTATTTAAAAAATATTCTACTTGTAGTATATGTTGCTGCCAAGTTTCATGTTGATTTTGGCACAGTATCCTTAAATATTTTATAACTTCTTTAATATATCTTTCTGCAGGATTTGCCTGAGGATGTCTGATACTTGTAAAATGAATGTTGATTCCCTTTTTCTCACAAAATGTCCGAAATTTTTGGTTGTTAAAATATGTAGCATTATCTATTATGCAATTTCTAAATGGTCCTATTTCTTCGAAAAATTGATTAATATATAATTTTAATGTTTTAACATTTGTTCTGGAGCAGGGATATAGTTTAATAAATTTTGTATATAAATCAACTATCACTAGTATATGCTTTTTTCCTGTTGGACTGAGAACTAAATTTGAAATAAAATCCATGGAAACTGTATTTAGTTATTCATATACAACATTAGATTTATATGTGTTCTGGTTTTTGAAATTCTTTTCTTTGTTTAGTTGACATATTGGGCATTGGGTAGTAATTTCTTTTGCTATACTTATGTCATTCTTTGCAAAATAATTGTCCCTAAATAGCATCCATAGCTTTCTTGAACCAATATGCATATAATTGTTATGTAAATTTTTCAATATTTTCTTTGCTAAAGTTCTAGTTATTACATATACTTCTATGCCATTTATTATTTTATAATAAACTCCATCTTTCTTAAGGACTTTTTGTTTTTCACTCAAATTGATCTGATCTCTTATAATTTCTTCTTTAGAATATAATCCAGTACTTTCTACTAATTGATTTAATCCAATTTTTATTGTTCGCTGCCCTTTTTGTGGTGTATTTTCTAACCTTGATAAAGCATCTGCCACTATATTGGATTTTCCAGAAATGTATTTGATTTCAAAGCAGTATTCACTAAGTATTAGACTCCACCGATGTATTCTACTGTTTCCATATTTGTTATTTAATATAGACGTTAAAGCTTGGTGATCTGTTTCTATAGTAAATTCATTACCCAACAAATAAAATCTTAATTTTGTGACACAGTGTATTATACTTGCTAGTTCTAATTCTGAAACTGAGTAACCCTTTTCATGTGGCTTTGTGATTCTTGAAATGAATTGTATTGGGTATTCGACCCCATCATGTATTTGTAATAATACCCCTGATAATCTCTCTATGGATGCATCTGTTCTTAATATGAATGGCTTTGTGTAGTCTGGATAGTATATTTTTAAATTTGACAGAAAAATGTTCTTAATCTCTTGGAATGATAGTTCTCTTCTCTGATCCCATCTCCATTTTACACCTTTTCTCAGTAGTTCAAGTAATGGAATTTCTTTTATACTTAGATCTGGTATCATCCTTTTATAATAATTAATTATTCCAATGAATCCTCTTAAAGTTCTTAAATTGTGTGGTGTTTTATATTCCTGAATGACTTGTGTCCGTTCTGGATCCATTTCGATTCCCTTAGTGTTAAGTTTATAACCTAGATATATGACTTCTTTTTGAAAAAATGTACATTTTTCTTGATTTATTTTTAGTCCAACTTTGTCTAATCTATTTATTATAATTTTTAGGTGTTTCTCATGATCTTCAGCCGTTTTAGAAAAAATTAATATATCATCAATGTAGTGAATTACAAAATGTTCATATTGATCCAAAATATCATGAAGACATCTACATAGAGCACTGCAAGATGATTGAAGTCCAAATGGTACTACTTTGAATTGATATACTACTCCATCTATCTGAAATCCTGTATACTGTCTACTTTTTCTTTCTAGAGGTATTAACCAAAAGCTATGCTGTAAATCAATTTTAGTGAAAAATGACATTCCTGTAATTCTTCCTAGTATTCCATCTATACTCATTGGTGCTTCAAATTGCTTTTCAGTAATCTTGTTAATATTCCTTGCATCCAAACATAACCTGATTTCACCTGATCTTTTACGTACTACTACTATAGGATTTATAAAACGTGTGTCTGCCTTCTCAATGATTCCATCTTCTAACATATTATTAATTGTTTTGTTTACTTCTTCTCTGTATTTATATGGTATTGGGTATGATTTTGTTTTAAAATCTTTTTCTTCTTTAACTTTTATACTATGGATATAATTTTGTGCAATTCTATTTTCTTTATTGACAAGTCCCTTGTGTTGCTGCAATATGGAAACGACTATTGACTTATATTCTTCAGGGCAATTAACTTTCATCATATCTTCTTCTTTACAAATAACATTATTCTTCATTATGTACTCATTATTCCTTGCTTCCAATTTTACGCACTCCACCTCGTAGGCATCCATCTGCTTAAAATTTCCATTCCTTAAATATTCACTACAATTATTCTTTACATTCTTTTGGGACATTTCCCTATCATCAAAATACATTTCTTCTTCATAAACATCATTATTTTCTTTTAATAATATCCTATCAACTCTTATTCCCTCTTCCACCTCATCTTTCTGCATAAATTTAATTATTTGCCCTTCCAAAGTTACCAATTTTTCTTCAAAATCTATCTTTACTTTCTTCTTTTCCAATTCATCATTTCCCATTAATATATCAACACATAAATCCTTGACAATAAATCCTTGCATATTAATTTCTTTATTAAGAATATTAATTTTAAAATTGGCTAGTTTATCAATTTCACCCAACTTCTTATTATTTGCACCAATAATTTTAATTTTTGGAATCTTTATTATATCTGATAGTTTTAATGTATTAAAAATAAAATTCTCCGAGACTAAAGTACTTTCTGAACCAGTATCTATCATAATTTTAATCATTTTATTTTTGTGGCCAAAGCATTTATATAAATTAAATTAATAGATTCAATAATTTTCTCTTAATCTAAAGAAATAAATTCGGAAGGTTTTTCATAATAGCAATGGCCTAACTTGTAATTCAGAAAGTTTACTGTACAAAATTTTGATTATTAGAATTGTCAGATTGTATCTAACCACTTGGATCTGATGTCCTATGTCTTTCCCTACTATGACTTCTACTCACATTTTCTTGCCTTGTACTATTTCGTTCCCTGTCTTCGCAGCTCCTATTCCTTCGAACACAATTTATCTGTCTGTTATAATTAGGTCGTTCTGTATTTCTTCTATTGTTAAAATCTTCTCTATTATTATTAGTACTGTTATTAAAATGTTGTCTATTATAATTAGTATTATTATTAAAATTTTGTCTATTATAACTATTATTGTTATTAAAGTTCTGTCTATTTTGATTACTGTTATTATTATTAAAATTTTGTAAACTATCACCATACCTAGTATTATTGTTATATGATTGTCTATATTGTTGATTATCATTTTTATTATATTAAAAGTTATTATTGTTTTTTTTGTTGTTATTATTATTACTTGTCATATTACCTCTTTGTATTCTTTGAATAAAATTAATAAAACTCTCTATTGTTTGAATATTTTGTACAGTTACTGTTTGCACAACATCAGCATCAAAATGTCTAGATACATTTAAGACCGTTTCATCCTCTCTAAGTGGTGGTTCTAAATATTTTGCAACTGTTATCAGTTTTAATGCATAATCTACCATATTTGATTTTAAATTGTGATTATACTTTCCAAAATATAGAATTTCTCTAAACTTGGCTTGCTCTAGTTCACCCCAATAATAATTTAAAAATTTATTTTCAAATGTTTGAAAATTATCTAAATCATTTTCAATACTAGCAAACCAAGTTGTTGCATTGTCATTTAATGTCATTCTAATATAATCTTTAATATCATTAATATTATTCACGAATCTTAATTTATGTTTCAAACTATTTATGTATACTCTAGGATGCAAATTTTTTATATTACCAGTGAATTTAATCCCAGTCTCATTTGTTAAATTTAAGTAAGGTCTCCCTATGTCTCTCATTTGTGAAATATCATCTATTCTCTGTTCCACATTTCTTATTTGATTACTATTTATTTGGATATTTTGTTGTATATCGTCTAATTTTTCTTCTGTGTTTCTCCTGTCTTCGTTAATTTTTACTTCTAAGTTACATTTCTGCAACTCTATTTTCTGTTCAATATCTATCTTATTATCTTGAATAATCCTCTTTACTTCTGTCCTCTCATTGTCTATCCTTTTCTTGTAGTCATTCCGTATACTTTTTATTTCATTTGCTACTTTTTTCTCTGCAGTTTCAAGTTTTTTATCCATTTGTTTTTCTATTTGTTTTACAATTTTATTATTATTATCTTCTATTTTCTTTTCTTATTTTCTATAATTCTCTTCTAATTTCTGTTCCATTTTTTTCATGTCTTCTTTGACTTCTTTTGAATTCTCTTCCAATTTTTTTGTATTCTCTTCCATTTTCTTGTTCATCTGCATCATTAATGACATCAAAGCTGCCATATTGACATTTTCCTCTCTTTCTGGATTCATTTCTGCAGTATCTTGTGAAGCTTGAACTAAACTCTCCTCTTGTATAGATTGTGTTTCTACTTCCACATCTTCTTCATTCTTTTTGCTTCTTGTACCTTTCTTTCCTTGAGACATTTTGAGACTTTACTTGTTCAAATATAATTAAAATAAAATCTATAATTTTTTCTTTCTACTGATAATTAATTTAATTATATGAGAGCACTTATCTTCCCAAACTAATTCTTTTAAATAGAGAGCCACCGCGTTGGGTGCCAAATTGTTATGATGTATTGTTTGTTTGAATGATGAGCAATGAGTATTTTTTTAATAATATAGGGTTTTTATCGCGGTTCTCAAAGAATTAGTTTGTAAGTACTATTTTAAATTATCTTTATTATAACTATTATGAAACACACATATATATCTAACCTAGCCAATGTAAATTTAAAATAAACTATCTTTAAATTGATATTCTTATAAAACTAATTAAATTCTATAGACAATGTAAAATTTAAACAAACTATCTTCAAAATTGAAATTGTTATGACACTAACTAAATTATATTAACAAAATTTTGTACCTTTCTTTCACTGAATGCCTAAATGAACTGTTTTCCACTATATAGATTCTAATCACCACTGAATGTCTTCGTACTTCGGTTATCCTTGTTTTTGTGAAGTTACTTTTTTCAATTATCAGCTTCTACCAATTTAAGATATATTTTTCTTCACCAGCATTTATAAACCACCAAGCAAACCAGCAAAACAGCATTTATATTTATTCTTCTTTTCAATATTCCAATATCCAATTATTATAAGTTGATTTATACTAATCTCCAATCATAATATAATTTTAATTTCTTCCAATATTCTTCTAATATACTTTTTTAATCTTCAATAATTATTTGTGTATAATTATAAATGTGCATAATTTTTAATCTTCATTTAACTCACTATATTAAACAATTGGACTATTTGTAACTGATTGACTGTCTTGAAAATTCGGAACAATTGACTTCACTAACTAAATGAGTCTATCTTCTACTAACTTTCATAATAAACTGGCCCTCTTGAATCCAAATCACGGGTATTTATATCTTTTCGGATGTTCCAGAACCATCTGGTAAGAAATCATGTTCGATTTAGTTCTATTTCTTCTATATGGATGTTCTCGAAAAAAGTATCTGTTCGATCCACCGACATAATCATTATTCCAGAATGTTCCAACATAAACAAAGGTCAAATTCTGCATTCTGGAGAATTCTTTAATGTTCTATTGATAATTTTGTTGACATTTAGGCTTTTCAGATCAGAATATACACTTAAATCAATAATATATATATATATATATATATATATATATATATATATATATATATATATATATATATATATATATATATATAAATTAAACATTTTAAACTAACATTATTATTATAACCCCACTTGAATTCCTAAAATGTCACTTGGAGAGTATGTATAGTGTGTTGCCTAGTCACATGGCTCACTTAAATATATCTACAAAATCATAACTACTAAAATACAACTTTTTACAATTATTATATGCTAATTTCTTAAAATGCCCTCACATAAATATATTTTTATAAAATTCTCTAGTATATAACTTATAAATTATTTTCTATAAACCCCAATCGTATCAATATATATATATATATATATATATATATATATATATATATATATATATATATATATATACCTAGAGCTAAAATTAATAGTATTACAGGAATTCGGTCTTCCGGGTTGAACCGTGTCGATTCTCAATGCGCCGAGCTTTCGACATCCTCTTCGATGTCTTCTTCACTGCTTACGAGGTCTCAGTCTCGAAGCATATCAATCAAAGCATTACTGGTGCTGGGAATAGAGAACGGGTCATTTATACTATCGATAGTGACGTGGCTTGGGTGGAGGTTGGCGTGGGACCCAGTGTTGTGATTGGCACAGGGGTTGGCGCGAAAATTTCCGACAGTAGGATTTTGATTGACGGGTGGAGCGGATTGTGTATTCTTTATGAGAGGTCTCCAAGTCGAAGGTAACCGTATGCCGTCATCTATTTTATTGAGAAAAGTTGGCCTTTTTTCAATTTGTATGGCTTCTCGGATAATTCTTGGTTTATGGAAGCGGGTGAGGACTATGGTTCTGGAGCTTTTAAGATCAATTTTGTGACCTATATGAAGATGGTGTTGACTTAGACCTGATATTGAGACAAAATTGCGAACATAAATGGAATGTTCATAAATCCTATTTTGGATTCTATGATTTGTTTGGCCTATCTATAATCGGAAGCAATCTATACATGGAATTTCACAAACTTCGTGTTTTTTATTTGGAATGTTGTCTTTGATTGATCGGACAAGAAATGAAAATGTTTGTTGGGGGTAAATATTGTCTTTATTTCTCTTGATTTTAGGGTTTTGTCGATTTTTTCAGTGACACCTTTGATGTAATGAAGAAAAACTTTCGTATGATGAGGGTCTGAGTCTTTGATTTTCACGGTGACCGTTTTGGATTAAGGCTGGTTTTAAACTAAAGAGCTCAGCGGGTCTACATGCATCATAGCAATGGCGTATTGATCTGGAGACAAGCGTATTAATAACTGAATTAATTTGTGAAGAGGGATGATGGCAGTTGGCATGTAAGTAACGATTGTTATGGGTGGGTTACATAAAACAACAATTAATAATCATCAAAAAAAGTAAATATTTCAAGTAATTTCTCCCGCCAAATGATCGTACGGCAACTATTGTAAAACAACACCAAATATTTATATTTGATACCAAAAATTTGTGGCTATTTTCGTTATATGGCCGAGACATACTAAAAACATTTCTTTATACTGCATAGTCTAGAGGTTATTGTTGGCAATATTGCCAGCTACTTTGTTACAACCATATACTGCAGTAAAAATATTGCTCGTCTATATAAACCTTAAAATAAACAATGCTACGTTGAGTTCCATAAAGTTTAAACCCAAGAAGATTTTTAACATTATATTAAAGTCATTGCATTATAAAGCATTACATAAAAACATTTACATTATATTTTAGGCTTATGTTTTTTCTTATCTTATCTTTGTTATTTTACATTTTACTCAATATAGGCATAAATGGGAATTACAATACCTTCTTCTTTTTCTTCATCCTTGAGTAATCCAACTTTGGACATAGGCCTCCCCCAAATTAATCCAGTGTCTTCTATTTAGAGCCTTTTGCTTCCAGTTGTGTCCTCTGGTCTTCTTAATATCATACAATTACAATACCAATTTACTTAAAAGACAATTGTTTATATTATTCTATTGTTCTTCTTGTAAGAAAAAGTAAAAAATTTAGAGGTCAAACCTTCTTTCAAATGTTCGCATCCAATAAAATCTTGGTGAATCACGTGGATATTTTCAATAATTTGTGACAAATCGTAAGATAGAAAGTGCTTAAAAGTCAATTAGTGGAAACAGGTTCCGCCTTCTTTTCGATAACAAATTAAAATTACGTGTTTGTGGTGGGATGGCAGGTTTAGTACCGCCTCTCTAATCTATTTCGTTTATTACTATGAGACAGTGAGTTATATTAAATGAAAAACAGTAGTAACATAGTTTTATTTAGTTTAATAAAATACTAACGTATAATCTTAATACACCAATATACAATGTATAGGTACTCCGTTTCACCCTATTTGCGTTGCTACCCCTTGACGGAGGATTAATTGAGACTTTTCTTTTCAATTGCTTAGATGTTAACTGGGAGTAAGGCAGATTTGCCCCACGGTCCATGCCTAAAGTAAACAACTTCAAACCTATCAAATTATTGCAGCACCTACTAATCAATGGTATATGCAACAAGGAAAATAATACGACGCTTCACTTATAAATTAAATATTAATAATAATTAGTGGAAAAATAAGTTTAGCCCGTCGTAAACAAATATGAAATAATTAATATTAAAATAAACTGAACAACTGTAATACTACTAAACAACCACTAGGACAGCCTACACTGTATATAACTAGATGCGCAGAAGCAAATATGGCTTGTACCCCTCAAAATTAATCCGGAGTTATAGGCGTCGCGTGAGCTCGGGCTTAAACACTAGAACGTAAAGAGGAAATCAATGGCCAAAAAGGAAACCACGAAGGTGAACGTAATAAAAAAATAAAATCTCTACACAGAGAAACATATCAGATTATCTCCCTGTATGTTACACTATCATTTAAAGTTAAATCTAAAACTAAGTAGGGTAACTAGCATGCACTAAATATGCACATCGGCCATTTTTTGGTCTTGCAGTTCGCACACATATTTTGAACATTTGGTCAAACGTATCGACTGCTCCTTTCGTGGAATTATACGACATTATTATTTCGGATTGTTTTGTACTTGTGTTAACTATTCCCTTTTTATGCATTGTTGATAGTAGAGTCATTATTTTATTATTTTTAGGTTTATAGGACACCAAGGAGCAAGTTTTACTATATGCGTACATAGACCTGTTGATCTGACTTTGCTTATTATTTTCCAATAATTCTGATGAAATGTGTGGTTTATTCTTCCGGATCCTCCCAAGTATTGTCAAGTTATAGGGCCTTTTTAGTAATTTCTCTGCCAAAGGAATATTCGTCAACCAGTTGTCCATGGTCAGGTTCCGGTTAGTGCCGTAAATTGGAGCTGTTAAAACAGTTACAAAGTGATCGGCTAGAGGAAGGCCATTTGTTTGGGTAGATTTGCCTAAATACAGTTCAGCATTGACAAAGTATTTGGTGGCGATATCGCATAACAAAACCAATTTTAACCCGTAGTTGGCAGGTTTATTTGGTATGTACATACGAAAATTGCATTTTTCCCTAAAACCGACCAGCTGCTCATCAATTGTCAAATATGAACTGGATTTTTAATTTGTTTTACAATGGTTAATAAATTCCTACCATATTTCTGATATGGGGACAAAAGCAGTAATTTCTCTCCTTTCAGCTCTAGTTGTCTTATCATCAAACCTAAGACAAGCAGTCAGAAATTGGCTCATCGTCGCCTCATATCTGGCACCGGAAAACGATGTATCAAACATAATATTCGATGACAAGTGATTGTTCTTTAGTACTGCAGCGAGTATATAAAGTCCCAAGAGCTCCTTCGGTTCTTTAAGATTGGTTTCAGATGTTCTTTGGGCAGCGTTATGATATTTTTTATTTTTTCGGTTTATTTCTTAATTTGTATATGTCACTATTTTAGTTAGCATCGAATCGGTGAAAAATATTTTGAATGCACACAAAGGTTCTAAAATGCCTCTGACTTTAGTCTTAGAACCAGGCCTTACATAGACAACGTTGATTGCAGGTGTCTTACCGATTGCTTGTGGCGTGGTTTTCTAAAGATATCTATTTTTGCCCATAAGAGTATCTCCATCTGGAACTATAATGTATTCGAGATCAATAGCGCCAAATTAAAAATTATTGAGATTAGTTTAACAATTGGCACAAACCAAGTTAAATAAATACCTTTAGAAAATTGGTACTGGAGGGCTCCCCACTCTGCACATGGTCTGGCTGGATCATTATTTCAGTATCGACAGCAACATCCTATAAATTACAAAAATAAAATTCATTCACGGCTAGCCAATGAATTACAAAATCAACCTACTCCTTTAAAACTCATACTAGGTGACACTTCTTCTTGTGTCCTAGAAGCGTTTGAAAGTAGTCTTCGCTTTTTTGTAGGCATTGTAGTACTTTTTGTATTTTTCCATATACATCTTAAAAATTTTTCCATGTCATTCTCCACATTTTCTTCATCGGGATCAACAATGCTGTCATCAGAATCACTATCAATTCCAGCGCAATCCACTTCAATATGATCTTCTTCCTCACTCTCGCTACTCTCGTAAATCAACCATTCAAATTGAGCATATGTTAGCGCCTTTCTAGGGGAGAGTAACATAAGATGGGACACTTTTTTTGTTCCAACGAATTTTAAACAATCATTAAGGCAAATGAAAAAA
Source organism: Diabrotica undecimpunctata (assembly GCF_040954645.1). Lineage (NCBI taxonomy): Eukaryota > Metazoa > Arthropoda > Insecta > Coleoptera > Chrysomelidae > Diabrotica > Diabrotica undecimpunctata. The sequence goes on along the minus strand of NC_092809.1, from coordinate 64,372,710 downwards.
CAAAATATGGAAACAGAAACTTTATAACATTGACAAGAAACATTTTCATAGATAATATGTAAAAAAACAAAACTTTTTTTTCTAATTTAAAATGCAAAAAACTTTGCAAATGTCCCATTTTAGGCAACCTATATCCTAAAATGGGACATGGGGTTACTCAAAAAGGGACACTAAGTACAACAGTTGATACATGTGAAATAAAGTTCATCTAAAATTCCACAAGTTTCATTTGCCCAAAGGCAACAGTTTTTGCACTGATACCAGTCCTCTTTGCTAGATGCGTAAATACATTTACACACTGCACACAACTCCTTTTCTTCGCGCTCTTTTTTTTGTTCTGAGTCTAGCTTTCTTTTGCCTTTTCCACTTTTATTTTTTGTATTTTCATTCGCTTCAAGTTCATTTTTATACGGAGACTCAGTAAGAATGGTTGATGGTAGGGTGATGAATTAGAATTCATTTTCTTTTTTCTGCTCCGGGCTACTGGAACAGGACTTATCTGCAATATGCTGATATGCTTTTTCTGAGATTTTTCACTTTCGTCCTGGATTTTTGATGTTGAAGGTTGTGGATTATTTAAGATTCCGGCGTTTTCCTTTGATTTTTTCTTATTCGGGATATTTAGTGACTGATCTTTACCCAGAATGGACACTTCATTGGTGTTACTTTCAATAACTAGAGGGGGAGGGGCTTCAGTTCTGTCGTTTTCTTCCAAAGGTAATTCTGTCGTTTTACTTGGATCAAATTCGTATTCCTGAAATATGTCGGGGTTGTATGGCCATATGCCAGCTGCTCTAAAACCATTCATAGCAGTTTTAACAGAGGCTGCCTGTGAAAAAGCATCAGTTACCGCTGCAGCAACTTGATATATGCCAAAAGTACGTCCAGGGTGGTTTTTCATCCATCTATTTAGCCCAGCGTCGTAGAATGTCATAAAAGGTTTAAAAAATGACACATCTAATGGCTGCATTTTGTGCGTGCAATGAGGAGGCAAGCTTAAAAGGATAAGATGGTTTTCTCTTGCAAAATTGATTACGTCTAAGCTTTTGGTGTGCGAGACATGACCGTCTAATATTAATAGGACTGGTTTTTCGGCAGTAGGTCTTACATTATCCACAAAATATTTCAAATATTTCAAAAAAACGTCGCGGTCCATCCAGCCCTTATCTTGAGCAAATGCTACACTTCCATTGGGAGCATTATCCATAAGCTCAGGTTTTATCCTCTTACGAGCAAAAATAAATGCTGGTGCTAGAAAATTTCCCGTCGCACTCATTGCACAGACGAGTGTGGTGTTCACTCCTCGTTCGGCACTTGTTAGCCCTCCTACCTGTCGTTTACCTTTCTGAGCTAGTACTTTAGACAGCTTTTGTACTGTTGTTACTCCTGTCTCATCCACATTCCATATTCGATCAGGAGACAAATCATACTTGGCAAAGATGGCTTCTAAATTTTTGAAAAATGTCGAGACAGCATTTTTGTTGAAACCCGTCGCCCTTGCGTAGGACGTTGCTTCTGGTTTTCTAAGAGAAATGTTCGAATGACGGGACAGGAAACAATAGAGCCATTTTTTGGAAGCCATTCTTGTCACTTGGTTGAAGTTGTTGGGGATGCCGTTAATTGCAGCGAAATCGAAGGCTAATCGACGAAGTTCTTTATAGGAAACTCCAAAGAATCTTGATTCCATTTCCAAAACGTATGCTATAATTTCCTGTTCTTGCTGTTCATTGAAAACGCTACGAAATCTGCCCAGATGTTTTTCGCTGTTCTGTACCGTTTTATTTTTATTTCCCGTTCTTCTTGCGAGGGTACTTTTTGGCACATTGTAACGTTCTGCCGCGTCTCTGATGGAAAGCTCTCCTTTATGGACCTTGACAATCGCCTGCGACATATCTGTTTGAGACCACTTGCCGCGATTGGTTTTTCTAACATATTTGTATTTTTCTAAGTTGGGCATCTAGAAACAAGAAAAAATGCTGTTTACTATTCACATAGTAACTCTTTAAATAACCCTACTAACCGATAACACTTTATAAAAATATGTTTTATTTTTATTGTAATGCATACCAAATATAAGAGAAGAAAATAGAATAAGTTACCTAAGATGGGACGTCTCGACTTAGGAAACTTCTTTCTGTCCCATCTTAGGAATAATGAATATACAAAAAAATTTCATAACCCTACTTATCAGCAGTCGAAAATAAAATCATGCAACCATAGCAATATGTACAGTATAAAGTACCTAATGTTATGCCAAATAAAGAAATAAAACGCACTTACATTTTCCGAGTAAAAACACGCCTCGAATAAACCAGAATATTTTAACGAATGGCACGATAACAAGCAACGGCTTCTCACAGGACACTGCGAGATCGATGATGGCCGATATTCGTAAAACTTGTTCATACTGAAGGAAGGTTTCCGCACGGGACGGTAGATGTCAGTAGCCTCACAGAATAGACGGGCAAATTACGTGTCTCATCTTAGGTTACCGTCCCGTTTTAGGTTACTCTCCCCTACTTATTTTATAATAAAAAAATGTCCGATAAAACTCTTGACTTGTCAAATTAACGTACGTTTATTTATCTATTAATTCTCTTCACACGTTAAATTTACGTGTTGACCCTCAGGGATCGCGACACACTAGCACCTACTTAGTCGAGATTTATATTACAACTGGCAAAAAATATTACCAATAGAATAGCCACGATACACTTACACCGGTATGCTAGATCAAAATCCTAAACGCGTCGGCTTGGCGCAGTGACGTCATGGCGAAGCAAGAATAACGCGCGAAACACATTAGATAGCTATTATTCGTAGCTTTTGTTAACGTTTAGATATATTAATTCGCCGGTGATTTATTTGAAATTAACGTTTGTGTATAAAACTAAATAGGTAATTATAGTTATGCCTGGGTGTGCCGTTTTTGGATGTGGCAATTATAACAGAGAAATAAAAGGGACTGATATACGACAAGACTAAATAAATTTAAAAAATGGTAAATGTCTCTTTATATTAATAGTGTGTAAAAATTTGCATAAAGAGGAAAAGTTTGTACCAAAATAATTTCTCAATAACGCTTAAACATGTAAGGAGATAATTATATTGTATTTGAGTAAATTTACATATAAGCGTTTATGCAAAATTTTTGAATATACCTAGCATATAATATATAAAATAATATTTTAAATACCATACAGCATGCATCTGTTCAACACATTTCGATGAGAATTGTTTTGAAATATCTATAAAACAAAGATATTTTTCACATTTTATGCCGCCAAGTATTAGGAACCTTAAACCTGATGCTGTTCCTACAATAAATCTTCTTATGTATTGTGTTGAACGCAGAGAAAAAATTAACAAATATGCTTTCAAATATATAGCTGGATATGTTACCTATAAATTCCAACTTAGGATGTAAAGCGGATAACATAAGCATTACTGGCATGCCGGATTGGATACAATTTATTTCAAGAGGTGGTTTATTAAATCCTAATGACGACTTACTTTTTGCTGTACAAATATTGGATCATGTATTTCATCCAAGGCATGGGTCTTCATTATCACATGACACCAATTTATTTAAAACTTTAACTGCTAGGACCATGGCAAAATTAGAAGAAAATAATAATACCATACCGTATGAAGTAGTCTATTGTTTAAGCAAAACACGTACATATATAAGATTAAGACATCTTAATCAAAAAATTAGCTTTGAAAACTGCAAGAGAAAATTAGAAAAAAAAATGTCAACATTTACAAATTGCAAGAAATAAGTAATAAATTCATGGCGAGCATTCATTTGAAAAGGGCAAATATTATGCATTGTGCGTTTTTCATTGTAACTTCCCTATTTTTTAAACTAAATCTGTAAAATTTTAATATCTGTAATATTGGTTGAGTTTGTAATTTATAATGATACACATTTGTTTTCTTTTTTTTTATTCTCAACATATTATAAACTAAATATTTTCAAAAATTATGACATTTGTTTTAGACAAAAACCTTAGCCTTTTCAGTTCGCGATTAGTCATTAATTTTTTATTTATTTATTTTTATTATGTGTTTAGTGGAATTATATTTATGTAGCTCTTGATACAATTTAAATTAGCATTACAATATATTAATTAATCTTAATCATCTAAATGCTTTCTTTATCTTATTTTAGGCCAATTAAACTCATAAACCAATATATTATGTGATATTATATTTAAGTTGCTTCGCCGTGACGTCAAAGTGTGAGAGTAATAGACTCAATATTCATTTGCTCTCTCTGCGCGTTAGCATACCGTTGTAAGTGTATCGTGAGAATAGCCTACTCGAGGCACTGCTAGTACCACCGAACAACAGTACTTGGAGTGGGGGAGTTAACGCATTTGACAGTAATTAGCGAATTTTCTCAATGATACGTAATTTGTACGTACAAGAGTGTTCTAGGGTTAAACGAAAAACTGATATACTTAAAATGTGAATGAACAATCATTCAAATACACCTTTATGCTAAAATTAGCTAAAATATCAATTATTGATAATATACCAAAAAAATTTTGGACAAACTGCATTTAGATTGATATCCTGAAACAAAACGCATTTTGATTGTTTACACAAAGTAGTATGACGAGTTACATATGAATATTATATTTAAAGGCAAAGGCCACACAATTCTAATCAAAACAATACAGTAGTCACAAATACATTTGAGGGAATGTGTCATAACGGTGTTACGTACGTCACTCTATCAAATTTACAATATCGATAAGTTCGGTTGACAGATGCATTTGTGTATATCACACGCAAGCGATATTATATTAATTGAATACATCCACTATCTCTATTTCTGATGATAGACGATTCGGCCGAACTGATTATAATCATATTATTATACAAATCATCCGATTCGATAATGATATAGCCTTCCTGATAGTAATGGATATAATACGGTAAAGCTGCATAAACCGGATTAAACAAGAACGTTATATCTAAATCCTTCAAACTAAACAACGCTTGTAATTAAGCTTTGCGAAATGCGAGTGGTATATTCTCGTATATATTAAAACAATTAACAAGGCATTTATAAATAAAATACAATTGAGATCTGGACATTAATAAGCAATGCGATGAACATAATATGTTAAACATAAAATTACACAAAAAATAATATAGAGAACCAAATAATAATACTGCCCTATTAAGAAAAACCCCGTATCTCTACTATAGCGAGTTTTGAGAAAAACGCGATTGAAGATTTTTGTTTAATCCCTTGTGCTTTTGGTACAATAATAACACAGTAGTTAACTTTTTTCAAAAAAAAAATTGCAAAATTACCATATGGACATTAGTTATGCGACATACGGGCTAACAAAGCAAAGAATTATGTCAAGTTTACTTAGCTAAAACCACGTATTATCCAAGTTTGTCTTAAGCTTGGTTTTAACTATGTAATTATTATAAAATTTATATAATTGCCTCGGAAGGCAAAACATTTAAATATTTTAATAATTAATATCTTTTATGAACATTTATTGAATAAAACAAAAGTATTTACGAAAAACGTTTATTTAAAAATACAAAATGAAAATTATTATTAATCGGAATTTTGCAATTTTTCCCAAAATTGATGGCGGTTCGCCGGTATAATTTGACCTAATTTTTTTTAGTATTTGTTTTTTCTCTTCTTAGCAATCCCAGAAGGTTTCGTCACAGGTGTGGGGTCCTCGTTATGGCTTAACGAAGCCATTTTATTGTTGCTTCCTAAAAGACAGAGAAGATTATTTTTCACGTTGAGAACGGCTATGAATAACTGTTCTGATGAGGCTTATTAAGTTGAAATACGTATCAACAGATACATAGACACTTTGAACGTGAAATCAAATCTTTGCTATCTTTTTCATTTTATTCGGATCTACTCTGTATGAGTACAAGAAACAAATTCGTTATGGATTTCTGCTTAGTTGATAGACATGTCGTGGAATGCAAATTTTAGATTCCCCATGTCTCTATTAACATCTTTATCAACGTCAGTTATACATTGCATTTATAGAAGGTTCAGATTAAAGCAGAAATCTGAATTTGTTTCGAAACTATCTTACCGATTTTTCTATCAGATGTCGCTATTGCGTCCATAACGAAGCCATTTTATTGTTGCTTCCTAAAAGGCAAAGAAGATTATTTTTCACGTTAAGAACGGCTATGAATAACTGTTCTGATGAGACTTATTAAGTCGAAATACGTATCAACAGATACATAGACGCTTTGAACGTGAAATCAAATCTTTGCTGTCTTTTTCATCATAATATTTATATGTTAAAATAATTGTAAATGTTATGTATTTATAATATTGTCAGTATGTTTGTAAATAAAAAAATATTGTAAATATTTTTTATTACATGCATATTTTCTAGATAAATATGCATATTTTGCATAAAATACTGCATATTTTTTCATTAAATACTGCATATTTATGCGCATATTTCATACTTTTTTATTTGTATATTTGCCTAAGTCTAGTCATACCCAAAATATATCACCGTTACTATAAATAATTAAAATTTTGTGAACCGAAAAATATTCAAGAATCAGATTCCGAATAAAAATTTGAGATATTCATTTTTATCTAGTGAATATTTTAATAAAACATAACATAAAAACTAATTTTCTCTTATTAACATAGCCAATAACTTAAAACATACAATATTTTAATGGTAAAACGGAAAAAATAATTAACACTTCTTCTTCTTTGTGTGCCGTGCTTGTATTCAAGCGTTGGCTATCGTCATATTGACAAGCTAATAAAATGATTCTCGGTCGGTAGCTAGATGAAACAGTTTCTCGACCGTTCGACCTGTCCATTGTCTAATGTTACGCAGCCAGGACAGTTGTTTTCTTGAGTAAGCGATATTTAGGTCCTCTCATTATATGACCGAAGTATTGGACCTTTCTCATTTTGATGATGTTGATCAATGCTCGCTCTTTGTGCACGGTCTCTAGCAGGAGTTCGTTAGATATGTGTGCTGTCCAAGGGATTCTGAGCATGCGACGGTAACACCATAACTCAAACGCTTCTAATCTGTTAAGATTTTTTATTTTTGTTGTCCAGGTTTCACATCCATAGAACAAAGTAGACCAGACGAAGCACTTCAATACTCTTAGACGTGTGGTCAACGACAGACTTCGACTGCATAATACAGAACGCCAGTTAATAAAGTTTTTCCGTGCGAGTTCTATTCTGGTCAAAATTTCCTAGTCACTTTTAACCCTGCAGTCAATCCAACTACCCAGATATCTAAAGTGTTCCACCCTTTCCAGGATTTTGTTATCTAATCTTAGTACTGAGTCTTCGATATTAATTTTTCCGACCACCATCCATTTTGTTTTTTTTACGTTGATTGTTAAGCCCTTTTCAGTGTATTCGTTGTTTACAGCATTCAACGGGGTTTGAAGATCTTCTAGACTCTCTGCCATTATTGCGGTGTCATCGGCGTATCTGATGTTGTTAATACTTTCACCACCGATCTTAACACCTTCGCGGTGATTATTTAACGCTATTTCAAAAACTGGTTCAGTGTAGGCATTAAACAACATCGGTAACATAACACATCCCTGTCTGACACCACGCGTAATAGAAACTTTAGCTGAAACTTCTTGGTTCACCTTAACACAAGCTTGGTCTGATTGTAGTAAAGATTTTTAAGCAATCTAATGTCATACGTGTCCAGACCAACTGAGTCTAAGCATTGAAATAATAATGTATGTGTTACTCTATCAAAGGCTTTTTCGAAATCTATAAAACATACGTAAATATTTTTCCTAAACTCAATGCTCTTTTGTAAGAGTATCATCATCATCATCAGTGGTGCTACAGCTCTAGTTGAGCCTTGACCTTCCCCAGTCTATTTCGCCAGTCGTTTCTGTTCATCGCCAACCATTGCCAATTTGCCGCGCCGATTTTCCTTGCGTCCTCGTCCACACCGTCCCTCCATCTCAGTCGTGGTCTGCCTCTACTCCTATTTCCCACTGGGACCGATAATAGATTGTAAGAGTATTCGCATGCAAAAAATAGCTTCTCGAGTACCCATACCGTTTCGGAAACCAAACTGCTCATCACCAGTTATCCCCTCACAAAGTTTATATATGCGACACTGCAATATTTTCAAAAAAATTTTGAGCGTGTGACTCATTACACTGATAAGTCGATAGTCGCTACACTGTCTGGCATTCCTGTTCTTGGGAATAGTTTACATATCGATTCTAACCAGTTTTCTGATAATTTCCCGCTGCTGTATATATTATTAAAGAAGGATGTAATAATCGCAACACTCTCATTATCTAATAGTTTTAACAATTCTGCAGGTATTTCGTTAGGACCAGAAGCCTTCCTTTGTTTCGCTTGGTCGATAGCCTTCTGAACTTCTGAGATTAGAATCGGTGGGCCTGTATCTCGGTTAGATGTTATTTCTTGGTAGATTCTTTGGTCATCGGTAAATAATTCTATTATGTAATTTTCCCATTCGGTACAGCGCTCTTTTTTTATCACTTAAAATTCTACCACCAGAGTCTTGTAATATATTTTGCCCATAAGTTCTGCTGTTGCCTGTTAATTCTTTTAGTTTTTTATGTAAATGGAAGCTTTCGTGTTGTTGCTCCAGTTTCTCAATTTCTAAACAGGATTCTTGTAGCCATCGGTCTTTTGCTACTTTAATTCTTTTTCGGATTTCTTTATGTATTTCATTGTATTTTTCTCTGTTTGTGGATTTATACTGCCTCCGAACGTCCATTAGATCTAAGATGTCTTGTTTCATCCAGTCATTTTTAACTGTTGGTCGTCTTAGAAGATTTTCTCGAGATGCAGTGGTTATTGTTGTTTTCATTTGTTCCCAGCAATCATCTATGTTGTTGGTATCTTCTAGTCTAATTTCGTGGAACTTGTCGTTAATTTGTTGAGAAACCTTATTTAGAGTACATGGGTCTTGGAGTGCATCTAGTGATAATTAACACGGAGAGTGCAAAATAGTTGTGAAGCGAGTTAACCTTTTTCTCCGAAGAGTCATGTTTAATCACAAGGTTGTATCTCACTCAAACTCAAGATTTTTAATAGTTAATAAAATTAGTAATTCCTCATTATGTTATAAGTTATAAATATCGTATCGCGTCGGTGTAAAAGAGTTTAATCATTTCGATACAAATTATAAAAATACGTGTTTTCGTTTTTTGCCTCTCCTGTAAAATCACTACAAATGAATTACAACCTTGTTCGATGAGGGTGTCGTAGCATAGAACATACCTGTAAAATTTAAGCCAAATTGGGAGGGGTCGCCTAACTAACTTTGCATAGTTGACGTGGAATTAGCTATTAATCAAGAAACAATATTGACAAAAATCAAAAAGAAATAAATGAATTGGGTCGGTTTACGTTGTAAGAATGAATCAAACTTGAATGATAACGAGATTAATGCAAATCTGATAATTAACAAAAAGAAGAATAGTTAGACCAAGACAAAAGAGGTTGAACCAAATAGAAGAATATGAAAGGGACATAAGAACATCCGTAGAGGAAATGAAGGAATTAGCAAAGAACAGAAGACAGTGGAAAAATAGATAAATGATAAATCCAAATCACACTCCGACATCTTAAAAATTATGGGGAGCGGGAAAAGAAATAGAAGAGAAAGCAGAAAGCATATTTATAGAGAAGAAAAAATATGTCATCACAAAATGAGCACAAATTATAGAAAAAGTATTTCTGAACAAGGCAAGGAATACCAAACCAAACATAAAAATTCCGTTTTAATTTTTTATTTTCAATTTTCGTTAAAAGAAAAAAATTATTTTAATTAGATAAATACCCTGCAACATGGTTGTCGTATTTGATTGTTACCATAGTTATGTTTCCTGTATTCTCTTGGAAGTAAAATTTGGTTTAAAATTATTCGGACTTACTCTCACTTTTCTTACTGTCCTGTTATATTGATTTCCATTTTTGATATTAAATATATCTTAGTATATTATTTTGTAATATGCTTATCCTCCAATGATATACTGCTTTATTTAATCAAATGAATTCGAAATAATACGTTTTTAACGACATTATTATTGATTTCCCAAAACGAATTTCAATTTCGCGTTTAATCTGCGAGATTTTAAATTTAATTGGGTATTAAAAGAGATATTTGGTTATATTTAAAAGTTACTATACAATCAAATCCACGTGGATAATAAACTTGGATATAAACTTCCTTTTTAAACCAAAAATATTGCCAAATAGAAAATTTGTAATTAATCAAAGCTGATATTGGCTTACAAATAAATTAGATCCCTATGAAACTGTAATATCCTTTTGAACTCAGTTTGTTTTTTATAAATATCTGCCATCTGTCCAATGTATTACACAGTGTGTTCCTAAAAGAGTAGGTCATAATTTAAAACATATTCTAGGACCAAAAATAGCTCGAATAAATCTGACGCATCATAGAACAAATGTGCTCACAAAAAAATTACAGACCTTTGAAATAACAAACTTATCAAAATGAATTATTTTCAATATCTCGTTAGCTTTTTAATATTTTGTAATGAAATTTATACGTAGCAGTTGACACTGAAAAAACTTTCTCCTTATCTTCCTCGAGTTTTTCTTCCTCTTGTAGTGCCTATCCATTTCGGATGCTGTATTTTGCAAACTGCGGTTCTGAAAAGATTTGGGATTGTTGTATTGAATCACGTATGCAGATTTTTTAGCCAGGAAATGCAACGCCTTCCTGGTCCTCATTTTTCTTCTACTTTTCCTTGAAGAATTAATTGCAGCAACCCATACCTTTCGCTGTTCCTCATGATGTGACCGAGGTATTAATTTTTTTTTAGTTTATTTTGGTTTTATTTGTGGTTAACGACTCTTTTCCTATTTGCATTCTTAATAAAATGTCCTGGTTAGTAACGTGGTCAGTATAGGATATCTTCAGGACTCTACGATAAAGCAACATTTCGAAAACCTCAATTTTCTTACCTGTAGCGTTTGTGGTAAGAGTCCACGACTCAATTTCGTACAATAAAATAGAAAAGATATACCATCGTGGTAACCTATTTTTATGGTTACTGATAAATCGTGGCATTTGAATAGCTTAGCCCTTTCTTGGAATGTAGATCTTGCTTTCTCTATCCTAAATTTTATTTCTAGGGCATGGTCTCAATCTTAATTAACGTTCGTACCAAGGTACGAACTGTACAAAAACTGTACAAAATAATAATGGCTTCAAACGAAACCACTCATTTTAGTTCTCACTAAAAGGCAATGACCGTACAGCTCAAACGGTTCGTAAGTTCTTTTTTCTAACCATTCTTGGGTATGAATAGAATAATGACAAGGTTTTAAGAATATTCTAAAAAGGTTTGACTTGTATGTTAGTGCAACAAACAAAATAAAATTTGATGCTTTAGCCCAAAAACATGGTGTTAAAGTTGGTTGTGGAGAATCTTGTGCTTTGAAATGTACAACTACAATATCAGATAATAAGAAAACCTTTATAAATAAACAATTTTGGAGAATTGACAAATATTACAGACAATATTTTAAACTCCATCACGTTTCTGAGTTACTCATTTAAAAAAGAACTGTACAAAATAATAATGGTTTAAAACGAAACCACTCATTTTAGTACTCACTAAAAGGCACTGACCGTACAGCTCAAATGGTTCGTAAGTTCTTCTTTCTGACCACTCTTTGGTATGAAAAGAATAATGACAAGGTTTTAAGAATGTTCTAAAAAGTGCTAAGAACTCAGTGTTCCTATCTAAGACAAAGGGTGTCTGAAGAAACCTCATAATAAAATAAATGATGAGTCTATTAAAACTCATAAAAAAATTCTTTCAAACCTACCATTTTACATTATAGAAGAGAACATGCCCCTAATAGGTTGTATCTAGCAAGTGATTTATCATTTGTTTTCACTGTCGTTGAAAAGAGAACGAATGTTTCTATATTTAAGATGGGACATGAAGAGTGCGAGTTGTGTTAAGAATTTTCATTCCATGACAGCTTACACACAAAATCAAATATAGATAATTCGTGTGAATTGTGTAAAAAGTAGAAAAAACATAGAGATAGAGCTGACAAATCCCGTGTATAGTATGTCAATTACAAAAATAAAGACGTGAACTTAGATGATATAGTATATTGCGCGGATATGAAAAAAATTATAATGTTGCTACATTTGGACATATTCAAAGCTGCCGTATTTACGCATAGAATTATTGTGTACAATGAGAGTTTAGTTCCAATTGGCAACAAGTGTAAACCACTTGCTGCCTTGTGACATGAGGGCATATTTGGAAGAAGCAAGGATGAGCTCATCAGCACTTTTAATCAATTTTTTCTGTCAAAAAGAGATACTAAACTGGTTACCATCTGGCTTACTAACTGCACTGCGCAGAATAAAAATTGGTCTTTTTTTTCCTTTTTTGAACTCAGATGGACATAATTCACTCAGAAGAAATTGTTACATCTGAAATTGTTATTAGGTATTCTGAACCAGGACATACATTCATGGCAGACGATCCTTTTCATCATATAGTAGAACAATAGATACAAAAAATGGGAAACAAACTACGATTTCCAAGATTTTGTCTCTGCTGTGAAAAAGGTGTTATCAAAAACTGAAGCATATCAAATGGAGATGAGGAAGTTTTATCAGTGGCAATATTAATCCTCAAGCTACAAGATAAGTAACACAAAGCCTAGACCATATCTACATGACACGGTAGAAGTGATATTTACGAAAGATCATAAGACAATGAAATATAAAAATCATTTTGATGACCAGGAATTTATTAAACTCGATTTTTAAGTGCAAAAATAAAAAAAAAACTTTCAATTAACGAGGACTAAAATTGAAAATAAAATTTTGTGGAATTTCTGGAGAAAAAAAAAGAAGAATATAATTAAAAATCGAGGGGGTTAATGGAAAAGAATAGGTTAAAATTTTGGGAATACATTCCAGAGAATTAAGATCAAATTATAATTGATTGTAATCAATTTTGTATTCAATTGATGTAAAGTTTAAGTTTTTTGTTTAAATAATAGTTTAATAGTTGTGTTGCATTTGATAGATATTTTATATTGTTCGAGTTGTTTTTATAGTTATAGTTAGTTACTTAGTTATATTTTTATACTTAGTTTATATTACAAATAGACGTAGCTCATAAAAATAAATAACTACAAGTAATTTTTAAACTATTACAATATAATTATAAAATATACACAGGAACTTGATTATATCTTCACTTTTAAAAATGTAAATGGGGAAGCGAGTGAGGTTTGTGGATTTACTAAAATGCTCTTTCTATAAAGTTGTCTTTCCTTGAGATACGCCCTTTTAGGTTAGAAGGGCAGTATATTCTATGATGTATGGTTTTTAGACATAACTTTAAAATGCGGCTCATTAAGCTGATGGTTCGGAAATCATTGCAGGATACGGATTTTGTTTTCTTTGGTCGAGCAATAAACGTTGACTTCAGCCATGATCTTGGTATTATTTCGTTTAAATATAAATCATTCAATATTGTTGTTAGTCGTTGAATACCGTCGGCGTTAAATAACTTTATGAGTTCAGCATATGCATAATATTCCTTTTTTCACTTCATCTGATGTGATTGGTAAGTGGTCATTACATATGTCGGACGAAGGTTGTTTGGACCTCTTATTATCAAAAAGTTCTTGTATGTATTTGGCCCAGATGCAGATTTCTTGATTTTTATCTGTGATAATGTTCCCCTGTTGATCTTGCAGTAAGCGTGCTGGCTGTGTTGGATTTTTGAAGACCAGCTGCTTGTTTTACCTTTTTATGCATATTAAATGTATCGTGTTTTAGGTTCAGAGTAAGAAATACATGTAAGAAGTTACATTTACTCCTCGTATTTCTTCATTACATTTGATGATGATAAGTTCTAAACTTTCTGTTGGTACATCACTATTCATCAAAGCAAATTGTTCTAAATCCACTAATTTGTCTTTAATGTTAGGAAATAGTTTTGCAAGTGGAATACTATTCTCTTATTTAAAACTATTCGCATCTATATTACACATAAATCCAGCTCTAGCCAACATAGTATTTTGTTGTCATTATTGAAAAAGTACGCTAAATCACTTTAACTTTTACTAAGACGATGGTTGTGGTAACGTTTTTCTCTATTTCTTGCAGAGGACAACCACTGTCTATACAAGTTAAAAGCGTCTTAATAAAAGTAGGTTCTCTAGATCAGTTTGAAATTCTACATAACACATAAAAATTTAAAATTAAGTGAGTGTTAAAACCAGATCTTAGAAGATTGAGAAATAAATTATATGTTTCCACCTACTATTAAGTAATCTGTACCCTATGAATATTTCTTAAGAATGGAATGAATTTGTTTGACCTTTATTAAGAGTGTTTTTATCATTGACGAATACCAGGAAATTCCGATAACGGGTGCTTGCGTTCGTTTAAGAGAATAAATAGGTATAGAGATTTTATGAGATAAACCTCTTTTGTGTTTTAGTATCAGGAATCGATAGAAATCAATAATCAACGGAATATATATATATATATATATATATATATATATATATATATATATATATATATATATATGTACATATATGTATATAATATATATTTATATGTATATATATATATATATATTATATATATATATATATATATATATATATATATATATATATATATATAAATAATTACCGGAATGAGTGCGAAAATATCCTGAAAGAAGTAGCAACAACAGTTTTAGGAAAGAAGAAACAAGAGAGGAAGGGGACAGAATGGTATGATGCGGAATTCGCACAGTCAACTCAAAAAAAGAATCAGGCGTATAGAAAACTCCAAAACAGAAGATAAAGACAAAATCCAGAGGATTACAAACAGATGAGACAAGCAGAGAAAAAGATACTAAAACAAAGGAAAAAACGACATTTAAAAAACCAGTTACAGGAACTAGAAAGGCTCAATTCCTCAAATCAATGAGCCGGATCAAATAGTGAAGAGATGGGCGGAGAATTTTGCTGAGAAATTAAAAATAGGCAACCGAGAAGTGACTGATATAAATGACCAAAGTGAATGCGAAGACGATGAGAGGCAGAAAATAATATACCAACAGAAAATGTTGCCAAGGTAATAAAAAGGTTAAATAGCAACAAATCCCCTGAAGAAGATGGTATACCCCCTGAGCTGTTCAAGTATGGAGCAAACGCGCTAAAAAACACATAATAAAAACTTGTTGCATCCACTTGGAAAGACGGAAAACTCCCAGACAGTTGGAATGTAGGTATTATAATACCTATTTACAAAAAAAGGGGATCCACTAATATGTGACAACTATCGAGGCATTACCCTCTTAAATACGGCTTACAAAGTACTGGCTTATATACTTTATGATCGTTTACTAGTATATACTGAGGGAAAAATGGGCACATACTAATGTGGATTCCGAAAAGAAAGGTCAACAATTGATCAGATTTTCCTTCTCAGACAAACCTTAGAAAAGACATATGAATATAGAATCGATAAACACCACCTCTTCATATATTTTAAAAGCGCTTATGACAGTGTAGACAGAAGCGCACTTTATAATGCCATGGCAGAACTAGATATTTCGTCGCATCTAATATCATTGGTAAAGGCAACTCTTTCAAAAGTTGAGTGCAAAGTCAAGGTACAATGTTTAGTAGAGTGTCAACGTCTTTTTAAACACATACTGAATTACGCCAGGGAGACAATATATCGTGCCTAATGTTTAACATTGCGCTAGAAAGAGCCATAGAAAAATCGGGCATAACAACCAGAGCTACGATCATCAATAGAAGTGTACAGATATTGGCCTACGCAAATGACATTGACACAGTAACACAGACAAAAAAGATCTTATATAGGCTTTTGAAATATTAGAATAAGCCGCGAAGACAATGGGACTGCAGGTCAACGTATCCAAAACAAAATACATGAAGGTCACGAACAGCACACAAATAGCGGCACAACAAGATCTGGTGACAGAAGCACACACATTCAAAGGGGTCTCGGAGTTTATATATGTTGGAACACAACTAAATAACAGCAACGTAGTAAGCGTAGAAATTAAGAGAAGAATGTACCTGGCGAACACTTTGGACTAAAGCAGCTCTTAACATCACACATAATTAGCAGAAAAACCAAAATACTAATATATAAAAAAAAAAAAAGAAAAGAGGTTAGTCTTTGTATGTGGGTATATTTTATTTTATAAAAACCCTTAAAAGGGCAACATTACAAGCACGAACGTTTTCGGAACAACTGTTCCATCATCAGGTTAAAATGCAGGTTAACATGCCTGAGCCACCAAAATATTTGGGTAAAAACCCTTTAAATTGAAAAATGTTACCAAAGATTGTACATGATGTTTATAATATTATATGATGTTTAATATTTTAATTAGATTTTACTTCAGGTAACATACACCCATGCTTAAGTGAGTTCCAGTGTCCGGAGAGTAAACCTCTTCAAACGGACTACGGTTGGCAACTGAGTTGCCATTCTTCGAAGAGCTCCAAATGCAAATTGACAATGGGGAAGAAAATATAATTGTAATGGGAGATCTAAACGGCAGAGTCGGAAATAATAACAATGGAATTGAGGAATGCATGGGAAAAGAAGAAGAAGAAATACTAAACAAAAATGGTAAAAGAATAATAGAAATATGTATGGAGAATAAACTTGTTATAACAAATACAAAATTTAAACATAAAAAAGTACACAAATACACGAGAGTACAAGAAAGTAAAAATGAAAAATCAATCATAGAATACTTTTTGGTAAGTAGCAAACAAATGGAAAAGAGTATAAGACACGAAAGTGAAAAGAGGCTCAGAGATTGGCAGTGATCATCATCTAGTAATAATGAGAATGAGAACAGCAAAAGAAAAGGAAGAAAAGAGGAGAAAGGTAGTAAATGAAAAAGTAAAAAGCTACAAATTAAAAGAAGAAAGATATCAGAAGATATTCCAAGAAAAATTAAACAATATTTTGAAAGGTAGGGCAAAAACTGCAAGTATAGAAGAAAAGTGGGAAAATCTCAAGACCAGCTTAATCACAGCTGCTGAGGAAACTTGCGGAAAGACAAAAATAGCAAATAATAGCACGAGGAGAACTGAATGGTGGAAGGACGAAATAAGAAGGAAAGTAAAGAAAAAAAAATACAAATGGAAGAGATATCTAAGTACAAAGCGCCCTGAAGATTATGAGGCATATAAAGAAAAAAGAAAAGAGGTTAAAATAGCTGTGAAAGCAGAAAAAGAAAGATCATGGGAAAAGTTTGGACTAAAAATGACAAATAATTACCGAGAAAACCAAAAACTCTTCTATGGCGCATTAAAACAGCTAAGACAAAAGAAAGAACACATGATGCGCAATATAAAAGACAAGAATGGAAAGGTAATAACAGAATAGAACCAAATAATGGAAAGATGGAGAGAACTTTTAAAGAGCTAACTCATACAGACGTAGACAACATAGTGCAGATACAAGAAATTAATGAAGAACCAAAAGTAGAACCCATAACAACAGAGGAACTAGAAAAGGCAATTGAAAGAGTTAAATTAGGCAAAGCACCAGGCAAGGATGATATCACCCCGGAAATGATAAAATTCATGGGAATAGAGGGAGTGGACAGCATGAAAGAACTAATGAATGATGTCATAAAGAGAGTAGAAATACCACAGGACTGGAAGAAAGACAATATACTACCAATTCACAAAAAGGGCGACAAGAGAAACTGTAATAATTACCGAGGTATTACTATATCAAGTATTCCTGGAAAGGTATTTGCAAGAATAATAGAAACAAGAATAAAATCCCAAATAGAACCAACTATGGAAGATACACAATGTGGATTCAGGAAGGACAGAAGCGCGCAAGACCACATATTCACAATAAAAATAGAGAAATACATATATGCTTTATTGATCTGGAAAAGGCGTTTGACAGAATACAAAGAAAGGACGTATGGAGGACATTAAAGGAAAGAGGAGTTGACAGGATAACAATTGATGTAATAAAGGATATGTACAATAATAATACAAATACGGTGAGAACCAACAACGAGGAATCCAAAGAATTTACGACAAGTCAAGGCGTCAAACAGGGATGCGTGTTGAGCCCACTGCTGTTCTCAGTGGTACTGGATGAAGCAATAAAGAAAGCCAAGAGAAGAATCAGAAAACTAACATTAGGATACTGGCAAATGAAACAGACTCAACTATCAGAGCTTCTATTTGCAGACGACATAGTCTTGATAGCAAAAAACAGAGAAGACCTACAGAACAACCTTGAAATCCTAGGAGAAGAACTGTCAAACATAAATATAAAAATAAATACAGAGAAAACAAAAACAATGATAATTTCAAATAAGAGAAAGACACACGCAATACAATTAAACAAAAAACAACTAGAACAAGTGGAACATTTTAAATACCTAGGAGCAATAATTGAATCAAACGGTACACAAGACATGGAAATAAATGAGAGAATGGGACGAACAGAAAGCTTATTTAACACTATGAAAACAACATTTTTGGGGAAAAAAGAAATACCGGAGAAGGTTAAAACGGCAGTCGTTAAATCAGTAGTTAGACCTACAATCATGTATAATAGCGAGTCATGGACATTGACTGGTAGACAAAAATCTCGAGTCAATGCTATGGAAATGAGGTTTCTGAGGAAAATAGCAAACAGAAAGAGGACAGACAAAATACGAAACGAAACAATCAGACAAAACCTAAAACTGGAACCAATAAACGAAAAAATAGTAGAGGGGCAACTAAGATGGTTCGAGCACGTGTGTAGAATGTCGAATGAAAGATTAACAAAACGAGTGTTTGAAACGAGAATGCAAGGGAAAAACAAACGAGGAAGACCAAGAGTTAGGTGGGTAGACGAAATCAGAAAAGAAGTTGAGAAGAAAGGATTGACATGGGAAAGTGCACGAAATCTAACACAAGACCGGATAGCATGGGGACAACAGTGCAAAACTTAACCTCACCAGCCTTACACCTAACGGTAGAAAGGCTTAGGACTAAGTAAGTAAGTACGGTATAGTCATTAGTACCTTTAGGTGTCTTTGTTAACTCTTTTACTGTCCGCAATGGACAATTCTTTGTTAGTGTATTTTTCTAACTGTCCCTGTTGCTTCATAAGCATGCTCTTTTAAATAATAAAAAATATAGATGTAGGTAAATAGGTTATCAAAATAAAAATGGTATGGCAAAGATTTAGTTTCCTCTAGCATCTCTTCAATATTCAACAAGCTGCAATAACGAAGCTGTTGCTTTACCAAATTTTTATTAATGTTCTCGATTATAATTTGGCATGTTTCCCTGATAAACCACAAAATTAATAAGGTAACCGTTTTTGGAATTGAAACACCAGATTTTATATCCAAACCGGATGGGTTTTCCCCGAATATACTTAAGAAGAGGGTTAATGGCACAATGTACGAATCTTAGGATGTAAATAAATCTGTCACGGCGCGTGAAAATATAAACGGCTATGTTTTGCATATCATCTCTAGAATCCCAGTAACTTCATTTTGATCGCTTTTTAATCTAAAAAGAATATCATTTCTTGAATTGTAATTTTTGGGCCTAAACAATTTTTAAATTGAGCGCATCGAGTAGTCTTAACACAAAGGAACCTTATGATATCATCATTATGCAAAGCTCGAACAGGTCCACTGGTGACATATTTGCATACTGCGAGAAATTTGAAATTGGAAATATGTTTTGGTTTGTAATTCCGGGTAAGTCACGATTTCTTAACCAGTTTACTTACTATTTTTTTATTTTTTTTTATTGTAACCAGATTTAGTACGGGATATGGTATTATCTTAATTAAAGTCTTTATGTGCAATATCTTCAGTATTTTTATAATCGTCAGTACCAATTCGTTCTCCTGTATTAAATACTATTTTTGCAGAAGCTTGCAGTTGCTGACCTGATAAATTGTCTAGTCCACCACCAGATTCATCTCCGGAATCTTTGTCTGATTCCTCTCGGTTTTCCGGGGGTTCTATATACACCCGATCAACTGTTTCATTGCTAAAATCCTCCAAAAATTGTTCTGACTCAATGAAATCTGCAATCCCTTGGACTGTCAATCTGTAACCAAAAACTTAAACATTTCTGTAGATTTAACAATTGCCTACCGTAAAAGACTAGCGTGCGATATAAGTTACATGGACAAAAACACCAAATTTATAAACACTGGATATATCTATTGCTCCTTTTAACATGCATAAATGTTATCAACTTATCACATGAACTAATTTTTTACACAGATAGGAATAAACTTTTTAATTAGGTACTGGTAAAATAATAACTTATCTTTTATTAGAACATATTTCGATACGTAGTCAAAACAAAGACGAGCTCTCAAAATACAAGCACAACAACAAATAATTTTCAAATGTATTTTGCTTTCGGCTGTAACCAAACTACATACTAACACTAGCATACTTAAAAACGTCTACTACGATTCTGAAGGTCACGCTTTAAGTCACAATGAAAAGATCGTTGTTTAGTGTATCTTATAATGGTATGCTAAAATAATAATTTTTCAATCTAAACTTTTTTTTTTAATTTCAATTCTTTAAAATCTTGCACAACAAAAACTAGACCGTATAAAAGTTTGCCAACTTTGTAACTTATAAAAAAGCACTTTACCTATCTTACCTAAATTTGAATTACGGTAAACGCTCCTATTTTCGACACTGCCCCAATTATGGCTAGTAATTCTAGATAATCTACAAAAATTAAAATTCTTGCGCGTGATTATTGGACGAAAGTATTTCACTAATTTATAAGGACATTTATCTACGCCTATGAACAATATGCCAATTGTCAGACGAAAACTGCAATCACAACATTTAAAAATATATTGGTCAGTTGGCGCCAAACTCTTGTGGGAAGTGTTTCTTGTTATGTGTTAAGAAATAGGTAAGCTACAGAATGCTATAATTCCTGATTAAAATATCGAATAACCGTCTTATTATGTTTTATATGTTGAGAAATAGTTTATTTTAATTATTTGTTCGCCAAAAACTGTTTTTCTATAGCTTTTTGCAGTATTTTGAGGGAGCCGATAATAGGTACGTAAATATTAGAAGATGATCCAATCATGGGCTGGAGTGAAGATAATTGGTTATATGCATTAGGCTGGTCATTATATGCAATAAAAAATGATGTTTCCTTGTACCAATTTTCGGCATCCCGTATCTCTACTAGAAATAGCCATAATTTGACCGAGTATAACACTGCCGATAATACATACCTATACGTGCTGATAATTGGAAATTCTTTTTTTTTAGACTACAATTCAAAAATTAGCAATGGAAAAGAGAAAGCGAATTCAATATTCTGCGGAAGATATAAACAAGCTGTTTTATCTGTTCAGTCAGGAATGTCATTTAAAACAGCTAGTTAGTTGTATAAGGTACCCAGATCGACTCTACAGGACAAAGTAAAGGGTAGAACTTCTTTAGAGAAGAAATCTGGACCAGGGACCACACTAACAGAAGAAGAAGAAAACCTACTGGTAGCATCACTATTTCGGATTGCAGCCTGTGGATTACCTGCAACAAAAACGCAGTTGTTAGATAGTGTTCAGCTATTGCTTAAAGAACTTAATAGGCCTAATAATTTCGTGGATGGTAGGCCTGGACGTAAATGGTACGAACTATTTTTAAAAAGGCATCCCGAACTGTCTACAAGAATTTCCCAAAACCTAACTTGTGCTAGAAACACTATAACAGAAAGTCGTCAATGGTTTATTGAAGTAGGGACGGACCTTTTTAGAAAGTACAAACAATCGCAACATAACTTTTTATTCTAGTCGTGTATTCAATTGTGATGAATCGGCGTTTTTCCTAACTCCTAAGGGAGACACAGTGTTGGTTAGAAAGGAGGATAGAACAGTTTATTCGTTTGTTAGCAACGACGAGAAGGAATGTCTGACAACTTTGGTTACCTGTAGTGCCTCTGGTTAAATTTTACCACTCAGGATCGTTTTTAAATATAAAAGAATTCCCAAATCAGTTATCTAGAAAATACCGGCTCACTGGGGGATAGGAAAGTCTGAAAATGGGTGGATGACTGGCGAAAACTTTTTTGAGTATATCGCTAATATATTCCATCCTTGGTTAGTTGCTCAAAAAGTGCAGTTTTCGGTTATGCTGTTTTTGGACGGACACATATCACTTAATGATGGCCCTAAGTGAATTTTGTAGTAATAATAATAATACCTCTGTGTCCAAACGCAGTACATATTTTACAGCCTCTAGATGTTGCACTCTTTCGACCATTAAAACGTGAATGGAAAAAGAGCATGCATCGTTGGAGAATGAAAAACCAAGGTAAAAAGATAACCAGAGATTAATTTGCACCTATTTTGCAAAGCACTTTTCAAACAATGGTAAATATTCCCGATATAGTTAAAAGTGGTTTCAAGGGTTGCGGACTTGTGCCCTTTATTGTTGAAAATATTAAATTTTCTAAATACTTTAAAGAAGACGTGGAAGCACAAAACTGTCAAAAGATACAAGAAAAACGACAACCTACAGACTTTCAAGTCGCCCTAAGAGTTGTAGAAGAATGCATCTCAATTGAAATGCTGCGATTGTTTAAGCTTTCTGGGTCAATTTGAGAAGGACCATTAGAGCACACCAGCTTATTTTCATTATGGAAGGAAATGAAAGTTAAAGCCATAAACAAGCCTTCCAATGAACTTCCAGTCGACTTTGTTATGAATGACTCATTTACAGAAGTGGAAATTCATAATGAAATGGGCGACCAAGAAACAACTGTAAATAACGAATTCAATGATAACTTAGCAAATGAAAACAACACATTTGCTAAGAAAGCAAATGACGATGAGTTTGATGTTATAGAATTTATTGACTGTACAAATTTATTTCTTCAGGTAGGTGTCGCTGAAGATATTCCTATCATAATTTCTAATCCATTCTCTTCCGGTCAATCCTCGTCACAGCAGCTTTCTCCACCATTGGAACAAAACCCTCAACAAATGAAATTTCATAATCCATTCTCCTCGGGTCAATCCTCGTCACAGCAGCTTTCGCCACCTTTGGAACATAACCTTCAACAAATGGAATTGGATAATCCATTTTTGTCCGGTTAATCCTCGTCATAAAAGCTTTCTCCACATTTGGAACAAAATCTTCAACCAATGGAATTTCATAATCGATTCTCCTCCGGTAAATCCTCGTCACAGTAGCTTTCTCCACCTTTGGAACAAAACCTTCAACAAATGGAAACTTCCCAAGTTACACCGTCATCCATGAATCATTCAGATTCTAATACTGAGACAAGTTCGAATTTAGACAAGAATTTTATAGATAAATCTATTCCAACTCCGTTTAAAAAAAAATTATTTTGGCCTACACCTACGGAAAGTATTGCTAAGCGTAAAGTAATAAAGGATAAGGTACCTGCTGTAGCAACTTCATTTCAGTGGCAACAATATTACAAGAAAAAAGAAGAAAAGAAAAAACAAGAAGAGCAGCTAAAGATGCAGCGGAAAGAAAAACTCATCCAAAAGAAAGAATTGGAAAACGAAAAGAAAAAAAAAGTTACTGTTTCACAAACTTTGAATTACAGAATTTCTAATCGCAGGACAAAGACTAAATTGAAGAATGTCAATTTAGTCTTTGTCTAGAATTTACATATCTCAACCTTTACAGGAATATTATTGTTACAGGTATTGTTCATTGTGTGACACTGACGATCAGCTGGACATGCGTATTTGTGGTTCTTGCTTGAAATACTATCATGAGGCTTGTCTTGGTCTAACTGAAGATGATAGAGAATAACTGAAATGCCCCTTGTGTCAATGACTACTAAAATAATTTGTGTTTATTAATTCAGTTTTCATATACATTAAAGAGTTTATATTATTTATCTTTTGAAAAATACGTTATTTTATTTGAATTTTCTAAATTTTCAATTTAGTGTATTTACATAGCTACAATAATTTATTTACTTCAATAGTACCTATCTAACTAAATAATTAGGTATCATATATTATAATTATTCAAATCTTGGGTATCTAACTCATGCCGAAAAAAGGATCTTTGATGGGCCGAAAATTAGAGCATGCATTTAATTTAGAATGCCG
Source organism: Diabrotica undecimpunctata (assembly GCF_040954645.1). Classification (NCBI taxonomy): domain Eukaryota; kingdom Metazoa; phylum Arthropoda; class Insecta; order Coleoptera; family Chrysomelidae; genus Diabrotica; species Diabrotica undecimpunctata. The sequence goes on along the minus strand of NC_092809.1, from coordinate 64,348,507 downwards.
ATAATAGGGACTTAGGACACTTTTCATTTTAATAATATTTTAAATATTATAAGTTTGTTTTAGGATAAAATAAATATTTTATGTGTAATTGTGATAGATTTTGTTAGCCCAAACCATAATCTAAATACACGTTGTTTAGGTAATTTGGTTACTAAACTAATTAAAATGAAGCTCCATTGTGCTTAACGTGCTAAAGGTGCCGATAATAGGTACATTTACCTTACATACTAACACTAATACCTAAAAACGTCTACTACGGTTCTGAAGGTCACGCTTTAAGTCACGATGAAAAGATCGTTGTTGTTGTTTAGTGTATCTTATAATGGTATAATTTTCCAATATAAACCTTTTTTTATTTTAATTCTTTAAAATCTTGCACAACAAAAACTAGACCTTATAGAAGTTTGCCAATTTTGTAACTTATAAAAAAGCACTTTACCTATCTTACCTAAATTTGAATTACGAGCAGTAGTTCCTATAATACATACAACCGGTCAAAGTTGACCGGTATTTGCGGCGAGTTTAGTTATAAAAAATAGGATGATAATCTTGGTCCATTACATTTATTTTGGAGCTGTTTATCGATACAATTCATTTCTTCAAAATATTCATAATATAGGTATATATTATAATAATAAAAACCATCGGTATTGGGCGAAAAATTATTTTCTTCTGGAGCTGTTTCTCGATACAATTCATATCTTTAAGACATTTATAACATATTATAATAATAAAAACCATTGGTATTAAGCGTGAAAAAATACAAAAAAATTAGTTTAAAGAAAATTGAATTTCAAAGTTGAATTGAATAATCCTACGTAAAAAAATGTGTTTTTTCGGCTTGCACTGGAGAAATTCTCTTCTTTTTTTAATGCCATGTTTAATCCAAGGAAAGTAGAAAAAACGATGTTTTTAGTAGTTTTTAAATATTTTAATTTTTTTATTATTATTCCCGACCTATTTGAGAGGAAGGATAAGTCAATTATTATTACTGAAGTTATCTACAATTTTTAATCCTCTCACATCCACCTCAAACAGATCCGCCCTGGTCTGTAGGTATTAGATATATTATATATTTAAAGTTTAGGAGAATATGTTATTTAATAAGAAATGATAAACCTATTGGTTATATTACTTATATTATACAAAAATAATAGAATTTTATTTATTCAGATATAAAAAAATGGAACCCAACATGCTTTACACTCGCCATCTTCTGACGAGAAGCTTAACGATTAAAATGTCTGGTCTGATGAACTCGCTAATGTACAAATTCCTGCTAAACGAAGTCACTGTAATCGGATTTCTGTTTTATTTTGAAGTTTTATTCCTGGGCAGACTGCACAGAGATGGCAGTATCAAGTTAAAATATTTAATTTATCAATAAAAATAATATCACTCATGTTAAATCTTAAGAGTAAGTTTACGTAATTTTTTTTTAAATATTTATATAAAGTTAACTAAAAAATTTGAATATTAATTTTCATTGCCTTTATTTATATGCAAAGACAATTAACTTTTTAACATTTTCACCATTTTACAAGTTTTGGATTATATAGGTCAGAAGTTAGGACAATATCCAATTACTTGTACAAAGAACAATTTAGGACTAAAACAGTATAATCTCACAAATGCATAACAGCCAAGATTTAGACGTCGTGTGGAGGCGGACCACTTAAGAAGAACACGACATTCTTTTAATCGTCATAGAAGGTGATTAACTAAAGCTGTACTCACTGTTCAATGTTCAAGAAAACCTTCCCTTCCCCAATAGAAAAATCACTAAAGAAAATCACTAAGAATAACGGGATATACAATACATAGGGCAAGCGGCTATCCATACCTATTCTTAATACACCGTTATCCAAACTGGAAAATGTCATCATGCCGAAACCGTACATAGCACGTCTCAAGCAATGCCCGAAGAAAAACCTGTATTAGTAATTCACCCTTAATTATTAATCCCAAAAATAGTCTTAAAATATACTATAAATAATTCATATTTAATATATATAAAGATAAATGTTTACTATTTAAATATCCATTGACCTGGGTTAAACGTATTGTTGGCCGTCGACAGTGGCAGCTGTACCGGGTTTCTCATTATATTTTGACCCCCACTTATTTTCTTTAAATTCCGGAATACAAAAAAAGGTTTTAATAAAAGTTGTATTATTTTGTCTGTTCCGACCAACAATGTAGCAACAGACCAAATTTTGTATACAGCGAGTGCCCAATAAAATGCATCTTCAATATTTCAAATAGGACACCCTTTATTTTTTTATAGCTTTGAGTAGCCCTGCATTTCCTGATTACCAACCATTGTGTAGCATTAGTTTTGTTCTATAATGGCATATGGTACTACAAAAGGGTAACCATAGGTGGCTATGTAACTGACATTTCAAAATGAAACAATTATTAATTTATTATAAACTGTCAGTCATCATACCGAAATGGGTTATACTGCAGATGAAAAAGTAGATATATTCTCAATTTATGTAAAAAATAATAAAAAGAAGAAAGCGGCAAGAAGAGACTATAGGCTGATTTATCCAGATCGACAGAATCCTTCTGCAAATACATTTTTATATAATTATCGTCATGTCATAAATGAAAAAATGTTTGAACAGAAGGAACGTACTATCGTAGGAAATGATGATGAAGATCTTAATACTTTGCTGTACTTTGAAGGTAAAAATTAAATACTTAAATAATAGATTAAATCCATAATAACATTTTTATTTTAGAAAATCCCAAACTAGTCTAAACAATGCTACTAATGCATTAGAGAAAAGACGATACATAGAGTTTTAAAAAAGCACAACTATAAGCCCTACAAAATATTACCGGTACAAGAACTTACCGACGTTCACAAGAGAAAGCGTTTACAGTTCTGTCAAAACATGCTTACAAATTTGAACAATGATCCTAATTATTTTTATAACATTTTATGGACAGATGAATCAAATTTTTCAACTTCAGGCATTTTTAATAGAAGAAATAAGTATTCCTGGGAACAGAAACATAATAGAAAAAGAAAAATTAAGCAAATAAAAAAGTCAGGAAGAAAATCAATAAATGTGTGGTGCGGAATATTTCAAAACAAAATAGTTGGACCATTTTTTTATTTTTACACAGTCATTACAGAAGTGGATGAGTTATTAAATCAAAATTATACACAAAATCAATTAAATAGTATGATATGGCAACAAGATGGAGCACCACCACATAATGTCGTAGCCGTTCAAGAACATTTAAATAATCAATTTAATGTGTGGATCGGCAATAAGGGTACCATTACATGGCCACCAAATAGTCCCGACTTTTTATGGGGATTTTTTTAAAAGAAAAAGTGTATTTTGATTCAAATACAAATATTAACACTATCACGGCAAAAGTTCGCGCGGAAATTGAAAATTTAAATAGTGATAATAACACAATATGTGGCGCATTAGAAAATTTGAGACAAAGATATTACTTGTGCATTGATAACAATGGAGGCAACTTTGAGCATCTATTGTAATCTTAAATGTAGTATTGTATCTTAAATGTAGTATTGTAAGTCATTAATTTTGTTGACTTTCTAAATATATTTTTTCTAAATATATTTTTTTCTTATCTTGGTATAGTATAGTAGTACCATACGCCATTATAGAACAAAACTAATGCTACACTGTGTTATATATTTGTAATCAGGAAACGCAGGGCTACTCAAAACTATAAAAAAATACAGGGTGTCCCATTTGAAATATTAAAGATGCATTTTATTAGGCACTCCCTGTATACAAAATTTGGTTTGTTGCTACACTGTTGGTCGGTACAGATAAAATAATATAACTTTTATTTGAAACTTTTGTTTGTATTCACAAAGACTTGTGAATGATCTCATTTGACGAAGCACAAAAATCTGATAAATTGTTGACCTACCTGGCATAAAACTGCTTTAATATTCACCAAGAAGTGCTTTCACTTATGTACATACTTAAACCGCTGTACAGGGTGTTAGAGAATATTTTGTACATTGTTTTCAGAAAAGTAATACTCCTATAATATACCCCTTTTTGTGCAGTGAATGTATGATTCCAGTGCACCATTTCTCTGGCATTTGTGCTTCTTTCCAGACTTTGACTATTATGCTGTGAATTTGGTGCATATTATTGTTACCTCTATGTTTGATGAGCTCTGCAGAAATACAGTCCACTTCTGAAGACTTGTTATTGATTGTGTCTCCCACTTCCAATATTGAAGGAGATTCTAGGTTGTTATTTTTTGGTCATTGGGGTGACGCATTAATTTTTACGTTCGGTACCAAGTAGTTCTGTGCTTAACCTATCTGGTTTGGATTGCTTTACTGCTACTAGGTATATGTCCACTTTGTTCGTGCACAACCGTGGTTTAAATTCTATTCTTGTCTTATTTAGGATGTTATTAAATTTTTTAGTTTAATTTTTTCCCTTTAGTAATGGAAGCTCTTGCATAATTTGGTTTTTCAAGGTCCGCTTTTTTCTTCGACGCACGCGTTTGTCCTTCTTATGTAATTATTTGGCAAACACTTTAAAGCTTTATAATAGAGATTTGTGAATGTTGATTTACTGACATGTTGCTTAGAAAACTTAAATTTCAATAAATGTGAATAAGTATTTTAAAAATGAACCTACAACATTGTTATTGCGCAGAAAGTTGGGTTTTATAGTACTAAAATTGTGGTTAAAATTTAAGAGTAATTCATCAATTAGTTTAAAAGTTACTCGATTTGGTTATGCCAAATAACTTATATTTGCAATAATATAAGCCAGAAAAACACAAACAATTATTTTACAGCTATCATAATCAAGAGAGTTATATTAACATTTTTTTAAAAATTAGAAAAAACAGTTTCCCACATTGCACAACTTGATTGTTATATTATAAACAATTTAAATAACTGTTTGCTATTTCTTGGCAAAAAATTATATTTTCATATTGGAAAAGCTGGCATTTTTTTCAAATATTAAAAAAAAATGTTGTTCCACGAAAAGAAGGGACAAAGTCGGTCACTTTTTTTTAGTTTGTAGTTTGTTTGTTTAAAACAATGAAGAAACCTAATTAGCGGCATTTGAAAGATCAAGTACTGAAATTTTAATATACAAAGTTTGAAAAATATTGAATTTGAACAGTGTCGTCTACAAAACTGTAATGTATGCCTCTTTAGGACTGTGGGACATAATATAACATAAAGCTATTTACGATAGGTTTTATTAAGCTTTATAAGGATATATAAATTAACATTATTATTCTTATTCATATGGAGTCCATAACCTAAGTGTGTTGTCAATGTCTGGTTGTCATGTCACATCACTTGTGGTTCCGTTTACCAAGTGCAACGTTGTTAAGTATATGCGTACATGAGAACTATACATAACACGTCCCCTTTAATAAAAATAAAATAAACTAAAAATAATTCACATAATAATATCATAGGTACATAAGTAACAATAATTCACAAATATATCAATAGGTAAATATATATCAGGAATACGAATGACCACTTCTGGAGGTTTTCATACCAGGTGAAGTACTGTATGATGTAGAAGGTACATTAATGCCATTAATGGGTGATATTCTATTAGATGTTAAAGGTGCAATAATATCTTTGATAGTCTTATTTGTTTTACAGTCTCTTGTATAGTCGGGTAGATCTGGACAAAGAACTGTTCTCGTATTTCCCATACTTGTCCTTCCAGTAGTCACAATATCATTTTCATGACTAGCTTTCACATCTGCTTGCTTACAATTTGCATAAGCATGTTGCTGTGCTTCTGACCGTACAGGTCTAAGATAGTGTCTATTACGTCTATAATCAGTATCATTTACTTTGACCACATAATCCTTTGATCCTTTCTTTGCCACAACCACTCCAGGGTTCCATTTCCTTTTCTTTTCTTGAAGTAAAATTTGTTGTCCAGATTTTAATTCTGGTAACCTATTTGTTCCTTTGTCATAATAGTGTTTTTGTTTTCTTTGATTTTCTCTCAATTGTGGTACCTAAATATCTTATATTAGAATGTCTGGGCTTTAGAAATTTCATACTGACTGGTAAGTTGGTTCAAAAATTTCTTCCAGTTAGCAACACACAAGAAATAGATAAATTTAGTTTTGGAGTTGTATTATAATTTAATAAAGGTAGAAATGGATCTTTTTTAGTTTGTATAGATTTTAAAAACAAGTTTTTTATTGTTTGTTTTCTTAGTTTTCTTTTCACCATGCAATTGCTACGAGGATATTGTGGACTTGATGTTGTTAATTCAATATTAGACATACAGACAAAATTTAAAAATTCATGAGAACTGAATGGAGAACCATTATCAGAAAATATTTCACAAGGCAATCCATTATTAGCAAACATATTTTTTAATTGTGTTACAACACTGCTAGCCGTTTTATTAATTAGTTTGTTAACAATTGCAAACTTCAAAAAATAATTAACCACAACTAAAAAGTCTTGTGAGGCTACTGTCATAAAATCAATACCAATTTTTTGCCAAGGTATTTCAGGTACATTATGTGATTGTAATGGCTCCTTACTGTTGCTCTTATAGCTCATTTGACAAGTCAGACAGTTCAGAACAATGTTTTCTATATCCTTCATCAATCGCGGATAATAAATTGCTTCTTGAGCCTTCTTCTTACATGATACTACACCCTGATGAAACTTATATATAACATCAAGAAATTCACCCTTCAATTCTTCAGGAATAATTAACCTTTTTTTATAAAACAATATATTTTTTAATACAGAGCTTTTATACTCATGCCACCCATTTAATACATAATATTTAACTTTTTATAAAGATAGGTCAGTACCAATTGCATTTTGTAACCTTTTTTCATTTTCTTTTGATGTTGCTACAATAGAATACACTTTCAAATTATTTTTATCATCTATAAAATTAGTATTTATGGTTTTATTCAAAGGATCTCTACTTAAATTGTCAGGAACTTTGAGATTCTTACCAGGAACATATATTTGAGTGAAAATTTATATCTCATTAATTACATTGCCAGTCTTTGGATCCTAGTTGACATTTCATCTAAAGGTTTTTTTAACAAACCTTAAAGAGGTCTGTGATATGTCTCTATTTAAAAATCTATGCCATAAAGATGAAATGAAAATCCTTCACATCCATACACTATACCAAGAAGCTCCTTTTCAATGTGGTTATATCTCCTTTGGGTTGGACTTAATGGCACTGATGCAAATTCAATTGGAAATCCATCTTGCGAGACCATGGCCCCCAAACCATATGATCTGGCATAAATAAAGAGTATTGTCTTTTTGTCAGGGTTAAAAAAATAACGCAAAGTAGTGGTTGACGCCACAAAATTCTTTAATTTATTAAAACATGCCTGTTCATTATGTCCAGAATGCCACTCATTTTTACTAGAAAGTAAACATCTTAGAGGACTAGTGTGTTTTGACAGGTTTGGTATAAATTTTGCAAGATATACTATGGTTCCCAAAAAACGTTGTAATTCTTTTCGATCACTTGGTGGTGTCATTTTTGTAATAGCTTCTGTTTTTATCATGATCAGGTGAAATGCCAATATTACTAATCTGATGATCTAAAAATTTTACTTTTGTTTGACAAAATTTAGATTTTTCTAAATTCAAAGTTAAGCCACTCTGTTTAATTTTTTCTAAAACACATTTCAAATTTTTATCATGTTTACTTTTAGAGCATTCAAAAACCAAAATATCATTAAAATACGTTATTTTTCCTGATACACTATCTAAAAGTTCAGACATATATTTTTGAAAAATTTCAGGTGCACAGGTAAGGCCATATGGTAATCTCAGATATCTATAACGTCCAAAAGGTGTAGTAAAAGTACATAAAAGTGAACTTTTTTAATTCAAAGGCAACTAAAGAAAAGCAGATGATGCGTCTAATAATGTGAAATAATTAGCCCCTGAAAGCTTAGCAAACAAAGTGTATTGAGTAGGAATTGGAAACCTTTCTCTTTTAACATATTTATTTAGATGCACAGGATCCGTACATATTCTAATATCAGATCCCTTATTTTTCGGAACAACTAAAATGGGATTTTGCCATTCTGTGGGTTCACTAACTGCTACGATAAGGTTTATACGTACCATATCATCAAGTTTATCTTTAACTTGGCTCCTTATAGCCAGTAGAATTTTTCGTGTCCCACTTATGAATGGCATTGCATCACTAGATAAAGTTATATTAAAATACCTGTTAACCTTTCCTACACGTGAAAAAATGCTCTTATAACTATTTATAATATGATTTGTTTCGTTGTCTATCGTACTAACACTAGGCTGATCACAAACAATTTTAAAGTCTCTTGTTGGCTTTAGGCCTAATAGAGATTTTTGTTTATCATTATCTAAAATGTAGAACAGACAATCTTTAAATATGTTCTTAAAATAGCAACGTATATAAATTTTACCAACAACATTAATAACATGTCCAGTGTAGCTAGACAATGAACTATACTCCATTCGCTTAGCTCGGGCATATTTCGACAGATTCATTGTCGGAAACCTACAACACAACAATTCCTACTTCTCTGTATTAATAGTAAAAGTATCCTACTATTGCAGACATCTTTCTTTAAAAAAAGAAGAATTATTCTAAATAGTGGAAGTGAACTAAACCCATCAAATTTTGGGTAGTATATATTTAAAAAATATATTTTAGTTGTTATAATTTAACATAACTATTTATTATATGGTGCAGATAAATAAATATTGATTGTCGGTAATTCGCAAAGTTCTATTTTATTTACTATTTAGTTTGTTTACTATTAATATTGGCTATGAGTACGTATGCTTGGTTGTATAGTAATTTCCAGCCACCTTTAGTCTGTCAAAAAGTAACTAACTGCGCAAAAAAATAATTACTAAATTCACTAGACAGTTCGGACTGGGAATAGCGAATCGAGTATATTAGTATTTTCAAGCATATTATAATCAATATTTAAATTTTTAAAATCACTACTGTTCAATATATTGACTTCACTTCCAGTATCAATTTTTAAATTACCCTCTTTACCATTAATAATAATTTTTTGGAACCATTTTAAAGAGTTCGGATTAATTTCATTAACAGTCCACACTAGCACCTGTTCATCAGTTAAGTCAGTGTCAGAATTACTACGACTACTATTGTTATCATTGATTTCATGGACTTTGTTGTTAATATCAGGACAAAATTTACGGTAGTGTCCTTTTTTTGTAACACAAAGAAAAATATCTGAAAAATGCAGGACACTTACCCCTAATATGCTGAAGTCCACATTGTTGTGGAAAACACTGAATATAATGGTTACCTGTACTTTTGTCAGTAACTTTGTGGTTTGTAGACAGCTCCTTCTCATACTTTGAACCATACCTTGACTGTCCTGTAGATCCAGGTCTGCTTTCTTCATTTCTTTTCTTTACAACACTAACACATTCACTTTCTTTGGATATTTCACGTTGAGTAACAGCACTATTTTTCATAGCCCTACAGATTTCTATAGCTTGTGCTAGTTTTAAATCAGCACATTGTAATAATTTTTCTTTAGTTCGTAGATATACCCAAAACAATCCTGTCCAAAGTATCCTTTTCTGTAAACTCACATGTTGATGCTAATTGTTTCAAGGCAGTTATAAACTGATCGATACTTTCATTTTGTAATTGATCTCTTTTAAAGAATTTAAAATGTTCATAAATTAAATTCTTAAGAGGGCTGCAGTATGTATCAAACTTACAAAAAACAACGTTGTACTTCTGATCATCTTCATCATTTTCATACTTGGAGGTATTGAATATCTTTAGCCCTTCATCTCCCAGCTGATTTAAGAGAATAGCGATTTTTATGTTGTCTGGTTTTTCACTTTTGCCGGAGGCTGTTAAAAATAACTGGAACTTTTGCTTCCAAAATTTCCACTCGTGTGAAATATTATTTTCTTGGAAACTAAACGGTTCTAAGCCTTTACTAGTATCTGTCATCTTGATTCGAGCACAGTATAGCTCCTTTACTTACATAATTATATTTTTTATAGGTTTTTTCACATGCCCAGCTTTTAACAGAACTTAACCTATCGTCACTTTTCCGCAGCCACCATGTAATGTATGCCTCTTTAGGAACTGTGGGACATAATATAACATAAAGCTACTTACGATAGGTTTTATTAAGCTTTATAAGGATGTATAAATTACCATTATTATTCTTGTTCACATGGAGTCCATAACCTAAGTGTGTTGTCAATGTCTGGCTGTCATGTCACAGCTGTTACTTGTGGTTCTCCTTAGCAAGTGCAACGTTGCCAAGTATATGCGTACATGAGAACCATACATAACAAAAACTTTAAAATGTGGAGATCAAATTAGTTCAGCTTGGAGTAGTGAAGGGGTTAGTTTAAAATTCGCCCTGAAAACTATATTTCCGAATCGAGTTGATGGATTTTGACGTCTTTTTTCATCTGTATGTACTCTTTTTGTATTTTGTAAATAAATTTATTGTTAACTTAACCATTTTAATTGTTTAAACAGTTTTCGACAAAAAAAAGAACGACAGTAGAGAGATTACTGTATATAATTGATAAATTAAAATTGTTTATAATATTTTAACATTATATTATTTACATTTTTTCTATTTTTTTATTATAAATATTTATCAAATTACATGCTTGGCATATTTAAGAGAAAAACAAAGAATTTTCCTAATTTTGCGCTTTTTCTAATTGCGTACCAATTTGACAATGGAAGTTTATATCCAAAATCCCCAAAAACTAAATATATGAACTGGGATTGTTAGGAATACCATTGTAGGACCGTATTTTTTTGACGGTACTGTGACGAGTGAAAGATATTTAAAGATTTTGCAAAACTACGTAATTCCATTTTTAACAGCAACGTTTCCAGATATCAATAATCCTAGTCAAATAGACCATTTGATTTCATCAGGATGGAGCAAGTCCAGCTGAAGTGGTTAGAAATTTTCTAAATGCAACTTTCCTAATCTCTGGATTGGACGACGTGGTCACATTGAAAGACCTGCTAGGTGTCCAGATTTGAATCCCATAGACTTTTTTATTTAGAGTTATTAGAAAATTAAGGTAGATGTAAACCGACTTACCAATTTGGTAGACTTCAAACAGAGAATTCGTACTGAAATGCAACAAATTACACCAGTGATGTTAAACATAACCCATAAACATAACCCATAAAATTCATTGGACGTCTTGGATACTGACAGTTAAACCAAGGAGCTTAATTCAAGCATTTGTTGTAATTATGTTACTTGTTTGTCTTTAATATGAATACGACTTCTTTAATAATTTTCTTTGTAAAATAAATTTTGAATTAAATTTTAAGAAATACGAGCATTGGTTTCCTTTACACTCTGTATTCTGAAGTTTGAATGTGATGAGTTTGGTACGGATGTACTCAGAAAAATATGAGCTTTTTATGTTTTTTGATAAAAATATGCCCTTTTCCTTTAAAAAAAATATCGATGACGTCACATATGTTAAGGTAGTGGGGGTAAAAGTTTTTTTTTTTTTAAAGATTAAAAAATAAAAATCGATCTGTCAGAGCTTTAACTCTAAAAATAGTTAAGTCATGAGATAATGGACAGTTTCCACACTTAATATATGCACTGCATATTCGTAATTTACGCAGAGAGTACATAAGAGTTATAAAAAGAAACGTCAATGAAATTCGTATTTCATTTTTCGATACCGTCGATTTGAAAAAAAAGGTCCAACTTCGTCCAGAATAATCTTGGGAAAACTTTTTTTCAAAGATGCCAGCTTTTCGAACATGAAAAATAATTTTTCCTCGGGCAATAGCAAAAAAGTAATTTTTAAGCAAAAAACTGCAATAATATATGGATTTTGTATTGGACATGGTTTTTTCTAATTTTTGTAAATTCCTTTGATCGAATAACTCTCTTCCTTGCTTATGCTGCCGATAGAATCGATGTAAGTTGTACTGGTTGTACTGGTAAACGAAAGTTATTAAAATGGTGCATTTTTCATACTAAATTGTTTCTTTTAAATGTGCCTATCTTCTAGTGATATTGGCGACCACATTGACCCATCTTATTCTATTTACAGCAGCTCGAAATAGATCAGTTGACGTTAGACCAGTCCACTTCCTAAGATTGGCCAGCAAGAATATACGTTTACATCCAGGGTCTCTCTTACCCTTAATCTTGCCTTGTAGAATCAATTGTTTATTATTTAAAAAGTCCGCCGAACCCACTGCAGCAAACAGAAGTATAGGTTATCAAGATCCATGAAACTCAAAAAACTTAACTCAAGAAACTCAAGAAACAGATATCAGGCCGGATCAAAGTCCTCAACATGGTACTTCTTTACCTTGATTCTTTGAATTAAGAGTGGATCTAGATAATAATGTAAAGACTTGAAACTGAAAATTGAAAAAATAAACAAAAGCAATAACCGAAGAAGTGAAATAACCCGAAAAACTAATACAAAAATGTACAAAAGAAAAAGAAAAAAATACCAGATTATTTTTGTGTTATTAATGATCTAAAAAACAAAGAAAATTTAAACATTGTTTAAATAAATCTTCAAAGTTATTACTGTTTTAAACTTTTAGACATATTTTTATTTACTTTACTCCTACAGCTTCTCTTAACTGCCACTCTTTTATAATTTACCATATTTTCGACTCCAATTTCCATGGCGTACAAAATCGGAGCCCGGCGAGTAATTTCAAGCTTTCTGCAAGCGGTCGTATCAATTGTTTCTTATATTCTGGATTTATTTTCGATTTATGTTTGCAAAATTCTCATTTATGAAGCAGACAACAGACTGGCGCGTCATAGGGGGCATAAAAGAAAGAGGGACGGGCTGTGTTATACGGGGTCGGAAAGGGGAATGAGGATCAGAATGCGAGTGTATGCGTTTATGCGGAAAGATGAATGTGGGAGTCGAGACATGAAATAATAAAAAGTTAAGGGTATGTAGAGAGGCAATGGTTTTTTGCGGATTTTGTTAAATGAGTATAATAAAAGCCATAAAGAGATTTTATAATAAAGATTAATTACGGTTTTTAACGTTTTTTGTTATTCTTTTTAATCTAATTAATCAGTTTTACAAGATATGTGCTTAATAAAATATATTTTAACACGTTCGCGGATACCTAGTTTTTATAGGGGGTCGCAAAAAACACACTTGTAAAAATCTGAAAATTTGTTATTTTTCTGTCATAAAAAAGTAGTTTCATAATATTTTAGAATGTTTAGGTTGTTTTTTATAAAAAAAAACAAGGTGCGGTAAATGCCGCTATGTCCATATATGTCACAAAAGTTGTGCAACTGGACAAAGCCGTACATGCCGCTCTCAATTAGTAAATGCAACTAAATCTTTATTTCTGTAAAAAATAATAAAGAAATATCCTTATAACGAAAATATAATACAGAGATACGCTTATATTAAAAAATTTAATTTTTGTGGTACAGTTCAAAACACGGTACAATGTAAAGTGCTGGTTTATCGGCACACGTTTTACACAAGTATCTGGTTTCCTTGCGTTTTTTGTTTCGTAAACACCACTTGTACTTCACATGGTGAGCTTTGCAGGGGTCTGTAGGGTGTGGAATTATATCTGGAAAGTGTTGTTCATTGTTAGGGTTGACAACTATATTCGCTTCCATTCGAGGTCGTTTTCCACCGAGCAAAGCTCCCTTATGCATCAGTTTTCTCCCATCATTCATATCTTCTGGCATGTTCAATAATTCTCTTACCAAATTTTCTCTGTATTTCAAAAGGGTCAGTTTTACATTTTTGTGCTTCTTCATTGCATAGTAGGAATTCCATATAGCTACATCCAGTAATTGAAACATCACTTTTTTTACCACCTGATAGTTTTTCGTGGAGAAGAATAATAATTGACCATTTGATCGTTAATATCTATTCCTGACATGTACTCATTGTACCTGGCAACTTCTTCAGGTTTTATTACTGTCTTTCCAAACCTGTTCTGTACATTTATAAGTTTTGGGTGATATTTGGTTGTTATGCAGAGTACTTCCCTTTTATCCTTCCACTTTGAAATATAGATGCTACCGTCTCTTCGCCATTTGTGTTCTCCTTTCTTTAGATTGGTGTTTACAAGAGCTTTTGGATTTCCTTTTCTGTTTCGTCTAAGAGTTCCTGTAGAATGAGTTTTTCTTTCCAAAAGAGATTTTGACAGCAAAATGCTGTTGTAGAAGTTATCAAGGAATAAATGATGGCCTTTATCCAAATAAGATTCCATAAGTTGCAGTACTAACGACTCAATTTTAGATAATCCTTCTACATCTCCGGATTTTCCTTTATAAATTTTTATATTCAATACGTATCCGTCTGCTGTACATACCTCGTAGAACTTAATGCCATATTTCGCTTTTTTTCCTTTAATATACACCCGACGACCTCAGACGACCACGAAAGAGAAGCAATGATTCATCTAGTGACATTTCTTCTGTAGGGTAATAAGCTTTTTGAAAATTGAGTAATAGTTTATCGAGCAGAGGATTGACTTTTTTCAGTGGATCAGCCTGTTGTTTTCTCTTTACAAGCACAGCTAAAACACCGCAGCATTTCCTCAAATCTTCTACCAGATAGGGTGTAATGAAAAACTGGTGCATAATAAAGTGGATTCATTGAAAACAACTTCCTTACAGAGGGGTATTTTATTTGTCCCTGTAATATGCATATAACTAAAAATAATTAAAGTTCCTCCATAGTAAATGGCCTAATGGATGCTTGTCTGCTGTACTTTTGCTTGGGCCTATTTACTTTAGTCAATATTTCAATGTATTTGTTCATTGAATCAAAAATTAGCTGCATAATTTCTTAATTCCAAAATTCAAAAAAATAGTCTGTAGCTTTAGGAGTATCTGTGTCAAAATTAAGATGAAGGCCACTTTGGGAATCGTCAAACAAAAAATCTGGAATATCTGAGGCAATATCATCCTACTCGTTATCAGTTCCAATATCGCTCACCTCTAGCAAATTTTGTATATCATTACCTGTTTCGTCATTTTCTGGCTCAACTCTGTCTTCGTGATTTTCGTTTGAAAACAGATTCTCGTTTGCCAACGAATCTTCACCACTACTGGGTTGATATGATGGCTCTTGTAAATCATCACCAGAGCTATAAGGTTCTGATTCAGAACTTTGAAATTCATCTGTGCTCACTTCATCCATAAGTCCAAGAAGCCTTGTTTCTTCTCTAGAATCCATTTTCTGTAAAAACAAAAAATAGTATATTTACCAAAAATATAACCTCAACATTTTATTACTGTCTCTACTAGTCATAAGCAGCATACAAATTACTAAATAACATAATCATAATAAAACAATTACTTACTTTTATTATTCTCCAACAAATCTAGTCAAAATAAACAAAACACCAACAAAAAACAACAAAAATGAAGTGATATAGTACCACGTGCTCGCCGCCTAACACACGTCTAATATTTCAAAGCTAAACTGATCGACACGGACAGTTCACAATATTTTATGTTATTTGCTGGAACACCTAAGGTGCTTGAATAGTATTTCATGTACAAAAATATGCGTGGTAAGCCGCTTTGCGTTTTGGCCGTTCTCAACATTAGACGGGATATCGCGCTTTGTCCCAGAAAGTAGCGCGGCATATGTCGCTTTGTCTGCGAACGTGTTAATATTTTTTTATTTTATAGATTTTTTTATTGTCTTCAAAACCAAGTATTGTTATTAGCAGAAAGACAGTAAGTATCAAATAATAATTAACAACATTTAACTTTTTTTGTACAATCTAACACCAAAAAGTTTATAAGTTTTTTTCAATTTTTAAAGTGTAATGCAATGCTTAACGACGTGGTAGTTCTTTGGATTTCGAACAGAGAGCAATATATAATGAATAAATCTGTCTTTTCTTAAAAGGTATTTATGGGTCAAATTTTATGTCATATTTTCTGTCTGTGTAGTAGGATTTGGTGACTTCTCATAAGTTCAATTGCTATAGATATCGCGAAATCTATTTGCTGTGAGTTTGTGATTTTCGTCTCTTTTTCCATCCTCTTCTTAGGTAATTTCTACTAGAAGATTTGAAATCAGAAATAGTATTTTTAATTTCTCATTGCCACCAGACTTTAAAATCTCGATGTGAGATGGTATTGAAACTAAAATATCATCTTTCAGAATTTGTATTATCTATAAATGTTGCTGTATTTGTTAAAGTATTGAATAAGTAGGATGAAGGTACAGTGTTTGGATCGCATATCGACACCTCCTACGTAGAATATCGTGAGTGTATTCGGTCAACTTTACAGTACAGCTGTTTAAATGTTCGCTGTATTATATTCGGTATATTTTATTGCTCTCTATGATGCATCAAGATCAGAAAATTGATGAGACCGCTAATAAAAATGATATTATTATGGACTATAATGCCCATATAGCAGGTGTAGATCCACTAGATCAACTATGTGCTATATAATTATACAGTTTTACGAAGAACACGTAGTTTGTCAATGACAATTTTTAATATAATTTTAAATATAGTAAGCACCAAAGCTATGATGCTGCTTAACTGCAATAAAAAAGTAGATTACGTAGACGATAGCACGGAGAAACGGAGAAAAAGTCTTGGAATGGCTTTAGTGAAACCATATACTGAGCGCCGTGATGTTAGACTACTTACTCGTGAAATAAGAGATATAATAATAACACTCGGTGGTACTCCAATTCCTGCACCCTCTGTTGAACCCAAACAGGTCAGAAAATTCAGATGTCCAAAACAAGCTGACAAAAAAACTAAGCAAGTGTGTGAAAAATGCCGAAATCCTATATGCACCTGTTCAATCACAAATTAACCCCTTAATTTGTAATCTCACATTATTCTTAACTTCTTAATCTATTATAGTTTCACCTTGTATAAGTGACATTGTAAAACCATACCGTATAATATTTTAATAATTAGTTCATTTACCTACAACTAAATAAATTGCCGAATAATATATTTTCTAATTGAACTTCCTAAGTGTCGCAATTAAGGCGTAGATTAAATTGTAGGGTAAGCAAAGTTTGTTGGTATGGTATGATTGGAATCAATAACCTCTATGCTGGGGTATGAATTATTTGTGAGATTATAAATTGGGGATTTGAGCTCATGTGAGCGCAGTCTACATACAGTCAATCATAAGTAGTTACCTAACGAACATCATATTGTGTAATTACCAGTAGCTGTCAATAAATCAACACTTTTACTCCACAACTTCAATTTTATTAAACCTATTATCGTCGACCGACAAGAAGCGGACAAAGGGGCATTTACAAACAGATTCGAACCTCAAATCCAAGTTCGAATCTTTCCACACCATTCACAGAAATATACTTGGCTCCAAATGCTTCTAAACAATTCTATACTTTATATATATATATATATATATATATATATATATATATATATATATATATATATATATATATATATATATATATATATATATATATATACAAAACCACCAGTTTATTAGGGCTGCAGTCAGAAGGTTGGGCGAGATGTTAGAGAAACACTCTTGACTTTTTACTTTTGACTCTTAAAAAAATGTGTAAATATTTACAAAATATCACAATTTGTCAGTGCAACTTACTAGTCGTTAAGATTATTTACAATAAACTTTCGACACTCAACATACTCAACATTAACAACACAAATATAAAATAAAATAATAGACAATATATTCCAAAAATTTTGGTTAAGATAGTAAAACTTAGTTTATTTCATGACATCTTATAATGGTGTGTTTTAACTCTGATACATAGAGAACAGAAAGGAAAAAACAATATGATTAAAATGTAATTAGGTGTTCTTAATATTGTATTTATATTCAAGATATTGTATTGTATTTATATATCATATGGGGTAGTCTTAATTTTTAATTATTAAGCTGTCTTAATGGTATGCAATGCATAAAAAGATCAAGGAAATAACAGGTAAAAAAGTGAAACAAGCATCCATAGTAAAGGACAAAAAAGGTAAAATAATTACAGATTTAAATGAAAAACTGGGAAGATGGACAGAATACATTGAAGAACTTTTTGCAGACGAAAGACCAGAAATAGCAGTGGCAGAACCTACAGACGACACAACAGGGCCTGAAATCCTAAAAAGCGAGGTAGAATATGCTATAAGGAACACAAAAGGGAGTAAAGCTGCAGGACCAGATCAAATTCCTGTAGAATTGTTGAAACTAATAGACGACGACGCACTTGAAATAATGGTGAACCTCTTTAACACAATTTATAGAACAGGCATCATACCAAAGAAATGGCTCTCCTCTACTTTTGTCACAATCCCGAAGACGAATAACGCCAGAGAGTGTTTAGACCATAGAACTATAGCATTGATGAGCCACACACTAAAAGTATTTTTAAAAATAATTCACAAAAGAATATTTAATAAATTAGAAGAGGACATAAGCGCCACACAGTTTGGATTCAGAGGTGGACTGGGAACACGGAAGCTTTGTTTGGTCTGAGTGTGTTAATGCAAAGATGTTTGGATGTAAACCAAGACCTCTACGTATGTTTCATAGATTTTGAGAAGGCCTTCGATAAAGTCAGACACCAAAAGCTGTATGAAATCCTAAGAAGCAAAAACATCGACAGTCGCGACATTAACATCATATCCAGGTTGTATTGGGGACAAACAGCAAAAATCAAAGTTGATAATGAGTTAACCGAAGAAATTGAGATTCGTCTAGGTGTGCGTCAGGGTTGTGTGCTTTCTCCACTATTATTCAATATATATATATATATATATATATATATATATATATATATATATATATATATATATATATAGCGAAACAATATGTCAGGAAGCGCTCCTAGAGCAAAACATTGGTATGAACATTAACGGAGAGTTAATTAACAATATACCATACGCTGATGACACGCTAATAGTAACAGATAACCTAGCAAATTTACAGTTTTTGATGGAAAACATAACAAAAAGTATGGTCTAAAACTGAACATCAAAAAGACTAAATTTATGATTGTAACAAAGAAGCTCACCAATGTGAATTTAACCATAAATAATCAGCCAGTTGAAAGAGTTACGTCCTACAAATATTTAGGGTTTTGCTTCACTGATACTAATGACCAGACAAGAGAAATCAAGACGCGAATAGAGATAGCGAGACAATCGTTTGTCAAAATGAAAAAGTTCCTATGCAGCCGGGACATAAATATAAACTTAAGAACGAGAATGTTAAGGTGCTATGTTTTCTCCGTTCTGCTGTACGGCATGGAAGCCTGGACACTAAAAAAGATAAACATCAAAAACATTGAGGCATTCGAGATGTGGTGTTACAGGAGAATGTGGAAAATACCATGGACAGAAAGAGTAACAAATCAAGATGTTCTGCTGAAGATGGGGAAGGAATGCGAAGTCATAAAAACCATACAAACGAAAAAACTGAAATATCTGGGCCAAATAATGAGAGGATAAAAGTACTCTCTGCTTAGACTCATAATCCAAGGAAAAATCTCGGGAAAGAAAAATGTGGGACGTAGGAGGATTTCCTGGTTGCGATATTTAAGGGAGTGGTATGGATGCAGTTCAATACAGTTGTTCAGAGCTGCAGCCAACAAAGTAAAGATTGCTGTGATGGTAGCCAACCTCCGATAGGAGACGGTACTGCAAGAAGAAGAAGAATGGTATGCAACCAGTTATGCATACAATAATATGTAGAGGTAGATATTTATTTTATTCTTGATGTTTTTCCAGTAAATAACAATAAATGTTGCTCAATTTATATATGCCAGACTTTTTATTTATGCAAGATGTACTAGATTTTATGAAACACATTTCCAAGAAAAGATGTTTTGCATGGTTTTTTTCTTTTGCCAAAATACAGGAATCTTCGAAATTGAACTCATGTTTCAGAGTTATTGCATGTTCTGTGAGTACACATGCATTTATTTTATTGGTTTTTATGTCACTACAATGTGAGATCACCCTACTGTGGAAACTACGAGATGATTCTCCAATGTTTACGTTGTTATAATTGGCACACGGTATAGAATAAACAACATTCGATGACTCCTGTATTGTGAAAGGATCTTTTGTCTTTGTGTATAACTTCGATACCGTTTTCACATTTTTAGTTGTACTTTTTAATCCTAAAAGGTTGTAGGCTCCCAAAAAGGGAATTATTAAATCCTTATATGATAGAGTCATAGTTACTTGTTCTAACGAAAATTCGTTCTTGGAAGAAAAACATTTGTTAACATCTGTTTTATTAAAAAATGATTATCCTTTATCGTTTATAAATAAGGAATTTTCAACAATCGACTGAATAAAACAGAAGAACTTATAACGAGATCCTACATCATAAAGAAGGAATAATACGAGGAAAATAACAATACCATACATAAAAGGATTATTAGAAAAACTTAAAAGGATAGGAAATAAATTCAACATTTCAACAACATTCAAAACAACAAACACAATGAGATCTATTTTGTCTTAAACCAAACCTAACAATGAACAAGAAAGGACAATGAATTGCATTTATAAAATACCTAGTGAATGCGATCAGTTTTATTTAGGTAAAACATCAAGGCCATTCAAAGTTAGAATAAGTGAACATCAATCTTATATTAAAAATAGAGAATTTGATGGATCTCAAATATTTAAACAAGCATGGGATAATGAACATAGAGTTTAATGGAATGATTCGAATATAGTCCTAAAAAAAACGGATGGTAAAAAGAGAAAAATCAAAGAAGCGGCTCTAATTATGCTAAATGAGACCAATTGTGTTGCAAATTCCTGGGCAGAATGTAGTAGGATCTGGTTACCCATATTAAAAGAAGAAGTTATTAAAAGAAAAATACCAGTATTAGTAAGTCGGTAACATGTAGAGGATACGTCATTTATATTTTTTAAATAACAAACATATAAAATCAGAATTTAGTATTTATTGAAAGTAAGCTAAATGCACGACCAAATACTGACCATGTCGGAATAGTACTATGGGGTTTTTTCCTGTTTTTGCTATCATATTTTACTATGGAATCACTAACAAGAGATTTTTACTGTCATCATGGCATGTGTTTGTCTTTTTGAAGACGAATTACATGCTATGATTTTTTTTGGCGGATATTCAAGTTAAAGTTAATTTCATGTAATCGAATGAACTATCTTACAAGAAAGGTCGTCCAAGGAACGCAACTCAACAATATTGGCATTTTAATGTAGTCTACTTTAAAATGTATAATGTATGTCTAAATTGTCAATATAAATAAGTCAGATAAATTTAAATTATTAGAAGAATTTTTCACCAAGTATCAAAAAAACAAAATTTGTTTAATTTACTAATGTTTGTATTTTGAGAACGATTTCCGAAGTGGAAATTAAAACGTCAATAAACGTAATTTAACCTTTAATTGTGGCTTATTCCCATTTAAATAGTAGTAATATATATATATATATATATATATATATATATATATATATATATATATATATAATATATATATATATATATATATATATATATAATATATATATATATATATATATATATATATATATATAATATATATATATAATATATATATATATATATATATATATTATATATATATATATATATATATATATATATATATATATATTATATATTATATTATATATATACTATATAGTATATATATATATATATATATATATATATATATATATAGTAGTGAACTAGAAGTGACTAGTGAGTGTGTCTGGGGGCTCGGGAGACTGAGACCTCGGAAGCCCTGAAGAAGACATCAGAGAGGATGTCGAAAGCTCGGCAAAATGGATATCGACGCGGTTCAACCCGGAAGACTGGTGAGTTTAATATTAATTTTTATAATAATATTAATCTTAGCTCTAAGTTTAAATATATATATATATATATATATAATATAAATAAATATATAATATATGAGTGTAATATCATACCCTTATTCATGTGAAGAGATAGCAGTTTGAATTCGTCTAAAAAGAGTTTATTATCGTTAAAATTCTACAATATAAATTATTAACAATAATAACATAACTAACATAACCTAACAAATATACAAACCTAAAAAGAGAATCAAGAGCAATGCTATTTCTTACGCCATTAAGTAATTTGACAATTGTACCATACAATTTACAATATGTCAATGTCAATAAAACTTAAACAGTCATACAACCTAAAACTTTAAATAACTAAAAATAACTAAACCCTGCTGTTTCACTTAAAATAAACATAGGTTTATTTTTACATATTATATATATGTATTACATATATATATATATATATATATATATATATATATATATATACATATTATATATATATATATATATATATATATATATATATATATATATATATATATATATATATATATATATATATATACGTTTTGTAGTCTTAAATAAAATGTTTAAACAAAAATTAAGGGTTAAATCAGACCAATAACAGAAAGTACCAGAACAATAACCAGAAGTAAAATTTTAAATAGGCGCAAAACCAAGAAATTCGTTTTAAATGACCCACTGAAACGTGATACAAGACTTAACTCTTAGCCTTATTATTTGTTATATCGCTCAAATAGTCTTGATGTATTTCTTATTAACTTATGTAAAAGTGGTTTCAAATAAATTATCTGAATATTATAATTTTGAAAAATCTAGTAAAAATGGACACATTAAATCATTGTATCTCAAAAACAATTAATTTTTGAGTCTTCGGGCAAAAAAAAACTTTTGATCGGCATGACCAAAGCTACCTTTCCGAAAAGTTTCAGTCAATTTAACTAAAATCAATTTTACATAAAAAAGTGTGGGTGTCCTTTGTGAGCTATGAATTGGCTAGGGAAATTATATTTGAAGAAGTTGGTTAAACTTGTTTTATATGTAATAGTTTTTATGATCCAAGGAAAAGGACAATAATTATAATTGCTAAAATGAACTGATGGAAGGGTTTTTCAGAAATAAGATATTTTTTGAGTGAAGAAGGGAGATAAATCAATCTTTAAAGCGAAGCTTCATACTGGCGATGTATTTTACTTTTTTCTATAGATTAAATAGCTGAGGCAGACGTCACGAAATCAGCGCTACAAGATGGCGTCGCCACGAGAAGCGTGAAGGAATAGCGGGTCTTTACATCGATTCACTATTATTGATAAATTCGTTTTAAGTCAATATATATTTACTTTAGCAGGTCTAAATTATAAAAAAATAACTAACACAATATAGAGATTCAATGAAAATTAAACAATTAAAAGTATATCTGTCAATAAAAGATAGTAGAACATGTCCTTGGTCAAATGAATGTCAAAGTCAGAATACATATTATGGTTAGAACTCTTTCAACAATAATATTAATTAATATTAAAGTATTTTTCACAGTTTCATTTAGTAAAACTGGTTAAAAACTAAGTAGGGTGTGAACTTTGGCAGTAAAAGGGTAGTAAACTTATTGGAGAAAATCTTTATAGTGCTACCTTCAAGTCAACCGAGTTAACATTACGTGAGTACCAAAAATCACTTCATAGTATTTATATTAATATTAATATAACCTATAACGTTCCGAAGAAATAGAAACAAATCCCTGTTTTGGGTCAAAATCCACACCGGTTTTCGAACCGGTGATAGGGCAGGACTTATAATTAATCAACCATGACTTCGAATAAAACTATGAATACTACTCACACTTCATCTCACATCTCATATTCCAGTGTTGTCAACACATTTAAAGATCCAACAAAACAACAAGCTATAATACTTTCCAGTATTGAAGGAACTAAAGTTCATGACTATATCATCGCCGTTGGTTCACTAGGTGGTCCACGTAACGTATCCTTCGCTTCCAGAATTGCCAACAATAGAATGTCTATATCTATCATCTAAAACTGCAGTCGATCCACTACTACATTCCCACAAATATAATAATATAAAAAAAACTCAAGTAGAAATAAAAAGACTTATCTCTCCAGCTCAAAGACTAGTCATATCAAATGCTTGTCCTACTGTTCCAAACTCGTTAATTAAACAAGAACTACATCAGATGGGTATAAACTCCGTCTTAAAAATGACTTTTCTAAGAGTAGGTATGCCTGAAAGCGAATACAATCATGTCTTGAGTTTTAGAAGGCAAATATTTATTACACCTTTAGACAATATATCTATTTCTGATTCTTTTATTATCTCTTATGATAATACCAATTATCGTTTATACCTTTCTATAGAAGGATTTAACTGTACAAAATGCAAGACTAATGGTCATCAGGAAGCTGAATGCTCTAACCAAGCAAACCCCACTACTTCTAATGTACACTCAGAAACTTCTCAAAACATATTACCTACAGTAAATACATCTAATAACCAAACAGAACTACAAAGTTCTGACAAAGCTAATTCATCTACTGCTAGTGCACACCCAGAAACTTTTCAAAACACATTAATTACAATAAAATCCTCTAATAACCAAACAGAACAAATTATGGAAACTGACAGGATCCATAAGTAATAGAAGTGAAACGTCTTCCTTAAAAACTCCAACATCATCAACCTCAAACGACATTAGAAATCCTACTCCAGTAGAAATAACACAAAATCCAATTAATACAAACGTCCCTAATGAACTAAAAAGTTCATCTCATCTTCTCCAGACACTAACGAAAATACCCCACAGACCGATTCACAGATATTTACTTCTCCTGTAGTAAGCAAACAAAAAAAAAGTCAAAAAAGTCAACCAGAAATTCCCGCGAAGAACTTTTACTTTCACTAGAGTCAATTAAAGACAAAATAGAAAATAGATCATCACCGTTTATCCTAAATTATAATGAAATATGTGACTTTCTAGAAAATACAATATATGCCAAACACCCTGAAATAATTTCAAAAGATTACTCGAATGAAACTACCGAGCTAATTGGGATCCTTAATTTTGTTCACGCTTATACCCACAATTCAAAATTAAAAAATAATATAACTAGATTAAAAAAGAAACTAGTCCAATAATATCTCTTCCACAGAAGAAACAGATGAACAATTATCTCAGGCAGAATTTTAACATGTCCAAATCCTTTATTTTACAGTGGAATCTTAATGGGTTTCATACCCATTTGGAACAGTTAAAACTATTAATAAATGAATTGTGCCCAAAGATCTTATGTGTTCAAGAAACTCATTTTAAACAAGTTAATATAATTCTTCGAAATTATCAATGTTTTCCAAAAAACAGAGTAGCACAACAGGCCAGTGGCGGAGTAGCTATCTTCATGCTCTAACCCACTGACTGTGAAACACATCCTGCTTGATTGTCCTCAATTCAAGGAAAAAACAAGATCACACGGATTCACAGATGATGCTCTCAAGACAGTTCTCACCAAAAAAATTTCGACAGTGTTAAGCTATTTAAAAGACATCAAGTTATTCAATTTTGTTTAATGTAATATTTCATGTATTTGTTATATCCACTAATAACCCTGCGCGGTTGATGTGGAAAAAAAAAAGATAGTAGAACAAACAGAAAAATACAAAATCGATACTAAAAAACGATTCGTAACGACTGTCGAAATTTAAAATTATTCATAAATGTCAAAAGTTATAAATGTCATCCCATCCAAGTATATCCAACAGTATAAAATAGTTTGTTTAATTACGCCCAATATCATAATAAATTTAAAGTAAACATTAAATAAATTAGAACCCCACTTTAATTGTAACTCTTTTCAAGAAAACTTAATTAATGATAGATTATTATTTTGCTATAAGAGTATTTTGTTTAGCAAATTTAAAAATAATATTGATTCATAAAGTATTTTGGATCTATAAAAATTAAATTATAAATTACCAATATTCTGTTATTTAATGTAGAGGAATTTTGCCTGTAAATTTATTTAATGACGTTATTGTCGAATTCCATTCCCAAAAATGACATTTATCCATTACAATATTAAGCAGAAATAATCATCGCTTGAGTTTATTAAATAGTGTTTTAAAAAGTGCATAAAATGAATTTTTATCGATTTTAATTAAATTCCATCAAATAAAAATAAACTATTGGGTATTGTGACCAAAACTGTTTTGTGTTTCCAGAAATATACAACTTAAAAGAAATAATTTGATTTGCGATTTTGAGTCAAAGATTTAAAAGTTCAGTTTATCACAACTAACAAACTTTTCTACATGCTTCTAAAAATCCCGCAGACAAGGCCCATACTTCATTCCTGCATTACAAAAATTAAATTTCATCGAGAAACACGAAATATGCTAGTGTACTTTCCGCAAGACAAATATATCGCCTTAATTTCCAATATTTCAAAAGTGCCTTGCTACGACTCGCTCCGCTAGTTCTTCCCTCTGGCAATTCCACTTTTCCTATGGAGCAGATAAGCAGCACAAAAATAAATATAAATACGCTCAGATGCCGCTTTTTCGTTAGTTTTTTTTATGCGGCGAAATATGGACTCGAACATATTAGAAAAGAAAAAATATTTGGGACTTTTATGGATTTGAAACTAACCAAGATTTATAGTTTTAATTTGTAAACCCTACATTACGCTTAGTATTTTTTAATCTCGACTAGAAATTTTTCTTTTTCTGTTCTTATTTATTTATCGATATGATTATCATTTCAGTATAGTTCATCCCTCTGGCTTTACC
This sequence comes from Diabrotica undecimpunctata, assembly GCF_040954645.1. Classification (NCBI taxonomy): domain Eukaryota; kingdom Metazoa; phylum Arthropoda; class Insecta; order Coleoptera; family Chrysomelidae; genus Diabrotica; species Diabrotica undecimpunctata. The sequence goes on along the minus strand of NC_092809.1, from coordinate 64,321,796 downwards.
TGCTTTTATAATTTAATTTATCTAACAATTTCTTGGTCATCCTCTTTTGTTTCTTATTTCTTTTATTTTTTAATATTCTCTTTGGACATCTTTCGTCTCCCATCCTCTGTACATGCCCAAACTATTCAAATTGTATCTAGTTATTTTACTTATTATGGATTTTTGCTCTAGTGGTTTACTTTTAAATATTTTTTTGTATTGAGAGTTATATTTTCCTCAATACTATTATTTTAGTAGTATTTATTTTATTTACAGGCAGTTTTCGCTTACATGTGTCACTGTTAGTATGTTATCCGTATTATATACTTTATTTTAATTCTTTGCAAATGGCAGCTCATTACAAATGCAAATCTTCACTAATCTGCAAACAACAGGTAAAGTTGTCAAACTAAAGCATGTCAAAATTATATCCTTTCCTGTTGAAATGTAGTTTTAGATATTATTAGAGACCTGTTCATCTAGAAATAACAATACAAAACTATGGATAATATACCTAACAGGTATGAAAATCATGAATCAGTATTGAAGAATCAAAAAGGGATACATTAAAATGTTAAATAAAATTAATGTAAACAGATACATCGTATTATCTAACTTACTAATTTACTCATTAATTATGGACTTCCATCTCTCCTTCTTCTTGTGTGTCAGATTCGTTATCCGGCAAGATTGGAATAATTGTAAATCTTCAAAGTTCCTAACTTTTATTATCAACAGTCCACAATCTTTCTTTCTCTTTTATTACATGCTTTACGGCATTTGTCCAGTTATCTTGTGTGTAACATGTGTGCATATCACCGGTTTCATACAAAGAAGTTGATGGTTTTTTGTTCACTTCTTCAATATATTCTGCACCTGAGAACAAACGCCTGTTAACCCTACAGCGGTGACGTAAGAAATTTACACATTACTGGTGACCTCGGTTTGTTAGACCAATAGAGACATATCGCTTTATACCTATATTCCTATAAACACACATTTTTCCAGTAATTATACTTAATAAAGGGCTTATATGTAATAGTTTACAATAATGTTTAATCAAAAAAGTAATAGAACAAGTAATTAATTAATAGTTACTAAAAATAAAGCATACATTTTTTACGCAAATACAAAAATTAATGAATTAAAATTACAAAAGTGCTAGTTTAGTCTCCCCTTAAGCACCGAATACAAACAGAGGTAACATTTTAGAGGCTTAGGAATTTACTACAAATTTTGTAACTTTATTTTGATTGGAGGTACAAATTTGGAAAGCCCAACTTGTGGCAACTTCTGATGTCTCTGATGAGTTTTTGTGGATAGCTTCCATATCTGTTGTATTTGTCATATTTCTCGGATAGGACGTGGTATGTGATTATCTGCTTGTTTTCTTATCGCATGTATTTTTTACGCGACATCTGGATAGTTCTGTCAAAAAACTTCGTCTGCGATATGCTCTATCTTTTTTTTATTACATTTGTAAATTAGAAATTTCTGTCACATTGAGTAGGGCATAGAAGACCACCATCGGTTATCTTCTAATATTGCGAGCTACATTGTATTTTGATGTTTACTGATCAACCGAGGTCAACTCCTATTTTCGTTTTGTTAAAGTCAAAAATCATTATAGGTTCTGTGTAGTTCCATTGATCTGATCATCGTCATGCATGTAAGATACCAGAAGAATGTTTTTCTTTAGTTTTGGAATGTATGATGGACTTGGTCTATCTTGATCTTCAGTAAACTGGGTAGGAAGCTGTTTCTTATTTTTTCGTATTGTACTTATGAATTTTAATTTATGCTCATCGAGTAGTCTTTCACATAGTTCAATACTGGTGAACCAGTTATTAGTGTTTATATTTCGATTAGATCTACTAACTGGCTAAACAGTCAACTAACCACATCAATCACGGAGTTACTAGGTTAAGATGGAGAACCATTTGGTTGTTTACCAATATATACCTGCATATTAGTGCTACAAAACATTTTAGCCTCTGCTAAGGAGAATGTCCTAATCCCGTACTTAGCAGGCTTGGAGGGTATATACTATCGAAATGGACAGTTTACAGGAAATGCTACTTGCTACATCTCATCTACGATCATGTATGGATTGAAATTTTTGATGCAGTTTTCATTCACTTGGCAAAACATATCTCCAATTAGAGTTAGTTTATCTACATCGTTTATTATTTCTCGTGTATCACAGTCATCGCAGTAGAAAAAGGTAATGTTTTTGTGACAAGGTCAAACGAAACAACTCATCGGTAGTACCAAAAAAGTTATCACAATTCAATCAGTTAATTTCTTTTAACTCCTGCTAAGTACTATAAACCAACCAATGCTTCCACTTCTAAGACAACAGTAGGCGTCGTATAAGTTTCGCTGGCATATTGTCCTTAAACAAATTTTTCAATCTAATAATTGTTATGGGTAACAATGGTATTGATAATAGAGTCGTCAAAAAACTTATTTCAGATTTCTACAGGGTTGGTCAAATTGCAGGTAACCCGTTTTGGTCCCGGTAATTGTGTAACAATGTTTTTTAATCTTGTCCCATAGCTTTGTAAATTCATTGATGGACAGCGTTTCTTCCATGACTTAACTTTATCTTTATCACTATAATATGGACTGTCAATATTTTTCTTTGATTTAGTGGAAGTTATCTTTTTAACGTTTTTGATTTCTCCACAATGTGTTGTCTCTCAGATATTATCCTTGTCAATTTCTGGAACATTTTCGTCAAACTCTTGCTCGCTTTTCGAGTCCTCGTGTCTTTCATCTAAAGAGTCTTCCTTAATTTCATCACCGTTTTCATTATATTTCAAGTCAAGTGCATCATCTGACAAAGCTTCTTCCATGAGTTGTTGTAACCAGGCTTGGTTCTTTCGTAACTCATTTTTCTATAATAGAAATGATTCTTGTAGGAATTTTTCTTACGATAATATACATCAAATAATAAAGTTGCAAAAATGTTATTTCTATAGGTGTGCTGAAAATATTATTTACCTAACTTGTTAAGAAATTAAACATAAAAGTATTTGAAGTATAAAATACTGTCAATACTGTCATAAAGCTAATGATATTATGTTTGAATAGAAATTATATATTAGTCATAAACACTACATCAATAACTAGCTAACTAACCTTAAATCCGTTGATAGCAATTGGAACTGTTTGACATTTTACATAGACTCTCACATAAGCGTAGAGAGCACGTTGATTTTGCCTTAGCCACAGCCTGACCTCTTCGCTATAGTAGGTTTTAAAATGACTCTTGAACGTTCTATCCAAAGGCTGCAATTTGTGTAAACAATGGGGAGCAATGCACTAGGGTAACATGGTTTACTCTAGCTAGATCAATGATGGCAATGTTCTGTGTATGGTTAAAGTACCAATCCAAAATGAGTAATGCTGACTTTTCCTCTGTAGAACGATACTAGTCTATGAAATGTTAAATCCATTGGGTGACATGATTGAATTGTTTGCAACCAGAAGGATGAACCGCAAATATCGTCTCCGGCGAATATTGAGAATTATTGCTAACTCATATTTTTGCGCGAAAAAATTACTACAGAAGGTAAAAATGAAACCAGCAGCGTTTATATCGAAGAAAATAGTTACAAGAGCTCCTCCTAAAATCAAAGTACCTATTTGTTTTTTACTTTTATGTCGATTTCTTTCGCAACTTTGTATTATATAACAGTGATTACGCTTTCGTTCACATTATAAATTTTGACTTTAGTAATCTTCTCTTTACCTTAAACATCCTCTAAATGGTTGTTGAATTTCTCTGCAGTTTCTTTGCTGGAACCAAATGCCTTGATGTCAGATGTACCAGACGGTTTCCTTTCTGACAATCCAGTTTAATGATGTTTTAAAAAAGGTCAAACCCACTTTCTTCCTGCTATGACATTTTATAATTGATTTTCAATGCCGTTATTTTCTGCCAACTGAAGAGATAATTTTCCTCAGGTCACTATAAGTAGGCCCAAAAACGAAGCCTCCATAGCAAGACAATAATTGACAAGTTCATTATCAAGGCTTAAAACTATACGTCTGCCCCTTTTAACATTCTATTGGATAATCTCATTACCGTAGCTCTCGGTACAATATACTGTTTACTTGCTTTAACCCATTTTTTTACTTCGAAGAGCATCTACAGCTTCTTTATTTTTGATGAACTCCACCCTTTCTGCTTTGGCTTTGGCATAGGTATTCTGAAACAGAAAACCAAACGAATCGTTACATGCGATGGAAACTGTCATTTTTACATTAAAAATGTGGGGTCCGATTTAGGTACAAGCATGGGTTCCCATTTGAGCAATTATACTCAAGATTATATCAGATTTATAATTAAAATATCTTTTTTGATAAACGTCAAAATAAAATAAATTGGATATTAATATAATCATCAACCTGAAGCTATTTTCTTGTGACATTTTAAATTAGATACTATTTTATTGGGAATAAGCCACAATTGAAGGTTAAAATAATTTTTTTGGTGTTTCAATTTCCACTTTGGAAATCGTTCTCAAAATACGTATTTTGAGAACGATTTCCGAAGTGGAAATTGAAACGTTAATAAACTTATTTTAACCTTCAATTGTGACTTATTCCCAATAAAATTGTATCTGATCATCAATCCTCATTAAAGAATAAATATAGAGAGATCACTTACTTTCCAGTATCCTGTCAGTAACAATCAAAAATTAGGTCGGTGTTAATTATTTGATGACGCTTAAAAGGTTTTTTGTCATCTTATTGTAAGACAGTTTAACCAAGTGACGCAGGCGCAAGAGCGGTACTTTATAATTAAATTGATTTAAAAATGTTCAGCTAAACAAAGTGTCTTAGCTGTGAAACTAAAGCTCCTATTTTTCTGATGTTAGTAGTAATCTAATTCCAAATAATTGAAAAAATTTAATCGAAAATAAATAAACTGCAAACTGGGACCGATTTATATTGCTATACTTATAATATAAATATTTATGTTAGAAAAGAAACATGAAATCTTTAGAGAACCTTAGGCGACGGAGTTGTAAAAAAACTGAACCAGACTATCAGAAATCCGAATGTTTTTATCTGTTTAGACAGAATGTTTAGACAGATTTTTCACAACCATAAATTTTCTGAATAAAATTAACGTCTTTGACGAAGGGCTAACGGCAATTTCTAAATTTTCGATAAAATAATTAAGGCTGGTTCTGGTTAAAATAAGTAAAGTTGTTTAAAAAGTAGAAATACAGGGTGAGCAGTCACAAGCATTTAAAACGTATGTCAAACTGCGGCAGGAAAATCCGCTGGCGTACTGTTGGTACAGTATAAATTCCGATGCACGTAATCCGCGTCATAGTAAGTGGCGTCACATGATACCAATAGACAATATTTAAGTATTAGGTCTGTTCCCTTAGAATCTTTAACCCAAGTACATCAGAATTACAGCCACTAGACATATTTTATTATATTATATGCGTAGAAAAAATACTTGAAATTTTATATTAAAGTAAATTCAAAGAAATACATTATAACTTGTTTCAATGAATTAGTACAAGTGGATTATAAAGCGTTTTTTGAGGCATACTTAAAATCACGCTTTAACTACGATCGAACCAAGGTAACATTTTGGAATAAATTGGTAAAACTTATATGGTAATTGGTAAAACATGAAAATCTAGTTGTAACAAAACATTTCAAAGTAAATAAGTAATGAAAAATAACTTATTAATATAAGATTATTAGTAATTGTTTTATTTGTTTACATTTTAATATTAATTTGTTTTTTGTACAATCGACTTCTGCAGTAATTATGTGATATATATTTAATTTAAAAGAATTCATTAATTTTTTGTGATTTGGCAACAATGTCAACTTAGAACTATGACGTAGATAATGATGTGCATTGGGATTTATACTGTGCCAACTGTAGGGGAAAGGGGGGGAATAGTGGCCTCCTAAGCATTTTGGTTTATTTATACTGCTACATACCTTTAAAAATTATACTGTTAACGTAAATAAAACTTCAAACCTTAGTACTTCTAAACTACTACTAACACGGTTTTTCAAACTTGTGCTGGTGGCCATATTTACTCGCTGCCGAGGGGTAAAAGTGGCCACTGCCACTATTACCCTCATTTAAAAAATATTTAAATGCAGAAATCACAACTGTAAATTTTGCCTTCGAAACTGGTACAGTCTTTGTGTGCCCATTGGCCGCAAATGCTGCAGTGGATCCAGAGTTCTCTGTTTTTACCGAATTCTCCACAAATTGTGCAAATATCTTCGTTAACGTTCCTATCACGGTCATCGTCATCATCCTCATCTTCAGATGATATATCTTATGTGATCTTTTGTGTTCTTATACAATTTCGTTTTATAACTATTCGCCTAAGACTGGACTTTTCGATGCCTATTTTTTGTTTGGTTCCTTTGCTGGCTTTATTTCTCATTTGCTCTTTCTTCTTCCGCTGTTTTTCTTGTAGAAGTAACTTCATTGGTGTTGATGTCATTATTTCGGAATGTTGCTTGCTGTTGCTTTTGGGGTTGGATCTTTTATTTCCAACTGAGTCATCTTTTGAGCATCTTGGTAGTGAAATTATGCCAACAAAAGATACTTCAAACTTTTTGTTATGTGTCGAACTTTCTTTATTCCCCTTAACTTCCTTATTATTCTTCTCCTTATCTAATCCACTTTTTTTCTCTTGGTTTAGTGTCTTTTAATTTTTTTCTTGTATGAATGATTTATCTGGAGCAAAGTCTTCGTCCGTAAAATTTTCAGGATTATATGGAAATATTCCTATAATTTCAAAACTTTAATGGCTTGGACTGGTGTGGCTCAGCGACCGTATGAATTTTTAAATATTTCAGCTATTTCAAATGTCGTGAGGATGACGTCGAAGATAATTGCTACATTCAATGTTATAAACTGATTTTAACGATGAGTAAAAAGCTACATCCAGCGGTTGGAGTCGATGCGATGTGTGCGGGGGTATGGTTAACATAATAATTCCTCGTTCTTTACAAAAATTATATGTCTCTTATGTACAGTGGCTACTGTGATTTTCAGTGGCTTCTTCTTCTTCTTCAAGTGCCCTGTCCGTTGCGAACGTTGGCTATTAACATGGCAATTCTGATCTTATTTGCGGCGCTTCTGAATAGTTCGACCGATGTGAGCCCGAACCACTTCCTCAGATTTTGGAGCCACGAGTGTCTTCTCCTGCCTGGCCCTCGCTTACTGTCTATTTTTCCCTGGACCAGGAGTGGCTACTGTGATAAATATTTGCTTATTTATCCACCCAATATCCGAGCAGCAGTAGACTGCACCAGGTGGCACATTTTTCTTTACCTCTGGTTTCATCCTTTTGCGTTCATAAATAAACAAAGGTGGAATATATGTTCCTAAGGCACTTATTCGGCACCTAATGTTTGTTGTTTGATCTCTTTCTGCGCTTGTAATAAAGCCAGCAAGTATTTTTCCGGGGTTTTGGACGGTTGTTATGCCTGTCTCGTCTGCATTATATATTTTGGATGCCAAAAATTTATATTTATCCAATATGGATTTTAAATTAGGGAAAAATAGGTTTACTTCAGTTTTGTTAAAAGCAGATATGCGGTTAATACTATGTCTCTGGTTTTCTTAATCGAATAGTTGGATTTCTTTTAAGGGAGCCGTCAAGCTAGTCTCCTCCAGCAATTTCTTTTTCTTTGGAAAATGGATGATGTAAATTTTTTTCTCCAACGTATTTATAGGCACATTTTTTTATTTCTGTGGGAGTTATTCCATAAAAATGTTTTGATAATTTTATGATTTGCTTTGTCAAAACTTCTTCTTCTTCATTGGTAAATACAGAATTACGACCTAAAGAAGCAGCTGTTGTATCATTTCGCTTTAGTCGTAGTTGAATTGTAGATCAGGTAATCATTGATCAGTATCATTGTAAATTGCAACTTGAGCTTCTGGCATTATTTACTACATTTATTGCTGCACTAAGTTACTCAGCATTCCATCATGCTTTGTCACTTTTTCTCTTGTCAACTCGAGGCATCTGAAATATAAGAATTTTTAAAGAAATACTCTGTATTATATAAATACAATTTGGGGGTAATAGTGGCCAGCCAGCATTACCTCCAGGCGCGTGGCTATTATAACCCCAAAATACATATTTATACTGATCGACTCATAATCATTAATCACTTAAATTAGAGCAATAACTTTTTATCTAGTCTTAAACTACGTTAAAAATTTAACAAATGGATACCAATATTGCAGCTAAATAAACAATTACATACTTCTACATACCTTTAAAAATCTTGCACTAACACATCAACTCCAACAAAATATTACATATTCAAAAATTCCTTCTATGCCGGCAAAACATCGTCATTGTTTTAGGTACAGTTAGGTATTAAACGCGAAATAATATTAGGCCGTAAATGTAAATATTTCATGGCTACCATTACCCCAGCGGCCACCATTCCTTCCTTTCTCCTACCTTGTTTTGAACATAGTACTGGAAAAGGCGATTACAGACTCCAAAATAAACGAACGAACTAGCAACCTAATTGCTCGTATAACAGGAAAGCAAGACGAAATATACACCACTTTGGCAAATGCCTTAAAAACTATGGACCTACAAATAAATAAAGAAAAAACCAAAATGATAAAAAACCTATTTTTGTCTATGTAAACAAAAAAAAAAGTTGAAACTTAAGCCCCAACATAAAGATAAAGATAAAAATAAACAAAAACCCTTATACCGCCACTGCTGGCGATGGTTCGGAAGCATGGACCATCTTCAGAATAGATGAAAACCTCTTGCTTATGTTTGAACTGAATCCTGAGAGGCATATTCGGTGATATTCTGTGAAAATGGTTAGAATGCTCTACTATGTGGCTGTGGTATTAATGATAATGGTGGCGTATTTCTAATTTATTTAGTATTGAAGGTTTCTCAGGGAGTATGGCGGTAGCATTAAAAGTTGTGCCTTCTTTCTTCAATCCACCCCGCATTTTTGTTAATAGTAGATGGCGTTAGAAATGTTTTTTCCACAAAACTCATGAACTTATTATTAATTTATGATAAGTAGTAATATTATCTACGGAATAAATAAATAAATAAATAAGTAGACTATTTTCCATTTTATATAAATTCCATTAAATAACTAACAAACTGCTAATTTAGCATGCACGTACATTCTGAAATAAGGGTTTTTAAAAAAGTTTATTTATCACATCACTTATGTAACATCAAAAGTAAAACAGCGGAACATACATTTAAAATAGTTTTCCTACATTACAGTTCAAGACTAGGTGAGTGAATTTTCAGTATGAAATTCGGAAACATTCCACAGCGAGATTTATTTCAGTTTGATATGCCTCGCATAAGTTGCCTCACATAGTTTCTGTGTAGATAAGAACGCAAAAAGAAACGTGCCTCAACTGCAAATCTTTGAAATAAATGCAGTTTCAGATATTCGCTACCGTTGTTGGTCGTGGCGGTTTTGTGTACTCTATTTGTTATCTTAATTGATTTTCTTCAGCGAGCAAATATTGGTGTTTTCTGGTAAAATAGCAAAATATTGCTCCTCGCATTAAGCGTTTCAAATTCATAATTCCACGTTTATGTTACATTTCTACACTATTTCAAAAGCTTGACACACAATGTAAAGATGTAAAAAGATAAAATAGTTCGAAATAAATCGTTTATTACTGAAGTTATTGTACAGGGTGAGCTTAAGAAAATAAAAATACAGTAGTTAATTGCTTTAATAACTCTAGAATACGGGTCATTCGTAAATTTTACGACGCTCCGAAAACATTGGGATGATTCGCCTAATCTAGTTTATTTTAACAATTTACTCAATTCTAAGGTCATTTTTCGTCGCTTGGTTCGTAAATTTTACGAAAGTCTCGTGTTTACGGCATATGATCTAGTTCTTATTATTTGTATTTGTATGATTTTGAGTGTTCAGAGACAAAATTGCGCAGTCAGTCATAGACTTTATCACTCTAACTGATAGAGTAGCAATGTTGAAATTAAGAACTACCCATAGAAACGTAAATGTTATTCAGGTCTATGCTCCGACAAGTGACACATCAAAGGAAGAAATTGAAAACTTTTATAACAATATATGTAGATAAAATAAGATATGCGACTGACAAAAAAAGGCGGGATAATGATGATTATGGGTGACTTTAGAGCCAAAATTGGCCGTGATGCTAAAGGAGACAATATACGAGCTTACGGTCTCAGTACCAGAAACAATAGGGGAGATAGACTGGTACAATTCTGCGTAGAGAACAGCCTGTTAATTGCCAACGCCTTCTTCACACAACATCCTAAAATGCTATATACTTGGAACTAACCTCCAGACAGAAAAGATAAAATTGTTAGAAACTAAATTTTGCTGAACAACAACTTCAGGAAGTACATAAAATTTACAAAAAATCACAATCCAGCTATAATGGATTGTAGACTCAAAAGGTTTCTTAATGTTAAAAGAGAAAAAGGATAAGAAAAAAAAACATCTCACAACTAAAGAACCCTGAAAAGAAAAAGGAAATAAGTATCAAGGTTGGGAAAGAAATAAAAATGTAGAAAACTTGGTACATACAGACGTTGAAGTAACATGGACTGCTCTAAAAACTAAAATAATAAAGACACAAGAAGACGACATGGGGTTCACGAAAAACAACAGAAAACAAGAATGGATAACGCAGAAGATCATGGACCTCATAGATGTAAGACGAAAACATAAAACAAACCCAATAGAATACAAACAAGTAAATAAAATCATTAGAAAAAGGTGCAGAGAAGCTAAAAAAAACTGGATTTCAACCAAATGCCTAGAAATTAAACAGTTTCAGGAAAGATACGACACCTTTAATGTTCATATAAAAAATAAAAAATGACAGGTAGCCACAGAAACAGACAAAAAACAATATTAAGAAATAATAAAAACGAGATAATCATAGGTACACAAGAACAAGTGAGGAAAATAGTGAACATGAAAACATTTTTTACAAGATCAGACCTTAGTCTAGAGCAGCGGTTCTCAACCTTTTTTACTCAGCGACGCACTAATGTACTCCTTACAGATTCGCAACACCCTTACATGTACAAATTTTTGCTAGTGGTTGGTAAGTACAGATGAATATATTAAACATATTATTTTTTATTTCGTAAGAACAGAACAAGCAAAAAACAAAACAGAAAGAATACATAAAATTAGTGTGAAATTTGACCCTGATGACTTTTGCAAAGTATATCTATCCGAGGACGAATTGTAGACAAACACACTCTCATCTCGCTGTCCACATTAAGTAATCGAGACAGGTAGCTAGATTTTATATTTTTCATCGCAGAAAATGCAGATTCAAATAAGTACGGGGTCGAAAACGGCAGTAAAAGAGATACTGCTTTCTTTGCTAATTCTGGGTATTCATTCTTAACTGAAATCCATAAAACATCCGAAGCTACTTCTCTTAATTTTGATTTTAAAACTGTGTCAGAATATACTTCAATAATTTGTTCTTTTTCAGAGCAGGTTAATTCTGCCTTGCTTACGTTGTTCTCGTCAAATGCAATCAACCATTCACAGTTAGCACTCAAAACAGAGGGAAAATATTTAGTTATCCCTTCTTGCAACTTACATAACTGCTCTTTCATGCTCTCCTTTAGTAGTGTCTGTTCTTCAGATTTCAAATTAATTAAAGTTATAGAGGTTTTGGGAAAAGCAGTCAAATGGTTTTTTTCTATAGCCGAGTTCCAGAATGTACGTTTTTTGGAGAACGCACTTATTTTTTACTTGATGATATTATGGTTTCCTTTCTTCCTTGCATATGTGCATTCAATGAATTTAGCTTATTAAAAATGTCAGAAAGGTAAGCCAACTTAGCACACCAAAGAAGGTTTTTAAGATTTTTACAAAAACCACTTTGGCCATCTTCTGTTTTAAAAAATTCGAGTAGTTCGTTTTTAAGTTCTAAAACTCTGTTTAGTATTTTTCCTTTCGAAAGCCAAAGAATTTAACTATGAAATAACAAGACTTTATGATCTGCGCCCATGTCTTTACAAAGTTTCTCAAACACCCTTGATTTCACCGGACGAGTTTTGATATAGTTGATCATAGAAACAACAGTATGAATAACTTCACCCAGTTGGCTTCCATCCATAGTTTTTACTACCAGAGCTTCTTGATTTAAAAAGCAATGAGTAATTATAATTAACTGGTTTTTCTTTATTGCGAAACTTAAAAATCCTTTGACATTTCCCGCAATTGCAGCAGCACCATCTGTACATATCGCAATACAGTTCGTCCACTTAAGTCCGTAATCCTGAAAGAAGGTGTCAACAGTAGAAAATATATCAGCTCCAGTGGTTGTTGTTTCCAATTCACGACAGAATAGGAACTCTTCAATAATTTCTGGTCCGTACACAAATCTTACAAAAGATATCAATTGGGCCTTTCCCGAAATGCCCGTGCTTTCGTTCAGTTGTAAAGCAAATTGTGTATTTGCCAATACCTTCCTAACATTACTTTGAATATCGATTGACATATCTAATATACGTCGATGGTCTGTGTCATTTGATAAAGGTACCTTTAATATTTGTTCAACAGCTTCCAGGCCTAACATTGTAGCAACTAATTCTTAACATGCCGGTAAAATAAGCTCTTCACCAATAGTATGGGCTTTCTGTTTTTTAGCAATCAATTCAGAAACTTTATATGATGCTAAAAGTGCCTTATTTGGGAGTTTTATTCGTTTTTCCATTATAACTGAGGATGATTGAATGGAACAACGTAGACGTTGAAAATACTCAGGCGGTTTTTGGGAAACGCTTTGATGATTTTGTTCCAAATGTCTTTTCATCTTGTTGGGAACCATAATACTTATATAAATTATAGTATTGCCTCTAAATACCCAACTATTAATGGGAAGATTTTTATGTTTCCTGAAAAATTTATATATTGTAACATGCATTGTTTTCGAAATGACCGATTCAATTGTAATTCACGTAATAACATTAGATTATTACACTAAATTTACTTTAGCTTTAAAAACTGTAAAAAGGGTTGTTGCCGCCAAGCGCATGAAAAACCATAAAATATTCTATAATCATCAAATCACTACCACTACGTTGCACGAATTGATTTTCACTATGACCTGTGCCTGTGATGCCTGTGACGGATACTCTCTACTGGGACTAAGAACTGAAAGCATAATGCAAAGCAAAAACTGGCGTACGTCACGTATTGCTCCGTCTTAAAGATAAGAAACAAGATCTCTCGCTTTGCGGAACTATTCATAACGCAAGTTATGTCGGTTAAATTTTAACAGAGAGGAAACAATTATTGATTGGCACTTTATTGATTGGTATAATGTGGTATATACCTAATAGTTAAAAAAAATGGTTGAATGCATGATTGGTATATTATAACAAGTAAAAAAATATAAATAAACATATCGTATTCTCGCGACACACCTGATAGGTTCTTCCAGCACACCAGTATGTCGCGACACGGTGGTTGAGAACCGCTGGTCTAGGGCTCAGAATTCGAATGATCACATGTTACGTTTTCTCTGTTTTGTTGTATGGCTCTGAAAGTTGGACAATGGATTCTGAAGCAGAAAAAAGAATAGATGCCTTTGAAATGTATATATACAGACGGATGCTGAGAATTTCATGAATACAAAAAGTTACTAAGGGTAAGGTACTTAGACGCATAAATAAACAAAAAGAATTACTAAGAATAATCAAAGAGAGAAAAATACAATACTTGGGTCATGCGTTGAGATGTGAAAGATATGGAGTACTCCAAATCATATTGGAAGGTAAAGTACAAGGCAAAAGATCAGTTGGAAGACGCCAGAACTCGTGCCTGAAAGACCTGAGGAGATGGTTTGACCGCTTATCCACAGAAATCTTTCGTGCAGTAGTTTCAAAAGCTACAATTGCCATTTGGATCACCAACCTTCGAAAGGAGACGGCGCAATAAGAAGAAGAAGAAGTAACACAAATTAAGGTAAATTGTTTTTCATTCTCATTACATTATATACTATAATATATTAATATTTTCTTATTAGGATGTCAAATTTAAAATTTTTGTCTGCAACACAACTGGAGGTTATCCAGATTTTATTTAAATTTGGTTTCACATTGCGCCCATAACAATTCGGACTTCACGAATGGCGAATCCAATCTGCAAAATATCATATTAAACATACAGGGTGAGTCCAAATAGTAGTAGTGGCTGTTTATTAAAAAGAGATTGTCAACATTTAGTTTTTTCTTGCTTATTTTTTCTTTTTCTCTTTTTTATTTTACACATACTGATGGAACTTTATCTAATCTCCACCAATTGTTGGGGGAAAGCTTGTTAAATTCCTTTCCCCAGCGTGTACAGTACCAAATATTTTAGGACCATGGACTGTTAAAGAGTTTCCTTCGATATATGTAAGCAGACTTCACGGCGATGATTCCTTATGTGTTTGGTTTGATAGGGTTGTACTAAGAGAAAAATAAAGCGTAATTATTCGATACTACACATTTAATAACTAGAGAATATTTACAAAAGCAATATTACTAATTAAATAGTTTGCTTTCACACATTGTTTATTGTTATACCGGCGTGGGCGCGCGACTATGGAGAAAACTAATTTTTTTCTACATTTTGGAGGCGAAGAGATGGCTTAGGTACCGGCGAGTAACGCACATACAGCCGCACGTTCAGCTAGTCACTTGAGACACACAATCACATATGCATTTCTTTCTGCTTGAACCAAATCTTATCTAAAAGGGTCGACAAGCTGGCGTCGGTTTAACCCAAGGCCCAAGGTATTTATGACACAAATATTTTGAGGCAAGAAGTACAGTCCGTCACATAAGATTCCAGCCAATATTTGTGAAAACGAAAAATATATTAATTAATTAATTTTAATATAATTTGTTGTTTTTACAACACATACAAACTAATTTTAAAATATCTCATCAAATTTCATTTACTTAAAGGGAAACTGTTCTTGTCTGTCTTCCTCTGTAAGCGTTCTCACTCGTGTAATTCTTGCTTGCACCTTTTTTGCTAATATTTCTATACATACCTGGTTATACCATTTTTTGTTTTCTCCTGGTGTTTGCCTGCCTGTTTGTTTGGAGCTTCTTCTATTAATTTTTTGATCGTCCCTCTATCTTTTTTTCTGATATCTGATATATTCTCTTTTTTGTATATATACTTTTTTTCATTTTCATTATTAATTTCTCTTTATTTGTCTTTATAATATGTGCATTGCAAAATTTATTAACATTCCATTTTTCTATTGATTTTTCTATTTTATTTCTGTTTTGTCTTTCTATCTTATGGTGGTTGTGAGCATATAGTTATCTGAATCTGAGCACGCACTTCTAAATATTCTTAGACCCTTAATGATTGGTTTCTTCTGTTAATTAGAATGTGATTAATGTGACTGTACGTGATCTGATCTGGTGACCTTCACGTTACTTCATGTATCTTAGGGTGTTCAAATTTTGTTGATCTTATTATATTGTTGGTTCTTGTTGCTAAGTTACATACTCTTCAGCCATTTTCATTTATATTGTTCTGTACTCTGTACTTTCCTGAAATTTGTTGTAAAAATCGTCTTTCCAAACTGGGCATGGAAGACCTCCAGTACAATTATAATACCTTTGGGTATTTTTCCAATCTGTTCTACCTTATCATAAAAAGTTTCTTTTTCTTCTACCTTGCTTGTTTCTATAGGTGCCCATAGGTTTAAAACTGATATATTAAATGATTATTATTTATTCTTACACACGAAATTTAAAAATTACAAGCGAGATGCATGTCTCTCAGCAACGTGAAAGAGCCGTTATCACAAAAACAAATGAATCACTTATTTGAGAAACCCCATAGGTCACAAAACTAAAACTTTCGAAAAGCAAGAAAAAACTGTGTGAGGAAAACACAAAAATTTCTACATTTGCATTACAAATTCATTTATACACCGTGTCTTGACGTTTTCACTCCAATATTTTTTAAAAAAGATTGAAAATAAGCATTATTTAAGCTCAAAGTTAATTGACTTATGGGGTTTCTCAAATAAATTGTTCAGCATCACCTGGAATTAAAAACTTTTTAAGGAATAAATTTAAGGAATTTAAAATAAAACAAAATACACATAGTACTGTAATTTATAATAAAAAGTACAAAACATATTACAACTCAAAAAAAATAAAATTATGGATAATTATTTTCTTCAGGTATATTATTGGTCATTGTGGGCCAGTTGAACAATTCATTATACTAATCTTGGATATTTTCTACATCCGGTATATAACTTTTAAGTTTTTGTATATCAGAAATCTTCTTATAATTAATCGGATTTTTTTCACTGGGATATGCCAATGCATCATCGTCATCATATAACGGGGGTCCTACGGCGATTGTCGCTTCCCGCATTTCAGCCTCCATCTTTTCCTATCTCTCCAATTTCCCTCTTCTAAGCCTCTAGATTGCATTGTTTTTGTAATTTCTCTTCTCCAGGAATTTGGTGGTCTTCCCCTTTTCCTTCTTTCTGGCGGAACATACATTAAGGCTTTCCACTGTTGTTGTTGGTGACCATACCATTGTAATTGCCTTCCTTGTATTCTATCTGAAAGAGTATCTCTAATTCCTGTACGGTTTCGTATTTCCTCATTCCTGATTCTTTTCATTCTCGATACTCGACATGACCTTCTAAAATAATCCATTTCCACAACGTCTACTTTATCTCGTTCATTCTTTGTCATCGTCCAACATTCAGCACCATATGTGGTAATTGGTTCTACAATTGCTCTGTATACGCGAAGTTTGGTATGCATCTTTATTTTATTAGACCACAGTAATGAAATCAGTATTCGGATGTATTGTTTCCCTTGGGTTATTCGGTTTTGTACATCTATCTTAACTCTGCCATCTGCTGATATGATGCTTCCTAGATATTTATACTGGTTGCACCCTTTTAAAACTGCGTTTTCAAGCCTCAGATCTGTGGTATTTCCTCCAATTTTTAAATATTCTGTTTTGCTTATGTTTACAGTAAGCACCCAAAATATGCCAATGCTTCAGGCAATATTAGTTTATTTTTTTAATATTGTTAAGCCTGAAAGTGTGATTGGCTAATCCTTTAATAAAAGGGCGAAAAAGAGAAAATATGAAGATATTTCACTAACGTCATGTTCTATATAAAATACCTTATAAGTAATGAGCAAACTTTATTCGACTCCTTCATACCGTTACCCTCATTGTACAGGAAAAGCGTTGCTTTTCATGTTTTATTATTGTGAATACAAAAAACATTCACTGTTACCTGGCGAATATAGAAAACCTCTTGCATCGGAATTTGTGGCAGTTGAAGGTTCTGCATAAAATCTATAGAAATAAACCCGATTTCCTCGTTGGACTCGGGAATTACTTCAACAAATTTCATTTGAGATGAAAATTTTTTAGCTCGACGTAGATGAATCGTTTTCTCGGCGGCTGCAACTCTCTTTGCATTTTCGTTGAAATGCGTAGTATTTATTTTTGTTGCAAGCTCCTCACACACACAATGTGTCTACCGGAGGTCTTCCAAATGATAATTCAAAATCTTTTTTAAAAACATTTTTGTAGTATGAATACTTAACAATTCCAGAAATTTGTCCGTGAACGTTTTGTACATTATAGTGATATTTAGTAGGATATGATTTAATCTGTTCATGAATAACATCTGTAACAATACCAGAAATTGCATTGCCTAAGAGTACTTTTTCCACGTTTGTCGAATGGTGATTTTCCTACACTTAAAAGAAGTATAAGCCGCCTCACTTGGTCAATTGTTACTCTGTGAAGAAAACAGAAGGCTAATTTGCAAACGGTAATTTTTCTATTAGGGGTTGATATGGAGTGTATATAGCTACTACTTCTATTAGGTTTTGAAGACTCACCAAGTTCTTGTCTTCTGTGTCGTTGCTTAAGTTTAGTTGCGGAAATTAGAGTTTGTAAGTAACAGTCTTGCTCATTTCATAAAAGCACTTTAGCCTTTACCTAAAAATTAAGTACATATTAACAAATTTAGATTAAACAGTCAACAAAAAATTGTTCTTAAAAGATTGACTGCCAGGCGGTCGTATACGACCGACAGTTCAATAAGTTCTTCATGCCACGGCGGTCATATATGACCGATTTGATACGGTCTGTGATATAGTTCCTGTTTTGCCAGAAGTCGTGTAGAGAAGCGGAGTTATTGCAGTATTCGACCGCTGTGGCATACAGTCGTCGCATATTTATCATTTACAGCCCTTAAAAACGAAGGTACTTTCGAAAGATCGACATAGGAAAGTGGAGGGGATAACTGCTTCAACTCCGTTTTTTTTTTCGAGATCGGAACTTCAACTTGAAACAAGTAGAAAAAATTAACATTATCTCGACTTCCATTGTAGCTAGAAGCCTCTTTTTTTAATCTGAGGTACCTTGTCGAAATGTGAATAACTACATAGTTTTTACTGGCCGAGAAATATGGGAAACCTCGGAAAAGTTGAGTCCATTTGAAATTCACCGTAAAAACTTACTTTTTATTTAATTTGGCTGGAATAGTCTGTCGCAGTATTAATAATTATGACATAATTTTCAGTCACCCCCCCACCCGCCCCCACCCGGAAATCTCGGAAAATCCCGGAAAATCAACAAATATTTTTTTTTCATTTTATATTAATGATGTAATAATACTTCGGGTAATTTTTTACACATTATATTATTATGTTCCTTATATTAATTATAATTATTTACTACTTTGACGATCTATATTTTTATATATGTGTATAGTTATATGTACACTACGAGGACGGTAAACACATTTATTTATGTTTTCAAGGCGGGTACACATATGCGAGCAGAACTGTTCGCGAACCGTTTGTGAACGCTATATTCGTTAATTTGTACGACGGGACGAACCGCTTGCGAGCTGTTCGTTCGTTGCTCGTCAGGAACCACCGCCTGTCGGTTTTTGGGAAGAACACAAAGAATGTTCGCAGAACTATAAATTGTGTCTATAAATTGTTTCTGCTAAGTGTGCGATGAGATCATTCGGTTAAACAAAATTGCTGAACGAGCGCGGCTTATTTAAAAGTAATTAGAGAAATTAATCACAGATAATCTAAACAAAATACCGAAATGTTTAGATTAACGAAGTAAATTAATTCTCGGTTTGTTATTAGATACTTAGGGTATTGGATAGCCTGAACATAAACATATTTTCAACGAACTCTTCGCGAACAGCTCACGAGCAGTTCGCAAACAGTTCGGCTCGCATATGTGTACCCACCTTTAGATCTAAATATCTCCAAACATCACAGAGTATACCGTCCTCGTGTCCCTACATGTTATATGTATTCATGTGAATAGGAGAAATTCCATCTAGGTATATAATAGAAAACCGGTAATATATCTTAGTATGCGTAAAAAAGGCGGAATAAGTAGGCTCATCCAATGGTTTTACGTACAAGTCTGTAGCTTGAAAAATATAGAAGAATTGTTTATAAGTAAAAAACATACCCTTTTTTTAAACGTTTATTTTGTAAATAATTTCGATGAAAACGCAATATGCATTTAACTTCTAAGATAGCTTAAGTCTTAAAGAATTCTATAAAATAAATTTTTAAAAAACTATGATTTTAATCTTTCTCTCGTCTGATTACATGACCTATCCATCTGAGGCGTGCTACCTTAATGAATTTTACAATGTCAGGTTCTCCAAATCTTCTATACAACTCAAAATTGTAACACCTGCGCTATAAACCTTGTTCTTTTATGCCTCCATATATTCGTCTTAGTATTTTTCGCTCAAAACGTTTGAGCAATTCTTGGTCATTCTGTGTTAGTGTCTAAGTTTCTGAACCATATGTTAGCACTGGTCTTATTAGTGTTTTGTATACAGTCAGTTTAATTTTTCTAGGCAGTTTTGAGGCCATCTGTCTTCTTAAGCCATAGTAACACCTATTGGCGAGCACTATTCTTCTTTTGATTTCTTCACTGACGTTGTTATCTTTGGTTAGCAGCGACCCTAAGTATATGAAGGTGTCAACACCTTCCAGTTCTAGGTCATCAATTATTATTCGTGTAGGTGTCGGGTTGCTTGACCTAGTGCAACACATATATTTGGTCTTTTGAACATTTATATTTAGTCCCATTCTGTGTGCAATGCGGACAGTCAGAGATTCTGTGGACCTACCTATGATGTCTATGTGATCTGCGTATCCGACAATTTGTACTGATTTGTTAAAGATAGTACCATTCGTAGTAATCTGCGACTCTCGAATTATTTTTTCTAATGCCAGGTTAAATAAGAGACACGATAGTCCATCACCCTGTCTTAGTCCATTTTTGCAATGGAAGGGTCTTGAGAGATCGTTTTGGATTTTTACCATGCTCTCTGCACCTGTGAGTGTAAGTTCAGTTAACCGGACAAGATCAAATGGAATGCGAAATTCTACCATAGCAAGTAGAAGTTTATTTCTATTAACGGAGTCGTATGCGGCTTTGAAGTCAACAAATATGTGGTAGGTGTCGACGCCGAACTCTAGGGTTTTTTCAAGGATCTGCCTCACTGTAAATATCTGGTCCATTGTTGATTTATTAGGACGGAAACCGCACTGATCCTCCCACTATTAGTTCGGCGTAGGGGAGGAGTCTTTTGTACAATACGTTGGACAACACTTTATATGCCATATTGAGTAGAGTGATGCCTCTACAGTGGTGAGGTGAGTGGTGTGATGCCACACCATCATGTCTCCCTTTTTGTGTATAGGACACAGTACACCTAACTTCCAGTCTGTGGGTGTTTCTTTCTGTTGCCAGATTGCATTTATCAGTTTATGCATGTGTTTCATGAGGGGGTCGCCGCCATTTTTGAAAAGTTCGGCAGGGAGATTATCTGAACCGGGAGCTTTATTATTTTTCAGTGTTGCGATGGCTTCTCTAATTTCTTCTTCGGTGGGGGGTGGTTGCCGATCATCTTCATTCATTTAAAACATGGGATCCTCAATCTCGCCATCTTCGTGGTTGCCGCTAAGCAGTTCTTCAAAATCGCATATCGTCGCATATTTATACATATCAGTTTTCATTTTAGCTGAATAGGGGAGACTGAAATGATATCGAAATTTTGACATATCTTTATTTCGAGTAAAAAATATAAAACTGTAAAAAATATCCATTACAAACTAAAAGAGATACAAAAGTAAAATAAATAAATAATAAAGAAATTAAAAATGATCGGTTATTTGGAGTGGTTGTTGAAACAATCTAAACAAAGGTGTGGTTGACCTTTACAAGTGTCACAGTAAGTTACTACTTTTTTGACCTGATTTTTTGTTATGTTTCCCCAAATCTTCTCTTTATAACAACCTTTACAGTATTTCTTCAGTTTATCATATGGTCCTTCTTTTTTCACCAAAGTATGAGTTTGCATCGATCTTGTAGTTCGTATTTGTTGTTGTTTCCTTTCGGAATCATTCTGTGACTCAATGTTGTCTTCATAAGTTAAGAGCGACTTTATAAAAATGTGAGAATTTACGAATGATGTACTAAAAAGAAATTCCACAACGAGCTGTCTGTACCATTTCAGCGACTTTCGTAGAGGTGAATTATAACTTGCGATCTGCTCTGACTGGTCAATGAAGGCCTTTGCCTCATTGTATTCCATTACAGCCTGAGGTTTATAAACAACACCACTTCATCGCTGAATTGCTCGAGTTTCGGTAGTGTGTTTAGTAGATAGTAACAAGAGATCTCTTGTATCCTTCCACTTCAAAACGCAGATGCCTCTCTCGTTTTCCAACTCAAACGTTTTTTTACTTTTTTATTAATTACTTTTTTTGGGTTTCCACGACGATTTGCTCTTAGCGTCCCGATATAGTGAGTTTCCTTGTCAAGTAAAATGTTAGCTAACTCTAGGCTTGTACAGTAGTTACCGGCGACTATCGTACGTCCTGAATTCAAAATGCTTGAAAATTTTTAATGAGTTAACCTAGCAATTTAACTTTGAGCAAGCGGTCACCATCTGCACACGGTATTATCGGATAAGTGCCACATTCTTAGAAGGAGCTGAAATCGGTTTCTAGGCATAATTTTAGTAACCATACAATTTTTGTAGAAATTCTCAGTGCTCCAGTATTTGTCAATAGAGGGCAGCCTCATAAGTCCCATATAACCCACAAAGCCAATAAATTGTATCAATTCTTTATGCTGGTTTGAACTCACCGTTGTAGTCTAGATTCGTTACTGATGTCATCAGTATCGCACAAAATCTGGGTGGCATACAAGTTAGTTTGATTACCCATCTCATCTATAACTTCATCGTCCACGAAAATTCGAAAACAATTATAGGGGGACAAATTTTTTATAAGAGCTGCAGCGTAATTTCCCTGTAATCCAGCTTCCATAGAATAGTTAAAAATCTTATGATTGCCAATAAGTTTTTTCCATGAGAGTTGTTCTTGTCTATTAACAGAATTTTCCGGGCTTTGGTGATCTTCATTTTGCTCAAATGACAATATGATTTGTTGGTTTTGTTGATCGATTGTAACTTGAAAAAAGTCATCTAATTCTTCCGAGGAAATAGCACTGTTCGATTCCAAAGGCTGTAGTTGGACAATATTTTTTGAATTTTCACCCAAAGAGTGTATTTCTTTGGGAATGTTATCCAGACTGTAAATTGACTTAGAACAGCATGGCTCATTACCAATTTCCCTTTTTGTAACAAGAGTGTTTAGCTTTCTACGTTCATTTTTCAAATTTATTTCTTCTTCCGCTTCTGACCCATGGGAGCTATATGCAATTTCTTCATCGCTGGAGGATAAGAATAAAGGTTCTAGGTCAGAATCAAAAGAAAAATCATTAGGTTCGTCATGTGAAAAAAAAAATAAAATTTTTTGTAACCGTTGAACTAAAAAAAACAAAAACGTAAATTATGCAATTTGCAATTTATTTAAATTTTGCAGTAGGTTGGTTTTGTTTTACTTCAATATTTTTTATTTATATTGACGATTTGTATAATTTTAGTAAATTATATTAGCTATTGTTTTTTTCTGACTCTTTGTAAACTTTGCCTATAAATCTGTCGATATCTATATTGTCTATATATCTTTCAATGACAATATAGCATATTTCTATTCTATTCTACTAATAGATAAAAGTGTATTTTATAGAATAGTATCTTGCTTATTGTGTAGGTACGTACTTTAAACAGTAATCCTATGCAATTATTTACATATTGAAAATATGTATGAAAATATGATCTTTCCAAAACTATAGCAACCATCATTTTACCGCGATTTTACCGCGATTATTGTTTTTATTATTATCTAACTCTAAAAATAACACGAGCATAATCAACTTACTTGTCTTACTAACAATCAAACCTCTACTGATAAAATATTGGTCAAAACAACCGCTCAGCAGAATAATACTCGACAAGTCTCATCATGAACAGAACGACCGCCCGACCGACCACTTGGCTCCACGGGAATAAGTATGTCGCCTACGCCCCGGCGGTCGTATTCAACCGCTGACATATTTTTTTAAAAATTGGGACTAATAAATGAAATTGGTGAAATATTAGTAATGGAAGTATTTCAGTTGGTTGCCAGAGGCACTTTTTTCAACTTGGCAACATCGACATTTTTAAATATTTTGTGTGGCAGTCAACCTGTTAATAAAAACTTTTTATTGGAAAAAAAAACAAATTATCAACTTACTTGCAATATTTTTAGGATAAAGAAGGAACTGCAGGAACATTCTTCCCTTTTCAAGTAATGTATTCGTTTCTTTTGACTCTAGATCATTTTATTATTTCATTTCTATATTCGTAGGGTTTTTTATTCCTTTTTTTTTGGAATAGGTAAATTAATATTGTTATGATCACTGTCGCTTTTATACAAATAAGCAATCCACAATATTATTACTACTGTATTCGTATTCACTACACATTTATTTATCTACGTGCATTCACAACACAAGATTGACGTTGACTTAAAATTATTAGAATTATTGCGCCAAATTATAACGACCTGCGTGCTGCATAGGAGAAACGCCTTTAGTCATGGACTTATGGTGTTTCTCTAATACATCGCCAAATCATACCGTTATAGATAGGTTACGAATGCACTGACTGAAGGCGTTTCTTTACAAAAATGTGTATTTACAGTAGTAAAGTCCATTTTAGTGAACAGACGATTTTGGTAAAATTATTACTTATGGGGCTTCTCAAATAAGTGATTCAGATTGTAAAATTATTAATATAATTTTGTGTCAATTTAAGGGTTACAAATGGTACACTGGTATACTCCATGATCACTTCAGTGTTAGGCTTAACTCAGACGTACCATTTTCCACCAACAAAACAGTGGTAGTACGGCATATAAAAACGACCACTATCCGTCAACAATTTTGTGGACGTGCTGTGGTCGAATGAACCACAAATCAACCACAAATGAACCACACAAATCACACAGTGCAGCGATGAATTTTGAAGAAGAAGCATTGTTGTGGCTTTTACTGCGCCAAAAAAGATGACGTCCTTGTAATATATATTGTATTGGGTTCATCCTATCATTGAAAATAAAGAGGAAAGTCAATTTCAACAACTTTATCATCATTTAAGACTGTATGATGACAAATTTTTTAGTTATTTTCGAATGAGCAAAAGTACTTTCGATTATTTGTTAACAGAGTTAAAGCATAATTTAAAACGAGAAGATACATCCATGAGGACAAATATTCCTTCTGACGAACGCCTGGCAATCGCTCTAATGTCAGTAAAACCATTTTATTATTTAATGTTTATTCAAATATTTACACAACAAACATGATGTCAATTAAAAATCTGAGATAAAAGCGACTCCTGGGAAAGTGGTGAAAACTCCGGTTGACTTGGCGACAAAGCTTGTCCCGGATTCTCATGTGGCAAAAGCTTCCGTTTTATTGGAGATAGTGATGCTTGAAGACTACTTCTTTGTGAACATTCCGGTTGAACTCTTGGCGATCGGATTTAGAAATGCCGGATCTCAGGTCGGACAGTTCGGATACCATAGCGGTCTCCGAGAAACAGCTGTGATCTCTCTTGATATGTATTAGTCGTATTGTAACTGTACCCGTGGTAACCACCGAAACCTCTATCTCTAACATTGTAGATCTGCATGGGTTCAGAAAAGAGTATTTTTTAATAAGATTTAAAATTTCTATTTAACAAATATTTAACAATCACCACCAGCGCGACTTTATGTTTCACGCATAGAAAAGTGAATGACGCTTTGGCTAGGAAGTCGTTGTGCTGGTGGGGATGCCGTGCCTGTGGTTGGCTTGTGGTCGGTGAATTGCCCGTGTGAGCGCAGGACGGGCAGCTTCTGCGATAGTTTTGTGGACGGTATCACCCACCGACGACGACAGATGCTGATACCGACCACAGTCTGTCGTCCGTCTGTGCTAACACGATATTTCATACAAATTGTATACTCTCAACACACAACCACTTTTTTGTGGTCGGAAAGTGGTACGTCTGAGTTAAGCTTTACTCTAAGAACACCAGGATTGTATCAAGAGTAGTCGAATGAGCAATCTTTGCAATTTGAATAATATCCAGTATGTAAACATGCAATCCTCTAGTTCATACGTGGCTATCGAAACACGAATTTACAATTGACTCTCGGCAAATTAAACGCCATTTTAGCTCGTTGCTATTAATTCTGCTTAATACGCTAGTACTGACTAGTTCAGATATATAGCGTAAGTTTTATTTGACTTTCAAATATATTTGCTGCTTAATACGCTAATAGATAGCGCAAGTTTTATTTGCTTTTATCTCATTATGGATCAAGTTATAAGAAAGTAAAAAAGTACAAGAACAAAAACGAGAACGGTAACAAATATAAGATAAGTAAAGTGTATAAGATAAAAAATATGTTAACAACAGAAAAACTCAACAACAAAAACATTTTAATGCGGTTAATATTCGTCTATTAAATTTTAATAATCAATCCTTATTTAATATAATAGATAAACCTCTATGTAGCCAACAAGATAGTTAATAATCTATGCATGTATTTATAGAAGGAGAAACAACGATGGTGAACAAGACTCGTTCATTAATCAAAGCCTACTACTTTAAGGAGCGAGTAACTTGTTCCACTGAGAGCTTACTGAATATTGCATACAGAGAAAGGGCGACTTGTCCTTTGGGTGTTTACTGAATACTTAATATTATATAAAGGGTATAATTGTTTTGAGAAACACATTGGCACGCTTAAAAAGTCGTGTCAAGGCCAATAAGAGTGACAATATTTTTTGTTAGATTATGAACAGTCTAGGTTCAAATCAACATTAAGGTTAGTATAAGTTTTTAAGTTAGGGTTTATTTCTAGCTATAAACTAAAATACAAGTAAAAAATCAGAAAAACTTGCCGAAAAATGATGAACTATACGTGTGAATCCGCAAAAGTGGGTCAGATTCTCCTGTCAGATCATAAAAAATTTGCAATAAACAATAAAAGACAGTATAAAATGGGATCAGACAAAGATAATTACTTCAGAAAAGGAAAATGATTGGAAAGACATATATAAAATGAAAGAAGAAAAAAAAGATATTAGCTAAATGAAAAATATGATCACACAAGTAGAAGTTATTCAGAAACTTTTAAAATAACTATTAAACCATTGTTTTTTAATTAATAGTGAAGCCCGTATGGTAGGGCAGGCGCTTATTTGTACAATGAGAATTTAAACCAGCAAACATTTGTGCACTATCTCTTGTTTCTCTCGCTTATACACGCCGCACCCCGAGCGCCCGCCCTGTCATAAACGGTTCATTACCGATTAATAAACAATGTTTTAAAATGAAATATGCTTAAAATACTTATTAAGAAATGATAGAACAAGGTTTAATCTTGAATTTATGTCCTTGCTGAATTCAAAAATAATATTTTTTACTAACTTGTATTTTTAAGCGTTAAAAATCGTAATTTTCGTTTTTTTTAGTTTAAAATTATTTATAACTCGAAATGACTGGGTTTAACAAAAACTACAACAGACCTATTTTGTTCAGCATAATCCAAAAAATTAAAAACAAAATGGTCCAGCCCGAAAAAATAAATTATTACAATTTGTGTCAAAATATTTTAAAAAAAATTGAACTAAATTCTTAGTTTTCGACGCCTAGTTTATTTTTTTCCACGACAGATAATATTTAATTACAAACTTTATTTAAAATAGCTTTAAAGCTAATAAAAATAGAATATTTTTATCAACAGAATAAATGGAGTGTTTTACCTGTAAATATTCCTCCAATCGTTAATTTAACCTAAATTACTAAATCAAATCCCGAATCACATATTATGAACGCAACCCTTCTACTAGATAAAACACAGTTTATAGACATTTCTAGCTCGGTCCCAATCGCAGATACTAATCTCTTTAAGAGAGAGAGTTAAAACACAACAGTAAAAGATGACAAACTAAATTTTTACTGTCTGTACCTAAATTTTAAAGAATTTTAAAATGTATTTTGTCCACTGTTTTATATTTTATATATGTGTTATTAATGTTGAGTGTCTATGCTTTTACAAATAATCTCAACGACTATGTCTTGAAAAAGGAATAAAACCATTCCGAAAGCTAGACAAAAAGTCATAAGAGTGTTTCATTAACATCCCGGCCAATTTTCTTTCTGCGACCCTAATAAACTGTGTTGTTTGTATATATATATATATATATATATATATATATATATATATATATAGTTACACTACTAGATAATATTAGATATTAAAAGTATTTGGTTATTTTAATAAGTTATATACTAGAAAATTTTATAAAAATTATTTATGTGAGGGCATTTTTAAGAAATTAGCATATAATAATTGTAAAAAGTTGTATTTTAATAATTATAATATTGTAGATATATTTAAGTGAGCCATGTGACTAGGCAACCAAAAATACTCTTTAAAGTGACAGATAGAAATTCATAATTAGGAATATAAAGTGGGGTTATAATAAAATGTTAGTTTAAAATGTTTAATTTATATATAGTTACTGATTTAATTATATATTCTGATCTGAAAAGCCTAAATGTCAACAAAATTATCAATAGAAAATTAACGAATTCTCCAGAATGCAGAATTTGACCTTTGTTTATGGTGGAACATTCTGGAATAATGTTATGTCTGTGGATCGAACATATACTGTTTCCAGAAAATTCAGACATGTGTTTAATGGAACAAATCGAACATGATTTCTTACCAGATGGTTCTGGAACATGTAAAAAGATATAAATACCCGTTGATTTGGATTGAGTGGATTCAGTTAGTCAATCAGTTATGAGTTACAGTTACTATGATGGCCAGTTTTTAGTATGAAAGGTAGTTAGAGTCAGTCAATCGGTTATAATTGTTCAATATAGTGAGTTAAATCAAGATTAAGAAACAGTATAAAGAAAATATTATTGAAGATTAAAAATTATGTTATGTATAAATGATGATAATGGAAGAAGTATTAATTGAATATTAAAATTAAATAATATTTTTGGTGATTGGATATTGATATATTGAAAAGAAGAATAAATATAAATGCTGTTTGCTGGTTTGCTTGGTGGTTTATAAATGCTGGTGAAGAAAAATATCTTAAATTGGTGGAAGCTGATAATTGGAACAAGCAATTTCACAAAAACAAGGATAACCGAAGCTGCTAAGAAGACATTGAGTGGTGATTATAATCTATACAGTGGAAAACAGTTCATTTAGGCATTCAGTGACAGAAAGGTACAAAAATTTGTTAAAATAATTTAGTTAGTGTCATAACAATTTCAATTTTGAAGATAGTTTGTTTAAATTTTACATTGTCTATAGAATTTAATTAGTTTCATAAGAATTTCAATTTAAAGATAGTTTATTTTAAATTTACATTGGGTAGGTTAGATATATATGTGTGTTTCATAATAGATATAATAAAGATAATTTAAAAAAAAGTACTTACAAACTAATTCTTTGAGAACCGCGATAAAAACCCTATATTATTAAAAAATACTCATTGCTCATCATTAACTAACAATACATCATAACAATATATATATATATATATATATATATATATATATATATATATATATATATATATATGTATATATATATATATATATATATATATATATATACATATATCTATATTACACATAAGTTTTTGATTACAGGATATAGTCAGAATGAGGCAGATAGTGCTCATTCAGTTATTGAACGCCAAATTAAAAGATCAAAAAGGTCAGGACCTGTATATACTGTATATATACCTGATCAGTATGTGACGCTTGTACGCACTGCTAAAAAATCTAGAGAACCATACAAAGTTGAATAAATTTGTCATCAAGACATTTTTGATCTGAAGCAACTAGCAGCTGATATTATGAGTTTAAACTCTTTTTCCAAGAATACTAATGGCGAATCTGTATAAATTTCTGATATAAAAGTTTTAAAAATCACAAAAGAATTCCTTGGAATATTGTTTTATAAAACCTCTTACTAGCAAGAATATTTTGATAGTGTGTTAATATTAAATAAAGAAAAAAAATGTATCAAACCAAAATTGATAGAAGTTTACAAAAATAAAGTAGGGATATCAGAAAAAAGAAGAAACTGCTGATGTTATTATTTAAAATAAATTGTGTCCCCAAGTGCTGTTTGCCATTTTATGAATCTTTGTAGATTACCTACTATTTACCTGTTATATTCAAGTATTTTCGTTTTATCAAGTTAGACATAAAATGTTAATTTGCTTTTATATTTTTAATAATATTTTTTATACTAGTAAGATAATTTCCATATTATTATAAATAAAACTTTATTTCTCAAGTTAATACTTTCATTAATTTTTTAAAAAGTGACCAATATTTTAAAAGAAAATTGACATAAGTCAAAATTTTCATCTTTTTTTCTTTAAAAAATATTTTTTTAGATATCGTATTTTTTTTGGTTTTGATTCTTACACAGAAACATTTATACTTATTATTATCTATATTCTTCGTTTTTAATTTGAAAATTTTAGTAATTACCGTTTAAAACTGACAGTTAAGTTAAGATATAAAAATCTATTTTTGTCTCTCCTGAAAAATGATGTTTTTTGACTTGTGACACTGTTCTTCCGGATGAGCGATATCCTACATTTTCAAAATATTTCGCAGGAAATATCTTACGCAACGAAAATTAACATCATTTTTATTTATAAGAAATATAATATAAGAAACAAGTACTGCTACAAGGAGATTTTCCTGCTCGCGAAGAAGTTGCTATATGGTTACAAAATCAGAAAAATCAAAATAAAGATTTCTTTATTTTCAAAAATATATTTTTTTGCGACGAAACTACATTTACAAAAAATTAAATTTTTAATGTACATAATTTACATTATTTTTCGTACGTTGGTGACAATCCCCACGTTGTTTAAACATGTAAGTATCAGCATAGTTTAGAGGTTTGGCATAAACATCTGGATAGGAGTAGTTGACGATTATCTACTTGGTGCTGATTATTTACATTTTCTGCAAAATATTTTACCTAATTTGTTAAATAATGTGCCTTTAAATATTCGGCAAAACTTATAGTTTCTACATGACGGCTGTCCGGCCAACTTTAGCAGGAATGTACGAGAATTTCTTAACCACGGAAGCCACTGGATTAGAATGGGCGGTCTAGTTGCTTGGCCAGCAAGGTCACCGGATTTTAGTCCTTGCGATTATTGTATTTGAGGATTTATAAAAGAGACTAACGGTCATCACATTGAGCATCCTTGTTACTATCTACCTTTGATACTTGTTCTTTTGTGTTACTCGTAGTTTCGTTTCATCGTAATAAATACTTTGTTTTTAAAAACGTTTAAATAAAATACTTAAAAGTAAAAGACAAAAAAGTTATGTGTTAAAATAACTGTCGACCTACCCAAAACGTACGCCTATGAACGGGACTAGAAATTCGCAATTAATGAAATCGATTCAGCTCTAAAGGGTTATTAATCGTACCAGTTTTCGATTTTTTAATTAGAAGGGTTCTGGATGTATTCGAAAAAAACTTTTTACAAGGCGCCATCTTCAAAGAGCTCTGGCTCCCTTATCAAGCATTTTCGGACTAGGTGAATTGGGTTAAATTGTCTTAAAATTATCTGCGAAATCTCCGATCTACGTTTGTCAGGAGAGTTTCTGGACACCGTGTATATATATATATATATATATATATATATATATATATATATATATATATATATATATATATATATATATAGAATCCTTTTTGTTTCATTTGCAGCTCCAAGTTATGAACCTTGGACTGTTGGAAATTATAATTAATCCTCACCTGTCGCTGATTAACCATCCACAACGTTGACGATATATATATGAGTTTTTGGTTTGACATCACTTGTTTTGTTTGTTTTTTCTTAGCCGATTAATGGGGAAAATTTGGTGTTATTAACCACCTTTCCTTTTATTTATTGGTTCCTTACAAACAGGTTGTCACCCAAACTCATCCTATTATTTAAATAAACCGCTCTATCATTAGGGTTGGTATTTCACCTTGCTGTTCTGTCATAATTAACGACCTCAAGGTTTTGACTGTCTTTTACGTTGATGGCGTGATTGTCTTAATTGAACTCCATTTTACCGGCAGCATTCAAGAAGCCAGGAGTGGTAATTTCATTATACATTAAATTATTCACTTTCAATATTAATTAATACAATAATGCTACCTAAAGTAAAAATTAAATCATAACTATTGCTATATTGTTGGAAGTGCTTCTTTGATTTTCTTAGTTCTTCACTCTCTTTTTTAATGTTTTCTTTTAACTTATACATTTATATAAAAAAACAAAACCACATGTTCTTTTTGCTGTGCTTAGTTTGAACACATTGTTAACTTATCTAGTTTAATTTATTGTTTATACATCATAATCGTATAATGTCCATTTACTTAAGTGTCTTTACAACTTTGTTATCACTGACTGCTACATATATCTTTTTAAGGTAACACATGTAACAACTTTTCCATGCTTGTGTGGTTTTTTTCATATTGTTCTTTTTAGATGAACTGATGATGCTTTATGATTAAGCAAGCGAAACGTCTTCAATAAATAGATGAAGTAGCCATCAACTTTGTTTTTTTTCTCCACCTTTTCACCGAAAAAACCCACCTCTCTTCTGAGTGATCCTTAATATATATAATACATATATATATATATATATATATATATATATATATATATATATATATATATATATATATATATATATTAATGTGATATTAAAAGTCAGAGATGCGCCAAGCAATTAATTAGTTAATTAATTAATTAATTAAACTTATTTAAATGATTCAATTATGATTTTATCACACTATTTAATTCTCTTGTCTCAGGGTTATATTCGTGCTTCAATATCTATGCTTTACATATGATAGGTAAGGTCTGAGGAATACCGGAATAATAAACATATATGATACAAAATTATATATTGAAATAAAATTCACACTCAAATATCTTAAACAAAAAAATATCTCATACAATGATTATCAAAATTTTGTTCTACGTACGTGAACCTTTAAAAATTAATATTATACACTATATAAATTAAATTTCAAATCAAAATTGTTGTTCTATATCTCCTGATAAATATTTCTATCTTTTCTGAAGCAATTAAAAAAAAACTTTGTTGATAACGAAAAAACTGACGAATGGTAAAAAAAACTATCTCTCTGAAGATGAGTTGTCCAAATCCTTGTTCTTGGTAGCCTACACTATCTATTCTTCGCAGTTCCCTAGGTAATCCGCAATCTAACAACAAATTAATGCGAGCCTCTCGTCTTCAATGATCTCCTTCAGATGCACGTATCGTTCAAAAGACGCTAGCCTCTTCTCCTCTCGATAAACTGAATCTCTCGTTCCGGCCAGAACAGTGACTCTTGGAATATATAAGTAGAAAAGTATGACTTACAATATTTTACTGGATCAGCTTCCGTCAGAATACACTTAGTCCACGAAGACTCACAAACATTCACTTCTAATGCTTACTATCACTTGGGAACCGCCAAAGAACTCCCACTGTTCGCCTTGCACCCTTGGAAAACAACTCATTCTATTTTCCCCCTCAAAAATCCCGCTAAACTCTCATTCCTACATAGCTATCTACCTCTTTTTCAATGTCCTCCAATCAGAGTTCCTCATACTTCCCACCATCTACCATTTATATTACAAACAACAATTTTACCTACAATTATAAATTTCCTACAAACTATTAACATGCTAATCGGTTTCTACAAATTCTTAAGAACTAACGGAGAAATATAATTTCTAAATTCTACCCTATTGTCTTTATTCACTGTACAAGTCCATTGGGAAAACCCGGTCGTATTGTTCAATTCACTACGTTCACTCAAATATATTTTACAAAGAAAATAATTTATGCATATCTTAAATTTTGTTTAGTACAGGTAATCCAAAGATAATGGACTTTCATTTCTTTGAAATATCTTTTATAGTTTATTAGTTGAAATATTTTGAATTATTATATTTTATAATTTGAAATATATTAATAGCAAACCAATATTATTTTTAATTTTACATAGCATAACAATATATATATATATATATATATATATATATATATATATATATATATATATATATATATATATATATATATAGTAGTTATCTGCTTGTTATACTTTTGAAACATTCTAGCTGAAACTAGCGTTACATTTATTTTTACACTGACGTCGACTTCTCCGAAAGTATTTGCAATATGATAACGAGTTAGAGACTATATTTTACCTCGTACATTTTCTTAAAAACCCAATTGCATGGTGCAAAATAACCCAAGCGAGGAAAAATTAACATATTTATCGCATTTTCAAACACAAATTTAAGGAATACTCATATTAAACATGTTTACGTTTTAGAAGTACATGTTCCGTATTAAGTTGCATGGAAGATCCGTAGTGGCGGTGGTATTTAGGCGCAAGACTAATGGTGTGGATTAACAGTGAACCAACCGCTTCGTTGCGGTTTATCTCATGTCGTAACTGTAAACACTCCGTGTCCTGCAGTTATTGTCAGGGATAGGAGAGACTTTGTCGCCTTCGCCATAACGTCAGTGCGGCTGCCAGCTGGCCTAATGGATTAACTCCTGTGACCTGTGACAACACGGATTACTAACGAGCGAAAACAAAGAAAATAGTTTAACTGGCAATTCATGATTAATATAAAGTAATAGATTTTAGAAAGAAAGAAAACAAAATACAGTTTTAACATTGACTTGACGTCAAAAATTATGTTTATTGATTGGATGGTAGATATGTGTATGATGTTAAGTTTTGATGATTTATTGTTGATGACTGAGGGTTAAAGAGAAAAGAAAAGAAAAGAAAAAAATTTAATTTTTTATTTAATGTGGAGTGTATGTTAGTCAATATATGATTAGGTAAAAAGTTATTCTAATTTTTATTTTGGATATTAATTAAATTGTCTGATTGAAGTTTTATTGGATTCGAAAAGATTTGAGTAGGCAGATTCCTGACAAAGGTTAATGAAAGACCAAGGTGTGAATGTATGCATAAAAAATTATGTAGTGGGTTGTAGTTGTGAAAGCTGGATAAATGGAAACGTAAGTGAGGCATATTTTTAGACAGTATTCTATGATGAATAATTATTTTATGATGACAATGACGAACTTATTAATTATTCTATGTGAGATGCAGAGTCAGACTAGAAACATGCGGGAGAAATGACCAAAGACATATCTATATAGAAAAGCTATAAGCTAATTTAAGTTAAGAGACCCCTGTCTTATTAGTTTTATACTGGATTATTGCAATTATTTGATAATAGAACAGACTTTATATGATATTAGTTGAAGGACTAGTAGTGGTAGCAGGTAGATACATTTTTATGTTCCCAGTAGAAGATAGATCTATTTCAAGAATGCTACCCTTCCCACGTGAGCCATAATTATTTTCTAATATCCTAAGACCTGAAGGAAATGATGTCCTAGACCAATTCTCGCACATAATTATCAAAGTTTCTCTTTGCATATCTGATATCGGGTAGCAGCAACATTAATACCAAAATAGAGCGTAAGTGATGTGATCCTGGATCAGTATATTATTTTTTAATACTAGAAATTTTAATGGTTTTTAGACTGCGATGGAGAAAGCCACGGAAAACTACTCTTTTACTTCGCTCTAGTATAATCATCATAACATTTGAAATGCAAGATAAGGCTCTGACTCTTAACAGACTGTTGATAGTCAGGTGGTGCTTAGAATCCTCCGAAAAGATTTAGTAATTGAAATGTAGAACGTAAGAAATCTTTTTTAAGCTAAATTAATGAGATTCGATAACCTGGTAATGGTAAATGTCCCGGTAGGGGAAAGGATGATAAAGCTGGTTCGATAGTTTAAAAGTAAATATTTAAAACTATATTCTCACCTTCCTTCATTTGCTAGATAAAAAATAAATAATCTCGAAGAACCAGCAACCCAAAGGTCGCAAAATTCCCCATTATTAATAATATATTAATTAAAAAACTTAAAAAATAGAATAATTAAAATACGATTTCCGGTAGAAATATTTTTATTTAATTATTTATATAAATAAATAGAAGTAGCTTAATTGCTAACAAATCACTCTTTATAAAAAACATAAAGGTGCAAATATTTTTTTTTAAAACACACAACTATTTATATTAATAATTGTTCTTAAAACTAAAAAAAATGCGATTTCTAGAGCAAATAGTCTTTTAAAACTAGTCCGGTTAGTAGTATGCAAGTTCTAACTGGAGAACCTTCCTTACATATAAGACGACAGCAACTATCCTTGAACTACATTGCAAAGATATCATCCCAGAAACAGCACCCTGTATTTTTCCACATCTGCAACCCTGGACTTCCTCCTAACAATAAGACCAAAAACTGTACACCTCTGATAGAAAGAATAAAGCTCACAACTTTCGATATGAATCATCTCAATGTATCGCTAAATATAAACGCAAACTATCCCCCATGGACAAGCCACCCATTAACTATTGACGTAACATTTACCAAGTATCCCAAATCAACTACAAATTCCACAATAATTAAATCTCTATTCATGGAAATTCTAGACCACTATCCTAATTAATTGCAAATCTTTACCGATGCCTCTAAAACTCCAAATGGTCACGCTGCTGCCTACTACTGTAGAGAAAATTCTTATAGCATATCGATACCAACCAACTGCAGTATACTAACAGGTGAGGCTACAGCTATTTTGGAAGTCCTAATCTTCTTCGACAAAAGTAGAACGATGTGCATTATCGTAACAGACTCATTAAATGCATTACTGGAACTGAAACAAATATATACCAACAACCCTATTATACAGAGTATGAAAAACGAACTAGAAAAATTTCGACCATTAGGAAAGGAAGCGGCTTTTATTTGGGTACCTTCACATACAGGTATTTACGGAAATGAAAAAGCAGACCAACTGGCAAACAAAAGTAGAATGAACTCAAAACATCCTTAAAAATTGAAGACATATCCGTACACCGATCTAAAAAACCTGATTAAAATCCACTGTATTAATACTTGGCAAAATTATTGGGAAAAATTAGATACTAAATTAAATGTAATTTGCCCAAAAATAACTGATGTCCTGGAGACTCCTTTAAACAGAAGAAACCAAGTCATTATTAATCGTTTAAGAACTGGCCATACTGCCTTAAAACACAAATATCTAATAACAAAAGAACCACCACCTATCTGCTCTAACCCACTGACTGTGAAACGCATCCTGCTTGATTGTCCTCAATTAAAAAAAAAAAAAAAGATCCCACGGATTCACAGATGACGATTTCAAGACAGTTCTCACCAAAAAAATTTCCACAGTGTTAAGCTATTTAAAAGACATCAAGTTATTCAATTTTATTTAATGTACTATTTCATGTATTTGTTATATCCACTAATAACCCTGCGCGGTTGATGTGGTTTTGTGTTTAAATAATAAAAAAAAAGTTTGGTAGTATATCCGGCAACCCTGTAATTTGTCGGACCGGCATTTACGCAATATTGGCACAAAAACTGTCGACTTCTTTTGTATAAATTGGAATAGCTGGTACTTACATATTTCATGCACTGAGACTGAATTTAATTATAAATATTTAATAAAAAGAGTTATACTTGAAATCTACTTCTATTCGAGAAGCTTGAGATGAACTAATACTTGCTTCTATTTGAGAAGCTAAAATGGAGTTTTACTTGCATGCTTCTATTTGAAAAGACAAAGGCAAAGTGTATTGAGGGTAGTTTGGTTTGAATAGTTTAAATCTGAAAAACTGACAGGCGCAGAAGATACAATACAGCAGAAAGAAGGCATGTCATGCTGATTGTATAGTATTTAATTTAGTGAGATATGAAATTGAAATATTTTTATCATTATAGTTTATCTATTAGACATGCCGTTGTAGAAAAGTCAATTTTCTACAGTCCCAAAAGCAATGATATGCTATGCTATTTTGAAAACGAGAATTAGCAGATAGTCCATTAAAATGCTACATTTTTTATGCCTTAGCGTGAATTTTTTATAGAACGCAATTATATATTTTAATGTATAAGCAAAAGTTCAAGTTTGTGGGGTAGGTACTCTTGTCCCCCAGCTGTCATCTTGGAAAAAAGGAGGAAGGGTTCGCGAATTTCATTTGTTTTCCTTGTCTTTTCCCTTGTCTTGCCCACTGTCTTAATACTCAAATTATTTTAAATTGTACTAAATTTAAACCTATTTTTAAAAATTTTATTGCAGCTTAGTATTGTAACTTGCACTGAGTAAACCTATTAAGAGTTTATGAATTCCA
This sequence comes from Diabrotica undecimpunctata, assembly GCF_040954645.1. Classification (NCBI taxonomy): domain Eukaryota; kingdom Metazoa; phylum Arthropoda; class Insecta; order Coleoptera; family Chrysomelidae; genus Diabrotica; species Diabrotica undecimpunctata. The sequence goes on along the minus strand of NC_092809.1, from coordinate 64,283,902 downwards.
TACCTTAATTATTAATACTAATATTTCATTTATCAATAACTTGCAAAACAAGCTTGTTCGTGGTCAATTGATCTATAGTTGGCGTTAATTTCACTCTCCATGTCTTTTCATAATTTAGATATACCATCTCCACATTTGGAGATGCTCTGAGAGCGAAAGTACTTGAACAAGATTTAATAAAAAAACTGTGCTCGATATCTGCTTTTTGTTTGATTAAAGTTCATTTATTCGAGCATTCAACCATATATCACATTATTATCACGCCTGAAAATTGTAAGTGAATCAGACCTAATAGGGATACCACTTAAAAAACATGCCTTCAGATTTTACCTCATAGGAGAAAAAAAAATTCTTGGGGAGGCTAGGACCCACACAGGGTTGTAATAATAAACTAATAGACCCATAAGAATGTTACAACAAAATAATAAATTATATTAATTACTATTTAAATGGGAATAAGCCAAAGGCTTAAAGTTACGTCCAGTATATTCAAGCAGAAGGTAATTTATTTTTTGTTGAACAAGATATTGTAAGTATTGAAGATTTGCTTTTCGTTTTGATATCGAATTCTGGTTTTCATCAAATTATTTTTAGTTTACATATAGTATTTGAAAATTCATATAAGAAATAAAGAAATATACATTTAATAAATTTAATATTCTTTTAGAACGAAACAATAAATTATATGTATAAAAATATATATAATGAAAAACTAAGACTAATGGTTCGTTTTAATCGTATTCTTACGATAGTTCAAGAACCCTTTGAACCCGGAATGCTATAAAACCCAGAAAAATTAATGAAATTAAACACATTTGTAGTGAAAATTATTTTTTTAAAACCATCTATAATATTACTCTAATGTATTTTAATTGCAAATGACCAGAAAAAAGTTATAAGGCCCAAGAGAAAATTTGTTCAAAGAGTTTTAGTTATTTTTATTAATACCTTTTTAATTTTTTGGTTTTGTTAATTTGGATTTATTAAGTAATAGGAATAAAGTTGCAGACAATCTAATTTGCTTAAAATAATAAATAATTTTCTTAAGCTTATTCTAACTATTTTCACACATAAAAAAAATAAAATTGTGTTCTCTCAAAAATGTAATCTCAATGTAACTTTTCAATGGACTAAGACCCATCCAAACGGAAGTCGAAATTTTGGTAAATAAAATTACTAATATATCAATCACTGGCTTTATATCTCTATCAAAAAGAGGAAAAATGTTACATCATACTCCAAAAAGTAAAATAAATGTAGTATAAGTCTATGCACCTACAGCTCAGAGTGAAGACGAGTATATCGCTGAATTTTACGGTTATATTGAACAAGTATTGAAATACATATATTAAAAAATATAAAACATTTAATATAAGGGTCACTGGAATACCAAAGTAGGTAAATAAATCAATCAAGTACTATCTCTAAATCTAGTGTTTTCACCTCTAGATTCTACAAAGAAAACAAATGTGGATTTAGGGATTCATCAATTTTTTAGTGGAAATGTTTTTAAATAAGTAATTAATACGGCAAACTCATTATTTTGCTCATAACTTAAAAATGCTACAAAAGAGCCAGTGTCTATAACTGGTCCAGATAATTTGACTGAATGTATCTCAATAATTCTCTTAATTTTTGTTAAGATATATATTAATAACCTAGTAACCAATGGAAAACAGTTTAAAAAAACTACATTATAAACACAAGATGATTTAATAATAAATAGCACTTTTTTAGCTTATAACCATTTACAAAAACTCTGGCAGAAAATATTCTTTTTGCCATTGCATCTTGTATCTCAGCTTAAAATCCAACTTGCAGTTACTCAGAAATTTACGAAATTTCAAAAAAGGATTTCTGGCTTGTTCTACTCTACTCTTTATTTCAGTCTCAGGTAGACACCTAGGACAACCTAAGTATTTAAACCGCTTGACTTGCTCAACTTCTTCTCCAGCTACATATTATGTAATTATTTTTTTCTATAATCATTGTTTTCCTCTTCTTAATATTTATTTTTCATTTAAAAGCTGCACTTGCAAGAGTTAGATCATTTAAAAGACATTAAAGATTTTCGATATTATCTGTTACTCTCGCTTGTTCATCCGTATTCTTATTGTTGTTAATAAATATATCGGTTACTTTAACCTCTTAGTAGTCTGTCGCTGCTTCTGTGAATGGTTCTTTACGTATAAATTAAACAATATTGGTAAAAGTATACAACCTTGTCTGATGCCCTCTTTTTTGTGGAGAAATATTCCGTTTCCTTGAAATTTTGAAGACAGACTACTACTGTCTGGCTCCAATACACAATAACTCTTATATCATTGGCATCACATCTCAACTCCCATAAATATTTTATCATAAGTTCTTATTTTACGTTATTGAATGCTTTATTATAATCGATAAAAGAGAGAAAAACATCCTTTTTTAGGCTAAACATTTCTGTATTAATGTTTGCATACGAAAGATCGCCTCTCTTGTGCCAAGTCCATTTTTAAAACCAAACTGACCCAACCCCTAATCTCTTTACATTTAGTGTGACATTTACATATATGTACAGCATTTGGCAAGTTTGGTTTTGAGTTGAGAGGTAAATATAGAGCGAAGTCAATTTTTCGAATCCAGCCAGTACCATAGATATTGTTAAGGAGCATCACAATAATGCCTATATTTCCTTCATTAAGTAAATTGATTGTTCCTGCATATATCATACATATTATCCAAAAACTTTGTTACTTTTTAATAGTTGAATAGCGTGTACAACCTCAGTCAAAATACTTCTGACATTCAAATGAATTCCTAATTTTGGTGGCTTAGTGATCTGTGATTGTTAAACGAATTATCTCTGTACATTTTCTAGGTATTAAGTATACCGTCAAGGTCCACTATTAGTTCATCTTGGGTATTATGTATACGTATGTTTTTTGTTGAAGATTAGATCACTTTCCTTAATTTTCTTGTGAAGATTGAAGCTATCTTCAGTGTATACACCGAGTGTATATAGGTTTTCAGCTTCTATGCAAAGTGCAGTCATCCAGATCTCCTTGACCAGTCTAAGTTTATTACTAATTTTGCTGCCTGATCTGACACTGCCTGCGTTGTTCCATTATCTTCAATATTTCTTCTCTGTCATCCACTCAGACTTGGTAGTTGTTTTATTTTGGAGAAAAAAAGTGTTATTTACTTTATCAAATGATTATTTTATAAAGGTTCATAATTTCTTCTTCTTCTAATAATGGTTTATTTCTTTTACATATGCATTTATACTTTAGTGAGTAGATGACATAAGCTGATAAGTCATGTTTCATCAACTTTTCAGGAGAGCAATTTTAAAGTTTAGCAGGGTTCTAAAAATCAGTTATTAAGTTATTCATAGCAAATTTAATATATTTAACTATGCAGCTGTTCTTTGACTAACTGAATACAAAATATTAAGCAGAAACAATTATATTTAAATTTACCAATCATTTTTTTTTGTACGTGATGTAAAAGATATTATGTTTTGTCATCTGCCACATGACTCAAATCACCACAGAACTATACAGGGAAATCATTCCTCATAACTTTTTTTTGGTAATGCTATTTTTTAAGGATAAATATTAAAATTAACAGTAATTTTCAAGTAAGAATTAGTTATATTAAAGGGTTTATTACAAGTGTTTGTATAGTTTTAAATTTATTTTCGATTTCTATGTAAAAAATATGTGAAATAATTTGAAAGGTATCTTGATAATAATAACAATTCAGACTTATAGCATTTTTTATTTAATAGATAATAGCGTCGTCGTCGCGGCAAAAGTCATTAAGTCCAAAATAAGAGATCTGAGAAAACGAATATTTTAGTTTTAATTGTTGTCTAAAATTCATCCTTATAAAAGTCAAGGAAATTACCGATGCAATTGTACACTTCTAGTAATGCTTTGAGATGTGAATACATTATCTTTTCTGAAATCAATGTTATTTGGTCAAAAACAATATTTGATGGACTTAGTGATCTCTGGCAAGTTGGTAAAAGGTAAATTTAGTGAATTAGTTAAACACATTATGAACATTATTTATTACTTAAATTAAAGTAACTCACTAAAATAAACACATTTAGAGAAATGAAAACTAAAATTCAATGAGTTTAGATTTGCTGTTCGTCTTCGCTTCCCTCTGATTCACTATCGCTATAAATACTGGGCTCAGTATTTCTGTCAATAACTGATTTGGAGATTGGCAGAGACGAATACCAAGCATGGAACTCCAAAGGAATAACGTCGGTAGTGCATAATTTCTGTAAATCATTAAATTTTGCTAACGAAATTGGACGCATACCTAGGTAAGCCTGTTGAAGTGATAGAGAGACTTGTGTTGAAGGTCTTCCTCTTCCAGAAATATTTGGTTCAAAGTAGGGACCGTAGTGCTCGTAGCGATATTTGATGCTTCCTGGATATTCTCTCTCCACTCTGAAACATTTTATTTGCATCCACCACATACATAAATCAAAAACACCAATAAACATAGTTTTACATATTTCTGTTGTAGTTCCATCTAAATTAACATAGTATGACACAGTCACCAGCCGATCATGAGTAACTCGGGTTTCACATGTATCTTTCTTTTTCCGACTTACTGCTGGTGTAGAAATTCTAATTCTGTCAGCTAATGCTAAATCATTAAATATTTTTCTTTGGTGTTCTGATTTAATCTTCTCATCACACTTACTCTTAATGCAGCACTTTTCAACAGGTTTGAAAATTCTAGATGAAAACAATTGGCCTTTCCTATTTTTATGGTCCAATCCTTGATCCAATCCTAAGATTAGAGCGCATAACAAGTTACTGCCTTCTTCTGTTGACTTACAAATTAAACTTGCAAACGTAAACAAAATCTGGTAAATGTACTTATCTAATTTTGCCATCTTACCATGACTGAATTAAGTTAAAACCAATGTCAAAATGTTGTTATGTACCTACTTAACTGCTTTTGACATCTTTGAGATTGGAGGAAAATCACATATCACGTTTGGACCAGGGCTATATTTATGTTATTTACAAAGATTCAACTTATCATAGTTTACCATCTGTTAGATCTCCTGTTTTTGAACATGTCCATATGCATAACTCAATTTGGCCAAAAATGTGACTTATCAGCTTGTGTCATCTATTTACAGACTTTAAAACTGATTTTTACTGCCGCACACCAAGCAAACGCTTACATCAACTTTCAATGATCTTTATAAAATATATAAAAGAATGCTTGAAAGGTATGATGGTAGCTAAATAAAACAATCGCAGGGACATGTGTGATGGATTAATAACTAGTATTAGCACAGGTATATAACAAATTTGTAAATTTAAGTTTTAAATTACCTTTTCTAATCAGATAAATTGGTTACCGTCTATTAACAAATATACGAATTGATACATACAAACTATATCACTAATTCAACCAACATGCAACTTAGTTTCATAATAAAAATATATTTTGCTGTATAATTTAATTCCCAAGTTCATTGAACTCAAATTTGTGGCAATAATATGTAATCTATAATAAAGTTTGAAATTGTTTTCTTTCAAGAGCTATGCATGCGAATAATTCGATAAATGTCCCAGTAAGTCACAGTTTCACATTTGGTCAAGGATTATGGCATTAACTTGGCTGAATTTCAAATGCACTTTTTGCATATTCGACCAATTTAAGAATCCGAGCGATACTGTATTGTACGGCATTTTCATCGAAAATAGCTGTGTGAACATCGCGTTGATTACAATTTTATCATACTGTTAAATCGCTCAGTTGTTTTGACAGATATAAGCGAATAAATATTTTTACAGAGATAATATTACAGGAGGTTTTATTTTAAACAATAAACTCTTCATTTTAAGCAAAATAGTTGCTAGTAAATTCGATGAGAGCAAACTAACTGATAAAAACCTGAAGGAGAAGCTGGAGAGAAGTTTTTATCTAGTTCAGTTTTTTAAAACCTACAATTTTATATATATACAGGGTGAGTCATGAGGAACTTTACATATTTCTACCATATGTAGAGTCCCTCAGGAAGCATATCATGTGGCCACTAAAAAATGTCAACTCCTCTTCTTTATTAATTAACAGGGTGATTTGTGTAATTGACCATTTATTTCATTTTACTGTAGTGTTTATACGGCTCATTTGATTTTTGCATGATACAGTACACTACTATCAAGCATTCGACTGCTATTAGCTAAACTAAAAAATTCCAGGACTGGCTTTGGAAAAATTAATTTAGGGATTCGTATTAAATATTACACCCTGTATATATTTTTTTTAAAATGCAATAAGTGATTTTTAAACTACATAAATAGCCAATGAAAACGACATCTGCGACAATGTTGTCGCACTTTTATTAAATTTTTAGTGAACGATCAAATCTTACCAAAAATAGAACAACCATAATGAAGTATCAAATTATAAGGTATTAATTTAAACAAATGTTATAAATTTCAAATATTTTAATTAAAATGAGTTCCTACAACATAATCTAATACGTAGAAAATTAACATCTTTACTGTCACTTTGTATTATCTCTACGATATAATCAATTGTTTTTCAATTTTAAATTTTTACTCATAGGTCGTATTGGGGCATTATTTTCGATAAATAATAAATTAAATTGATTAAAAAGTCAAACCTCTTGTATGTGTTAGTTTTTGTTGATTGTAAATGATTAAAATTTTATGTCAAATAATAATACATTGTATCAACTGTACTAAATAAAAATAAATATAAAAAAGTTTAAAATAAAGGTTGGCGTTGGCCGTTTGACGTTTCTTGATATTTTATACCCATTGTCATTATTGCCATTATCAATTGTTATTTATGTGTACAAGAATACATATTTCTTCTGTCATATCTACGTTAAGTACATTGTGTTAGTTTTGGTAGAGCTTTTGTTACTTTCGTTCAAAATGCCACATCAGTTTTCGACCACAGAATATGCAGACATAATATTTGTTTATGGATTCTGTAATGGGAATGGTAGGGCTGCTAGTAGAGAATATCGCAGGAGATTTCCTAATCGTCGAACTCCCAGTCATCCAACATTTGGGTCAGTTTTTAATTATTTGCGAGAAAATGGCACTTTTCCTAGTGGAACAACAGAGCGACATGTAGATGAAGCGCAGGAAGATGACATTATGGACGCCGTTACTATGAACCCTACAATAAGCACTAGACAAGTAAGTCGAGAACTGTTACTCAATCAGAAGTAAGTAGAGTCTTACAAAAAAATAATCTATACCCATATCACATTCAAATGGTTCAGCGACTACATGCTGGAGATGAGATCGATAGGTTGGAATTTTGTAGATGGATTAACAATAATCGACCAACGCTATAGAGGACACTATTTACAGATGAAGTCCAATTTACCAGAGACGGGATAAATAATTCACGAAATTCACATGTGTGGGCAGAAGAAAATCCCCATGCTATTCGAGAACGTCGTTCTCAGTTAAGGTTTTCGGTTAACGTGTGGATTGGTGTCATAAATAACCAATTAGTAGGTCCTCACTTTTTTGATGGTCCTTTAACAGGGCAGGTCTATTTGAACTTTCTACAAAATATTTTGCCGAATTTGCTTGCCAACGCGAACGTTGCTATCCGAGGGATGTATTTTCAGCATGATGGGGCACCCCCACACTTTTTACTGGCAGTGAGACAACATCTCAATAATGTTTATGGCAACAGGTGGATAGGACGTGCAGGTCCTATTTCGTGGCCTTCAAGATCCCCTGATTTCAATCCCGTTGATTACCATATTTGGGGACGATTGAAGCAACTAGTTTACGTTAATTTATTATTTATCAAAAATAATGCCCCAATACGATCTATGAGTAAAAATTTAAAATTGAAAAACAATTGATTCTATCGTAGAGATAATACAAAGTGACAGTTAAGATGTTAATGTTCTACGTATTAGATTATGTTGTAGGAACTCATTTTAATTAAAATGTTTGAAATTTATAACATTTGTTTAAATTAATACCTTATAATTTGATACTTCATTATGGTTGTTCTATTTTTGGTAAGATTTGATCGTTCACTAAAAATTTAATAAAAGTGCGACAACATTGTCGCATATGTCGTTTTCATTGGCTATTTATGTCGTTTGAAAATCACTTATTGCATTTTAAAAAATATATATACAGGGTGTAATATTTAATACGAATCCCTAAATTAATTTTTCCAAAGCCAGTCCTGGAATTTTTTAGTTTAGCTAATACCAGTCGAATGCTTGATAGTAGTGTACTGTATCATGCAAAAATTAAAAAAAATCAAATGAGCCGTATAAACACTACAGTAAAATGAAATAAATGGTCAATTACACAAATCACCCTGTTAATTAATAAAGAAGAGGAGTTGACATTTTTTAGCGGCCACATGATATGCTTCCCGAGGGACTCTACATATGATAGAAGTATGTAAAGTTCCTCATGACTCACCCTGTATATATATATATATATATATATATATATATATATATATATATATATATATATATATATATATATATATATATATATATATATATATATATATCTACGGTATAAAGTGGACTCCGCCCATGTTAAAATTCAGGTTCAAGTGAGCTCCGTGGTCAAGTCGACACCGATATACGGAGCTCACTTGACCATTCCATAATATTGGCTCTGTCGATTCGTCAACATGTATAGTTTCATAATTTTTAAAAATTTTGTGGAGCCCTTAAGTACCCCTGTATCATGAATGTATATTGCTTAGTTCACGTGTATATCTTATAGGGGTCATTCAGATCTTTTTCATTGTATATTGGAACCATAGGTATATCGGTTTAAGTAAGCTCTGATAGTTTGGCAACTCTGCCATTAAGCTGTATACTTCTCGCGTATAGTCTGAACGGTTAATATGGACTCCTTATTTTTGTTATCATTCAAACGCATTACATTGTGTAACAGATATGAATACTATTAACTACCTGTTTTTGGTAGGTACGTGCTTTTCTAAAAATAGCTTTATAGATACAAAAGGATTTTGTTACCAAATTGGATTTTTTTCACATGCGGAAATTTCCTAATGTATTTTGTTAACGTGAGTAAGTCTTCATACGTTTTATTTAAGAATTCGATAGATAAGAACTTCTTTTATTTTATCCATTGTTTTATGATATCTTTTATACAGATTTTTTATTATTTTATTTCTTGTTTTATCTGTGTACTACAGATAATTCTGGATAGAAGGTTATCTCAAAATAAATATTGAAGTGCTAAAATAAATATTTTTGTGTAAAAATGGATAGTAGTGCACAAAAAAAAAGAAGAATGCTTAATTTATCTAACAACAATTATACCACTTCACACATATTACATACTTACACCCATATTACATACTGAATGTTTTATCTCCTATTTAGGGGTAATATGTAGTCAATATAAGTGTAGTTAGTGTCAAATTTGCAATGATCAATATAAGTAATAGCTTACTGACTGTACTTTACATGTTTAGTTCAAATAAATAAACTTTGTCCCTTCAGAAAAGAGCGATTGGAATGGCAAAGTTAACTAAGAAAGTGTAATGAATCTTGTATCACCCCAGATTCACACAGGTTAACCGGTGTTTGAAGGCAAGAGTCCTCATTGCAAATTTAAGGAAGATAACTACAATAAGGAAGTTCCTTTCGAGGGTTCAGATGGCGAGAAGCAGCTTATTTTTTTTGTATGTCTTGCAGATGTGTTGGTCTAGCTAGTTTTTCCTCGATTCTAGTCATAAAATGGGTTGTTATTCGTGGAGTGGATGTTACGAATCTAGACTTTGTTTCTTTTGTTCTCTAGCTACTTATCTTCGGATATTATGTGGATTGATAACTACGATATTGTAGAGCTTATGTATGGATGTGAGTCTTAATATCCGCTGAATTTGGCTGACTAATTTATAGCTAAATCTACGTGTTAAGTATGTATTGATATCACCCATACAAGCAAGGTATATTTGGCAGCAGAAGCATAGAGTTCAAGCGTCTACGTTTTAAGAGTGGAAGGATGTGCTTCCCATTTTTAGCTGACAAGTTCGCGAAGAATATTATTTTTCTGGTTCTAGTTTTCCATTTAGTTTTAAACAAAGTTCTGTGAATTACAAAGTGTGTTTAAGGATTTCATGACACTATTGGTTCAGGTATATGTTCAAATTTGTGAAAGCGTCTCTGTTAGGGACATTGAAGGAGCCCGCCTGACTTTTTCCAGGGTTTGGCTTAAAATTAGTTTATAATCTATTTTTATTGTGTTTAAGATATGATATTTAGATTTTTCTCCACTTCAGCAACAAAATTTTTTGGTTGTGCAACAATAATTGTATCATCTACAAAATTAAAGTCCTAGTATTTACTGGTATGGGTTGTGTAAATATTATACAGTGTAGGTGCCATTACGGTACCCCAAATGAGACCGTTCTACTACGTTCTCCATCTTCATCTTCTATTCTTATCATTGAGTGATACGGAAAATCTTCTGTTGTGTAGGCATACGCGGATAATACAAGTGAGTTTATTACCTAAGGGGATATCACATAGATTTTGGAGAAATGTGCTTTAATTTAAGGTGTCGTAAGCGGAATTTAGATTGACAAATACCACTCCTCATGTCTGATATTTTTCATATGCGTCTTCGCTGTGTTGGGCAAGATTTAGTATGTGTAACGAACATGATCTATCCTATCATATATAGCCACTTTTATCTTTAAATTGAAGTTTTTCTTCTAATATCGGTTTATATTAAGGATCATATGCAGAAGTATTTTGTATAGCTGAAAAAATAAATAGATATATTGGCCGATAGCTTTTGTGGTCGTTGGGGTTTTTGTCAGGTTTAAGCAAGGCCACAACTTTGTCTTTGCTTTGCTTGTCTACACACTTTGTATATTAGCCATTGTTGTATTTTTTGTCCAAATTTTATAATTAGTTTTGTGCTTAGATCCTCAGTCAGGAGCCGTAATATTGTTCATAATATACGTGGATAGTGGATCCAAACTCAACATCGTTGAAAGGTTTCCTCAGCTGACTTGTTTGTCCTCTCTCATTTTATGTTTTTCTTTGCCGGCATTTATTATGTTTATTTCGTTATTTTCAGCGATCAGCTTAATACCAAATACCCTAGGTTTAGCCCTCTATTTGCTTCCTGCAGTAGAAATACGTCACATTTGTGTTAAGCGCATATGTCTGATAAGCTTAAGTAAAGTAGAGTGTCTTTATCTGTAGATATGTCCTTAATATTTATAGACATTATTAGAATAATTGATCCTAAAAAGGACCGATTTGACAAAAATCATATTGACCGGGTGATTCTGATTAGCCGATTAATTAATTATTCATTATCCAGGGTACAACTGATTACGGTGGTCTTATTTGTACTCAAATTTTCGTAAAGGCTTTTCTTTTGAACCCCATAAGAAATGGCTAATTAACTTTTCATTAAAAATAATTTTACACACTGTTACTTTTCGACGATATTTCGAATCAGATTTGTATAGTAATAAGTATAGTTAATATGGAGTCTCTTTGTGAAAAGTAAATGAGTTTGTAATATCGGTCACAACTCATATATGAATGATAAGGACATAAACGGTTAAAATAAGTGCACAGAATTTTAACTAAATATATCGGCGCCATTGTTTAGGAGATGGATTTATCCCAGAGATTAAAGGTTAAATGTATATTCCAGGTTCTATCTACGTATTTTCATTACTAAAAAAGTATATTTAAAATAAAGGCCTTAAGATATATTTAGATTCTATGGAAATTAGAATCTATGGAAATTAGCAAATTAAAAAATACAGACATAATTATTCTGAATGACAAAATTGAGACAAACAGTTGCCTCAAGTATTGTTTATATTGTAAAGGTTATCGTCATAGTATAGTCAGAACGCAACAAGGTTCTATTGGCTTTTCTGCTTTTTGTCTCCTTATTCCTATTGAAAACTTAGCCACGTAAATAACGTTTTAAAAATATATATCAATATTTCTGTAGTGCCTTTCCTAAGATAACTTTTTTTAAGCCTACTTCGTTTGACTACATGTAATGGATTTGATAGTTCCCAACAGATAAGTATTGATTGTAGGTTGGATAGCAGTTGGTTGTACAGGCATGTGTTGATAAATATGATGGGTCGGTAGGTAGTCCCATTATTCCTAAATCTGACCATATGTTACCTCCCCTGTTGATTCGTGGACGTCCTAAGGGCATCTTTTCTCTCGGGGCATTCTCCCAGTTTAACTTGGCAATGCAGTTATTAGAAAGCCTTTGCATGTAGCCAGCGTAACTTTGGCGTTGAGATTTAGTCTCTTGTATGACGTTGCTATCTTTATATATCTGTTAGACCTTGGCATTAGTTCCGGTTCGGTATTGGTTAGTATTCGGACCTTTGTAAGTTGGAAAATAATTCTGATGGCTTTTCTAGTAATCCTGATCTAATTAATACCTAAGTTTTACTTACATTGTTTTGTCAGCGTTCTCGTCACATTTTCAGTCAATAGCACTGGTTTAATCACTGTTTTATATATCCTGATTTTAGGGATTTGTATTAGACTTCTGGATTTAAAAGTGTTATGTGGGTTATATTTACATCAGTTAGCTACCTGAATATTCCATTTTATTTCTTATGTGACAGCGTTATCTACGATACCTAAAACACTGCAATCTTTCAAAATTATATGGGTTTATTGTTACGTTATGCCCTACTCTACGTCCTCTCTTATGTTAAAGAAATTTATTTAGTTTTCTCATTACTTACTATCAGACCGTTTTTTGCTGCTAATAGCATTATTTTAGAGCATTCTAATATTTAATCTATGAATTAAATCCGGATAGCAAATAAATATTTTTCACTTTCTCGGAGAAATGATATTCTAACATACAAAATCCCATTAAATTGCCAAAACCTTTCTTGCATATTATATTTACTTATGAAGGACAGCAGCAATATCAGTACCATAATAAGGCCTATAGTCCTGGACTGGCTAATCGTTGGATAATTGGAAGCATGAGTGTAGCAGTTATAATGTTTTCGGGACTGCTACCTGGTATCGGGGAGCAGAGATATCAGTACCAAGTTAGTGCATATAGGAATTGTTGCTTGAACTTTATTATTATTAAAAAGCAATATATTTCCTAGTAAAATCCTCATGACTTTACAGTAAGACAAATTTTCGAACGTTGGTTATGGAAACATCATGTACATACCACCGGATTCCCTAGATCGACATTCAGCAAAATTCTTTTAATAATGATGCGGGAGTAAAAATATAAATATCTGGGAGCTTACATCAACAAAGAATTAGATTCAGACTAAGAAATCAGGGTACGAATAGAAATGGCAAGGGCAGCGTTCTTAAAATTCAAGCAATTGTTCTGTGACAAAAATCTTAATACTGCGCTGAGACTGAGGTTTGTTGAATGTTACGTCTGGTCTCAACTATTGTACGGAGTAGAAATATGGACGGTAAAAGCGCAAATAGTTAGGAAGCTTCAAGCCTTTAAATTTTAGATATACCGGAGAATGTTGAGAATTCCATGGACTGCCAGGGTCACCAATGAGGAAGTGCTGAGAAGGATGGGTCGAGACAAAAAATTGTTGAGAACAATAAAAGTACGCAGGACTGCATACCTGGAACACATACTAAGGAATATAAAGTCTTCTGCAGGCCATCATGTAGGGTAGAGTCGATGGCAAAAAGGGAATAGGTAGAAAGAGGAAGTTATGGCTGCGAAATATTCGTGACTGGACAAACATGACTGTAGACGAATTATTCCACGTTGCAAAAGACAGAGATACTTTTAGAAATGTGGTCGCCAACCTCCGTTAATGAAGACGGCATAGGAAGAAAAATAATGATACGCTAAACAAAAAAAAACAGAGATGAAGATAGGCGCCAAGAAACTGTGTTATAAAACAGTTGAATAAAATACAGATTCTCGATTCAAATATTCAAAAATTTAATGAACAGCTTAATAAAATAGAAATAACGTCTATTTAAAATGCAAATCATTAATGGCTCAAGGTACAAAGCAGTCCTAGCATCTGCTAATGATATTGATCTTATAAGAAACTCTCTCCGCAAACGACATCTTCAACAAAGTGAAGAGAGCACGAAAAATGTTTTACTTAAAATCAACAAAATAAAAACCAAATACAAGCGAATCAACAGAAGAAAGCAATTCAATACAGAGCATAATTCACTTAAGACCTATTTTAATACATGAATGTGAATCATGGACAATGACTAAAACAAATAAGGAAGAACTCCGAATATTTGAAAGAAAAATAATAAGAAAACTTTTTTAACCTCATTATCATATTGCTACAAATCCGTATAGAATAAGAACACATACTAAATAAAGAAAGCTCTTATAAATATATTGTTTAGGAAAATAAATCGCTTAAGGTAGATCGGACACATGCATAGACGCCAAGATGTCAAACTTGGTTAAAAAACGTAAACTAATTTTTGAAACCAAATTCACTATTTTGCTTTAATCTGTGCCTTCTAAGAATTGCAAGGAAAAACAGACGTTGATAAAACTGTTATTAGAGACATGGGGAATCTAAAAATTGCATTCCACAACATACCTCCTCAACTAAGCAAAAATCCTTAACGAATTGGTTTCTAGTACTCGTACAGAGTATATCGGAATAAAAGGAAAAAGACAGTTAAGCAAGAAGAAAAGTGCAAGCATTTACGTTTTAAGGGTGAAAGGATGTGCGCCCCATTTTTAGCTGACAAGCTTGCGGAGCATACTATTTCTGGTCCTTAGTTTGCCTTTTAGTTTTAAACAAGATTCTGTGATTGACAACGTGCGATATAAACTATCTACAAGGTATTTATAGGAAATTCAGAGTTCAAGGATTTCATCACACTATTGGATGTTCAGTTTTGTGAAAGCGCCTGTGTTGGGAAAATTGAAGGAGCGTTCCTAAGATTTTCGGGGTTTGGCTTAAAATTAAATCGTAGTTCATTTTTATTATATTTAAGGCATCTATTAGATTCTTTCCACTCCAGCAACAAAAGTTTTTGGTTGAGCAATGTATGGTCTACATGAAAATCCTAGTATCTACTGGTATCTGTTGATCATTTGTGTAAATGTAATACAGTGTAGGTGCCATTACGCTACCCCAAGCGAAACCGTTTGTCTGCGTTCTCCATATTACCATTGAATGATACGAAAAATCTTTTGTTCTGTAGATATACGCGGATAAAACGATGTTTACAGTTTGTCATACAGTTTTTGGAGAAATGTCCTCTAATTTAATGTGTCGTAGGCGGCATTTAGATTGACAAATACCACCCCTGATACCTGATATCTTTCGTACCCGTTGTTGCTTTTTGCAACAACGGGTACGTTATTACGTACGTTATAAGTATTACGAATAAAAATAAATAAGCAAGAAGAATATAAGTGAACCATATTTAAAATAAGTGACAGAAAAAAGAATATTATATAATATACATTTACTTCTAAATTAAAAATAAAATACTCGTATGCCTGATAACGAAAGATACAAAATTTACAAGCGACAATGTATTTTTTAAAACAACCGAACATATTATATGTAATAATTGTAATAGATATGTTGGCTATAATCAAATTACCATAAAGTCACCGAAATATTTTATCTGAGTAATGACTCACTACTGATTGCTACGTTACGTTATACGATACATTTATAGTTAAAAGCGAAATTAGGTGTTATGCCTCCTTATTATTTTAGTATCTGTTACTAGTTACATACTAAAGTATTATAGTAAGATATTGAATTCTTTACATTTAAAAATTGAAATATTGAGATTAGACAGTAAAAGATTATAATTTTAACATTGATTTACAAATTATTAAAATTTAAATTTTACTACTTTATGAAACAAATATTGTACATCATACAACGTAGCAATCGAAACATCGGAACGTACGATTATTTATATAATAAATTTTTTAGTGTCAATGCATTAAAAAAATACTAATACATAAAAATTGCCTTTTCCGAGCTTATAACAGACACTAACTTAAGTTTAAAAATAATTAAAGCAAGTAATATAAATTACCACCATAAAATATTTAACTACATTAACCAAGTATTTGTGAAATTTCGGGATGACTAAATTGATTGATATTTAAATAAATTTCAAGTTCCAAAACGTACCTGCTGTAAAATTTAAAAATCTACGACTAATCAAATTATTGGCAACATCGGAGGAGTTTAGTTGTGTACGGGGAAGAATACATACGGATCCCAAAAGTGTTTTACCCTATTACGGAGTTCATTTAATCCTACGTGTTGGTCGGAGTCTACATAAAGCGCTACCCAGATAATAATATACACGCTGTATATTCTCCTGGAGTTAGTATAATACCGTTTTAGTACGGGGCCCACATTAACCTTTAGATCTATATATATATATATATATATATATATATATATATATATATATATATATATTTATTTAAAATATATTCAATGGTTGAATAGCAGAGGTTTTATCGGTCAATAATTGGCAAATAAAAGTCGTCAACTACTTTATTGATTTATTCGGATACGTTTCGCTTTTATTTTTAAAGGCATCATCAGTTCACTACAAATAAAAAAGATTTTAGAATATAAGTAAACAACCAACAGGGTTCATACTTACAAAAACAATTTGTAGGGTTTGTAGATGTTATAAAAACTCTACGATAACTGAATATTAAAGATTAACAACTAAACGAGAGAAACGAAACAAAAAAAATACAAGAAAAAACTGTAAGAACACTAGTTCATTTGATTTTAACCGATGGCTTCAATTGAATGTTGGTTTAAGCTCTTTCGAGGGTCAAACCACACTAATCTTTTCGATTGTTTTCTATCAGCTCTAGGATGTCATAATTTTCACATGTGGCTTATTGTCGTACATGTATTTCTCTGGAATGTAGCAAGCAGGAACGATTCTTGAGGGAATTAGCGGGCGGAATGGGGACAGACCTTTTTTAAAAAAGGATTCATTTATTCCTTTTTCTTTAAAAAACAACCAAACAAAAAAAAAATGAAAAGAAGAATGGGAATGAAGTTACTGTCTTTTAAGGGGTTTTTTTATTTGTTTTGTATGATGAGAGAGTGATATATCTGGATCAAGTTGTCGATGTCGGTTCTCTTATTTAGGAACGATGATGGATGTTTTAGAATTTGACACATTTCAAGGATGGATCGCTTATGATAATTTTTTTGTTTGCACAGTAATTTGGTATTCGTAAAGTCGATACTGTGTTTGGTTGAAATGGCATGCTGTGCAAGGGTACAAGATGGTATATATGTTTGTTTTGAGGTTTCCGCGGGAGCTATATGTGCTGTCACTATTTTTCCGGGTTTGACTCCGCGTTGTAAAATGCTAGTTTTCTTGAAAACCATTGTTTTGGCGACGTTTCGGCAAGGTCTCACTTGCCATTCTCAAGCCTGGTGGATCTACTTCTCGTCGTTACTCGATTAGTACTCCCATAAGTACTAATCGAGTAACGACGAGAAGTAGATCCACCAGGCTTGAGAATGGCAAGTGAGACCTTGCCGAAACGTCGCCAAAACAATGGTTTTCAAGAAAACCAGCATTTTACAACGCGGAGTCAAACCCGGAAAAATAGTGAAGGCATATATATATATATATATATATATATATATATATATATATATATATATATATATATATATATATATATATACATAAGCTACAGCCTCTGCCGCTTCTCGCATTTCGACCGCCATCGTTTTCTGTCCATCCATTTGTCTTCTTTGATCGCTTTATCCGTTCCCTATCTATTGCCTTCCCCTTCTTCTTCTTTGTTGTGGTATGTAATTTAAAGTTTTTTTGGCTATCTATCTTCATTCGTTCGCTTCACGTGACGATACCACACTAGTTGTCTCCTTTCAATGCTGTCTACACCGAAATATACAGTATTTGTCCTCTTTCTAATATCATTATTCCTGATATGATCTTTTTTGGATACACCACACGCTGTCCTTAGAAAATCCATGTTTACTACTTCTATTCTTTTTTTATATTTTTTCGTGATCTGCCAAACTTCTGTCCCATAAGTCATAATAGGCTCTACCAAGGTTCGATAGATTATCAATTTCGTTTCTTGTCTAATATCTTTAGACCATAGTAGAGAGTTTAAAATGTTAACCGCTTTTTTCCCCTGCTGCGTTCTGTTTTCGATGTCTCTTTTGGTAGTGCCTTCTTTAGATATTATAGATCCGAGATATTTATATTCATTGCATGTTTTTGTGTTTCGAATTTTTAACTCTGGATCTTCTTCATCAGCTCCTATTTTAAGATACTCTGTCTTTGACATATTCAGATTGAGGCCCCATTTTTCATATTATTTCTTTAGTTTTCTAAACATGTAGTCCATGTCTTCCTCATCATTCGCTACGACTACCTGATCATCTGCGAAAAATAAAGTTGTTAGACATTTACCACCGCCCATGTCTATACTTATTTCGGATACTTGTTTCCTCCACTGCTTTAGCGATGATTAAATATATATTTTAAATAAGGTCGGAGATAGACAACATCCTTGTTTAAGCTCCTTTGTTATTAAAAATGATTCAGATATAAAGTTTTCTTCTTTAACGAGACTTCTTGCATTTTTGTATATATTTGCGATAGCATCCACATACTTCCTACTGAGACCTACTTTCGTCAATGTTTGAAACAGTTTTTTCAAAGGTAGGGTATCGTATGCCTTTTCTAAATCTACAAACAATATGTGGGTAGATAGATTCCTTGCCTTCCGTTTTTCGATTACCTGCTGCAGAACGAATATATCATCAGTGCACGATGTTCCTGCACGAAATCCATTTTGTGCTTCTATGTCTTCGTATTCTGATTCTATTCTTTCTTTTATTATTCGACCATACAACCTCCCCACTGAGCCAATAACAGTTATTTCCCTAGAATTAGAGCATCTACGTTTATCCCCTTTCTTGAATATTGAGCTGATGCATCCAACATTTCAATCATCAGGGATATTTTGTTCTTTTAAGCATTTGTTAAATAGTTGAACCAACATCTCATGTAATATTTTTAGTACATACTTTACCAACTCAATTGGGATGTCTCCAGATCCTGCTGCTTTACCGTTTTTCGATCTTTTGAGGGCATCGCTTAACTCTCCGGTTGTTCTTAAATCTCACTTATTTGTGAATATTCGGATATTTCTTCCATTTCGATCTCTTCGAATTTACATCTATCCTCTGTCAGTAAGACATATTGGTGTTTCCACTGTTTCAGATCTATTACATAACCGTAAGTTAGATTTTTTCTTTCCTTCCATCCGGAAAGACTTTATCACCTTCCACGCTTGCCCAACTCTTGTTCCACCCATATGCCTATCCACCTCTGCACATCTTCGATCCCACATCTCATTTTTTCTTTATACTACTTCTATTTTACATCTCAATTTAATTTTTTATATATCTTGTAATCTTCCTTCTTTCTCGTTGACATCCATTCCTGATAAGCAGTTTTCTTCTTGTCTACTAACGTTTGCATATTCTCCGACCACCATTCTTGATTTTTTGTTTGTCTTTATACCCCAAAGCTTAACTTGCAGCCTCATGAATACATTTTTTAAGTTGCTGGTATAATTCTTTTACATAATTTATAAAGAAATTTCGTTGAATCTTCTTTTAAGCTTTCTAAGTTATTGTTAGGGGATGTTACTTCTTGTCCGTTTTCTATATTCTGTCCTGAGTGTTATTGTTTTTGCGATAGTTAACTATTACGTTGGTCATAAGCATGTTGTACCTATTTTTTTTTAATTTCCAGTATTAGAAGTTGTTCATTTACTTCAGTCCACGATTTAATATTTTTTTAAGATTTTTTCCAATGGCAATAAAGACTCTTCTCTTAGCTCTCTTATCTTTACTCACTCCACTGCAGATATGTACATATTCTCCTTTCTCTTTATTTCTTTATCCCTTTTTCTTGGTCTCGGTGAGAATACGTATATCTCTTTTTCTTTCCCCTAATTCTTTGAATACTTCTGCTTGTTTGGTTTTAAGTCGTTGTACCTTCCAGAAACCCGAATACCGAAAGAAACACAGTGTCAGTATAAAATAGAAGTTTTTATATATCTATCGATCTAGGAAGTCTAAATTGTCCACTGCTAAACGTAGGTCTTCCTATGTTTTTGACACTGCTCTCTATCTTCTGACCTCTTTATACAGTTTCCATCAATTCTCTTCATGTCGTCGGTCCATCTGCTGGGTAGCCTGTCTCTACTTGTGTAAGCTTCGTGTTTCTAACGTAATTTTACTATCTTTGTTTTACATCTCTGATCAGATACTAAGATACCCGCATCCCCGTCTTGTTCCTGATCACTTGATTTGAAAATCGGTCGTTTTGACTTATTTCCAGCATTAATCTTTCCATCTTTCTCTGCATTACGTACATTTTGTATATTTTTTTTTGTTTATATAAAGATAGGGAGTACATACTCGTTGAAACCTTTGCTTTACAGACAAATACTGCCCACGTAAGAACTATTTTTTCTCTTAAATACTGTGTCTTCTTCTTAGGGTGCCTGTCCGTTCCGAACGTTGACAATCATTCTGGCTATGATGACTTTGACTTTGTTGGTTGCTATACGAAATATCTGTGTTGAGGTTTTTCTATACCATGCGCTCAGGTTGGCAAGTCAGGATATTCTTCTTCGTCCTTGGGCCCTTTTTTCTTTAATTTTACCTTGCAAAATGCATTGAAGTAGGCTCGTATTTGCCTTGATTTCTCATTATATGTCCCAAGTACTGCAGCTTACAGGTCGTCACGATGTTGACCAAATTCGCAGTTGTGTTCATCCTCCGCAGTAGTTCTTCATTGGTAACTTTGTCTGTCCATGGTATCGTCAGGATCCTTCTGTATGACCATAGCTCAAAAGCCTGAAGTTTTGATATATATCAAATACCGTGTATTTGATTTTATCCTTCGATGCCTAGTTTGTGAGGACTTATTTAATTCTCTACATCGCCTTCTCTATTTTCGATTTTGGCAAGTAAGTCCCCTATAGTCATTTAGTAGTGGTCAAGTGTTCGTATAAGTGTTCAACCTCATCGTCCTAAAATTTGCCAGTAGGTACGTAGGCATGAATCATAAATCTCCCCTATAAAGTATAAGAGCAACTCTTTTAAGGTGTGGGACTTGACATTTGATGTTCTACTCAAACTAGTTTAGGGAAGGCGTAAAAAAATTATTTGTTTTTGGATAGTGATATAGACAATATTGACATATATTTCTCTTATTAAAGGAATTAGAAAAATGGGCATAGTGCGTGTGGTTAGAGTCGCATACCTGGAGTAGACCTGAGGTGGTATTTTTGAATTCACTCGAGCATATTTCGCATTCGAAATTACAAGAAATTCGCTCGAAATTCAGCGTTTTATATTTTCAAGTACTGCGTGTACGAAGTTTTTCGTATATGACGACTCGAATGGGTCTTAACCATTCGAATTTCGATGCTATTTAGTATACGATCAAAGTACTTGTTGTAATTTAAGTTGTCACCGGGCCCGTGTACGTCAGATAAGATTTTAGCTGATAGTTTTTAATCGTTGTTATACATAATATTTTTACATTGACCTTTGTTTTTAGTGGCTGGTTTAAATAATTTTTTATTAGAAAAAATATAGTTAATGCCCTTGCAGAGGCGGAAATATTAGCGAAACGAGAGGCAGAGTTTACCATCCCTTTCCCAAATCTCTAGAGAACTATTCCGATTTACAATTTCAAAAATTGTACAGATTAACAAAGCCTCTCTCAATAGGGTTGATAGAGATTTTAGAGACGCATCTCACAGCCCCGTCTAGGATATCTACCTTAAGCATACCCAGAAAAGTAAATAAATATCTGCATTATCTGTTTATTTATAATCTTGGTATTTATAATCCTGTTACAGGTTTTAACAACATTGAGATTAGAGCAGCAGGTAGCCACCAATGGGATGTTGCCAAACTGCTGTTTCCAATGTGATTTATGAGATAGTGGATGCGCTTAACCTGCCAGAAATTTTAAATGAGTATATCCATTTACCTTTTGGCTAAATACAAAAAATACTGAAGACTATCAAGCTTACAAAGAAGCCGATAGACAACTACGAAAAACAAGAAAATAATAAAACATGGGATCAGAAATGTCAAGAAATCAATACATACATCGGAGGAAAGCAATGTACAGAGGTATGGAATTTTATACAATCAGTAAAAAATACAGGAAAAGACAAAGCACACATACACACCATAAAACCAAGACAATGGAAAGATCACTATGAAAGCTTGCTGACAGAGACAAGACAAGAATACCTAGCGAACTCCCCAACACAGTCAGTACATATACAAGGAGAGGAAGCGAGGGTAGACATCGAAACAGTAAGGAAGGCTGTAATGATCCTAAAGATTGGTAAATCCGCTGGACCTGAGGGAATCTATGCTGAAATGCTTAAGAATGGAACTCATAAAATATTTGAAATATTAACTTATGTGATCAATCAGTGTCTAAATGGACACCCAGTACCAGAACAATGGAGAACGGCATACATGTCCTCAATACACAAAAAGGGGGACAAAAGGAATTGTAATAATTATAGAGGCATATCGGTAACCAGCACCCTGAGCAGACTGTATGGACGAATTTTGAGAAATATGATCGAGGAAGAATATAAGCACAACGAAGAGGAAGAACAAAGCGGGTTCCGTGCAGGAAGATCGTGCACCGATAACGTTTTTTGTCTTAAACAAATAATAGAAAAAAGATCTGCTAAGAATCTAGAAACTCATATTACTTTTATAGACCTGCAAAAAGCATATGACAACATCCCCTTAAAAAAACTGTGGACAACGTTGAAAAGATCTAACATCAACCACACATTGATAAATGCTGTACAAGAACTATATAGAGACTCTAAGGCACAGATCAAAACAGGAAAATATCTAACGGAAGAATTCCTGGTTACAAAAGGCTTGCGACAGGGATGCTGTATCTCACCAACCTTATTCAAGATATATGCTGCAGCGGCATTGGAAAGATAGAAAAGAAAGGTACATAGGATGGGTATAGAGCTTAGCAATGAATGTATATATACACTCCAGTTTGCTGATGACCAGGTAGTGCTAGCGACCGACAGGGAAGACATGCAGTACATGCTAAGAAAACTGATAGAAGAATATAACGACTGGGGAATGAATGTCAATACAACAAAAACCAAATATCTTTGTATTAGAAATGAGTCAGATAACATAGACCTCGAAAACGGACAACATATTTCCTGCTGTCAGAGCTATGACTACTTGGGTGTTGCCTTTGACAATACAGGAACTGATACACGGGAAATAGAAAAACGAATCACTCAAGCAAAGAAAGTCTTAGGATGTCTCAATAGTATACTGTGGAGTAAAGAGATAACGAAAGGAAGGAAATTTAATATATATGAGACCATTATTAAAACTACTCTTCTTTATGGCGCTGAAACATGGAGAATTAGTGAAAAGAACAAAAAGCGAATAGAAGCAGTAGAGATGGATGCAATAACAAGATCTTTAGGTATTTCCAGACGAGACCGAATCAGAAATTATGTAATAAAACAACGTATGGGAATAGAAGGAAATATAACTCAAGATATAGAGAAGAATATATATACAAATATTTGGGAAGTATTATCTGCAGTAAAGGAACAACGGAACGAGATATAGACTATAGAGTGCAACAAGGCAGGAAGAGTGTTCAAATTCTGAATTCGATACTTTGGTCCAACAAAGCTACTATGAGAACTAAAATGACTATCTACAAAGTAATTGTAGAGCCCATTCTTACATATGGAGCAGAATGTTGGCAAATGACAGTAAAAGGAAAGAAAAAAGTTGACACGGTTGAAATGGACTACCTAAGAAGAGCTTGCCGTATATCAAGAGTAGAACGTATACCTAATTCTGAAATTAGAAGAAAAACAGATAGAGTACATACAACTTCTGAAAGAATAGAAACTAGACAGTTAATATGGTATGGACACGTACAGAGGATGGACGACAACAGATGGCCCAAAAGAGCTATGGAATACAATCCAAGTAATAGAAGAAAACGAGGAAGACCAGCCAAGTCTTGGATACAAGGTGTTATGGAAACCATGAAAGATAGAGCCATTGATGAAGACACCTGGAGAGATAGAAAAAGATGGCGATCGAAATGCGGGAAGCGGCAGAAGCTGTAGGATCCCCGCTTATATATATATATAGAGAAGAAACAATTAAGGTGGTATGGGCATGTTCAACGGATGCCAGCATCAAGACTCCCCAAAAAAGTAATAGAATGGCAACCGATAGGTCGACGGAAAAGAGGAAGACCCAGATTAGAATGGCAACACGGCGTAAACAAGTCCATGAGCGAAAGAAATTTAACAACAAACGACTGCGAAGATAGGAAGAGATGGTGTTTAGGTATCGGACAACGTCGAAAGACGTTCTAAACCGATGTATATATATCCATTTACCAAGGAATATGGAGGAACTTCGCTTTTTGAGGGATAAGTAAGTAGGAATAAATAGAAACAAATAGAAAGAGTACCTTATAATGTAAATAGATATTGGATTTTATAGAACACATACTTTCCCAGAAGTTATCGGCTGTGTTGATTGCATACACGTGGCAGTAGTAGCTCCCAAACAGGGAATTCAGTATCCAGAGGAGCTTTGTGTTAACCGTAAAGGATACCACTTCTTAAATGTACAACTGGTGAGTAATATATAGAATTAAACAAATTTTATTTCAAAGTTTTATGAAGTTTTACTGAACTACTATTATTTTCCTGAACATTTCTTGTGCAATTGTGTGTAGTGTCTCTGTTACTTAATTAGTTCATTAATAGTTCCTCCTGATCTTTCTGATTTTTTGTTCTTTACAGTTTTTATGGCATTCTTTACTTTGTTTGGATTGAGCTAACGTTAGATCAACAATATTAGATTTTATAGTTTCAAACTTTTATTCAACCCGTTATTTAAAATAATTTTTTTAGTTAACCGTTAAATAATTGTTTTTAATATTTTTAACAGCGATTATTAGCATAAATATCTTTTAAATAATTAAATGATTCCAATGTTTTCAACTCATAAAACACACATAAAATGTTTTTCCCATTCTTTTTCCACTCATTTTGCCATTTTCAATAACATATTCTTTAAACTAAGTATAAAAGTGTTTTCGTTTAAAACTTTCAAGCAAAGTAAAACAAACTTTGTTTAAGTGGCTTAAACTTGAAAGTGTAATACTGTTTTTACAAAAATAGTCTTCCTAACACATTCTGTTTTATGATTACCTTTGCATAAAGATATTTATTCAAAACAGCTTTTTAGTAAGCAGTGGCAGAGTAAACTAAAAAGAAGTATTTTACAGTGACATAACGTACATATTATTATAATTTATAAAACATTTAAGTATCAAAAAATAGTTTAAGCATAATATTATAATATAAGACCTACAAATTTAAAAAAAAAAATTCAATATACTATCTGAATGTCAGTATCGATTTCGAGAAGGAAAATCCACTGAAGATGCAATCTGTGCTCTAACAGCTAATGTCTACAAAGCTCTTGGTAAAACAAGACCAGCTCTTTGTATATTTGTAAATTTATCAAAGGCATTTGACACTGTTTCACATAAAATATTGCTAACTAAACTTAAAAATATGGTATTAGAGGCCTTGCATATAATATCCTAGAAAGTTATCTTCTAAACAGGCAACAACATGTTTATATACAGGGTGGTCCTTAAGTAATTGTACGAACGAAAACCGTAAATTCTACACTTTAAAATATTACGATTTAAGCCAAATTGCATTAATAAAATGTTGATATTAAGAAAGATACAGGGTGTTAAAGTGCAAAATTAAAATTTTATTTTTCACTATAACTTTCATGTTTGTAAACATTTATGTATAAAAATTTACAACTGGGTACTTTTAAATATGAGAAATTATAATTTGATGCACACTTTGATGTAACTGATAGAGGGCGCCACTTATGCCACATATGCGGTATAAATTTGCACTTAACTTTTTTGCTCTTTAAGTTACCTGTATTTGGGATTAAAAATATGAAAGATACATTATTTTAACAAAAAAAAGGTATACTTGTTAATAACTTCCAAAACTGAACAGTTTTCGAGATAATCGCATTTTAAAAATCAGCTGCATAATTCTGATCTAATGGAATTACTCCAGGCAACGAAGAAAAAATAGACAAAAATATTAATACTTCTAAATTTTGATATAAAATACCTTTAACTAAAGTTAATAGTTAACGAAATATTAAATAAAATAAATATATCAGCAGGATATTTAATAATAGGATTTGACAAAATAACAGAATAATAGGATTTTACATCAAATATTTTACGTTTTATGTTAAATTAAAGTCATAATCAAAACATTTTGTTTAAAAACCAAATTAAGAAATAGTTAAACTAAATAACACAACTTTTTGTCAAAGTAATTGTTTGATATATCCACCATTTTCTTTAATTCATTTGTCAATATATTCCATAAAAGTTCTTCTCATATTAAATAGCATCATTGGTTCTAAAGAAACTGCTGCACTATTTATTTCTTCCCACAGTTGGTTGCGAATGTTTATGGGATTCTTATAGACACGATGTTTTAATACGCCCCATACACCAAAATCAAGCGGATTGAATTCGGGGCCTCGTGGTGGCTATAATGTATAATGAATATATCGATGACATTACTTATTTATATGATTACGTTACAGTTTACGAGTATTGAATAATAATTCAATAATCTCGAACAAATGGATTATTATGATTTACTAACGAACTAATATTATGCTGAACTAAATTGCCTGTGTGTTTACTATATTTATAACAATATCGGTTATTAGGACAACGATGATGTTTTTGTAAAAATGCTGACTCTTTCAGGTTCGATTTGTAGCAAAAGTATTATGAAACAGGACACATATGTGTCATTCAATACCTGTGCTCTAGTTTCTATTTGTCCTAATAAAAATGGGTAAACAATTTATCTAATGAACAATAAGTATTATTTTCGGATTTTTTATGAATTAAATAATTATATCAATATCTTACCACATTGCCAAGGAATATGACTACCACGACCAATCCAACGTTCAGAAAAGTTTTATTTAAGTATGTTCTAACTGCCTCATCTCTAGAATGTGGTTGTGTACCATCTTGCATAAACCACATATTTTGGGTTTTTAGCATTTTAAAATAGAGAAAAAGTAATACAACGCCATTATAGAAACTTAAAAAGCGATAGCAAAGAGAAATTATAAACATGATGACGGCCAACGTCTCAATACGGACACGGCACCTAAAGAAGAAGAGGAAATATATTTTCTTCAATAAGACATTTAGCACATATAACAAAGCATTTTGTGATGTTAGATTATCTTCTTTGAGTTGTTTTAATCAGAATAAACTCTGAATTATGCTTATCTACAGGTATTCTGTGCTTTACCGCACAAATATCAAACTAAGAATTATTGTGCAGCTGACTTATAAAATGAATTTATCTCGAAAACGGTTGAGTTTTCAGGTTACTAACAAGTATACCTTTTCTTTGTAAAAATAATGTATCTTTAATATTTTTTAACACAAATAGAGCTAACTTAAAGAACAAAAAAGTTAAGCGCAAATTTATACCACACATGTGGTATATGTGGCGCCCTCTATTAGTTACATTAAAGTAAGTATAAAATTTTAATTTATCCTACTGAAAAGCATCCAACTGTAAATTTTTGTTTAAAAATATTTACAAACGTAAAAGTTATAGCAAAAAATAAAATTTTAAATTTCCACTTTAATACCCTGTATCTTTCTTAATATCAACATTTTATTAAAGCAAGTTGGCTTAAATCGTAATATTTTAAAGAGCAGAATCTAAGGTTTCTGTTTGTACAATTACTTAAGGACCACCCTGTAGATGGAGACATTATTAAGGGAAGAATTATATCCTCTGGAGTCCCGCAGGGAACAGTTTTAGGACCAATTCTTTTTAATATCTACATCAATGATCTATTCATACTGATAATAAGCTTTGCAGATAACACAGCCATTTTCTATGATACAAATACATGGGGTAATTTAAAACAAAAAGCCGAAACAGACTTTGCTACAATTCAGAAATGGTTTTAGTTTTATAAGCTCATCTTAAATGTAGATAAAAATATATATATATATATATAGGCCAAGTTAAAAATGTTTCATCAAATAATTCACTCCAGAATTTATGCTAGAATTAAAGAAGGCAATAGTAGTATGCTATTTGGTTTTCGTAATATTCCTGAAACAAGAGAGACTTTAGGAAAGCATTCGATAAGATTAGACATGGAAAATTGATGAAAATTCTTGGACGAGTAAGAATAGATGACAACGACTTATGAATTGTACAAAATATCTACTATCACCAGCAAGCAAATGTCAGAATTGGCCTGGATACTTCTGAATTAATTTTAATTCTCCATGGAGTTAGACAGGGGTAAATCTTGTCACCACTCATTTTTATTGGTGGATATCTCCGAGGATATTCTTAAAAAAGCACTTGACAGGGTTAATGCCAATATCACGTTTAACGAAATTAAAATTAGTGACATGATATATATGCCGATGATACTGTGTTACTTGCGAGTTCTGCGGAAGAATTACAGTTATTAATTTAATGCGAAGCCTATGGCATAATACTTAACACATTAAAAATAAAAGCATATGGTACTGAAATAGAAAAAAACTGATAACATTACGTATCTTGGTTCAAATGTACCTACATGACAATTTGTTTAATTTGTACAAACTTTAATGTTTCCAAACATTTTATTAAATTATAATAAGGTCATACGTAAATAGTGAAAAAATTGTTGTTTTTCATCAATAAAGTAGCAATTTAACACCCCACGTTCCATTTAAATTTTGCGTTTTCTAACCTACTAAATGCCTCACCGCTTTTCCCTTGCTTAATGCAATGCAATATCAGCTAATAGTTTTACGATTTAGATTTTTACCGCCACGAAAAATCTAACTCTTACCTGGTAAGAGCGTCCTCTACTTATTGGATTGTATACTAGTTCGCTCCCGCGGTCAGATTTTCATACCCCACAGAAAAGAGGCATATTTAAATTCGCTCCGGCCATATATTTCTTAGAAAAGGTATTTGAATAATGTCTTCTCAAACTTTGTATTTACCTATTAATACAACACTACCATCATTGTTAAAAAAAAGAATGAGTCTTTTTTAAACAATGCTACTATATAACACTGCTTCTTACTTAAAAAAATATTAAAATTATAACGATAATATCACTAAAGTATTATGATATTAGAGCTCATATTCCCTTGTTCAATATTTGATTGGGTTTTTCCGTATCAGAAGTTACAATTAATATATTTCTTAAAAAAGATTGGTAGGTATAAGTAATCTACCTGAAATTTTATGATAAAAAATAGGGGTGGTGCCAATCCTTAACATTATTACTTTAGTTCCAGTTTGAATGTCGTTATACCTAGTTCATGATGGAGAAATCTGAAGTAGGTGAAATGTTAAGTGAAAAGGCAAATAACTGTTAGTTATTGACAATTACAAGTATAACTTCCATAAAATTCTTGATAATAACATCAAACGTTGGCAGTGTGTAGAAAGAAGTTGCAAAGCATTTGTTAAAACTTTAAATATTTGTATAAAGTGTAGTCGAATGTAGTCATAACCATACCCATGAAAGTTTATTAAAAACAGTGTTAAACCGGCAAAAATTAAGTAATAGTGTTAAGCGAAAGGCAATGGATGATTTTTGTGAAAACCATTGAAGTTGATACACAGTGAAAATAAACAAACAGGCACTAAAAATCTTACTGTGGAAGATGTACATTTGATTAGAAAAAATATTTATAATGACAGAAAACAAGTTATTCTTAAAATAGCGAAAAGTACTTTTCGCTATTTTGGGAATAACTTGATTCTTGCTTCTCAACAGCCTTGGAAAAATTACTACGAGACGCCAATTTGAATAGCAGGGGAACTATATGTACATATTAAAATTTATAAAACATAATTAACATAATTTAAATTCAAGCATATTTAGACGATGTGGAAAATATAACAATATAGTACAAATAAATCAAAATAAAAGCAAATTCATGCCGACTCACTCAAACAGAAAAGATGGAAAAGTTGAAGCAGGTCTAAGAGTCAATGACTTCGAAGCGGTCAAACAGTTCATATATAAGGAATATCGACTAATTTCAATAATAACACACCAGGGGAAATATGTAATACTAAAGTACTTAGCTAACAAACGTCGGTTTTGAAAAACTCGCATAAGACTAGAATACTGATAGTCCCCTTCTTACATTTAAATCAGGGTTATCGACCCTAGTCAACACAGATAAATCCTCTATCGATTTTTGAAAGAAAGGTATAACGCAAAATATTTGTTTGCAACAAAGTTTGGTGGAAAGGATATTACCCTATGATCAAGCAAATATGCACCAAAGTGAAACATCTACAAGATGGCACAGTGCACACACAAACGGCGATTTAACAGATCTTTAAAATTACCGACCCATAAGCTTGGTAAACCACCTCTACAAGTTTTCCACAAGAATAATAACAAATAGAATGCAAACAAAATTAGATTTTTACATACCTTGGGAACAGGCAGGTTTTAGGAAAAACTTTGGCACCAACCACCACCTCTACTGCCTAAAAGAAATTATTTCGCAAAGCATTCAATACGATAAAAATTAACAGCATATTGAGAGCGAGATTATCAGTACTTTAAACTGATCGCGAATATATACAATAATGTAACCATGACTGTAAGACTACACAAAGATAAAAACTTTATAAAAATCAAAAGAGAATTCAGACAAGATGAGACGTTATCCGTCAAACTCTTTACGGCAGTTCTGAAATATGCTTTCAAAAAATTGGAGCCTAAAGCCAAAGGAATCAATTTCAATCTGGTACTAAGCGAAAATCCAAAAGTTGACTGCAATGAAATAGAATTAGTTCATAAATATAAATACTTCTACTTATTTTTATGTAGACATGACATGCTTTTTTAAATTGTGTCTACAGTAAGTCGTCGTTTCATCGTTTTCGTGGTCTTCCTGCTGATTGTCTTCCTATTGAGGAACCGTATCTTGCCATCTTCATCTTCACCCCTCGATTTGTTGTCATTCGACTTATATAATCGGTTTATTTTACTCTTCTATTTTCCACCCAGTCCTTGATGTTCTCCACCATGCATCTACGTCGTGTATCTGTTCTTCTAGCTCTGTCCCATAGTGTTTTGCCATCAGCCTTTTTAAGTGTTTTCATCTCTGCTGTTTATAACATCCTTTTTGTCGTCTCTGTGTTAGGTCGTGTTTCTGTCGCATATGTAATTATTGGTCTGATGACTATTTTGTAAATTCTGTTTTTTATTTCTTTTTTAATATTTTTATTTCTTTATATTGTTTAATTCAGGCAACCTACGATTCTATGTGCATTTCACTTGATCTTTCACTTCTGTTTCGAGTTTTCCGTAGCTGATAATGACATGTGATGCTTAGATATTTCAACTCTATTACTGATTTATTATCTGACCTTTTAGCTCCAATTTACATCTTAATAAATTTGCTGTTATAACCATGCATTTTGTCTTTTTGAGGAAATTAATATGTTAAATTTTCTGGCAATTAAAATAAATCGGTGCAGCATAAGTTGTAAATTATCTTTAGTTTGAGAGAGTAGTATTGCCTCGTCTGCATAGCAGGTTATTTAAAGTTGTTTTCTCCCATTTGGTATTCTTTTTTAGTTCTTTTTTTTTATTATTTCATCCATAATCAGGTTGAATAATAGAAGACTTAGGAAATCTACGCCATTCAGCTTCAATAGGGCCAGTTAGTTCTTTTTCTAGTTTTACCTTTATTGTTTTTTTTTGGTAGATATTTTCGATCGTTTTGATTACTTCTAGAGGTATCTCCTATCTCTCTTGAGTACAATAAGTGGATAACGTCCTTTAATTTGACCCGGTTAAATACCTTCTAGAGGTCCACAAAACATAAGTATGACGGTTTTTTTTTATTCTAATAATTTCTCGTTCACTTGCCTCGTTATAATAGCGTCGGTGCAGGATCTTTCTGACCTAAAACCTTGTGGTTCTTCTGCTAGTGTCATAATTGCATTCAGTTTATTTGTTATTACTTTGGTTGTTAATTTAAGTGTTGTGTTTAATAAATTAATTTCTTTGTAATTTTCCGGGTCCAATTTGTCTCCCTGAAAAAAAAAAGTATAAGGATGCTTGATCTCCATTCTTGAAGAATTATGTTTTATTCTATTATTTTTTGTATTAGTTTTAGTAGTTGTTTGGTCAGATAAGATCCTTCGTATATTAGGATTCCGCTTGGTTTTCTGTCCTCTCCTGATAATTTTCTGTTTTTAATTTCCTATTTCTTCGTTTTCTTTAATTTCTTCCCTTTACCTATTTCTCCCTAATATTTATTTCTTCGTTTGTCGTTACATCCGGTGTTGATGGTTTATTATCGTCGCTTTTAGCAAATAGGGATCAAAAGTAGTCTGCTCATGTTTCCTTTGAATGTGTTTCGTTTTTACTAGTTCGTTTATCTCTTTTCTTATTACTCTCAGTGTTCCTTTTTTATTTATGTAACTCAAGTATTTGTTTTATTTCTGATTCGTTTATAGCGGTTATAGGCCTGTTGTGTTTGTTGTGTTCTGTATTGTAAAAATACTTTTTTTTTCTTCAAATTCTGTCTTTACTTCCTCTCTAAATCATGGGATCTTCTTTTTGATATTTTAGTTTGTTACTTCTCTCTCTCCAAGTGATTCTGTTGCTGCGTTAATTATGTTATTTTTAAGTTTTCCCAGCTTTCCCCGATGTTATCGTTTTTTAATATTTCATTACCAGATATCTTTTCTGCTATTCTTTTTCTGTATAAGTATTCCGTGGATTCCGTATTTAGTCCTTTAACCCTGAGTTTTAGTTTTGTTGGCGCCGCTCTCTTGGTTGTAAAGGATTTTATGATCATTCTTATTTTACGTAATACTAGGCTATGGTCGCTAACTACATCTGCTGTAGGTAGCCAATAAGCAATCAACTATAACTGATTCGAGCCGATTGCCTATTCGAGCGTTAAATTCTTCCAATATTATCATCTTCCGCCTGACTTGATCTACTACTTGTTGTAATTCGTCATAAAAGGTTTACCTTGTTGTTTAAGGCTTGTTATTTCTGGGCCGTATACTCCGATGATGTTCAGGACCTTCTTCTCCATTTGGCGTCGAAACACTTTTCTTAACCCAGGCTACAGCAATCAAATCCAAAGTAGTTCAAAGAAGAATGGAATGCTCGCTACTTGGACTGACTCTTCTAGACAGGGTTATAAACAAAGAAATAAGAAAAAGGATAGGGCCACTGATGTCATAGAGTGCATAGCATAACTGAAGTGAAACTGGACGAACCATGTGGCCAGAATGAACGACGGGCGGTGGACACAAAAAATTACAATATGGAGACCATGAATGGACATAATCAATAAGACATAATGAATAACCTCCGAATTAACAACACATACTTTGACCACCCAATACAACATAAGATCACCTGGTTAGATACAAGAGGACGTAACTCTATGATTGACTACATTATAATAAACAGACAAATACACCCCAAGCATATAATAGATATGCGCACTCTATCTTCCACCAATGTAGGATCTGGACCATGGCCTGGTACTAGGAAAAATAAATAAAGCAATCAGCACACAAGGCAAGTGAAATACAAAAGTAGAAGAAAAGTTAAACATAGAAAGCTTAGAAGAAGAAGGGACACAAAACAAACAGACTAATAGAATAGCTAAACAGCCATAACCTAGAGACTAAAAAGAATATAGAAGAAACCTGGAAAATTATTAAAAAATGTACCCTACAAGCAGTGAAAGGAGCTTTAGGTAAAGGAAAAGTTAACAGAAATAAACGGGAATACAAAATTCCATGGTACGACGAAATGGTGAAAGCACTAGCAAATGAAAAGAAACAAGCTTGCCTAACATACAAAGGAGTGAAGATACCGGAGGCACGAGAAAACTACGTGAGAAACAGGAATAGAGTAAACCAAGAAATAGATAACATCAAAAAAGAACACTGTGAGAAATTTACCAAAGATATGGAATACGACCTCTATGGATCCAAGAAAAAGCTGTAGAAGGTGATAATAAGACAAAAAACAGAAATGAATGAATTTGTACGCATATATAACATTACGGAGGGACAATGGACTGAGCATTTCACGAAATTATGTGGGGAAGGAGAAGAAGAGAACAGAGAAAGAATTAGTAACGAAACTCACGATAGAGTACTAATATCAGAAGAAGAGCTACAAGAACCAATAAAATAATTAAAAAACGGGTGTGGCAGTCCAGTGGGACTGCCGTTAGAAGTTATACTTCTATACACACGTTCGCCGTTACAAATGTATATGGGAGTCAATTTGCACAATCATTACATATGTAGTGCTATAGGTAATAGAGAGTAGAAAGAGAAACATAGTTAGGTATATACGTATAGGTATATGGTGCATCATTTGATGTATATAAACAACATTTGACCTGTAATAGGAGTATAGTAAACGAAGGATTGAATCAATATTTTGATGAAAGTGTATATTTTTATTTTCATATATGTATGAAAGGAGTTGAATGCAAAAAAAATTTACACATACTCTGCAGTAAAATTCATTGTTTATATTGTTAGGTATTAATATAAAAATACAATACAATACACTGCAACATAATTTACTATAATAATACAATACAAATTTAAAGTGCAATATTCATAAGTATTTAAAAATGACAATATATGTATATAACTTACTAACGCATATGTTTAATTTTCCATGATAATAATATTAATAAAAAAATAATAATAATATTAATAAATATTAAATATATTTACCAAAGGAATATTTTATTCTCAAGAGAGAAAGAGAGAGAAAATATATCTTCTGTCTCTCTCTCTTACATAATAATATATCTTACATATTTAATGATTTTGCCGATTCACTCCCGTACAAATTTTCAACGTCGAACGCGCGTGTATAAGTATAAGTTCAAAAACAGAAAAGCAGCTGTTCCTGATAATATAAACAATGAACTGCTAAAATATGAAGGAACAACACTACGCAAATGGCTCC
The DNA here is from genome assembly GCF_040954645.1 of Diabrotica undecimpunctata. Lineage (NCBI taxonomy): Eukaryota > Metazoa > Arthropoda > Insecta > Coleoptera > Chrysomelidae > Diabrotica > Diabrotica undecimpunctata. The sequence continues at coordinate 64,248,619 of NC_092809.1, read as the reverse complement.
TAAAATTATTTGTCGATATAATAAATACCAGAGTAGTACCAGCGGAATGGAAGGAAAGTCTCCTGCTACCGATACTTAAAAAGGGAGACTCGAGAGATCCTGAAGATTATAGAGGCATTAGTCTGATGAATAGTACATTAAAATTGTTAACTGCAGTCATACAAGATAAAATCGAAGAAAAAGCGAACATGGCAGATGAACAACAAGGCTTCCGGAAGAACCGCAGTACAATAGACGCAATTTTTATTATCAGACAAATAATAGAAAATCTATTGCATATGGAAAACGAGCATATCCTTTGTAGATTTAAAAAGTGGTTTTGACAGGGTGAAGCGAAATGACATCTTAAATTTATTACAAGATGAACAAATAGACCATCATATAATAAGGACAATTAGTGAAATTAACAAGAACAACAAGACCAGAGTTATAATGCCAACAGGGAAAACAGAATGCATAGAACTAAAAGGAGGAATCCACCAAGGAGACTCACCACTCAGTCCATTGTAATTTAATGTGGGGATGAATCAAATAAGTCACGAAGTAATAAAACGACACGGATACTACATGAGAGAGCATAAAATCACAATACTATGCTATGCCGATGATGCAGTACTAATTGCTGATAAAATCACGATATGCATAAAATCGCGATAAGATTGCGCATAAAATCACGATACTATGCTATGCCTATGATGCAGTACTAATTGCTGATAACGAAGATAACCTACAAAGGAAGTTCCACACCTTTGATATCACAGCAAACAAACTTCATATGATAATATCAGTAGAAAAAACTAAATGTATAGTGATCAGTAAAGAGCCGCGTAGAAGCAAACTAGAAATAGACGGCAAAATTATAGAACAAGTAATGAAATTCAATTACCTAGGAGTAGAGATCACTATTGACAGGGATATAAGAACAGAGACCAAAAGGCAAGCATCAAAAGCGGCAAGGGTAAGTGGTTGCCTCCAAGAAACCATATGAAGAAACAAATATCTGATCACGGAAAGCAAAATGAAAGTATACAAGACAACAATAAGACCAATCTTAACATATGCAGCGGAGACAAGGACCGGTACAAGAAAGATGAAACAACAAATCAACAATATTGTAATGAAAGTATTAAGATCAATAGCAGGCATATCATTAAGAGACAGACAAACCAACAGAAATATACACGAACAATGCAAAATTCAAAATATTAACAGGTGGATAAAAACAAGAAAAAACAACTGAATCGAACATGTAAACCGAACGAGACTAGATAGATTAGCAAACATCTGTAAAAACAACAAGCCGTATAGCAGAAGACCCGTTGGAAGGCCGCCAAAAAGGTGGAAAGATAATGTACAGTCAACAACAACTGAAATAGAATAAGAGGCTGACAATCAGGAGTAATCCTAGTCGCACGAAGAAGAAGAAGAGTAGACAGCTACACGATGAACAGACGACGTCAAAAGAATCACTGGGAATTGGCTGCAGGAAGCTTAAGACCGACAGAACCAGAAGAAATTAGGGTAGGCCTATATTCAATTTTGGACCCAAAAGGCTGGTTGATAATAATGATGACTCAAGCGAAACCGTTAGCAGTAAGCAGAATATGTAGCCAGGGGCACGAAATCGGATGTTAAAAAATTCTAACAGCGCAATCAGTAGAAATGAGAATGAGAAGAGAGGTTAGACCAAAACTGAGGTGGATAGACGGGGTAACACAGAATGCTGTAATTTTGAAAAATTTAGGTTTGATGCAGTCCATTGTTTTTTACGGTAGATAAGATTATACAACACGAGAGCACTTACTGAAAAAATAACTACATTTTCATACTTTACTGTACATTTTTTACGTACATAAAATATTATAGTTTTAATTTATTAAAATAAAGAATGTTTTTTTAGAAATTATTAAATTATATAACTTTTTTCAAAAATAATACATTTTAAACCAATTAAAGGATCTCAAATAAAATGTAATGTAGAAAGAAAACGAATCATTTTAATTCTGATTGATATTAAGTTAATAATTATACTGCTCTTTTTTCCTGAAAATATTCGAAGACTCCATCTTTTACGAGCTGTAACTTATTCAGTTTACGTGCAAATGACTTTTTGTAATGCTTATTTTAAAGGTCTTAATACTTAAAAGAAATAATTACTCTTTAACGTCTCCTTTCACCGACCACTTTGTATTATATTTGGAATGTAGTTTAAAAAATGAATCTCATTTTTCTTTTATACACTTTATTTTTGTTTTGCATGCTTTTTCGATTAAAGGCATATTTTTTAAGTTGTATATGAAAAACCGTTAAAAAACCTTTTCCATCTATATATAGCTTGAACAGTATTGACTTTCTGAAAAAATTGTATAGAACAAAAGTTGCTTATAATTTAATTTTCTATGGATTCTCGTAATTATTATAAAACAAAAGAATTTCCACCCTCGGGAATGGGTGGCAACCACCCCTGTGGTGGAAGCATACATCGGCGTTATATAACTTTTGTTATTTGAGCACTTTTTGATTAACTCACTTAATTTTAAGTGAATCGGTTTATTCCAAAAAAAAAATTAGGAGGTAAATAGCCCGAATAACTGGAGTAACAATGATAATGAGTGCCTGTAGTCTATCAATTTTATATTCTGGTCTATACTTTACAATTTAAAACTAAAAGTTACAAATGGAAATAAAAACTAAAAATAATGCGTTACTGACCTCTGTCTAAGAATTTATTACTTTTTAAATTCAATTACTGAAAAAAATCAAATATGTACAGACCAAACCTTCAATATTCTTACGTCCAATAAATACTTAGTGAATCATAAGCTTGTACCTTTTTTACACTAAGGTTGTATCATTTTTTCAAACTGTGTCAAATCAAATCTAAAATTAAAAAGAAAGTATTTAAAAATCAATTAGTAGCAAACCAGTTCCGCCCTCTTTTCACTTACGAATTAGAATAATAGTACAGGACTCCTGGTGGGATGATACTATTTGGACCGCCTTTAATATTAATTTCATCTGTTAATACCAAGTTAGAAATTAGGGGTGTAAATTAAATTAAAACAATAAAACTGATGAAAAATGATTTAAAATTTGGTTTATGATCGGATGTCCAGACAGAGGAGCTTAAGAAATTATTTGTTTTTCTTGTTTTTTAATATTTTAGTTAGGAGATTGCCGTTTTTGTTTGTAATGTTGGAGATTGACGGATATGAAAACGGTCTATAAGGATATTGGCAGTTTTGAAACTAATAAAACATCATTGTGTCGTTTGCTTAGTAAAAAAAAATATATTGATGTTGAACAATAATATAATATGTAAACAATTTATATATATATATATATATATATATATATATATATATATATATATATATATATCACTTCAACTAAAATATCTGAAAGTTCGTATATATATATTCACAGGTTTCGACAGACTCTAACTCTGGAACAGGATTCTCCAAGTAATTCTCGTTTGCTTCTTGTTCATAACTTTGAAAAAGCTCTTTACAGCAGTTAAGGTGTGTGTCCAGTCCAAACCAAAATGTTTGGTCAAAAGATTTCGCATATTACGCAGTTTTAAATTATTTACTTTGTGAGCATCGGGGATAAGGTTTTTCTAGATTGATTATGCTAATCTGTTTGCCTTTTAGTGTTATATTTCCAAAAGATCCATAATCGTTTTTGTAATGAAGTTCATCTCGTGTTGAAACATTTCCTGTGCTGCATCGTTTTAAAATGTTTATTTTACATTCCTCAAACTTTTTTTTTGTCTTTTTATAGAGGGGGGGTCTTGAATCTTCAAAAGACATCGCAGTCTAGGACGCCGCCTGACTGACCTTAGTGCAGGATTTGTTCTTCGTACTTCCGGCGACCCGGCGATAGTTCCCGAGGTACTTTAAAATGCCCTCTCGTCGCCGAGTCTACGCCGAATGCCTACCTGCTAAACCAGACTCTCCTCTGTCATTCAGCGATCCGCATGCGGAGTGGCCGCTGTAAGGCCGGCATCACTTCCGACACCCTACCTTTATTCATTCATTCTCCGTTCATTCACATCCACACTCCATTCATCAGCAAGGAGGCTCCCTGTCTCGTTCCAGGTAGCGCGTAGAAGACCCTCATCGCTCCTAGTACGGCATCACTCACAGACGGGCATTTTCTCCTTCCCCACAGTCTGACTCACGCAGTCTAACTCATACAGTCTGACTCACTTTTCTAGCTTTAACTTCTAGCATCTTTCGCTCTTACCTTTTCCGTTGGTCCAAATGTTTTTCTTCGTCTTCTTTTTTCTTGATGACTACACTGATATATAGTTGTGTACGCTAGTCCAACCTGCTTTATTTTTAATCATTCTCTCAATCATTTCTCTCACTGGAACAAAATTCACACCTATCTCTCTTTTAATTCAGTTCCTTTTTACTATCAATCTGTTGCTCTCTAACATCGTATGTGTCACAGTGTCCAAGTGTTCACAGTATAGGCATTTATCTGTGTCAACCTTTCAGGCACCTAGAGAGGTAGGCCCTAAAACAGCGGTGTGCTGTGAGCACCTGCGTCAGGAAATAATTCTGTCGCCTGTAGCCACAGTCCACCCAATCTCTTGTGTTTGGGATCACCATTTTCATCCACTGTGCCATATTCTCCGTGTTGTTCCATCCTTCTTGCCATCTTTAATTAAATTCCTTAACTGAAAGCCCCTTGCCTCTACTGGTTTAAGAACCCCTTAAACAGCAGACTTCCAATCGTAAACACAGCTTTGTTTCATATCAGCGAACGTAGAAAATTCGGAAATAATTTCCTTGTATTTGCCACGTATCGTTACTACTTCTCGGTGGTGCGCTCTCGGCTAGTCATTTGCAGATTTGCAGCACATACCAGTCATTATCGAGTTTCTATTTTTGCCACTGCATCTATCGGCGATTAGTCTTACCTTGTTTGAACATGTTGCCAAAATCAGTATCATTGGGTCGGTGAAGGACTGCAGAGGAAATTTCATTTGATCGTTTGCCAAACATGTCTTCAGTCCAACAGTATGAAAATACATTTTCCTTTGAAAGCAAAGACTTTGAGGAACCTTCGACAACAGTAAAGTTATAAAAATAAAGCTGCCTTGAATAATAAACACTTTGATCAGAAACTTTGGGGTGGACCAAATTTTTTGGCAGTCAAACGACAAAGTGACTAGGTCTTCTCTGTTTTCTTGAAGAAATTAAAAAAATGCTTTTGCTCGGAATTTGTGAAGCCGTTTTTCAGTCATTAGTTTAATTTTGGATTGCTCATTTTTCTAGTATTTATTGCGTTTATTTAGCTCTAAAATTTAAAAACAAACGTCTGTTCTTGGATTTTTAAAGCTCAAATTATATTTTCTGTTAAATATATAGCTAATATGATCTCTTCACAGTCTCCGATGGAAATGCCTGAGCATATATTAAATACAATTTTGAGACGCTGAGTTCAGATGGAAGATACATTCTTTTCGTCACTGAACGGCAGTAATGAGATTCAGTACATACACTAGAACTTTCTCCTTGGATAAAAATGAAATATTCTATCTGGTGCTTCTGTGGCGAATACTTTTCATTTTTCGACCGACGACGGACAGTACGATTCATAGTGCTGTATTTCAAAATAAAGGCATCTTGAGCGCTTTATATTTGGTCTGATAGAATAAGCTATGACATTTCTGTATATGGTTCATTTTCAGCAAGCAGCACTTATTTGTTGTTGAATTGCGACCACATGTTGGATATTCTGATATATTCTTCGAAAAATATCTACAACAAAAAACAATTACGAACAGAAGTACTGAAATGGGTTCAAATTTTAACAAAATTTTAACAAAAACGAAAAACAAAATATCAAAATTCAACAATGACTTGGAAATGGAATCATAAAATTACTCACCTTAGACGTTTTGCAACGTTTTTCTTTCATTTTTCAGGTTGTCTTATTTGCTTCCTTGTCTTTGTTGTTGTGACAGGAGACGAATTAACTTCGATGATAAAAAACTAATACTTTTTTGTATGTAAAACTAATTTCTTAAAAACAAATATACTTAGACACATATTTATATATTTTAGGAGATGCACAAAAGCAATGTAACGACTCCCAAAACTAAAAGAAATTATAATAGCACGATGTAACGGCAATTCTAACCATGTGTTGATCACGTGCGTGCGCTACGCGGTTTTTATTGGCTGCAGTGGAGATTGCCGTGTTTGGTACGCACTCAGCTATGGAAATTGACGCTTTTGATCCCCACATGAACTTTTCACTGCGATTTGTATAAAGTTAAGACCGCTTTGGTTCTTACAAATAGTTTTATCTAACCAATAATAAAAAAAACGCAACAGATGGCGTCCCTAATTCAAAACAAGAAAAAGTGAAGATTGTCGCCTTTAATTGTACACCCGTCAAATATAGACTAACGTCAAATTATGATTTTAAATAACGTAATCACAATAATGATCTAGAACTCTATTAGCGTACGAGAACTACAACGGAACTAAAAGTGAAAACAATCTATATTTACTGTTTAGGAAAGTATATACTATTTGTTTTCATATTTTTACATTTAATATTTTTCTGTTACGGTACTGTAATGTGATCTAATTCATTACTGTACCCTAACGACTTTGGTAAAATATATTGTTTCCTGTTATTTCGTAAAATTGCTAAACTGTCTATCTCATCTATTATGTTTTAAGTACGGAGAATTTGACTTCCTTTGTATTCTGTGTCACAAATATGCACACAAGTGTACGGTTTCGTATTACGGTCTCAATTAACTTAAATTATCGCATTCTAAATCACAATACAATAGGGTGATTTATTGATGTACCCTCTTCCACCCAACGGCCAAAAGATTCTTTTCTGACTTCATCTCAAGACAGCGAAACAAACGGACCTAGTGTGTGATAGGTTCTTGCCATCGAGCGTCGGCGGGCGCCCCGACGCGGTACCAACGAGATTTCCTTGGCAACGACTCCAATATTTTAAAGGGTAAGTCTATATTCTTTGTACAAACATCAATAATGAGTAAGACCAGTTATTTTCCTAATTTATTGACAGTTATATTTGCTATTTTTCGCTAACTGATTTACAAACAAAATATTACATTTTTATCTTTATAATTATTTATCTATTATCATTTAACCAGCGACCTCTTAAGTTTTATACAAAACATTAACCATTCTCATAAAAACAAAGGCCCCTTATATAAAAACAGCCGCAGAAAGGTCGAGACCCCTTAAGGGCTGTAGAACCTTTTAATTATATTTTCGTATATTTGTTATATTTTTAAAATAAGCTTTATATTAAAAATTACATATTTTTATCCGTTTTGCATTTTTTCACAATTTGCGCCGCCACTGCAAATACCCACATATTCTTGTCCGTAACATTTTGCATGATAATAGTCTCGTTCTCACTATTCTACCCAGTTTCTAATTTGTGTTAAATTTTCCTAATGTTACCAGTTTATATGGTATTCAGACTAATTTTCTTACTTTCAGAAAGTTCAGTTTGTCTTAACGATGCTGTAAAAATGCATACTGTCTACTTGGATGAAAAAACTAATTGGACGAGAAAAATAGTTATTCAGAAAGTCAGTAATTTTTTATTCACAAGGTATTTAGTTTAAGCGTCTTATTGTTTTTTTTTAACAATAATAAATATTAATAATAAATGAAGTAGAATAAGTAGACAAAGAAGAAGTTAACTTATTTGAGATAAATTATGAAAAAAAAGTAGGGGTGTAAGAAATATACACAGGCGAGAATAATAAAGGATTATAATGTATTTGCTTTATTTATTTTTTATTTTTTTAGTTATAATTTAATGCTTTAAATAAAATTTGGCAGGTAAGTGAAAGTGGCAGAAACAACAAAAATTAAAATCTTAAATAGTTGCATTAAAAATGTACTACTTCACGGAGAAGAACCTTGGAAGTAGGCCGAAACTATAAAAAAAGGTATAAATTTTGTTAAAAAATCTTTAAGAAATATTCGGAAAATATACTACTAACAGAATAACTAATACAACACTATAAGAAAGAACAAAACAAACTAACATATCTACTACAATAAAAAAATGGAGTTGAATGGCCATCAAGACAAGCAATTGGATACCAACCTGAGGGTAAAAGAAAGAGAAGAAAACAAGAGAAGAGCTGGACAACAGAGAACACGAAAAAATTGGACTAAGATTGGGTGATGTCAAAAACAGAGCAAGAAATAAAAGAGAATGGAAGGATTTAGTACAGAGTTTATTTAAAGAATGAACAAGAGAGAAGATGCCCTTTTCCAGCCAGTTAACAAACTTACACTTTTGTCAAAGAAATGCACAAGCACCCAATATTCTACAATGAAGGATGGCACTAGAGACAAAGAGAGATGTTATGAAAGACAAACAACTGTATTAATTGCGATACCTTCTTTAATCGTGAATTTGTTCATTTTCATCGACAACTTTTTTTTAATCTATCTCTTCCTTTCTTTCATTTGGCTAAGACTAACTCTTTTATTTTTTTTTATTTAATACCCTATTCCTCCCTTTTTTCAGTTTATTACTTTTCCTCGAGTTTATCAATAAGTTATTTATTTTTCATGAGAAAACTTAATGAGGTTGTATCATCAACGATGTTATGTAATGTTGATAAAATTTATCACAGTCTGTCATCTTTGTTCAATATAAAAAACCTATTTCTATGTTTAAAATTCAAAAATTACTTTACATCCACAACACTTAATTATTCTAAACACATTCATGACATTATTGTCAATAATAGTCCACTTCCACAGTAAATGGAGGTTAGCAGCCAATAATACACTTAAAGGTATTACCTTTCGAATGGTTCTTAATAGGTGGTTGTCCAGGTGTTCTCATATTACTAAAATTGTAAGTCGGATGTACACTATAATATTTGTTGTAAAAAGCCCTATGTGGTACATGAGTCTTTTTTGCATGGCACACTGATTCTTAAAAAGACCGTAGTCCAATCTCTACGAACAACCGCCTGCAGCTGTGTAAAAATTGAGGTTATAAGCAACTATGTTTGCATGGTTTATAGATAAAAGTAACTTTTTTCTTTATCGAGATAAATGTGGTTATAAACAACAACCATACATGTCTAAATGAACAGCAATGGATATGGTAAGAATGTGTTTACAAGAAAACAATAAAAGTAAGTGAACGTTTTTCTGTTATACTATGAAAATCTTCAAAATTTTGTACCTATCGTTTCTAGAAGTAATTATTATAATGAATTAAAATAGTTACACAATGGTTGTAAAGTGTAATATTGTACAGAGTTTAATCTAGCTTAAGAGCTTAATTTTTAATAAAACTATTTACAAGGAGTATCGCAGTAATTGAAGCATTGTTATTTTCCAGACTTTCCTGATGTTCAGTCTACTTATGTCTCTAAATCTGATTCATCCAATGAACAAAACTATGTTTCTGTTCATGAGAACCATAAAACCTAGTGTTAGTTAAAGCCTCTTATATAATAAACTGAGAGTAAAAACGTATTTGCTAAACCTTCTTGTAGTAGATATTCTGACGTTGCCAATGAAAATTTCTCCGTGAATGAAGAAATTGAGAATGAAAACATATTTGATGAACTTTATCGTAGTAGACATTCGGAAAACTGTGGATGAAATAACATATGAACCAGATGATAGCAGTATTAGTGATGATTGTGGAAAAATTACAACCATTACCTGTGTTCAAGAACATGATTACAAAAAGTTGCTTTTCAAAAAAAAACTGACCGTAGATAACAATATTGAAGTGAACGGGGGGACAAAACAGAAGCAGTGGTAAAGAAAACTTAAAGCCTTTAACTTGGAAATATAACTTAACAAAGAAGAAGAGACAATTAGGAGAGGAATATGTAGGTTTTAAAAATAAATTGAAATAAGCTAAAGAAGTAGATCCTTCGTGCATAGATTATGTAGATTTTAATGTATTTATAATATACAGGATAATGTTAGAACGCAAATATTTAATAGTTTCTGGAAAAGCCAGACACACTTAGACCAAAGAAGACAATTTATTGCACAAGCAGTTGATGTGGGTACTGTTAGCAGAAGAAGTTCAAGAAATGACAATCAAAAGGACCGAAGACAGCATTCTTACACTTACACTCTCCTCTCAAATTGATCTAAAACAAGGGTGTGCAAGTCATTTTGTTTAACTACACTTGCCATCTCGAAGAAAATAGTAAGAAATGTAATAAAGAAGAAAATTAATGATGCGGCTGTGTTGGTAATTCGTCGGCTTAGTGACACAAAAATGTAACTACATTTTTTTCTGTTTTGAGATATCTACACCATTGAACTTACTTTAGTGAGTTCTATTGAGTGACACAAAACTGTATCTCTCCGAACACCTAACAGCCTAGTAAGGAGTTTTCGTAACTACATTTCTTAGCAATCTTTTAGTGTCACAGAAATGTAAGTGCTGTTACACTTCTGTGATACTATGTTTTCGTACTCTAAATAGGCTGATATTGAGTTACATTTTGTGGCATAAATTTTATTGCACTGAATGGTGATTGCAGGCAGTAACTGTGGATTTGATAATTTGTTTATTATGTTTAGCAGTGTGGTCCGTTGCATTTCCAGTTCTGTTACAACTGTGAAGACGTAATTACGTGAATAAGTTTTAAGTTTATTGTTGTAGAGATTGTTATAATAATCGTTAGAATACTGTTTTATAATTTTTTTATTACACAATAATGGATTCAAGAGGAAAGAAGTTAGTTTTGTTAGCTCTTAACAAATCGGTACGAGATGATACAACACATAGTCATAATTTACCGCTCTCATCAGAACAAGTGACATTCAGATAGTGCCTCCCATGTTTCTACCAGTAAACCACGATACACAGACTGTATCGTACCAGTGAACCTAAGGTATTATATTTTAGGATATGAACAATGTGAGGATATATTTTTTGGTGACGACTAAGAATAAGTGATACGTGTGTTGACCAAAATCGCAACGTAAATGTATCTGCTATGTTGCTTTATGCTGTTCAGACATTAGAGATTCTAAAAATTGACCATTGCTTTTTTGAAACTATCCATTCGATGATGGAGTGTGACTCGGTCCATGGTCTTATTGAGAAAGCATAAAAAAATGTGGACATATTTGACCCCACTGGGTGGTACTGCATTGTAAGAATAGCGTCAAAGAAATCAAAATACACTGTACACGAGATTGGACAGGAAGAAATTTATGACTTGAAAGCTTTTGCCACAATTCTAATAAAAAACAAAAAAGTGAACTTTAATGGTAGTAGTATAAATTGGCTTAAATATATGTTTCTTGTCGTTTATAATTTAATTTTTTATATAAAACAAGGAAAATGAAAGTTTCGGGTCTTTTGAGGTTATCCGAAAAGAAACTAGGAAATTTTCCATGCCAAACTTAACAACGGCATATGAAGAACAAGGGCCATTAAAAAGAGGAAAAACATAAGGATTTAGAAGAGCTGTGCAATAAAGGCATTAATCCTTCGCAGTAACATCTCCTCTATAAGTCGTTAATCACCAACAGTAAGGACAATCAATCAGATGTGCAAAGTGATTGACATAATTAAATTTATTGTTTAAAAATGTTTTTTAAAAAAAGTATTTTATGATTTTAAATAAAGTTATAAACGTCTCAATGGGAATAACCACAATATGTTTATTAAAAAAAGAAACTTTATTGACGTTTCGACTTCTAATTCAGAAATCGTTGTCTAAACATTTTATAAAGTTTCTTCTTTCAATAAATATATTGTGGTTATTTCCATCGAGACGTTTAAATAGTATTTAATGCCACAAGAAAATAGCTTCAGAAAAATATAAAGTTATAAAATAAATTATGATATTATTTTTATTATTATTAGTAAATTGGGCAACCCTCAGTTGTGAAATTAGATTATAATGCTACAGCAACTAAGAATTACAAGTAGGTACCATTTTATTTTAGAAAAGCTTAGTCTTAATCCTACTACAAAGTAATTTGTATTTAAATGGCGTGGTTAAGTTTTCGGAAAAGGTAGAGGTTAATAAATTTTAATCTATTGTACTTTTAATTATTATACCTGCCACTCAGTATATTCATCTCCCAAAATTTATCGATATTACTCAAATACAAATGACTTTGTAATAGGATTAAGATTAAGTTTTTCTAAAATAAAATGGTACCTACGAAGTCCCTATAATAATAGACTTTTCAGTTAGGGACACAAAAATGTATCTCCGCTACTTTATCTAATTGTTGATATTTTGAAAAGACAATTTATACATTGTTGCGTATGATTATATTACCGTAAATAATACATTTCTAAGATTAATAATTCGGAACAAAAAAGTTGAGAATAAACTACAGGTAATTACAAAATGCAAATAATTTTTTTAAAAACCTTAAATAAGCTCTCCTGAGAAGTAGTCATTTTTGAGACACATGTTTGTGTCACTAAGCCGACGAATTAGTCACCATGTACCTAAACACCAAATTCCGGAAGAGGCAAAACAATTGGTTATGGAACACATAAATTGTTTTCCAAAAATGAAAACTTATTATTGTAGCAATAGGTCTGGAAGAGAATATTTAAATCCAGAACTAAACGTAACAATAATGTACAAATTATTATATTTAGAGTGGAGTAATGAGAAGGTGTATGCAAAACAACTTGCCGTAAAGAAAAGTATGTACAGGGAAATTTTTTCTACCGAGTTTACATCATTTCAAGCCCCTTAACATTGATACACGTGATACGAGCGAAAAGAGGCAGACTCCTAATGGAGATAAAGATATTAAAAAAAAGGCAGATCATTTGAATGACGCAGAAAACAGATACAAGTTAAAAAGATAATAGGATAAGATAAGATTGATTTGCAAAAATGTTAACCCTCCCCACAGCTATGTTAACTAATGGAGAATCGTTTAATTTAAAGCAGATAGCTTCCGCTGTAATAATGGGGGTAAAAAATTGACCTTCTACAACAGAAGAAGTAACATTTTGGGCAGACAATTGCTCTAGCCAAAACCATTTTTTTTTTATTTTGTATATATATTATTATGTTATTATTTTTTTACTTTATTAATTGAGCAAATCAAAAACATAACCTAATTGTTCTCAGGGTGAAAAATCTCCTTATATTAACCTACATATGTTGTGTGGGTCCAAAGATTTCCTAGTTGTCCTTTAACGGGATAGAGAAAAAAGGATAATAATAAAAATAGTATGGTACAAAAAAATTGGCATTCTTTATTTTATTTAAAGAAGAATAAAACAATTATCAAATTTTGCTGTTACCTTATAAATAAGCGTAAATAAATACAATAAAATTTACACAAAAAGAATATTTTAAGTCTTCTTGAAGACAAAACCACTTTAAAGAAAATTTCAATAAATATCTTTAAAACTTTATATCTTTCTGATTTTTCAATATTTACTTTATTTCAAAAACAAAACTTTAAAACCTTTTACAAATGAAATCTACTCTTGAGTTAAAATGGTAACGACAATGATGTCAACAAACCTCATTCACAGTTACAAAATTTTCAATTCTAAACAGAAAATCACTAACCTTTCCTTCGTAGATTGTATTTGGTCCATACCCAGAATCGCCCACGCTCCACAGCAATGTGATCTGCCACTATTCGCCTCGGCTTTCTTCTTTTCGTATCTGCAATTCTCCTGCAGCGACTGTACGAAACACCTGACTCAATTCTCCAACAATTAACACTTAAAATTTAATTCTTTAAAACACTCAGCTACTTCTCAATGACACAAGGACCTCTTTCTGTCAACTTGGTGACGCCAAACTATTTCCTACGTATTCCAGAAACTGCCCACTTTAGATCCAAGAATATCTTTTCATCGACTTGTAATCTCCTTCCACAATTCTGCTAACTTCCTTTCACAATGACGGTATCCAAACTCACAAATACACCCTTTATCGAGACACGACCTTTCCTTTCGATGATCAAAATGACAACTGCCACTTTCTCTCATACATCGACTATCAATTCTCCCATTCAAAAAAAAAACTGTCCAATCAAAAAGCTTTATTTTGTTTACAATCATTAAGAAAAAACCCCATTACTGTTTCCAGAAAAACTAAAATGTTTGCTTTAAAACTGGCTTTCCCTTTGTTTACAAATACATAACTCATTCCTATAACAAAAGGTTAATTATAATATCTTAATCCTAGGTCATATACAAACGATAAAAAGATTATAATAAGTATGGGCTTTCTAATTTTATATAAAAAGATTTTACCTGCGAATGTTTAAAAATCAGTTGTTGACAGGCAAAACTTTCTGGTAATCTAATCTTATCTTAATTTAATACATAAATTTTGTTTTGTTTACCAGGATGTCTTAAAAATTTCTTTAAATGGTCTATTTATTAATTTTTATTTTTCTCTTGGGCTGGGAAAAAGAAGTATGACGATATATGTGTCCATAACACTTCAGTAGTTAGAATTTATCATAAATAATTACTCAATGGGCATACACAGAACGAAGCAGACATAATACATGCACTGATTGGGAGGAAGAAGAAACGACTGCCTACTATGAGTATTTCTTTACCCCATGAATGGGCCCAGTTTATAAGCACATGCAGGTCTTTAAAACCGCTTATTTTTAATGAGATAAATACAAGTGACTTTTTCAAGTTTGAAAAAATGGGCAAAGAATCGACAAAAATCGGGCAAAGTCCGTTTATTAATAGGAAACGGAACACAGACAATGACCCCTTTCTATCCTCTAAAATTGTGCACCTGAAAGTCGAAAGAGGCCTCCCTGGCATTATGTTTTATTAAACATTTTCCCAGGAAAATGTTTTATTTATGTCAATTTTACAAAATTTTAAAACGAAACTAAGAAGTTCTCTCGATGGTCTCCTACCAAAGATATTGGACCAAATAAATAATGAAAAATCAATTTCAATTGATAGTTTAAAATATAAACACCTAATGTAATTGCTAGAACGGGTACATTCTATTTACCATTCCTTCTATAAATCTTAAAAAACAACAAAAAATAAAGTTGTCGTTAACGGAGACAATTCTTTATGTTTCGAATATGATTAAATGCTTTTTAATTTAAGTTTTATATTATTTTTATAATGTTAAGTTCAAATTATAAGGTTCTAATAAAATCATACCAAAAGGGCGGTTGTCCTGTTTTTTTTTTATTAATATAGTACCACAGAACAAAAAAGAGTGTAGTCCTAAATTATTTATTACTTCAAGACAAAACAACTTAACGCCGATAATGTTAGTGTAAAATCAAATAAAAAGCATGCTTTAGAGATAGTTCAAACACTCCTGACCATGGAGCTGCGCGAAGGCGGAGTCAAATTCACGTAAAGGCAGAAAGGTTCTATTGTAAGTGGAATTATACAGTGCATAGTACAATGCGTTTCGCATGGAAGTGGGGACTAAACCAAATTTCGTCTACTGCGCCGTGGTCAGGAGTACTTGCACTATCTCTACCACTTTCTTTAAAAACATGAAGCTGCAACATCGATAGATGATTTTAAAGGCATTTTAAATTATGGTGTACAAATTAAGAGCACTAATTTTGATCTGCTGCAAAACAAAGTAAAAGTAACTTCCGCTCTTTCAATTCTAACGAACAAATATATATATATATATATATATATATATATATATATATATATATATATATATATATATATATATATATATATATATATATATATATATATATTGATATGATTGGTGTTTATAGAAAATAATTTATAAGTTACGCTACTAGATAATATTAGATATAAAAAGTATTTGGTTATTTTAATAAGTTATATACTAGAGAATTTTATAAAAATATATTTATGTGAGGGCATTTTTAAGAAATTAGCATATAATAATTGTAAAAAGTTGTATTTTAATAATTATAATATTGTAGATATATTTAAGTGAGCCATGTGCATAGGCAACCAACTATACAATGAAGTGAAGTTTAAGTAATGGTTGCGAATATAAAGTGTGGTTATAATAATATGTTGTTTAAAATGTGTAGTTTATTAAATTAGAGTGTTAGTTACTAATTTAAGTGTATATTCTGATCTGAAAAGCCTAAATGTCAACAAAATTCTCGATAGAAAAGTAAGGAATTCTCTAGATCACCGGAGATGGCTTTGTTTGCGAAATGGACTGTTCCAGAAAATTCAGATATGTAGGAGATGGAACAAATCGAACATGATTTCTTACCAGATGGTTCTGGAAGATTGAAAAGGTAAAAATACTCGGTGATTTGGATTCAAGATGGCGAGTTTAGTATGAAAGTTAGTTAGAGTTAGTATGAAATAAACCATTCAGTTAGTAAGAAGAAGTCAGATCAGTTACAGTTTAGTCAGAATTAGGAAGAAAGTATAAAGTATGTAATAATTGGTGATTTAGTATTAAAATTTGATAATATTGGAAAGTATATTAGAAGAATATTGGTTGGATATTGGAAGAAATTAAAAATTATATTATGATTGGATATTAGTATAAATCAACTTATGATAATTATATGGTGATTGGATATTGGTATATTGAAAAGAAGAATAAATATAAATATATAATATATTTGGTGATTGGATATTGGTATAGTGAAAAGAAGAATAAATATAAATGCTGTTTGCTGGTTTGCTTGGTGGTTTATAAATGCTTAAGAAGAAATATATTTTAAATTGGTGGAAGCTGATAATTGGAAAAAGTAATTTCACAAAAACAAGGATAACCGAAGCACGAAGACATTGAGTGGTGATTAGAATCTATATAGTGGAAAACAGTTCATTTAGGCATTCAGTGACAGAAAGGTACAAAATTTTGTTAATATAATTTAGTTAGTGTCATAACAATTTCAATTTTGAAGATAGTTTGTTTAAATTTTACATTGTCTATGGAATTTAATTAGTTTCATAAGAATTTCAATTTAAAGATAGTTTATTTTAAATTTACATTGGCTAGGTTAGATATATATGTGTGTTTCATAATAGATATAATAAAGATAATTTAAAAAAGTACTTACAAACTAATTCTTTGAGAACCGCGATAACAACCCTATATATATATATATATATATATATATATATATATATATATATATATATATATATATATATATATATATATATATATATATATATATATATATATAAATATATATATATATATATATTAGTAAAAAACACTCATTGCTCATCATTCACAAACAATACATCATAACAATATATATATATATATATATATATATATATATATATATATATATATATATATATATATATATATATATATATATATATATATTCTCTAAGAAAACAGACGAGAGACGTAGAAACAAAATCGTGATTTAAAAATAAAAATATGCATTTTTTCGTATTTTGTAACTCATCTTGTCGTTCCTAACCAATGTCTAGTGTCCTCGGTTCTACGCGGGCATCTGCTGCAATGTGTATGCATGCAATGCAAGTTGCACATGCACATGTATTCTTCATGTCCGCGATGCGCCACCGCTTCACCGTCCCACCGACGTATAGCCGTCGCCAACGACACGGACGACACAATATGCATGCATCATTGTTTATGTTCACCAGGATATGTTGGCATGCTTGAACGGCTTCACTTAATGAGAACGTTATCCTGGTCCCGTAAGGACGATATGCTATTATAAAGGAGTTAGGGAAATTTAGTGGGACCGTACCTTAAGTAGATTTGTGGGATTGCTGGCCGAAAGCCGTGTTCGCTAGGGATGGGACGTGTGGCGTTTTACACGAATTATGCCTAGCGATTTTTACTTTGTAGATAAAAGTGCTTCTGGAACGAAAAATGATTACTGATTGAGTTAAAAATTCCAAAGAGTTTTGCTTTTTAAAAAGCTTACATAGAAAGAATATTAAAAATCAATACATTAATACACTATTTCTTTTATAAAGGCAGAACAATAAGTTTAACATATTTTACGAACTACAAATTTGTTCGTGAAAGAGATGATATCGAACAATATCTAATATCATCTATAAGATCTACTGTCTAGCTTCATACGCTTCTTTGCTCCTTTTTTACAGCTTCTTGAGATAACTGTAACCATAGTTTTTTTATTTTGATTATAAAAAAGGAACAACGATTCTGTTTCTTCAAGTAGTTTTAATTGTCAAGTACAACTTTGACTGTTAAGAGTATATTTGTTTCTATTAATACTAAGGCTATATTTTCTTTAGTTGGATCCGATCAACAAAAACGTCTGATAAAAGAACTTGATTAATTCATTAACTGCCACAATCTCCACTTAGAAATTTTAGCATTTGACGTAAGCCCAACAATATCTACTATGCATTTGACAGTTTGTGGTTATCTAATACATACAATAATTATTATTATGAACAGCAAACGGTATCTGTGTTGTGTTTTGCTTCTTGTCAATAAGTGGCCAAACTTGGAAACAACCTTAAAGTTGAACAAAATAAAATTATTATTTTTAAAGCATGATATTTTTGGTTTCCTTTTTTAATAATATAAATAAATACCATATCGATGTAGACAGTCAAACACTATAATCTTTTGCCAAGCATTAACATTTTAAAGTTATACGAACTGGGGCTAACCACAAATTTATCCGCTAATATAGTTAATATTTTTAGTAACTGAACTTTATATATCAGAGACCTTAGTAATCAGTAACATGGTCAAAGTTTAACTCATACAGGATTACCACAGAGATCTGTATTAAGCCCGATTCTCTTCAACATACTTTTGGCAAGTACACACGGCATTTTTGTTGATTCTATAAAATGTATTCAGTATGCCGATGATATATGTATTTATTTCATCCGTGATTTATATGGCGATTATGTAAATAAAAACTAAAAACCGTGAACTAACTATATACATAAAAATCTGCCATTATGATATTTACATGACATACGTAAACCTGACAGTCTAAACCTGTCAGGATATATATACTATAAAGCGTGGGAAAATGAACTTGTCAGGATATGTTATACCTGTTGTTAGTGAGTATAAATATCTTATCCTAGACCCCAAATTACTATGGTTCAAACATGTCCAATACGTAAAAAAATATGCGAGAAAGGCATTTATCTTCTTAAATGTGTCACTTGCAGGAGATGGGGGGCTGAATCCCAAATTTAGGATTACGGATGTATGTTATACGGATAACGATATGGCGAAACAATATCAGGAAGCGCTCCTAAAGCAAAACGTTGGTATGAACATTGACGGAGAGTTAATTAACAATATACGATACGCTGATGACACGCTAATAGTAACAGATATCCTAGCAAATTTACAGTTTTTGATGGAAAACATAAACACCCATACCAAAAAGTATGGTCTAAAACTGAACATAAAAAAAGACTAAATTCATGATTGTAACAAAGAAGCTATACACCAATGTGAATTTAACCATAGATAATTAGCCAGTTGAAAGAGTTACGTCCTACAAATATTTAGCGGTTTGCTTCACTGATACTAATGACCAGATAAGAGAAATCAAGAGGCGAATAGAGATAGCGAGACAATCGTTTGTCAAAATGAAAAAGTTCCTATGCAGCCGGGACATAAATATAAACCTAAGAACGAGAATGTTAAGGTGCTATGTTTTCTCCGTTCTGCTGTACGGCATGGAAGCCTGGACACTGAAAAAGATAAACATCAAAAACATTGAAGCATTCGAGATCTGGTGTTACGGGAGAATGTGGAAAATACCATGGACAGAAAGAGTAACAAATCAAGAGTTCTGCTGAAGATGGGGAAGGAATGCGAAGTCATAAAAACCATACAAACGAAAAAACTGGAATATCTGGGCCACATAATTAGAGGAGAAAAGTACTCTCTACTTAGACTCATAATCCAAGGAAAAATCTCGGGAAAGAAAAATGTGGTAGGAGGATTTCCTGATTGCGAAATTTAAGGGAGTGGTATGGGTGCAGTTCAATACAGTTATTCAGAGCTGCAGCCAACAAAGTAAAGATTGCTGTGATGGTAGCCAACCTCCGATAGAAGACGGTACTGCAAGAAGAAGTTATACGGATCAGCAAGCAATACACATTTACTAAAAATAGATCGTATTCAGTTTATAAATTTAAGATTAAGTCTAGGTGCTATGAAATCAATACCATGCCCTCTTTTACTTGCTAAAAGTAATGAAATGCTATTAGAAAATCGTAAAAATTTATTGGCCAAAAAATACGTATTAAAACTAAAGGGACAGAACAAGTGGCTTACTAAGTACACTGTACGAATTATCCATATAAAATCTAGTAAACACTTATTGGAAAATAAAAAAAATCACCACCATAAGGGCATGCCTAATTTTTATTATACCATTCTATAAATCAGAATTTAATACGGTCTTCAAAAAATCAAATATTATATTTTCGAAATATTTACATTTACTTACATAAAATAAAAATCAAGTTGTTAAACTCCATATTGAGTGAATATACCAATAAAACTATAATTTACACAGATGGCTCTCATCTGAACGAAGAGAAGGTAGGATCTGCATTGTACATTCATTTCAATAACAAATCATTTAAAATAAAACTTTCTTCGCATTGCTCTATTTACACTGCAGAAGCAGTAGCTACTGGGAAAGCTCTGGATTAGCTAGAGCAAGAAAATTTGCAAGACCCTGTTATCATCTCAGAGTCTAAGTCAGTCCTTAGCGGACTAAATAAAACAGAGTTAAACCATAACAAGTGAGATGATACGTAACATTAAACAAAAAATGAGAAACAAAGATGTATCATTTATTTGGGCAAAAAGTCACACCGGGATAAAAGGTACTGAAATAGTAGACGAGTTTGCTAAGGATTCTACTCATTCTGGTATACAAGAATATATTTAACAGAGATCTAATCAAATTTCATAATAAAAAACTAAACTTTAACTGGTAAGACAGATGGAAAATATTGGCAAATATTACATATTATATTGGCAAATAAACATGGTCATGGTAATCACATCCTGTTTCTTTTTCTTCTTCCTTCTTTATAAGCAATTCTGCTTTTTCGTTGGAGGATTAATATCTCTACGGAAAGTTGTCACTTCATCTTTTGCGCGATCGTCCGATACTTCTTTAACAAAATAAAGCACTCTCATCTACATTTTATGAAAACCTGGTTCAAGTAATGTTCAACTTCCAGTAAACATAACCTACCTACTAAGTAACTGAATCAGAAATCAATATACAAACTCATATGTAATCATTTATATGGATCCCGATATATAATATAAATTTGGTACAATCAATATTCTTCTGAAGCTATTTGTTTGTGCCACTTTAAAGTATTTACTATTCTATTTTAATGGGAATAAGTTACAAATGAAAGTTAAAGTAAGTTTATTGACGTTTCAATTGCCACTTCAAAAATCGTTCTCAAATCGTTTCCTTATGTCATAGTCCCATCTTAAATTTGGACATCGTTTTGGTCTCTTGACGTCTCTTAGATACCGCAGTGTAATTCTAGTGGACCACCTATTGTCAGTTCTTCTAAATTTCCCGCCCACTGCCATTTTAAAGATTTAATTCTATGGATGACATAAATAACCTTTGGTTTTCTGTCTGATCTATTCTATTGACCTTTGAGTGACTTTGAGTTTCGATGTTATCTCTTTGTTTAGTGTTCAAATTTCGCAGCCCTATGTCATATATTATATATCTTTTTGTCTAGCTTTCGGAATTGTTTTATTCCTGTTTCAAGACCCTGTAATATAGATAAAAAGTATATGTAAATATTTACAAAATATCACAATTCGTCAGTGCAACGTACTAGTCGTTGAGATTATTTATAATAAGCTTTGATCCTCAACATTGATAACACAAACATAAAATAATTGACAAAATACATTCTAAAATTTTGGCAAGGATAGTAAAACTTTGTTATCAAAAACTTAACTTAAGTTAGTAAAACTAAACAAAATTTTACTATCCTTACCAAAATTTTAGAATGTATTTTGTCCATTATTTTATGTTTGTGATATTAATGTTGAGGGTCAAAGCTTATTATAAATAATCTCAACGACTAGTAAGTTGCACTGACGAATTGTGATATTTTGTAAATATTTACATATCCTTTTTATCTATATTAGAGCGTCTTGAAAAAGGAATAAAACAATTCCGAAAGCTAGACAAAAAGTCAAAATCTCGGCCAACATTCTGACTGCAGCCCTAATAAACTGGTTGTTTGTTTATATCATCGAGTTAGAATCTTTGGAGAGGGCATCACGTGACTAAAAACGACCTCACTTCGGCCATATTGTTTTGACACTTTTGACAGATCGTATATGTTTATTTACGTTTGTTGTTTTTCGAATATTTTTAGTTTTATAATACTTTTATAGAAACTGTAATAATATATTGTGATAGTGCATAATAATGGTTTCTTGTTCTCAACGTAGTTGCAGCAGCAGAAGCAATGCTAATAAAAAAAATCTTCAGGAACAACGTTCTACAGGTTAGTGTACAAATATGTAAACAAAGTAATGGCCCGTACTTCAGAGAATAAATTAATAGTATTTGACTGTATTAATTTATCTTTATGTATAATATATCGTGTTTTTAGTGTTTACCGCGGGATAAATAAATCATAGTTTATTAAAAATGTATTGCACTTTTTTAGATTATGATTAAATCTTCTGAATAACTAGTCATATTTTTATAGTAGTTTTAATATTATTGAGTCCGGCCATGATCCCACCGCCATATTGATATCACAGTTAGCCACGCCTACCTACGCCGTTTTTAGTACATACGTTAATATGCTCATAGCTTCTCCATAGATTCTAACTCGATGGTTTATATCGACAGTCACTGATATCCAGTATTTTCTTTCTCTCTCTCTCTCTCTCTCTCTCTCTCTCTCTCTGTATATATATAAATATATATATATATATATATATATATATATATATATATATATATATATATATATATATATATATATATATATATATATAATATTTCCTGTTTTTATACATTATATATAAATAATATAACGATAATAATATAATGATATAACATTATCGACACAGCATCAACAACAGCATGCCATTATTAAACTTTAGACGATATATTGCCCGAGTTTATTTACAACTAGCGTCTTTTTCAAAATTGGTAGAGTATTTTTTCA
The DNA here is from genome assembly GCF_040954645.1 of Diabrotica undecimpunctata. NCBI lineage: Eukaryota > Metazoa > Arthropoda > Insecta > Coleoptera > Chrysomelidae > Diabrotica > Diabrotica undecimpunctata. The sequence continues at coordinate 64,225,441 of NC_092809.1, read as the reverse complement.
AAAAATAGCTTTAAAACGAGTTCTCGAAAACGTAGGACATTACTTAAAAATCCAAAAGGACACTACTCAAAAAGAACTTTAACTAGAGAAGGAAAACAAAGAAACTGCGCAGTTAGTATGCAAAATTAGGAGAATTGTTAGAAAATAATGTGGAAAATGTCAGAATTGGTATACCCAAATAAATTAGTTTTAATTGTATAAAATATTCCATATTATCATTAAGATTCGTTTGCAGTTTTTAGATCGTTCATTGACTGTTATATAATCAATTAATCAATTTGATTTCTTACAATATTTTTCCACGATCACTTGTAGACTTTCAAGAATATAGTCTACGTTTTGGTAGATAAAACCATGTATTCCTAATTAATCATTTTTCCTCTTGGCAGAACTGTACCAACTGGGCTCTTGCATTTTGTTGTCCTTGACCGAACTTTCCAGTAATATAGAAAGTACTTTCTAATTCCATTTTTGCATTGAAGTCCCCCATGATAATAGTAAGTTCGTGATTTTTTGTCGTAGCTAAGGCTTTTGATACAAGTTGATAAAATGTTTCAATCACGGTATTTTCTTTGTCTTGAGTTGGTGCTTATACTTGTATTATATTTATGTCCCTTGGGAAGGCACCCAATTGAATTAGCATTACTCGATCTGATAAGAATTTGCAAGTTTTTTCTTTAGTATGACCGCTACGCTGTTTTGATGTCACTTATCGTTTGTCCCATAGTAATATATCTGATAATCTTAAGAATTGTACTGTCCGGTGTTTGGCCACATTGTTTCGCAGACTCCTAATACAGAGATATCGAGTCTATTAATTTTGAGTAAAAAGTTGCTAAGCTTTCCTCTTTCATATAACGTTTTAACATTGTACGTGCATATTTTAATTCTTTTATGGTTTATTTAAGTTAAGTTAATTTTTATTGAGATTTTGTTTGTTGGTTACCAAGGAAGTCCTATGATCTTCCTAAGCTGGATCTTGAGGTTTGAATACATAAATAACAACTGCTATTTGGTCGCTATTGCTTGATATGATAATTGTTCTTGGAATATCCTTAGGGATCTTTATTATAGTGGTTTTTCGTTGCCTTTTATATCTTTATGCCGTTGGTAGATTATCAGCTTATTCGGATTTTGGGAGAATTTCTTATTATATGAACAATGGGGTACCCTTATTCTCTTCTCTGTTTGTCTACACGAAGTTGTTGACTAATAAGAGAGTAACTGCGTATCCCGTCAGTCAGTCAGCAAAGTAAGTGGGGTTAGGCTATGCTTACATTCCTAATTCTATTGTAGTATTTTATAAGGTATGCTTTCCTAAGGCATGCCCACTGCAACCTCCAGTGTCGCTGCTTCTTGGTCGGGAATTACTTATTTAATGTATTCGCAACTAAGCTTCATATCTGACAACTATCAACTATCCGCCACCTGTGACTGAGCTGGTAGCCTACAGATCAGCCTCAGCTAAGCCTCTGAGTCATTAGTTCTGCTTTGACCATTTTCTCTATTAATAGAATACATTATCTTGTAGCCCGCTTTATATCAGAGTTGTTCTATCAGTCATTGTCAAAATGGCTTCAACAAGGCGGCTGTGGTAAGCTTCATTATCCAATACTATGACAAAGTTACTATCTACACTAGAGATTGTCCTCAAATCGTTTCTGGAAGCATATGGAGTACAAATCTTTCTGGTAGTCCCCGGTTTTCTTCGATATAAAAACAATGGCACCATTTTGCAAAGAACCAGTATCTCTGCCAATATAGGTAACAATTAGACGCTGGCCCTTATTTAACGATGCTCATAATCCTATCGATAAACCTTCAACACAGGCTTGTTGCGCATTTTTTACAGTTTTATCTTTCTAAACTTTGGTGATTCTATGTCCGACTTTGACCCAAGTTTCGTCAAGGTAATAAATTTATTATTATGGGACACAGTATTCCCGAATTAAGCGTAGATAATTACGTTCCCATGATATTATTTTCTTGTTTTCTGTTCAAATGGAATTCCAGCATCGTTCGTATATCGAAAGTTAAGATTAAGGTTAAGGTAAAGTTAAGGTTAAGAGCACAGCAGCTTATTTTAGGAGTTACAGATTTTACTTATTTTACCAAATACAGATTTGAGAGTTGGAGCTCTATTTTCAAAGAAAATGAATGTACAGTTCTATGAGGAATATTGTTTTTTGAATTTCATCCTACTTATAGGTTTTTTTTCGGCGCTGATTTCTATATGGAGACTTAAAACCACTGGTTTTTTTTCCTCGCACACAATACATTCAACTATTGCCACTGATACTGCTATTTAAAAAGAATAGCAACTAATAGTTGCCATTGAAGGATGGGTTATTGGACCATTAAATTTCCAAATAATTGGTTTTTCTCCTGGTAAGACAGGTATAAATATGATCTAAATGTCATGTATACCACTGGTTATATAAATTTTTAATGTATAAAAAACTGATGAAATATATGACAAATCGGGGTACTTTGGCCTAATATTTTGTGTTACTTTACAATAAAAAGCTCAATCACAAAATGAGTACGAAAACTACCTAGACGAAGCAATCATATTAGCAAGCAATTACATACCACCTATGTAATTCCTACTAAATATAGATAAATAATACCAGATAATTTAATTTTCAACCATCAACAAAACTGTAATATGATAACAATTAGAAATTCGATGGTAATTCGATATTCACAGTTGTCGCTGACGCAGTACATATTTTCTTGTCAATAACAGTTTTAGGATAGCATGAATCAATTTTTAGTGATATGGGGGGATTTAACCTTTGGAAAAGGTAAAGTTATGCTAAATTGTTATTGTTTTAGGCAAGAACCGTACAACTCACTAAAAGAAGCATCCTTTAAAGTCAAGAACTACCAAAATAATACAAGATAACATAATAATTTGCTTACCAGGGCCTACAAAAACTACACTTTGGGCTTACACTATGGGCCAATAGCCTTATTCCTTGACAATATCTTTATAATAATATTGTTGCTAAACAGGTACATTTTCATTGTATACCGGGTGTACGAATTAAACTGTGTTTTTTTTCTTAAAGTTTGCATCACCCTGTGGAACATTCTAGTATTTGTAAAATACTGAAATTATTTAGCTATAACCTCATGCTTTTTTAACATTTTATTTTTTGATTGATTCGCTTATGTTGGGTAATACAAAAGTTAGGTGTTTTAACAACTAGACATGTTTTTTATCAATTTTTATCTTCGCGGAAGAGAAAAAAAGTCATTTGTTACAGTAAAAATCCAATGAATAAAATCTTCGAAGAAAATTCAAATAAACAATATTTTGGAAATCAAAGTCTAATTGAAAAAAAAATTTGGGTATCAATAATGGGTGTTGCCGCCGCTAGCTCTTAGGACTTTTTGGAGACGGTTTGGTAATCCATTATACATATGCACGTATAGCAACGTGCATTGTCATGCATTAGTCTGAAGTTATCACCAATGAATGGTGGAAAAGGCATGACATGGTCTTGGAGAACTTCTTGCACGTATACTTGAGCATTCACACGGCCTCTACCGAACACAACAAGATCAGTACGCGCTTCGTAAGGAATACCTCCCCAAATCATTATTGACCCTCCTCAGTAAGCCACTGTTTCGGTTATAGCGCATGCAGCAAACATTTTATTTTGACGCCTATAGACACGTTGGCGTCCATCTGGACCTTTTAGGACCTATTCTGCTCTGATCTGAGAACAGTATATTCTTTCATTCCGCCATAGTCCAGTTAACATATTCTCGCGCAAAATAAAGTCTAGCCCTACGATGTTGTAGGAGGAGTTGTGGTGAGCGAGCTGGACGGTGATTCTGGAAAGCCTAAAATTATTGCATTTTATAATGCTACAAAGGGTGGAGTAGATGTTCTGGATGAAAAATGCAGCAAATATTCGAGCAGTCACTGTACACGTAGATGGCCAATGTCAATATTTTTGACAACAGAATTGTCAACATACCTTTTACAAATTCATATATTGTGTATTGTTCGGCAAATTCTGAAGAGAAAATAACTCGATTCCAATTTATCAAAAGTTTAGCACATGATTTAGTAACACCACTGCTTACCAGAAGACTAGCCAACACACAAATTCCCGGAGAAATTCTAATGAATATTAGTAGGATACTTTAGGTTCCAGTTCCGGTTGTCATCGAAACAGTGATCGAGAAGTTTCCAAATAGAAAAACCTGCCTTATCTGTCAGCCAAGGGTAAAAGAAGAACTGTTTATGCGTGTGTTGAATGCAATAGACCAACTTCTTTGGACTGTTTAAAAAAAATTTGTAATACTTGTTACAGTCTACGCTAAGTATCGTATGCTTTTATTTATTCTATACCTTTTTTCGCCTAAGTTGAATTTTTCTAAGTACAGCAAAGAAGTGATTTATTTTGTAAATAAGCATGGTAAATGAACTATCCTTTTGAATGTTTTGTAATGAAATTTATTGTTTTTTGAGAAAATTTTAGTAAAAAGTTTAAATAGAGAATCTTTGTTTTTTTTTGTTGACGCTGTACTCTGGCTTATCTAAATAAATACTTAGTTCAGTTGTAACAATTTTTTTAAGAGAATGACACTTTACGAGGTGTATTTAAGCGATATTAATTAAAAAATAAAAACATTCGCAATTTCTTAATATTAATTTGATGGAGGTGTCAATTTGGGGGCACGTCACCAGTTAAGGGTTAATATAAAGAGTGGCGATAAATTTAAACCAGTATTAGTCACTACGTATATTATTACAAAAGGTATTATCGACATTGTAGATAATCTGTGCGATAGTTGTAACGAAATATGTTGCCTACCACATAGGATATTATTATGAGGGGTTGAAAAGTGAAGACAGAAATTATTGGGGTAAAGATAGGGCAAGCGAAATAAACGAAACTTATGCGAACGGCGCTCCGGGTTTATTTGGAGAGCTGGGGTAATGGACAATTGCATGGCAAGGGGGTTGGATTGGGGCAGCCACAAAAAAATAAAACAAAGGAGTACTTACATGAATCTTCTGGACAAATAGACACAACAACAAAACAACAATAAGGACCTCTAGGTATTTAAAGGGGGTGTAGAGTTGTGTTCTAGACCACATCGGGCGCCATAGACGGGAGATGATTCTTGACAACTGGTCCTCATAAGACAATTAACTCTCACTTATGGCTCCACGTGCCACACCCCGGGCAACTGCGTTGGTCTGCAGGCTAAACTAAGTGAGGGTAGCCAGATATCGCGAAAATTTCACCGATCGATTGCCGGTATAAGCAATCCCCCGTTTACTGGCCAACAGCTTCGGGTGGAGGAGCTAGTAAATGGTAGGGTACCCATTTGTCCTGGAGTTAAGAAACTGGCTTCAAAGGTGGAAGAACCGTGGAAGCGGTCAACGGCATAGAGATGAGGAAGAAATATTGGGATAAGACACCTCATTAAAGATCCGGATTGGATAAGTCCTAGTAGAATCAAATGGCTATGCTTGCAGCGAAATTCAATTCCGGAGTAAGCTTCTCAATCGGATCTCCGGGAGGTGCAGTTACAAGTATAACAAAAAGATTAAAATGCAAAGAAGACATTAGAATAAGCACATGAAACGTGAAAACCATGGCACAGGAAGGTAAAATCCATAATGCAATACAAGAAATCCATAAGGCACACATGAAATTAAATATTCTGGGAATAAGCGAAATGCGTTGGCCAGGATCAGGAACCGCAAATATCGGGGAACATCGCGTTTACTATTCTGGAAGAGATAACGGCAAATATGAATTGGGTGTCGGCATTATATTGACAAAAGAAGTGGCAAAATCTGTTGACAACGTCATCCCAATTTTAGCAAGAGTAATGCTCAAACAACTAAAAGCAACACCAATCGACATCAATATAATTCAAGTTTATGCACCTACAACAGAAGGAACAGAAGAAGAGATAGAAAAACTGTACCATAGCATCAATCAAGTCGTGAAAAGGTTGAAAAAGCAAGACCTAACAATTGTCATGGGGGACTACAGTTGGACCATTTGGTCCACGAAACCGGAAAGATCGGTGAGATCGGTTGGAGATTTTTGCGGAAGCAAATCAATTAGTTATAATGAACACCTGGTTTAAGCTACACCCAAGGAAACTGTACACTTGGAAATCAATTTTTTAGACTCACCTGGTTTATGACACCGGGCTAACTAAACTTGTAAGAAACTATAGCGCCACTACCCAAAGGTTAAGAAATTGATTCAGGTAAAAGCTTTAATCGAAGGCAGGCACCTACCCATATTTTCATAATAGTGATGCAAGGCTTGGGTAATTATAGAAATTACATACCGACAAAGACACATGTACAGATACATCAGGATGAAATTAATTTATAATAAAATAATTCAATTTTAAAATAATAATAAAATAAGGACGCCACTGGAATTGTGGAATTTTTCAATGAATTACCTTCTCCCATAAATAGTCGGAATATAGTAAGGCAAACTTCTCATGTAGATAAAGGTAAAGGAAACAACGATGATCAAGAGAATAATTAATAAACGAGAGGTCAACCTAAAAAATGTATTTTGTGAGTTTCAAATAATCTGTTTTATTGCCAAATCGGAAAAATAAGAACTCCTCACTCCAAACCTGCCTAGTGGATGTCAGCACTTCACCAGCCACTTAGTACGGGCGACCAAGTCGCCGACGCCGGTTCTGCAACAGTGACGTCGCGGTGAGACGCTTTGGAGAGCGTCCAGACGGCTGTGCCGCTGCAGTTCGGCACGAGAGCCGATCTTGGCCAGCTGCACCACCATGCAGCTCGGCAATTTTACTAACCTTTACTATAATCACTTAATTACTAATATGTAACTCTTTTGCTTGTATTTTTGAGTAGTTGTTTCAAAATGAGCCTACAATGACAGCTACGACGGATGAGGACCGATGCCGTTAAGGTGAGTTTTTGAATTTTTTATTATTTTTGTGTTATTTTTAAAAGTTTCCCAATTAGACGTAGCCAAACATTTTATTCCTTAACTGTATTATAATCTTTGGTATTATCAGTGAATGTCATACCTTCTATAAAGTGATATAAAAATAATAACATTTCATAAACGGCAAATATTATTTTTAACATCCGCGAATCAACTAGATTGTTTAGTCTTTAACAATAGGCAATAACATGGTTAGTTTAACTTTAAGGTATTAAACACATGCTTAAATACATATTTTGACAAAAACAATGATTTAAAAAATTCTATTTACAAATTTATATGAAGATTTATATTTACAAAATTATTATCAATTGGTCATCTATACGTATCATTCAAATGTTAACGTGCTTATCTATGACCTTTGTTTTGACTGACGTCCTTATTTTCTTCCATTCCAAATTTATTTAAATTGTGAAATTAATTGGTATCGGCATATATTTTGGAAAACTCTATGGAATTCTCTGTAAAACACGAGTATGATATTTTCAGTTAAATAGTTCACTTTTCGTTCTCAGAACCACTGCATTCTTATTTATTTATATCGCAATTTACTTGTATTTCAATTTCACGTGTTTTTGATTTAATAGCAAATTCACTTTACTTGTTTAGTTGCATTAAACTATAATATTGCTATCTTCTTTACAATTAAACAATGCGCAAACAATTATCTTTAACACTATGAAAATAAAATGCCTAACTGCCTAACTAAATGTAATGCTTATTAAACGACACCCCTACTTGTCATAATTATTTTTTTTCATAAAGTACCTCTAATACCATTGCTATTGGTACAATTAATTATATTATATAGAATACAGGAATGTTTGTTTTTTTATCTAGCTATAAAATAACTTTTTACTTACTGTTTCTTATTTTAAAAATGTGTTGTTATGCAAATTTAATGATCAAATTTTTTTGCTTGATATGTTTTTCTGTGAATTTTTAAGAATAATATTTCTTAACTGTGATATTATTATTTCGTTGCGTCAAAGACTGTTTTCATTTTTTTAAGTAATATATACACACACTTATTTCTTTCAAGTATCTTGTTCGGTCTCTTGGACGTTCGCGATCACTACTTATACCAAGACTTGTTTTAATTTGTGCTATATTTAAACAAAAGCTGTTTAACACTTTTTATGCCTACCCACAGTCTAATGATTCTCGTTTTCTTCTTCCAATTCCCTCTACCTTCCATTTTACCTATAAGTATCAGCTGTAGTAAGTAGTTTTTTTTTTCATCGTACATGTCCAGATATATGCTATTTTCCTGCACTTTATTGTGATCAATTATTTTCTTTTAGTGCTACACTCCAGCAAAGAAATAATAAAATGAATAATAAGCGTGATCTCTTAAGTTATCGTATAATTTAGCTGCCCCTATAAGTTTTACCAAAAAACGTGTCAGTAGCGGAGAATTTATTTAGTAGCGATATTTTTATAAAAAATGTTAAATGAAAGTATTACAAATAACCATCTGATATGTCAATATAATCTTAAATATTTTATATCGCATTTAGGAATTCCATCTTCTTAGTTTTCCTTGCTGTTCTGTCAATATGTTACTCTTCTTATCTTTTCACTTCTTTTGTTTGAATTCTTTTTTGCTTTTGTTTAGTTTCTGGTAAAATTTTCTCGTTTCTATTGGTTTACTTAGATTTTATATTTCGGGAACTTTTTTGTTCATATTTTCTCTCTTCTTTCTGAGGTGAATTTTGTTTTCCTCCTTACGTAGTTATTTATATTCCTCCTCTGCTTGTCGGGTTTTGTGATCCTGTTACATCAGTAAATATGCTCTGTTTTTTCTTTCTGTTTCGTACACATAATCTGACATTCTTCGTCAAAACAGTCATTTGTTCTTATTCTTATTTGTTTACCTTCCATGCCCAGTAATTCTTCAGCTCCTCCTTTCATAATGTTTCTGCACCCTTACTACTCGTCATTTATGTTTTCATGTTTTAGTCTGATTTCTGGTTTGATGTTTATATTTTGTTTATATATTGTTGCTTGTATTTTTGAGTCCTTCTACATTGTATCGTTTATGTTTAAAACTTATTTCTTTTTTTAAATGTTTAAAATTTTGGCTCTTAACCTACTTTTGACCCAGTAGTGATCAGAATCCGCAGTTGGTCTTTTCTTGGCGCAAACATTTTTAATATTTGATTGGTGTTTTAAGCCTACATCTATCCTATTTACTATTTTAATAATCCATCAAGTTGGTCTAGTGATTTTCAGCTGCCTTCGTTTACATATTTTCGAGCAAAGTCCTTTATAGTATTCTTCCCACACTTCTTTCCGTAAGTGGTGTCTTTTTCTTTAAGTTCCATCTTCTATTGAAGGTTGAAAATCATCATGGCTGTGCGGACCCTGTTGACTGCTGCTCTAAATAGTTCTGCACTACTGCATTTAAACCATTCCCTTAAGTTCTTAAGCCACGATATTTTTCGTCTTTCTGAACTTTAAGTGATGTATTTGGACTATTTCGTTGGTATATTTCCTTAAAGATTTCAATATTTTCCAGGGCTCAGATTTCCTAGTTTTTTCTATGTATCGTTTAATTTGTGTGCATGTTACTTCCCATACTTCATTATTTTCTGTTGTCCTTCTTCGTTTTACTTCTCTGTTTTTCTCTTTATATTTCTGCATGTCTTCGAGGGATTGGGTGTTCATATATAATTTTTTTTCTTTAATACATATTTTGGTTATTTCATTTATTTTTATTTTATGTTGGGTATTTAGTTTCTCAAGTTCTCCCAAATCTTCTAATGCCACCTCTTTTATACTGTGTTTTACGTACTAATCTAATATCTAATAGATACTAGATCTGATCTGATCTATTATTTATTAAATTATTTTAAGCATATAGGATATAAGGATAACTAGTCGGTAATCAGCACAGTTCGCCAGCGTTGGTCTTTCCTAGTCCCAGTTTTGTGGAATCTTACCCGACTTATAGATAGTATTAAATACCGTAACAAGTAGATGAATGTTTTCTTCATTATAAGCTTCAATACTTCAACTGGTATACCATCTGAGTGAGCTGTTTTCTTGTTTTTGCCAATTTTAGGTTCGTGTATTAATTAATACTTGATGATTTCTGATATTGGAGACACGTTACCTTCATTATATACAACATGCGATCTATTATCTTTAAAAGTGTCTTGTATATATTTTGTCCAGTTGTCTTTTAATTTTTCATTGTCTAAAATTATTTCCTGTTGTTTGTTGACTAAACCTAGACTAGACCTTTCTGTGTGTGTTAAATGTGTTAGGTTTTTGAAGTAATGCTTTCAATATTTCACATTCTATTTTTATCCACTTACTGTGTTTTATTTTCCTGTGTTCTTTTATCCCGTTTCTTCATCTCAGTACATATATGTCTATTATCAATTTTTTTTACTGTTGTATTTTTTCCTTAAAAGTACTATATATACGTGATTACTGATATTGGATTTGATTTTATTCTAAAGAGTTTTAGTCATTGCTACGTAATTCAGTTAATTTATTGTTAATCTCTACAGCGACTTCTTGTTTGGTTTGGTATTGATTTAATCTAGTTGTATTTATTAATCTTATTCTTGCTTTTTTGAAAGTTTTTAAGTTAGTTTTCGTTGGTTTCCATCTGACTTCAGATCAGCTTTGGGATAAGTTTTGATATTTTTTGTGTAGTTTCTTAAGCGATTATCTATTGAAATTTGGTCTATATTGTTTCTTGTTGGTTTTCCAATAACTTACGTATTATGTGGTGCTTTTCATGTATACATTCTACTCTCACGTAGCGTATACCATGTATTAATGAGTATAATTTATGAATCTTGATAAAAATCATATAACTTGTGACCTCTTATGTATTGGATGATTTTTGTATTGTCTCAACATAAACAATAATATAATTATATTAATCTAAATTCTATAAAAAAATTTTATTGCTTCTTCTATAAATTTTTATTGATATTCAATATTATAAACTCATCAAATACTATCGTAATTGAAATAGCCCATGGATCAATTCGCCTTCCTTTTGAGATATTCGTCACTTCCATACAAGAAAGCCAAAACAAATGTTACAAATAATATAACCTTAGTTTTGTAATCAATGTAAACAATTGTTTAAGTAATTTAATGGTTAATATTATTTCCCGTATCAAATCTCTCAGCAAGAAATAAGTTTATATGACGATTCAGGGCCTTATACAAGGACTCAAAATGTACAATGTATCTATATCTATCTTTCTATTACTTTCGGTTTCACCTAGATGTAGCAGGCTTAACATTTATTCTTCGGATGCAATGATTAGAGTTGTGTCGTCTGCATAGCTAAGGTTTTAAATGTGTTTTCCTGCGATATTCACCTACTTTTCATCTATCAAATGCTTTCTCCATTATGTATTTCTCACAGAAGTTGGAAATACTTTGAGATATATGTCGGACTCCCCTGGTGACTTTAAAAGCTTGAACGGTTTTCAATGTTTCATGTAGTTTCGATATTTTTGCACAATCCCAAGCTTTTCGAAACTTTGCAATGAGCTTCTTATATTAGGAATTTGCGTTCTTGTGTTCTTATCCTTAAAGACACCTAATTATTAATGTAGTATTTGCCTATCCAGATATGGATTTAGAGAAAAAAAAAATTAAAAAATAGAAAATCACAAGAAGAGGAAAAAATACCGAACGAACTCCTGAAGTACGGAGGACCAGATCTAACCAAACAACTATTAAAACTAATCCAAAAATAGAAGAAGAAAACAGAATTTCTCAAGAATGAAGATTAAGCATGTTGGTACCTCTCTTTAAAAAGAGAAATTATTAGAATATAACAAACCGGCATATCTATATTCCGTGGACCTTAAGAAGGCATTTGACCGTGTCAAATAAAAGGACGATATCCACTTATTGTACGCAAGAGGGATACTTCTATGAATAATCAAAACGATCGAAATTATCTACCGAAACAACAAAATAAAAGTAAAAGAAGAAGAAGAACTAGCTAACCCTATTGAAACTGGCAATGGCAATGGAATAAGACAGCATTCCATGAGTCTTCTTTTCTTCAACCTGATTATGGATGAAATAATAAAAAAAGTAAGAACTTAGAAAAGATACCAAGTGTTGGAAAAACAACTTCGTCAAATATTTAACTTTCGTCTTCAACCAGTCGTATAAGATCAATTAATTCTTCTTGACTATTTTTATGGCTGTAAAGGCATGCGAAAGGGCTGTATGATCTGCAAAACTTAGGTTGTTTATTGTTTGTTTGGCTATTTATTGAGATGCCCTTTTCGCATTCTTTAAGCAAGCGTTCGTCGCATAATATGTTTCCTATATTAATTAAATAATTATGGAGACAGTATAAATCCTTGTCTAACACCTTGTTTTGGATGGAATTCATTTAAGAGTGTGTTAAGAATTTTAACTGTTATAGTAGTATGTTCGTGTAGTTCAGTTATAAGCGAAATTAAGTGTTGTTGTACGCCTACTTGCACGTTCAGCTCCGTCCCTTTTTTTTAAGGGAAAATAGTGGGCCACTGAGATGTGTTCGTGTAAACTAATTAATTTTTAAGGTAGACTTTAAAAAGTCATTTATAATAAATATGTGTAAAAAAAAATTGAGTCGCGGCCACAGGGCAGAAAATGTGTCTGTTGTTTCTTTCTTTCCTTTCTTTCTTTTTTAGTTTGCCAGCAATATTTAGATTGTCGTCGTTTTATAATACCATTAGCTGATTTAGGGCAATAGGATGGCAAATGAAACGTCAAATTTTTCTTGACTTGGGGGATTTTTGGGTTTGGTTCCAAAAGACTATCAATCACCGACAATCGAAAGTCGTACAATGACATTTTTGTATTAGAATTATTATAGAAATAGCATGCGTTGATAAGCATAATTTGAAAAATATGTATGCCTATTTTTTTGTACCACCTCATAGTTTTGTGTTCGCAACGGTAATAATTTAACATCTGGTCGCCTAAGTCAATGCCACCTTTGTTTTTGTAATATTCAGCGACTAAACGGGGCTTTTCTTTATCAATTCCTTTCCTAGATATTGTTGGAACCATTTCATGACCTAATTCGGGAAATATCATTAAAATATCTCGTTGATCTTCCCATTTACACACACATATCCCTTTATTATTGTAAGCATTCACCAGTTTATTTTGTTTTAATTTTCGTGAAACTGTTTCGTGTGAATTTTCCGCTCTTCCTGTTCTCAATGTTCTTGTAAGATAAGTTTTAACCGAAAGTAGTTTTTTACACAATGGAGCACTATTATAAAAATTATCCATATATAAGGAGTGACCAACATTTAGTTTCGAATCCATCAAATTTAGCACTATTTTTTCCGTATGATTACGTTATCCAACTACGGGATCACTAGCTCCACTATAAACTAATATGCGTTGAATCATCCCGGTATATTCTGCCAAAGTATATAGTTTGACACCATATTTGTGTCGTTTGCCTTTGAGAAATTGACGAAAATTAAGTCTTCCTCTCCATAAAATCATAGATTCATTCAGGGCTAATTTTCTTTCTGAATAATAAAGATTCTCCATTTTATTATTAAAAACTCTAACAATGGAGATATCTTGCCAAGTCTGGACTGGTTATTGTCACTATTATTTTTAAAATGTAAGGCACGCAAAATTAACATAAAGCGATTTCGGCTCATATATTGTCCAAACACTGAAATAGGAAATAAATGATTTTTCTTCCAATAATCATTCATACGTTTAATTTTTATGGTTTTCATGTGAAACAACAAACCAAGAAAAATTTTAAATTCTTCTACAGTTATATCTTTCTAAGCCGCAATTCTACTTTTCTCAGATTTCTTTGAGAAAGAATATCAACGGCATATAAATTGCTATTTTCAATAATCAGGTCATAGAATAATTCACATGCCAATAAATTAAAGTAATCAAGATTGCTGTCACTCACATTAATTTTCAATCCTGGTATTGCTGTAAATGGTAGCACCGTAGGATGTTGAACCTCTGAAAATCATTCAATTATATTTTGAGACTTATCATCACCATCATCATCTTCAGATTCTTTTTGTAAAGTAGGATCATCTGTCGGATCATCTTCATTAAAATATAAATCTTCATCACTTGCGTCACTGTCGTCATGTGAATCTTCTAATATGTGTAATAATTCATCATCTAAGATTGGCTGAAAAGTTTCTCACCTACCTCGTTTAGAAGTCGAAGGGTGGCAATACTTATTCATCACTCATTTTAAAAATAATTTAAAATTGAATTATTTAGCAGAACACGTGCAATAGCTCACAGTAAAACCAAAACACTAAAAATATTACTGAATGTATAGCAAAATATACCGATGGGATTGGATTATGATAATACAACAAATTATTGGAAATGCAATATAATCTAAATGCATCTGGTGATTCTTTTAAAGCGTACCGATACTTTAACTAGGTATCTTTTATTACAGCTAATTTTGTCGTTTTCGAGCACGTCTAGCTTCAATATTTGAAAACTAAGCAATGAAATTGAGAATTTTATATTTTATCATCCAATTTATCAATGGGACAGTAGATAATTGTTATAATTTGTGAAAAATCCGCCGAGATAACATTCATACGTTGTCATATACTCAGAATAAAGTTTAACATCAAAATTCGAAAATCAAACACAAACTCCAGTATATGCCTGTGTTTCCAAGCGGCCACCAGATATTTGTTGTAATTTGTGAAAAATCCGCTAAGATAACGTTCATATATTGTCCTATAGTCAAAGACCGCAAGACTCGCGTTGGAGGCTATATTCATTGAACACGACAGTCGCATTGTTGGACTTGAACGTGTTAAGGATCTGCCATAAGTGTTTGTGATGTCCCATTGAACGCTTTGCGATAATCTATAAGACCAATGTATAGTGACATATCGAATTCCCTAAAGTTTTCTATTTATATTCAGAAGTTGTCTTGAGTACCTCTACCTTTGGAAAATCCTGATTGCTCTTAAGGTATTTCTCTTTGTAGGAAAGTTTTCAGTGTCTTATTAATAACGTATAGCATTATTTGTCTAACACGTGACATAGGGGATATTTCTATAGTTGTGACATTTATGGAAACTGCCTTTTTTTATGTATTGTCTTTGTTGTAAATTTGGCCCAGTCATCAGGCCATTGCTTGAAATGCCATATTTTGTTACAGATTAAGTAAAGCAATTTTATTCCGGTTTCTTCTGTGGCTTTGGACAGAAGCCACATAGCCACTTATCCCATATCTGGACCTGGTACTTTGGTTTGGTGAAGATAATCTTTATATAAATTCCGGCAATATATTCTTTAGGTATATAACTGCTATATCTTTTCTGTGAGTTCTCAGGTTCCCTGTGTGGTCTTTAAAGTCTGTTGTTATGTAACGTATTTTTGTCAATGGATTTCTTGGCTAATTGTTTTGATCGTGTTTCTCAATTTCTTTGCATATATTGTGATAGTAGGTATTGTTGCTTTTTTTAGCCTTGCATCTTCGTTTTTTTTTTCTTTGTTAAGGTCTCTTAGATTAGATTTTTCCCTATTATCATTTAAATCACTTTGAAAAATATTTCTTTATATTCGAATTATTTTAAGGATTTCATCTCTTACCCAATATTTTTGTTTCACAGAATTATTAAGTATTGGGCGATTAATTGGTATTGTTACAGAATGTTTATTAGTCTCTTATATTTCCTGTGATGTACCATTCGCAATGAAGATCATACTTTTGTAAACATAGGACGAAAAGGTCGTTCTTTTTTCTTAGTTCTATCTTCTTTGTTTCTCTTCGTTTCTTTGGTCGCTTCAAGTTTAAGCTTTACTTTAGCTACGAAGATAGTATGATCTGATCCACATATCGCTCCTGGATATAATTTGACTGTTTGAATTGATGATCTCCAGCGAATATTATTGAGCATATAGCCAATTTGATTTCTAGATATAGTTTCGGCGCTTTTATAATCATTAGAATAGTTATTTGTGGTAGCATACTCGATTAAGCGGACTCCTCTTTGGTTTTTTAGACCTATGCCGAACTTTCCCAGTACGTCTTTAGGTCGAAATTCTGTGTAATATTGCCGACTTTTGCGATCCAGTTACCGCATATTAAGTTTAAATCTTTATTAGGAATGTTGATAATTGTTGTTCCCAATTTTTGGTAGAATTCCTCGACTTTTATGTCTTCTGCTGTGCTGGTTGGCGCATAAACTTGTATGATATTGAGATTATCTGGTTTGTTTTTTAGTTTAAAGAGAACTATCCAATCGCTCACAGCTTTAACTATATGACGATAGATTTTTGTAATATTAGTTAAACCAGAATGGCAACACCCGTATGGTTCTTAGTCTCGCTGTTAGAAAGGCAAACATAATTATTGTCATTAGGTGTTCTAAAATGGCCCTTTTCTAACCAATGCGTTTCAGCTAGTCCAAAAATTTCAGTGTCATACCTTGCCAGCTTTCTTTCAAAAATTGACTGTTTACTTCTGAATGCCTTTAGCCCTTGTACGTTTCATGTAATAACATTATTTAATTTTCTGTGGACCAGTAGCTAAATATATACACGACCCGATGCCTAATAACTAACATTCGCTTTGCCGGTGGCCAATTTCACACTCCTTGATCAGGACTCAAGTTACTACCGGTCGTCACTAATACTGTGTGACAACATTCGGGGCATTCTCTTAGACATTACGCATAACCATCTTAAGAATAATAAACCGATAGATTTCCTGTTTGTAAAAATCCAATGATAAGTGGGTCCAGGATCATTTCCTATGTGCCTTATCTTGGTAGTCTTGATCGCTGCTGTCCCTCGTCGGAAATATTTAACGACCTTCCATTCAAGGTTTGTGAGGATATATAGCGATTATATGGAGTACAGGATTGGGACCTCTCCTAGGGGAAGCTTAGGAGAGAAAGAGTAGATAGCGTAGGGACAGGATTGCCAAGACTTGAAATAGTCTGTTCTTTAATGGAAACTGTAAAAGGGTACTACTCACTACCCCATTACTATTTCTACCTACGTTTATCTAAATTAAGAGATAAATGAAAGTTCAAAGTTCATTTTATTAATGTCTTTTTATTAGTTCAATACTTAACTATAGGTCGCTTATTGGTTTCAGCTTCACGGCATCTAATTGAGTCGTTGTTAATGAATTTAACTACTGCTATCTTGAGAAAAACCAAGAAAAAAGTACTATGCAGAATTATGCAATTAACTCCAGTTTTTACACTTTTTTTAATATTTTTTATTTGTATTTTGAAATTATCTGCCATCAAATGCGATCGTATCATTATAGGTCCTGTTATCTATGATAAATTAAAACAACACATTTTTCTGTTGTTCTATTTTTAAAAAGCAACTTTGTTAAAATATTTAGTACCAGAAGTAAATCCGGTATTTAAATTGATGTTCAAAATATTTCGGCATTTGCTAAAACACCTAAACTATTCTAAAAATAGAAATAAATCGTCCTAGAATGTCGTGTGGTTTGTAGTTAGCGACAAACTTTTTTCGAAAATATATTTTCCTTTTAAAATATTTGAGTAGCACAGGAACTAAAATTTTGTTCTAGATTTTCTTTTATTTGTTATTACTTCCTTGAATTTGTAGAACATGTCGGTTCTAGTAAGACTTACTAATAAATATTATTAATAGGTTGGTTTTTTATTTACAAATTCGAGAATTAACTATTTGACGCTTGGTATGCACAGTAGGAAGCCATTTTTAAAATACAATCAAAATTATAGAAACTCAGTGTCTATATAGTGCTTGGGTCATCGCTCAACCTATTTCTAGGAAAATCAACATTCTAATTTCCGACTGATGATTGATCTAAAGCGATTATAACCAGTGTTTTTATTTCATTCTTTTAATATGTTGATTATACTGCATTTTGTCTTTCGCTCTCTTTCACACTCTTGTCGTTTACCATTAATAAAGATCGTTATTTCCTCCAATAATCCTAACCAATTTTCTCCACATTGGTTTTCAGCTGCTGTAAGAGTTGAAAATGTTGACAACATACTTATACGTCCCTTAAACGAAGTGTATTATCCTACGGCTTTGTTAAAGAAATTTTTAAATAAATTTCTAATAATATAATATTATATTATATTAAACAAACTAAAATAATAAATAAAGCTTCTCGCTTACTACATCCATCACCAGTTCATTTTTTACTGATCGCCAAAGACGAAAATATTTTTTGGCTCTATCTGCCTATGTAAATATATATCGGAACTTTATAGTTTTGCGGATTGTAGAAAAAAGTAAACCCATCGGAAATTTTATAATATATAATAGGTCTGATGGGATTCGTAATCAATCATGGTTCGTTTGATAGGAAAATCATTAGAATACAAGGAAGACTGTTTGTGCGTAGTCATTCTGATCTACGTCATGGATTTATATTTGGAGTATTTTAAGTATCGTATAACTTGATTGAAAAACATAGCGATTTTTTTAGATATGTATATCAAATATTAATCAATAAATTAAACATTCTCTTAGTTACTATCAAAAATACCCAAACTTGTTTTTGGCAAACAATAAATATCAGATATTTACTTGTACGGTAACCAATAATTAGTTACTAGTAGGGATTGCAATCCAGCAACATTTTTGTTCCAGCTAAATTTTTGCAAGATTGGCCTAAATCCAGCTGGATCCAGCGCAGATCTAGCAAAAGGTGGAATCAAAGTAAAAACACGATTTTAATGTTTTTTTTTTGTTCATTTATTATTTAAGCTTTTTAGTAACAACTCATAAAATAAAAACTCAGAATAAAAATTATTTTAGGTGTAAAAATCAAATAAGGACGAATAATCAGTCGCAATTCGCAATCTTACCTCACTTTAACTTAAAATGGCTAGAGCAAATGCTACAATAATTATCATTAGATTCCCAAAAAACTTGTCGTCAGTAAGCCATAGAAGTGAAAAATAGGGCTTTGCTTGTTTTGTCTGAGAATTGTCAGGAATGAAATGTTATCCAAATGAACTTATCTGTTATAAGAGTTAGTTTATTTGAAGCAAATTTCATTGATGGCAATTTTGAGCTGACACAAGTTAAGTAATAGGTTTTTCTTTCATGGCTTACTGAGGACGAATTTTTTTGACATCTCATGATAAAAATCAGTCTGTATTCTGAATTTGTAAACAACATAAACATAAATTATTTAGTTTTTTGAAACTGAGACTTAAAAACATATTTTATCTGTCGTCTTATCGCCTAATAATATCGCCACAGAAACTCAAAAAAACTTTTCATCTCTTTCAACCAGGATTATTTAGTGTTTTGTCATACATTTTTGGATTTTGTAAGTACAGTTATATTCCTTTAATTTTAGAGAGGCGCCTTTTAGCGATTCTGTTGCGTAGTGCTTTCGATATCTAGTCACTAAGGCTAAAATCCTGGCTATTTAGTTTATCTAAGACAAATTTCATGGTTGTGTCGGCCGTTATCAAAAGTGGACTAACTCTCTTCTGCAAAGAGCTTCTACAGCCAGTGTTACCAATTGAAGCGTGGCGATCAACTCATTGATTAATAAACACTCGCTAGCAGAGAATTTTATCGCAGAATCAATGGTTATCAACGTTTTATCGATGCTAACTTCAAGGCCGTAGAAACACTTTAGCATAGTGAACCAACTGTTCCACTTGGTATGGCAGTCAAGAATTAAACTTAATTTCTTACCTTTCCCTTCCTTGACATATTTTGACAAAAACATGTCGTCTTTGGTAGTTGATTTTTTAAACATTTTAAAACTTTTCGAATTTTCATGAGCAGATAGCTGTAACGAGAAATTAATTCAATAGGGCTCACCGATGTTGGCTTATTTGTTACTACCAATACTTCATTCATCTCTGTCTCCATATCTTCATGTTTACCTTCATATTCATCAGTGTCGTCTATCGCCACTTGTTCTACTTCTCTTGAAGGTATATTTTCATACAGCACGTCTACTACAGCCAACTAAATTCCATGTGCATCGTACAGTTGTTAATAAAAAAGCCTGAACTTAACAACTTTCACCATAGCGGCTGCGTAGTCGGTTGTGATACTAATGGTGTTGAAATCAATCATTAAACCAAAAATTTCCAACCTTTCTTTTTGCGAATAATCGTCCACATTCGGGTGAGGTACACAATGAACTTTAGTTAAAATTTACTTTGCAAACCATCCTAGTAGTATCATTTTATAACGAGGCTGCTTTAGCGGCTTTGGAAGCTGGTATGTTGGTGCTGGTGCTGAATCTTGACGAACTGACGTTAATATTGTTAACGTCACTGTTGTTAACAGTGCGTTGTTAACGAGCTGTTGTTAACAGCTCAACTGTTGTTAAGCTGTTTCTAATCAACAATTTTTTGAGCATAAAGAGCATCTTGCACTTCGCCCCTCATCTAGTTTTGTGAAGAAGTCCCACAATTTTCTTTTATCATCGTCAAGAGACACTTTTAAATATTATTGATATTAATTTAACTTAAGCAGCTTTAATGCTAAAAAAACGTTTGTCAAATAAGATGAATGTATAACTCGTCCAGATAAAGAAACAATGTGCAAATGGCGACGGCTATCTCAACGTGAGCGTAAGTAAAAAAACAAGAACGCCTGATATATGTGTGAGCCTTAGTCTGAGTGTAAGCGCAAAAGCATAATCACCGGCAACTTTTTATATATTGTTTCGTTATCTGGACGAGTTATATTTTTGGAATAGTTTGATTGAAAACAAAAACTAAAAATTAACAAACAAACATTACCATCGTCCTGTGATAAAAGATCGCACTCACACTGTGATAAGGTCGGTGTTAGATAGTTAAGAAGGAAATGTTTACTATTGGTTGGCCTTCCTTATACAATTACCTTACATAAATCAAATCAAATGATGTTCTTATTATAAATTATGCTAAATTATTAGATATTTAGTCAAATAACTTACCATTTAGTTTCCACACAAGACACGCGGCAGTACGGCAGATTGAAAACAGCACTTATTAGATGCAAAAACACTTTTACTGGCGAGATCAGAAAGTCAACTAAAAATTCAATAAATAGTAGAGATCTAAGTGTCGAAGGATAGGCGTAGGCGTACAATAGAGAGAGAGAGAGAGCAAGAGAGAATATCGCGACGTTAGCGCGATAGAAGAGAAAGTGACCGACTCACGGATTTGAATAAAGCGGCCAATGAAAACACGAAATAAACTTATTTCAAATTTGTCACGTTTGCGGATCCGCTCCGTTGGATCAAGCCCAGTTTGCTGGATCCACCATCGAAAAAAACGCTGGATCCAGCTAGATTGCTGGATGTTGCGTCCAGCAATTGCAAACTCTGGTTGTTAGGATCACTAGTTCGATTTATCTGCCTACTTACATTCCATTAGTTTATAATTATTAATAATTTTGCCGGATCTGCAAGATTGTGTTAAACTTCTGAATAAGGATTAAAGAAGGAGAAAAAATTATAGGACAGGTGATGAAGTTCAAATACCTGAGTCCCATTTTCTTAAGCTATTGAAAGAATAAGATAAAAGCAAAAGCATTTTGTTAAGCTGTTGAACGATTAAGATAAAAGTAAAAGAATAAGTAAATAGGGCAACAATCAATGAATTTAAATTATCTGGGAATACAGCTATCCAGCTTAAGAAACACGGAAGATAACTTAAGAAGACAATCTACTTAAGTAGCAGTCTACAAAATAGACATGTTTTTAGAAATGCTATGGGAACTAGGAAGGCACTTTTTGCGCTAAATATCCTATTACAAAAATGCAGAAGAGCAGAAGTGTGCACATTAAGAGTATCAAGTATGAACAAAATTAAAGCACGGGAAATGTGGATACATAGACGGATACTGAAGAAACCTTGGACAGCAAGAAAAACTAATAAGGATATACTAGGAAGGGTCAACAAAAACTGAGAATTGCTTAAGACTGTTAAACACTGGAAAATGTCTTATCTGGGACAGATATTGAGAGAAAACTGATATATAATACTATAGCTGAAGGCAAAACAAAAGGCCGTCGAGGTGCAGGAAGAAAACAGGTGTCTTGGTTAAAAAACTTTCGTGAATGGACTCGTATATCCAATCTTCTTCTTTAAGTTCCATCTTCTATCGAAGGTTGGGAATCATCATGGCTATGCGGACTCTGTTGACTGCCGCTCTAAAAAGTTCTGCACTACTGCATTCAAACCATTCCCTTAAGTTTTTATGCCAGGATATTCTTCGTCTTCCCACATTTCGCTTTCCTCGGATTTTGCCTTGCGTAATAAGTTGTAATAATGCGTATTTTTGCCCTCTCATCACATATCCTTAGTACTCAAGTTTTCCTCTTTTGATAGTTAATATTATTTCCGCCTCATTTCCTCTCCTTCTAGTTACTTCCATGTTTGACATTCTTTGAATCCATGATATTCGTAGGATTCTTCTGTAATACCAAAATTCAAAGGAGGCCAACTTATTCAGATGGACTTGTTTTAGTGTCCACGCTTACAAGCTATAAAGAAGAGTAGAGAACACTATATATCCAGTATATACAGTGTATATACAGTGTATATACAGTACATCCAATGCAGGACAATTATTTCACGTGGCAGAAAATTGAGAAACCTTTGCAATGGTGATCGCCTATATCGGATAATTATAATATGGCAAGTGAAAAAGGAGCAAAACAATAAAAACTGATTAATAATACGAAAATTAAACATACACTTGTGGCGCATTTAAAAAAAAGTAAAAAGTTTTTCATTATTTCAATTATTATAGTAACTCAGTGGTACCAAAGAAAAAAAACAGGTATTCATATTAACAAACCCTTCTTGTATACTATTTCCAATAACTTTTTACACTTTCTATATTTATATTTTTCTTTTTAATCTATTTAGATGTACCCAATTTATTAATGTTATTTTTAATTACTTCGATATTTTTCGCAGTTTAATACGGTATGCTAAAACCGCTATCTATTTTGTGGTCATGTGCCGTTTAATAAATCTTCCAGTTGTTTGTAGCAGTTGTTGGTCACAATTGAAAAACCTGAGTTTCCTATGCTGAAATTTTAAGCATCCACTCATTAATAAAAACAACCTTAACAAAGTTTTGATACTAAAAATAATCCACATAATGTTACGTGGTAAATAATTAAGGTTCTTGAGCAGAACCGGTTTTAATCTCTTTGACATGATGAATTGTTGGACTGCGGTAATACTAAACTAAATCAATAGATTTTTTGAAAATACGTACTTAAAAATACATTTATTTTTTTTTACCGATTGGGATTTACTCTACAGTTGTTGCCAAGTACTAGCCTAATATGTAACAAATTCTTAGGTTGTCTTTTATATATTTTGGTCCAATAGAATAAACAATACAAGAATATAAAAAAACAAAATATGTGAGCATATGTGTAAAAATCAAGAAGAAATGATTAGGTAATACTTGAAAAATAATCATAACTAAAAGATATGAAGGTGTAGTCGGTCCCAAGTCTCGTTAAGAAAAAAGATTCAATTGGGCATTGTGGTACCTGGAAAATAAAAATATAAGCCAACAATCCCAATTGTATTAAAATTGATGCTGAAATGTTTTATTATGCAAAATTCGAACGAAAACATATATGTGATAACAAAACACCAGAATACACCACAAAGATAAAAGCCGAAAGCTTACAGGATGACTTCACACATATTCCAGAAAAATAACCGAAAAAAGCAGAAACACATCACAGAAAGTGAAAAGGTCAAACAAAGCAGGGCAAAAATTAAGTCTAACATCTTAGCCTCGATCAAGAAAGTTCTTGGTGAAAGGAATAAAAGTAAAAATAAATTATTCCCAAGGCGAAGAGTTCCATGGTTTTAAACAGAAGTAAAGGAACAATGTAAAGAAAAGAAAAAAGCTTACCTGAAATACATGTCAACCAAAATACAAAAGGTATACCATAGTTACAAGACAATAAGAAACAAAACACATACACTTGTACGAAAAATAAAAGATGATCGATCATTGGGAACGCTTTTCGAAAGAAATGGAACATGATTTTTATGATCATCATCACCATCATCATAATTGGTGCTACAGCCCTATAAAAGAGCCTCGACCTTTCCAAGTCTATTACGTCAGTCAGTTCTATCCATTGCCAACTGTTACCAGTTTGCTGCGCCTATTTTTTTACCATCCTCATCTACATCATCCCTCCATCTGAGTTTTGGCCTACCCCTATTTCTACTTTCCACAGGTTGTGACATAAGGTTTTTTTTAGGAGGGTTGTTCTGCTGTGATGTTGTCAGATGTCCTGCCCATCTTAGTCTTTCTATTTTTAAAAGGGATACTACGTCCTTACCACCAAATATATATTTATATCTATGATATATCTTGTAGTTGTTCCTCCTTCTCCAAACACCATTTTCACAGATGCCACCGATTTTTCATCTCAGAATCCTTCGTTTAAATATAAGCAAGAGGTTTTCATTTGCCTTGGAAATGGTCCATGTCTCCGACCCATATGTCAACACTGGTTGTATAAGGTTTTTGTATATGGTTATTTTTGTTTTTTTTGGCTTAAGTTTCTGCTTTTCATATATCTACTCAGACCAAAATAGCATTTGTTTGCTAGGATTATTCTTCGCTTGATTTCTTTCGTCATTTCGTTCTCCTTGGTAATCAGGGAGCCTAAGTATGTGAATTTGTCCACCGCTTTAAAGGTACAGTTATCAACCGTGAATTGGTGACCGATGTTTCTGGCTCTGTTGTTGGGTGTTGATGCCATTATCTTAGTTTTCTCCTCAATTACTTGCAGGCCCATATTTTTTAAGGCGTTTGACAAGGTGGTATACATTTCTTCTAGCTTGCGTGTTGTGCGGGCAACTAGGTCAACCTCATCTGCATATACCAAAATTTGGGATGATTTATTAAAATGTTTCCTCTGTTGTCTATTTGTCATCGCATTTTTACGGTCTGCAAAGGAAAATATGGCGCTTT
This sequence comes from Diabrotica undecimpunctata, assembly GCF_040954645.1. NCBI lineage: Eukaryota > Metazoa > Arthropoda > Insecta > Coleoptera > Chrysomelidae > Diabrotica > Diabrotica undecimpunctata. The sequence continues at coordinate 64,200,479 of NC_092809.1, read as the reverse complement.
ATAAGAGGTCAAAGCAGAGCGGTAAAGGAGAAAACTAAAGAGGTATAAACTTGTTGAATACTACCTAAAACTTACAATTAAAATTTTACAAGGAACAATGAATCATAGAATTAGTTTAGCAGATGAACAACAGAGTTTTCGTAGTTGAAGATCGTGCACAGATGCAATATTCGTCATAAATCAAATTACCGAGAAATTACTAGAGTATAATAGACTACCATGTCTGTGTCTGATTGACTTGGATGAACAACATGGATGTCAGAATAGATGGAACCTATAGAAATAATCTTTACGTAGACAACGCAAAAGAATTTAATAGTACAATCTCATCTAAAAAAAAACTAAAACAACAGTAATTAGCAAAAAACCAACCAGATGTAAAATAGAAATTAATAGCATAAGTGTTAAACACGTAATGGAAACAAAATACCTTGTAATTACACTGTCCAGCTATGAAGACCTGGACAAAGGAGTGAGAGATTAAGTACAAAAAGCAAATAGACTGGCAGGATGCCTGAATATTAGCGCCACTATAGGCGAAACAGACACGTAAACGCTGAGATGAAGTCAAAAATTTGTAAAGTCAATTTAAGACCAATAATGATATATGCTTCAGAAACCCGACACAGATACAATACAAAGGCTGCGGGAAACGTTAAAGATTAGAGTAAGTACTGAGAAGAATTACAGGAAATACGATGATAGCTCGAAAAAGAAGTGTGAAGGCATTAGAAGAAATTGTAACGTACAGTGTGTAAACAAATAGACACTAAACAGGAAAAAAAATGAAACATCCACATAAGCAGAATAGGGAAGAATCGTGTCGTCAAAATAGTGAGAGATACGCCAACAATCGACAGAAAAATGATCGTACGACCGTGCAAAAGATGTAGTGACAACCTTCCATAGAGGTGTTAATCCGCCAATGAACAAGCTAAATGACTTATAAAGCGAGAAGGGAAGAAAAAGAGCAATCCTAATACAAATCCTTGGATACTGTACGGAAACAAACTCAGCAACAAAAACGGACAATGAATATAGGATGATGGAATGTACGTACACAGTATAAAAACTAAACACCATGAAAGTTTTACGGATCTAAAATCATTGAAAATGCACACAGCGGTACTTGTTTAAATAAGAAAAATGAACCAAGGATACAAAATAATGGAAGAATGCGTTCATTACTGCAGCGAAGTAAATAAAGTTCAAAGAGCAAAAAGGGGAACGTCTGTAGCAGTAAGAAAAAAATATAATAAATATGTCAAAAATTCGTCAGTCATATATGAATAAATCAGTCTAGACATGAAAATAAAAGGAAGAGATATAGTCATAATAGGAGTATATGCCCTCACAAAAGACAGTAAAAAAAGATCAGCTCGAAGAAATTCTAGAAGAAACACTGAATAACTGCAAATAAATTCAACTTTATAAATTTCATGTGACCAGTATTCAACGAGTCAGTGATCAAGGTCGAAGAAACAAGAGTATATAAAGGAGACACCTGTGGATCAGAATACCATTTGGTGAGGTCAAGAATATACATAAAATATAACGATTAGCCAACAAATGAACTAAATGACGAATTGACAACTTTTCTTTGTAAATTAACACTAGCGTTAAAAATGAAAGATATACGAAAAATAACAAATAAAAAACGATACGCAAACGTGTAAACCCAAATTCATCTAGAAGAAGCCAGTAGAAGAAGTAATTGGAAGGGTAAATGACCAGATAAATTATAAAATCAAAAAACCATATTGGTGGACAACAAAGATATAAAACTAAATAAAAAAAGAAAGCTTACCAAGGTCTTTTCGAGGAAATCGACGCAAGTCATCTATTTTTGCATCAATATTATCGAATATGTTTTTATAATAAAGAATTTGTAAATTGCCTCTGCGAGCTTCTAGCCAAACTGCAGATAAAATGTAGAATACATTTTATTCGGTATCCATCTTTCTATTCAAAAATGGGGAATTAGATGAAGGAAATAAGACATTATTATTCTTAAAATCCCGTAATTCCATGTTAAAAACGCACGAATTCGTGGATCTAATCTGTCCGTCCCACGGTGTAGCTATGGTCATTATTGATTTCTTTCTAATGTTCGTTTGTATTAACGCATGAATGTAATCTGCTTCTACTTGCATGTTACCTTTTAACAGACACTTATGCACCACCCATTTTAAATTAAGACATATTGTAAGCAGATAGAAATGATTCACCGACATAATTATATTTCTATTTTGTCCAGAACAATTGTCCGACCGAATTATTAGCGTTTCAATGTCAGACGTAAGCAAAACTTCCTGAGCCCAATCTACCAAGGCTGAAGAGACTTCATGTCTACACCTGCCTGCAATACTTTTATCCCATAGCATACGGTAAATCACTTAATAGATTTAGGAATAAAACGCCTGATAAAATGTGCAGCTGTTTGTTAGTGGTGAACTTAACGCGTGTGCGTTGTTAGTACATAAATATCATGTCTGACAAAATATTATTTCTATTTTTTCATTTGTATATAATAAGCAAGTGTTTGTAAAGACAATAAGACCAATTTGACGTAACAACGATGAATTAAAATTAAAATAAAAATTAAATAATCTGTCTAAATAAAATGTCTTTAATCCTGTAAAATAATTTTGCAAATAAAAGATAATATAAGTATGAACCCCATAACTCACAATAGGAGAGACTGAAGTCGGTCCTGGTTGAACGCAAAGAACAGATGCAACCGCGTATTATTTATAGGCCCGAAGTCAGTCGTCTGAATGTTTCAAGGAGATACCCAGAGGTTAGAGAAATAAAAATTCGTAAATTACCGTTCATTTTCTAGCTACTATCTTAAAATACACTTTACTATTTCATAGTTGTTTCAAATTATTTTGAAATAGCTAAGATTAGTTATGGCAAAAAGACCGGTTAAGGGTAAACTACGTATTGATCTTGGATTTGACATTCAAGCTGCTGGTAGTCATACGTTAACGAGGTAAACAACTTCATTTGATAAGTTTAAACATTTAGTGAATGTGTGCATTGAAGCTATTTTCTTGTGGGAATTTAATATATATTTCCACTGAGCTTAAATTAAATCGTCCAATAAGTAATTACTATTTTAATGGAAATAAGATGTACTTGAACGTTAAAATAAGTTTATTCACGTTTTAATTTCTACTTCGAAAATCGTTTTCAAAATAGTTCTTTATCCTATCTTTCGCTAAAGAGTTCATACTACGATGTCCATACATGCAGACACTAGGAAACTGTATGTTGCTTTCTGCACATACCATGATCTTTATATAACATATGAGGCAATGATAAAGGGAAGGAGAATGTGTATGTTCATTCTAGAACCCACTGGTGACTCTCTTTCGCGTTGTGTATGTATATTATACTATATTACATTTAATCATGTACGTGATTAATATAATAATAATAATAATAATATACGTTTATTCAAATCAATAGGTATTACATTAATTTACAATTTCAGTTTACATATAATAAAATGAACGTAAAAATAGTGTTAAAAGCATAAACATGCTTGTTGACTTAATCTGTCTAATATTGACAGGTTTATGTTTATTGTTTGTTTTTAAATCAATATTTTATTTGTACAGTTTCTAATCTAATTTCTATATTTTTTTTATCTAGTATAATTTAAATTTAATAAATTGTTACACAACTCCTTTTTTTCTTTTACCCAAGCAGTAACTAATTTTTTATACAAATCAAATTTTTTGATATTTTTATAATTTACGAGCAAATGATTGTATATTCTTGAAGCAAAATATTTAATTGACCGTTGCGTGATTGTTTTTAAAGTGTGAAGACATTCGACATTCAATTTTCTTCTTGTTTCATAATTTGACACTTTTACTTTAAGAGGAATTTTATCTTTATGAATATTTTTAAGTAGCTCTAATCAGTACAATTAACGAACATCATGAGCCTGAGTTTCATGACAAAGTTGGTCTGAGGGATATGTTTTTCGTTTTCCATATTATATTAGTTTAAGGAACCATTTCTGAGTATTTTGAAGGGTCACCAGATGGCACTCAGCTACTTCACCCATCCTAAAATCCCATATACAAGATGGTATTGTACTAGAGATAGGTAAAGCATTTTAAGCTGTTCAACATCCAAAAACTGTTTTAAATAGCGGAATTTTGGTAGCAGTCCTCGTATTTTTCTTATAATATTTTTTATTTGTAAGTCCCATTTAAGGTGCCTGTTAATTAAAACTCCTAAATATTTTATGTACTCTGCTTTAAATATTTGTTATTTTCTATTTATTTTTAATGAACTAAAAGTTGGCAGAGAATTTTTATATATTGAAAAAGGTATATATTTAGTTTTTTCCTAATTTAATGTGAGTTTGTTTATTTGGAACCATGTTTTTATAATTTTGAAGTCTTGGTCTGCTATAATTTTACGATCTTCCTAATTATCGGCCTTATAAAAAATTGCGGTGTCATCAGCAAAACTAATTATGTTTCTAACAGTTTTTAGTTTGTGCATGTCAATAACATAGAGGGTAAAAAGTAGAGTGATCCTGAAGTAAAATTATTTCAGGGTCACTTTTGACACCAACAATTTCTACAAATTGTTTTCTGTCAGTTTTTTAGTAATTTCAGAATCTGTCCCAGAATAAAGTCAGAATGCTTCCCAAGTTTTTTAAACAGGGGCTCAAACAAGATTTTTTAAACAAGATATCGTGTCAAACGCCTTAGAGAGATCGACGAATATAAATAAACTACGTTTATTAGACTCAAAAGCTTCTGATATTTGTGATGTTAGTTTACAAATAACATCTTGTATCCTAGTTTACTTTAATTAATATATGAATAATTTATTACCTTTTAACTTCTCGTTCTTAATTAAATGGTCTAAGACCTCTCTATTTAGATTATAAGATGACCATTTCTTTTACCATTTTAACACTGTATAAAACATATATAAATATCCGAGTAGCTGGACTTGCAACCCATTCTGCTACCTGTTATCTCATTTCTAATTTTATTTCTGTTATATTAAAGCCCATTTTAAATTTTATGTGCCTCCTAAACGATAGATTCCAGTTATGAGTAAACCAGTCCTCGAGGAGAAAAAACATATATATATATATATATATATATATATATATATATATATATATATATATATATATATATAATGTGTTAATCAGTTGGTAACTACGCTTCTTCAGTTTTCCGTAATGTTTTTTCTACTCTTTAAAAAACCCTATCTACTGGCAAATAACTGTGCTCTCGTAGGTAAAAAGTAATATTAATTGTAATGTCCTATATTTGAGCACCTTGAGAGAACAATGTAGTTTTTGTTTTTAGCACTGTATCCATCACAAAAAAAGGTTTTCTTTATGGATAGATGAGGGTTACAAAAAGCAGTTAAGTGGTGATACCAAGCACTATTACTGGCACATTGAATTGTTTTATCTATATTTTTCGGCCACTGTGCAGGCGTTTGTAATCTTTTTCTCGCGATGCAACCCATGTGTTTCTTCTTTAAAGATAGCTAATATCATTATTTACACAAATTAACACAAAAAATAATGTAAGTTTGTAATACAGATCCTTGCTGATTGCTGCTTACTGTCCACATCAAATAAAAGCAAACGAGTAAACAGGAATGATGAGTCACGTAACTTCTATGAAAAATTGGATAGTCGGATTTAAGACGCCTTGTAACTAGAACCAGTGAGGAGATAAGACGTTTTAAAAATAAATGCATTTTAAATGGCAAATAAGCCATTTTTGGCGCATAAAACTTTATTCTAGACCTAAAGAAATCTATAATGTTTTTAATTAAATAATAAACACATCAAAAAATCCAAATTTAAAATTTAAAACACCTTGAAAATAATTTTTTCAATTACCCAAAACATTAAAACCTTTAGATTGTACTTTTGATGTACAGTCCGAGACTAACCGAGAAATATCTTCACCGTCGTTGTATCTAGATAAAAATAGTGAAAGTGTTTTAAACGTCATATACATAAACGTCAATAAGTGATTAAACTAAATGTATTCCTTGTTTTTTAAGTGACTGCAATATGACAGAATCATCGTTAGACAAAACCATTTTCAGTATTACCTCCAAAATACAAGTAACACTTTAAAATACAGAAAATCCCGAGTGAAAACCTCTTAAAATGCGAGTATGCGCCACCTTTATTCTACGCTTTAAAATAACAAAGCTTATTGAAGCGATGATGCAGTATATATAGTTATACTCCAGCACACATTTTCTGAATAGAATCTTTTCAGTTGTCTGACCCATTTCTTTCAGCAGTTTATAGCTTCCGATGCTCTGATGCGTCAAATTTATTTTATAGGTTTGCTCTATGGCTTGTTTTATAATAGATATCTTTGTTTTATTTGTACTGTTCTCGATAGTCGAGTGAATAGTGAAGAAAATTTTACCTGTATTTTGTACTGAAATAAGTTATATAGTCTTTCAGTTGCTGCTAATACTAGACATTAATATGGAAAGAGAAGAAACTTAATAGAAATATAAAAACGAGTGACAAAATTAATGTTTACAAAAGTTTACAGACCGAAATAAGTTTGTGAATGAAATAAGTTTGTTAATGTGAAGAAGTGTTGCCTAGAAAGGAAATAAGTGAATATTTTTCACGATGTTAACACTATTTTTGCAATTCTCCAGCGAATAGCATCTAGGGAGGAATGTCAACCTGTTTTATCTCTATATACTATTAGGCTAGGAAACGAAGCACTAACCCTACCAATATTCCGCAGTAAGATGAATCGCTGTGAAACTTTTTGAATTCCATTCGGGAAAGTGTCAGGACACTTTGTAAACAAAATTGATGGTGGTAAAATTAAAAGTTGCATTTTGTGCATAAAAAAATAACAACAGGAATTCTTTTAATTTTGTTAGTGTGAGATTTTTGAGGTGGCTTAACACGAAAATGATAACGTCGACGGTCCTCGAGATACCTGGTGCCCACGGTGGACCTCATCTCCAGGAGTATGTTAATTTCATTCTAAATCAGTCGACAGTTATAACTCCTGGGTTTTCGAATGGGTTGCTCGATACAAACATGATAATGACGATGGTCCTCGAGCTACCTAGTGCCTAGAGTGGACCACGTCTCCTGTAGTTTTAAGTTATTTTAATTCCAAATCCGTCGAATGTCATTACTTGGAGAGTTTTCAAGGTAGCTGAACACAAATATTTCAAAGGCGATGATCCCCGACCTACATGGTGCCTAGAGTGAATCTCGTCGAAAAATTTTATGTTCGTTTTATTCGAAATCGGTCAAAAGTCGTTACTCTGGGTTTTCGAGATCGATTAACACGATTATTATAACAGCTATGATCATCAAGTTACCTGAAACCTAGTGCGATCTCGTCTCCTGCAGTTTTGTATTATTTACATTAAAAATCAGTTAAAAGTCATTATTCATTAAAAGCTTTTGTGGTTTCTAAACACGAATATTACGTCGGCAATAATCTCCAATGTATCTGGTGACGAGCATAGACCGCGTCTCCTAAAATTTTTTGTTAATTACTTATTTAAAATTTTTATTAACGTAAAACTCTAGAAGACGAGGTCTACACTGGGCACTAGGTAGCTAGAGAAGCATCCTCGTTATCATATTTGTATTCAGTGAACTCGAAAGCCCTCGACTAATGACTGTCAACTGATTAAGAATGAAATTAACATTCTCCAGGAGAGGAGGTTCATATTGGGCAACAGGTATCTCGAGGTCGATCGTCGTTATCATATTCGTATTTCTTCTTCTTCAAGTGCCATCTCCGCGGCGGAGGTCGGCAATCATCATAGCTATTCGAACTTTTGAGACGGCTGCTCTGAAAAGTTCATTTGATGTACATCCGTACCACTCTCTCAGGTTGCGCAGCCATGACATTCTACGCCTCCCTATGCTTCTCTTTCCTTGGATCTTTCCCTGCATGATCAGTTGGAGCAAGGTGTATTTCTCTCCACGTGTAATATGTCCGAGATATTCCAATTTTTTTGTTTTTATTGAATTTAAAATTTCCATTTTTTTGTTCATCCTTCTCAGAACCTCTTTGTTTGTGACGTGTTCTGTCCATGATATTTTCAGAATTCTTCTGTACACCCACAGCTCAAATGATTCCAGTTTTTTCATTGATGTAGCATTCAAGGTCCAAGATTCCATTCCATAAAATAAGGTCGAAAAAACATAGCACCTCGCCAACCTAACTCTTAGTTCCAGTTTTAAATCCCTGGTACATAGAACTCTTCTCATTTTGTTGAAATTTGCTCTAGCCTTTTCTATTCTTATTTTTATCTCCTGATTGTAATCATTTGTGGAGTTAATCATTGTTCCCAGGTATGCATATTTGTCCACTTGTTCGACGTTGGTTTCGTTTATTAGAAGATTCTCGTTATTTCTTTGAGTTTTCGATATTCTCATAAATTTCGTCTTCTTGACATTCATTGTTAGACCATACTCTTTTCCATACTCTGCTATTCTGGTCACCAGTCTCTGAAGATCTTCAATGTTTTCGGCTAGAATCACAGTGTCGTCCGCATATCTAATGTTGTTAATGGGAACTCCATTTACCTTTATTCCAGCTGTTTCACCCTCAAGAGCTTTTTCCAGGACCTCTTCGGAGTAGGCGTTGAAAAGAATTGGCGACAATACGCATCCCTGTCTTACTCCACATCTAATTTCAATTTCTTCTGACAGCTGTTCGTTAACACGTACTTTTTCTCGCTGTTTATAGTATAAATTTGATATGATCCTGAGGTCGTTGTAGTCAATCTTCTTTGATTTCAGGACATTCATTAAATGTTTATGTCGTACTTTATCGAATGCTTTATTATAGTCAATAAAACATGCGTATATATCTTGATTGACGTCCAGGCATCTTTGTATTAGTATATTAAGTGAAAAAAGAGCTTCACGTGTTCCTAGGCCTTTGCGAAAACCAAATTGTGTATTATTAACGTCTATGTCCAGTTTGTGATATATTCGGTTATGGATAACTTTAAGTAGTAACTTTAGCGTATGTGACATTAAGCTAATGGTGCGGTAATCGCTGCATTCTCTTGCGTTTTTCTTTTTAGGGAGACAAATAAAAATAGATGTTAACCACTCTTTGGGTAATACACCTGAACTATAAATTTGGTTCAAGAGTGTCACTAAAACATCCATGTGCTTCTCATCTAGAATTTTTAGGATTTCTATAGGGAGCATATCAGGTCCAGGGCTTTTCTTGCTCTTTATTGTTTTTAATGCGTGCAATATTTCTTCTTTTGTAATATATGGACCTATTTCTTCTGACGTAAGTTCTATGTGCTCCAGATCTTCTCTTTCATCATCGAACGATTCATCGATATATTTTGTCCATCTTTGTATTTTCTCGTCCGTATGTGTTATAGCAGTACCGTGTCTATCCAGAATTACACAAGTGGGATTTTGTTTTCTTAGTCCTGCCAGTTCTTTGACTTTCTTGTGTAGGTTAAACAAATCATATTTATTTTGAAGGTCTTCGATCTCTTTGCATTGCTCTTCAAAGTATTTTTCTTTTGCCTGCTTTATCGTCTTTCTAATCTCGTGGTTTATCTCTCTGTATTTATTGTTATCCTTGTTTTTAAATTGTCTCCGTTGTTCCATCATATTGAGTATCTCGTCATTCATCCATTCCTCTTTTCTCTTTGAGGAAGTCTTTAATATTTCTTTACAGGGTTCCAGTAGACAATCTTTTAGTCGATTCCAGTACTCGTCAATATCGTTGGTGTTTGTGTTCAATTTGTTGCAGTTCACATGCAGTTTATGTTGGAGGCATTCTTTTACTTTAGGTTCTTTAAGTTTTCTTGTGTCTATTGTAGGGATTCTTTGATGTCTTTTAATATTTTTAAGGGTGAGTGTAATTTTGGCTATAAGTGGATTGTGATCTGAGGCCACGTCTGATCCAGGATATGCTTTCACGGCTTTAACAGCATTACGGTATCTTTCATTGATCATAATGTAGTCTATCTGGTTCCTGACTACTTTCTCCGATGTATCTGCGGGCGATCGCCATGTATACAGTCGTCTGTTTGGTAACATAAAAAATGTGTTTGTAATAATAAAGTTCTGCTCTTGACAGAATTGTAACAGACGGTCTCCTCTCTCGTTTCGATTTCCCAGACCATAGTTTCCTATACACTTTCCGCTTTGTCCCTTTCCAATCTTTGCATTGAGATCACCTAGGACTATCGTGATTTCTCTTGTTTTCGTTATTCTAAGTGCCTCTTCGATATCTCGATAAAATAATTCTACTTCTTCTTCGTCGGCATTCGCCGTAGGAGCATAAACTTGTATCAAATTCAGTTTGGCATGAGATGTCACTAACTTCAGTACCATTACTCTTTCTGAGATAGGGAAATAGCATTCCACCGCTCTATTAGATTTTTTATTAACATTAATTATTATTTATATTCGTATATAATTATTATTTATATTCGTATTTAGCGACGTTGAAAATTTCCTAGTATCAAAATTGATCTCATTTATGTAGATATGATCGACACTTTCCCTAATTAAATGCAAAAAGTTTCACAGCGATTATTCTTGCTTTGGAACATTGGTTTATTAGTTTTTAATACTTTATTGAAGACTGTTAAGGAGGTGCAGCCTCCATTATATAGTTTTTTTTTATTTTTACCAACGATTGTCTAAGATTCGCTTTGCTGTGCCATGTTGTACCGGCTTGTTTTCCTATAGTTCCATATTAAATTCGGACGTCTTCTTGGGTCTTGATGTCAGTGATGTCAAATTCTTGGGTCAGTGACTTTGGTTTCTTGTCTGATCTATTATATTCTTTTTCGATCTCTCTTTGTTATATCTAATATGCATCGCTCCAATGACTTTGAGTTTCGCTATTATCTCTTTCTTTAGTGTCCGAGTTTCGCAGTCGCATGTCATGATTGGTAGTATACACTGATCAAATGCTTCTTCTTTAGATTGAGTGACATCTTGTATTTGAATATAACTTCATTTTTACCAAAAGACGCTGAAGACAGTTTTATATTTTTATTGATTTCTGGGAGTAAGGATCCAGATTTATGTATTAATTGTCCAAGATATACATACTCGTCTACTGTCTTAAGTGCAGTGTTGTTTGTTATTACACCTTTGGCATCCACTAGTTCGTTGTACGTGGTTTTTGTTTTTGTCAAGTTCATTGTTAGGCCAACTTTATTGGTAGATGCACTTAGGTCACTTATAAGTTCTTGTAGTTCTACAGGATTATTAGAAATCAGGATTAGAAATGTCGTCCGCAAATTTTAGATAAGTAAGATGTTCTTCATCAAAGGATAAGCCTTTTTTCTATCAATTTATTTTGCTGAATATATTTTCTAGAGTTTGGTAGCAATCTAATTGTTCTTTTAGATGTTCTTTTTAGTAATATTTACACCAATTATTGTTGGTTTTGCGATAAATTTTATTCTTTATAGTTTTAGACCTATACTAAAACAATTTTTAATTAAAGGTGATTACTTGGCAACATCGCACTTAAAGCGACGAAATCATATTCTTCTTATCAACGTTGCAGGGACGTACCAAAATAATATTTTAATTATTTATTTAAACAAAGTAAAATTTTACTGTTATTATAGAGAACCTAATACAGTACTTCAAAAAACAGAAACCTTTGCAAAATACTTATTTTTTCATTATACTGAATAATCTAAAATTTTAATATACGATCTCGTTATTACACTTCATTCTCTATAGAATTACTGGGTGCTGTAAACGGTATACTTGTTTTTTTTTTAAACTTGATTTGAAAATTTCGTTGTGTTTATTTGTTTTATATTTCATATAAATTAAAATAAAGTAAGCTTATGACGTCCTTTTTTATATTTTTCGTTTCTTTGTTTAGTTCTACAATCCTGGATTGATTTGATAGCGAGCGGCAGATTTAAACACTTATACAAAGCGTTGTTGTTTAATTTGGGTATCGGTTTAGACTCCACAGATTCTTAGGAGCCTCTACTCTCCTGGCTTGATCTTAAAAGCTACCCAGTTCAGAGACATTTGAGACTATAGAAAATAAAATCACGCTACCCCAGTGCGGGTTGGTAAAGGTTCGCTGGTGTGTTCTGATTATAAAACGCTTTTCACCTTCCCCCTTCTGCTATTTGACGTACTTCCTGCCATAATATATCATATATATCATATATTGCCGGCAATTTATGTCTTCATGGACGTAGAAGGTAAGATTCTTTGGCACAGCTGGCTGACTTTTTAGATCAACTGCAATCCATTCATGACTATTAGTTAGACATTTAGGTACGTAGATTTTAATGGTTTTCTCTTTTCAGGAAAAGATCAAATCATTCGATACCTATACCAACGTTTAATGTTTAATCCTTGTTTATTATATATATATATATATATATATATATATATATATATAATATATATATATATATATATATATAATATATATATATATATATATATATATATATATATACAAATATATAACTGTTTTGGATGGGTTGGAGTCAATAATAGGGCTATTGGTTTACTATTTTTTTATTCTCGAGCTTTCAATTGTGTTTACAATTATTATCAAGAGCTAAAAAAGACAAAATACTTACAAGGTTGAACTAAAAAGAAAAAACAATTTTTGTTAACTTACCAAATAAAAATTAGTTTGGTAAGTAAAAATCACTGCTTAAATCTTCAAAATATTTAATACAAAAATGTTTTTATCGAATAAATGTTTCTCTGAAAAATTTTTATAATTTTGAAAACATTTTTTTTTAATATAAGAATAATTGAATTTATAAATAAGTTCAAATAGCAACCAATTACAAATAGCCTCAATGTCATAAATGCCAACATAAAATTTTTATTTTTGACAATTATATTGCCAAAAGTAAAACTTCGTTTAAACATTCTTTTTTGTGTAGTAACAAAAAAAAGAAGATTTATTCACCGTTGACAGATGTCTGAAAGAATGTGACAGATATATGGAGAATTAAATATGACATTTTACAAGTTCTATATATAAATCATAAAGAAAGAATATAATTATAAATTTTGCTTAAATTTTGAATTTCAGATCTTTTGTTTAAACTCTTATCATTTTTGCTAATACAAACCATTTCCAAAAAAGTCCTTCTAAATTTATTACTTTCACTACATAAAATTTTAATGTTATCAAAATCCATAATATGGTCTTTATCGATTACATGTTCTGCCAAAGCACAAGATGGTTTTTTAATTCTGCAATCACTTTTGTGAGAAATAATGCGATTTGAAAGATTTCTTCCGGTCTCACCAACATATTCAGCCTCACACTGAGTACAACTAATGCTGTATACTAAATTCGTTTTTTCAAATTTGTCTATAGGATATTTAGTTTTAGAATATAAAGATGAAATAGTTTTGATGTTCTTTGTTGCTATTTTTATATTGTCAATAACCTTTAGTGTTTGTATTAATTTAGGTGTTAATGATGGTATAAAAGGTAGTAAATGATAATAGATGTTCTGATTGTTAGATACAATGTTTTGAGATTGAGCAAAAAATGGTGTTAAATTATTTATATTACCAATATTAGATAAAAGCATCCTATGTAGCATATCTGGAGGATAAGAGTTTTCAATTAGAATATTTTTTAATAACTGAAGATCTTCCTGTAGATAATCTGGATGAGAAAGTTTTAAAACACGTTCTTTTAATCCTGTTATAAGGTTCATTTTCATCTTATTTGGATGGTGAGAGTAATAGCTTATAAATCTATTACTACATATGGGTTTTCTGAACCATCTGGTTTTCAACATATTGTCTGTATTTCTTACAATTCTCACGTCAAGGAATGGTAGAGAATTATCTACCTCTTCCTCAACTGTGAATTGTATATGTTGATTATGACTGTTGAAAATGTTGACTGTTTCATGAATTTTGTGTTTAGGAAATGCCAAAACTAAATCATCTACATATCTCTTAATAAAAGGAATGAAAAAAGTGCAATTACTGATACAATCACTGATAACATCATCCATGACATAGCTACTTAGAATGGGTGAAAGACTAGATCCCATAGGACTACCAAAAATTTGTTTATAAAATACACCATTAAATATAAAAATATTAGAATCAAAAACAAAGTTGATAAGTGTTTTAAAATGTAATAAGTCAATATTAGTGTGTTGTGAAATCTCATTCCAATGTTTTTTAACACTACTTATGATTAAATCTAAAGGCAAATTAGTAACAAGAGATGTTACATCAAAACTAACTAAAACATAATTTTGTGTTAATTGGAAATTATTAATGAAAGAACTAAAATCAAATGAATCTTTAATGTAAAAATTGTTGTTTAAATTATAAGCATTAGTTAAGATGTCAGTGAGGAGCTGTGCTATTGTTGAAAAACATTGGAATGAGATTTCACAACACACTAATATTGACTTATTATATTTCAAAACACTTATCAACTTTGTTTTTGATTCTAATATTTTTATATTTAATGGTGTATTTTATAAACAAATTTTTGGTAGTCCTATGGGATCTAGTCTTTCACCCATTCTAAGTAGCTATGTCATGGATGATGTTATCAGTGATTGTATCAGTAATTGCACTTTTTTCATTCCTTTTATTAAGAGATATGTAGATGATTTAGTTTTGGCACTTCCTAAACACAAAATTCATGAAACAGTCAACATTTTCAACAGTCATAATCAACATATACAATTCACAGTTGAGGAAGAGGTAGATAATTCTCTACCATTCCTTGACATGAGAATTGTAAGAAATACAGACAATATGTTAAAAACCAGATGGTTCAGAAAACCCATATGTAGTAATAGATTTATAAGCTATTACTCTCACCATCCAAATAAGATGAAAATGAACCTTATAACAGGATTAAAAAACGTGTTTTAAAACTTTCTCATCCTGATTATCTACAGGAAGATATTCAGTTATTAAAAAATATTCTAATTGAAAACTCTTATCCTCCAGATATGCTACATAGGATGCTTTTTTCTAATATTGGTAATATAAATAATTTAACACCATTTTTTGCTCAATCTCAAAACATTGTATCTAACAATCAGAACATCTATTATCATTCACTACCTTTTATACCATCATTAACACCTAAATTAATACAAACACTAAAGGTTATTGACAATATAAAAATAGCAACAAAGAACATCAAAACTATTTCATCTTTATATTCTAAAACTAAATATCCTATAGACAAATTTGAAAAAACGAATTTAGTATACAGCATTATAGTTGTACTCAGTGTGAGGCTGAATATGTTGGTGAGACCGGAAGAAATCTTTCAAATCGCATTATTTCTCACAAAAGTGATTGCAGAATTAAAAAACCATCTTGTGCTTTGGCAGAACATGTAATCGATAAAGACCATATTATGGATTTTGATAACATTAAAATTTTATGTAGTGAAAGTAATAAATTTAGAAGGACTTTTTTGGAAATGGTTTGTTTTAGCAAAAATGATAACGAGTTTAAACAAAAGATCTGAAATTCAAAATTTAAGCAAAATTTATAATTATATTCTTTCTTTATGATTTATATATAAAACTTGTAAAATGTCATATTTAATTCTCCATATATCTGTCACATTCTTTCAGACATCTGTCAACGGTGAATAAATCTTCTTCTTTTTGTTACTAAACAAAAAAGAATGTTTAAACGAAGTTTTACTTTTGGCAATATAATTGTCAAAAATAAAAATTTTATGTTGGCATTTATGACATTGAGGCTATTTGTAATTGGTTGCTATTTGAACTTATTTATAAATTCAATTATTCTTATATTAAAAAAAAATGTTTTCAAAATTATAAAAATTTTTCAGAGAAACATTTATTAGATAAAAACATTTTTGTATTAAATATTTTGAAGATGTGAGCAGTGATTTTTACTTACCAAACTAATTTTTATTTGGTAAGTTAACAAAAATTGTTTTTTCTTTTTAGTTCAACCTTGTAAGTATTTTGTCTTTTTTAGCTCTTGATAATAATTGTAAACACAATTGAAAGCTCGAGAATAAAAAAATAGTTAACCAATAGCCCTATTATTGACTCCAACCCATCCAAAACAGTTATATATTTGTTCCAAACGAGTCACAAGTACTTCTTTTTTCTTATTCTTATATATATATATATATATATATATATATATATATATATATATATATATATATATATATATATATATATATATATAGTTTATACCTTCTATCAAAAGCTTGCTATCGCTTTGATATAGCACATATCGTAGGAGCACGATGTGTTTATCTGTGTTTAGAATTGGTAAGCAACGTCGCGGTATGACGTCATTTTGGCTTCTCATCGCCTTATCAGATGCAGGGGCTAACTACATACTTAAACACGAAAAACCAACTCAGGTGGTAAGCGTACAAAGGTCTCATCTGCTTTGATGACCATAAACGAAAAATATTTATTAATTTTGTTGTTTATCCTTTGTGCTATGGTAAGTGTCTAAAAGTTTATTAAGAGATGTTTATTAATCAAGAGGGGAAAATTCAATTTTTTTCCAAGCTTTGAGTGCAAATGTATGTAGGAGAGCAATAATGTTAATGACAGATGGTAGAATAATAAAAATAGCGAGCTCTAAATTATCTAATGGACGATCTACAGGAAAACCAAGAAACTAATAGCCAGACAATGTTTGTAACCGAGAAATACTCCGAAGGATTACCATGCATTTATTTTGGTGAAGAAAAGTAGGAAGAAGGAAAAGAGACTTTTTTCTTTAAGAACAAAGCATTACTAAAAACATCACCCTTTGTTAAAAATTACATACAGAATAACTAAAAAGATTAGAAAATATCAATGTTCAGAAAATCTACCAAAGCGATGAATGTTGCCATATCAGAGAAAAATGATCAATATTTTTTCTGCATGAAGGCATATAGACGGCGACTTTAAATCGGAAGATGTCGGACGTTTTAATCAAATTTACTGCCAGTAGTATTCGATTGCTTGAATAATAATTACTTGACTGGCTCTGTTCCATAAATTTCTAAAATTTTATGTTGGTCCAATATTTCCAAACATGTACCAAAGAAATTAGTTTGAATTTTAAATATGATTTAGTACTATTTTAAATTTTCTCTAGAAACTGTAAAAAAACTACATATCTAATATATTCTATAAGACTTATTTGACTCTTTCCAATGTATATTATTTGCATTATTATCGAAAATGTTTTCGTTGGCACTCTACTATCGTACTCTCCTTGTTTTACTTCTCGCGACTCTATTGATAAATTACAGCCTCTCATGTGGAAGATTAAGACATTCGACTGGAATTTATAGAGCGGGGTTAAGGTTCTCTGTCGCAAAAAATAGAGATGTTTTGGTTTGTTTCTTTGCATTTTGACTACTGCAGCTTGTTTCAGCGAAAAGTTTCGTGTCGAGGATAAATAACTGACCTCTGCGTTTTTAAAGTTTTACTTTACCGTTTCCGCATTTTAAAATGGGAGACAACTCGTTCTTTTTCTCTATAAAGCTCTTATTGGAAAGTAACACTAAAGTTTGTTGCATTTTATAAGAAAATTAAACAAAACAGTTGACGTATTGATTTACAAAATTTAACACAGCTCAATAGCCATTTTGGTACTGAAGAAGTAAGAAATCAATTTAAAGCTTTTTGCTGCTCTTATTTAAAAAAGTCTTTCTTTATTATAAAAGCTCTTGTTTTTAAAATAGCTAAAGATGAAAAAATTAGGTCTTTTATAGAATAGCAAAAAAGGATTTTTTCAACTGTAAATATTAAGAAGCTTTAGTTAACTTCTATTTCTATTTAGAAGGTGTACTGAGGAGATACCTGTTTTTATTATTCACTGTTTATAAATCATTATATAAATTTATAGTAAAGCACAAACTGATTATTGTCGGGGATTATCAAACCGGTTACTGATAAGGACGATCTACAACTAATCAACTATTCACAGTAAAACAAATTATAAAAAAAATCATGGCAATACGACATATTCATGGGAATCCATAACATATTCGTACATTTCAAGCAGGCCTACAACTCAATTAATCGACAAAAGTTATATCAAATATTGCATAGCTTTAAAATCCCCCAAAAATACATTTTACTAGTACAAGCAACAATGTCCTTGTCAACAGCAACTGTCAGAGTACAAAATGAGCTCTCTGAGAACTTTTCAATAGTCAAGGGATTAAAGCAAGGACACGAGCTGACCCCGAGATTATTCAACTACAGATTGCCAGCTATGTCGATGACATTAGCATTATATTACGAAGAACAGAAAAGACAGCAGAAATATATTCACGTCTTAAAACAGCGCAAAAGTGACATAACTGAAAATAAATATTCAAAAAGACAAAAAAGCTAACATAGGCAAGAGCTAGGGGAAAAAAACACATAGATGGATTATAGGACACGACATTGACACTGTAAAAAGTTTCATATGTAGAAGTTACATTTAACCTGGATGGAACAGAAGAACCAGAAAGTTAAAAAAGAATAGTAAAGGAAAATAAAGCTTACTCTTTACTCGCCTATGAGTTCCGCTCAAAAACACACTAGAGATCGAAAGTTAGGGTCTACAAAACTATTATCAGATAAATAGTATATTATGGATGCGAGACATAGGTAATGACAGAAGACACAAAACAAAATCTGAAAGTCTTCGGAGTATGGAGATCTAGGTACAACCATGAACTCTACCAACTGTTCAAAGAAGCAACGATCTCAAAATTCGTTGAACTTTAGAGGCTTCGATTGGCTGATAATATAGTGATAACGGAAAAGAAAAGACTGCCAAAAAGAAGCCTAGATAATAAAATTTCAGGCTCAAGACCAAGAGAAAGACCACGGAAAAGGTGAAAGGAATAAGTGGCAGCGGACGTGCAAAATTTGCTAGATCTGAGAACCTGGAACAGATCGGCGCGGGACCGGCAAGATTGGAGGCATAGTTTGGAGAATGCCAAGGCTTGATTTGAGCTATAAAGCTATTGGAGAGAGAGAGAGAGAAAGAGAGAGAGAGAGAGAGAGAGAGAGAGAGAGAAAGAGAGAGAGAGACAGTACTACAGGCCCAGACTGCCATGGTTTTTTTCACTGCTTTTCCCTAATTCTCGTCCTTCAATTTGTAACAATTGCTCTTTGTAGATTATCTTTATATATTACTAATCAATTTTGTGTGGTCACTTTCTTTTTCTGCTTTTTATAAGCCCCCACTCGACAATTTTTTGCCTATTATCTAACTATGACTCTTGTGACGTGTCTTATTTAATAGTATTTTTAATTTGATCGATTTTGCTTATATCTGACTGCCCCTACAACTACAGCGATATTTTGTATTCTCTACTCGTTTACACCGACTTAACTCTTTTAAATAACTTTCTTAATGTAGCTCAGTTCATCACCCAATATTCACTGTCATACAGTACTAGTAGTTGGATCACAGTTCGCTATAATTTAAACTTATAACTTTCCCTCTCTTATGACTTTATTATGACTTTTTAAAAATGTTTGAAATAACTGACAGATTGAGAATTTATAATATTCTATTTAACTTTATTTCTATCGTTGATCGCTGATTTATTAAGATAAGGACGTTGTGTGTCGCTATTTTTTTAAGTTTCCTCTGCCGGAATTTTTTTTTATTTAGCTTTACGTGTCTTGACAGCGTAGGTCACTGACACAGGTACAATTTTACTACATTACAATACAAAAATATACAGTAACATTACAATCGACAAAGAAATACATTAAATGTTAGTACAATTATTAATTATCAAATTCTAAACTACGTTTCTTCTCCTAAACTTCCTGGTAAAGCCTGGTTTCATAGAAGAAATTAGTAAGGTTTTGGAATTGATCTGCGAGTTTTACAACAAATTGTTTTAAGCTTATCAGCAACGAAAATAAAAAAAAATCAAAGTTTTGAATAATTTTTAAATATTTTAATTTTTTTTATCAATGTTCCCGATCTATTAGAGAGGAAGGATCAGTCAAGTATTATAACTGAAATTATCACACAACTTTTTTGCAAAAATCCTCAATAATTTACCTAAGTTCAAATTCTTAGAATTGAAAAACATAAAAATTTGCAGAATTATTTAACTGTAATTTAAATCGGCCTTGATAAGTTACAAATCTTTGACCATAGAAGATTTGAGAGGTCTAGAAGCAAAACCAGCAATCTCCACTTCGACAAATTTTTCAGGAACTAGAATTTATTAATAAAATTTTGTACATAGGCTTTGGTAATTCACAAAATTAACCTAATTATTTAATTAAATTTAAAGTAATTAACGATTTAGGTTTGGAAATGTCTGTTTTTTTTTCAAACACTTGGAGATTGCCGATTTTGCAACAGAAAAAACAATATATATGGATGCAAAAAAACACACCTCTTCCTTATAACTAAATTTTTATTGAAAAAATCTTAAAACAAATATTTATGAAACAAAAAAATTTTAAACAACCAAATCTGAAATTTTATCACAAGCATCAGCTTCTCCTTTAATATGTTCAATATATCTTTCATTTTCTTTAGAATCAATAATGTTTTCTAGCGTATCATTAATCGTGTTTAAAGCGTTATGGTAAAAAAAGTTTTTCCACCCTTCTCCAAAATGTTTTGTTAGGAGTTTATTTACGTCCCGAAGTTTTAGGGGATTAACTTTACTAGCTCCCAATTTAATAATATCAGGATTATTCATCCTGATATCTTTTCCAGCCTTACAAACACTTTTTGATTTTCCAATATCGTTTCGATAGTGCGGCTCTCCCCGTACCAAAACGTTTAATCCTTTTTAGTCTTGGTTAAAATAATACGTTTAATAATTAAAAGCTTAAAGTGCCAAGAGGCAGTGCCTTTTAACACCCTATAGGTTCTTTCCAATTAGCAACTTTAAAATCCTTTCCTATGCAAATTAGTTGTGCTAAATTGACTGAATACCTGATTGTATTGCTCTGGCCTGGTAATAACTTCTATTTTCTTTAACACTTGTTCGATTCTGTCAAAAACACGATCGCTTGGAAGAAATAAGTGACCTATGACTGGGTATATAAGTTCAATATAATGTAAATTTTGGGGGGTATCCTAAAACCATCTAGCGCATATGGCCACTATATTGCAATTTTATTTTTATCACCGCATCCATCGGAGACCAATCTCAAAGATTTAATGCCTTCCAAATTTGTTTTATTAAGTCAATGAAATAAAGCGAAACTTACCTCACTGGATTCTTTATGAAACTCATCTTCCTTGTACAAAGCAAAGGTTATAAATATACAACTGTAGGCTATAAGTAAGCGTTTTTATCCGGAACCTTTAGCAGTACTTGATTTTTTTGACAGTCGAAGCATATTGTAATTAAATCATCTTTAGTCTCTCGTAGTAGTGAATAAAAAGTCTTTGCTCTTAGTTTATGAACGCGTTTGTTGATAAATAGGCCATTCTTTTTATACATATTATTTGTTTCAACTTTGAATTGCTCATCAAATAACAAACAAGTAGAACGTATATCCGTTCGTAATGTTCCAAACCCCAAGTTGAAACATTTGTTAAAAATTTTTCGAAAATAATAATCCTTAACTTTAAGATTGTATGTAATCTCGTTATTATATATTTTTTCTATTTTTTTTATATTTAACTCAGATGAAAGATATCGCCTAATAGTTGTTGAGCTTCTTGTGTAGTAAGCTTCTACACATTTAAATTTTTTAGTAAAATTCATCACCGACTCTTTTCTACTTTTAAACTTAAAGCTGATTCGCCCCCCTCTTTTTTCCTAGTGATTAACCCATCATAAGGTAA
Source organism: Diabrotica undecimpunctata (assembly GCF_040954645.1). Taxonomy (NCBI): domain Eukaryota; kingdom Metazoa; phylum Arthropoda; class Insecta; order Coleoptera; family Chrysomelidae; genus Diabrotica; species Diabrotica undecimpunctata. Next base: position 64,178,632 of record NC_092809.1, on the reverse strand, counting down.
TTTTTCATTACGCCTTGAAATCTATTTTTCTTGATATAGAAAATTTTAAAAAATGTTGCTTGATAAACGGGAACCAAAATACCATTTTGCGCTCTAACGAAACATTTAACTGTTGATGTTTTAGTGTTTTAGGGGCTTGACGGTCATGTTTTGGGCATCTTCGTTTTCAGGATGTAACTTTACAAAATCTAGTAAGAAATGCATCCTGGATTTTTTTGGTGCATATCTGTAAAAAACAAAAAATATAGCAGTAACTATTTTTTGTTCTTTCCAGTTAAATATTAAAAAAAGTGGCAAATCTAATAAAGCAAAGATTATTATGGTCAACAATTATTCTTAATTATTTTTATATTAAAAGAAAACTTTACAAACGTGTCTAAACCTTATCGGTTGAACACACTTTTTTGTGCCCGAAACAAATAATAATAAATTAATAATAAAAAGCCTGCAAAAATATTGTTTCTACTGTCATCGAATTTACTTGTTATATACGTTTATTTCATAATTACTGTATTAGATAAATGCGCCAAAATAAATAACCTACCAAAAACAGTTAAAAAATGTCTTACAGCAGTTCTTTAGTAATATTCCTTTTCCATTTTCGTTTTTGTTGAATTCTCTTACGAGTTCTTGTTGGTGTAACTGGAGTAGCTTCAGTCTCCATTTTAAATTTAATACCACAGAAGATAATAAACCCAAAACTATTTAACTCTTAAGCGATACATTTAGTAAATACGTACTAATTCTTCAACAAAATGTGAATAACACTCAAAGGCGTTGCAATTTCGTCAAAGGCGTCAAAATGTAATGTGTGGTGATCGGTCAAAACAACGGAGATTGTCGGTGTTGCCATTCGCAGACCGATGATGGAGATTGCTGTTTTTGCTACTTCATTTTTTGACGTTAAATATGCTTAAAATATTGAAGGTTTCGCTACACAATATTTTGTGAAGTTGTAGAGATGAATATAAAGATATAGATTGCAACAATAGCTCAATTTAGGGGAAAATATGGAGATTGTTGGTTTTGCTTCAATACCCCACATTTATAAGGGTGGATTATTTTTATTATTTTACCACTATTTTTTAGAGGCTGTTAGGATATTGAACGCCCTATATTTGTGAATGTTCTCTATTTACCTTTGCTGTTGTTCTATATTTCCTGAATAGAATGAAAAAATAACCTTATCATAAACCTCTCAACCAGTTTTCATCTTAAATCTCATTAACAATAATGTGTTTGGTTTTGAAACCAAATCAAAACATTCGTTCTTTTGAATCTAAGATTTACGTGGACTATACAGGGTGCTTTAAAAAGGTATGTCGTAAATTAAATCACGCATTCCGGGGACAAAAATAAATTGATTGAATCCAACTTACCTCAGTACAAAAGTTTACACAAAAAAAGTTACAGCCCTTTGAAGTTTCAAAATAAAAATTGTTTTTTTGCATTATCTCCTAAACTACTTGACATTTTGTAATAAAAATGGACACGTTACTTTCTTGTTCTGAAAAAATTTTTAATACAAAAGAAACAACAAAATTTAAGAGCACAGAAAAATTTTAAGGGGGCCGTGCAGCCCTAAATCCCCTCAAACTTTTGAATACGTTCAAATCAAATGAATTTTGTGGCATCATTAGATAACAAATTATTTTTTATATTTTTTTGCCTCTTATCACTTTTTTCAAAAAACAGTTTTTATTGCGTTACGGCCTTTTTCATTATCCTTTAAAAAAATACGTGCAACTAAATAAATGGCTTAAATAAATTAACAAGTACAAAAAATGTCTATAATCTCTATAAATATGATATAAAAATAAAGGTTCAAAATAACCCACATTTTCTTCGGTACACATTCGGTATCGTTTTAATAAGGAAAACCGAATGCGCTGAAAAATCATATTTTTCTGACGAAATTGATTTGGAGCTTCAATTATTCTAACCCTCAATTGTTGTTCGTCCTCTATTGTTACAGAATACACTTTCTCTTTCATAAATTCCCAGAAGCAAAAGTCCATGAGATTAAGACCTGGACTTCTGGGTGGCCAAGAAATAGGTCACGACCTCTTCCAATTCACCGACCAGGATACTGCCTTCAAAGGTATTCTCGAATTTCATTACTGTAATGCGGTGGAGCGCCATCTTATAGAAACCACATATTTTGCGTTATTGCAATATTTACTTTTTCCAAATACTCTTGTAAATTGTTTGCCAAGAACTGCAAATAGTTATCACCATTTCAATTGTTGGAAAGAAATACTGGGCCTATTAGATTGTTATCCACAATTCCTGCTCAAACATTAACTTTGAAAGTCCTTTGGTGATCAGTCGTTTTTTTTGGCGTGAGGATTTTCGTCGGCCCAAATGTGCTCGTTATGATGGTTTGGTATTCCATTTACACTGAAGGTAGCCTCGTCGGTAAACAAAATATTTCTAATAAACTTAACATTTTGAGTGTTTTCCATTAACAACCAATCGCAAAATCCAATCCTTTTAGGATAATCTTCAACCAATAACTCTTGAACCGTTGTTAAGTGATAGGGTTTAAGCAGATGATCCTTCAAACACCTCCAAACCCTTCAATGATTTCTAAAATGTCTTCATCAGTTATTGGACGACCACTATTGCCAGCAACTTGCGGTTAGAATGTACCCGTTTCCCGTAAACGACGATCAATGGTCAGGAATAATCGTCTATCGGGTGTATTTCGATTGGGGTATTTTACTGCATAACGCCTTACGGCTGCTGCACTATTTCCTTGACATTCACCTACGATATTCCCGATAGTTTATTGAATCATAATTTAATCTGATTCAACTTACCCAAAGTTAAATGCATATTTGCCATTTCCTGAAATGTGTAGGCCATTGTTATATCAAAATTTTTAATATTAATCTTATGCACACAATAAATAATAGCTTCAAATTATTAACTATTATTGATGAAACTGTTTGTAATTATTGTATCCGTACAAACTAATTGTAATTTTATGGCCAACTAGGAAAAACCTAGTTTTTCGAAAAAGTGATAGGAGGCAAAAAAGTTTTAAAAATAATGTGTTAAACTAATGATGCCACAAAATTTATTTGATTTGAACGTCCTCAAAATTTGGGAGGCTTTAGGGTTGCACACCCCCCTTAAATTTTTTCTGTAAGCTTAGATTTTGTTGTTTCTTTTATATAAAAAATGCTTTCAGAACAAGAAAGTAACGTGTCCATTTTTAATACAAAATGTTAAGCAGTTTAGGAGATAATGCAAAAAAACAATTTTTATTTTGTAACTTCAAAGGGCTGTAACTTTTTTTTGTACACTTTTTTACTAAGGTAAGTTGTATTCAATCAATTTATTTTTGTCCCCGGAATGCGTGATTATGACATCTTCTTCTTCTGGTTCCTATCCGTTTCGTATGTTGGAAATCATATTGGCAATCATGACCTTGCTCGCTGCGGCTAGAAACAGCTCGAAAGTTTATGACATACCTTTTTAAAACACCCTGTATAAAGCTATGATATAAGTGAAACAAATCCAAATATTAAACAAGTGAGATCTGCCTTGTTGTGTGATCAGTTTTAAGTTCTTATTAAGTTTTAGGATTGAATTTAGAGTAAGTGATACAGTCACGAGGAGGAAATTAATCGATACACAATTTAATATAAGAGGACGATAACTATTTCCGAAATTATTACTAGCATCATAAATATTTTTTTCTCTTCTTTTTCCCAAATAAATCCAAAAAATAATATATCTCACAAGCTAGTTCTGCATGAATACTTGGTATGAGCGTGGATATATTTATTGATTTTTGTTTAACATTGACCAAAATATCTCCACCAAACTTATAGCATCGCTTTTGCGTTCCTTCCGGAACATGCCTACGGCCTAAATAAGTGCTATATGGCTGTAAATATAGTGACTTTGCATTCTAAAGTATTATGGGGAGCGTACGATATCTAGATACCGTTGGATATCAGATATTTTATAGTTTGTAGTGACATTTAAAATTATCTGTATTTTTAAATGTATGTTGCCTCTTTTTAGTCCTGTGTTTGTATCGGTCTGTTATTTTTGTATCTAATTGACTAGTACATCAAATCAGAGCAAACATAATGTTAAACAAAAAATAAAATTTTTAGCTTTTTTGTCGATTAGACCTCTTTTGCACCACAGAGTGCCCTTAAAAATTATGATAGGAATATAGATTAGACCTGAAGTACAATACAATTAAACAATATTAACAGGTTAACTGCAAGCCTCTTTTAGTTGCATTGCCAAAGAGTCATTTGAGTACCATATATGGTACTTAGTAATCAGTATAACTTAAACTGTTAATAAATAATAAAGAAAAATAATAATAATTTATTTATTATTATTATTTATTAAAAATAATAATAAAGAAAAATTACTGAAGTTTGGCAGTATGCACCTTAAAATATCTGTCAGAACACAAATATTTCGCGCAAGCAAAACACCTTGTCCACACACTTCTTCTTTTGTGCTATTTGTCTTCCATGCTTGGTAACAATATCCCTATAGTGTTGGCTGCATCGGTTTCTTTTTAGACATTTTACTAAATTGTGTAAATTATTAGCAGGCATTACACAATCGCTTTTAATAAGCATATCTTTGATAATTTCCTCTCTTAATTGTGTTATTTATATTGATTTATTTGTCACTTTAGAATAAAGTGACAAGGCATTTACAACGGCAACATTTAGTAAAATAACAAAGGCAACTTTTCGGTACCATTTCAATGACCTCTCTGAAAATGAATTATACGAATTTAAAACCATTAAAATCATTTTGCCTTACAACAATATCACCTTTTTTAGTTTTATTTTAGTAACATCAATTGGATTGCATATACTGTTCTACCAAAATCTAAATAAGGCTTCATTAATTCCATAACCACTTTCGATGATACACATATACCAGGCTGATCTTCCTATCAAGGATAAACCTTATTGCATATTGCATATTGCATATTGCAAAGTGTAAAAAGGATCGGTGCACAACTTAGAAATTTTAACCCCATACCGATGCCTTTGGTTTTGCAGGTACCGCCTAAACTTTAGCCTACCTTGAAATGGTACCACCAAGGTATAGGTACTTATAAATTATAAATAAGGGGCTGAACCTTGTTAAGCCGATAACCGGAAACCTGTGTTGAGTTATCCGAAATATGAAATATGCTAAAAATGAATATATATTTTAGTAATTAAAACCTAATATAAAATATTGTAATAGTACCTCAAAGTTAACTCAAATCTGTTTTTGGCCATGTAAACTGCCACTTTGCTATTATATAACTGTTTTTCCAATATTGAGCCAGAGAGGGCATATCTACTAAACCCATCCACATAAATATGACTAAAATGGTATGCATTTCTTGTCGATTTGTCAGTACCCAGCTTTTCATTCTTGCACTTCTCTTTATATTGGGTCCTCCAAGACATTGTTGAGAATAATTGTTTATTTGATTTACTAACAGGAATACCACTTCTTCATCAAAAAACAAACAAAAAAAATCAAAAAAGACTGGTATCTTGCAAGGTATCTATTGCAAGATCGAGGTTTACGCCTACTTCTTCGAAATTCGTGTTATAATTTATATTTTTTTTAATCTTTTGCTGATCAGGTATTTGCCAATCTTCAGATATGGGAACATTTTCAGGTGCTGGTTCTTGCTCATTATTTAACTCTTCATTTCTCAAAACTTTATTTTCACTAATTTCATAATTGTCCGAATTTTCACTGTCTAGTGCATACTCTGGGTCTGCTGGGTCACTGTCATGAAACTCAGAAATAAACGATGATCCGCTTCGTATTTCTACAGTCTCAATCAAATGCAATAATCTCTTCTCATCTTTGGAATCCATTATTATAATTTACAATCGCGATTATATCGGAAAGCAACAACAGACAACTAAACTACCCGTTAGAGTTTGCAAAAAGCTTTTTTTGTATTTGCCACTTCTAATAGGACAGACATGTATCGTTGGCAACTCCTAATATTCTCAATTTTAATTTACAGAAATCTGCAGGTCGATAAATATTAGAATAAAGTATTTTATTGTGATTACCAGAGGTGACGCTCATGACCCCCTGCTTAAAACATCACTCGTGGGGCCATAAGCACCAACATAGGTACTGAGGTTCATAATGGTGTGAAATATAGATAAAAACCGTTAGAAAAATCGATTGTATGAAGAAACTATGAAATAGAGCTACAGTTCAGATATACTAAACTCTAATTTCACTATTTGGGAGAGTGAGTCATCGTTTGAAAGCGTAGAAGTTGGGAAAGACGTATGAAAATCCAGTGGCGTTCACTCACTTTTATTTCAACGTTAATTATATTATATTGTTTAAATATTATTGTTCAAAATAGGCCACAATATATTTATCTGGTTTTTACTGAAGTTTCAATCTCTATATCCAAAGACCGTTTTCAAAGATATAAATTATAGTTATATTTATTTTATTTGTTTAATATTATATATTTATATATTCCTATATTATTTTCTTTTTTTTTCTTAACTTTAAAAACGGTCTCTGTAATAGAGATCGAAACGTCAGTAAAATAAACATGTAAATAGATGTATTGTGGCTTATTTCCAACATTCTCCCTAAAAATACGGAATGCCACAAGCAAAAAGCCACAAAAAAAAATAAATATTGCTATCATTTGTATAGTTGAAAACGATCTCTTTATATAGAGATCGAAACGTCAGTGAATTAAACCTATGAATAAATATTTTGTGGCTTATTCCCTACTGTCTCCTAAAAATACAGAATGCCACAAACAAAAAGCTATAAAAAACAAGTAATTTTGCAGAAAGCTTACTGATGCCACCCGGTTGCCGCGGAAGTTACGCTAAAACGTCTTTTGACGTGACCCCCCCTTAAAGAGTTACACAATGAAATGTTTTTAAAACAAATTTTAAGACAGTTTCCACACCACCCGAGAGGTATGTCTTGTGGCGCGTTATTTTTTTTTAAATGGGTGTTCGCCAAGAGCCATATTTTCCCATTAAATAAAATAAACAAAACACTTAAATAGTATAAAACAAAACAAGATAAAAATAATTTTGGATGTAACAAAACATTGTTCTATTCTAACACAAATTCTATACACACTATGTTCTTCTCGTTTTTTTTTTGTTTTTGGTTTTTTTATGCTGGTGTTCCTGCTAAACTATGAGAAAATATTATTCGCTGTCTAAATCTGAAGATGCAGTGCTGCTATCGCTGTCATTATCTTCACCTGGTGTAATTATAATTGGCTCTAGTAAAACTTCGACATGAGTGTCAAGTTCCCACATACGATATTCTTCTTTAATTATGTGGCCTATACATTTAGCCCATTTCTCTGGAGTTACATGGAGGATTGCTTGAATCAAAAGTTCCTTAACTTCGTTTAATTTGAACGTTTTGTTATTGCGTGCTACTTCTCCTTTCACTTGTGCCCAGATAAGTTCAATGGGATTAAGTTCGCAATGATAAGGTGGTAGACGCAGAACTTTAACACCATAATCTTTTGCAGTTTCATCCACAACATATTTAAGATATTTACTTTTCCTTAACCGTGCAATGTCAAGTAGTTGAATTTTGAGCATTGATTCTTTGTATGCAATCCCCTTTTCTGTAAGCCATTCTTGAATTCTCCCTTTCCGCCATACCGTCGTCGGTAATTGTTCTAGTCTGCGGCTATGATATGGCGCATTGTCCATAACAACCACAGACCCAGATTCCAATTTTGGTAAGATTCTCTTAAACCAGCGCTCAAATACTTCAGAAGTCATTTCTTCATGATAATCACCTGTTTTTTTCGACTTAAATTGAAGCAAAACCAGCCTTCTATAAATGCTTCGCGTTTACTTTTTACATTTAAATCTTGCCAAACTTTTCCAACTGTATGACCTTCGTTAATCCAGGTTTCATCCAAATAATATATTTTGCATCCAGTGCTGCAAATTTTTCGTATTTTTTCTAAATATTTTCTTCTCCACAGAATAATTTCATTTTTTTCTAATAGCATACTTTTTCTGTTGCGTTTTACGTATCGAAAGTTCATTTCGTGCATGGTCCTGATTAAGACCCTACGAGATATCTTGGGTAAAGAGTCATCATTTTCGAGCTCTTGAGAAATTTTTTTCAGTGTTGGAATTTCACTCTGAAAATAAAATGACGTATAATATTCCTTGTCTCGTCATCCAAAACAATGGTTTTCCTACCTCTAGTTTTACCTTTTTCTTGCTTTTTATTTTCCGATGTATTTTTAAGTACACGATAAATACAGCTAACGGATACTTTTGTTAAACTGCTACAAATGTCGACCGCTTGGCTAACGTTTAATGCCATTTTTCTGCCGACAATTTCTTCATAAACGTTTCGTATCATTACCTTCTCTTCGGACGTTAACATTTTCCGTCTCTTTTGCGGCTTTTCATTCTTGGAATCAACATTAGAATTTTGCTGTCTTCTCTTGGAACAACTCGGTTTTTCGTCCATTGTATTTCCATAATCTGGATATATACTATATATACAATAATTTCAAAGAATATAACTAAATATTTACTATAAAACGACAAACTATAACACTCGTGTTATCAATAACACGTTTTATCAATACTACAATACAGTATTGATAAAACAGTATTGACAACAATAAGTTTACAAACTTATCACATAAAATATACTCACAAAAACACATGCACTATTTACCCATAGAAACACCAATGTTTTCTTCGTTCATTTCTTCGGCAAAAAATAATAAAAACTAGTTTTACTGCATATCTGGATCCGAATTGTAAAACCGAGTTTCCCTCGCTAATTCCAACATTGCCAAACGATTGAAAAATAATGTTTTAAAATATCGATTTTTATTTTATAAATTTAAATACGTAACGAAACGGAACATATAAATAAAATTTATTTTATTACAATTTTGTGCTTAATTTTTACTATTGAAAAAATCATGTTTTTTGGTATTTTTATGACGGTAATAATCGCTGCGTGGAAGAATACAGGTTTTGTATGACCATAATTACTACTTGTGAACAAGATTTGGCTACACTGTACGACAACTTCTGGTCAAGTCTACTATAGAGAAGCACAAATAAATATACTACTTTATATATTCTGTAATTTCTTATGAGGAAACGCAAATTGCAATCAAGAAAACAGGCAGTTTTCGAGGGCCGCTGTGTACATTTAAATTTGAGGATATTCGGCGTTTAAAATATGAAATCACTCTTCTGAATTGAGGGTTTCTACTATACGCAGGTAGAGAAAATCAAGAACTGGGTAAGAAATAAAAAGAGTAGAATGGATCTATCATATAAGCAGAATTACAACAAATAGAGCAGTAAAGACGGCGAGAGACAGTTCCCCAATAAGAAGATTATCTGTGAGAACACCTCGAAAATCATGGAACAAGCTTACTAAAGGCACATTTAAAAATAGACATGCCATGTCTACACAAAAAAATTAAAAGAAGAAGAGAATATATTTATGTATATTTTTGATTTCGTTCTTAAATCACTAATCAATTTGATACTTATCATGTAAGTTCTCCTAGGGCTTCAGAAATAATTTAAATAAAAAAGAATGCTAGATCAAAGAATTGAAAAAGAATATACAGTTTACTACGAAGTGCAAAAACTATCAAGTAATCATAATAATGGGTAAAGTTATGAAAATATTTGAACAAATTAAAATAATGCCAGAAATAAAACATAACTAGAAGAATCACAAAGCGGATTTATATAAAGCAATTAAAACAATAAATCCAATAGTAAGACTAAAAAAAGCTTTGTTTAATTTATCTCTTATATTGGGCAATGAAATGTCAAATGTCATTATCCGATTCATTTATTTGTCGGCAATGTTAAATAAAAGAGTTGGGCTACGCTTCCTGAATTATATGCTCTGTGAAGAGCAACAACTACTTATAAATAGATTTAAGAAAAGTAGCGTTTGTTAAAAGTAGTTTCCTGTCATCCTTAATTATTGCAAGGTTTATTTAAAAGATATACGACCATTCGAAACGGTTCGCTTAACTCTTTTTCTAATTACGACTAAGCTTCTATTTATAATATTACTGGCGTAACCCAAATATATATATATATATATATATATATATATATATATATATATATATATATATATATATATATATATATATATTAGAAAAGAAAAAAAAATAAATAAAAAGATCCATCAGAATAAAATTTTAAGATATCATTATAAACAAAATGTATATAGTAATTTAAGATAAGATTTAGTGTAGATAAGAATAGAAATTTGTTTGGAAAATGACCTTTTTCCGTTTCAAACAAAATTATCAAAAAACCTTTGTTTAGAATTAGAAGACATTTTACCTGTAAGTTAATCTTTTCATTGTTTGTATAATCGAGTATTAAATGACCATATTCTAATCTTTTGAATTATGTATAAATTGTGTATTGACAAAACCAATTTTAAAGTAAGCTATTTAGTTTTTCTCTGAAACCGAAATTAGGCTTTTCCAAAATCATGGTAAACACAATTTGAGCTTTTGATTGGACGGTCGTTTTTAAATGGGAATTTGTGAGCCGATCATGAGGACCGGAGAAGTCAGTTATAATTTGGTCATCGAAGGAAACAGTCGTTTGTCTCAAGATAGAGTGTGGTTCATGAGTTTGGATACCGGCATTGTGAAAAGAAGTGAATAGTTTTGCAGAAGGAGATAACAAGTAGATTAAAAGAGGTCCTTATATCTACAGTAGGCATTTTGTGAAGTATATGTGAAAATAGTTTTACGACATCAAGTTGACAAAAGGAGGTCCTTGTGTCATAAATAAGTAGCTGAGTTTTTGGAGAAGTGAATCAGGTGTTTTTGTGTAGTCTGCAGGAGGTTTGCAGAGACGTTAGGAAGCAGCCGAGGTGCCAAAGAGGAGAGATCACATCGTTGAGGAGACTGGACTTTTCTGGGTATGTGCCAACATACGATTCAATAAGAAAAGAAAAAAAAGCTGTAAGTGTTTTGTACAATTGAAATTGGTATCTGTGAAGGATCTGTGTTGACATCATGGTCATTATCATTCAAATTTAAAGAATTGAGTTTTGTTTTTCTAATCAAAAGTTAAAGTTTTGTTGTTTTTTGTTTCAAGTTAAGTTTAAGTAAAATTGGTTTTCACTTATTATAAATTTATGTAGATTTAAAATCTTATTATTATAAAAATTTCATTTATTTTCTTGTATGCTGATTGATAAGATAACGGCAGAAGTTGAAAATTGTTTTATTCCTTTTTTATATAAAATAAAGAATACTTAATTTTTGTAATATACTATTTCTTTTATTATTATCTTTCTTCTCTATCTCGATAAAGGACAACTAGAAAATCTTTGAATCCATCGAACACAGGTAATATAAGGAGTCTTATTTTACATTTGATAAAATTAAATTATAATTTTTTATTGGCTCAATAAATTAAAATCAAAGTCAAAATAAACAATCATAACAATATATATATATATATATATATATATATATATGGTACCTCAGCAAACCAAATTTAATTTCAATAGATTTCAACAGGATTAAAAAATGAAATTAAGAAAATGTATAGGAAAACTTATGATCCAGTGTTGTCGAGAAGAAAGATGAAGAGTAGAGGATGAAAAAAGCAGAGCGTTTCAACATATTTTCATGACAAACTGTTACTGGTAAACGAAGCAGGAGTTGATAATGAAGATATGTTACATTATCATAATCTTCTACTTCAAAATCAAGCCAAAATGATGTTATCCGTACTCAATAGCACAGAAGATTTATATCAGTTAATGGAGAGCGTGGTTAAAGAAGTGGCATAAGGGTGTGGACAGAGGTTTGTTACAGAATCAAGTATAGGGCAAGTGCTAGCCCGAACCAACCTCATAAAGCAACACATTGAAAGATGCCAGTTCCTGTAAAATGTTTTAATTGCGGTCCTTTTAAATATGTTGTGTTTATTAAAGGTTAATTCTCAAGTTAAAATCTAGGATACCAAATTTTATATTATTTAATCTATAATTTAATTCTGAATGACATAGCGTAAAATAAACAACAACTATGATATCTCGCTTTTTGTATTGTTTTTTTCTGTCAATGGCAAGGTCTGGTCACGGCAAGACCAGATGGCTGAAAGATGACAGAAAAAAGCAATACAAAAAGTGAGACATCGTAGCTGTTTATCTTAAGGTATAAACCGTGCTATATAACCTTAAGGTTCAATTTGCCGTGTAAAAAAACTAAATAATCTAATTTGCGATAGTAAAAAACCCAATAATGATTATACAGAAAGTTTTTCGAACCATAATTTTTTCAATAGATTTATAAATTTTACAGATACTTAATTCAGTAATAGCAAGATACAACTTTCAGAGAAAGGATTTAAACACAACTTGTCTCAATATAATAATCAGAAAACTTGAATGTGAAGTAGCATTAAACAAAACTGATAACAATATCGAAAAAAGTATAGTTGCAAAATCTATTACAGATGTGCGTAGTGAAACCAAAAAGTCCTGCTACAAAGAGAATGAAATAGCCATTTCAATTAAAAATAAATCAATAGAAAACAACATAGTGTTTATCAAAGAAGACAAAGGTAACATTACTGCTATAGATAAAATAAAATATAATAACAAAACAATAGAATTTTGAATTAATCAAAATATTGAAACGATACACAAAGATCCAACAGAAAAGTATCAAAAACAAATTAAGCTAGCGTTAGAAAATTCAAAATCAAGAGTAAGTCCAACAGAACAGAAATACCTCAATATTATGAACCCACAGCCTCCTAAATTATACTCATTTATTAAACTACACAAACCGGATCACCCAATAAGACCTGTAATTTCTTTTTATACAGCTCCGTCACATAAACTTTTAAAAAAACTGTTACTGATTATTTTAGAACACACTAAATTTTCACCTCAATTTACCATAAAAAATAGAATAAAACTAGTTAACAAAATACAACATTTGCAATTACCTAACAACTCCAGATTAATTTCATTTGACGTAAAAAATCTTATTTCTAGTATTCCTCCTACAGACTTTTATTATAGTAAAAAAACTTGTGGACCATAATATTATAAATCCAATCATTACATCTGAAAATTTACATATTTTTGAAATTTCCATAAACCAGGACTACTTTGAATTTAATAATCAAATATATACAAGTAACAGTGCAGGACTTAAAATGGGCAATCCTCTAAGCCCATTGCATAACTATCTGATATTTTTATAGATCATCTAAAGATCTAAAGACAAAGATTTCAAAACATCCCGTATTCAAACAGTTTTTATATTGGTGGAGATACGTAGACGATGTATTGGTATGTTCAACAGGAACTAACAGGCAACTCGACCAATTTTTATCGTATATTAATTCACTCCATAGTCATATTGAATATTTATAATAGCAACAGAACAAAACCAATCCATAAATTTTTAAGATTTAAAAATTATCAGACTTAAAAACAAACATAAATCCATAAATTTTTAAGATTTAAAAATTATCAGACTTAAAAACAAACATGAGTTCTCCATATTTCATAAACCTACCCATACTGATACGACTATACACAATTCATCATCTCATCCCACACAACATAAACTGGCAGCCTATCATAATAAATGTTACATAGATTAACAGAAATTCCGATGTCAAAATACAACTTTGAGACAGAATTAAATATCATTAAGCAAATTGCAGTAAACAATGGATACAACGAACAAACAATTAATAAAATTTTAAATCAAAAACTACACAAGAAAGTCCTAAAATTACTATTTCCACCACCAGAAAGAAAAACCCAGTAGCTTCTGTTCGATTACGTATACAGGCAAGATATCAAAAAAATAGCCAAACACATAAAAAAGAAAGGAATAACATCCGCTTTCAGAACAACAACTTAGGTAAATATATTAAAAACAACAAGAGCCAAAATAAAGAGCACTTACACAGTGGTGTATACAAACTTAAATGTGGCGACTGTCCAAAAACTTACATAGGTCAAACTGGTAGAAATTTTAATAAACAAATAGCAGAACATAAAAGGGCTTTCAATAATAGAAACATAGATTCTACGTACGCAGTTCACCTTATAGATCATACTCATTTTTTTAATGACGATTTTCAAATTCTTCACATTCAAAATAAAGGCTTTAAGCTATCGTTGTTAGAATCTATGGAAATTAACGAATTAAAAAACACAGACATAATTCTGAATGACCAACTTGAGACAAACAGTTCTCCCCTTCTCAACCTATTTCGTTTTAACGCATACCAAAAATAGATCAATTAAGAAAGGCACTTTGTCGAAACAGCTGTAGTGATAAGATTTTATAACCAATTTTGTGAAAGTTTTGAAAACAAAGTTTTCAGTGTTTAATTGTTACATACAATGAATTTCCATCAAGTAACGGTCGAATCCATCAATTATCGAACCTGTTTCTCTTGATCGTTGATGAAGAGTTGTAAATCTTGAATGAGTCGGATCACGATTGGAAAATTTTTCAGTATCTACGTTGTGCTGCTCAAGTGTTACACCTCAATTTGCCATAAATTAAAGCATATCAGCAAATTCCTCATTAGTAAAAACAATTTTTGTTGAATTGAAATTGTTGTGTTTGAATGCTACGAAGTAAAAAACTAAAAGATAAACTTCGCGAACTGATCATAACTTGACAAATAAAAACGCAGGTTATACTTCTGTTGACAGGTCCACGGAAATGTTACCAATGCTGACACTAATTTGGTATTTTTTGTTCGTAGTGAGTTCACAAAAACTAGCTAATATTTAAAAAAAAAAAATTCTTAAGCTAAACAACTATATCACCAAATATAATGTTTGAAATGAATATAATATTCCTATAAAACCAAATTGAAAGATCACATTATTTTTATACATCTTTTGGACAACAAACCAAAATCAACAGTAACTATCCCTCGTTTTATATTTTGTTTATATCATTTCATAAACCATAAATCATTTTATATACATTTCCGTAGAAATTTTAAAAAGTCAAGGCTAGACCTATTACCTTGCCAATAACTGTACCTCATTCAATACAATAAAAACTGGCACAAATCGGGGCTGGCTCTGGAAACGTAAACAGTCACTTGTTTGACACAAGCAGGCCTAGCATTAACAGCCGAAAGAGAGTCACCCTAGTTGGCTCTGATTGTCGGACGATTTTTCGTCTGCCAACTGGAAGACACCCAGTCAATGGACACGCACATTGGCTGGCATGTTAAGTTGAGGTGTGTGTGAGAGTGTGTGTATGTGTGTGAGTGACGTGGCGTTAGGTGGTTTTGGGATTTTTCCAAAGGTTACATTCGGATAAAATTCTGTCTCTTGGAATTATGTCAAAGTAGTATTCAGTTCTGCGTAAGAATGAATAGATAAATAAAGAGAAGACACAGCTATTCTAGAATAACAAACACAATTAAAACTATTACTGATGTTTAGTAATATTCGATACAATAAATATATTTTAAAAATTATAATTCAGATAAATGTAAAATAATTAATAAAAGATTATATTATTTCGTAAATTGATTTTGAAAAACATTGAAAATAAATTATAAGCGTTGCAGTGATCATGTAATATGTTTAATTTATCTATTTACTTAGTCCCAAAGAACATCCATCTGGCACTTAAAATCTTAAATATTTAAAGAGCAGATTTTTTTTATTTAGTTTATTATTTCTCAACTACAAGGTTGTTGACACTGGGTCAGTTTTGTTACTACATTTTACATTACATTAGGTATGATTTACAATAAAGAGAATATGTAAAAATGAAAGCAATCAAAAAGGAAATCTAGTACATTCTAAACAAGTTCTAATTTGTTAAGAATCACATTTGTAAGGCCTTGTATAGAGGATTTTTTGTTCTTATTCGTATTTGAAACACTGTGTAAGAATATTTTGAACTTCACTTTTCAGCAACAGGTGATTTCTGCGAGACCATCAGGTGTCCATGTGTCAGCCGTGTATGACCAATAATTCTTAGCCTGCGAACGATTAATTTGTCTCTTCTACTTAAGTAAGGTAGCTGAAAGGTTTCGATGGATTGTATTTTTGAGTAAGTTCGAGGTTAAATTCTTCCATTGGTTTTGCCAGGAGTTTTTGATTTGGGATTTGAAAAGTGGTTTTAGATATTATGCTAGTTGAACAGATTTGATGTCTGATTTTATTGTAATTGCTTTTTATAAAGTAGTATCAGCAGTCTCATTACCTAAAATTCCAACATGTAAAGGAATTTAGATTAATGTTTGTTCCATAAGAAGTGTGACAGTTTGTTGCTTTATGTATTGCATGAACTAATGGATGTTCGGAATATATATTTTTAATCGAGTCGATGGAGAACATAGAATCTGTACATATTGCAGTGTTCTTGGCTTTAGTTTGGTTACATAACCATTTTGTACCAACCTGTAGGATGGCGTACAGATCTCCTGTATGTATGGATAGAGGTAGATTGTGGAAGGCAGAACTTCTGAATGATACTATTTGAAGTTTTTACAGAATATCCGACACCTGTCTTAGTTTTAGATGCATCTGTGTAGATAATCTCGGCATATGAGTTTGTGTTGACCAACTCTAGGAAAGATTTCTTCAAAATTTCTTTTTTGTGATAATAATAAAGCCAAAGGTTAATTTTTGGTAAGTTATTAATCCAAGGAGGAGTTAATGAAAATATGTGAGTATCTGTTACTAAAAAAAATATATTAAATAAAATATTAAAATATATAGGTTTGTTTTAATTCGAAGACACTTTAGCAAAGTTTGTAAGAAGAAGTTGTTGCCTGCGGAGCGAAAGGGAACGATTACCTGTTTCATAGCGAAGACATTCGGCGAGACTGGATTGGAAAGCTCCGAGACATATTCGTAATGCGATATTGTGAATAATGTCAAGAGTCCTTAAATAAGTCCTTGATGCTGACATGTATTTGTTTTTACATTCTTCTACCTACTTTCACGTCACGTTTAATATCTACTAGTGTCATCTTAACCAACCTTATTAATTTATTTGGTAACCTGAATTCCCATAAGGTTTGATAAGTCTTCTTCTCTTGCAAATGTCGTATGGCATTCTGAAGTGGGTATAACTTATATAAGAATACAAGGATGGGTAAAAGAGTTGATGAATATCATGTCAACGTGCACCCGTTCACTAAAATTTGTTTTATATAGAAGATCAGATCGTACTTTTATCTATTATATTATATATGCAAGCATGTGTATTGTCTTCCAAGATAGATTCAGTAATAGCATTTAGTCTCCCATTTAATACATTTTCAAAAATTTTATGAACAATATCCAGCACTAATAATATATTTTATCATTGAAATAATCCAGAGCATCGCTTTTATTGCACAGAGAATAGATTACTGCAGTTTTGAAGTGAATACTCCCTATCGCTCGGTATGATCTTTTGGACGGGCTTGGAAGCTTGCGGTATACCGTAATATACATAATATACATACATATCCAATTGTATAAGACAATTAAATAAAGTTACGCAAAATTAAATAAAAGTAAATAAAATTAAATAAAATTAAATAAAATTAAATAAAATTAAATAAAATTAAATAAAATTAAATAAAATTAAGTAAAATTAAATAGAATGAAATAAAGTTAAATAAAATTAAATAAAATTAAATAAAACTAAATAAAATTAAATAAAATTTATTTAAATTTAATAAAATTAAATAAAATAAACAAAATTAAATAAAATTGAATAAAACTATAAAAAGCTAACTAAAATTAAATAAAACTAAATAAAACTAAAAATTAAATCAAATAATTCAAATAAACAAAAGTTTATTTTGGAAATTTTATAGTCGTTTGTAGATAAGTATTTACAAATGGAAAGTTTTTAATGAATATTAATTAAATGATGAGAATTAATTATTATACCCTCCCATTATTCATGATTATTAAATGATAATGATGAATGAGAAACAAAATCTTTAAATAAAATTTTTTTTTAATTTTTAAGGTTTTAAATGTGTAATGTTGTTATATAAAATATTTATAATTCAATAATAAGTAGACATAAAATTTCATTATCCTACATATATAGTAATAGCACGCTATACCATTTTTCAAAGTAAAACCGTTGCACGTCACAATTTATATAAAGTTACATAACTTATATTTAAAATTTCCAGAACGTCAACCTTAGTGTTCAAATTTTCCTAACACAGCTGATAATACGAAACCCATACGGAACTGCTCGATCTTTTGTGGGCGTAACATGATATAATAATCAGAATAATGTAATCATTCGTTATATTCGGAGTTTTAGAATTATATTAAATAAATTATCCAAATGGATGGATTAAATAACCAAAAACATTTGTTATCATTAATAATATAAATTTTATGAAATAACTCTTTAAGTCTAATATTCCACAAAATAATAATTTTAATGAAATAGATTAGATAAGTGTACGCAACTGATACGGGAATACTTCAAATTTTAATGACAGTTCACCGTGTGGCAAAATTGTATAATTGTATAAGTGTTGCCGCATTTTTAGGGTATTTAGGCCGCATTGTATTTATAAATACATATTAAATTTAGATTAATAGCTTTAAAAACTAATTATTGTTGTGTATTGTGATTGTGCTATGCCAAAACAACTAAATAGTCTGTAGAAAGCTGATAAGCTTTCATATAAGATAGATTATTTTGAACAAGAAATAATGGCGGAATGTTTTTACTATTAATGCTCTTAAAGGGGTAAGTTTAAAATTTAGAATATATAATTTTGTATTAAAATATTTTCTTATGTATTTTAGTGTGTTACAGTAGTCTTAAAACTAAGTGTATTTACTGTTTATATAATAGTTTGACAAATAGTCGACATTTTAAAAATTCCTCACTTACTAACTATTCTGATGTTTTGGTAACGCTGCGGGGTGCTGACGTGGTAAATCTTGAATGACGTGCAATCATTTTTATATGAAAAATTCTATATAAGATGTATTCACTTCTGTTGGCACTCACCAAGTGCCATGCTCTTTTTTTATTTTTTTCTAATTTCTTCTTAAATTCAGATCCATTTGTAATTAAGTTGCGTATTTTTTTCATCACAATGTTACCTTCTGATTCTATTGATTTAAAAAAAGTAAGAAAAGCTAGCAAAACAATAATACAAGATGTAATACACAGACATAAGTAGTATACAGACAAACATAATGTGCAAGTGACCTCCGAATAAGACTAAGGAAATTCATACATACGGGAAAACGACACAAAAACCATATCCAAAGAGATAAGGAGATGCAAAAAATCGTAAACACGAGGTAAAAAGTACAACTTCTACAACAATTTAGTATTCGAACACTATTTTGGATTAGGCCACAGAATATGCTATAGATAAACGAAGTATGAACACCAAAAGAAAAGTATTAATTAAAGAAAAACTAAAGAAAGCGGCGAATAAATATTTAAAGAAATACGGTGACAACGGAGAAGAGATAATTATAAGGAAAAAAGATACGTTTTATAAATGGCTAAACGACAGAATCTTGAGAACACATAAGAAGAATATGTTACCCTCAAACAACAAGTAAAACAAAGAATAAAGCTCGAGAAGAACGAATAGGTACTGGGAGAAAATGTACAGACATAGATAGAATAAAGTGTGGGAGACATAAATAAGCATGTGCAAGATAACAAAAGAAAAATATCATACAGATTATTGCATCAAAGGAGTGGACCAAGAACTATGAAACCGTAGACCAAGACAAACTTATTGCAGGAGAATAGACCGGAGTATATCGCACAAGACCCGGTGAGAATAAAAAAGAAAGCCGATCTTCACATAGAAAGATACTTAAACTAAAGCACTAAAGAAATCCAAGAACAATAAAGAACCTGGACCAGAGAACATAAAAATAGAACTGCTGAAATATGGAGACATAAGGATCGTATTCTTTATACAAGTGTTGTTCAATAAAATCAAAGCAAGAGAGGAGATTCCAGATAAGTGGAGTGTATCATATATGTTCTAAGTTTTCAAAAAAGGTGACTAAAGGTCAACAAATAACTATAGAGGGATCAGTAAAATGCACATGGACTATTACGGCAAAGAACAGGCCGGATTTCGAAAAGCCAGATCATGTCTAGGTAATTATTCGTCCTATAGCAAGTGATAGAAAAGATCACAGAGAAAAATATTAAAACACGTATGACCTTTATGGACGAAAAGAAAGCAGAAGATAGCATGTCCAGGAAACAATTATGGGAAGGAATGAAAAGAATGCATGCAGAGAAATAGGTGAATATAAATGGGTGTTAATGCTTTAAGAATGATATACAACATGCAGAACAATCGGCATATCAGTACAAGAGAATATATTGCATTCACTGCTTTCCGCAAATGAAAAAGCCATCTTTGTACAAGACAGGAAGACTTGGAATATATGATAACGAAATTAAAAGAATATAAGCTATGGGGAGTCAAGATAAATATATGTTAGACTAAATAGTTATGTATTGTATCCGAGGCTGCAGATTTGAACTTTATTTTAGAAGAAGAGACTATTAAGAGTTGTAATTCATTTAAGTATTTAGAATAAATAACAAGACGAGATGGTACTTGTATGAAATATATAGAAATTAAAATGGCACGGAAAAATCAAGCTACAAAAACACTCTACGAAGTGATATGAAACAATACACTAACATATACAAAAAAAACAAAAAAGGATTTTTCAGAGTACAGTGCTGAATATTACCCTATATGGAGCGGAAGTATGACCAATGAAAACAACAATACGAAATAAAATAAGAACAGTTGAATTTGACTTTATTAGAAGATATCTACAAATCACCAGAGAGGATAGAATAAGAACAGAGGAAATATACAGAATAAAAGTAGAATGCTTAACTATCTTCTTTTGCCAGTGCCTATCCTCTATGGATGTTGGCTACCACAATGGCCCATCGTATTTTATTAGCAGCTATTCGAAATATGTCTGTGGTAGTCATACCTGTCCACTGTCTCAAATTCTTAAGCCAGGATATTCGGCGGCGTCCTGGTCCTCTATTTCCTTCTATTTTCCCTTCTAATATCAATAGTAGTATTCTGTATTTATTTTCATTTCTCACTATATGTCCGAAGAAACTTTCTTTAATGGATTTCAAGACTTTGGGTTCTTTTTGTAAACGTTGCATTACTGCGTCACTGCGCTATAAACAATATAAAAAAAAGTGCCCTGCAGTGATACGGGCATGTACAAAGAATGCCAGAACACAGGTGACCGAAAAGAATATAGCACTGAAACGCGCCGGGAATAAAACAAAGAGGAAGACCTGCTATAAGATGGAAGACATACATACAAAATGCTATGATAGATTAAGACCTCAGAGAAGGTGACTGGGTAAGTAGACTTTTGTGGAGGACGAAAACGGCGAACTCATAATGGAAAGGAAAAAAGTCGACCATCCAGATTTCAAAAGAAATCTGGATGGTCAGATTTCTAGCGTATCAGCGTCAGACTCCTGTAAAATTTAAACTAAAAGTGGTAGTGACTTATTTTTAAAATAACTTATTTAATTAAATTAAAACCAATTCAGATATATAAGTAATATTTTGATAGTTTAAGGACATTGTTATTTTCCACATATCTTAACTCTGATAATTTTTTAATGCACTCTCTCTTTATCAAATTTTTTATAATAAAACATGAAAAATAATATTAAATTATGACTTGATGACTGACTCATAAGAGGTGTTGGCTATAGAACGGGGAAAACCTCAGCCGAAGCCAAAAGCCCACGTGCTCGGGAGGCCATCTGGTCAATATTGCACGACTTCCCGCCAAAACTACTGTTTGGAATGTGTTGTTCTTGGCCAACATTTTAATGGCCAATAATAGTAAACAGTGTGTTCAATGAGTGTGCAACAAGTTGGAACGTTTAAACTAATATTTTGATATCGATGTGTTAAAAGTTTTACTTCGGGTGTTCTATTGATTGATTTTACGACTTCTGGCAATTAGCTCAAGTTGCTGTTTATCAGTCGCAGCTCCAAATCTAAGCAAGAATATTAGTACATTTTTTGTTTATAAATAATTATATTAAATAAAAACTTTAATAGTTTTTCATTGAAATTTATGTTTTGACCCATTATACAGATAATAATGGGTCAAAACAAGCAATAAATATCTTATAAAATTAAGAATAAAAAAACCGCAAAGTATCTAGTCGTAGTGCTAAACAAGAAATATGCTTCAATATGACATTTAACAAATAAATAGAGCAGAAATATAAGGAAAAATGATTACTAAGACATATGGCTTTTCCGGAAGAAAAACGTCACAAATCAAAATTCTTGCTTTTTTCAGAAAATTTCATTTTTTTTTTAATTTTAAACCGTAATAAGTTCGTAACTGTAAGCTCAGACTATGTTCTAAATTTCGGAGTTTAAAATAATTAATTATTTTGTTTTTAGTATGAAATTTCGTCTATTACTCTCACGTCATTTTCAGGAAAAAAAAAATAAAATTTTTGCTTGACCTTCGAGGTTTTTTATGTTTACCCCGCATACATGAGGGAACTGGGAAACACACAATGAGATAATACACAACTTAAGCTTTAAAAAATACTT
The DNA here is from genome assembly GCF_040954645.1 of Diabrotica undecimpunctata. NCBI lineage: Eukaryota > Metazoa > Arthropoda > Insecta > Coleoptera > Chrysomelidae > Diabrotica > Diabrotica undecimpunctata. Next base: position 64,155,959 of record NC_092809.1, on the reverse strand, counting down.
TAATAAGCTTAAAATGCCATTGTATTATGTACCTTCTTATAGATAAACATTATGTTTATACATTTTTAAAGAAAACCGAGTACACTTCAGTCACACATTTTTTAAAATTTATTCAATTCACGCATACTACTATTACACCTGCTTTCTCGTTTTTAATGATTTTCACCTTCTTTTCGCCGGCTGGCTTAAGTTTTATGAAATCCTTTTTTTTTCCTACCACCAACTATGATGATTCAAACATAGTCGTTCTGGCAATATCACGTCATCTCGTACATAACACCTGAACTGTTCTTGTTAAACTTAATCATTTTAATTTCTTTTAAGGGTAATTTAAGCTTAATAATTAGTTGGTAGGCGTCCCCTACTCCTTATTGCTTCTTGTCTTGGTCTCCACATTAAAATACGTTTTGTCCATCGGTTTTCTGATAATCTGGCGACGTGTCCTGCCCAGTTCTATTTTAACGGTGATTAATTTTCGATAGCATTTGTTGTTTTTGTTCTACGACGTATTTCTTCGTTTGGGATTCGGGCTCTCAGAGAGACACCCAACATCTGGAGCACCATAGCCATCTCAGTCACGCGAATTTTATTAACTACCTTTTTTTTTAGTGTTAAGGGTTCCGCTCCATAAGTGAGTACAGGTAACACACATTGATCAAAGATTTTCCTTTTGAGGCATATAGGTAGATCCGATTTAAATACATAGTTTAATTTACCAAAGGCTGCCCAGGTTAATCCTATGCGACGTGGGAGCTCACATGTTTGGTTACCTCTACCCAACCGAATTTCATGTCCTAGGTACTTATACGATGTAGTCTGCACAAAATCCCTTCCATCAAGAGCACTATTTCGATTTAGCACCAGATTAGTCATTAGTTGTGTCTTGTTCATAGTAATCTTTAGTCCAACCTCTAAGGAAGCGTCAAATAATTTTTCCAACATTAATATTGTATCATCCGTACGATCGGCTATAAGGACAATGTCATCTGCAAATCTCAAATGTCTAAACTTCTCTCCATTTATGTTGATACCATGTTTGTTCAGATGTGCCCTTCTTACAAGTATGTTCTAAAAGCGTTGCGAATAGCTTTGGAGGCACTGCGTATTCTTGCCGTACTCCTCGCTGTATACAGAATTTTTTCGTTTTTTGTTCAGATAGTCTTACGCGAGCTGTGGCAATTTTTCAGATCTATTTAATTATGTTAATGTAGCGATGGCCTATTCGGCATTATGTCAATGCTTTTAACATTTTCGAATGGCATGATTTGTTGTATTCTGTAGACTTCTTCACCAGATTCTTTATCACTAGTAAGTGGTCGTTAGAGCTGTATCCCGATCTAAATACAGTTTGTTCTCGTGAAAACGTTTAGCACCTCACTATTGTAAATACCCTTAGAGCTGGTTCAGATGAGGCGATTTGCGCGTTATTTGAGTAACGCGTTTCGAAATATGCATTTTATTTCGTTGGTCCACATGAGTCGTTTTCCATGCGAGTTTTCGATCAGTATTTAGAATGAAGTTGGACGAAGCAGATATATTGTGGCTTGGTGGAGTATCGTTGATGGAAAAACCGCAAAATAAAAGAAAACAGACAAATTAGGGTGGATCCCATTTTACATGATATAATGTCTTACGGTATATCACCGCCGAATTTCCTTAACACTTTCACACGCAACGTCAATAGCCTCAAATGTAAACAAACCTCTATTTAATAATACGTTCACTAATAAATATATAAATCTCTTTACCAATAGTACCAAACATAAGCCTTACTATGAGCGAGTACGGTGTTACCTGAGATGTCTTAATATAGAATTCCCAAATACCTTTCCAATCAATATTAAAAGCCCCTCTCCTTGGATAATTAATACCCCAAATTTAAATACTTGTCTAACCCATTACAACAAACATATTAACTGTTACACAGAGATTAAGAATAATCTAGATCTAATTCTCCGTCAGCATTACGAACATAGCTATAAAATCTTTACAGATGCATGTAAGTGTGATAAAGGAGTAGGTGCTGCATTCGTTACTCCAAGCGATACATATCAATTTCGTCTTCCAACCTTCTTTTCGATTTTCTCCGCTGAGCTCTATGAAATGTTTAAAGCTATCATGCATATAAATTCTAATAACATTCCTAACTCTGTTATCTTAAGTGACTCACTAAGCGCCCTTCAAACCCTTAAACAGATCTATCCTAAAGGTCCCCTTGAGAAACTGATAAAACTAGAACTCATGAAGGCTCAAGAAAATTCTAGGAGTATCAGATTTATATGGATTCCATCCCACATTGGCATTGCTGGCAACGAAAGTGCGGACCAGTGCGTGAGTGAAATTGCTAAATGTGCCGATATAGAAAAAGCCGAGAATCGAAATACCGCGAGTGATATAAAAGCTTTTATAAAAAATCGAGTTTTGTTCAAGTGGAAAAACGAAAGGCAATCTTCTCAAACATCACTGAAGCAAATTAAAAATAACGTTACAGCTTGGCAACCCTCAACCAGGAACAGAAGAGAACAATTGGTGATAACTAGATTACGAATTGGACACACGAGACTTACTCACTCATATTTACTGTCCAAAAGTGATCCACCTATTTGTGGAACATGTAATGTACAAATAACCGTTAACCATTTATTAATTGAATGTCATATATTTGCCCATTTTCGTCTTACATTTAACATACGTAACAGTTTAAGTCATTTATTAGGCACTAATTTTTCTGTTATTAATATCGTAAATTTCTTAAAATCTATAGGAATATTTTATAAACTCTAATTTTGTAATTCTGTAGCCGCCGCTAATAACCATTATGGTGGATGCGGCTGTAATTTCTAAATAAAAAAAAATGTCTTACGGTATAGTTTGTGAAACTATATCCAAATTTAAGAAATCATAAAATAATTTTTTTAATTCCTTTCGCATGTTCATTAGATGGTTTGATGATTTATTAGAAATTATAAAAGAGGATTTATCCTCATGTGAAAACTATGTAGTAAGAGATACTGTCTCTGCGGAAGAAAAACTCGTCATTACTTTGAGGCAAGAAAATTTTTAATTTTCTTACAGTGAAACCAAAACGTATTTATAAATATTTAGATATTTGTATTAATTAGATAATTGTAGACATTCAGAACCTTCGCGTGAATAGTAGCCATCCGCACGTGGTGTCACTATGGTGGCATATCTAGTTCGTGTTGAAACTGATAATACGGATAGGAATGGGTGTTGAGTAGTATATGGAAGCTATGTGAATAACTTAACTGTAGATGTTTTATGTACGTTGCGAAATGGTTGTCTAATGCTTTTTGAAGCACGCTCATTACTTCGATTTTAGTTTGAAGACGCTGCTCTTCAGGTACCTTAAGGAGCTATGTACGTAAAAATAGACACAATAATTTTTCATCGTCGCATTCCATCGAGAGTGTTTGTGGTGGGAGCTAACAACGAGATTGAATCGTCTTCTCTATGACACGTTAAAATTCGCTATCCACAGCACTAATTTTCTGCTTCTTAGTAGGACGATCCTCACTTGGAGGTGTTTACAACATCTTGCCCGTCAACTAAGAGTGCAACAAGCGATTGTGATGTAGATGAATCTCCAGTATTTGCTACTGTCAGCTTATTTCGTACTGACCGTTCAAGGTCAAACATCAAACGTTGAAAATATATTATATATGATATCCTGTTGGAAGCTGCAAAACCTGATGGTTTACCTAAAAATTCTTTTTGTAAAATGGTATAAAATTTTGTTATTAAAATGTTTAAAAATTGCCTAAAATAGATTTATGAATTTTCAGAGCCTTTTTGGACCCTATCAGATCATCCTCAGTGAAAAACCTAAACGTATAACCACTTAAAAATGAAAACAAAAGGGGTACAATTTTGACTGTTAAATTGAAAATTTAGTTATTACTTACGTTTATATAGTATTTGGAAGTAGCCATATGATGAGGTTAGGTGAACCTTAAATAACATAATTTGAGTAACTAATAAGAAACTAGGTCGATGATAAAGGATTACTTTTTTTAAAAGAACGTACAATTTCCCAGCTCGAAAAAGGGAACCTTATGCCCTGAGTGGTACAATAACAAATAACTGTTGACAGAAGGAAGTAAAAATTGTTTTGAAATGACAAGACCTTCAAGACAAGTGATAGGTAGTTTTAAAAAAAAAATCGTCGAATGATTTATGCCCAATAAGGCTGTTATTTAGAATTAAATTTATATTATTGTTTTAAATGGTATATAGTAAAAATATTTTTATTTTTTGTTGAAGAAAAAAGAATAATAATTGTATTATGAATAATTAAAAAGTCAGATAATTATTTCCTTTCAAGTGATAACGTCATTCAATAAACTGACTTATTAAAATAAGGATTTTATAAAAAATCAATTATGATTGGCTAAATTTGGAGAATGTGCTGATGATAATATGAGGCTTTTGTAGACATGACCTAAAAACTGGAGATTATGGTTAAATTCGAAGAGTATTGATGGTTACCGATGTATGGGTATCTGTAAAATTTCAAATTAATATATGTACGAAGAACCTGTAGAGTTTTTTAAGAAGAAAAATGGTATTTGAAAATTGCGAAATTGTCACAGTAAGAGAAGAGTTAATATTATCTTAATAGTAGTGGCGTAGAAGGTTGCACTAAATTGAAAACGTTAGATATGATAGGAAACCCCAGATAGAGTTAGAAAGACTAGTAGGCTTAATGTTTGTAATAAATGATATTGAATATTGTTTATATTGTTAAGAACAGAAAGTATAGATACAAATGGAAAAGAAAGGTACTGGTCAAGTAGTGAGAAGAAAACAATAAATTGTAAGAGCAAGAATGGAATAAAGATTACAAAAATAAATGTCGGTGTATGGAAGTGAAGTCACGATTTAAAGAGAAGTGACGATTGACGCAATTAAGGCTAGTTCTGTCTCTGACAATTTATTCGATCTTCGCCAGTTCATAGAGCTAAAACTCCTGTCGATTTCTAGCAACTTTCCCCCATCTTCTAACTCTTTGAATCTTAAGGTCTTCTTTCAAATCATCAATCAGTCTTATACATGGTCGTCCTCTGTTTCTGCTCTCTGGGTTTCAAAATGTAAATCTCTTCGTGTACTTATTATCTAATATTCTAGTAATGTGTCCAACTCATCATATCTTCTGAACTTTAATAAATTTCACAATGGCTGGATCTGTATATAGTGACCTAACCTCTTGTCGAACACCAGGCAGTGCCTAGGATTATGGCAAATAATAAAAAAGTAAGAACTAACAAAGGGTACCAAATGGAAGACAAAACAATTTAAAATGATGTGCTAGGCAAACGACGCAATATTACTATCTCAAAGTGAAGATGACTTACAACGCATGCTGCGCCAATTTAATATAACCGCCAGAAAATTAAACAAACCAATTTTCCCAAAAAGACAAAATACATGGTTATAACAGCAAATTTACTAAGATGTTAATTGAAGCTGGAAGGCCAGATAATATAACAAGTGATGGAGTTTAAATATCTAGGCCTCACATTATCTTGCTATGAAAAGTGCAGAACAAAAGTGGAAGATCAAGTGAATAGACTAAACAGAGCTGCAGGTTGCCTTAATGAAACGATATGGAGAAATAAAAATATTGGGGAAGAAATGGAGGGCACAATGTACAAAACAGACATCAGACCAATAATGATATAAACGGCAGAAACACGACCTGACACAGAGGGAACAAAAAGGATGTTAGAAACAGCAGAGATAAAACACTTTGAAAAATTAATGGTAAAATAATATGGAACAGAGCTAGAAGTACAGATATACGACGTAGATGCAAGGTGGAGAACATCAAAGACTAATTAGAAATAGAAGAGTAGAACGGAACAATCATATAAGCCCAATGACAAAAAATAGAGTAGTAAAGACGGTAAGAGACGGTTCATTTAATAGGAAGACGATCAGTAGGAAGACCACGAAAACGATAAAATCATAACTTATTGGACACACATTGAAAAACAGATAGAATCGTGTCTACATAAAAAGAAGAAGAATAAGATGCATTCGATCAGTTATAATTCTGTCATGCTCACCTCTCATCACTGTAACTAGATTGTCTGCATAGCCAGAGTCCTTTCAATTTGCGTCTGAGAATGTTTTCTGTAACTCGGACCTTTCCTCACATCCACTTTTCTCGGGACAATCAGTTGCTAGAGACGGTATTTACTGTGTTTTATAACATAACCGAAATATTTAATTTTTTTTTTCACTGTAAATGCAGTTTTGTGTTATTTACTCGGTCTTTCCAGTACTTCCATGTTCGTTTTGTGGTCTGTCCAGGATATTAGGAGAATTCTTCTATACAGAAATATGCTTTATTTTCACTGAAAATTGTACAATTTTATGGACAAAGCTTACAAAAAGTCAGAAAAATAACAATAACAATTTAATATTTACTAAAATTATTAAGTCGTCAATATAACAAAATAAAAGATAATAAAATATACTTCTTCTTCAAGTGCCATCTCCGCGGCGGAGGTCGGCAATCATCATAGCTATTCAGACTTTTGAGACGGCTGTTCTGAAAAGTTCATTTTATGTACATCCGTACCAATCTCTCAGGTTGCGCAGCCATGCCATTCTACGCCTCCCTATGCTTCTCTTTCCTTGGATCTTTCCCTGCATAATCAGTTGGAGCAAGGTGTATTTCTCTCCACGTGTAATATGTCCGAGATATTCTAATTTTCTTGTTTTTATTGAATTTAAAATTTCCATTTCTCTGTTCATCCTTCCCAGAACCTCTTTGTTTGTGACGTGTTCTGTCCATGATATTTTCAGAATTCTTCTGTACACCCACAGCTCAAATGATTCCAGTTTTTTCATTGATGTCGCATTCAAGGTCCAAGATTCCATTCCATAAAATAAAGTCGAAAAAACATAGCACCTCGCCAACCTAACTCTTAGTTCCAGTTTTAAATCCCTGGTACATAGAACTCTTCTCATTTTGTTGAAATTTGCTCTAGCCTTTTCTATTCTTATTTTTATCTCCTGATTGTAATCATTTGTGGAGTTAATCATTGTTCCCAGGTATGCATATTTGTCCACTTGTTCGACGTTGGTTTCGTTTATTAGAAGATTCTCGTTATTTCTTTGAGTTTTCGATATTCTCATAAATTTCGTCTTCTTGACATTCATTGTTAGACCATACTCTTTTCCATACTCTGCTATTCTGCTCACCAGTCTCTGAAGATCTTCAATGTTTTCAGCTAAGATTACAGTGTCGTCCGCATATCTAATGTTGCTAATGGGGACTCCATTTACCTTTATTCCAGCTGTTTCACTCTCAAGAGCTATTTTCAGGACCTCTTCGGAGTAGGCACTGAAAAGAATTGGCGACAATACGCATCCCTGTCTTACTCCACATCTAATTTCAATTTCTTCTGACAGCTGTTCGTTAACACGTACTTTTGCTCGCTGTTTATAGTATAAATTTGATATGATCCTGAGGTCGTTGTAGTCAATCTTCTTTGATTTCAGGACATTCATTAAATGTTTATGTCGTACTTTATCGAATGCTTTATTATAGTCAATAAAACATGCGTATATATCTTGATTGACGTCCAGGCATCTTTGTATTAGTATATTAAGTGAAAAAAGAGCTTCACGTGTTCCTAGGCCTTTGCGAAAACCAAATTGTGTATTATTAACGTCTATGTCCAGTTTGTGATATATTCGGTTATGGATGACTTTAAGTAGTAACTTTAGCGTATGAGACATTAAGCTAATGGTGCTGTATTATAAATAAAATATACAATCCATTGCAAAATGTAAACAAACTGCAAATTGAATAATAATGGAACCTTACGAACTAATAAGTTTAAGTTGCTGCATGTGATACCCAAATATATATACAAAAATACTTTAGTAACTTGTACCTAAACGTACTGTAATTTCTTAGTTATTCGTTAAAAAACTCTTCCACTGAATAATATGGTCTTTCAGATAGATAGGCTTTTGTCAATTTACGGAACTTACGGAAAGAAGTTGTAGATCTAAGTTGCAAAGGGAGATAGTTGTATAATTTTTTTGCCAAATATAATAGATTTCTTTACTAACTCACTGGACGGGATCGGTAAATACACATCAAAGGTTTACTTTCTGGTGGAGTAGTCATTATTAGGTCTTGCTGGAAAAACATGTAGGTATTTACGAATTAAGCAAACAGTTTCTAAAATATACTAAGAGGGAAGAGTTAAAATCCCGTGATTTTTGAAGCAGTTTGTGCAATTTGTTATTCTACTGAGGCCAAAAAGATATCGTATTTTTTTTTGTAATTTAAAAATAACATCAGATTAGGCAGCGGTACTAGAACTCCAGAAAGGAACGCCATATCGAAGATTTCCTTCGAAACATATCTTATTGCATAGCAGGCTGAGGCTAGTTTCTTACTTAAATCGATATGAAGGGACCATTCAAGGTTGGTCTCGATAAAAATACCAAGAAATTTTACAGACTCAAAGATACTGATCTGTCTGTTATTAAGAAGCAAGGGTTGAAGAGCTCGTTTATAGGATAATGCTACTATCTTATCCATGTTAAAAGATAGTAAATTAGAGTCGGACCAGGTTTTTATTTTAAGTAGATCAGAAGTTATAGTTGGTACTCCACATACAATGCTTTTGTGACAAGACTCAGTATCATTTGCTACTAGTTGTTTCCTATTCCTCAAGTACGATTGGAACCAATTTAAAGAAATACCTCGAATTCCGTAAAAATTTAGTTTTTTTAACAAAATGTCGTGATTTACACAATCAAAGGCTTTGGCATAGTCACAAAAAACAACCGAACTGATTTTGTGATAAAATGTTGTTTTCATCGAGAAAGGAGAAAGGGCATATTTCGAAGGCTGAGAGATTGTCCTGTCAAAGTCCAAGCTTTCGTCCCATATAGTAGAACTGGGATTACTTCTTCTTTCTCTTCATAAGCAATTCTGCTTGTTCATTGGAGGATTAATACCTCTATGGAAGGTTGTCACTCCATCTTTTGGGCGGTCGTCCGATACTTCTTCTGCCGATTGGTGACTTATCTCTTGCTATTTTGTAGACACGGGTCTCCTTCATTCTGATTATGTGGTTATTCTATTCTGGGAATACGTAGCATTTAATTAATTGTATTTTTAATGATAGTGAAATTTTCTAGCTGGAAAGTTTTTTCATCTTAATAACCTTGATTTTGCTTTTTTGATCTTGGACCCAATTTTCTTTGTCATGTTCCATTCATAGTAAACAGTTGTTGTCAGGTATGTTAACTTCTTTACACGTTTAATAGATCCATTCAATGTTACATTTTCTGTGAACGTTCTGTTTTTCTTAATAAACATCAGCTTAGTTTTAAGAGAAGAATGTTAAAGAAGGGAAAGTACGTCTAACTATCACTCTGATTATTAAAAAAGTTTATCAAAAAAAATATACAGCATAAAAAAGTAAATATATTTAAAAACAATTTCTTAGATACATTACTGTTACATTTATATCTGCAGCTCCAGATATTTAATTACAAATATAAATAATAGAAACCCCGGACATATGGTGTAAATTTTAATGCTAAATTATCTAGCTTTATTTTTAGAAGCAGCAAGATAAAGACAAAACGCACAATAAAACAAACATACTTCTCTAAAAATACTCCGCAAGCAAAAGCTGGATATTATTAAAGTTAAAGAGAAAGGTGTATTTATACTTCATGTCAGTAATTGAGGTATTTACGGCAATATATGAGATTCCTTTTGACATTTTTATATAAATAAATATGCGACCTATTACGATACCTATAAGTTATTTAAATGTGAATGTTGTTTTAGTAAAATCGCAATAATTTGAGGATTATTATTCTTTTATATGTATATATATATATATATATATATATATATATATATATATATATATATATATATATATATATATAATATATAGTGTTATTTAAGCTAATTTAAACAATTGCATTTACATTTATATATTTAATATGGATTACATTAAGAAACCATATTATTAGTATAATATGAATTGTATAGATGCAAAATTCACATGCTTCACGTTTCTCAACTTTCGTAAAACTAAGAAAAACTGTTTACTATTGAAGGTCATGGTATAATGCTTCAGTTTTTTTGTGTAACAACTTTGTTGTAATAGAAACTAGTTTGCCTAAACTTTATGGGTGTATTTAATAAAGGTTGTTTTGTAAATTTAATTTAAAATTGATACACTTCAATTAGAGTTTTGTACCAAAGTGTGGTTAACTGTGAGTTTTGCACCAAAATCTCATGAATAATATTAGTTATGATGCAAAATATTTGAACTTTGCTCTATGTATATTTTAAGCTTGAATTAAAAACTAGAACCAAGAAAAATTAAGTGATTTATATCGTTATGATTTTTGTGGGTTAGAAATAAACATTAAATAAATTATTGTATTTCAATTTTAATTTCAACAAATTATTAAATTTATTTTACAGTGCTATGATGTTTTACTCTTTAAAACCAATTTTTATTTGTTTTGTAAATCAGATTTACTTTAATTGTTTTAGATACACTGTTTAGACTAACATATTTTTAAACATTAAGGATGTTGACTTCTTCGATGTGTTCACAAACTGACTTGGTTTCTGCATTGTCGTCAACCCCATTGATGACATTTTTGTAGAAGAGTAAGTTCTCATCGTTCTTCCATTGGTCCCAATAATGCCTCTTCAACAAGTTGTTGACGTCAACTTTATTCACTGGTTTCGTCGAGTTTTAGAAAGAAATCAAGTTTGGTTTCATGTCCAAAAGCAGTTTCCTGGCTTGCTTAAACACTTTGCCACACCCATGTCTGAATTGTATGTGTACTCACCTCTAACGAAAACATTTTTAAATTTAGTTCTTGTCAGAATAATCCTTTTGCAGGTCCCTTGTTGAAAATGAAATTGTGCCGGCTTTTTCATGAATACATTATTTTTTTTCTTTCAGTCAAATATGTCACAGTATTGGCCAATCTTTACTACTTTCAAATATTTGGCTATAATATCAATGTCCTCTGATGGTTTGTAAATCACCTATTTTTTTCTCATACACTTTTCTGAGACTCCAAATACTCGATCTGGTGGAAGATAGCTAGAACCTGTTATGGGAAGAAAGAACTCTTTTATTACATGGGAAACTTACATTTTTTGGTGCAAGTTTGGATAGCAGAACCAAACCATAGCATCGACTATTCAATTTTTATTCTGGCCCCACATCCATCACTACCTAATCGCACAGTAGTAATAGGGGTTTCCATTTCTGTTGTTTTGAATGTATCCAAAATAAACGAAGCAATTTCAATAAATTCTTTTTTAAACTCGTTTTCTGTCCAAATGTAGGATGTCACATTATCCGGAGTCAGTTTACTTTAAGCATTCCCTTTGAACACAGTGAAGTTGTAAACGTAGATTTGCCTACTATAATAAGTGACTTGATCTGGTAATTTGGCCAAGGCTAGGTTTTTTTGACAATCAAAACTAAAAATCAAAATTTTTGGGTCAGAGCATTTTAGTGATTTTAAAAAAGCCTTAGCACATAGCTTATAAACACGTTTTTAAGTCATGAGCTCCTGTTTTTCGTTACCTTGCTGTGCGTGTTTTAATCGTTCATCTAACTATAGACAAGTAAAGCAAACGTCTGCTCTAGGGGATCCGAAGACATGATTGCACTTCGTGTTGAAAATTGACCTTAAGTACCAGTGTGTTACTTTTAAATCACTCTGATCTTTTGTGAGTGAATTGATATACCTTTTCTACATTTTTCTAATATTTAACTCAGCAGAAAGATATTTTCTGCCCTTGTCTTTGGCACAGTGATGAGGATCTGAACATTTCAGTCTGGTTAAAAAAAAAGGTCGAAAACTTTTTGCAGATATCCGAACCTGAAAACATAGGTGAGGGTTACCAGATAACTAATAGATGAAAAAATACTCGTATTTTTACCTTGCTTTTTTTTAACAATAATTTATGTTCACAATTTTATTTTTTGTCTCTAACTTTTTTCCCTTATATTTTACATAAACAATATTTATCATTTTTTTATATCAAGAATATCATTACTTTCCGGTTTTTTTTAAATTAAAATTGGTAAATAATTTACGGAGATATTTGCAAAAAAAGCAATTTTTTTGCAATAATTTATAAATTTTATGAATTTTTGTTTATTAACAACATAAAACATTATTAATACATTTGAACATCGAGGAATTACCGTCTTTTAAATTTGTGCGAAATTTCCCCCCAATCGATTAAATAGTTTAAAAGTTATTTAATTTATTATTTCCCTGAGGCTAAATATTTAAACTATTGAACTTGCTCTAATGATGCTAGACACATTTAGCAACTGTTTCAACTCCGTTTTTTTTTTCGAGATCGGAACTTCAAATTGAAACACGTAGGAAAAAATTACATTATCTCGGCTTCCATTGCAGCTAGAAGCCTTTTTTTTAATTTGGGGTAACTCGTCGAAATATGAATAAGTTCATAGTTTTCACTGGCCGGGAAATATGGGAAACCTCGGAATAATTGAGTCCATTTGAAATTGGCCGTAAAAACTTTTTTTTAAATTTTGTTGGAATAGTATGTCGCAGTATTAATAATAATTACATAATTTTTACCCCCCCCCCCCCCTATAAGGAATACAATACTATAATGTGTAAAAATTACTTGAAATTTATAAAATATCTATATTCATTAATATAAAATGATAAAAAAATATATGTTGATTTTCCGGGATTTTCCGAGATAAAAATTATGTCATCATTATTCATACGGCGAGAGACTATTCCAGCCAAATTAAAAAAAAAGTAAGTTTTTACGGTGAATTTTAAATGGACTCAATTATTCCGAGGTTTCCCATATTTCCCGGCCAGTGAAAACTATAAACTTATTCATATTTCGACGAGTTACCCCAGATTAAAAAAAAAAGGCTTCTAGCTGCAATGAAAGCCGAGATAATGTAATTTTTTCCTACGTGTTTCAATTTGAAGTTCCGATCTCGAAAAAAAAAAACGGAGCTGAAACAGTTGCTAAATGTGTCTAGCATCATTAGAGCAAGTTCAATAGTTTAAATATTTAGCCTCAGGGAAATAATAAATTAAATAACTTTTAAACTATTTAATCGATTGGGGGGAAATTTCGCACAAATTTAAAAGACGGTAATTCCTCGATGTTCAAATGTATTAATAATGTTTTATGTTGTTAATAAAAAAAAATTCATAAAATTTATAAATTATTGCAAAAAAATTGCTTTTTTTGCAAATATTTCCGTAAATTATTTACCAATTTTAATTTAAAAAAAAACCGGAAAGTAATGATATTCTTGATATAAAAAAATGATAAATATTGTTTATGTAAAATATAAGGGAAAAAAGTTAGAGACAAAAAATAAAATTGTGAACATAAATTATTGTTAAAAAAAAGCTGCAATGGAAGTCGAAATTTTTCCTACGTGTTTCAATTTGAAGTTCCAATCTCGAAAAAAAAATGGAGCTGAAACAGTTATCTCCTCCACTTTCCTATGTCGATCTTTCGAAAGTACCTTCGTTTCGAAGGGCTGTAAGTTTCGAAAAATTAGATGAATTTTTTAGCTATAAGTTTCAATACAAAGTTTATATTTTCGTTCAAAATTTGTACTTCTTAATGTATATAAACAATGGAGATATGATTTTTTTTAAAAATAGTCCCTAATTTTGTTCCTATTGGTCATAAAAGGTTTTTTTTTAATGTGAGTTTTTTTACCAGCTATCCAATGGTTGTACGTACAAGTCTGTAGCTTGAAAGATATAGAAGTTATTACAATTGTTTATAAGTAAAAACCATACCCCTTTTTTAAACGTTTATTTTGTAAATAATTTCAATGAAAACGCAATATGCATTTAACTTCTGAGGTAGTTTTAGTCTTAAAGATTCCTATTAAATCGGCTAAATGTGTCTAGCATCAATTCTAGCAAGTTCAATAGTTTAAATATTTAGCCTAAGGGATAAATAAATTAAATAACTTTTAAACTATTTGATCGATCAGGGGAAATTTCGCACAAATTTAAAAGACGGTAATTCCTCGATGTTCAAATGTATTAGTAATATTTTATGTTGTTAATAAAAAAAATTAATGCAAATATCTCCGTAAATTATTTATCAATTTTAATTTAAAAACGGGAAAATAAAGATATTCTTGATATAAAAAAACGATATAAATATTGTTTATGTAAAATATAAGGGAAAAACGTTATACGACAAAAAATCAAATTGTGACCATAAGTTATTGTTAAAAAAACGCAAGGTATCAATACGAGTACTTTTTTATCTATTTATCATCTAGTAACCCCCACCTATGTCTTAAAAACTTCAGATATCTGCGAAAAATTTTGCCAAGAAATCGATGATTTTTGCATAACCAGACAACAAGATACAGACAACAGATAACTATCTGTTTTCTTTACAAAACTGGCCGGTTTCTCTGATTCGCTTCAAAATACTTTTTTCCCGAAATCGTGAAACATGGAGTACACCTATAAACGTGTTAAGACATACAGGCATCACGGATTTATCTTTTAATGTTATAAAGTCCTCATAGGTCGTCTTTTGTATCGTCCAGAAGTTGGTCTTCTTATTTTAACTTCTATTGATGAAGAAAACTTCAGAATAAAATTATCTTCGTAAACCTTATCTTTTTAAGAGTACAAGTTGTGATGGAAACGTCTAATGTCTTGGAAAGAAACGGTAGCGCATTGAAATTTCCTTCCATCATGGTTACAAGAAGAAAAATCCGGCATACTTTTCGCAGAGTACCTACACAAGAACAGTATTATTAGCTTTTTATTCTTCCACAGCTTATGAGCTAACAATATTTTTCTTGGTTCTAGATGTAGTAAAAATGACTTAAAAACAACTTTGGTAAGACTAACCTACTATTATTTTAGACTACTAACAACCAACCTTGATAATTTAGATTTTTTTAGTCCCACTTCGCGGGAGTTATTTTCTTTTTCCTTGTTTGACTAGTCGAGGGCTCTACTAGTTCACCTATTAAGCACCAATAATTTAGTTTATTAACTAGTAATAAAAGACGTATTATTTAAATCACAATCATAAAAGCGTTAATCAGTTGCGTGCAATCAGCACATGTAAATACAACAAGTGAGGTGAGGTTAAAATAAACTGTTGAGAAAACATCATCAGAGTGACGACAATCACGTGATGTGCCCTGCGCACTCTGATTGGTCGAATTGAAGAATGTTAATTTTGCTGCAAATCATGTGTTGGGTAATGTGACTTATGTTTCAGAACTTCATTTTCAGTATGGTTTTTCGATATTAAGATGTAAGTTTTGGTTCAAGATATTATCACGGTTCTATTCGCCTTTACAAGATGAATTCATTGATATACATAACTATGAAATATATCATATTGATATGAAAATTTGGAGAATGTGAAATTTGTCTCTTTTTAATTTAGCCATAATATGTTAAATCGAAATATCTTGTCATTTATGCTTACGGTACTACTATTCAACACAAATTTAAACCCAACGTATTAAACACCGTCGAAAAAACATTAAATATATTGGAGCTATATGACACGGGGAATATACTCCTAGACACATTAGTTACTAATTTGATTGTAGAAACGGACAAACAAAAACCGATTTAAATTAAATTCTTTACTCACTGTGTTGCAGTAGGTAGACTCGGTTCGCTATCTCCAATCCGAACTGTCTAGTGAATTTACTGAATTTAGTAATAATTTTTTGCAAGTTAGTTACTTTTTGGCAGACTCGAAGTGGCTGGAAATTACTATACAACCAAGCACACGTACTTATAGCCAATATTAATAGTAAACAAACTAAATACTATATAAAACAGAACTTTCAGAAACAGAACGACAATCAATATTTATTTATTTGCACCATATATAATAAATAGTTATGTTAAAATATATCTTTTAAATATATACTACCCAAAATTTTATGGGTTTAGTATACACAAAGAATATAGACGCTATACTTTGGTATACACTTCCACTATTTAGAATAATTCTTCTTTTTTCACAGAAAGAAGTCTGCAATAGTAGTATACTTGAGCTATTAATACTGAGAAGTAGGAATTGTTGTGTTGTAGGTTTCCGACAATGAATCTGTCAAAAATGACAAAATATGCCCGAGCTAAGCGAATGGAGTATATATGTTGTCCCTTTTAGAGCTTGACAGGAAGTGTTTCTAAATGGCGCTGTGACAGTACGCGCACGAGCGACATAAACAGTAGCGTATCAATATATGTTTTTACAAATACTTACCATATATATTCTGCGGTCCTAACATGAAAGGTTCTATCTGCAAAATTTCATAAATTGACTTTATTGGCTCACGGTATGTATGTATATATGTTATCTATGTATATACAAAATGAAATTGCCGTATAAACGTCGTAAGTGCCTTATTGAATATATATATATATATATATATATATATATATTATATTATATACAAATTGTTTGTCCTAACTGACTAAAATGCCATGTTCACTAACACAAATAGTCCTATCTCATATATACTAAGAAAAATAGTCCGTTTTGACTTTAAAAATGTAGTTAGGACTATTTAAACTAGCATTTTATACTGATCGGCATCAGTTAGGACAATTTTGCGTCGTATAACAGAAGAACAATATGTAACATAACCTCAAATACTTCATACTCATAAAATCAAATTATAAAAGGTATATGTTATTGTCAGAAATTGGGTATTATCTCGTGTTTTTTGCATTTTAAATAAATATATATTGTGAGAAATGGATGAAGGGTAAGTTTAATAATGTTACCTTAGGTAACATTAGGTAAGCAATAACGGATTGTAGTTATTGTTTGTAGTAGTAGAAATGCAGTCAATTAGCCGGAACAGCGATAGATGTAAACGAAGCGAGTCAAATTCTAGTTACGAATCTAACCAAAATATTTACCCAAGTAAAAGCATACAGATGTATTACTAGTACTAGGACAGTGATACTGTCCAATGTATTACTAGTCCCTGCAAGTTCTAATCAGGTAGAATTAAGTAATTTAAGATATTCAATTATCAAATAAGAAGAACACAAGGAGACCTATCCGATATAAAACCAGGAGAAAATGAATTTTACTTGGTTCATGATTTCATTCGAGAAAATATTTTACAACTACACATTACAAACAAAGCAGTTGATAAGACTGAGAGTAAACTGTATACAAAAATTGGGAAAATAAGAAAAAGAAAAAAATTTATGAGCAACTTGTTGAAAGAAAGAAACAAAAAAGAGCGAGTTACATAAGAGCTCATGAAGTTAAAAAGTCATATAAATGCAACATTAATTGCGCTTTAAAAATTTACTAGACAAAAAGATATTAATAAATAATACTGGCTATTAGAAAAAGAACAACAAAAACAGTTTGTTTTTAGCGGTGTAAAACAAAGTGAGAAAAAAAGAAGTACATCTCAAAATCAAACATCACCAAGAGTGTATTCTTACAACTACTATCAAACAACAAAGAAATCTGATGATGTGCGTGTAAGATATTTATTTTGGCGACATTGGGCTATGAAAAAGACAACGACAGAATGTTGAAAAATATACAAAAAAACAAATTTGAAATTGTAAGTACCTAAAAAAGAGGGGAGAAACCGCTAACATGCACGCAAAGTGGACAGAAACACAATTATTGAACATATTAGTTCATTTAACCCAACGATATCACATTCAAAACAGAGCACGCTCCTTAGTGATGTAAACATTACAGTCATGTACAAAGATTTTAGACTAAAATATCCAAATACAGATTTTCTTACGAATTATACAGAAAAATTGTGTCTAATGACCTAAATATATCCTTTGCCAATCTAGGAAATGAAGAGTGCTGGGACTGCGAAGCATTTGAAATACACAAAAAAGCCACATCTCATGAAGCTGATGAAGAAAATCTTGGTAACTGTGTTGTGATAACATAAAAGGAATAAACGCCCGATAAAATTTCCAGAAAGATACAGAGAAAATAAAACGAGATGATGAGATTATTATAGCTGATGATTTGCAAAAGGTAATAAGGTTAATTAAGTACATACATAGAATTTTAAAATACTGTTTCCTCAATTGTTAGGTGATTATGCTGACTCGTTTGAAAACGTTCAAGGAAATTATTTTTATGCCACGTATTGTAGCATATAGTGAAAGTTTTGTCTAGCTTGGAAAGAAGTTCAATACCTACCCTTTGGCCATCTTGTAACATAAGGGAATTGCTGGCAGATCTAAAGATGACATTATTTCTGCGTTCTACGCTTTTTTTCAACAGTTTGGCTTGATAATTGCTCCAGCCAAAATAAAAATTGGTCCCTTTTCAGTTTGGTTTTCTTTATGTACCTATTTGGTAAATAGTTTAGAAGTTGCCGTGGAAAACATAATAATCAAATTTTTTGAGCCAGCTTATGTTTTTATGGCCACAGATTCCTTTCATCACCAAGTTGAGCTTGCCCTTAAACGAAAAAAAAGTATACGATTTTGACGATTTTTGCGTAACGGTAAAACAAGCCAATTCGTCAAAAGTAAATTTAATAAAAATGCAACTTCCACAATGTTTTAACTTCACTGATATACCTCCAAATATAAGTTAAAAAGCTGATTTCTCGCGTTTAAATAAAAATATACCAAACAACAAATATTTGTAACCCTAAAATGTAGACTATTCAAACAATAGGAAAAGAATCTGGACAACCAGAAGAACAAATACATTTGTCCTTGCGGAGGTTAACAATACACAACGTCTCTCCAGTTCCATACATTCAAAAATATTAACTTTATTTGGACATACATATAACACGTGCCAATAATATGGAGAGACTAGTGTTCTAAGTAAAACCGGAGGGAAGAAGAGATCAAATACGATCACCAACTGGATGGACCGATACAATCGAGAAGTTATTAAACACGAACCTGTTAACGTGTATAGATTGAAAGGAATAATTCCCCATAGAACCAATACTACTTTTAGATTTAAATTCTTATTAGAAAACGTATTCGCTATCCAGCAAATAATAAAACATGGTGCAACTATTTATTCACAAAATTTCCAACTTTGCATCCCAAACTTAGAAACATTCCATACAGATTTTTTTGTTGACTACAATAGTTTATTATGCCAATAGTTTGAATACAAACTAGCATTTGTTTTACAAATATAACATCGTTAAATTTGATATTTTCGCTCGGCGCAGAATTATTTTAGTCTCAAGGGCAAATGTCCTATTTATGTTCTAATTAAATCCTAGCTCACCGTGGATAGTTTTCCAATTAAAATGACACATAAAGCAACACTACATCATCGGTGGGTTAGATATATAGCGGCAGGTACGGAAATTATTATTTTTTAATGTCTTTGAAGCTGTTTTTAAGCATTTGTCATATGACTTCTATTTTTAAGTTAAGATGGAATTCGCACTATCGGTTGGAGAAAGCAGTTTTTGTTAGATAAATATAATTTTCAAGTAATAATTGATTGCAATTCTTCGATTCTTTCAATTCTTGTACGAATTTAAGCTAAAATACAAATATAACATTATCATTAGCATATCTTGGATTCATATTTAAATCATTTACGATCATGCCCTCTTTGCAGTTATAAAGAGTATTTTTGTTATAATACTTCTGGCCTTTCAGAAACAAAGCAGTGTCTAACTACATATACAAATATACACATATTCTACAGCTTCTAGGCTCCCGTAGAAGCTGGTAGAAGCTGAAAATAGAAAAAATTGTTTACACTACAGAGGGCTAAATGTGATAAATTCACTCTCATAGCTCTATGAAAAATAGTGAAAAATTAAACTTAAAAAGCGATAACAGATGTAGAAGAAGCTTTAAAGGTGATAAGAGATAACTATTGCGCAGGCAGATCCTTTATGTACAGAATATTTTTTTAGGACCAGGTTATTACAAAAGTACTACAACTTTTCAATCAACTTATATTTATAGTCTTTATAGATCTGACAAAGGCATACAATAGTGTACCACTTTGAAGCTCTGGGTAGCAATAACTGAATAAGAAATAAACAAAAAATATTTAAAATCAGTACAAAAGCAACATGTACAATATAGACATCCCAATCGAAGACGAGAGATTGTACACGATACAATTCACTAACGACCAAGCCATTCTGGCTGAAGACGAGATTGATAGAGACTATAGGCTTACTAAAAGAAGAGTGCACTAATTGGAGACTCACAGTTAATATACAAGTAGCCAAGTAAATGAATTAAAATTTTCAAATACTTGGGATTCTAAATAACATTTACATGGACTATTGTGGAATAATATTCTAACAAAAGCAAATAAAAAAAGAAGGTATAAAACAATTATTATAGAAAGGGTTGGGCTGTACGACGACAATCTCTAGGAAATAAGTTAAAGAAACACATTTACACCAAAACGAGCTGGAGTTTCGTCGTACTGAAACCGCATCTTTTGTGGTATTCGAATATGGTTTTCACGTATCCATTGTGAATATACCTTTAATTTTGGACATATACATTTCCACATAGTATACTTATATATCTTGTTAGAGGTAATGTATTTTCTATGGCGTTGTAAATGGTTGCGTAGATCTAACTGACAACGATGCACTGAAAGGGTAAAGTGATAACTGAAAAAGTCAGACACATTTCTGGTTCCGTTTGATAGCCCAGGGGAAGCGGGTTAAAAATAACATTGTAATTTAAATGCAAAATATACATTAAACAAAAAAAAAATTAAATAAAGAAAATTAAAATTGTAAATATACATCTAATATAAACTTATAAATTTAATATTTCTTCTTTTTTTTACGATGCCTATCCGTTCCGGATGTTGGCGATCAACATGGCTATCCTAACTTTGCTTGCTGCTATTCTGAATAGTCCGGTTGTCGATGTATTAAACCACTTTCTCAGGTTTTGAAGCCAAAATATTCTTCTTCTCCCCGGTCCTCTCTTTGCAAATACCTTGCCCTGAAGAATGGGTTGCAACAAGCCGTATCTCCGTTCATTCCTCATAACATGGCCAAGATATTTTTTGCATCTATTTTGAGATTCCAAAATATTGACATTTTCAGCAAAATTCAGCTTCTCTGACAATTGCGTCTGGAGTATTCTTTCCTTGTACATTGTTTAGGTGCATACAAATCGTTGCAAATATCACAATTTGACGAACCATATCTTGGTTACCGCTAGCTTTAAAATATTTTAAAATAGACTATTTTAAAGTACAGAAAATATGCTTTCTTTTTATTTAGTAATACATATACCTCTATATCAAGATACAGCACAATGAAAAAAAATGAGGGAGGCCTATGTTCAGCAGTGAACGCAAAGTGCTGGGTGATGATGTTGATGAATACATATTGCTAAATGTAGAAATAAAAAGATATATTGTGAAATTTAAAAAAAAGCGTAAAACTTGGCAAAAATCGTTTAAAGTTGAAAAGTTTAAGGGACTTTATCCTAGAACCTTCCACTATAGACCATTTTAAAGATAATTGATTTTCTTTCAACCACTGTCTACTAAGCTTAGTTTACTATAATGGGTACATATGTTCTTCTTTAAGGGGTTTTACCTGGTGGGCAAAGTAACCACCAGGTTAAAGTTCAGTAGCTAGTTTCAAGTACTGTTGAAAATTTTTCACTGATGATAGTCCGCCTGGACCGAAAACGTTTTGGAATAATTTTTATCCTTTTGGATAAATTTTAATTATTTTTTAATAAAACAATATACCAGTATATTCCAGAAGTTTTTACTTATTGGTAAGTTCTTTTAAACTATGACATATAGCCAACTACTGGGATTTCCCCTTTTACTTTGTAATTAAAGAATGGTTTTAGTTTTGGAATAAACTTTTTATTTCCAATTAACGCTTGTCTCTTAAAATTTGGATAGAAGTTATAATTGGGGAAAAATGTGATGATTCTGAGAATAATATTATATTACCAATAACTTTATATCGTAATATTAACTTATACAGGTTGTTTAATTTATATTTTTTTATTAAACTATTATTTATGTCTATAAGTCAACAAGTTACGTTACTGACAAAATTTCAGTATAGTTTTTGTAAAAGGAGTGTATTGGTTGATTCGGGATTGATCTTTTTTTTTTTGTTTTGTCAGCACATACCGATTCCGTGATTTTTTCATTTATTTTAGTTTTTTTGTTTATAAGAAGAGTCTCTTAATATTGTTCTGAAGCTATTTTCTTGTGGCATTTTAAATTAATTACTATTTAAATGGGAATAAGCCACAATTAAAGGTTAAAATACGTTTATTGTTAAATTAAATTTACTAATGTTTGTATTTTGAGAACGATTTCCGAACTGGAAATTGAAACGTCAATAAACGTATTTTAACCTTTAATTGTGGCTTATTTCCATTTAAATAGTCATTAATAAGAAGAGTCAGTTCATGTTGGGTTTACATTAAGGCTCATTTTATTTCTTGGTTGTTCCAAAATTAAAACATTCTTAGCCGTTGGAAGGGACTGGCGCCCATTCTTACAACTGTTTTGGTCAAAAGAACTCCGACCCACTCCCCTGCGTGACAGGGTTCAACTAGCCGGACATACTCCAGCTTTTTGCTAGTGGCTTGAAGGTTGGGGGGACAAAATACAACAAAAGTTCATTTTAAGCTGCTAATAACCTTTTTCTCTATTTTTTCGGATTTGAAGGAGGTGCTTTTAAGGATTTTAACGGTATAAAGTAATGTATTTAATTTAGTTGAACGTAAATTTTTAAAATACGTAAATTTAGACTTTTCGAATTTTTTTATACAAGGGTAATTTTTACCTCAAACAAGAAAAGCCCGAGGCAATATAAAGTGGGGAGACGGATGAATTGATATACTAATTTTCAGGAAAGTCCATGCAATTCGAAAAAAATTGGAAAGTTTTACCTACTTTTCACTTTCAGTGACTATCTATTGCATATACACTCTGGGCCAAAATTAACCGGCCACCTTAAAAATTAGTAATTTTTGATTTCTTATAACTCCTAAACCTGTTGTCCGATTTAAGTGATTTTTTTAATATGTTATAGCCTTCTTCCTTGACAATATCTTTATAATAATATTGTTGCTAAACAGTTAAATTTTCATTGTATACCGAGTGTACAAATTAAACTGTGTTTTTTTCTTAAAGTTTTCATCACCCTGTGGAATATTCTAGCATTTGTAGAATACTGAAATTAAATCGTAACTATAGCCTCATACTTTTTCAACATTTTGTTTTTTGATTGATTCGCTTATGCTGGATAATACAAAAGTTAGGTGCTTTAACAACTAGACATGTTTTTTATCAATTTTTATCTCCGCGGAAGAGAAGAAATAATCTTTTTGAAAAAAAGTCATTTGTTACAGTAAAAATCTAAAGAATAAAATCTTCGAAGAAAATTCAAATTAACAATATTTTGGAAATCAAAGTCTAATTGAAAAAAAAAAAATTAGGTATCAATAATGGGTGCTGCCGCCTCTAGCCCTTAGGACTTCTTGGAGCTGGTTTGGCAATCCATTCATGATATCCTGGATATCAGATTGGGGGATATTGTGCCACTCCTCTACCGCAGCTGTCTTAAGCTCTTCAAATGATGCAGGAGCTAGTACTCTTGCTCTTACCTGTCTTTTGAGGTTGTCCCAGATATGCTCAATTGGGTTAATATCAGGACTGTGTGCTGGCCATGGTAGAACTTGAATCCCGACCTGATTAAGGTACTCACGGGTAGATATTGCTGTATGGCAACGTGCATTGTCATGCATCAGTCTGAAGTTATCACCAATGAATGGTGCAAAAAGTATGACATGGTCTTGGAGAACTTCTTACACGTATTCTTGGGCATTTCCACTGCCTCTACCGAACACAACAAGATCAGTACGCGCTTCGTAAGAAATACCTCCCCAAATTATTTTTACCCTCATCGGTAAGCCATTGGTTAGGTTATAGCGCATGCAGCAAACCTTTCATTTTGACGCCTATAGACACGTTGGCGTCCATCTGGACTTTTTAGGGCTATTCTCCTCTCATCTGAAAACAGTATATTCTTCCATTACGCCATAGTCCAAATAGCATATTCTCGCGCAAAATGAAGTCTAGCCCTACGGTGTTGTGGGAGCAGTTGTAGTGCGCGAGCTGGACGAAAAGCCCTCAAGTTTATTTCTGACAGTCTTCTTCTAATTGTTTGTCTACTCACACTAACATTTCTTACCTCAAGAAGAGACCTACGATCTTCAGGAGCGGTGCAAAAGCGATTTCTCAATACTTTAGTGACAATGAAGCGGTCATATCGAACTGAAATGCATCGTTTTCGGCCTTGACCTGGCCTGCGGTTGTACGATCCTGTCTCTCGAAATCATCTGATGGCATCTTGTACCGTAGTTCTCAGTACATCGAGTATACCAGCGATATGACGTTTACTGTAACCAGCATCAACTAAAGCCACTGCCCTAGCAGCATCAGTTGGAACCAGTGGCATTTTTAAAATCACAAAAAATAAATAAGCACTAAAATTTCAACTTAAACAATATTCGCTCACAACGATATAAAATTACAATTTTAATTAGAAATTTAATTTTAATTACAAATTGTTCAAGAATTGTTATTAACACGGAAACAAAACTGTCACAGGTAATGTAAACAAAACAATAATAAAGGTGGTGGGGTTAATTTTGCTGGTGAGTTAAATCGTCTGTATTGATGAAAAACATGGCTAGTTGTTAAACTACCTAACTTTTGTATTATCCAACATAAGCGAATGAATCAACAAACAAAATGTTGAGAAAACATGAGGCTATAGTTAGGTTTTAATTTCAATATTTTATAAATGCTAGAATATTCCACAGGGTGATGCAAACTTGAGGAAAAAAACACAGTTTAATTCGTACATCCGGTATACAATGAAAATTTACCTGTTTAGCAACCATATTATTATAACGATATTGTCAAGAAATAAGGCTATAACATATTAAAAAAATCACTTAAATCGGGCAACAGGTTTAGTATCTACAAACTTGTATAGTATCTACAAAATTACTTCCGTTGGTTTAATTGGTTAAATTGTCAACTGTCGCAGAACTAATGATGTTAGGTATTGTTATTTACACTGAAACTGGTTTCCTAACTTTTACTCGAAGATTTGTTTTGCGGAGAAAGCTGTTACATTAATATTTTTAAAAAATAATTATTATTTGTAATTTACCCACAACCCTTAAATAAATATAGAAACATGCATGATACATTTAATGTACAATGGTATAAAACCATGGACATATAAATAAAGATATAATAAATCTTTATTTATACGTCCATATATAAAACTCATCACAATTTATTTGTTTAAATTTCATTTATTTTGTGACCGTGGTAATTCCCATTTCTGCAGTAATCACAAACTGAAAAGTCTTTAAAAAAAGAATAGATGCTTAATAAACTTATTTTTAAATTTGTCTATAATCAATGTCTATTTTGATGAGTTCTATCATTTTTTCTTGTGGTATTTAAAAAATCTTATATTGCGAGATAAAATACAGTATAAAATACAAATTTAAAAGTTTATGTCTCCGTATTCACAGACGGTACGGGCTGTTTACAAAAATCTTGTTTCGAAATAGGGTTCTATAAATAATCTTTCAGGTTCGGACATTTGCTGCGTAGCGATTTTGCGTAGATAAAATGATGGCATCATCCTGGGGACCGGGAATCTCAGACTAATTTCAGGTCCTAATTTATAACATTAAATAGCTTCTGTTGACGGGAAAAACAAAACAGAAAATGGGGTTTATGTAATAAGAGATAAGGTTGCTGTAAAAAATAACACATAAAAACAAAATAGGATTGTATAAGTACGCGAGGGAAGTGTGTTGTTCGCGAAAGCTGTTGTTTGTACGTAGAGAGATGAAAATAAAACCATACGTAATTGACCAATAGAACAATCTGACGGATATGTTAATACATTTTGACTGGTCCTACGAAGACTGTAGTAATAACTTAACTTATTTTGTATGTAATTGAGATAATTATAAAAATATATCTACAGCGTTACCAAAATTCATTAATCTATAAAATGGATGTTTAGGATAAAACATTGGATAAAACAGAAATGGCCGTAAGTGAATTTTGAATGGGTTACTATAGTTTTCGATGGAGATAGTTATAAAGTAATAAATACCATAATTATTTGTTTCTTAACTTTATTCATATAAAATACTATATTTTGAAGAAGTTACTGATCTTCGAGCTCGACTTTAGGACGTACATAACTCTTTGGATTACGATTTTTATAAAATCCATGGTAATTTGCTAGTATTACACAGCCACAGTAATCCTTTTAGCTTTTTTTCGATAATTAGTAATTGTGCATCATACAGTTTCGGTGGAAATTTGATGGTAGTAGAAGGCCGTTCTCTGCATTTTCGATTTAATTTTATGTCACAACTTTTAAAACCATCATCGAATTCGTATCTACACGTTATAGAATTTTGGTGTTCATGCGAAAATTTTATTTCTCGCCTTTTGCTAACTTTTATTGATTTTTTTTTTCGTTGTCAACTTAAATTTAAAAAAATTTCTTTAGACATTTCCGTAACATCATAAACTCTTTCTATAGTTTTAGCCATTGTGATTAATGTGACCCACTGTTCTGACACATATACAACCGATTGCCTTTTAAATCATGAATGTGTTGCTTGTGTGAGTCCATTTCAAAAGGTAAAAGAAATAATAAATTAGACTTACTCACAATCAATTTAATTTAACTAATCAGACAACCGGTTTCGCTTTCTACAATATGCAAAGCATCTTCAGGTCACGATACAAAGTTAATTAAATGCTGAAAATAATAAACCCATATTAGGGTGTTGTCTAATAAAGATAAAACAAAGATAGGTGATATAAATTGTATAAATTACAGTAATTATGTCAATATTACATGTCTGTGGTTTTTCAAAATGAATAAAATGTTTAAGCAGACAAGGTAAGACCCACAAATTGGTAAATTAGTCTATTAAACTGTAATGAATTACTAAATAAACAAATAAATAAAACATTACTTACATGCCGGTACTCTATTAATTGATGGTTGAAAGAACATGGTTTAAACTATCTTGTATTGTTGATTGGAGAACTCAAGTCAACTATTGTAATTGTTTAACAGTAAACGGGGAAGTTCTTGAGGAGATAGATTTTATCCAATGAAGTAGAGATAGGTAAATGTAATTGTTTGTTTGATGAAAGGAAAGGTTCTATACCATTAAGTTCTTTAAAGTTTTTTATATTTATTCTGGAGATATATTTATGAAATGTGTGTTATTTATTGAGATTTTTATTTTTGTTTTGGAAGGTGACAGTTGTGAGACAATGAATAAGAATGGATGTATAAATTGTGTGAATGTGCAATTATATTAGCTTGTAATTATCAAATTTCTTTGATAAAGTTATGTTGCAATATATGGCAAATGGTTGTAAAGTCCAATATATAAAGTTAAAAATTAAAATTGAGACGGAGGGGGAGGATTTTAAAAGAACTAGAACTGACTTGAGTTCTCCAATCAACAATACAAGATAGTTTGAACCATGTTCTTTCAACCATCCATTAATAGAGTACCGGCATGTAAGTAATGTTTTATTTATTTGTTTATTTATTAATTCATTATAGTTTAATAGACTAATTTACCAATTTGTGGGTCTTACCTTGTCTGCTTAGACATTTTATTCATTTTGAAAAACCACAGACATGTAATATTAGCATAATTACTGTAATTTATATAATTTATATCACCTATCTTTGTTTTATCTTTATTCGACAACACCCTAATATGGGTTTATTATTTTCAGCATTTATTTAACTTTGTATCGTGACCTGAAGATGCTTTGCATATTGTAGAAAGCGAAACCGGTCGTTTGATTAGTTAAATTAAATTGATTGTGAGTAAGTCTAATTTATTATTTCTTTTACCTTTCGATTGCCTTTTCTTTGCATTTTCGCTAACAACGTGCATACTGTCACCCTCGTTCTTAGTGTGGCCTTTTTCCAGAAATCTGTGAACAATATCAATGTAAAAATATGCAGCAGCAAAAACAAACATCGAAAATACAAAAAAAATCCTATTTTGTCCCCCACAGTTGTCTGAGTAGAATATTATCGATTTAATACTATGTTTAGCCTGAGATGTAAAAATTTCCAGAGGCAACTGGCAATTTCATTTGGACTTCTTTTAGCCACCTGCTCATGCTAGACATAGCAGTAACCCTAATTATTTCCAACATCACAAAACTGTAAAGCTATATGTAGAGTATTTGCTTAGGTAGTAAAAATTACTTAATCGATGTCGCGCAACAGGATGAGCAGGTAATAAAACCGCCAATAAAACGGCGCTGTACACAGAGCCTCGATTCCTTCAGACCATTCAAAACCATTTTCATGGCACCTTTAATCGTTGGAGCTCGCGGAACTTGGTGTCAGTCGAATTCTCTTATCAGGGGAATTTTAAACCTTTCTAGGTTCGACGTCCGCAATTTTATCACAAAGGCAATTCAAGGTAGTATCCATATTCATAGTCATTCTATGAGGTCCTAACATAAATGACTTATGAGAATTTCACTTCGAGTATATATACCGGCTTCTTTCCTATCGTGTGGTCTACGTTCGTCTTTGTTTGTGTTGTCTTCTATGTCATGTTTATATCCCATTTTACTTCTTTATCATTACTATTTTTTAATTTGTAAATGTTTTTTAATAACTTTCCTATAGTTATATATGCTAATTTTTTCAAGACCTGCGATTTGGCTTGGCGAAACTAGTAAGTGCAGAGGGGGGTGGTGGATTCTCGAGCGATAAGTAATCTTGCCAAATATCGGGCCATACGCTTCTGGTCTGTTGATTTCCGGATCGTAACGGGGAGGAACAGACCAGCAGGATCAGGTCGGTTTTCGGATGGCGAGGGTTGGGTTGCATGATGATTGTAGCCACCCAACCGGCATCGCCCGGTCTGTAAACTAAAAGAGGTTATGGCTCCACTCTGATAGACAAAGGCTAAAACCTTTTGAAGACCAAAGCAAGATACACACAAGCACGTATCATTAAGTGCAAGCTGTTTGTCTATGTTTTTAAGTTTTTGTTAACTTTTTTGTTTTTGATATGGGACTCGTATTTTTCGACCAATTTTGCTTTTTCAGCATCTCCAGCCATATTAAAAACAGAACAAACAGTACACTGGTCCTTTTTTGGTTTAAAGAACATAATATTGAACTGTTCATTGAAAATATCTCTATACTGGCGTGACATGGCAACTGTAGTAATGTTATTTTGTTCACAATACCTGTTATACAATCGGTACATTTTCTGAATATTTAGCCCTTCTTCAAGGTACATTTTCGTCATATTCTTACGCGTATAATGGAAAGGTACTACAGGAAACTGATTTATGTGATTTTTTACGTTGTCTATAGGTTGTAGTTATAGTTTATGTGGTCTGTTAGTATGTTTTTCACGTTTATCTTCCTCCAATGATCTACCACCTTGCAGTTTTCTTAATGCTGTAGTGATCCAAGTTTCTGCCGTTTAAGGTTTTCAAGAATATAGTTTTGTAAACACGTTGTGTTTCATTGCGAATGTAGAAAGTAATATTCTCTGTAGAGAGTAATTTCTTCGAGGCCGTTGTTCTGCCTAACAGTTACTTGTTTTTTGGTAACCTGACTGCCATGACGAGCAATAAAATTCCCCTATCTCGTATAACCATTTTTAACTTCCAAATCCAGTGAAAAAAGGTCTCTATCTTCTCTAACTATTTAAGTAGCACAATTTAGTCTACGCATGGTGCACCTATGTGTCTTCATTTAATTTTAATACCTTTTCGATTTTCCCAGTTTTCGAAGTCACAGATTTTGGTTTGTTTTAGATTTTTATCCACCCACTCACTAACGTTTCCAATTCTTTTCCTATTTACTCTCTTTATATTGCCGCTGTTGCTTCTCTTTCTATTTGTGGTTGCCTTAGTTATATTCTTATTAGTTTCAGTTATTACTTCAGAGATGTTTTGCTGTTCTGTAGGAATGTATTTGGGTCAGTATCAGAGTCTGCATGAAATGGTTCCTTATCGCTTTCCCTCTCAATTATTTCATTTTCATTTCCATTGGTTTCATTCTCTTCTAAGCTTACTGAAATTAAACACAAGAGGTAAATATGTAATATTTTTCACTGGTCTGGTCTTTGTTGGACTGGTCTTTGTTGGACCAGTTAATTTGTAATAATTCATTTGAAATATAACTGTGTACTATTAATATGAATTTATTTAATATTAGTCATTACGAAGTTCTAAATTGCATATTCAGCCATCATTTAATAAACCTTCATTTTCTAAACAAAACACAAAAAAATAAATTCTTAAAGTTTAGCAAAATAATATACAGTGTTGACGTCTTTGACATCTTTTGTAGTTTTGGTATAATAGATCAGGATACCGAGCCAGCGCTGAGAGCGTGATACCGAGCGGAGCGGAGAAACTGTAGCGATTCACGTGCGCTTCCAAGCTTCTTGGAACTTACAATAAAATAAATCTCTTCACTGGAGAGGTAGACGCGTTTTGTGTAAAACATTCTTATAAAAACAGTTATTCTTATATAGGTATTTATTGTCTATTTCTGCATCTCATTACCAGTGGCACAATACTAGACAGTGTGACAGCGTGACAGTGTTAGTTTAATTAAATTAAGTGTTAAATACTTAGATCAATCAAAAACATACAGTTAGACCACGAAGCAGGAGAAGCGAGGGAGCAAGTAAACGTGTCTGTACCAGGCCACCAAAGGATGTTCACGAGCAAATCGACTGGTCCAACGAAGACTGTAGTAACTTAAATTTTCCACTTTTTAGTAAATAGTGCAAAACAATAAAACATAATGATTTCTTCTATAGTATCTCCCATTTATGAAAAACTACCGTAGAACATCGTCATATCTTGAGTTTTAGTTGTTATCCGAGGCGATAACATCAGATATCGTACCATGGTTTACTACGGTGTTCGTCGCTAGTTTAAGGTTATGTTTAAAAGTCTAGTTTTGTAGATGAGGAAGCATTCCATGCAGACTGCGATACTGACCCAAATTACATTCCGATAGAAGAGGAAAACATATCTGAATTAATAATTAAACTTAATAAGAACATAATTGAGGCAGCCACAAATAGAAAGAAAAGAAGCAGGGGCAATATAGAGAGAGTAAGTAGGAGAGCAATTAGAAACGTTAGTGAGTAGGAGGATGAAAAATCTAAAACATTGAACATTGAAATCGAAAAGGCATTAAAATTTAAGGAAGATAAATAGGTGCATCATGCGCAAACACATGTAGACTGAAATGTGCTACCAAAATAGATTAAGAAGATGGACACCTTTGTTTCAATGAATTTTGAAAGTTAAAAGATCATACGAGAAAGTGGGATTTTATTGCTCGTCATGTGAGACAGGTTGATAAAAAACACATAACTATTAGTGCAGAATGATAAAAACTAAAAGATGGTGGATAATTAGACCACATAACCTATAGAAAACTAAAAAAAAATCGATTAAATTAGTTTCCTGTAGTACCTTGCCATTATACGCTTAAGAGTACGAAGAAGTTGTACCTTAAACAAAGGCTAAATATCCAGTAAGTGTATCGATTTACAACGACTATTGTGAACAAAATAATATCACTATAGTTGCCAAGTCAGGTTAATAAAGAGATATTTTCAATGAACAGTTTAATACTGGGTTCTTTAAACGAAAAAAGGACCAGTGTACCGTTTACCGACAGTAAAACAAAGAAGGTATTAGAAACTTAAAAGACATGGACAAACAGCTTAGATGAAATTATAAGAGTTTGTGTGTGGCTTGCCTTGACTTTCAAAAGGTTTCAGCCACTCCTTTGTCTAACGTAAGTGATTTTTACTACAATAGCAAATAATCTACATATAACTTTACAGTTTATAACGTTGGAAATAATCAGGTTTTACTGCTGTCTGGCATGAGCAGGTAGCTAAAAGGGGTTCAAATGAAATTGCCGGTAGTCTCTGAAAATTTTTAGATTTCAAGGCAAAGCATTAAACGTGTTAAAACGATAATGTTCTACTCAGACAACTGTGGAAGACTGTTTTCGATGTTTGCTTTTTCTGCTGAACATTTTCACATTGATATTGTTCACAGATTTCTGGAAAAAGGCCACACCCAGAGTGAGGGGACAGTATGCAAGAAAGTGCAAAGGATGAATTAAGATGCAAAACTGCAAATTAGATCACTAACTTCTTCAAAATGTAGTATTTTATATAAATAAAGTTGAGAAGCAAATAATTCTGGTATTTATTACTAAACTCATTCAAACGTCACGTATTACCGTTTCTCTCTTAAATCTGTTTTACTCTTGTAAGATCATTATTAAAAGTATCACTTAATGCTATAACAACATTCATTTTATAGATTAATGCATTTTGATAACGATGAAAATATATTTTTGTAATTATCTCAATTGAGTAAAAAAATGGGTTACTACAGTCTTAGTAAAACCAGTCGAAATGTAACGGCGGCAAAGAGGGTACATTCTTTCATCAATTATTTATTTTGTTCGCGTGCATAAGCAAATACCCGAATAGCAAAAATACTCCTTTATCCGTTCACTTGTCGCTTTTTTAAAGCGAAGCTTCTATAGTGGCGTTGTATTTTAGTTTTTTATCTATAGTGAAATCCTGAGGCGAGCATCAGAACAAACAGAACACAACAAACAGAAAAATAAAGGATCGATGCTAAAATTCGGTTCGTAACGATTGTTTCCATTTGCTCCTCAGAAATCGTCTTCAAAGTAATAATATTCTAGATCTAATTAAAATTTTACTCGTATACTACAACTTTTAAAAAACTTCCATTTTATTTGGCTGTAATATATGGATATACTATCTTTATATCCTTAGTTTATTTAGTTTCAGTTAACTTTTATATGCCACTGAAAACAGTTCTTTATGGTAATATTATTTCTTTATTTGAATTTGTTGTTTTCAAAATTCCAAAAAAAATTGTTTGGTAAAAATTAAAGAGAAATTATTGCGAAAGTAAAGCTTTGATTGCGACTATCCCGTAAACTACACCAAACTTTTCGAGTGTATCGAGTTCGAATAATGGTTTTTGTATCATAAATCATTCTTCTGCAGCCAGGAAACAATCGATCACTAAAGGGGCTATTCGATTTCTGCCAAACCTACCGTAGAGTAATAAAAGATTATTTTTTTAGTATAAATGTTATTAAGTTCAATGTCGAGATGAAAATAAACACATTTTGTAGAGACTATACTATTTTTTGATACATGTATATAACAAAATATAACCAAAATATAAATATTTTTTTATTGTACTCTTTTCAGAGTAAGATTAAAATCTGTTCATTGATAGAACAGTGAGTAACTTAATTGCTATCCAAACTAATTAAACTTTTCTAAGCTAAAGTCTTACTCAGACAGATGATCCGAATTTCACAATAATTTTAGCAAGAGATCGAAAAACCACAGCTTCCAAAAAAAAAACACCACATATTTAACTTTTGATTATATAAAAATATATACTTCAACTGTAACACCCTTAAAAACCATTTTCTAGTTGATAAAAAACTAAAAATTACGAAACCTGAAGTTCAACAACAAAATGTGTTATAACAAATTTTTGAAACCGCCATTCTGTAAACTACGTATACTGAATTACAAAAGTTTTTCATATCAAGTGTCGATGTATATCCAAAAATGAATTACGTATAGTAATGAATTCGATTATAAAATTGTCATCTTAAATCCCTTGTATCTGTGTCAATGATCTATATAGTACAAATTTGTTACTTAA
Organism: Diabrotica undecimpunctata; assembly: GCF_040954645.1. NCBI lineage: Eukaryota > Metazoa > Arthropoda > Insecta > Coleoptera > Chrysomelidae > Diabrotica > Diabrotica undecimpunctata. The sequence continues at coordinate 64,122,029 of NC_092809.1, read as the reverse complement.
AATAAAAAATTCCATATGTTTGCACAAGTAATACAGAATAAAAAGCTAAATCAGATTGTAAAATGTCGTAACCCAAAATGCGCAATCTGATCGATACCACTCAATGAAACATGGCGAAAAACAAAATAAAGCCTTGTATTCGCAGTTTCATCAAAAATGCCGAACGTTCCGTTCGACTGATGGGGAACGCCGGTAAGTCTGCAGTAATAATCCTATTTAGATCTTTTACAGGAATAAATTTTAAAACAACCGGAAAAGCAAATTAAAAGAATAAAACTATGATGAAAAATCTTATTTAATTAGATTACTTACAATCTAATTAGATCTAGACTTAATTTCATCTATATTTTTAAAGAAATAACTTACGAAAGCTTCATCTTACATACTATCTGTGATGATGACCTTAACATACAATACATATTATATACAGGCTGTCCCCTTAAATCAGTCCACCTATATATTTGGCAATATTCATTAGCTTTTGTAAAAATGCTATAACAGCTCGATTTTTATTTCAAAGGAGTCATCTTTTAACGATTTATGTCGCCTGCATATGTACAGCGAGTGTACAGCTTTGGACCAGATGAAGCCGCAGATTAGAAAGTGACACACGTGTATCCCCTGGGACACACGTGTGTTCCACGCGGACGCTCTTATGACAAGTTGCTATGCAAGTAATCAGGGATAATGTGGTTTCGTAACTTATTATGTAATAAGTTTTTGTTTATCTGAAGAAACAATAAACGGAGAGATTTATTGAGACTTTGTAGTAAATATTGATCTAGTTTAATTGAAAACGTGCCACTCAACATATGTCAACGATTATGGCATTTACATGATAAAGCTTCTTCTTATCATAACGCACTTCACCTGGGTAAATTTCATGAGCAATTTCCAAACAGATAAAAAGAGAAGGACCCATTTATTGGCCAGTTAACTTACCAGAATTAAGTAAAATTGACTTCTTCTTCTGAGGCCATATTAAAGATGTAGGGTACCATAAACCTCCAATAACCATTGATAACATGAAGGTCAGAATTCACAAAGCATTTCATAATTTAATAAATGCTTACAAATTTAAGCAGATCATTTGAAAATTGCCTTTAACCCACCGTTACACGCGTCTTCTATTGTGACGTGGTTGCACGCGTATGACCGTCGCCCTCACCTACATCAATTCGACTTATTTCGAGGAAGAATTAATTTAAACATATATAAAACTAAAATGGGTTATACTCACATATCATAGAAAGTCTCATAAACCATTTTTTTATTATTTAACAAAACAAAAGTCATAAAATAATATAGATCAAAAGTATAAAAATGTCAAATACATACAGCAAAAATAATATGACAATACACAAAAGAAATAATCAATACACAAATGAAAAGTTTTAAAAATATTGCACAAATCTAAAAATAATAAATGCATCTACTCAGATTCTTCCTCCTCTATTTCCCAACAGGAATTACACAAAGTTTTTGTGTGTTCCTTACAAACTGGTCCTCTACAATTTGGCTTGCAGCATTTTGTCTGGGTTTTTCGGTTTTTCTTCTTAGGACAGTATGCACATTTATTAGATACTTGTTCCATTTCTACAGGATCTGCTTCATTTCGAATTCCCAAATAGTCCCTTATTTGCATTTGTAACAATACAGGGAGAGTTCTTATGTTCATTCGTAACATTTGATGTGGTCTAATCAGTTCTAAAGCCAGATTTTTTAGAAATTTACGTCGTGGTAACTCAATACTAGTATTTTCATAATAAATAATATGACAGTTTATGCCACAAATATTTAACATACTGAAGAAAATTGTAAGTGGCCATCTACAACTTATTCATGAAACTGAATATAGAGATTTTAATTTATCGACCACATCTACACCAGATTTGGTTTGGTTGTAAAATGTTAACACTTCAGGCTTTTTAGCATTACCTGTTTTATGGTCGATAATATCTTGATCGTGCAAAGTTGACAAAACTATAACATTTTTATTTTTCTTTGGTACGTAGGAGGTAAGTAAGCATTCTTTCCTAAAAGCAAACATAGATGTATTTTCGTTCCTTTCTTTCGTAGCGAGAAAAATTGTTGGTATCTCACGCTTGTTTTTTCTTAGAGTTTCCACTAGAGGCTTCTAGCATTTCATCCACTGTAGCATACTGTACTATTTCATAATAAACCTTACATTTTTCCACAAAACAGTCAAATACTTCTCGTATCGGCACCAGTTTGTCCGTTTTCCTACGCTCTTCTCTGTCGCTAAAATCATCAAATCTGAGTGCCCTTAGCAGAAGAAGAAACCGATTTTTCCCCATTGTTATTCGGAATATTACTGGCCCATCTGCAGTCCATAAGTCATCCACACTTAGATGAGCACTTTTCCAGGTCCCAGCGAAGTAAAGTAGTCCAAAAAGTGCTTTAATTTCGTCTAAAGTTGTGTCCATTGCGTCTCTTGGACGGGATATGTTTTGTCGAATTTTTGATATATATTTGTTTGTATATATAACAATTTTTTTAACAATGTCATCTGAAAAATATAAACTCTAACACTCAGATGGAATTTTCTTTTTTTTTTGCGGAACCTTTTACTCCACGTTTTTTGGTAAGGATAAATACGTAGGACTGCGTGATACACTAACGGGGAGGCAAGGAATATAGTCCCCCTCGTCTTCAGAACTTGCCGACATTTCACTATCCGTATTATAATTTTGTATCTCTACCTGATCAATTTCACTTCCTTCATTATCATCGAGGTTTTCCAAACTTTCGCTGTTTTCTTCATTTTCAATTTCAGCAAGCCACTGCAGTAATTGACGTTCTTTACGTGAAGCCATTTTACTAAAAATGCAAATTAAAATTAACAAAGGGTTCCTAACAAGAGCGCCCATATAGAAATTTGTAGGAAGGGGGGGGGCAGACGTGTATTTTTGTCAAAATGTTTGTCTATATATGTAGGTATAATGCGTATAAATATATAATATAATTTGTTATAATTGTATAATATAATTGTTCTTTCCCGAAAAGCTAGGGGTGCCACAGCCCCCCCTATGGGCGCCTATGGTCCTAACCTAACCTAAACCATAATATTTTAATTAAACTTACCCAAATATTAAACAAAAACCTAAAAGTTTCTTTGAGATAACACAAATGTGATTTCACCGTGATTGCATGCGCAGTGAGGAATACTCATACCTGAAGAGGTATGTCACTTCTTTTAAGTATCAGAACATACTGACCGCTTGAAATATTCTACAACTTTGTCATCCCCTCTCATGAACAATGATAAAGGCATTCCTTGGTGCTCAAGGTTATCGTATTAGCCAAGACAATTTAATTGGTTATAAATAAATATGGTGAGGTGTTCCCTCATAGCGCGTGTAACGGCGGGTTAAGCCGGTGTTGACGTTATGAAAGCTCATTTCCAACACCTTTTATACTGAAAATAACAATTTATTTAATCGTTTTATTCTTTTTTCTATGTTGCTTTAAGATATTTTGTAATAAATCCTTCTTATGAATTTTGATAATTTTTTAAAAACTATGGCTGAAACAGGTCGTTGCTTTTAAATTTAAAATAAAATACAGGATATTTTATTAAAAATAAAAACATATCTTTGATGTGGTACAGTATTATGGAAGACTCTGTACATTTGTAGCTAATTTTAAAATATGAAGCTTACAGCCACCTCCTATTTTTGTAAATATTTTTTTTTGTATCTGCTATAATAATAGACACAACGGACTTTGTCACAAACTTTGATCACCCTGTATAGTTATGGGTGATTATAGCGACTCCAACTATATCAAAATAGAAAATTATTTTAAAACGTTTACAAATAACTGTCTAACATATTCATTTCTGTTTTTAGTTCACCATGGCTCGTGTTCAACCTAATCCAGCTCTCCCACCGGGATATCGGCATCTAATGACCTGGAGAAGCTATTATCCCCCGTGCTAGCAAGCCTCTGATCAAGGCAGCCGCTGGATTAGCCTGACTTCTACCATGAGCAACTGTTTCACGTTCGTCTTTTGTGTCGAGAAGAACCTGGACGTACACGACAACAATCCTCAGCTCCAAGAACCAGCGGCGTACTCTTCTATATTTTGTACAATTTGTATATATGGAAAGTTATAGTAGTTTTTAAGTTCTAGGATTAAGAAAGGAAACTGAAAAGTACGTCACTGATAATGGTGATATTTTGGGCTTATCGATTGCTTTACTAACACTTATTGTTTTTGTTTTTAAACCCTCTGGTTGTAGATTTTTAAGCGTTGAAGAGCAATATTTAATGATTATAGGAAAGTTAGGTTTAGAGAAGTTATTTTCAATACTAGATATTTACAATTTTGGGTACCTTCCTGTAATTACGGTTACTAGGGGTGCTTATGATATACCAAAAATTACTTTAGTGATCTGAAAGGTATTAAGCATGACTTTATCTATATTTCTACGAAGTATAAGTGGTTTTTTGTACAAAATAAACACGCTCTTAACAAGATTTTGAACAAAGGTTATTTACTTTTTGGTTGGGCAGTAAATTTAAGCAATACAATGTATATTATATTATATAAACATTCCTTGACAAAATAAGGACAGTTTCAACAAATTTTTATTGAATTTTAAAACCCACCATGTAAAATATGCACATCCTATAAACGAACAGATAGTAGATAGTGTTTTGGTAACGACCTTACTATTTAATTTGTTATAAATATGCATGTTGCGTTGTTCTATTCTTTCTACTTTCTGTTACCCTAGTAAATTTTATTGGGTATAACATTATGAATAGAATGATGGCTTTTCACATTTATTCCTCCGCTGTGTTTGTTTCTTTATTCAAGCAGTTTATTATTACCAATGTACAAATCTGGTTTAATATATTATAATATCGTCATATTGTCATGTGCAACATATACTATTATTCCATTTTGTTTGGTCCAATATCCACTAGTTTATTTTCTGTACCTACATAACATTTCTTCTAATGTCTTCAGTTTTTATTATATATTTCATGTTTCCTGTTATTCTTTACAATACTGTCATCTTCGCTGTCTTTCATAGCATCTCTCTTTTAGCTGTATAGGATTTTATTTATGTTCCACACGACTGTGTTGATGTTATTGTGGCTGCATAAATTTATCTTAGTTATACAGGGTGTCCAAAAACTCTCCTGACGAACGAAAAATAGACAGAATAAATTCCTTAAATAAGTATAAGACAGTTTAACTTAATTCACCTAGTCCGAAAATGTTTCCTAAGGAAGTTAGAGCTCTTTGAAGATGAAGCTTTACTTAGATTTTTTTAAATACCTCCAGAATGCTTCTATTTAGAAAAAAGAAAACTGGCACAATTTTATATCCTCCAGAGTTAAATTTGTTTCATTAATTGCAAATTTATAGCACAGGTCATAGGCGTCCGTTTTGGGTAGGTCAACGGTTATTTTAACGTATAACTTTCTTGTCTTTAACTTTTAAGCATTTCTGTTATTAGATAATTAAATTTGCAGGTATTCTAGTACTAAAAGGTACTAGTACTTTAAATCTGTTGGATATACCGTTTTCTATTTAAAAATTTTTAGTTTTTTCTTCATGAAAGTTAAATTACGTTAACAAATTCGAATTAAAACAAAATTGTATTTAAAGGTTATTAAAGTATTTCCTTACGATGGAACGAAACTAACACAAAAAAAAGTTCAAAGATAGATAGTTACAAAAGATGCTTGATGTGATGGCCATTAGTCTCTATGCATAAACTTGCCCCTTTGCTTAGTTAACGCCGGATTCTTGAAAATATTCCAACAATTTCTAAATTCGTTGCAAGTATCTTGTATCCTTAGCCAAACTTGTGCACGGTTTTGCATCATCTGAACAGAATAAACAAATGCTCTTATTAACCTTAAATACAATAATCGCAAGGATTTAAATCCGGCGACCTTGCTGGCCAAGAAACTGGACTGCCTTTTCCAATCCAGTGGTATTCGTAGTTATTATCAAGAAGGTCTCGTACATTCCTGCTAAAGGCAGCGTGACAGCCGTCATGTAGAAACCATAAGTTTTTCTGAGTATTTAAAGGCACATTAACAAATTAGGTAAAGCATTTTTCAGGAAATGTAAATAATCAGCACCATTTAAACCAGCCGGCAATTCCACAGGTACAAGTAGATAATCATCAACTACTCCTGTCCAGACGTTTATGCTAAACCTATTCTGATGCTTTAATTCTTGAACAACGTGAGGATTGCCACCAACGTACGAATAATAATATGTATTTTGTAAATTAAAACTTCTATTATTTATGAATGTGGCTTTGTCGCAAAACAAAAAGTGTCTAAAAAAAACTTATTTTTAATTTTTCTAATTTGGAATCATTTATCGAATCCTCTACAAGCAGTAAAATCTTCTTGTAGCAGCGCTTGTACCTTTGTAAAATGAAAACGATATAAATTTTCGTTGTATATAATCTTTACTACGGAATATTTTGAAGTTGTAAGATACATGGCAGATAGTCTTCGAACGCTAATTTCTGGATTTTCCCCAACTTCCAATAAAATAATATCTTCATGTACTGCTGTTACATCATTATGTCCAGCCCTATTTCATTATTTTTTGGGGCCACTGAACCTGTTATTCTTAATCGTTGATGAAGAGCTGTAAATTTTGAGGGGGTGGGATGACCACAATTAAAAATTTTTTCAGCGTATATACGTTGTGCTGCTCGAGCGTTACACCTCATTTCGCCAAAATACATACCAGCATTCCTCAGTAGTAAATACAATTTTTGTTGAATGTGTTGTGTTTGAATGACACAAAGTATGTTGTAAGTTATATTTCTGTTGACAGTTCAAAGCCAACTAGTGCAAAAAATATTTATATTAATTTCATGACGAAAAAAGGAAAAATTTTTAAATCGATTTTTCTAGAAAACGGTATATCATACCTACTTAAAGTAAGAGTACCTTTTAGTACTAGAATACCTAAAAAAATAATATTCTATTATCACGAATGTTTAAAATTGAAAGACAAAAAAGTTGTGAGTTAAAATAACCGCTGACCTACCCCAAACGGACGCTTCTGACTGGTACTAGAAATTTGCAATTGACGGAATCTATTGGACTTTAGAAAGTAAACAATTGTACCAGTTTTCGTTTTTCTAAATCTAAGCGTTCTGGAGTTATTAAAAAAACTAATTACAAAGTGCCGTCTTCAAAGATCTCTAGCTCACTCAGGAAGCATTTTCGGACTTGGTGAATTGTTTTAAATTGTCTTAAAATTATCTAAGAAATCTCCGGTCTTCGTTTGTCAGGAGAGTGTCTGGACACCCTTTAATGTGACTGTCTTGCCATCGTCATATTAAATGTATTTACCATCTTTGTATAGAGCACGATATAATGTCCCTGTCATTTCATTACCTATTTCTAAAGGTACTGAAATGGTCCGTCTATTAGGTATGACTTGAATATTGATGTTTCGATAGATGTTTTATATTGTTTTGTGTTGTATAAACGATTAAATCCATGTTTGTTTCTCTTTTATGAGATAAAAATACTATTCTTCTCAGTAATTGGCTTTGTGTCAAATATTGCATCTGTAATGATCTTTTCGTACAAAATTCATATGAGAAATTCATATGTACAGATTTAAATTCTGGTAATTTAAAGTAATTTAAATTATAAACAGGACAAATATATTCTTAGGTGAGGTAGATCTATAAACACAAAAGATAAATACAAAATATTCGATCTATATAATATAGAAAGCATCTAAAATTGTACTACTTGAGGAAGACGTGGCCTTGAACATTCTAGCACCTTGAACGTAGGCAACTAACAAGTCGAGATGTGTGTTTGCTTCTTTGTGTTTTTGTTTTATTTATGTTGACCTGATAAAATTCAATAGCCAAAACTATGAAGAATAAAGAGGTTGTTTCGAGAAAGCCTTAAAAATTTTAAGAAGTTATCAAAATATCTAATGATTTCAAATAAATATAATTTGGGTGATATAAATGTCTTTTGTTTACATTTTTATTCTCTTTTATCTAATGCTGTTCTATGCATCTTTATTAGTGTTGAACACAATGTAATTGCATTATGAAGTTATAATTTTATTTGTGTTACTGGCATAATAAAGCCTTAATGAAACTTAATGCATTTAAAAACATCATTGCAAATCAATAAAAAAGATAAATGAGATCTCTTAATAAAAAGGAGTAAAAGATGTCCAAAAAAAAGTAAATAAGTTGTTGTTCGGCGTCTACATGCCTTGAAATAATATACGTAACAAAGGGATGATATTAGTATTAAAGTCCGTCGCTAACCAGGGATCAGTAAGGTACTGCTTGAACTGGTAAAGTCCAGCCAATTATATACAAGGTGCATCAAATAAAAGTTCACAAATTACTTTAGGCATAGCAAAGAATTTATATAGAAGGTTTTAACGTAGGCCTACTTACGTTTATCGAAAAAAAAAAAAAATTAAGGGCATGAATTGATTTGTTCTTTACAAAATACGTGATACATTTAGTCATCTAATCAAAAAATTACATATTCGCATTTACGAGCAACAAATACACTCAGATACAAAAAAAAAGCAACGGAGAAAACTTTGATCAAATTCAAAGTATTTCAATTTTTTTATTTTTAGCCCTATTTTGATGATTTCTTTAGCAGACTGTGTATAAATTTATAAACTTTAATTTAGTATAGTGAGTTTTTTAATAAAAATTTGTATTTGACTTATTATACGGGGGTTAATCGAAAAATGGTTTCTTATCCTAACTTTAAAACATCCTGTGGAATAATTCCGTTAGCGTATTTTTGCAAAACGTAGTTTTTCGATTGCAACCATGTCTTCTTAGTATTATGTTTTTTGTTTTATGTGAAAATATGGATTGGTTTATTTTTAGGTGCGAAATGACTTTGATATCGACATCCTAGAAGCACTGTATTTAAATAATGATTAAAAACACCGACATGATGTTGGTTTTAATAAACAATGATAACAATAAAAAAACAAAAAAAAAACAACTTAAATGTAACTTAACCTAAGTAAGCAAATAACAAAGAAAAACTACTAAAAATAACTTAATACTTTGTATTGCTTCCCCTAGCCTTTATAACTGCCTGTAAACGTCGGCTGTCTATGAGGTTGCGAATATCATCTTGCTGGATGTTTTGTCATTCCTCTTCTAGAGCCAAGCGAAGTTGGGCCCAGTTGCTAGTCTGCAACTTTGCAAACTAAATTCGTGTAATCTTCGACGAACTATAAGCTTTTCACTAAATTATTCTTTTTTAGATTTAGATTTTGGTTCTTTTCGTTTTTAGAGAATTATATAATTCCATCATTTCTATAGTTTCATAAATAACTCAGTTGGCTAGTATCAATCATTTGGACAACGTCCATTTTTTCGAGTGAGGATATGTCATCTGTCAGTTCCTTTGAAGGTTAGTTTCAATGGACCGTGGAAGTGATGACGTATATTTTATTGACATCTGTCAGTTTCACTTTCCAAACAAACCTTGTTTAGTGTGGATAATTTCTATTTTTCGTTATTTTTTCATTTTTTTTACAGAACCTTTCCGATTTTTGCAATATCTAAGTATTCTAATACTTACTACAACAATTTTACAAGGTTGTGTAAATAATAAAGCATGTTGTTTTATAAAAATAGCAATAAAATGCATGTATCAATAAAGTAAGGTTAGAATGTCTTTAATTTAAACTTTTAAACTATATTTCATAGAAATAGAACACTGAATTATGATGGTATTATCGTAAAAACACTATACTTAAAAGAAAAAGCAGCAAAGGAAGCAAAATGTTAACTTTATAGAAATTTAAAAAGTCTTGAGATTGGACATTTCAACTTTTGTTTGGAAAGTAATTGACAGTTGTGACGTCACACTTCCACTGTCCATTACTTTTAAGATGTCTTCAGTGATAATGTTTCGGTCGGACTCAAAACGTCCTGAAACTTTAAATCATTAAAAATATTTTCTTTAATTGTAAGTTTAATTTTATAAACTTTACAACTTCTTTAATATCATTTTCATGTAAAGGTTGACTTGCGACTTGGTAAAGACTTCTTGCTACATATATCATTTATTTATTAATGATTTGCTTTTAAATTAATAAAAGTAATAGGTTGTCCTAATAAAAATAACTAGTAAAATTTCCATAACCGCATTTTAAATCATTAAAATAACAAAAACAAAAGAAAACTTTTAAATATTTAATAATTTTTACATACAGAGTAAAAACACAATGATATAGGAATAAAAAATGTAATTAGCTTTTAATGCAATAATAAATGTAATTTTTGGCAACTTTATATGTTTCGTTTAGAAATATAAATAAGTTCTTTAGTTTTTCATGTCTTACATTTTTATAATTTAATATTTACGATATTTTAATTATAATAATTTAGACTTCACGTTTATTTTGTAAAGAATACTACAATTTATGACTAAATATTTTGGCTAGTGAAATTAAAAGTAGCTATTTAGCTAGAATTTTTTCCCTCTATACAAGGGATCCTTAATATGTTATTCACTAGTTGATAGTGGCCTTGAAATTTTACCCATGCCTCTATAATATTATATTTACATAATCATAAATTTGCAGTTAAACAATTACACCTAAGGTACGTTATTGTTTGAACATAAAGCCCTTTGTACAATGTATTTACTCTATATTATTGGGAATAAAATGGTTTGAGACTACGCAGTTGTTTTATTTGTTATTAATAATGTTAAAATGATGAACAATTTATAATACTTTTGTTTTTTGCCTTTACCGATGTTTATATATTTTTTGCTCGAGTTCCCCATCGGGCGTTTCGTCAAGTGTCGTATAGGGGTACCTTCCAGTTATCTGAGTACCGAGAAAATGAAAAACTCAGGGGCGGACCAAAAAACTAGCCATAGAAATAGGCAGCTGAATTACCACAACTAAGCAGAGATCAAATGGATCAGAAGTAGTGTAAAACTTATTATCAAGCAACACAATAGTGTTAAATATAAAACCAGTGTATGTACAGCAATGCCGAGAAAGCAAGGAGAAATGACTTCTTCTTTTTGTGCCATATTAGGTCTTACCAACGTTGGTAATTCTATTGGAGCATTATTCGTGGTCTTCAGCCGGTTAAAATAGTTGGCACTGCATATTTCTGTCTAATAGCTAATATTCTTAAGCCATGACTTTCATCCTTCCAATTCCTACGCAGTCCTTAATGTAACCTTTCACCTCAAGAATTACTGGTCTCCCCTAATGTACACTAGGTATTAAATTTTCTTTATTTTAATTGTATTAAATAACTCACTAACGGCATTTGATCAATTTAACATAGCTGCGTTGGTCTGCATCGCTGACCACGGTATTCAGAGCATTATTTTACGGAACCATATCTCAAACGCCTCTAGGCGATTGATAGCCTTCAGAGTCCAGATCTTGATGCGATGTAACAACACTGACCAAATATAGCATTTTATTATTATTTGACATCATTTTAGGTTGAAGCTTTAGTTACAGATGAATTATTTTATTTTTAGAAACGTTGTGCCAGCCGCCTTAATTCTGCATTTGATCTCTCTACTTGGGTCTAGTTGGACTGTAATGTAGCATCTCAGATGTTTAAAGTGAGCAACTTTTAATGTTTAATTGAGATATCTATAGGAAAGCATTATTGTGAAGTTGACAACTAAATATGATTTTTTTCTTGAAGGCTCTATAGAATATTACATAAAATAACAGTGTCGTTAACATATCAAAGATTACTAATCAGTTCACCATTGATTCTCACTTCAAAGTGAATATAAAATTTTGCAATCTTTATCTTGCAAAGCATGTTTGACAATTATATCCAAGTAGATATTAAATAAAAGCGAGGATAGAATGTATCCCTGTTTGACTTTTCTTTGAATGAAACATGTTTTGATTAATTTTCTCTGGACTCGTACGACTGTTTTCTGATTCCAATATAAGTTTCTCTCATCGTATGTCTCTATCATTAATTTCTTTGGTTCTTAATATGTTCAAAAGCTTTCCACGTTTTACTCTAAGCTCGAAAGCCTTCTTTAATTGATGAAAGCCACATAAATATCTTTACGTTGGTCGCGGAGTTTTTGAAGAAGTACATTTAACCCAAAAATTGTTTCACGAAAGCCAGCGTATTCCTAAATCCAAACTGGGTTTCATCTAGGTGTCTTTCAGAATTAATATTTATTGTTCCATTAATAATGCTAAGAAAAATTTTAATGTGTGGCTTATCAGAATAATTAACCTCTAGTCATCGTTTCTTTTCCTACTACTTCTTCGGAGTTATTATAAAAACCAACTTAAGCCATTTTTCAGGTATTTCACCAGTAATATGTAAGTCATAAAAAGCTTAACTAGAGCGCTGATGTATTTCTCTTGTATTATTTTTAAAAGTTCAGCTAGGATGTTGTCTGGTCCAGTTGCTTTCTTGGTTTTGGCTAATTTTATTGCATAAATAACTTCAGATTTTAAAATTTTAGGTCATTCTTGATTGACATTGCTCTTTATGTTTAGCCTGGCATCTTGGAATAATTGAGTTATGTAGTAACTTCATGTTTTAAGTATTTCTCGTTCATCAGTATTAACTCTTCCTGGATTATCTTCTAGAGTATAAGTGATTTTCTTATAATACTTATAGGCCAACCAATTCATGAACTTTCTTATACATATTAAACATGTAATTTTTTTGTAATTTTAACTGTTTCATCTGTGAACATCGTTCTGCCATTCACTTTTCTTTAATCCTAGTTTTTATTTTATTTCTCTTTTTTTCTACTGTATTCGTCTGCTTTATTTTTTTATTGTCCTCTTTGTTCTATAGCGTCTAGTATTTCTTTTGTCAAGCATTGGTGTTTCTTGAATCTATTGTTACACTATATTCTTTCACAATCTTTTTTAGATGTGCACGAAATAATTTGCATATTTTCTCAACATTTTCGGTTGTTCTTATTTCCTTTATGTAATTGTTTACATCATTTTCGATTTTACTTTTGTTGACATTTGAAATAGTTAAATTCTTCTGCTGAAGTTTTTTTTTTTCTATTCGTTTTAGCCTCACTATTGCATCAGCGACTTAAGGGTTGGGATCAGATCCAATATCTGCTCCAGAGTGTGTAGTAACTCTACTGATGGAGTTTCTAAATCTTTTGTTGATAATGTTGTATCTATTTGATTTCTCATTATAGGTATTGGACTATCTATGTGTTTGTTACTACCATAAGGGAAAACTACTGCACTGTTTTGACTTGGAACAGTTAGTCATGACGAAGGAAAACACAATGGACCAATACGCACCAAACATTTTATAGTAAGGGAGTGCTAAGACACCGTACGTACAGAAACCACCTGAAAGTGGAAAATTAAAATAAAAACCAGCTATACTTGGAATATCCCCATTTATATATGGCAGGAAATTTTTAATCGAAATACATAAAAAGAGTTTAAATAGGTAAAAGAAATAAAATAAGACTTACTCACAATTAATTTAATTTTACTACCAAAACAACCGGTTTCGCTTTCTACACTTTGCAAAGCATCTTCAGGTCAAACGGTACAAAGTAAATTAAATGATTCCGGTACAAGAAGTTTTAGTTATTGATTCGTGATACATAGTTCAAACTATCCTGTATTGCTGATGTTGAGTGATATTCGGTTAATTTTGTAACTGTCTTACAATTAACGAGGTTGTTTCTTGAGGAGAGAGATGTTAACAAATGAAATAGGAGTAAGGTATATGTGATTGTTTGTTAAATGAAAGTGATGTTTTGTATTATTTAACCTATTAAAAGTTATTTATATTTAGTCAAGAGATATATTCTAGAAATGTGTGTTAATTTACTGAAATTTTTTACAGTAAGAGGACAGTTTTGTGACAATGAATTAAATTGGATGTACTAATTTTGTGGGTGTGCAATTTCTTTGGCTTGTAATTATCAGATTTTTAATAAAAAAGCATTTAATTTCTGTGTTGGCAGAAATTGTGATGTCGAATGTTAAAATGATAAAACTAAAGACAATTACGGACAATTAGGGACAAACAGAACACAATTAAAAGGACAAAACAGACATACAACTTTTAAAAAAGGGGCCTTATTGGCACTTCATCACTGTGTAGGAAAGGAACTGATAAAATTGAGTTTTTTTGTCTAAAAAAACTTTCTCTTTTTTATATCTAAAAATAAAAAAGAAATTACATACTACAATATGGCAGATGTTTAAAGAACACCTTGTATATAACTTAGTCATTTTATCAATGCATATGCGACAAACAGGTACGGTATGTTCTAAGCAAATAAATTTTTTACATTAGTGACACATGTAGCGAGTTTTACGATCTCTACAAAAAGCACAACGCCCCCTTTTATTTTGCAATTACGCAGGTGCTTCTACTGGTCCAACACCACTTAATTTAGCAGCAAGCTCTCTTATATCTCGTGCCAAATGAGGAGATTAAACTCTTGCTTTTATATTGTTTATCACTAACTGAAGAACTAGCTCTTTTAAAAAAAATCTTCTTCTTTTGCTTGTTTTTAGATCCGGTGTGTTACTTCTCCGTATCACAAATACATTTATTGCAGCAACATCAAGCAATGCATAAAAGATGACCATGGGCCAGCGTTTGTATTTCCTGCGACAGTATAGGAACCTCAAAGTTGATCAACGGTGTCCACACCACCTTTCGTAGAGTTATAGAACATTATTGCTTTAGGTTTACTTTCGTCACCCGTTGTCGGATCGATTTGGTCATCATGGTGTAGGGTTGACAAAAGAACAACATGTTTTTTTGGTTTTGGTATATAGGGCAATATTGTCATATCTTTGTTAAATCCAAACATAGTTGATTTTGGCGGTCTATTGTTCATTAAAAATTCGGTTGGGATATGCCTTTTGTTTTTCCGTAGGGTGCCTATATGTGCCTAATTGTTAGACTATGATTTGTCAGTAAGTTTTGTGCCAGTTCAATTGATGTAAACCAATTGTCCATTGTGACATTCCGGTTGGATCTGGAGATTGGTTTGCAAAGCCGCTCAACCACATCGTTGACTGCAGAACTGATAGAATATGGACCTGGTGGTTGTGTACCGGCATATATTTCTAATTAAAGAGTATAGAACGTGCGAGAATCCACCAAGGAAAATACCTTCAGACCATATCGGTTTTTTTTGAAGGTACTGGAAGTACAGTCTAAAGCCTAAAGCATCTCATCGATAGTGACATATTGGCCAATGGTATAATATTTTTAAAAATTTTCAACTACATCCTCGAATACGACTCTAACTGCTGCAAGTTTGTTTACTTGTGTCCGTTCGTCCCTAGTACGAATATCATCTAGGCGTAAGCACTTCATAAGAAATCGAAATCTGCGGAGAGCCATCGTTGCCGGAAATATGTCAATGCCCGTACTATTTCTTTCCCAAAACTCAAAAATTGAAGTTCTACTTCCCCGGTAAACTCCAGCTAAGTAAAGCAGATCAATCAGAGCTTTTAGTTTACATATATTTGTTAGCCTCGCATCGGAACTGTCTTTATATCTCACGGACACACGCTCGATATATACATTAGTACATTCAACAATATGTTTTATAATTTTGTCATTAAAAAACAGTTCCCAGCATTCTTTTTCAGTTTTGCAACTTTTAGCTTCACGAATAACTCCAGGAAGTTTTGTTATGATATTTTCTCGTCTAGTTCTAACATTTCGTGATCCGCATATCTTTTTTCATTTCATTCCATCTTTGGTATTGTAATAAAGGTGTTGGTTTGACTTACCTTGTGGAATACATTCTTCATAAATCCAATTCAGACTCTGAGTTATAATTAGCATCTTCATGTTCTAAGTTGCCAACTATAGACTCATCGGAATCTGAATCTTTATAATTTTCTTCCTCGTCGGTTGCAACTTCCTCGTAGAGACGTTGCAAATGTTTTGCCTCTCTCTCGTAAAAATACATTGTTTTGCTAAGCTCTAAAAACAATACACTGCAAATTTTGTTTTGTACTTTCATAAAAAAAACTTACATTAAGGAACGGGTTGGGTCTGAGCTATAGCTGGCTATGCCGACGAAAAGTACCTAGACCGCCAGGACCGTACTTAGACTTGCTGAACGAATAGATATATTAGAAGAACTGAATGGGCCTGACAGACCCAACCCGTGCACCGAAGGGTTAACAAACAATCACATATACCTTACTCCTATTTCATTTGTTATCGTCATCTCTCCCCTCAAGAAACATCCTCGTTAATTGTCAGACAGTTACAACATGAACCGAATATCACTCAACATTAGCAATATAGGATAGTTTAAACTATGTATCACGAATCAATAACTAAAACTTCTTGTACCGGAATCATTTAATTTACTTTGTACCGTTTGACCTGAAGATGCTTTGCAAAGTGTAGAAAGCGAAACCAGTCGTTTTGTTAGTAAAAATAAATTGATTGTGAGTAAGTCTTATTTTATTTCTTTTACCTATTTGAAATGGACTCACACAAGCAACACATTCATGATTTAAAAAGGGTGTAATTATCATTCTTCGGATAAGAGAGTTTATATGACTAGGAAAGAAAAATGCCAACATGGATACGACCACTACACTGGCAATGATTTATACAATTAATTGAATGATGTTCTTGTATGTATGATCCTATTCCAATGGTTACAGGATTTGGTTTGAATTGTAAGACTTACGAAAATATGTTCCATATAGAATAGATATGCTGGTGTCTTATCAAATTAGGGCAAGATTCAGTTTCGAGATAACGTAACTACGGTCATGAAAGATGATTACCGCAATCACTTCTGAATACCGCTTCAGATTATATCCAGTACCAGCGACTGACTTCCTTTATCCAAAATCTAAAGCAATAAAATAGGTGTGTAGTCTCGAGATCAAGTTTAATAAAAAATATTTAGTATTATTTGTAACATTTTTATTGTCATGCAAACATTGTTAGGTATTCTCGGCTTCTTTTTTAGAATGTCAGAATTCTTACAGGGATCATAGGGTCCCTTGCTTATTATTATTTAATATTTCGAACTGCGTACTAATTTCATTCGAGAAAGTTTATATACTTTTAATCATGCTGATATTAGAGTCAGTGAAATTAAATATAGTAAATAAAATATAGATTTCAGAGCAACCAGTGGACTGACTGGTCTGCTTAGAAGGCGATATATATATATATATATATATATATATATATATATATATATATATATATATATATATATCTATATATAAGTAGTTAGGTATTATTGACTGATAATAAAGTTTTATTATGAGGTTGCAGTCATTAATAGGGCAGGAAAGTGAAACTCTTTGTTCTATATATATATATATATATATATATATATATATATATATATATATATATATATATATATATATATTAATATATATATATATATATATATATATATATATATATATATATATATATATGTTACGAGCAATGTCCGAAATCGGACAATCCTAGCATTGTACAAAAAATCTTGTCCACTTCTAGCATTGTACCCCTTTACTGTACAATCTCCGAAATATATATCTATAATCGGCGGACTTTGTATAAAAGAATTGCTGTACAATGTTCGAATTTCAATAAGTAGCCATGCGTCAAAGTTTAAGATAATATATTAGATATCGATTCATATCGATTTTTACGATTATTTCCCATTTGTTATTAACGACAAATAAACATTAATTGAGGTCATAAATCCATAATTAACCAGCGTTTTTGACTTTTGGATTCGTAGAATTAAATTATTTTAAATTATCATACATCTCTCTTGAAAATCTAAGATGTTTTACAAACATCTTCCCTATATTATAGTGATGTATCTATCTCTTGAAGCTTTGAAATGTTTCACTAACAATATCTCTATTGTAGAACAATTTCTTCTTTGATTCGATTTTTCAATTTTTGATTTGGTGTGTCACTTGTCAATAATAATCGATTCGAACCGATGAGCGTTTCGACAATTATTTTGATTATTTCGGACATTGAACATTTTGGGGGTACAATGCTAGAAGTGGACAATAATTTATGTACAATGTTAGGATTGTCCAATTTCGGGCTTTGCTCGTAACATATATATATATATATATATATATATATATATATATATATATATATATATATATATATATATATAATATATATATATATATATATAAATATATATATATATATATATATATATATATATATATATATATATTTAACGTGATTATTTCGACCAAAAAACAATTTATAATCTATATTAAAAAAAAATCTTTGTTTTTTCTAAAGCTCAATATTTCGCCATTTATTTAATAGCTTCATCGGGAGTAACTGTAAAAAACAAACATTTCAAAAACACTGACGTACACTTAGATTTACAATACCAGAAATTAAAAGATTATACACATAAATAAAATTGAATATTAAAATAACATTATTGTTGATGAAACTGTACATTTAATAAAATGCATGTTAAAATTTAAAATATCTTTGAGCACGTTCGTTAACAATAAATAAGATGGAACAAGTAAAAATTATTACAAAATGCAAAAAATGACAATGTAAGAAAACATTAGAGGAATAGTATTTCTTTAATTAATCATTAAGGCTAGTTAGTATGATTAATCATTAAGGTGAGTGTAGTTTTAAATTTTGTTTAATATATTGCAATATATGTTGCTTAATTGCCCCGGGTCTGTTTTATTATTTAAAGTTTGTTTATTTTTGTTAATGTGGTACATCTCCAAAAATAACCTACTTTTGTAATTTTCACTCTGTGCCAAAATACGAGCATTGTTGTAGTCTAAGAGATGACCGGTGCTTTTGTAGTGCTCGACAACTACACAAGAATTTTTTCCTAAGCGGCAATCACTTTTATGCTGTGTGATACGTTGTTTTAGCAACTGCGATGTATGGCCAATGTAGCTTTTTTCACATCCTAGACACGGTATTTCATATACCACATTACTCCTATATAAGGTTGGTACTGGGTCTTTAATTTTAGAAAAAAGTTGTTTGCTATTTATGGTATTGTATTTAGCTATATTAATATTGGAAACATCTTTAAATATGGATATGACAGACTGAGTTAGATCGTTAATAAAGGGGAGTTTTTTGTATTTTTTTGTATTTGATTGACTCATTGTTAGAGTCAAGGACAGGACCATCATAGAAATTACTGCTGTAAATGAGTTTTTTTAAAATATGTTTAGGATAGCCGTTGTTTAGAAAAATTTTGTATAATATGTCCAGATTTTTTTGTAAAAAATTATCATCAACAATGGACATCACCCTGTTTTTCATACCCAATACTGTATTATATTTTTGACGAGTGGTGTGGTTTGAAAAGTAATTCATATACCTTCCCGATGCTGTTGGCTTTTGGTACCAATCCAATGTCAGAATATTGTCATTTGTTCTTATTACCTTTGTGTCTAAAAATGGTATACTAAGATCTGTCTCGGTTTCAATTGTGAACTGAAGATGTTCATTAAATGAATTAAAAATGTTTAATGTGGTATTGATGTGATAAGATGGAACTGCACATATGATGTCATCGACATATTTATATATAAATGGTAATTCGAAAGGTAATTGTGTGATCACATTGTCTAAGAGATGATCAGTTACAATACTAGCAAGGATGGGACTAATCGGGGAACCCATAGGTGTTCCAAAAATTTGGGAGTAAAATTTTTCATTGAAACTGAAATAAGTGTTATTAAAAATGAACCTGAGAATTAGTAAAAAATTACTACTACTACTAAGGATTTCCACAGTTTTCACTGTCTTCCTTCACTCAACCGTTTTCTCCAATTTTCCCTGTCATTCCAGTCTCCATCTCGCAGGGTTCTTTTCTCCATAGCCTCGTCGATTTCATCTCTGAATGACCTTCGGGGTCTTCCTCTCTTTCTTCTTCCAATCGGGCTCCATTCTGTGATTTTGTTTATCCAGCGTCCTCTGTCCGCTCTTCTGACGTGGCCGTACCAGGATAGTCTCTTCTCCTCTATATAGTCGATTATGTCTGATTGCACTCCCATTCTCCGCTTAATCTCTGCGTTTTCAATTCTGTCTCTTTTTGTAAGTCTACAGCTTCTCCTCAGGAACTCCATTTCTACTGCTCTTATTCTACCTCTATTTCTCTTGTTTATTGTCCAGTTTTCGGACCCATATGTCAGGATACTTCTTGTCAGGGTGTTATATATTCTCTTTTTTGTCTTTATCGTAATGTTCTTATCCCACAACACTGAGTTTAGTTGTCTTATACAGTTTCTTGTTTGTCTCAGTCTGTTGTTTATATCTTCTTCTGTTGTTCCCTGGTTCGATATTATGGTTCCTAAATACTTGAATTTATCTGTTCCATTTATTTGTCTTCCCTCGTCTATCTCTAGGTTTCTCATATCCTTGTTTTCTGTTGTTAGGTATTCGGTTTTCTCTAAGTTTATTTCCATTCCGTTGTTTTTATATTCTTCTTCTAGTTTTCTGAGCATAAAGCTGAGTAAAAAATTACCTTTAGATAATGTCGTGTAGTCTTTTTATAAGGTTCCAATTTGATTCTATAATGTTTAATGTTTGTAAATAAAGAAACCACATCCAAAGAAATCAAAACATAATCTTTTGGTAACCGCATTCCCCTAACAGCATCGACAAAGGTAAATGTGTCCTTAGAATTATAATTATTGTGATATTCAAAGGCATCATTTTATATGTCATCAAGAAATTTAGAAATGTTGTACGTAGTGGACTTTAAAGAACTTACAATAGGCCTGAGAGGAACGTCCAATTTATGGATTTTAGGCAAACAATAAAGTTTAGGAGAACATGAGTCATAGATTGTAAACTTTTTTGCAAATTGTTCAGTAAGTTGATGTTGGTTTTTTAATGTTTTTATTAAGTCATTATATTTTTTCTGTATCACTGTAGTAGGGTCTTTGTCCAAACGAATATATGTCGATCTGTCGTTTAACAACGTTAATGTTTTGTCGATATAATCCTGTATGTTCATAGCTACCGTACATCCACCTTTGTCAGATTGTAAAATATATATATGTCTGAATGCAACTTCAAATATTTTTGAACATATTTAAACGTTTTGTTTAATGTTGTGGGGGGTTTAGATGTTGAATTGTGTAGATAATTAGTTACTACATTTGTTACTTGTGCCCTAAGTAGATCCTTGGATTCAACTGTCACCTCATCGATGATATTTTCTACATCTGCTAAAAAAATATCTAAATGAAAATCTGGGGGTGTACACTCAACACTAAATTTCGGACCAAGAGAAAGAAAATCAGACACTTCTTTTGGAAAGTCAACGCTCGACAAGTTTTTAAACCATTTGTCGTTGTTTAAAAATAAGTGGTTAAAAAATAAGTTATTAGTTAGATGTTCAAACTTTTTTATGTTAGTAAGCTTGACTTGGTTGAATACATTGGAAAAACTGTTCTTTAACCTTTGTTCATATTCAGTTAATATGTTGTTAGGAACAAATTGTTAAAACTCACACTTAATTTTATTAATATCACTTTTCGGATTCGAAACATTAATACAAGTTATTTTTATTTCTAAATTCAATGTTTTCTTATGGATCTCATTAATGAATTTATCTACTTTATTATTTAAAAAATTGTCATTACCTGCGTATAATAAGCTTCTTATTTTAGAAAAAACAAAGATTTTTTTTTTAATATAGACCACATACCCGATATTTCCAAACATATTTATAAATTGTTTTTTGGTCGAAATAATCACGTTAAATATTTTATGATGGGTTTTTATCAAGAGATCAGCCAAATATATGGAACAAACATAAACATAAGGATAGCAAAATTGAATAACAGGAGAATTTTTTTATTACGTTGTAGAACATCTAATGTTACACCTGAGCACGTTCGTAACAGTGTTTTTAATCTAAGAAGCTTATTAACGCAGGTAATGACAATTTTTTAAATAATAAAGTAGATAAATTCATTAATGAGATCCATAAGAAAACATTGAATTTAGAAATATAAATAACTTGTATTAATGTTTCGAATGCGAAAAGTGATATTAATAAAATTAAGTGTGAGTTACAACAATTTGTTCCTAACAACATATTAACTGAATATGAATAAAGGTTAAAGAATAGTTTTTCCAATGTTTTCAACCAAGTCAAGCTTACTAACATAAAAAAGTTTTAACATCTAACTAATAACTTATTTTCTAACCACTTATTTTTAAACAATGACAAATGGTTTAAAAACTTGTCGATCGTTGACTTTCCAAAAGGAGTGTCTGATTTTCTTTCTCTTGGTCCGAAATTTAGTGTTGAGTGTACACCCCCAGATTTTCAGTTAGATATTTTTTTAGCAGATGTAGAAAATATCATCGATGAGGTGACAGTTGAATCCAAGGATCTACTTAGGGCACAAGTAACAAATGTAGTAACTAATTATCTACACAATTCAACATCTAAACCCCCCACAACCTTAAACAAAACGTTTAAATATGTTCAAAAATATTTCAAGTTGCATTCAGACATATATATTTTACAATCTGACATGGTGGATGTACGGTAGCTATGAACAAACAGGATTATATCGACAAAACATTAACGTTGTTAAACGACAGATCGACATATATTCGTTTGGACAAAGACCCTACTACAGTGATACAGAAAAAATATAATGACTTAATAAAAACATTAAAAAACCAACATCAACTTACTGAACAATTTGCAAAAAAGTTAACAATCTATGACTCATATTCTCCTAAACTTTATTATTTTCCTAAAATCCATAAATTGGACGTTCCTCTCAGGCCTATTGTAAGTTCTTTAAAGTCCACTACGAACAACATTTCTAAATTTCTTGCTGATATATTAAATGATGCCTTTGAATATCGCAATAATTATAATTCTAAGGACACATTTACCTTTGTCGATGTTGTTAGGGGAATGCGGTTACCAAAAGATTATGTTTTGATTTCTTTGGATGTGGTTTCTTTATTTACAAACATTAAACATTATAGAATCAAATTGGAACCTTATAAAAAGACTACACGACATTATCTAAAGGTAATTTTTTACTAATTCTCAGGTTCATTTTTAATAACACTTATTTCAGTTTCAATGAAAAATTTTACTCTCAAATTTTTGGAATACTTATGGGTTCCCCGATTAGTCCCATCCTTGCTACTATTGTAACTGATCATCTCTTAGACAATGTGATCACACAATTACCTTTCGAATTACCATTTATATATAAATATGTCGATGACATCATATGTGCAGTTCCATCTTATCACATCAATACCACATTAAACATTTTTAATTCATTTAATGAACATCTTCAGTTCACAATTGAAACCGAGACAGATCTTAGTATACCATTTTTAGACACAAAGGTAATAAGAACAAATGACAATATTCTGACATTGGATTGGTACCAAAAGCCAACAGCATCGGGAAGGTATATGTATTATTCAAATGGACAGAAACAATTAATTTCTGAATCTTGGGACAATAAAAACTTTTGATTACCATGATCAAAGTTAGATGTCTCCAAAGTTTCAGTCAATTTAACTGAAAACACTTTTACATAAGAAAAGTGGATCATTTGAGTAAATTATGGAACCGTAAAGAAGTAGTCTATAGCCATTTTTAGCCCTCTGGATGCCCTAATCTGAGATATGCCCCTCGAAAGGATAAAAAATAGCACTTTTTACCCTATGTTTTAAGAGCTATATCTTTGAGCCCAGTTGACCGATTTTAGCACACAATGTTTCATGTTTCTTTTTATAATGTCAAATTTTTGATAAAATAATTTAAAAAACCGCAAATGATAAGTATTATTTTATAGGTCAAGACAAATAACGAAATTTTATAATTGATTAGCATATTGCAATAAATTTAAACAAATAATATTCTATACTTGTTTGGTGAATTGAAAATTTTGGTGAACAATTTTTTAAACAATTAACGAAAATATTATTCAGCTAACGAGTAATTTATTTTATGCAACTCTTCCAGATAACATTGCACATTTCAGTAGCAGAATTGCCTGTACAATTAGTGGATTTTAGGGATGAAATGGATGATTAATTTTTAATTAACTAAACGGCTTTGTAATAGTGCTTTTAGCTTGCTGTCTCGTAAGTACTTGCTCAAAGTATTAGCCTAACTCGCAATTTGATATATGTTTTGAAAGTTTTGCAGCCGGTTTAGTTGCAATTTATGTTCAATACAAACAAAAATGGAAATTAGCTTAATACAAAGGGGTTAGATATAAGGGGAGGGTTGGTGTTAAACAATTTGTTGTGGCAGTGAAATATAATGATTTTTTAAATCTATAATTGTGCAGTGCTTGGTGTTAGGGATGTTTTTTTATACTTTTGGGGTTGTTGTTAATTAATAACACTAATTTTTTTAAGTAAGGACCTTTTTTTCGAATTTATCGACGCCATGATGCATTTGTAAATACGTAGGTCTATTGGTAAATTCTGAATTAACTCTATTATTTTTAAGTTATCTGTTTCTAAAAATGTATTAACACCCAATGAAGTAAGTGGGCAATAGAAATTAAAAAAAAAGTAAATAGTAATTTACTTTTCACTTTCATATTATTTGTTTATTTTACCTTAGATACGGTTACCATAAACACAGTTGTGGCAGCATAGACAAGCGTTATGGCCTATAACGCCATGTTGTTTAAGAAAAATGGCAAATGTTATAGAACGAAGTTTTTTATTTTAAACAATTTTTAAAGGGGTAAAAATTATAAAACTAATACTAATTAAATTTCACAATTGATACAATTAAGAATCTGATCCGGTTCCAAAACCTTCCAAAAAAAGGTTGAAAAACCTTTTTTGGGATGTATTCATTATATTTCATTTTTAAAAACGATAGCCTATTAACGCCGGCCGTACTTATTTGAGGACGCCTATAAAAATAAACATTCTACTGAATTTTAAAATATATTCGGCTATTAGTCACGTTTTCCCTTATCAAGATAAATAGCATAGTCAGTAACTGGCTTCAGTTCGCTTTAAATACAACCAGATGTGGTTATATAGTGCTTCGTATTACACGAGTTGCAAAGAGATTTAGTAGTAGTTTAGTACTTGCAGAATAAAAAACATTTTTCCATCAAGAAAAAAATTATATTTTATAAGTTTTATACTGGAAATTAAAAGTCCACGGACTATTCTAAATGTAAGTATTCACAATAACAAATTTATTTTATATTTGGTAGTATTTAACAGCCACTATATTTTACCATCCCCAAACGAGGACGTTAGGCACAAAATGCCTAATTCGTGAATTTGCTTCTTTTCAGATTACTATGGATCCTACAATATTTCATGGCTCTAAAACCTTCCAAAAATTGGAACAAGCCTTGGATGAAAGCTAATAATGAGGAAAATGAACAACTGGAGAGTATTGATTTGTGTGTTCTGCCACCAAATTTGGATGAACTGGCAGATAATGAAGAACATGATGATAATATTCTAGAAGATCCAAATTACATGCCAAATGTAATTCCTGGAACTATAGAAACCTCTTTTAAGTTCCATGATGAAAGAAATATGCTAATTTTTTAAAACCCAAGTGGGTAAAAACCGATTTTCAATCTACTACTACAACAGTAAATATATCATTTGAAGAGGAGAAGAAAAACGTTAAAGAAGATTTGAGGAATTTATCACCAATTCAAATTTTTGAAAAGTTACTTACTGAAGAAATTATTACATACATTTGTGATCAGTCAATTTTATACGCACGGCAAAAAAATAATCACTCTTTTACAATATCTCCAAACGAAATGAAAACTTTTCTTGCAATATTATATCTAACTGGGTATAACATATTACCACGAGAGAGGTTATACTGGTCATTAAATGAGAACCTAGCAGTTTCCTGTATTTACAACGCTATGAGCAGAGACAGGTACTTAGAAATAAAAAAATTTGTTCATCTAGCGGATAATGCCAAAATAGGCGATTCTAAAGATCGTATGTACAAAATTAGACTCTTAGAAAATTATAGAAAAATTCTGCCAGTGGGGATGTTTCCATAAAGATATATCCATAGACGAATCCATGGTGAAATATTTCGGCCATAACCCAGCAAAACAATTTTTTAGAGGGAAGCCAGTCCGATTTGGGTATAAGAATTGGATGATAACTGGTTCCACTGGAGATTGTTATGGTTTTGACGTTTATTGTGAAAAAAAACCAAATGATACTGAAGATACTAAAGGAATACCACTTGGAGCTAAAGTAGTAATTAATCTTTTGAAATACCTACCCGAACCATTTAGAAATGAAATATTTTTCGATAATTAGTTCACAACATATCAACTAATGACATACCTGAAACAAAAAAACATAAAGGCCACAGGAACTGTAAGAGAAAATCGTGTGCAAAAATGTCCAGTAATGGAGTCTAAGGTAATGAAGAAAATGGCAAGAGGTACATATAATTATAGATTCGACAAAGCTAATGAAATTTTATGTGTGAAATGGTATGACAATAGTGTTTGTTCTATTTTATCCAATTATGATACCTATGAACCATTAGGTCAGGTAAAACGGTGGTCCAGAGCATCAAAATTAAAAGAAAATGTAGTACAGCCAAAATTGTTTGCTTTCTACAGTTCTGGAATGGGTGGAGTATCTGGAATGGGTGGAGTAGATGCGCATGACCAGTGCATATCATTATATCGAATAAGCATAAAAGGTAAAAAGTGGTGCTGGGTTTTATTTGCAAGGACACAAAGAAAAACAAAAGCTGGTTCCAGCATTGAAGTCACCGAAGGCTTTTATTTTCCAGGAAAACTTCAAACACAGTTAAAATGTTGTGTATGTCATATGAAGGCAAGGTGGACATGCAAAAAGTGTGAAAAAACAATGTTTATTGAAAAAGGATGTTTTGAAAAATATCATACAAATACCTAATGTCCCCATTTGAGGACGTATTTGTATTTCAAAATGTTTTTGAAAAAAATATATTTTTTTGAATATATGTAATAAATATAACCCAAATATCATAATTTCGTACCGCTTATCATTTTTTCCACGCTAGTTTGTTTTTAGGTGTTAATGGGTTAGACGACAAAAACGGAAAATATCAGTATGTGAATTTCAGAATGGAATATTTAGTCCACAAGAAATTTGGAGAATACTTTTCAGAATAAAATATTTCAATCTAAAACGTGAACTCAACATAATAAAAAAGAAAAATAATATAACAATTGCTAAAAGTAAGCTAATATGGATGGTCTCATTTATGTCAGCTATTTTAGTTTACAATTTTCATTGAATAAATATTATGTACTCTTTGTCGTACAGTGGCCTGGATTGAAGCAGCAATAAATTTTCTGTTGCCTTATTTGCACTTTTTCGAATACTTTCTGAAACTGAATATAAATCAAACCGAAAACTACATAATATATTTAACAAACGTCAAAATATCAACATCTGTCATAGACTACTAAAAAAGGCATATGTATTTAGTAGACGCAGTAAAACAAAAATCGAGCAACATCCATCCCTCAGGACAGAGGCCCTCTGGCTAGATTATATTGCTCTCCGGGCGTTATCATCCTAATAACACCATTGGTGCATAAATAACTATAATGATATGTGGATGTTTCGAGAAAGGTTCGAATTGGTGCTAACAAAGTAATAGAGTATTAATTACGGCACAGACCCTAATAAACTATAACACCATTTAAATTTTTAGGATATTGTACATAATATATAAAGGTATTCGTTCGTATCGTATAGTTATTCGTATCAATTTATTCAATAAACGGATACCTTTATTACAAAGTAAATGGCAACCTTTCAAGATCTTAAATTTGTATTCCTTAAACCGGGATATTCCTAAAACCGGTATTTAAATAAGCAGGTTTGTATGTATATATCTTTTCTTGTAATATTACTGGAAGTTGTTTAAACTGTCTTTATCGCATTTAATATCCAAAGGAATGATTTTTTCCTAATTTTAACTGTGTTAACTAGTTGCGGTCGTTTGTTCATGCTGTTTAATTCATCTTCGTCACTGGTTTAACTTATTGTTAACATCCGTCAGCACATTGGTATTTTTAATCCGCTTAATCTTTTGATGTTATCTTGCCTGATTGACCATATTTCGCATTTGTATAGAATATATTAAGGGCAATAGATAACATTTGACAACCTTTGATTTTTAAAGTTTGAATCTTTTTGGTTACAAAGCATTTTGGGTATAAAGGGAAAAAGACAGTTAAGATTTGATTTCACGTCCGCTTATACGTATTTCACCCTAAAAGGGGTCATCAGAACGGCTATCCACAGACGCTCTGAACGTGAAAATAAATCTTTCCTTTTTTGAGAAGCAACTATAACATGGCTTCGTATGGGCGCAAATAGCGACGAATTTTTCGAAACTAAATTCAGGTTTCTTTCAAAAAATCGAGGATATACTTAACAACATAGGAAAAAACAGAGAAATAATTATGCTTGGGGACTTCAATAGTAGAACGGGATATCAGAAAAACAGTAGAGTGGTAGGACCTTTTGGAGAAATGCAACTAATGATAATGGTGGTAGACTTATACACTTATGTGAGAGCTATGAGTTAAAAATTAGCAATGGATTCTACAAACATAAGGACATACATAGATATACCTAGATTCAACAAACACGCAATCTAAAATCAGTCATCGATTATATTATTAGTAAACAAAAATCTGTATTGCAGTGGAATGATGTAAGAGTTCTCCGAGGAATAACATGTGGATCCGATCACTACTTAGTAAGAGCGAAAATTTTGTTCCCACTTAAGATAATACACGGAGACCAAAACCTAGAAGACAAGCAAGACTTGCAGACAGTAGCTACTCCGAAGTACAACTTCAATAGTTTTATAAATGATAGTACTAAACAGCTATACCAACGACGACTGGATGAAAAACTACGAGAAATAGAGAAACAAACATTTTCAGATATTTACGAGAATATTATTGCTAGTTTACACCAGGCCTCTAAGGAGACACTCGGGACACAGCAAAACAAAATTAGTAACAGAATATGGTGGAACGAAGAAATCGAATATATGGTAAAACAGAAAAAAGAACAGCATCTAAAATGGCTAAATACAAAAAATACTGAAGACCATCAAGCTTACAAAGAAGCCGATAGACAACTACTAAAAATGATAAAACAAGAAAAGAATAAAACATGGGATCAGAAATGTCAAGAAATCAATACATACATCGGAGGGAAGCAATGTACAGAGGTATGGAATTTTATACAATCAGTAAAAAATACAGGAAAAGACAAAGCACACATACACACCATAAAACCAAGACAATGGAAAGATCACTATGAAAGCTTGCTGACAGAGACAAGACAAGAATACCTAGCGAACTCCCCAACACAGTCAGTACATATACAAGGAGAGGAAGCGAGGGTAGACATCGAAACAGTAAGGAAGGCTGTAATGACCCTAAAGAATGGTAAATCCGCTAGACCTGAGGGAATCTATGCTGAAATGCTTAAGAATGGAACTCATAAACTATTTGAAATATTAACTTATGTGATCAATCAGTGTCTAAATGGACACCCAGTACCAGAACAATGGAGAACGGCATACATGTCCTCAATACACAAAAAGGGGGACAAAAGGAATTGTAATAATTATAGAGGCACATCGGTAACCAGCACCCTGAGC
This sequence comes from Diabrotica undecimpunctata, assembly GCF_040954645.1. Classification (NCBI taxonomy): domain Eukaryota; kingdom Metazoa; phylum Arthropoda; class Insecta; order Coleoptera; family Chrysomelidae; genus Diabrotica; species Diabrotica undecimpunctata. Next base: position 64,092,293 of record NC_092809.1, on the reverse strand, counting down.
AGACTGTATGGACGAATTTTGAGAAATATGATCGAGGAAGAATATAAGCACAATGAAGAGGAAGAACAAAGCGGGTTCCGTGCAGGAAGATCGTGCACCGATAACGTATTTTGTCTTAAACAAATAATAGAAAAAAGATCGGCTAAGAATCTAGAAACTCATATTACTTTTGTAGACCTGTAAAAAGCATATGACAACATCCCCTTAACAAAACTGTGGACAACGTTGAAAAGATCTAACATCAACCACACATTGATAAATGCTGTACAAGAACTATATAGAGACTCTAAGGCACAGATAAAAACAGGAAAATATCTAACGAAAGAATTCCTGGTTACAAAAGGCTTGCGACAGGGATGCTGTATCTCACCAACCTTATTCAAGATATATGTTGCAGCGGCATTGGAAAGATGGAAAAGAAAGGTACATAGGATAGGTATAGAGCTTAGCAATGAATGTATATATACACTCCAGTTTGCTGATGACCAGGTAGTGCTAGCGACCGACAGGGAAGACATGCAGTACATGCTAAGAAAACTGATAGAAGAATATAACGACTGGGGAATGAATGTCAATACAACAAAAACCAAATATCTTTGTATTGGAAACGAGTCAGATAACATAGACCTCGAAAACGGACAACATATTTCCTGCTGTCAGAGCTATGACTACTTGGGTGTTGCCTTTGACAATACAGGAACTGATCCACGGGAAATAGAAAAACGAATCACTCAAGCAAAGAAAGTCTTAGGATGTCTCAATAGTATACTGTGGAGTAAAGAGATAACGAAAGGAAGGAAATTTAATATATATGAGACCATGATTAAAACTACTCTTCTTTATGGCGCTGAAACATGGAGAATTAGTGAAAAGAACAAAAAGCGAATAGAAGCAGTAGAGATGGATGCAATGAGAAGATCTTTAGGTATTTCCAGACGAGACCGAATCAGAAATGATGTAATAAAGCAATGTATGGGAATAGAAGGAAATATAACTCAAGATATAGAGAAGAAACAATTAAGGTGGTATGGGCATGTTCAACGGATGCCAGCATCAAGACTCCCCAAAAAAGTAATAGAATGGCAACCGATAGGTCGACGGAAAAGAGGAAGACCCAGATTAGAATGGCAACACGGCGTAAACAAGTCCATGAGCGAAAGAAATTTAACAACAAACGACTGCGAAGATAGGAAGAGATGGTGTTTACGTATCGGACAACGTCGAAAGACGTTCTAAACCGATGTATATATATATATATATATATATATATATATATATATATATATATATATAATTCAGGTTTCTGCTTTAATCTGTGCCTTCTATGAATTGCAAGACATAACAGACGTTGATAAAGATGTTATTGGAGATATGGGGAATCTAAAATTTCATTCCACAACATATCTCTTTAACTAAGCAAAAATCTCTAGCGAATTGGTTTCTAGTACTCATAAAGAGTATACCGGAATAAAAGGAAAAAGACAGCTAAGATTTGATTTCACGTATAGTGCGTCTGTATATCCGCTTATACGTATTTCACCCTAAAAGGGATCATCAGAACGGCTATTTACAGACCCTCAGAACGTGAAAATAAATATTTCCTTTCTTGAGAAGCAAGTCTAACATGGCTTCGTATAAACGCAAATAGCGACATCTGAAGACTTGTTGATAGCTGCTATCAACAAGTCCTCGTAGACACTTTGTCTCAGGACCAAGCATCCTCATGTAGAGTCGTACGCTGCCATGTTACCAATTCTACTGGTAACTTTAACATCTCAACATATAAGAACATATAATGTAACATTACTTTAAACTAAAAACATTTAACGGGTTTTTACCCAAATATTTTAGTGGCTCAAAACATGTCCACTAAGTAGTATATGTAGTATAGTTAGTAGTAAGTAGTATATGATGGAATATAGATTCCGAAAACGTTTTGTAATTGTGATATAGCCCGTTTGGGTATTTTATTATATACCTTTTATAAAGTATTTTAAATCAAAATTTTTTATAGAATTTTTTGTTATTTCTACAAAGATATTATATATGTTAATTTTCCAATATATTTTGCTAAGTTTCTACCGATTTTTGTTTAAAATATCAATAAAATCAACTTGTACAATTATTTTGATATCCACATTCCTTCCAATGAATATCTTAGTAAAACTAAGATTTGAAATAAATTGAAGTTGGGCAGTGTTTCTTAATTTGCCAAAATTTTAATATTTGGACAAGTGTGGTTTTTCAAATAAACGCTTCAATTTTTATAGAATTCGCTTTCAGAAAAAAAAATAAAATAGAACAAGTTGCACAATTTTAAAACCCTGGAAATAAATTGCAAGATTGGATAACTCTGTCGCACAATATGAGGCTGATTTTAGTCATATTAATAATAACATATACTTACAGCAGCGGTTCTAAATTTTAAGCAAAACTATACAATGTTTGAACAAATTAAAAAGACTAAAATGGAAGTGCTGCATAAACCCCTAGATTTATTTTTTGATTTTCACGTTGTTGCATTAATGTAGGTTCACCATTATTTTAAACCAATTAAATCAGTTGCAATACTCATAAAAATACAAATCTTTTTATGTCACGACAGCAAAGTGTCGTTAAGGTACGATTAACATTAAGTGTCTGACATGACAAATATAAATCTTTATTAGCATATTATCTAAAATTATAGATAACTTTAATTGCTATAAATGCGCATTTGACAATATAAGTTTTAATCATTATCTGTAATTGGTAGGTGAACATATACTTCTAAATAAAAATAGATTTGGAATAAATTGGTATTAGAGTAACAAAATGTTAATTAGAAGAGTTAACACACGGAACTTTTATTTTCAACTTTTGTTTCACTTATTGATAAGCCTTTATTTGAAATATAGCTTAAATTTCTGCTACTGTTTTTATTAAAGATTGATTTAACTTTGGGATTATTTACTTTTTTTGAGGTAGGTTTATTAGCTATTTAATATTTTTTATACCTATATAGGATTGATTAAATTTTAATCTTTTAAGCCCGATAAAAATTATCCGATGTAAGACATCACCATTTCGAAGGCTTCAGGATCTATTGTCATTTGAAAAAGTTATTCGGAGTTTCGTATTTGAGTCCAATCTCCAATCTTCCTCACCCAAGAAACTTGATTTTTACTTACACGTTTTCGACATTCTACTTAATATCGGCTAAAGTATTTTATATCTAACGCATCTCAATCTTCTTCTTCTTCTTCCCCATATTTCCCTTTTCAGGTAAACTGTTCCTTACATTTCGTCTCTCCTTATTTCTGTACATAGAGTGCCTTTCATCTAAACCTGTCTCTCTTAACTCCTCTGCCACACAGGTCTTCCATGTTCTTCTCAGTTTTCCTCTACCTCTTCTTCCATCGACTTCTAACAGCTCTATACTTTGTCCTAAATAGTTTTCATCTTTACGTCTGACATAACAAAACCATTGCAGTGTTTGTTCTTAAATCATTTTTGAGAATGTAGTCACCTTGACTCTTTCCTTAATCAAGTCGTTTCTGATCCTGTGCCTTCTAGTTTTAACCAACATCCATCGTAACATTTTTATTTCAGCTACCTCCATCTTCTTTTCCTGAATCTGCTTTACAGACCACTCTTTACCGCCGTACACCATCGCAAGTCTCAATACATACTTGTATATATTTAATTTCAGCCCTTCCCCGATTTTTCGATTCAAAGAACCCCGCTAATTAGCTTCCACTTAAACCAACCACCCTGTATCCTGTGGGCAATTTTCGATTGTGTCCCATTTTTCCTTTGAATGAGCCAAGGTTTTAAATTCTCCTACTCGTCCTAGTAACTACCTGCTAGCCTTAAGTCCTCATTCTTCAATATTCCTTCTCCAGCACTGCAACTTCTCTTCCAAAATTTCTTTGCTCTTCTCTACTAAAACAATATCATTAGCAAAGTGCACTGACCAACGCATCTTAGTGAGGCTAATAAATATTTTCGCATCTATTTTTATATATCCGAATATGCTTTGTATTAATTACTAATATTTTTTACTAAAGTTCTCACCTTTTTGGAATATTGTATTGAAATATGTTATATATTCTTCTTTTATTTCAAATACAGTTCACTAGTTTATTTCTTTTATATTTCGTAACAGACCTAGTCGAGTCGAAGAAAAGGAACCAGCGTTGTTCTGGACTAAACATATATAACCATGCCTCCTTTCTAATGTCCTCCTATGTTATAGAGGTCATCCATCAAGTGTTTTTATCCATCGCAATTCTGCAGATTATTTATATGTTAATATCTAGTTGGTTTGTTATGGTGGTTCTCAAAACTGTGAATCAGTTAATCTTTCGTATTTAAATTTGATTAATACTAATCTGTGGATTTGGATGTTTTACGATTGCAGAATTGCGGTTAAAGGCCTTCAATGCTGTCTTCATTGTCTTCGCCATATTGTTGAATACCCCTACCATTTTTACTTGCTCCTATCATTTCCTTCTAGTTCTTCAATAAGAAGCTCTCTGAAATGCTTTTACCATACTCAAGTACTCATAATTCCCAAGTTGTTTTCTTGCACAAAGCCTACCAACAACTTCCCATTCTTGTTGCTTTTATCATGTTTGCTTTTACTTTCCGTAGTTTTTTTGATACATCTCTTTATTCCCCACCTGACATTTAAAGCACCTATTACAATTTTAATATCATACTTGTGAATTTGATTATATACCGATTCGGAAAATTTTTAACTACCGTGTACGTTATTCAGTACGTGGAACAAAGATAACACTTAATTGTTTGAATAGAAGTGAGAGGCAGTCACCATCTCGATGGAGTAGGTATGACTTTTAAACAGTGTTGCTATTATTTCTGTTACATCTTTCCTTCTAAAATTTTAGTCCGATACATCTATACGTCCGTCTATCCGATACGTCCGAGTCTAAAATAATATTTAAATCCACTACAGTTCATTGTAGAATGAAAATTAATATTGTCCCAAAAAAATTCAAATAAAGTAGCCACGTAATTGTTATTTTCTGATCGATTTTATCAATTACTTAATTAGTTAACTAAGAACATTGATTTAAGTAATTTATGTGTGGCAACAAAGCATTATTCCCCTGAAGAGTTGTAAAATTTTAAGCAACGCCTTCTTTCACAGTGCGAAGCGGCATAAAAATACACCGATGACGACAGTAATTATCGGACATTGATGGGGAGTGCAGTTCTTTGCATAAAATTATTTCGTCGCCAATTTTCCGTCGGTAAATCTTAAGAAAAACTCATACTTATAGGTATTCGAGTTTAAAATGTAATTTTTGTAGATTTTTAGCTGTGGTAGCTAGGAAATAAAACAATAATTAACTTAACAAACATTAACTAAATATATATATTATTTTTATAAGAAAAAATCCAACTAAAAAAATTATTCTAAATAATTAAAATTAAAGTCATTTTTAAAAAATCTCTAACCAATTAAATGTTTAAACAAACCACCATTTTAAGCTAAACAAAATCCGAATCTATCAATTAACGCAAGTCTCATTGCATTTAGCTGATTTGGTTGTAGTCGACTACAAAGTTAAACAATTTTTTCTTGCAATTCTGCTAAATTGGTGGCTCGTTCGAATTCATGCCGATATAACTTTGATTTTAGCATTCCCCAGAAATAAAAATCCAAAGGTGCTAAATCTGGTGATCTAGGGGGCCATTTTATTGTTCCTCGTGTAGAAATAATTCGTCCAGGAAATGTTTGTTCCAAATAATTTGTAACTTCGATTGCATTATGCGCTGGGTAACCATCCTGTTGAAACCAAACATTATCGAAGTTGACCGCAAGGTTTCGAACTGCTGGAATAATCTGATTGCGTAATAAATCTAGATACTTTCGTCCATTCAGATTTCCCGTAATAAAAAATGGACCAATTATATTATCGTTATAAATGCCAGTCCACATCTTTAATTTCTTTGGGAATTGTGTTTTCACAGCAATACTCAAATGTTTATTGTTTATTTTCCCTAGACCAATAGCGGACAACAGATGGATTATGACGTTTATGGATTGTGAATGAAGATTCATCGGAAAACAAAACATTTTTTAAAAAGTTGTTTTTAAAAAGCAGCAATAAATAACTGTATTATTTCTACAATAGAATGGTTCCCATAATACCATTTCACCATTTGAATCTTTTCTTCTTGAAAATATGTATACGCTTGGCATGTTAATTATATGTTTTCAACCTTTTACCACGACAGCTAAAAATCAAAGAAATATACCTTACCTTATTGATCTTAAACCTGCTGTACAGATAAGCACCGTCTATTCTTTTGAGGGGAAGTCGTAGAGAGGGCAAATGGTTTATACTATTTATCTGTCTACTGAAGTGCGTTATTTATTTAGCTCACGCTGTTGTCGCATCTCAATTTCTCAATTCAGTGTTTTTTGTTAATTAATCAAGTATTGATATAATCGTTTAAAAAATAACACTTACATGATTACTTCATGTAAAGTTTGTTGAGGCAATATTAATTTTCATTCTACAATGAACTGTAGTGGATTTAAACATTATGTTACCCTCATGTATCCGACTAATGTTTTAGAAGGAGTTATGTTACAGAAATTTCGCAACACTGTTTAAAAATTAGACTCACTACTCCAACATGCGTGGATTGTGTCTCACTCCTATTCAAACAATTAAGTGATATCTTTGTTCCACATACTGAATAACGTATACGGTAGTTGAAATCTTGCCGAATCGGTATAAGTTTAATCTTAATATAGAATTATTGTTTTACATTCTAATCTTTATTCTGTGAAGAAGCATGTAGATTGACCCGCCACTACTAAAAAAGATGTAGTTATCTATCATTGCTGCACTGATTACCTGTTCTTTCGTTTTTTGCATTTTTAGGATATCCACTTTGTATAGTTTTTTCACTAACAATATGTGTTTTAGTTCACTAGCTTCATAAGTACTTCTCATGTTCCAGGAACCTATCTGGATTATACTTGGTTGACATTTATTTTTCTTTATCATCCTAGTTTCCTCTATTGATAATCACTTTTGATATGCATTTCTGCAGATCGGTTCTAGTTTGCTGGTGGGTCTAGCTTCCCTTTTGTTCGGTTCCATCTCCATACTCTGCCATCTACTGTTACCGACGGAATGTTTACTGTTGCCCCCTTTTTACTGTTTACTTCGGGTCTCTTTAATAATGCTGGTTTAACTAGTTATCGATTTTTCTGCCCCTGATTTTATGATTTCTCGACCATCATTACAATTTTAAAAGAGTATCATTGTATTATCCTTTAAAACTATAACAGCTTGAATATTATATGTTTACCACTATTCTTTTTTGTTATTTATCAATATTTTTTTAGTTTTAACTAGTACAGATAGGATACTTTTTCTAATATGCTACTTAGTCTAATATGTGTGCGTATGCGTGTAAAGAGGAAGATGTCATTTAACAAGAATTATTTTGCCACAGATTTTTATTATAAAAATGTTTAATTTTTGCGAGACTTTTAATAATTGGGATTGTTAGTTTATGTTTTTGTTTTACGTGCCGGGGAGCTAATCCGTGGAACAAACCCTGCTCCTTTCCTAACAGGGATTTGAACCGGCTACAGAAGAGTTTTTTTTAAGGTGTCAAATCTTAGTGTGCTAGTCGATCTGAAGGTGTCAGGGTGTCTTTCTCCATGACATTGGATATCTAAAAACATTTCTCCTACCGCTGCCTGCCAGAATTCAATGGATACCTTTTCAGGCTCATACTAGAGTCTATCAATACGACAAATAAATACAACAAAGGAAACGAAGTAATAGGAGAATGTGTCTATTACTACAGTGAACTGAATGTAGACCAAATAGCAAAAAGAAAAGAGTTTGTAGCAATAAGAAAGAATTATGATAAATAGGTATATCAAGAATCGGAAACAAATAAAAGAATAATCAGTGTCATCATCATAAGTGGCACAATCCGTTGTGGATTTTGGCCTGCTCACAAAGAAGTCGATTCTGTCGATTCTGGCAACTTCCCTCCATCTTCTAACCCGTAGAATCTGTAGGTTTTTTCCCCATCATCAATCCATCTCATTCGTGGTCGTCTTTTGCTTCTTGTGCCCTCTGGTTTTGAAAATGTTAATCTCTTCGTGTATTCGTGATCTGACATCCTAGTAATGTGTCCAGCCCATCTAAGTCTCTGTACTTTCACGAATTTCACAATATCTGGATCGGTGTATAACTGATATAGTTCAAATCTGTATCTTCGACGCCATAGCCCATTTTTATTTACGGCCCCAAAAATCTTTTTAAGAATTTTTAATAATAATAATAATAATAAAGGTCTTTATTTTTCCTTTAAATTCATATAATACACAAAATATATAATTTATATATGCATAAAATACAATAAGAAAGAAAAAATGCCGAAGATCAGTTGGTGCTGATTTTAAGAAATCAGTACCTCTGCTTTTCATCTTAAGCAAGAGAAAAAAAATATATAATATATTTTTTTGCATGTTCTGTAACAGTCAATTAAAAACCATAACCAATAGAAACATATAGCATCTAAATATTGTCCAAAAACTATTACACAGTTTATACATACTTCATAACAGGTCATCAAATAGTTGCATATGTTTTACTCACTTAGCAATTTAGATTTAAGAAATTTCTTAAAAGATATAATCGATTTTAATTTTAATTCTTTAGCTAATCCATTATATACTTTTGATATTTGATATGTAAATGAGTTTTTGAATTGTTCTGTACGATGTGGCGGAGCTGTAATTGTATTTTGTTATCTTGTATTGACATTATGCATGTCAGTTCTGTATATAATTTTTTTAAAAAGATATGCTGGTAGAAAGTTTTTGATAATTTTGTGGAAAAGACAAACAGCATGTAGAAATCTTGTCTTTTCCATGCTCAACCATTTTACATGTTTTAATTTGTGAGAAATAGTCTGGTGTCTTCTTAAACCACAGATCAGACGAAGACACGAATTTTGAACCACATGAATTCTTCTCCTGTCATCTGAACTAATACAAGGCCCATACACAAAATCTCCATAGTTAAATTTTGATAATACTAAACTTTTGCATAGTATTATTTTAACTTTGTATGACAGACATCGGCGATTATGATAAATTGTTCTTAAACTGAGAAATGCTTTACTCATACAGGTGTTAATATGTTTTGTAAATTTGAGGTGATTATCTAAAGTTAAACCTAGATTTTTTGCACTAGTTACAGGTTTAATGATTTCATTATCAACAACTATTTCAATGATGCTACTTATCTCCAAACACACCCTGTTTGGACCAAAAACCACCAGATTAGTTTTTTTAGAGTTTATATTTATTGCATGATTTCTTGCCCAAGAAATCAATGATTTAATATCTTGATTAACAATCTCAATAGCACTTGCTCTGTCAACTGGGGGTAAAATGAGTGGTAAATTTGTGTATCATCTGCACAGAGATGTAACTTTTAGGTATTCAAGGAGGTACCAATATTGGCGGTGTATAAAGTAAATAAAATTGGACCTAAGATTGAGCCCTGAGGTACACCTGACAAAATGTTTAGAAAATCAGAGCTTCTTTCGTCTACTTTGACGCTCTGTTTCCTGTGATGCAAATACGACTTAACCATATTCAATGCATCCATGGAAAAGTCGATCGACTTCAAAATTGCACAGAGTAATGAATGATTGAGAGTGTCGGATGCCTTAAAGAAATCGATCAAAACTAAAATGGTAACCTCACACACATCTCTTTCTCTTAAAATGTCATCAGTTATTTTAAGGAGTGCTGTTTCACAGTTGTGAAATGGCCTAAACCCGGACTGAAAATCAGTTAAGATATTATTGTTAGAAATATAATCACCAAGCTGCATTTGCATAATGCGTTCTAACACTTTTGACAGAGTAGGCAGAATACAAATAGGTCCAAGATCCTTATATTCGGTTGGATTGTTACATTTAGGTATGGGTCTAATTACTGCTTTTTTCCATTCCACTGGAAAATAGTTACTCGAGAGGCAACAATTCATTATATGCGTTATATAAGGAATGATTAATGGGCAACATTGAAGTAACATTTTTAAGTTTAAACCGTCTGAACATAGAGCATTAGATTTAATAGTATATAACAATTTTTGCACAAGACCACAAGATACTGGAGTAAAGGTGAATTGTTCCCGATTAGGTAGAGTATTTAAATAATTGTCAATTATATTTTGATTGATTGTTAGATGTGGGATGCATGATGAGAAGTACTGATTAATTTCATAGGGTTCTTTTAATGTTTTTGGTATTGTGTGTTCATTCTTAACAATATTATCGAGTTTTAAAATTTTCTATAAGTATTTTTTATCCCACCCACATGAAGCTTGTGTTGAAAGAAAGCTTTTTTTTTCATTTTCACATGCTAATGTTGTATAATTTCTAATCATTTTGTAGTAGGTAAGGTGAGCTACCTCCTTAGTTTTCTGCCACTTTTTTTTAGCCTGATCTCTTAGTGACATAAGAAGTTTCACATTATCTGTTAGCCAAGGATTATAATTTTTAGTGACCTTTTTCTTTTTAAAAGGAGAATGTTTGTCGAAGAAAGCCACAATGGAGCTGCTTAAGAATTTTACTTTGTCATTGATGTTTTCAATGTGATAGATGTTGGCAAACAAAGTACAGTTTAAGTCAAGTAAAAAAAGATTTGCATCAAAGTGTTTGAAATTTCTAAGAGTCTTAAAAATTGGGGCTGGTTTTTCTGGGAAGATATTGACGTCACAATAGATAAGCTCATGGTCTGTTATGTGGTCAAGAGAACATACACCAAAGGAGTTAATTCTATTTTCGTTTGAGGCAATTATATAATCAATCAGAGTCTGCGATGTAGGGGTTATATGTGTTGGCCCATCAATAATCTGTACCAAATTAAAACTGTAAAGTAAGTCATTAATTTTATGAGCTGAATTCAGATGTGGCTTGAGTAAGTCAACAATAAAATCACACAAAAAATTTCATCACAATCTATAACCATATCAGCAAGAGATTTTTCAAAAAATTCAATAAAAGTATTAATTATGAAGACTGGTGGTTTATAGACTACACCTATACCTTTGAACAAGTCATTAATTTTTAGTTTGATCCACACTCCTTCTATGTGATTGTCAAATTTAACTTCAGAAAATTGATAATTATTTTTTATATACATACAAACTCCTCCACCTCGACAGTTTGCTGTTCTGTCCTGACGAATTAAATTGCAACCATAAATTTGTACAGCGTTATTTGGTATTATTGGCTTGAGCCACGTCTCAGAGACACAAAACATATTAAATTGTTTATCAATAACATAATTAACTAAATCAACTATTTTAGGAAATAAAGAACGAATATTAACATGTGCACCTTTTAACCTACCTGTTATATCTTTCTTCAAAAATTTCCACCTCCATTGACTAAATATTCTTGTTATCGATTCATATGGAATCTTTTTACACCAACTCCAATGGGCCAGAAATCCGATTTATAGATATCATCCTTCTTGTTGAGGGGAGCCGATATCACAAATTGCTTTAGAATATTTTCTTGGCTGGGTAGCTCTTTAACCATAATAGATTTCTCTTCCATTCCGCGTTTGTCTCGTAAAAGTGTACGAATATCTTCTTCTGTCGATGTCCTCCTAATTCTGTATATGTTTAACCAAACTTTACTCTCCTCTCCCTTAAAACCACTACCACTATCATCATGAGCTATTTCTGCGGTACCAATATTTCTTCTAGCTTTCCGTAGTTTTGTCTTTCTCTACAACTTCAGTGTAGCTGTCATGCTCGTCTAGTGAGACTATCAATTTCAGCATCAATCTTCAAACCTGTTTCCGTAACTGAGCCATCACAAGAAGTTTTGTTTATTTGCTTTTGGATTTGTTTATTTTTAGTGTATTTACCATTGCCGTCTGTCAACAGCGTAGGAGACAGTTTTGGTTCGTATGAACTACTGTCAATTCCGACTACGTCACGATATAATCGAATCATCGGTGACGGTTGTGCGGCATCTATGTTCTGTGGTATAACCTTAGATTTGAGCAGTTCACTTTTACTATTGGCATGACCTTGATGGTAACTGTTTACACTCAATTGTTTGTTAGTTTTTACACTTTTTTCGGATATCTTTGTTTCTAAAAAAGTTACTCTTTGTAATAATAATCCATTACTTTCTTTTAAAATGCTGTTCTTGTCCTTAATTTCCTTGATAAGTCTTTTTAGTAACTCGTTTTTTAACTTAAGTATTTCTGTATCAGCTGTTGATTTAACTACATTCAGATTATGTTCTCCATTCTCACAGCACTTTGATAAATTTTTCTCACAAACTTCAAAACCAGCCCTTTTTGCACAGCTGGGATGAAACACATTGAAACACCATTTACATACCACAATTTTGCATTGTTTTTTGGTGCAGCATTTAAAATTAATCTGCAAATTATTGTCACCATCAACTGACCCTGCGTCCTCGTCGCCGGCCATCTTCTAAGTCGACATCTATTCCTAGATACCAAGAATACCAAGAAGTCTTTCATCATTTTGAGATTTCAGCCCCATTTATTAAAACCGGTCTTATTAAGGTCTTGTATATATTAAGCTTTACTGCACGTTTTATATTTTTGTTTTTTAAATGTTTCTGGAGATAGTTCTGTTTGCTATTGCTATGCGTCTTTTTATTTCGTCGCTTGTCGTATTTGTTGCGTTTACTAGCGATCCAAGATATGTAAATTCTTTGACTTGCTCAATGGTATGGTTGTTAATTTGAATTCTCTGTTAAATATTTCGAGGGTTTTTATAAACCAACATATATTTGGTTTTTTCCTCGTTTACCACAAGTCCTAATTCACTTGCTGCCTCCGAAAGCCTTGTAAAACACTGCACCATGTCTCTCATACTTCTGCCTACTATAACTATATCGTCAGAGAATGGGAGAATCTGCATCGATCTATTAAAAATAAAAAATTTATTAAAAATTCTTTATAAAAGGTACATAATTTAAAAACCCAATCGGGCTATATCACAAAACGTTTTCGGAATCCATATTCCATCATCAGTGCACTAGGTGGGTATACATGTATTGAGCCACTAAATATGTGGGTAAAAACCAGTTAAAAATTGTTATTTAAATTTAGTTTACATTATATGGTGATACATTCTATGATGTTAAAGTTACCATTGGATTTGGTAACATGGCGACGTATGACTCCACGTGAAGTTGCTGGTCCTGAGAAGATGTGTCTACGAGGACCTGATGAAAGCAACTGATGAGTTGTCGTTCTCGTTTTCTCCATGTACAAACTGCGTCAATGGCTTTTTTATAAGCTGCGTTCTTTCTATTTGTGTCCATTTCGCACTCATGATCAATTACTTTCAATGACCAATAATTTCTTTATTCTGACTTGGTTTTGCCCAATATTTCAACAGATTTCTGTAATACAACATCTCGTATATTTGCCCATCGTTAATATCCAACACTGATTCTGGAATAATCAGTGTAGACATGAAAATAAAAGGAAGGAGATATATAAAAATGAAGAAAATATAAACATACATATTTCGATAAACCAGAAGCAAAAAATCATGTTACGGGGATTAAGCTTGTAGCATTTGTTTTTTACTTGTACCAGCGTTAGTAAAAGATAATACGTAACAATTAAACCCATTTTTGTAAGTTGATAACAATGATAAAGTAAATAATAATGGAATAAAGGTTTTGAATATACTTTGTTAAAAAGCGTTGAAGTTTTAAACCAATTATTATCTTCCCGAAGATTTCCCCACAAAGTAGGTAAAATAGTGTTAAACGCAAGAGAGATCGACTCTTTACGAGCCGTTGATTCGTGGTGATATAATAGTAAAAAGACGGGGGTAATTACGTCGGCATATCAGAGTGTGCACTTGAACAGAGGGCACATGTGAAAAATCGATGTCTGGTGAATACCCGCCCTTTCTTGATAATCTTCCGGGTAATAAATATCTGTAATGCGCTCGCATAGCCGCTGGCTGTGAATGAGATAGGACTCTGGGGTCCGGGGTCGGTTCCGGAGTCGCCCCTCCGGATCCGACGACGGACGGGATGTTGTTAGTTTTCCGAAAAGACAGATTTGTCGACAGTTTCAACTATTACTTAAAAAAACTTTGAATTATTTGGAAGGGTTGTACACATGTAGGTATGTAGGTTCTATATATATTTTATAGGTCAATCAATTTTTTAAGTCTTCACTTTCCTGTGAATATTTCTGTAGTAGCCATATTTCAGCACTGTAGAAAAATTATGAAAAACAATTCATAGCTACGTTAATTTTATAGTATTTGTCCATATAATACGAGTATAGAATTATATTAATTAATTTCAAATATACTAGAATAAAAGAAAACAAACAAAATCTTTAATAAAAGAAAAAAGAATTGCAGTTACCTTGTATTTGCAATATTGTAGTAAAATAAATTAAATCTACTTATAATGGTCCAAAAAGCGAATGTATTCACCTCGCAATTTTTTCGGAAAAGATCGATTTACTTGAAAATTTGGGAATAAGTAGTGGAACGTTCAAGGATTAAAATCTTTATGATGCCGGAAAGCGCTTTTAATATGGAGGTAGTTGCCATCTCGGGTTGCCATCTCGGAGGTGGAAATTTTTTATTATATTTTGGCCACAAATATTGGTACAAAAATTAATTCTAAGCAAAAAATGTTAAATATATTTATTTAATAAAATTAATAGTTTTCAATGTATTTGCTATCGAAAGTGTTAGTAACTTAAAGTTAAAAATTATTCGTTTAAACGGGAAAACTGTAATTAACAAAAATGTACCTTTTGAAAAAATAAACAAAATAGTTTTTTTTTAATTTTCTTTAGACTAATATTAGTCGCTATAATTTATTACTTTATTATATGTTATCTCTTCTTCGTCGAATGCTAAATTTTGGAGTTTCAAAGTCAGGTGACGGGAAAATTATGCATTTTTCAAGGATAACTCATAAAAACTAATTTTAACAAGACCCATTTTATATAAAAAGTTTAACTAACTATACTGCCGTCCTTAGGAAAAACACCGCATATGCAAAAATTATGAAAATTTAGTTGGGCGTGAAAATTAGATTTAGAGAGTTTATATTACATTATTATTTAAGAAAAGTACAGTATTTACAATCCCATTTATATATATTAAAAGAAATACTAAACCTAACATCTACGAAAACATGCGTGGAACTATGGAAGAACCCCGCAACTACAATATTACTTATGTAAAACCCCGCATATATTTGACGGAGCCTGCAGTTACTGTATTTATTCTAAGCAATACACAATAGCGGTGCTTTTGCTACGTAATTGATGCGATTAGCGAAAGTATTTGTCAGACAAAATCTGTTTCAATCATCTACCTCTATGTGTTCTAAAAAAGATGGACGTGAGAAGGCGGCTTGTAAAAGCAAAATATCTACTCTAAACCTTGATATGTATATAGAAAGTTTTAATCCCAGTATATCCCATTACTAATACGTAGATACCTGCCTAGTGATTTAACCATACAGGTCACGCACAACGATTATTTAGCAACCTACCCTCCTAATCAATGCTTGTATAAAGTTTATCGAAAGCATCTTTAAAATAAAAACATATCTTTCACAAATCCTGGCCCTGAAGAGTGCGAACTGTGTGGAGCATTCCAACTACACAATAAATAGTATAATTCTGAGAACTTAATGCAGCATGTAGTGAATATGATAGCGGGAAAGAACATATTCAACGTGCCAGAGATTCAACAGAATTATACCGTTTGGATACAAATGAACCAGATACATCAACCACCCTTAAAGTCTATGTTAACTTACACAAAGTCATAATGTTACTAAGAATCGATATGTTTAAGAAAGCAATATTTACCCAAAGAATATCGACATTCAATAAAAGCTTTGTACCCATAAGTAAAGGAAAAAAACAAAAAACTTTTGCATGCCTAAGCTATGACGGTATTACTGGACGGGAAAAAAAGAAATAATTAGCTCATATACCTAATGTTTTATTTTTACGTTACAGTTATTTCGAACATTTTGTCCTTGGGTTGATATCTTCTAAGGTCAAAATAAAAATTGTCACCTTCATGTCCGCCGATAAGCTTCCACCATTAGGTAAAACTATCTTTTACAAAGAAAAGAAAACCTATGATTTTACCGATTTCAAAAATGGTTACAATAAAAACAATGCAGTATACAGGTTTTTTTAAGTGACAAAATTTCTCGTCATAAGCAAAAATTAAAAAAATAGAGCCACGTCCTTCATCATCATCATCATCATCATCAACCTGTATGCATCCACTACTGTACATAGGTCTCCCTCAGCTCTTTTCATCGTGTTATTGTTAACACGCTTCAGGTCGTCAGTCCATCAAGTTGGTAGGCGTTCTCTGCTCCGAATTGCTTTTTGCCTTGGTCTTCACTCTAAAATACGTTTTGTCCATCGGTTGCCTGATAATCTGGCGACGTATCCCGCCCAATTCCATTTTAACGACGCGATTTTTTAGATAGCGTCTGTTGTTTTTGTTCTACGACGTATTTCTTTGTTTGGGATTCGGTCTCTTAGAGAAACACCCAACATCTGGCGCTTCATAGCCATCTGAGTCACGCGAATCTTAATAAACTACCTTTTTTGTGAGTGTTAATTTTTCCGCTCTATAAGTGAGTACTGGTCATTGATTGAGACATTGGTCAAAGATTTTCCTTTTGAGGCATATGGGTAGATCCGATTTAAATACATAGTTTAATTTATCAAACGCTGCCCAGGCTAATCCTATGCGACGTGGGAGCTCACATGTCTGGTTATCTCTGCCCAACCGAATTTCATGTCCTAGGTACTTATACGATGTAGTATGCACAATATTCCTTCCATCAAGAGCAATATTTCGATTTAGCACAAGATTAGTCATTATTTACGTCTTGTTCATATTAATCTTTAGTCCGACTTCGTCCTTACCTGGCAAAAAAAGGAGAAATTTTTGCCAACAGGAGATCATTTTTTCTAAAGTACAAGTTAACAAATATAACTCCGATAGTATGTTGGGAATAAATTTTCTTCAAAATAAAGTTTTAAATAAAAAACTTCCCAGCCCTCAGGCATTTACATCTCTATGGGGAGTATCAAAACATAAAAAGAAACCCTTTCAAGAGAAACCCAGAAAATTTCAAAACCATAATGTCTTCAAATAGATTACAATTTTGGCAAAACCTTGAGGAAGATAAGGATTAATGAGATAATTTCTTTCTATATTTAATTTTTTCTCTTTTGTATTAAATTTTGTTTGTTAGGTTTTATCTGGTCTAATATGGTTTTTTTATTAAATATGTAGTTTTAATAAAAAAACTTATTTTGTTGTTTAATTATATTTTCTTTAATATTATGCTAAGAAAAAACACCGCAAAAACATATGTAACCTATGTAGATGCCGTAGTTTTACTTAGCAATTCCTAATATTACTTAAGATTTTTTCCCAATATCTGCCATAGTAAGCATAAAATTAGGATAAACAACTGCTCCTTTTTTTAAACATAGTTTATTTACAGATTTATTGATTTTTTAAAAGTTGCAGATTTTTTGAAGTTTGGTAAAAAATGCCTTTTTCTTCAAAATAGAAAGACTAGCATTAGAGATACGAAAAAATGGTTATACGTAAAATTATATTTATATAATTATTACATTGCATATAGTGTATACAAAATGTGTATTTCACTAGTACACCAAAAATTTCCCGCTGCAAATCACCATTATTTTTGTACTTTTTTCGTCGAGAAGAAACAATAAACAAAATAAATATAGACGATTCCGTTTCAACACAATTCGAGTCTTCACTTGCCTTACCTTTCTTTTTCGTTTCAGTAATAATTGTTATGTCCATTTGGAAACAACCCAGCTCATCTATAACCTCCTTATATTTAGTACGTAGCCATTTGATATCACAGGTGTTAAAATTCTTAATCATTTTTACCCGGTATCTTCTGTTTAGAAGAACAGTGGTGTTGACCTTATGTCTTAACCCCCAACTTGGAGGACCAACACTAAACAATTAAGTCAAAATGAGTAGGGTCATTCCAAAGTGAATCTTATCCCTTATCGGTCCCTTACCGCTTTTAACGTAACGATTTGCTACTCTTTGAGTTCTGCTTTTCGTTACATGTAAAATATTTAAAAATGCTTTTTGACATACTTGGATCTGAAACTTCTCTGTATTATGCACTTTGACAAAGTAATTTATAGCAATTGTTTTTCTTGAAGAATTCAGTTTCGTGGCTTTTTCACGTTTCGGTTTTTTAATGTCAATATATTTTAGGAGAAATGCATCTCAAATTTGTTTGTTTGTTGAAGAATAAAAAGCGGCATAAAATGATTTTAGATCAGTCATTTTAAATGATTTACATCGAAGAGTTTTACCAGAATGGACACATGTTGGATAAATGGGAGGCTGCTTTGCCGCATATCTGAAACATAAGATTGATATAAGCAATACAGAAAAAATAATACTTGAATAAACAGTTTTATCGATTTACTGGTTATTTATAGCACATATTTGGCAGTAAACTAATAAAACATCTTTACTTGTTATTTTTTTAAGCTTTTTTGTTCAGAGTTTTGGATTAGGAACCTTCTTTCTGCCACATTTTTGCTCACAACTTTTAAATTTTGAATCGTCAAAGAGGTCAAAAATTTGCAAATCTTCAAAATTCGAAAAACGAGTATCTATTTGCATAATAATAGTATCCAAAATTTCAAAATATTGTTACGATAAATTCTGACCCAAAACCGTAAATATATTTATTACTAATATTTTCATTCATTCACGTATTTTTTAGGTAATGCCTACCTGACACACGATGGGTCCCCCTTTTGTAATAAAAACAACAATTCGAACCTTCTGGAGACAAGCCGATTTAACCATACCGGTTTTGAGAACAATTCGCCGCTCTGTCTAATCGAGAAGGCCGTAGACGTTTCCAGTCTAACAGTAGTGAATATATAACAGGACTTTTTGGAGAATAGAAAACAGTTAATAAAGAAGATTCGCGCTCGCGATATTTATTGTTACGCTAGCCTTTTAATAAATTATGTATATTTAGTGATAAATAAATTAATATCAGTTATTGTGCTTTTTAATAAATTTAGATAAGAACCTTTTGATAAAGACATTATAAATTAAAGACATAACAATTAATAAATTCACAACAATATACTCGTTTTTCGAGATCTGTTTCTGTGTCGTGTCTTTGTCTTTTTTTTGGGGGTTCGGAAATATCAAGCGAGTCCAAAACGTCACTGCGTATATACTGGAAATTACTATCATTACGAAAATCTCTGAGATTTTGTACCAGTCTTGTTATTCTATTTTTGGAATGAATAATGTCAGTTAACTGATTTTGAACAACATTGAATATCAAATCGGTTTGGGTAAACACTTTCTTAAAAATTTTTAAAAGTATGTTGAAAGAGTAATCATTTAATAAAGTTTTCAAACCGATTGCTTCGCGGATCGAAATATCATCACTTTCAAAATCGTCGCATTCAATAATAAAATCAAAAACTTCCAAAAGCTGTTCACGAAAATCTGCTACAGTGAAAACTAACCGAGATCTAAAATTCCATCGCGTCTGACAAACTGTTGGCATTTTTTTCGAAACAAACCGTTCTAAAACATTAGTCCGTTTAGGCGAGCTTGAGAAAAATGAAGCAAATCCGCTTAAACTGGCAAAAAAAGACGACATTCTTTAATTTTTTTACATGTATCCTGCAAAACTAAATTCATTCTATGCGCATGACAGTAAGTAAATAAAGCTTGCGGTGCAATAGTTTTAACTTTTTAATTTTTTAACCATTTAATTCACCAGACATCACGGCAGCGCCGTCATAAGTTTGCCCTACCAATTTATTTTTGATATCAAAAAATTTTAATCTGTCCTTTAAAACACCAAAAATATATTCTGCCTTATGGCTTTTACTTACGTCTGTAAAACCTAAAAACCTTCCATAGATATTACCACGTAACTCGTATCGAACAACAATTGATAATTGTGAATGACATGATATGTCGGTAGTTTCATCTACTTCTAGTGAAAAGCAAATGGTTTCTTGAATCTCAGATTCAATAAAGTTACTCAAAATGTAACTAATTGATTCTATTAATTCATTTTGGATTGTTTTAGATACACCGCTAAATGTCTTCGAGTCAGAAAGTAAATTAGAAAATTCCAAATCGTATTTCTTAAACATTTTTATTAGTTTTCTATAATTACCTTGATTTAACGAATGCTCCGATTCATCGTGTCCCCTAAAAGATAATTCCTGACAACTTAAAGAAAAAACAATATCAATTAAACGACTTAAAACTGCGTGATTATTTTTTACAATTTCGTTATGTTTAATAGCATTTTCACGTTGGGCATTATCTAATGAAACATAGATATTTTGTTTTCCAAATAAATCTAATTTAATCTGGCTGTAAGTATGATCTTTCGAAATATCATGTTTATGTAAAGCCCTAAATAATTAATTTAAATTATCGTAACCAGATTCACACCACGGATTTTGATATTTGCCCCTATTTGTCGAAAATAAAATGCAAGGCCAACAGAAAAGTTTGTTTTTTATTTCACTCCCGGTAAGCCAGGAGTACTTGCTGTACCAATTATCTGAAAATGATCTATTACTTCCCTTACCCGCAATAATATTTATAAGCCGGGACATTTTTGGCAAAGGACGCCCCTTATTTTTAATAACAATTTGTTCTTCGTATGGAATAGATGAAAACCAATTATGCAAAATATAATTTACAATATCAGACTTATCAATACTTACAGTTTCTCCCATGGCTTGCATTTTTTAGGTTAATTCACCTGCATTTGTTTACACTTTAATTAAAAAAAAACTTCTAATATGTCAAAAAACCCTTTAACCTTTAACTATTTACGGCAGACGTAACGTATCACAGTATTACTTTAGAAAATAAAAATTAATCACAGAAAGAAAGGTTAGTTCGTGCACTGAATATCACTTCACTTTACTACTTACGTTCTTATATGAAATAACATTTCATCCCGCGCTGGCAATGTACAGTTTGCGACCAATCACCAATCCCAATGAAGCATCGGCAAATTTAAATTTGCCGTACTTGGTAATTAAGTTCATATGGAAAGAAATGTATATTTGGTTGCTAATCAACTAATATTCCGTTGATTTTTACAAGTTTATCGTCAAGGTTGGGATCGGCTTGCCGAACACTCAAAACGTGCCTTTTTAAGAATTCACTGGCGGATGGATGTCTCCGATATCGGATCATCAATTTGAAAAGTGTCTACGCAGGGATCACTTAACGCTCAGATTGGACGAATTCTTTTAAAAACCATGAATAAAATTTAGTCTGGTCGAATTGGTCGAATTCTTTTAAAAATCATGAATAAAAGTTAGTCTTTATTATCTCACAGATATTTTTTTATTTCTCATAACAAATGACATCAACTGATTACCTGCCACAATTAATTATTGAAATACTGATTAAATTAAATATTAAAAAAACTATAATATCTATAAAGGTGTGGGTCGGCACTGCCGACCCTGCCGACCCTGACCGGCCGCCACTGCTCTAATGTGAGCGTTGAGCGGATGAAAGAGAGAAGTTTAAAAATAGTGTAATTGCAGAATAATTGATTTCGTGAGAGAAATGGTGTAGAAAATGATGAGGGATGAGTGGTGGTGGACATTGATCCACAAATTTATCAGAAAGCCGCTCTCTTCAAAAGAACGAGAAGAGAGGGAACTCTCAACAGAATTTTAGTAATCGCGAGTAACATCTCGTTGAGGTTTATACTGTCGCAGGCCGAAAAAGGAGCGAATGAGAGACAGACGACGCGAGAGAGATAACGACCTTGCTAAGGCAAGAGGTTGAAAGTCTTTGGTGGTTTGTATGGGTGAAGTTTTCTCGATGAATGTGTGAGAGAATGAATGGAAATCGGGTGATTGCAGGGCATCAGCAGAGATATTTTGCCTTAACAGCCCTTTTATCCTGATGTCTGGAGTGACAGAGGAGAGGGTTTTAGTTGGACGCTGTCCGTCTCGGAGTGGTAACGGGACGAAGTGTCAAAGGTCTAACCCCCTCGGGCATCTCTAGCCCAGGGAAATAAGCATTTTTTCATGACACTCGTCCGGCCAGGTAAACGACAGTTGTTTTGAGTAGTATGGACCTCTGTAACAAAAACCTATATGTTTCCTGCAGTCGATTTTTTGGACTTATTTAGTTATTAACAAATTAACGTCAAAAAACGGAAAATTTTTGCTTTTTTCGTCCATCAGCAAAAAGTGAAGCATTTTAAACAAATTTTAGAAGAAAAGAAACTTATAAGTCATATAAAAACCTTCAAAATGCCGTTTTCTAAATGTTTCTATCCTTATTTATTGCTTGGAAAGTTGCAAAATAAGTCAAAAATTTCGGTTTTTTATAAATGTTAATAACTTTTTTGAAAATTAACTTATAACATTTATATTTCATGGAATGCTGTGCCTTGTAGTGCTTAAAATATGGTCAAAATTTCAAAGTGATCAGTTAAATAGTTTAAAAGTTATTCTATTTGTTTATTCCAAATTAATTTTTTTTGCAACAATATAAGTCCGAAAATTATATAGTTTTAGTAATTGTAATGATAATTTCTGGAAGAAGAAGACTAGTTCCATTATTAACATTAAAAAAAATTAAGAAAGTTAATTTTAAATATTGTAAAATAATTTTGCAAAAAGATGTCGCTTTTTTGCTTATAAACAATTAGAATAACTTTTTAACCATTGCCTGCAAGAATATTATTATTTTATGTTTAAGAAGCCTGAATTTTTTCACAAAGTTAAAAGCAAAAAAAATTTGTCCCAAAATAATTTGAGACAAAGTTAACCTTTTTTTTATTTTATTCATAGCAGCTTTGTTTATAACAATTAATAAATCTAATTAGCGTTTTTTAAAAGACCATACTTTATAGTTTTAACGTACCAAATTCTAAAAAGATTGCCCTTTAATAAAATGGTCCACAAAGCTTCAAAATGTGGTCCTTAAAATCGGCTGGCTTCGAAACTCACGGGAGCCGAAGGGAGGGGGAAGAAGCTGTTCGACGTTCCTTTTTTTAATGTGTATGTACTGTTTGCGTACATTACGAATATGCATTATTTCAATAAATAAATTGTTAAATAAACTATCTAATTTGCTTAAAATTTTTGTTTTTAATTTTTATTGTAATATTTGAGATAATTTTAATTTAAAAACATAAATATTTATAATTAATTTATACCTCTTTAATAAAATTGCAAATAATTTATTTATAATAGATTTTATGAAAACAACAAATTGTCGTATTCAATTGTTTCTAAAAATAGTATTACTTTAGAAATATTAATTTAAATAATTTTTCTAATGGCTATTCTTTATTATTTTATTATTATTCTTTTTAAGTTAGAGTTAATTTCATGTTATCGACTGAACTATCCTACAATAAAGTCGTCCCGAGAATGCAACTCAGTAATATCGGAAATATCATTTTAAAGTCATCTACTTTCAAATATATGTTAATGAATATATATATATATATATATATATATATATATATATATATATATATATATATATATATATATATAAATATATATATATATATATATATATATATATAAATATATATACATATATATATACATATATATATATATATATATATATATATATATATATATATATATATATATATATATATACAGGATGATTGATTAGTGCAAGGAAGCTCAGTAGATCTGTTATAGTAAAAATTACAAAAAAAAAGGTATTAACAAAAACTGTAGGCAGCTTTAAACTCCAAATTTTAAAATTAGTTACAATCTTATAGGGTGTTCCATAAGATGGTGGCATACCAAACTTTTGTTTTTTAAACGGAACACCCTGTATTTTATTTTAAATTTGAAATCTGCTTTACTTCCACATCATAACAATGTAAAGTTTTATTATGTTGTACCGGGGATTTAAAAAGTTATAACCAATATTACCTGAAAATCGTATTAAGTTTAACCCCCTGTATAATTAAAAAGGAGTATAGTAAGATTGATCTATTGCAACCGTAGTTAATACAACCGGAATTAATAAATAATGATGGCAAACTGTCAGTTTCTGACAAATCAATCATGGCCGACTCAAAATAATTATTGGTAAACGTTAAAATGTCTACCAAATCAATACTTTGATAGAAAAATAAAAATATCTAGAAAACTAATAACTTTAGGTATAGGAGTACTTTATAAAATTTGAAGTACGATATTAGTACTTTTCGATAGTGACATAAAATGTGTTTTATTTAAAATTACCAAGAAAATAATGTACTTGCATTTTGACTTACCCTGTATTTGATTTAACGAATATTATAAAAACGAATATGTTTTAATTAATTTATTAATTAATTAATTATACAGGGAGTTAAACTTGATACGATTTTCAGATAATATTGGTTATAACTTTTTAAATACCTGGTATAACATAATAAAACTTTACATTGTTGTGATGTGCAAGTGAAGCAGATTTCAAATTTAAAATAAAATACAGGGTGTTCCATTTAAAAAAACATAAGTTTGGTCTGCCATCTTCTTATGGAACACCCTGTAAGATTGTAACTAATTTTAAAATATGGAGTTTAAAGCTGCCTACAATTTTTGTCAATAACTTTTTTTTTATTTTTACAATAACAGATCTACTAAGATATCTTATTTGTTATAAACAAAGCTGCTATGAATTAAATTAAAAAAGAGGCTAACATTGTCCCAGGTTATTTTAGGACATTTTTTTTTCTTTTAAATTTGCGAAAAAATTTAGGCTTTTTAAATATAAAAAAACAATATTCTTACAGGCAATGGTTAAAAAGTTATTCTAATTGTTTATAAGCAAAAAATCGACATCTTGTTGCAAAATTATTTTGCAATATTTAAAATTAATTTTCTAAATTTTTTATAATGTTAATAATAGAACAAGTCTTTTTCTTCCAGAAACTATCATTACAATTACTAAAACTATATAATTTTCTGACTTATATTTTTGCAAAAAAAATTAATTTGGGAAAAACAAATAAAATAACTTTTAAACTATTTAACCGATCACTTTGAAATTTTAACAATATTTTAAGCACTACAAGGCACAGCATTCCATGAAATATAAATGTTATAAGTTTATTTTCAAAAAAGTTATTAACATTTATAAAAAACCGAAATTTTTGACCTATTTTGCAATTTTCTAAGCAACAAATACGGATAGAAACATTTAGAAAACGCCATTTTGAAGGTTTTTATATGTCTCAAAACTTTCTTTTCTTGTAAAATTTGTTTAAAATGCTTCACTTTTTGTCGATAGACGAAAAAAGCAAAAATTTTCTATTTTTTGATCTTAATTTGTTAATAACTAATTAAGTCCAAAAAATCGACTGCAGGAAACATATAGGTTTTTGTTACATAGGTCCATACTACTTTAAACAACTGTCGTTTGCCTGGCCGGACAAGTGTCAAAAACAGGGTACTTTTTTTGCTTATTTCCCTGGCCTACTCGTCCTGACACAACTTTGTTAGAGTATTAGGAACCCAACACTACCTGGGTGAGTCACATGTGTCTGTATGTAGATTTTCCTTCTTCTCTTTAAAGATGTAAACAAATGTAAAGACTGATAAAGCTTGCGTTTAATATATATTAAACGCAATCAAGTATTTTAACTTTCTGCATTTCTACCTTCAAAAATAAGATCAAATCAAAAGTAGTCAGCAAAATTTTATATTTTACCTACTCCAAAACTAAACTTGTTTTTAGTTTTTTATAGCTGGCTTAGGTGCCACTAATTCTAATTCTATAGATGTGATCATTTTATCTGTAAATTCAAAAGTAGTTTTTAAGATTTCGTCAGAACATTAACTAATTCATAATATCTTTCAAAGATCTGGTTACCCCATCCGCTTTAATAGTAAAAGTAATTAATAATCAAGCTAATAACGATGTTCAGCATGCAACAATAATAGTTTATTTCCAGTTATATGAAACTATCTGATATGCTCATCGTATAAATATATACACACTATATTTATAATATAAGAATTTAAATTATTTTAAGATAAATTGCTCGATACCAAATTAAATACTGGTTAAAACATTCAATTGTTGTTGCAAAACATGGCATACTTAACATATATTTAACAATAAGTTATTTCCAATAAGTAGATTAGTATTTTGAAATTTTACAAAAAAATATATAAGGGATTTTGGAATTTCTTGGGATTTTTTTATATGAGTTTTTGAATCACTTTTAAATTTTCTTTTTCTGTCTCCAATTATTATTTTTAAAGCACATCTAATCCTTTTCTCTAGTATATGTAATTATTTCGAGCAATTTGAAAGAAAAAGCAACTCAAATAGAAATATAAACATAAATCGAAATAGAAATATGATTCACAAAGAAAACAAGCAGGCTTTTGGAAATCAAGAAAAGTAATCGTAGATCAAAGTAACTTTTAATGTATTATGCGACTGCGAGGCGCTGGCGCTGGACCACAAAAGACAAAAACTCTATGGGCATATTTAATACACATCAAGCGGAAGACCTGTACATACTTGTACAGGGTACAAAAATTTTAGACAGGATGTAAGAAACAAAAATAGGTAGCAAACACAATAAGCTTTAGTTTCAGTGATAACGGACATTTTTTTTTCGCGAGCCAGGGAGCAAAAAAAAAGTAATGAGTTCTTGGTGGTCACTCTATATGTCCCCGTTAATCAATCCATCTTGCCGCAAAAACATTTTCTGGATAATTTCGCACTCTGGCGGTATAGTGGGACATAGCTTTGTCTTGCTGAAATATGACGTTTCAAGGGAACTCGTGAGGATGATATGTAATTATATCATTGATTGCCAGCATTATAATATTGTCTCGAAGATAATTAAGATTCTGTGCAATATTAATTGTCACGGTTTTGCAATGTTCCATCTGTCTATCTGGGTCATCCTCTGTTAATTCTTAAACCTGTTTTATTTTGTAAGAATGAAATTTATGTCTCTTTAGAGTCTATACAACCGTTTTCTGATGTACTTCACATGGTGAAAATATAAATAACATTTATGCTGATGATACAGTCATTAGCGCTGAAAGTGAGACAGACCCGCGGACGTTACTAAACACAATGTGTGATACTGGAGAACAGTTTGGTTTAACAATAAACGTAAAGAAAACAAAAACCATGTTATCAGTAAGAGGGGCAAAGGATCGTTACAAGGATCCAGATAAAAAATAAAGATATTGAGCAAGTGCACAAAATGAAATAGTTAGGAGTCTGGATTACGGAAGATCTGAATCTGAAATCAGAAACCCGCTCAAGAATAGAGCAATCAAGAGCAGCATTTTTGAAAATGAGGAAATTTCTGAGTAACCAAAGACTGAATCTGCAAATCCGATATCGGATGATAAAATGTTATATCCACTCTATTCTTCTTTATGGTGTCGAAGCCTGAACTGTTAATGTTGACTCATTGAAAAAACTGGAAGCTTTTGAGATGTGGCTTTTTAGGATAACTTTGAAGATACCATGGACCGATCATATTACGAACGAAATGGTGTTACATAGAATGGGAAGTGACAAAGAACTGTTGACCACCATTAAAAGGCGAAAGACAGCATATTTGGGGCACATTCTTAGAGTACGAGTACCTTCTTATAAGTACGAGTTGTTGCAGCTGATTATAAAGTGTAAAATCGAACGAAAAAGGGGTCCTGGTAGACGACAAATATCCTGGCTGAAAAACATTCGCGACTGGACCGGGTTGAACACACAGACGTTCTTAAGAAAAGCAGAAGAAAGAGACGAATGTGCAATGGTTATAGCCAACCTTCCTTAGTGGAGACGGCACTAGACGAAGAGAAGATGTAAGAACTTCACAAACGTGAGAAACAGTTTAAGTAGAAGTGGACGAATTACCGACAAACTCACTTAACACAGAAATTTGTTTATCTTTGAATAGGCGTTATCTTCTTCCTCATTTCTTGTTTTGAACACTACTGGTTTAAAAAAATTTGTTTACAACTGACTTAAAATAGTGTCTGTCTATTAGACGGTCCGCCACAAAGAGCTAATGGACATCCTCAAAGCAAAACAACTACAACACAATGACCTTAGAATTGTAACAAATCTATATTATAAACAGCAGGCACACGTACGCATTAATGAACACACATCAGAAGAGTTCGAAGTTAAAAGAGGAGTGCGACAGGGGTGTGTATTGTCACCACTACTATTCAATGCATACTCTGAAGAAATTATGAAAAGAGCTCTTGAGGGAGAAACAGCAGGAATCAAGGTCAATGGAACACCAATTAATAACATTAGATATGCGGACGATACTATCATAATAACAGACAACCCCCAAGACCTCCAAAAGCTAATGAACAAGATAGTTGAGTATGGAGAAGAATATGAATTATCAATAAACACCAAGGAAACCAAATTTATGAGGATATCAAAAACCCAAAATAATGGTGAAACCCTGACAATTAACGGTAGTGCTTTAGAACAAGTTGAAAACTACCACTATCTTGGCACAATAATTAATCACAGAAACGATTACTCCAAAGAAATCAAAGTTCGAATAGAGAAAGCACGTACAAACTTCAATAAAATGAGAAAGGTACTTTGTGCAAGAGAACTAAAATTGGACTTGAGAGTTAGGCTGGCAAGGTGTTATATTTTCTCGACTCTGCTTTATGGGGTAGAAGCATGTACACTTAACGCGTAGACTGCTAAAAAGTTGGAAGCATTTGAAATGTGGGTGTATAGAAGAATCCTGAAGATATCATGGACCGAGCATGTAACAAACAACGAAGTCATGAGAAGAATCAACAAAAGAATGAAAGTATTAGAAACCATCAAGACACGAAAGCTGCAATACCTGGGGCATGTTATCCGTAATGAGAGATACAACCTACTTTAATTGAATATACAAGGAAAAATCCAGGGCAAGAGAAGTGTAGGAAGAAGAAAAATCTCATGGTTGCGTAACTTGAGGGAATGGTACGGATGCACATCAATTGAACTATTCAGAGCAGCAGCATCTAAGATCAGAATAGCCATGATGATTGCCAACCTCCGTCGCGGAGATGGCACGTGAAGAAGAAGAAGATTAGACGGTCATGATAGCGTCCATTAAAAATTCTTACCGACTCACGGCAATTCCGGCGAGTTTCATCATAAATTGTGATCATTTCGCATTTTTCTTGTAAATTGAGAGGTTTTACCATTTTTAAAATTCACAATAAAAAAATTTCAATCAACAATAAACAAAACAAAATAAACATTTTAACAAGTTAATAAAGATGATCATTAGGTAAGTTTTTTGGCCAGATTTAGAAGTACGTAGGTACATTGAAACTCTTTCTGGCATAATTCAGATTCTGTAAATTGTCGAGCCAAAGTATTATATATTTTTTAAATCAGTATTTCAAAAGCTTTTAAACGTGGTGTCATATGACGTATTTTCCCCTGTAAAAAAATTAAAGTTATGACTGTCACCTGAAGAGTTTTCGCGTAAAATTCGAAACACTGATGCTATAATATACTACATTTATTTTAAAAATCGGGCTGTCAGAGCGTTTATCTTACGAACTAAGAATAAAAAGGTTAATAGGGGTGGGAACACTTATTCCAGCGCATGGTATAAGAAGTACTGCACAGAGGAAAATATTTTACATTTAAAAGCCAATTTACCGTAAATGCTTCAACAATGACTTTAACTTGCACTTTTATGCGAAACGTAAAGATACCTGTTCGAAATGTAAAAAAGCACAAAATAGAAATATCCATTTTTAAAGATGGAACAGTAAAACACAACTTGAAAGTATAATATAAAATTTATCTTCGAAACATCTATGAAATTAGATGCAGAAAAGTAAAAGCAAGATCAATTGTTTTATTCCTTCACTTTTTACTTACAGAAAGCATTATATTTTTTCGATCTAATGCACTAAAAGAAACATGTACGTATATGTGTATAAACAGTGTATATAGTCACTTGAATCGAATTTGAGGGTTTAAATTGTGTCTTTCTATTGACTATTTCTATTTCTATTGACTTCAAGGCGGCGATAAGTTTAAAATTATTGACCATAAATTTATGGTAACTAGTCACTTTTATCTCCCTAATGATTCTAATTTGGGATCCATAGAATCTTACGTAAGAGGTACGGACATTTATATTCCGGTAGATTGGCGTTCCATAATCGGAAAGTAGAGAAAGGAGAAAGCTTTTTTGTCAGGCCAAGACTTCAAAGTAAATTACAAAGGGGTAAACAATGTCACAAACGAAGTGGTGTCATGGCTCAAAATTTAATGGATTCGATTAGTAAAGAAAGAACAATCAATGCTACATTAGAAGAAAACTGTTAAGGTTGAGTGAGACCAACAGTCACTATAAGGTTAGATCACAGTCAAATCACCGTCAAGTCAAGGGACAACCCATTCACACACACAGTCCGAGCATATCACCGTCAGTCTACTTCATTATTCAGGTTATAAAGTTGTAATGTAAAATAAATTTCTTAATTGCTATTTTTCATTGCTAATCAATTTAATTTAGTCTACTTATCCTGTAAAAAATACTGTGCAACCTCAATATAACGAAACTGAAAGGAAATTAAAAAATATATAAAAATAATTGTCTTACTAAAAATGGAACAAGTCTGAACCTGATGAGATATAAGTTATTGTGAAATTTAGTATGAGTAATTGATACAATATGTTACGTACAGGGATGCTACCGACCTCAGGAATTACAGGCCCATAAGTCTACTTTCACATATTTATAAACTATTTACAAAAATAATTACGAAACGACTAGAAAATAAATTGGAATTTTATCAGCCCATAGAACAGGCGGGTTTTAGAAAAGGCTATGGAACAAACGATCACCTACTGGTAATAAAAAATCTTATAGAAAAATGCACTGAATATAATAAACCACTAGCTTTAATATTTGTCGACTATGAAAAGGCATTCGACACCGTAAATCAACAAAAAATGTTGGAAGCCTTGACAGAATGCCGAATTGACTATCGGTATATAAATATAATTAAACACATATACCAAAACGCAGCAGCCAGTGTTAGGGTGGGTGATCGTCAAACCCAGAAATTCCCGAAACAACGTGGAGTACGCCAGGGGGACACCATATCGCCGAAACTGTTCACTACACTTTTGGAATATATATGTAAAAGGGCAAAACTGACCGACAAGGGCATAAACATAAATGGAGAAAAGCTTAGCCATCTAAGGTTTGCAGATGATATTGTACTAATAGCTGATAGGATAGATGAGGCCAAAGAACTTTTAAATCAGCTCTACCTTTCCTCGCTAGAAGGGGGATTAAAAATAAATATATCTAAAACCCAGATGATGACAAATCTTGTAGTCAGCGAAGATATATGCGTAGGAACAAGATCCATAGACCAGGTAATGGCCTATAAATACCTAGGTCATGAGATTCGCATAGGAAAAGATAACCAAACCGTTGAGCTTCTCCGTCGTATAAGACTGACTTGGGCAGCCTTCGGCAAGCTGAACCATATTTTCAAATCGTCTGATATACCAATATGCCTAAGAAAAACGTTTAATCAGTGTGTTTTGCCAGTGTTAACTTACGGTGCGGAAACGTTGACCATGACAAGGAGAACAGTTCAAAAGATCCGTGTGTGTCAAAGGGCGATGGAGCGTGCTATGTTAGGCGTTTCACTACGAGACAAGATCCCAAATCGCCAGCTACGACAAATAACAGGAGTGGCTGATGCAGTAGAGAGAGTAGCAACACTGAAATGGAACTGGGCAGGTCACGTGGCTCGAATGACAGATAATAGATGGACAAAACGTATACTGGAATGGAGACCAAGAGATGATGCCTAGCGAAGCAGAGGTCGTCCACCAACACGTTGGACTGACGATCTAAAACGTTGTCGTAGGAATTGGATGCAAGAGGCACAAGATCGAAATAGATGGAAAATTATGAGAGAGATCTATGTCGAGCAGTGGATAAGCGAAGATTGAATGATGATGATGATGATGATGATGATGTTACATACAGGTTATAAGTTGAAAAAATTCGGTAGTTATATTAAGTTTAACCTGCATATACCTATTAATATTTCCTGCCATGTTTCTAATGTTGGCTGAGAATCAGAGTATAATGGATGTGATAAATCATAGAGTAATCTCTCTTCATGAACGCACTCAATTAATTTTTCATCCTTCATTGTTAACAAAAGTGATCAAAATATCATACAACGACCAAAAACAGGTGGCTGACTGACTGTCTCCTATTCACACCAAACCGGCAGTCCGGTCCAGTCAAAATCAATTCACAGTCTTGTTACCGGACCGGACGGGCAGTGATCTTGACTGTAACGTGACTGTGACTGTACGGTGCCCGTGCATGGGAATGGGAATTAAAGGCCCCCATACACACTTCAACTTGTTGTCCAACTTGGTTGTGTTGATGGTGAGATTGAACTGTGAGTGGGCAGGTTGAGTGACTCAAGAAGAAGTTGAACAGCCGAGTTGAAGAAATCAAACCGTCTTTGATTTTAGTGGGCGGAGCCTAATGTTGGGCGAAACAGTCGGAGTATGTGTGGGCATGTGGGTCAACCTGGGTTTCAACATCAGTTCGTTCGTCTCTAGTTTACTTACTCTGTGGTTCGTCTTGTTGTTGTGCACCTGCTCAGTAGATCAAGACTCGTCGTTGTAATTTGTGTCAAGTTTGTACTGTTTATTTCCAGTGTTTATGATAAACTATTGCGATGGTTACCGTACCGAACAATAAAGCATGAGTAAATGTGATTGAGAAATATCGCAGTCTACCGCAGCTGTGGAAAATAAAATCAGATGTATACAAAAATAAAGGCGCGAGAAACAAGGGCTGGGACGAGTTACTAATTCATTTTAAAACAGTTGAACCCGATGCGACACTTGATTCAATGAAGAAACGCTTAACTAACATGCGAACGTGCTACCGACGGGAGCTTAAGAAAAAATTAAAAAGTGAAAAATCTGGAGCAGGGGATGAAGATGTGTACGAGCCTACCTTGTGGTATTTTGACAATTTGGAATTTTTGAGGGATCAAGAATTACAATTACCCGGAATATCGACCTTTCCCAACGATGATGATGAATGCAATGATGACTCTGAGGTGAGCATAACTTACAATATTAATATAACTACAATTTGTAATACAATATTTTATGAAATACAAAATTTTAAAAATCATTATATTGCGTTCTGATATAATTGATTATGGGGTATTCTTTTATAGGAAAACACAGAGCTCATGAAGAGAAAGAGAACTGGGAAAAACGATAAGGAAGACTTCTTGAAGAAAGCAGTTGACCATTTGGATGAGTTGAAAACAAAAAGGTTGAACAAAAAAGAAGAAGCTACAACATATGCAGAATCTTGGTCAGTGTCATATAGAAAGCTCACTGAAGAACAAAAACTTTTCGCAAAAAAAGCGATAGATGAAATTTTGGTGTTAGGTCAATTAAATCGTCTGAACCTAAATGTGGTAAATTGCTATACACCAACCCCAACGCCATCACTTTCAGTGAGCTCATATTCTCCTCCAGGGCAACCATCAAATAATGTGGATGTTGTTACTTCAGAAGCCACCAGGAATGTGGAAAGTGGCGGGTATTATAGTTTTACACAATTAATACAAGACTCACAATATCAATAATTTTGTTTATTAAATTGAAGCATGAACATTTATAAGTTAAACTCAGTTATTCTTAAAATTGTTATTCTAAACTAATATAAAATAAATATGCATTGCGTTAATTATTATCATTAAAAAAAATTGCCTTGATCTTCATTATTCCTTTGTGGAACAGCTTATCCTACCATTTTCCATTGCCATGGAACTTCTTCAGTAGTGTTGAAGTATATACAAAAATTCTTCCTTATTGTTTTAGCGTTATTTTGCGGATTTCTACTTCGTGTTGGCTCGAGGGGTAATAAGTGTTCCCTTTCCGATCTTCATGAGCCACATTGAACTTCTCCCATCCTTACGTTTTCTATATCAGCACTTCCAAGAAGATATGTTGGTCTGTTCTTTTTAATAAAAAGGTTATGCAAATAGCAACACGTTAGTACGACTTTGCTCACGTTCTTTGGCGATAAATTTATCGTCGTCAGCAAGATACGAAATCTGCTCGCTAAAATTCCAAAGCCATTTTCAGCAATGCGCCTCGCACGCGACAGCCGGTAATTAAAAATTTCTTATGGTTATTCACTGTGCCGGTGAATGGCTTCATAAAATTTTCAGAAAGAGCAAATGCATCATCACCTAAGAACACAAAAGGTATTTCATTATTGCCCCCAAAAGGCAAAGGTTGTGGATCAGGTAAACACATACTGCCCTCTTCATATTTTGAATAAAATTCACTATTTGACAAAACGCCACCATCCGACACTCGTCCATTCGCTCCAACCACCACCATTATAAATTCATAGTTAGCATTTACTACTGCGAGCATTACGACGCTGTACGTTTTCTTGTAGTTGAAGTAGTACGAACCTGAGGCAGCTGGTTTTCGAATATGAACATGTTTTCTGTCTGTAGCCCCTATGCAATGTGGAAAGTTCCAGTTACGATCAAAACCATCAGAAATCTTCTTCCATTCTTTTTGACTTTCTGGCAACTGGAAAAACAAAAAATTTTTATTATTATTATTTATTTATTATATGTTTTGTTCCATTTCACCTTAATCGCGTTTTGAATTAATTAATATTTAGATACTTTTCACACGAATGAATTTACCTTTACGGAAGTCACTTTCGACCGCTCCCGGTCATCTTCAGTCGAAAGTGACTTCCGTAAACGTAAATTCATTCGGGTGAAAAGTATCTAAATATTAATTATTTATTATTATAAAAGTGATTCTATAAATCTATCTTACCTTAATAATGCCTTTTCTTTTAAGCGCACAAATTATTGCTTCACAGGTTTCCATAACGATTTTCCCAATTGTCTGAGGTGCGATGGCCGTCAGGAACTTCAAGTCCTCAAACGACTGACCTGTAGCTAGAAACCTTAATGTAGTAGAGAGCCGTTCATTTACTGAGATTGCGTCTCTCATAATGGTATCTTGTTTAATAATCGCAGGCTTTATCATTTCAAGCAATTCCTGATAAATGATATCATTCATTCTGAGGAAATTGAAGTAATCTTTCGGTGCTGTAACTTTCAATTCTGTTAACAAATTTGTATGTGAAAATTTGGAACGTTTTTGCAGCCACTCTTTTGCCCATATTTTTCCTACGTTTCTTCTCACTTTATATGCACGAAGCAATAATAATTGTACATAATAAAATTTCTTCTTCATCCGACATTGTTGATGCCAGCACTTCTACTGATGTCCAACTGTGTTGGGCAACTAGCTTTCGAGTTGATCAACCAAATTGAGAGACATGGTTGAACAACAAGTTGAAGTGTGTATGTGGGCCTTAAGGCGTATACTCACTACCATGCAAGTTAAGTGCTCGGCATGGGTAAGGCATCGGCTGGGCAAGATATATTTTACATAAAATCTTATTAACTTCACGTGATTGAATTCGCACTATGCGTGCCACGGACTGGTAATCGACGGGCCTTGCATGCGACGTTCTTCCGAGACAATATTTGCCTAGCACGTGCCGTGCAGGTCACGACAACTGTGAATACCTTACCGGCAAGCAATCTGCAATAATTGTGGTTGTTTGAAATCAGTTTCATAGTGACGATGGAGGATGAAGCGTCAACAGAGACCTGCTTTTTAGTCAGTTTAAAAATATGCTGTGGAAAGAAATTGCTGAGAAACTACAACAAAGTAAGTATATTTATTAATAAAATAAAAAAGTGCTGAATTACAGCTACATACATTAAACAAACAGAATTTGTAAAAAGTACAATTGTAATTTACATTTTTTCATATTGCCAAGGCACAGCTCCGGATTCCGAATTAAAGAAATGGGTAAATATAACTCTAGTATTGAATGTTTCACATCACATGGAAGATAATCAATAATTAACTTTAATTGCAAGTGAAACTTTAAGCGTTGTAATGGATGACGAAGATGAATCAAACCCTGAAAATCCTAATGTTCCTGAAAATTCTTGAAAAATTTTGTCTAAACGTCTAAAAGTTCGGAGTGTAACGTTGAAAATTCTCCTTCTTCATTGCGTTTTTTAGCATTGTATGCACAAAAAAACGTCTTTTTCTGTTTCTGCAATATTTGTTTCCATTTTCTGTTTCTTACTCTTCTAATTTATCAGATCAATTTTTATTAACGATATTTTAAGCATTGTTCATTACACAAAGCAACTATCCCGCAGCAAGCCTTGTGCAGTGTGAATTTACTTCGAAAACCTTGCTCCTGCCGAGCATGTGCCTGGCCATTGCTGGTCGGGTTCCTTGCACATCCAATGAGAATCGGGCTTTACTTCATTGGAAAACCACAGAAGCAATCTTCACTGTACTGTCTCTGACTGTGTCGTGACTGTTGGTCTGAATTAACCTTTAACGAGATAACAAAATCAAAAAGGCCAATTTTATTCAGACAAATTTATTTGAAAAATTTATACCCTGGACTAAGAAAACAAAAGGGAAGTGTTAGATTTGTCTTTAGTTCATTCCACATATTAACCATGCTTACTTTTAGGGATTTTTAGGAAGAAAAACACAAGATATAAGCCTACTGGATTTAGTTGATATTGATCATGATTGAGATGTGTTATTGTAAAGAAAGAACTTTATGACTAAAGCTCGGATTTAAAGGCAACAAAAATTGAAGAAAAAGGTCCCTATATAGGCAAAGATTTTTATTAAAAAAGGCAGGAATATTAACATTTAGGCAAAATATAGGCAATAAAGAAATATAACTTATGATTTATTGTACAAAGTGAATTAACGTATGTTTTCTCAATGTACTCTCGTCCGGTAAGGATTTATTAAGATATTTTTCGAATGAGCATTTAAAACTAGGGTTATTAAAGTTAATAACTTATTAACTTTATATAGAGGAATGTTGGATGCAATTATCATCTGGCATAAATCAAATTTAAATGCGTCTTCCTCCTTTTTTTTTAACTGCTTAAACTATCCCGCAGAGATATTTGGGCTAACTTAGAGGAATTTAGTTTTTCCAAATTACGTTTATGAAGTAGGGTTCCACAATGCTGGTCAATAAAGTACTTTTTTCTACTTGAAATCTGAGAATTTAAAAAAAATAATTAGAATTCTAAAACCGCTTTAGAATTTAGTTATGTTGTGGGACGAGAAAAAATAAAACTTACCGATTTGCCGCATGGTTTATAAAATGCTCCATCTCCTTCTAGAGAAAGTTCCGAATAAGGTGCGATCCATAGCCTTAATTTAGATGTCATCTTTTCACACAAATGTCTAAAACGTTTTAAAACGTGTTTTTTGCTTTTCGATATACGCAACAAAACTAAACTGGGATATAGCAATTTGTGACTAAACCACAGTATAACTTTATACTGTGACTAAACTCTGATACAGTAACCGAATGTAGAACTGATAATAAACTAATAAAGCTTAGGGATTTCCAAATAGTTAACCCTAAGTCTCGATCAGGTACATTTTCCTAGAAATCTGTTATATAAACAAACCATTGATATTTTAATATTGACCCAAAATTTTATTATAGAATGGTTTACTAATAGAATAATATCATGGGTAGTACCATGAAATTTTAAAAAAGGCACAAATAGGCGGAATTTACGAAAAAAGGCAAAAAGTGCAAAAAACAATTATAATAGGCAAAATAGGCAAAAAATGCATTTTGTCTATAATCCGAGCTTTTTTTATTACTGTATTAGTGTCAGTATTAGTGGGAGTGACTAAATACAGTGACTATATTTGAGTAAAACATAATAGTTGTGCCTAATTTTTGCCTATTTTTTAAGTTTCTATTTACAACCGATTCAGTTTCTTCAAATGCTGTGAGGTAAGTCACTTTAACAATATAAAATACAACAAAAAAACTGCTTAAATAATTTTCAATGATTATTATAGTTAGACAAAGATATCTTCCTGCAATGTACAAGAAAAAAGTGCTAATAATCTGTTGGGTAATTTATTATACAGATTCTAGCAAAACTGTTTCTCATAATGCACAAAACATGATATACACCACTTTAGGTGTAACACCAAACCAAAGTTTGGGAAACCAAATTTTAGTCGTGACATGTTAAAAATCTGAACTACTTTCACCTTAAAATATTAATAACTTTGAATAACGGTCACGTAAGTGATACAGTCGGACGGTTTATACCATCTTCTTGTGTAGTGTTCTGCAGCTCTTGAAGAATATTCGTACCGGCAATAAAATTCAACAAAATTCTATTTATTTCTTGTTATCTTCCAGTGTATATTTGGAGAAAGTAATTTAATAAATAATTCGTTTATCTCTATCAAATAAACTTAAATCGTTGATTCGGCTGTATATGTGGTAGGAGGTCATTCATTGTTTACCGGGGTCAAACATCATCAGAATTGTAAAGCAAGCAGTGGCTGTAGTTTTGTTGTGATTTAGACCTCGTCGAGTTTATCGAGGGATTTTGTTGGTGTGATTATCCAAGTGTGTCTTGTGTTTGCTTGATTGTGGAATTAATTGCTTCAGGAAGATACTTCGCGTTTTAACGCAATTCAAGTGAGTAAGCGTTCTTATTAATCTTTAATTAATAAGTTTCTTCGTTTGAATTAAAAGACGTATTATACACACATAATATATTTTAAATTAACACAGTTAAAATTTAAAATTTATGTAATTAACAAATTAATAAACGAAAAAATTAAATAGTTCTAATATTTGGATATTTATCTAAATAAAATAAAATATCAAAATTTAATATAAATTAAACTGATTTACATACATTAATTAGGCCAGGGGAAATAATCTTTGAGACAAAAATAATAGGAATGAGATGAACCCATTGGAAAAGGAAGAAAATATAACAAAAATTAAAAGAAACATAATTCACTTATCTTTGGTCGGGACGCAGAAGGGGGTGAGTTTTTAAGGGGAAAAAATAATTTCTAACGATTTCCGGCAAAACTACAAGTCCTTTGAAAAAAAAATTAAATTTCAAAATTGTAGGTAATGTATAGATATAAAACTTTTATATTTATACTTTTTTCACTTAACCTCAAAATTTATGCGAAAAATTCAAGGGTTTGTAAATTTTTATGTCTCAAAAACACTGTTTTTGTATGGGAGTGAATCTGTGAAATCATTACATATGTAAGATAATGAGTAAGAGAGAGACAGAAGATATATTTTCTCTCTCTTCCTCTCTCGAATAAAAAAATGTTCCTTTATATATATATATATATATATATATATATATATATATATATATATATATATATATATATATATATATATATATATAATTTAATATTATATAAAGATATATATATATATATATATATATATATGTACATATAATATTATACATATAATAAAATATTTAATAATAATATTATTTATGTTATATGTTTTGTGCTATTTATTAAATGTTCATAATTATATTAGTCTTTTGTATTTCAAAATAATAATCTCAATAAATCACTGTATGATCCAGAACTGTCAATTTTGAAATACGTTTGTGTTATGTCCTCGGTAGTATAGTAGTCAGTATACCCGCCTGTCACGCGGGAGACCGGGGTTCGATTCGCAGTCGGGGAGGACTTTTTTATTAACCCGGCAACTGTGTTGTGGGGTGAAAATCACCCACGTCGTTCATTAGCGCTTCTTAAAATAGTGGCAACATCGCCAGATTTATCGAGTACCTACGTGAACAGAGCTGAAAACCACGCAATTTTCGGATTTAAAAAAGACATTTCTTTGGTGTCACGTCCCGAAGAAAAATAAAATATTATTATTAGCTTCTTCACTTCATCATGATATAGAATTTGACCACAAATCAAATAAACCTGAGATTATAGACTTTTATAATCACAAAAAAGGTGGCGTAGATATGGTTGACGAAATGTCTGCGTTATATAATGTGTCTCGTAATAGCAAGCGATGGCCTCTAACATTTTTTTTTCACTGCTTAATAATTCAGGAATAAATAGTTATGTTATTTATCCACATAACCAGCCAACTGAAAAACTTTAACGCAGATTTTTTTTAAACAACTTGGTTTGGCACTAATTAAACCATATATTGAAAAAAGAGGTAACAATCAAAGAATACCATCAGACATAAGAGCCAAACTAAAAAGAAATGAAGGCGGAGAGGACTCTCAAGGACCTCCAAACCAGAAGCAACGAACAACATCCAGATGTGGAGTGTGACCCCGTGGAAAGGACAGAAAGTGCCAAAAAAATGTGTGAAATGTGACATTTTTCTTTGTCTTGAACATTGTGTATATTTTTGTTCTAAATGTGCAAATAATTGTTAATTATGCTATTTAAACAAAAGTTTATAGTTACTTTTTATAAAATTTGTATTTTTTGTTATTCTATATCTCTAATAAAAATTTTGGTAACAAAAATTGTAATATTGGTTTAAATATAAACTAAATTTTAGTATATTTTTTAAATCGTTGAATTTTTAACGGAAATTTTTTAAATGATTTATCTTTAATAAATATCTTGATAAAGATTATATAACAATATAACCATGATTTAAAATCCTAAGGTTGCATGTAAAAATAAAATATTTTCTCAATTTTATACCTAAATAAAAAAAAATGGGGTGATAATTACCCCAACACACAGCTCCTGTCAGAAAATTTCACCACACAGTCGCCGGGTTAATATTATTACATTATTGTCATTTTTAAATACTTATGGATATTGCATTTTAATTTGTATTGTATTATTATATGGAATAATATCTTCATTGTTAGTAAGTTGTTATTAATTATGTTTCTCTTTCTGCTATGTCTTACCTATATAATTACATATGTAATGATTGTGCAGATTGACTCCCAAATAAATTTGTAACTGCGAATGCGTGTATAGAAGAGTAACTCCCACCGGCAGTCCCACTGGACTGCCACACCCGTTTTTTTATGTCATACTAGTTCAGTATTGTGTATTTATTG
This sequence comes from Diabrotica undecimpunctata, assembly GCF_040954645.1. Lineage (NCBI taxonomy): Eukaryota > Metazoa > Arthropoda > Insecta > Coleoptera > Chrysomelidae > Diabrotica > Diabrotica undecimpunctata. The sequence continues at coordinate 64,051,069 of NC_092809.1, read as the reverse complement.
CTTAGTTACCATTAGACAAAATAATTTTTAATATTTTCTGCATAATTTTTAGGGCTATTAAATTATTTTAGTGAGATACTATGTTTTTGGGAATCTTTGTTTGGGGACATTACCAAGTTTTAGGCAGTACCTTATAATATGTACAGCTGGTTCCTAAAAAAACTGATACGACTCTTAAAGCGTATTTTGTAGAAAATTGAGCAGTGTATTTGAAGGATAAATATTTATTATTTACATACTGTATAATATACATACTGCCAAATCTTAAAATTTCTTAGGTAACTTATTCTATTCAACCTCAAAAAATGGCTCCACATGCTAGCAAAGAACTAAAATCAAGAATCGTAACGAAATTAGAAGATAGTCGGTCGCTTTCTGTCGTAACAAACCATTTTAACTGAAACAGAACAACAGTTTTTAATATTATTAAAAGATGGAGAGAACAAGAAACTCTCGAAAGAAAACAAGGTTCTATAAGGCCAAAAATATCTACCAAAAATAGAACGTTTTTGGAGAGATTAGAAGAGAATCCTTTTGAAGATGCGAAAACTGCAATAATTATGTCACAGTTTGTAAAAACAAAGAAATTACAACTTCGAGCAGAATTAAAGCATCGCATCTTAGGTACCGAACTTTAGAAAAAAAAAACAAACTCTTACACCACAATTTGCTTTCAACCATCAGCTACAAAATCAAGATTTTTGGGACAGATTAATATTTACAGATGAGAAAATTTTTCAATCTTCTAAAAAGGGTAAAATTGGGGTGTATAGACCAGATAATAATAGATTCGATCATCCTCTATATATTTATAGATATCGAGTAGCTGGTCATTTTAGCGCCAATGTATGGGGATGGATTTCATCTAGAGGAATGGGAATGGTATGACGTATTGATGGCAGGTTTGTTGGTCAGACTTATCTGAATCTAAAAAACATCATGTTTTCCAGTGTAGAACAGGTGTATTCGGAAAATAATTTTATCCTCCAAGATAATTGTCCTGTTCACACTGCAAATATAATAAACCAGTGACTACAGAATTTTTTATTAAGCCCTCTTCTCTATTCGGATTTCCGAATATAGGCCTCTCCTAATTCTCGCCATTCATCTCTGTTGTTTGTAAGACGTTTCCACATTGGCCCTGAAGTTCTTTTAATATCGTCGCTCCATCGCATTTGTGGTCTTCCTAGTGGTCTTTTGGCTTTATATGGCCGCCAATGCCCGATTTCTTTATTCCATCGGCCATCCGTAAGACGTTCGTTATATCCAGCCCATTTCCATTTCAGTTTAGCTGCCAGTTCGACAGCATCTTTTACTTTTGTTCTATTACGAATGTTTTCATTGGTTTTATGGTCTTTGAGTGAGATACCCAGCATCTCTCGTTCCATAGCTCTCTGAGTTTTTCTGATCTTCTCCATTTTTATTTTAGTAAATGTCCAGGTTTGAGCTCCATATGTACGTACAGGTAGGATACAGGAATTAAATACTTTAGTTCGCAGTCTTTGAGGTATATTTTTATTTTTAAGTACGTATGAGAGTCCTGCGAATGCTGCCCATCCCATTTTTACACGTCTGCTTATTTCGGTAGTCTGATTTTCTTTGCTTACCTTGACATTTTGACCCAGATATGTATATTCATCTACTTGTTCTATCTCTGTCCCGTCGATGTTTATCATAAGTTTGTCATCTTTGTTTGACATGAGTTTAGTTTTGCTGAAATTCACTTTCAGTCCTTTTTTTAGAGATTCTATGTGTAGCTCCTCAATCATCGTACTTAGTGCATTCCACGTGTCGGCTATTAGTACTACATCATCTGCGTATCTAAGATGGTTCAAGTATCTTCCGTTAATAGGGATTCCCTTATTTTCCCCGTCTATTAACTTGAAGATATCTTCTAGGGCAGCTGTAAATAATTTTGGAGATATTACGTCTCCTTGTCTTACTCCTCGGTTGATATTTACTGGTCTTGTTTCGATTCCATTACCCAACGTCACTATCATTTCAGCTTGTTCGTAAACATTATGTATTAATATTCTGTACCTGGAGTCGATCCGGTTGTTGACTAATGCTTCTTCTATTGCCTACAGTTCTAGGCTATCAAAAGCTTTTTCATAATCTATAAAAGCCAGACATAATGGCAGATTGTATTCGTTAGTCTTTTCTATTAGGATTTTTAAAGTATATAGATGGTCACAGGTACTGTACCCTTTTCTAAATCCGGCTTGTTCCACTGGTCGATATCCGTCAAATTTAATTGTTAACCTGTTTGTAATAATCTTTGTAAAGGTTTTGTAAAGTTGTGAAAGAAGTGAAATTGGTCGATAATTTTTCAGATCTGTGGTGTCTCCCTTTTTGTGTATTAGTATTGTTTTAGCAGTATTCCATTGTTCGGGTATGTTGCCTTGAAATACACATTTATTAAATAGTATTTTTAGATATGTGATGGCTATTTCTCCGCATTCCTTCAACATTTCTGCTAGGATTCCATCGCTTCCAAGAGCTTTTTTCCTTTTTATTTCGTTTACTGCTATTTCTATTTCTTCGTGGCTTATTTCGAGCATAACTTCTGAGTTGACATTTGTTATCTGCCTTTTCAAGTTCTGCTTTGAGGAGTTAAGGGGATCGTTTCTGGAACGGTACAGATCGGCGTAGAAGTTTTCAATTGAGTTGGCAATATTAGATTTACTTTTTTCTAGTTGTCCTTGTTTATTTCTAATGGTTATTATGTTTTTCTTAGCAGTATTTATTACTGTTACGTCCTATATGATATCTGTTTTGTTGCAGAGTATGTAATCTATTTTGTTCCGAGTTTTTTCGTCTGGGGATAGCCACGTCCACTTTCTTTGAGGTTTTTTCTTATAGAATATGTTCATTGCATAGTATTTGTTGGCTTGTAGGAAGTTAACCAAGGTTTCTCCTCTTTCGTTTCTAACTCTAGAGCCGAATTGTCCTATATAGTTTTCGGTTTTTTCAAGTCGTTGTCCGATCTTACCGTTAAAGTCTCCTATTATCATCGTATACGTGCTGTGATAATTCGTGCCAGTTTCTGCAATTTTCTCATAAAATTCGTCTATCTCTTCATCGGAATGTGCTGCGGTTAGAGCGTATACTTGAATAATTTTCAGGGAGATGTTCTCGTTTACATTTAACCTAATCATTGCAATTCTTTCAGATATTCCTACGAATTGCTCTACTGTATGTGCATATTTCTTATAAATTAGAAATCCTACGCCATCTAGGCTTTATTCTTCTCGCCCTTTGTAATATAGGACGTTACCGGACTCTGGTGTTATGCACTCTTCCCCTTTTCTTTTTACCTCTGCTAGACCAATTATGTCCTTTTGTTGTCATTTTAAGTCCTTGGACAAGGGGCCCTAAGCAGGTACTAGTTTCCCGGGTCAGGAAATCTGCGGAGGGCAGGGATTGATTCATTTTCCCTGATAAGACTATCCAAGGGAGTTCCTAGCCGCTACCCAAAACTCCAGAATAAAAACATCGAAACCTTACCATGGCCCAGCTATAGTGCAGATTTAAATTCAATCGAGAATGTCTGGGGGGTTATTATAAAACGATTGTATCGGCGTAATTTTATACCTCAAAATGCTGAAGAGCTGTGGCGCCTTCAAGAAAAGCAAGTTGTAAACAGACTAGAGAAAGTAATAAATAAAAAACTAGTTAATCCATTCCAACAGGACATAGACGAAGAGTGGCAGACCATACAGACAGCCGTGTCGGAAGCGGCGGAAAAGTGTATAGGAAGAGAGCATATAAACAAAACGGCAAGACTGGTTCGATGAAGAATGTAGGAATGTTTTGGCAAGAAGAGAGAGGGCAAAACTACAGAGATAAAAAAATATCGAAATTGCGATTGGAAATTATATGGCAAGAAGAAGGGAAGTAAAAAGAATTTGCAGAAAAAAGAGATAAGAACAGCTAGAAAAGCATTTGAAAAATATAGAAGAAGCCTACATAAAGAAGGAGGCAAATAATTTCTACCAAGAAGTTAAGAAATCCAGAGAAACTTTCTCTATGCAGAGAAACTACAAAGAATAATCCACAGAATTACAGAAATAACGAAGGCTTACTTCTAGGTGAAACAACAGAAAAATTAAACAGATGGGCGAAATATTTTGAAGATCAATTAAATACAGTCCAACAAACGGAACTTTAAGGGATGTGGCGAAAGATTGAAGGAAAGGATATTCCACTTGACACTAATAATTTGGCAAAAGAAAGAAATGCAGAAACAATTTGTCTTATCTATAAAAAAGGATACAAAATGGAGTGCAAAAACTATAGAGGTATAGTTTTCACCCTCATAAAATACTTGCAAAAATTATTAGAAAAAGATTAATAAAATATGACAACAAAGTGATCGTAGAATATCAGGGAGGTTTTAGACCAGGAAGAACAATTACTATTAAAATTAATATAAAATAATAGCTATAAACAAAACTTAGAATTAAATATGGTATTTATCGATTTTAAATGAGCATATGACTCCCTAAATCAAACGATGCTATATGAGGCCATGAGAACATTAGAAATACCAGAAAAGCTTATAAGGCTACTGAGAATGACGATTAGAAACACGATAAATAGGGTAACAATGGAAGGAAGCTTTTCAAGACAGTTCACAGTAAATGGAGTTTTTTAACAAGGAAATCCACTATTAACGAATTTATTCAACCTAGTATTAGAACAAATTGTAAGAAGATCAAATATAAGCACAAACAGGACTATTTTCAATAGCAAGGAACAGTGCGTAACGTACGCGGATGATGTGGTAATACTAGTGAGAACAAAAAAATTATTAAGAAAAAGTTTTCCAGAAATTTAAAGAAGAAGCGAGAAGATACGGATTAATATTAAACCAAAGAAAAACGCAAAATATGAAAATGAGCGGAGACATAACAAATAATAACAAATATATTAAAACGCAAGCAGCAGAGACTGTCTATAGTTTTGAAAATGTGTCAGAATTTGAATACGGGAAACGAAGAAAAAGAGATAGATAAAAGACTAATGAAGGGAAGCAGAGCGATAGGTTTACTAAATTCATCACTGAAAGCAGAAAATGTGTCAAGAATAGCTAAACTGCGAGTATACGAGACAGTAATCAGACCCACAGTAATGTATACCAATGAAACGTGGATTATGAGCCAGCAGAAAGCTGGGAAAGAAAGCTGCTCAGAAAAATCTTTGGATTATAAAAGACGACAGGGAATATTTGGAGAAGACGAACAAATTTGTATAAATAATGAAGATGTATGAAAAACCGGCAATTACAGTAAAAATACGAGCCCAAAGAGCTAGATGTCTTGGTCACATTATACGAATGCCAGAGAATTAAAATGTTAAAACAATAATGAAGGAGGGAGAAATAGGAAAGGGCAAGGACGTCCAAAGAATGAATGGTTGGAAGCAGTAAAGCAAGACTTGTCAGAAATAGGCGTGAGAAATTGGAGGGAGAAAGAAAAGGACCGAAAAAATGGAGGGAAATAACCAAGTTTTTAGAAGCCAAGGGCCTGCATAATGCCTGTAGCGCTGTTATATATATATATATATATATATATATATATATATATATATATATATATATATATATATATATATATATAGATATATATATATATATATATATATATATATATATATATATACTTTAAAATGCATAATATATGCATAATATGTCTGAATTAAATGTCAATTAAAACGAGTCAGATAAAATTAAATTATTACATGAATTTTTCACCAAGTAACAAGCAACAAAATTGGTTTAATTTATTAATGTTTGTATTTTGACAACGATTACCGAAGTAGAGATTGAAAAGTCAATAAAACTTTTTTAAACTTCAATAATGTGGATTATTTCCATTAGAATATAATTACTTTAAGATGACACGAGAAAATAGCTTCAGTACAATATTCTTATTTACTGCTTTTCTTCTTCTTCTTCTTAACATGCCATACACCAAAGTGCGTAGGCGACTATCTCATTACTAGAATTCTGTTCTTGGCGGCGTGACACAGCTCGCCTGTATTGTGTATTCCTGTCCATTCTTTAATATTTCTTAACCAGGATAATTGTTTGCGGCCGGTTCCTCTCCTACCTTCGATCTTCCCTTGTAGGATTAACTCTGGTATTTCATATTTTGCTCCTCTCAATATGTGCCCAAGGTAACCAATCTTGCGTTTTTTAATTAATTTAAAGAGTTCTCTTTCCACACCGGCTCTCTTAAGGACGTCATCGTTTCGAACTCTATCCACCCAAGGTATGCGCATCATTCTTCTTAATGACCGCATTTCAAATGCTTCAAGTTTGTTGATAGATGTTTTTTTCAAAGTCCACGTTTCCATGCCATAAAGCAAGATGGACCATATGTAGCACTTGACCATTCTGTAGCGTATTTCGAAATTTAGGTTTTGATTACATAGGAGCGGTCTGAATTTCACAAAAGCTTGTCTTGCCATTTGTATTCGGGTTTTATCTCTTGTTGTGGATCCGATTGGTCATTGATTGTGGTGCCAAGGTATTTAAAAGTTTTCACGCGTTTTATGCGATCGTCACCTATGCATATTATCGGGTTTTCTGGAGGGTTTCTGCTAATGACCATATATTTCGTTTTCAAAATGTTGATTTTGAGGCCATATTTTTTACCTATGCTATTCACCCTATCAAGTAATAACTGCTGATCTTCCAATTTATCAGTTATAATCACTGTGTCGTCCGCATAGCGTAGGTTGCTAATTGGTATGCCGTTCACCTTAATGCCTAATTCCGTGTCTTCTAATGCTTCCGCAAATATATTTTCAACATATAAATTAAAAAGCATCGGAGAGAGTATGCACCCTTGGCGGACACCTTTTCGGATTTCAAATTCATCCGTATATTGGTCTTGATCAATCCTCACCTTTGCCATTTGGTTCCAGTATAGATTCTGAATAATTCTGATCTCCTTCTGGTCAATGTTGGCCCTATGTAGTAGTTCCATCATGATATCATGTTTAACATTGTCAAATGCCTTCTCGTAGTCGATGAAGGTGAGGTAGACATCTTTTCGTTGATCTAAACAGTTTTGTATTAAAGTGTTCAAACATAAAATTGCCTCTTTTGTTCCTAGTCCTCCCTTAAAACCGAATTGTGTTGACCCGCTAAGTTCTTTTAGTATCTTGTACATTCTTTAGTGTAATATTCTAAGGAAGAATTTCAGCAAGTGACTCATTAAACTGATTAATCGGAGTTCATTGCATTTTGTGGCATTAGCTGATTTTGGGATCATCACAAAGGATGACTGCAGCCATTCTCGCGGAATGTAACCAGTATCATAAATTCTATTGAACAGCTTTACCAAGATTTCGATATTCTCCTCGTCTAGTAGTTTTATTGCTTCTATATAAATTTCATCTGGACCTGTTGCTTTATGCATCTTTGTGGTTCTAACTGTATATTCTATTTCACTTCGCATTATTGATGGCCCTGATAAGTTTTCGGAAGGAAGTTTGCGCGTTGGTTGTGTTGGTCTTTCGTCATTAAAAAGTCTTTCTGCGTATTCTTTCCACACCATTGCTATCTCCTCTTCTGACTCTATGTATTCGTTTCTGTCGTTGCGTGTTCTTGTTCTGTGGTGGCTTTTGTGTATATTCGATATTTCTTTGATCTTCTTATGTAGTCCAAAACTATCTCCTTTTTCCTGCAATTGTTCTATTTCGTTGCACCTTTCCCCCATCCAACGTTCTTTTGCTTTCTTAATTTTCTGGCGAATTTCTTTGCGTATCTGTTTCTATTTGTCTTGATTACGTTGTTGTTTATGTTGCCTTCGCTTTTCCATTAGATCCATATTACTGCTTTTATCGGGAACTAACCACAAAATTTTGTTAGATAATTATTTTCATTGTTTATTCTGATGTTTATGTGTTTTTATATTATTTTTAAACAGTAAAAAGCATTAAAATGCTACAAGAAAATAGCTTTAGACAATATTATGTACAAATCTTTTTTAAAATATTTGTCATCAACAACATAAATAATATATGATTGTATAATCTCTTTTGATTATGGATCGCACTAACAAAATATTGTGTTACACGTACTTGTGTTGTGTCTTATTTCATAACTAATATTTAGTTTAGCCTTGACCAATATGTCGAGATATAAAAGATACGATATGATTGTAAAAAATATTAAGAGGTGTAATTAAGTTCGATGGCTTATTCGAGTGTTTCAAGGTAATTTTGAAACACTGTCTGCAATAAATAAGATAGCATTGAAAAGGTATAATTTATTTATGCATAAAATAACATAATATTTAAAATACTTTTGGGCTTAAAAATTATTATTTTAAAAGTCAATTAACATATTCATTTCTGGTGCAAGAATAGTTACTACCTGACCTGGCAATGACAAGTGCAACCTTGCCGAAACGTCGTCAAAACAATGATTTTTCTCGAATCAAAAGGCATTCAACGTCGAGTAAAGCCCGAAAAAATATAAAAACTATATATATATATATATATATATATATATATATATATATATATATATATATATATATATATATATATACAGAGTGACCCAAAAGTCTGGAAACGGCCAATTATCTCGTAAATTGCTAGTCCTAATTGTACAAAATTTGAGGTACGCCTATTTTGGGATACGGAGATTCCATATTTGATATTTGCAATGTTGCCAAATTTGCCGTTTCTCTTATATTATTAGTAACTTTAGTTTTTCAAATCCATCCCGTCCCTTCTATTCAATACGAGTTCAACCATATGTAACACTCATGATTTTATGTAGTCTGGAAAGTCTTAAATACATAAAACAGAAGTCTGGCAACGCTAATTGTCTCAAATAAATTTTTTAATACTAACTATTTTCAACTACATTAAAACATAACAATTGATAGATTTCATTTTTTAACATAATGGTTACTTTATCAAGTGTTCAAAATGTGCTCCATTTGTGAGTCGACAGTACGCTAATCGATGGTAGAATGTGTCTACCACATTTTTCCATGATTGTCTAGAAATTATTCGAGATTCATCGAGAATTCGTTGCCTTAGATCTGCAAGATTTGCTGGTTTAGTTTTGTAAACTGAATTTTTCAAGTATCCCCAATAAAGATAATCTTTAGGATTAAAATCAGGTGAACGTGAAGGTCATTCTGTAAAATTTCGTAAATATCTGACGTTAAATTTCCTTCGATAAAAAAATAGCCCAATTAACTGAGTACCTGACCATACATTTAATTTTTGTAGTCTTTGAGTATGGTTTTTACGCTTCCAGTGTGGATTTACGTCACTCCAGTACCTTAAATTGTGTCGATTTACACTTCCACACAGCGTAAAGGTTGCTTTATCGGAAAAACATATTCTGTTCGAATATGAATATGTACGTATGAATCTGTACGAAATATTCATCATTTTCAATTTTATCCATCATTACCCCATTAAACTCTAATCTACGATCAAAGTAATCTTCACTTAAATCTTGCAATAAGTTAATTTTGTATCGTTTAAATTTATTTTTACGTAATACACGTAAGACTGAAGAACGACCTACATCATGTACTTGTGCAACCCTGCTTATGGATGCATGTGGATCTTCAACAAAACTTTGCATTATATCTAAAGTTTTGTTGTCATTCATAACTCTTTTCGGTCTACCTGATCGGTATCTAGCTTGTAATTCTCCAGTTTTCTCAAATCGCTTTACAGTTTTTTGTACCGTCGCCTTTTGAATAGGAGAACGGTTTGGGAAAGTATCTTTGAACAAGTTGGCTACTTGACAATAAGATCTTTTTCTGTCACCGTACCCTCTCATCATTAGAATACCTAGTATAGGTAATGGATTTTGACAAGAGCTATGTTTAGAAAATATTCAGCTGAAAATCTTTTGCCATATTTCTGTTCTCAATTCAGGAAGATAAATAAGCTGTAATTTTTTACGTATAGCTTCACATACTTCATTTACAATTGTAGCAACTGTGGAAAATCCAACACGATAACTGTGCCTTATTGTACTGAAGCTGTTACCTGTTGCTAAAAACCTAAAACATATATTATATTATTTAGGTGTTATTTATTAAATAATATTAAAGAGTATATTATTTAGGTGAGGAACGGAGGAGAAGGTGGAAAAGTTTACGTGATTCTTATGTGCGATACTTAAAAGTAATCAAAACAAAAACTGGGCAAGCTACACAAAATAAAACATGGTAACCTTTCCATTCCATCCTTTCTTGCTTTTTGCTTAATTCTCTTTAAATGTGCCGGAAGTTGCGACTGTAGAGTCTGTAACTGAGAAAGATGATGGTGTAGATGTTTCGGGTAACGAAAAGATTCGGGTTTCAACTTGGTGATCTAAAGTACCGTTACCTACAAAAAGAATATACTACTTGTGCTGATGTTACCACCCCTATTGTAGAACCAGAGGCAAAAAAACGGCAAGTGAGAAATGTACAAAATACAAAACCAACAACTTTAACTGAGTCTATTATTAGTTATTTTAAAAGCAAAAAAAAACAGAAAAAGACTCAACAGATTTATTGTTTCTATCATATGCAGGCTTCATAAAATAATTTTCTGGAAAACGTCAGGTTAAACCAAACTACAAATTGCCCAAATAATTGCACAGCAACGGGTAATGCACTATGAAGAGCAGCCGCAGATAATTGAACTACACCAGAGTTCTCAACCGTCAATTTACAATAGTTGCACCTCTGATTTAAACTTCTATGAAAGTCCACTTACTTGCGAACTATCATTTCCGGCTTCAGCAGCCACCTTTTTAGGAGTGTATACTTCTTTATAATGTTGATATATAAAAAACTATAAAAATAAATATACAATGAGTGATGATTGATTTACCTCAAAGTAATGGCTAGTCATTCTTTCGCTGAAATAGGTAAACGACAATTGCTATAAAGCTTAGAAATATCTTCCCTTATTTAGCTTAAAATTTTTTTAAAACAAGCAATTTTCATTCTAAACTTTTATTCATTCCACTTGAACATAATCCAAGTACCACTAGTGCAGATTGCGGACAATAATTTCCGGCTTCAGCAGCCACCTTTTTACAAGTGTATACTCCTTTATAATGTTGATATATAAAAAAATATAAAAATAAAAATACAATGAGTGATGATTGATTTACCTTAAAGTAATGGCTAGAGTTTCTTCCGCTAAAATAGGTACACGACAATTACTACGAAGCTTAGAAATATCTTCCCTTATATAGTTTAAAATTTCATCAAAACAATTAATTTGCATTCTGAAGTATTTATAAAACCGATTTTTGTCAGATCTAAGTTGTGGCATTAACGTATGAAATTCTCTTTTTCTTTTTCTATAAAAATATTAATAGATATTAAAACTTGCCCATTCTATGAAAACTGAATCTTTCTTTATTCTTCCTCCGATTCTGAAGAATCCATTCCAGACTATGCTGTCGTCGTCGCGTCGGTTCTATGTGATCAATAAGAAAAAACACGTCGTCGTTACAGCGACTAATCGCAGCAATGTGTAATGTTTTTTCATGACATGAAAAAACGCTGTCGCTTATATTGCGAGATAAATCGTGTCGTCGACGCACCGATTAAATCGCAGCAATCTGTTCATTCCTCCAGGGTTTCAATCTGCCTACTCACCTCACTCATGAAGTACCAGTATCTTGTTCTTCAGAAATACGAGGACTGTCAAACGGCACTGAGGCTTTACGAAATGTGCTCCTTTCGGTAACTCAAATCACCAACTAAATCTTTTACACGTTTCATACATCTCAAAAAGACGGAAAACAAGAGTCATTTTAAAGCTTTAAGGTTTAAGGTTTTAAGGTTTAAGGCTACCTAAATAGATGGCGCTTTTTGCAGCTACCACTGGAGCAGTAAAAATAGCAGAACACATTCCCTGGCCTTCCGTATATGAGTTTCTATCTATCCGACTGTCTGAATGACGTAGAGCATACAGAAATAACGTTGTTATTTCGTTTGACATTTGAGTTATAAGTTTGACGAATTGTGCTAATATATATATATATATATATATATATATATATATATATATATATATATATATATATATATACATATATATATATATATATATATATACATATATATATATATATATATATATATATATATATATATATATATATAGAGAGAGAGAGAGAGAGAGAGAGAGAGACAGAGAGAGAGAGAGAACAACGCGATATAAAAATAAATATTTCTGTGATTTATAATAAATTTGTCAGGGGCATAGACAAGAAATCATTCCTCTGAAATATGTCCATTTAAAATCAATTTGGTTGCATCAATATAATATATGATTTGCTTATTCTTTCTGTCTATCTGTATGTCTACCTTATCTTACAAACACCTTTCCACAAAAAGTACTACCTACTATTTCTGTAGCAGGTAAAGATCTCTGTAAAGTGTTGGGATTTATTTTCCTGAACCTGTTTTTGCTCATGGAGAGCCTTTTCTTGGGTTAGTCAGAAATATAAACTCAAAGTTCAATTTTTGGATACTCCACTACAAGGAAAACTGATGAAAGATAGCAACAAGTCTTCACCAGAAATGTAGTATACATTTATCTATTTTTGCAATTTCTAACTTTTTTTAAATTATTTTTAAAATTTAAATTTTTTATTGCCGATTAACAGTTGTATTATTTTTGTAATTAACAATAGAAAGTTTTGCATTGCATGTAACCCTTATTACAGTTAGTAGCTAGCTCAGGCGGGCATAGGTCCTGTGCTGTTTCAAAATAAATCACCTTTCCAAGGATCTAACAAAGGTTAATCAATAAAATTCAAAAATAACTTCACATATTATGTTATTACCACTTGTAAAAGATATACATTTATTGTTATTTCAAAGGAAAATAAAGTTGTTAAAGTTATTAATTATAAATACATGCCCTTATCGTAACATTGTCGGCACCGGTGCGGAACGGGACAGCTGAATTTTTATCTTGTTGTTATAGTTGTTTTGAGGCTCTTTCCAGTGACTAAGCGACTGAAAAAAATTCAGTGCGTTACAAAATTATAATTTTACATTAATTAACATTTAAAAAAAATTAACTCTTAACAAGAATGGTAAAAGTTACTGCTCCTAACAGCAAAAAAATATTATAATTTTAGAATATTTCACTCACAATAGTTTTTTGGCCTTTGAAGATAGGGCCATAGGCCCGGAAAAAAAGGTGGCCGTCTATTTGTAGAAATACAATACCGTTGCATTTTCAGCAAAAATATTGATAACTGCGGTTGGCCTCGACATGCAGAAGGAGGTTGTGTATGAACACTAGCGGTATCAAGTAAATTGTCAGTCGGACTCAATAAATAAACGAAAAAGGAATCTCTTACTATCGCAATGAATTAAATTAAACATTAATTATATTAATTAAAAAATTAAATAAACTTACCACAAAATTGTGAGTTTCTCAATAACTAAGCTACACAAATATTCACGTCTTACTGCATGTTGATCCAAATATTAACTGGTAACTGTGAACTAAAATCGGATAGTAGCTTTTTATAAATTAGGCCTAAGCTATTTATTTTCTGGGAAGTGGATGTGTACTTTGGTTCGAAATATTAGTTTTTAAAAAGTGGTTTAAAAGAAAACGGATTCGTTTATCGAATACTATAGCTCCAAACATAATTGATTACTAAAAAGGGTGTTTTAAGTTTAAGGGTATTTTAAACACTTATACGTATTCGAAGCTATAAAAATTTATATTCCCAAGACATAGTTAAAAAAAATACATGCACGTAATAAAGAAATTCAACCTGTTAAAGGCACTCCTTTTTTAAGCGGTAAACGAATGGGGAAAAAACTCGTATTGAGGAATAAATCTGATGCTCGATAATTACAATACATAGTTCGGAGTTTTAGAAAACTACTATTTGATGTACATGTAAAAAATAGGCTCGTGAACTTATGTTTGAATACCTTAGAGAATGGGAGCTTAATTTGAAAGGAACGATTAGAGAGTGAAATCTAAACTAAAACGAAAAGGTTGGAACGAAAATTAACTCAAATGTTAAGGAAACAAAATGAAGAGAAAATCTATATATAAGAAGTGAAATACAAAAAAAATAGGAGAAATTATAAAAAGGAGTTAAAACGTTGTAACGATACAAGCACAACCAGTTTTATTATGTACCTTTATATCATATTATCAATTATATCTATTGTCTAAATTGTTCTAATAAGTAGTACACGGTTGTTTCAATAAATTTCTAAAACTAAAACTTTACAATGTTGTGCGCTTTTTTTTTATTTGTCATATTCATTCATAATATTAAAATAAATCTGCATAGAATATTTTTGGTGTGACAAAACAAAAGCATTTTAGTAGAACAGCATACGTTCTACAATCCCGATGCATTAAAATTGGGCCATATTCTAGTACATATATAATATGAACACTTATAATAATTGCTTTGTCAGTATATTTGCGAATCAGCCTGAAGATATAACATTTGTAATACACACACTGAATTAAAACAGTTGTTAATAAATTCATATAAATTAAGAAATATTAATCCTTATTCCTTATATTGAAATGCAGCGCACAATAACGTTCTAGTAGATGTTGAAATCCTTTTATTTAAGTCATTAAAATCCAAATTACTGTTGGCAATTTTAAAGTAAACATTGAATTTAGTAACACCTTAAGTGAAAGTTTACGAGCTTTATAAGTAGTATGTCTTAGCAATAAAATACATAATTAGTTAAATTTCAAGTTTAAGTATCAGAAATACCAGAAGTATCAAAAAAAAATTGAGAATTTTTTTAGTCTAGGTTTTGGGAAATCAGTAAATTTAGGCCTTACTTATAAGCTTAGAAAAAGTGTCTTAACAGATATGTGATTTTCATGATAAATAGTGAACAAGCAAACACAAAAATAATCACTTACAAAATTGGTGATATCTATCCCACCCTTGAAAACTTTGTCATTTTCTTCATGACTCTCAATATTTTATTTCGTTAGAATTAGCCATACAAGATGAACTCTACTGACTTCTCAAAATTTACCTTAATGTTTAAACTATGGTGGCAATTTTTCTTCGTTAAACACATACTTATAGACTGTCCTTGTTTTAATAATATCAGAAAAAGTATCATCTAAATTAAAATTCAGTATGTCATTCTCTCGTCACATCAATTCTTAAACTTTATCAATTACCACTGTGAAATAAGATACTGATCTTGTTTTACCTAAATAAAAATGTTCGTCTTCACAAGGTATATTATAAATACAATTCTTTGATATTTCTTGTTGGAGAGAATGTCAAAACCATTAAGTTAACATCAATCTTATATTAAAAATAAAGAATTTGATAAATCTCAAATATCTAAACACGCATAGAAAAATTAACACAGAGTTCCGTTGAAAGATTTAAGTATAGTCATAAAAAAACGGTAAGATGGTAAAAAATGGAAAATCAAAAAAGCGGCTGTATATCAGTGGCGCACCCAGAATTTGTCTTAGGGGGGGGTTTTGAAATTTTTTTATGCTACCTACCTCTATTTTGAGTTCCTAAAATTTAGGTTTTGGTTTAATTTAAAGTACTGAAGATAGCGGTGCCAAACCGCTATGCATTCAGGTATCTATTATCCTGCCTACCAACTAAAACCACCCTCTCTTACTTGTGCGCAGTTGACTGTCGCACGTACCGTACTCCGAAAGTGGGGTGGCCACTGTAAGGCTGACGACATTTTTGGAATACTCCCTTCTCTTATCTAGATCTTATCTATTGTTCTGAAGCTATTTTCTTGTGGCATTTTAAAGAAATTACTATTTTAATGGGAATAAGCCACAATTGAAGGTTTTAATAAGGTTATTGACGTTTGAAATAAATCCAACTTGTAAATACGGTACATTTTGAAGACGGCCTTAGCCGTATTCCCGTTCTCCTCCGCCAATCCTCCCAGTCCAAGGTATGCTCCTCCTCCAAACCTCTCGATTCCATCGCTCTTCTAATTCCTTCATTCCATGAGCGTCGAGGTCTACCTCTTTTTCTTCTTCCAGGGGGCTTCCATTTGTGAAGTTTTTGGGGCCAACGTTCGTCAGGCATTCTCAATAGATGTCCAAACCATTTTAAACCTCTTCTTTCTATTCTGTCAATGACCGTTTCTGTAGCATTCATGTTATTTCTTATAGATTCGTTGGTCTTCTTTTCCTGCCGTGATGTTCTAGCACTTCTTCTCAAATAATCCATTTCAACTGCCAACAATCTTCTCTTCAGGTCTACATTAATTGTCCATACTTCAGAGCCATAACAAAGAACTGATTCAACCATTTTTTGCCCTATTCTTTTATTATTCCTTTTGGAAATATTGTGATCCCACCATAAGGAGTTCAGACATCCTACAATTTTACGTTCCTGATTAATTTGTGTTTAATTTCGGTTTCTCCCAAGCTGTTCTTATTAATGAGTAGACCTAAATATTTAAATTTTGCCACTTGTTTGATTTACACGTCCTCGTCTATCAACACTTCAAACCTTGC
This sequence comes from Diabrotica undecimpunctata, assembly GCF_040954645.1. Classification (NCBI taxonomy): domain Eukaryota; kingdom Metazoa; phylum Arthropoda; class Insecta; order Coleoptera; family Chrysomelidae; genus Diabrotica; species Diabrotica undecimpunctata. The sequence continues at coordinate 64,034,542 of NC_092809.1, read as the reverse complement.
ATCTGAATTGATAACTAAGTAAATATTCTATTTTCTTCATGCTGACTTGTAACCATCATTTTAAATATTCTCTCTATAATGCTTTATCATAAATTCTAGATCAAAAGAATCTTGAGCTAGGATGACTTGGTCATCCGCAAAGTTCAGGGAGAACAGTACGTCATTTCCTATGGGGATCCCCATTCCCTGGCAGGGGTTGTTCCAATTTTGGAGGGCTGTCTCAATATATAAATTAAACAGTAAGGGTGACATATTGCATCCTTGGTTTAGTCATTTAGTTACTTTTATTGGCTCTGATAGTCTATATCCGATTCTTAGGTAAGTAGTGTTATCCCAGTATACTTCTGTGATTATTCCTAAAAGGTATAAACTAATGTCGAGTTGTTGTTAAGCTTGCCATAATTTAAGTCTTGAAACTGTATCATACGCCTTTTCTAGGTCGATGAAGTTATCAGTGCAAGATCAAAGATCAAAAATTCAAACGTCAATAAACTTATTTTAACCTTCAATTACGACTTATTTCCATTAAAATAGTAATTAGATCTTATCTCTGTCGTTAGCTCGGTTGGTGTTTCTCTTCTTCTTCTTTCTTTTTTATGACTGCTTGGATGTAATTGTGAACACTATTCCATCCCTCCGTATTTCCCGTCATTTTCACGATCATCTCTCTTACAGTCACAGGGTTCACACCTATTTCTTTATACATTCTGTTTCTTTCCACTGTACATCTATTACACTCCAGCATTGTGTGAGTAGCAATGTCGGAATATTCGCAGTATAGGTATTTATCTGTATCTGTCTTTCTGAACCCATCAAGATACGCCCTAAAACAGACAATCTACCCAGTCCCTTAGGCTCGGGATTAGCATCTTTGTCCACTGAGCAACATCTTCCTTGTTGTTCCACTCTTCTTGCCATCTTTCCATTGATCTTTCCCTTTCTTCTTTTTTTATAGCTGTTATAGCTATATGCTTTCTTCTCCCATAGAGATGTCTCCTTTCTACTGCTAACACATGCAGAGGAATACAACCCGTGATAGTCCACAAGGCCGCCGCAGATACAGTCCTGTAGGCGCATGCTACTCGCAACAGACTCGTTCTGTCTACTTTTTCATAAGCCTAATATTAGGTATCGATATCTAAATATAATGAAAAATATTATGAATTATTGTGTATTAATACAATAATACAATAATTATTGTGTTCTACTTATTTAAAGTGATAATTTAATTATTCAATCAGCGTTTTGGATTTTTTGTATTATGTGTGAAAGACATAAGGTACATTTTCCTACTATTCTTTATATATTGTTTACTTTATATGCCCTGGGGGGGGGGGGTTTAACCCCCAAAACCACCCCCTGGGTGCGCCACAGCTGTATATATTTTCAATGAATCCAACTGCATCCAAGTTACATATATAAAAAGAGGAAATCAACGGAAAGAAAAGAACCACTATTAGTAAGTCAATAACATATCGGAGATACATCATTTATATTTTAAAATAAAATACATAGACAATCAGAGTTTAGTGTTAATATTTAGTAAAAATAAATGTAAGACCAAATACTTATGTCGAGATAGTACTATACGGTTTTTTTTTGTTTTTTTCCTCATAACTTACTATCTCTCTAGAGAACTCTAGAGAATTTTTTTCTAAAGTCAAGTATCTACCGAGAGAATTCAAACCGCAGACATAGATCATCAAAGATAATAGTGAAAATACCATTACAAATCCAGAGGATATCGCAGAGGTGTGGAAACAATACTGCGACATAATATTCTCTAACAACGAGCCAGAGAATAATACAGAGAAAAGAAGATACATATATAAAAAAGGTTCACCGACAGATTGCAGCAATTACCTTACAGTAGCATTGATATCATACACGAGCAAAGTACTTCTAACCATCATCAATGAAATACTAAAAACAAATTCCCCAAGAACAATGCGGATTCATTCCAGGCAGAGGAACAAGAGAACATATTCTTAATATTCGTGAAATTATCGAAAAATCTCGAGAGTTTAAGATAGAAACATATTTATGCTTTGTTGACTATTCCAAGGCCTTCGATACCATAAAATGGGATAAAATGTGGCTTGTACTTTGAAAAATGGGTACGCCAAAACATCTAATCTATTTATTCCAAAAACTATATGTAAATAATACTGCTAATGTAAGAGTTAATAACGTGGTTTCGAAAAACTTCAAATTAAAATCTGGAGTTCGACACGGATGCATAATAACTCCTATTCTATTCAATATATAGTGAACATATTATGCGTCAAGTTTTTAAAAATGGCAAAGTGGAGCAACAATAGGTGGAAGAAAAATCAAAAACTTAAGTTATGCTGATGACACTGTTATATGGCGTTATATGTGTTATATATATGATGATGGCGTCATCACCAGAAGAACTGGAACAAATTATGAATAGGCTAGGCACGGTGAGTACGGAATATGGTTTAAAAATAAATATGCAGAAAACCAAAGTGATGATCATCGATATAATCAGAAACAACCAAGCAGAGATAAGAAACATGGCAAGTTTTTTCCCTTATATTTTAAATAAACAATATTTATATCATTTTTTATATCAAGAATATCTTTATTTTCCCGTTTTTTCAATTAAAATTGATAAATAATTTATGGAGATATTTGCAAAAAAGCAGTTTTTTTTGCACTAATTTATAAATTTTATTAATTTTTTTATTAACAAAATAAAATGTTATTAATACATTTGAACATCGAGGAATTACCGTCTTTTAAATTTGTGCGAAATTTCCCCTCGATCGGTCAAATAGTTTAAAAGTTATTTAATTTATTTATCCCTGAGGTTAATTATTTAAACTATTGAACTTGCACTATGAATGATGCTAGACACATTTAGCGTATTTCATAGGATTCTTTTAAATGCATATTGGGTTTTCATTTAAATTATTTACAAAATAAACGTTTGAAAAAGGGGTGTATTTTTACTTATAAACAATTGTAATAACTTTTATATTTTTTAAGCTACAGACAATATGAATAACTACATAGTTTTCACTGGCCGGAAAATATGGGAAACCTCGGAAAAATCGAGTTCATTTGAAATTCACCGTAAAAACTTACTTTTTTTTAAATTTGGCTGGAATAGTCTGTCGCAGTATTAATAATGATGACATTATTAATACTGCGGAGTTAATACTTCCCCCCCCCACTTGGAAATTTCGGAAAATCCCGGAAAATCAACATATATTTTTTTCAAATTTTTTACACATTATATTATTATATTCCTGATATTAATTATAATTGTTTGTATTTTTATAATTAAAAATATTGATTTTTATTCTATTTTTCATACAAATATGATCAACAATATTAATCTAATCTGCGTTACTGCTTTGATAAAATAAGTCGATTTTTTCATCACCTGTCTTATTAAATTTTGCAATGTTTATTGAACTTTACTTTTTTTATTTTCTTTACATACATTGGTTTGAAAGTTAAAATTTGGTTAATTCATTCGACTTCATTGTCAGCTCTGAACCTTTTTGTTGCAGGTTGTTTGTCTTCACTTATTAAACCAGTCTCTAAATATACATTTTCAGAATCACTGTCGTCGTCAAACGTAACTTTACCGAGCTTGCAGCATATTTTCTCCTCTACTTCTTCCTCAGTACAATTTATGCACAAGTTCGTACAATTCAAACCACGTTTTCTGCACGAACATCTAGTAATTTTGCAACCTGTGGTGCATTTGTATGTAATGTGCTTTAATATCTCTTCGGGAATTAAATTATCTAGAGTATAAATTGGTTCAAAACCAGTGGCACTTTGTCTCCAACCATAGACACAAGCATCTAACTTATCACCTAATTACATTTTTAAATGATAGTAAACTTGAAGAACATGCTGTTTGGCTGCACTTTCAGTTGGTGGCAGAGTTTCTAGTTTAAAAGATATTTACCGATATTTCTGCTAAATTGTAAGTATCTTAAATCATTTAAACAATGTGTTTCGTTGTGTTTTTTTTATAATTACTTATTATAATTAATTATTCATTCAATAGTTTTAAATATTACTTACACTTTTCAATCAAAAAGTAATTAAATAAATTAGTTAAAACTTTTTTGTTCAAAATACACAAAATATTTTACTCAAAGAAGTATAAGTATATTGCTTTCTAAAGCCACTACACTGAGACTGACGAAATTTTGGAGCGTGGAGCTGAAACAGTTTCCCCTCCACTTTCTTATGTCGATCTTTCGAAAGTACCTTCGTTTCGAAAGGCTGTAAGTTTCGAAAAATTGGATGAATTTTTTAGATATAAGTTTCAATATAAAGTTTAGATTTTCATTCAAAATTTGTGCAAATTTTACTTCTTAATGTTTTTAACAATGGAGATATAATTAAAAAAAAAATAGTCGCTAACTTCGTTGCTATTGGACATAGGTTTTTTTTAATGTGAGTTTTTTTACCAGCTATCCAATGGTTGTACATACAAGTCTGTAGCTTGAAAAATATAGAAGTTATTACAATTGTTTATAAGTAAAAAACACATCCCTATTTAAAACGTTTATTTTTTAAATATTTTCGATGAAAATGCAATATACATTTTTTAACTTCTGAGATAGTTCAAGTCTTAAAGAATCCTATGAAATTTGCTAAATCTGTCTAGCATCATTCATAGGGCAAGTGCAATAGTTTAAATAATTAGCCTCAGTGTTAAATAAATTAAATAATTTTTGAACTATTTGAATTTTAAAAAACGATAATTCCTCGATGTTCAAATATATTTAGCATTTTATTTTGTTTTTTAAAAAATTAATAAAATTTATAAATTAGTGCAAAAAAGTGACTTTTTGCAAATATCTCCGTAAATTATAATATCAATTTTAATTAAAAAAAAACGGGAAAATAAGGATATTCCTAATATAAAAAAATGATATAAATATTGGTTATTTAAAATATAAAGTAAAAAACAAAAAATCAAATTGTGACCATAAATTATTGTTTAAAAAAACGCAAGATAAAAATACGAGTATAATACGAGTACGAAAAATTTTGCCGTGAAATCGATGATTTTTGCATAACCAGACTGGGCTACTAACAGTATAAAATCATCTACTTTAAAATGTATAATACATTCTTGAATTGTCAATATGAATAAGCCAGATAAAAGTACACTAATAAAAGAATTTTTTACAAAACAACTAAATTAAAATTATCTCTTTCTCTCTGAAATAGTTCATGAACATTCATAAATAATTAAAATATTTAAAGATTATTAAAAACACGCATTTTTTTTTTATACTTTCCATGCTTACAACTTAAAAACGAGCAATAAATAATAGTTAAAATTACGGTTAGTTAAAAGATACGGCTGGTTAAAAATGTTTTAATTTATTACCATTATATGCTGCAAAATAGCAATAAATATAAAAAGAGGGGAAAACAAGCCTTCATTTTGCATAACAATTTTGCATTTATTTGTATTATTTTTTTTTACTTTAAATTTTTTTAAATCTTATACAAAAAACATAGACCATATATAGAGTTTTGCCTATTTTTTACTTATAACAAGGCACATTGTCTATCTAACGTACTTTACGGAATTAAAATCGGATGATTTGGACGGCCTCAGAAATGGTTTAAAATTATAAACAATTTTTTATCTTATAAACAATTAGAATATCTCGGTAATTATTAGCTTAAATTAAATTTAGAAAACGGCGTAGGAAAAGACTCGGCAAGACGCTTATTTAAAAGAAAACAAGTTGAATTACGAGAAGTGCTGCCTGAGATATAACCGGTTAAATTTGACCGGCACTTGCGATGAAGCTATAAATAATAGGATGACAATTTTTAAACCATTACCATTTTCATTCGGAGCTCTTTTTCGATAAAAATTTTCATAACTTCAACATATTAGCTAACTTGGCGACCTTCGTACAGCCTTAAAATTAAATAATGTGTAAAAGTTTAATAAACTCCTCTTTCGAGTCCGTTAAGTAACAGAAACCTGCGGATAGTTAAATGAATCCGGTCGAGGTGTCAATGGCTACTTAACTGTTTTCAATATCTAACAACTGTTTCGAAAACACAATAATTGCACTTTTATCTTGTAAGAAAAACACTCGCATTCGCATGTTATTTGTCAATTGGGGCATCTTTACGTACAGCCACAAATTTGATGATGCCTGCGTTTGGTTCGACCGCAACAGTTAATGGGGAATAATTATTAAATAAGGAACAGTCTGATAATGGAATCATGGGTCCACCAAAAATAGTTTTGATTGTCATCAATATTTTTCAAAGTTCTGTCCAGTACCTGTAATGACCTCTTGTGGACCACTGTAAATGCTTGATAAAAAAATAATTCAGGCCACTAGAACCAGAGTGGCCCAAGTGATAGAAATCAAAACTAGAAATATGAGCCAAAATAGTTTAGTGAAATTTTCGAGTTAATGTAAAAAATTAAGTAAATATTAATCACATTGCTTAGTTCGCAGCATAATACTTTAAAAATTACTAAGATTATAATGGGCTATAGCCTGATGCTAATTTTGTAAGTATTTGTAATGTTTTTAATAGTTGGGCCACTTTAGCATTAGCTGTTTGAGACAAGCATGTCAATAAAAGTAAGAATAATAGGCCATCGGGTATGAAATCAACCCATTTCATAGATATAAATATAATACACCAGAAATAAATGATGACTTTTATTAAACTGAAAAATTACAAATTAAAACTTATTGCTAGTTTTTTTACTTAAGTCGTAATCAAACTTTCACTTTTATTGTTTTTAAATGTTTTCATTATATACTGCTCCACTTAAAAATCGCTCATTGCTGCATCTAATTCATTTCTTGCAGTGTTACAGTCAGCTAGTTGGTGGTAGAATTAATGATAGATGGGCGGAACATATTCTAGTAAACACAGAAGGTCTTTCTTCTTGAGAATTCCTATTACTAAAGTTAACTTCAGTGAAAAGCACTTCTGGATTATTCGAATATTTAAAATACATGGAGAATGGATGCATCCTACTATACAGCATCCACTGCATTTTTAACCATTCTACTTTAGACCTATCGACGCTTATCTTTCTGTTTGTAATGTTACTTTCTAAGGTTTTCGTCGATATGAAATCGCCTCGTTTCATCTGTACTACCTCGAATGGAATATTTTTTCTCGTAGCTGTTATCACGGTGTTTCAATGTTCCGGAATGTATATGTTTGAGAAATACCTCTTCTGGACTTTCTTTTTATATTCGAAATACATTATTGTCAAATTCAAATCAGGTGGCAAATAGTGTCTTGTCTCACTCTTGTGTCTGGTGTAGTGTGAATCGTATTTTGGAAAAGTATTAATGAACTCCTTTACTTCATTTTCTTTCAGCTCAGGTGTTTTGTTTTTTGGGACACGTTTACCTCGCTTGTCAATAGGGGGTGTATCACCAACTGATTTGGTTTTCAAAACCCTTGTGAGACGTCCATCTGATACTTGAAGGACATGTTTGAAAAATTACTAGCAGACACGAACTTGTTTTCCGTTCATATCTGGTAAATGATACAGTTTGGAAAATTCTCTTGGCTTAGTAGTGTCAAGAGTATTAAGTATAATGAATATACATAAAAACATAATTTTGTTTTCTTAGGATTTAACATTTTGTCAGCACATTATCTCAAATTCACACTTAAATCAATATGTTTTTACTATTAGGTCTGTTGAATGTTTGTTCTTTACACAAAATTTAGTCTATACTTCATATTTATTAAAGGCGGTAAAATATACATTACAATTCAGTTGTTTATAAACCACTTTCAAAGCATAAAGAACCTTTTAAGCTTTGTTTATATTATTTTGTGTATATTAATTGAGTTAATTGGAGTGGCCCACTTTGATACAAAAATACAGTCAATTTATGGATATTTCAAGGTGACAATCTAAAAAAAGCTGATTTCCTCCCACGCATTTTATTAGAAACACTTGAAATTTAAAAAAAAATTTAAAAATCGTAAGATGTAAGACCTTAATCGTGAGATCGTGGGATTTGTCTTTAATTCGTGAGTAGATTCGTCATTTACAACAACTACAACAATAAAGGTAAATAATTGTACACTAATATTTCAGTATCGTAAACTACGATTAATTGATTAATTGTTAGATTGACACAAAAGTTGAGAAACTGAGTTTATAGCGGCAATTCCTTGTTCCTATTGTGCAATTTAATAATATTCATATCAATAAATATTTTACCGAGAAAAAGACGTTGTCACGTAAAATCTTCGCCCGTAAAACCGACTTTACAGGCAACCGATTTTTTTTTAATTTCTTTTGAATAAAGGTGTTCTGATTATTTCTTTTCTGTTTAAATAGTCCTTAGATGATCACTTCAGACCATGAAATTAGAAAACATAAAAAAACTGCCAGAAAAAATTCTGATTTTCTTAGAAATTGGGGTTTGTCACACCCCACATATGTACTAATGACAGAAAAATCTACGTATGTGACGCTTGGTAAAGCAATGTATCTAAGGTATGTTGATAAACAATTTTAAATACATTTTCATAAAAAAATTGGTGTGGCGCACTATATTAGTTAAATTAGTTATAAGTGAGGAAAGTAGAAAAAATCGATCTTTTTAGTAATTTTTAAATATTTTTAATTTTTTATTAATGATCACGACTTATTTGAGAGGAAGGATAAGTTACTTATTATTACTAAAGTTATCACATAACTTTTTCGGCAAAAATCCGAATGCCACCTCTCTCATTCACCTCAAAACAAATCCGCCCTGGTCTATATTTTAAAAATGATTTTGAAAAGTGGAAATCGAAATGTCAAATTAATTTAATTTTAAAATAAAATTGTGTCCTCTTTACAATAAAAATGGTAAATTATATTAAGATAATACAAGAGAATAGTTTCAAAACAACATCCTTCTATTTGGTAGTCATTGCAAAATTCTGGGCGGTATCTTGTTTATCCCTCGCATACGCCCATACCAGAGTTGTTTTCTTTTTCCATTTCATCATTTAGTGTCTCCTTCACATTCGTGAGTTCTCTAATTCTATCATTTCGGCACTGTGTCCATTATTTTTAATCTACAGCTACATCTTCAAAACATCATTTCGATTTTCTTTTATTTGTCATCCATGTATCTGAACTATAAAATAAACAGCTTTCCACTACTGTTTTAAAAATTGTGTTTACTTTTGCTAGTAATATCATCGCTCCATATAATCGAGTATAATTGTCCTGTTATTGTATCTCTAATTTCTTTATTATATTGATTTACATTATTATTGCTGTATTTATTGAAGTTATCCCTATTGATTTATCTTCATTTTGTTTTATTGATTTTTGAAGTTATACTTCTATACGCACGGTCGGCGTTGGAAATTTGAATGAGAGTGAATCTGTGAAACTATTACATATGTAAGATAATGTATTGAACATTACATATATATATATATATATATATATATATATATTATTATATATAATATAATATGTATTAATATTATTATTTATGTGATATGTTTTGTATTATTTAAAATTAAACGTTTATAATTATTTTAGGCTTTTGTATTTCAAAATAGTTACTGTTTTACCGATAACTGTCAATTTTGAAATCCGTTAGTGTCATGTCTAATTGGCAAATCCTTTACGTGTTTGGTTCATACGCTGGTGGTTGTTAGTTCGAATCCCAATTATGAATTTTCTTTTTTATTTTTGAAATATTTAAAAACCTCACGTTAATCTTATTAAATATATGTAATATACGCACAAAACATAAATTTTAAAATAAAATGAAAATTTACAACATAATCCGAGTTGTTGGTTTTTTATTTTTATCTTCGTAAAGTAAGTTATGTATATTGGCAGTTTTAAATACTTATAAATATTACATTTTAATTTATATATATATATATATATATATATATATATATATATATATATATATATAAGCGGGGATCCTACAGCTTCTGCCGCTTCCCGCATTTCGATCGCCATCTTTTTCTATTTCTCCAGGTGTCTTCATCAATGGCTCTATCTTTCATGGTTTCAATAACACCTTGTATCCAAGACTTGGCTGGTCTTCCTCGTTTCCTTCTATTACTTGGATTGTATTCCATAGCTCTTTTTGGCCATCTGTTGTCGTCCATCCTCTGTACGTGTCCATACCATATTAACTGTCTAGTTTCTATTCTTTCAGAGGTTGTATGTACTCTATCTGTTTTTCTTCTAATTTCAGAATTAGGTATACGTTCTACTCTTGATATACGGCAAGCTCTTCTTAGGTAGTCCATTTCAACCGTGTCAACTTTTTTCTTTCCTTTTACTGTCATTTGCCAACATTCTGCTCCATATGTAAGAATGGGCTCTACAATTACTTTGTAGATAGTCATTTTAGTTCTCATAGTAGCTTTGTTGGACCAAAGTATCGAATTCAGAATTTGAACACTCTTCCTGCCTTGTTGCACTCTATAGTCTATATCTCGTTCCGTTGTTCCTTTACTGCAGATAATACTTCCCAAATATTTGTATTCGTAGCACCTTTTCATTTGTCTAATTTCCAAATCCGGGTCTTCGTCTTCATTCCCTATTCGCATATATTCTGTTTTAGACATATTCATACTCATCCCCCATTTTTCGTATTCATCTTTGAGCTTTCTAAGCATATAATCTGCATCTTCTTCACAGCTTGCAATTAGTACTTGATCATCTGCAAAGAACAGCGTTGTCAGATAATGGTTGTTAAGCTTCAACCCCATTCCCGCACATTTTTGTCTCCACTGGTGCAGTGCTTCTTGGATATATATTTTGAATAGGGTGGGGGAAAGACAACATCCTTGTCTCAAGCCTTTCGTTAGTGTAAATACCCTTGAGAAAGTATTTCCTGTTTTTACAGTGCTTTGAGGACATTTATAGATGTTCAGTATTGCTTTTAGATATGTTTTACTAAGGTCCGTTTTCGTCAAGACACTAAATAAGAGTTTTAAAGGAACTGTATCATAAGCCTTCTCCAGATCTATAAATACCAGATGCGTAGGGAGGTTTCTAGCTGTTCGTTTTTCAATTACTTGTTGAAGGGTAAATGTGTTGTCCACGCACGATCTTCCTGCTCTGAAGCCGCTTTGTTCTTCAATTTCTTTATACTCCTCTTCTATTCTTCTTTTCAATATACGACCATATAACCTTCCCAGCGAGCTAGTTACGCTAATGCCTCTATAATTTCCGCATTCTTTTCTGTCTCCCTTTTTATAAATGGGGCTAATGTGGGCCAAATTCCAATCGTCTGGAATCGTTTGGCCTTCAATTAAGCATTTATTAAAAATATTCACTATGCTTGTCAAAAGAGCATCCGGTCCATGTTTCACCAACTCGATGGGAATGTCTCCAGGCCCGGGTGCTTTTCCATTTTTCATTTGTTTCAATTCTTTTTTCAGTTCTTCTTTGTTTATCTTATGCACCTCTGAGTTTTCTGTCATTGAGATATGGTCAGGTCTTTCCATAAATTCGTGCCTACTTTCTGTTAATAGCGTTTCGTAATATTTTTCCCACTTTTTATTTTGAATCAGGTTTATATTTCCCTCATCTTTTCTTTCTTTTCTAACACTTTTTATGAATTTCCAAGCTTGTGTCACTTTGGTTCCTCCTAAGCATCGGTCCATCTCTTCGCATTTCTCTTCCCACATTTCGTTTTTTCTTTTAGTGACTTCCTTCTTTGCTTCCCTGTTGAGTCTGCTGTAAATTCTGCGGTCTTCTGAGTCTTTCGTGGATAGCCATGTTTGATAAGCTTTTTTTTTGTCTTTAATTAATTTTCCTACTTCTTCGTTCCACCACTCAGGATTTTTTCCTTTGTCAGCTTCTTCGTACCCCAATGCCTCTTTGGCCGCCTGATGAATGCAATTTTTTATATCTTGATATTCTTTTTCGGCTGTTTCTCTTCGAGTTAAGTGAGTTAGTTTTGAGGCTAGTCTAAGTTTGTAGAGGAATTGTACTGATTCTTGTTTGAGGCTATCAATATTATATCTTATCTTTGTGGAAGCTGCTACCTTCTCCTGTTCAATTTTGTTCTTGTTTACTTTCCTGTAGTGTATGGTTATTTTTGCGACCACCATATAGTGGTCAGATCCGCATTCGGCACCACGATACACCCTTACGTCATTTGTTTGGAGCCTTTTGTTTTCTGGTTGGATGAGATAGTCGATTATAGATTTTATCTTTTTCTTTGGTTGTTCCCAGGTAAATTTATGTATATCTTTGTGCTGATAAAATCCATTCATTATTTTAATCTGTAATGTTTCACAAAGATCAATGAGTCGCTCTCCGTTGTTGTTTATTTTGTCTTCACCATATCTTCCTACCACATTGTCTTGTAATTTTTTGCCTACCCGAGCATTGAAATCTCCTAATAGGCATATTTCTTTGGATCGGTTTACATGGGTCAACACGTCAAGCAATTTGTCATAGAATTCATCCTTAACTTTTGTATCAGAATCGTCACTAGGAGCATATACTCCTATTATAACTATCGTCTCCCCATGTTTCTCAAGATCCATCATAATGATCTGCTCGTCTATCTCTTCCCAACTCTTGATATTGTTTTTGAGTTTTGTATGCACGGCTATAGACACACCTCTTTTTGCTCTTAATGATTTTTCAACTCCACTGTATAAATGAATATAGTCGTTCTTGATTTCATTTCCCTTTCCTTTCTTTTTTGTTTCTGTAAGAACGCATATGTCTATTTGTTGTCGTTCTAATTCTTGAAAGACTTCAGTTTCCTTGGTTCTTAGACCTTGTACATTCCATGTGGCCAATCTCATAGTCCTTTTTCGTAGCAGTCGTCGTCTTTTGTTTCCGTCCTTATTCCGAGGCTCTTGATCGAAATTTTTAGCAAATAACTTTTTTCTAGAAGAAGGGGTGCTGGCCCATCGTTCAAACCCCCAGACTTGGAGGACCAGGATTTGTGAAGAGTACATTTTAATTTATATTGTATTATTATATTGAATTATGTTGCAGTGTATTTTAGTTTATTGTTGCAGTTTATTGTATTGTAATTTTTATATTAGTAACAAAATAAACAATGAATTTTACTGCAGAGTATGTGTACAGTTTTTTTGCATTCAACTCCTTTTATACATATATAAAAATAAAAATATATATTTTCATTAAAATATTGATACAATCCTTCATTTACTATACTCCTATTAAAGGTCAAATGTTTATATACAGCAAACGATGCACCATATACCTATATAACTAATTCTTTTTCTCTTTCTGCTCTCTCTTACCTGTAGCAGTACATATGTAATGATTGTGCAGATTGACTCCCATATAAATTTGTAACGGCGAACGCGTGTATAGAAGTATAACTTCTACCGGCAGTCCCACTGGACTGCCACACCCGTTTTTTTTTTCTTCTGTGTTTCTAATAACAATATATTTGGTTTTATTCTAGTTAGTTTCCAAACCACATCTTCCAAATTATTTTTACAGCTTTTTTATCATGTAGATAAACCCGATCAAACGCGTTCGGTTCGATCGGGTTGGAACGGGATAAACATATAAAGTATGTTTGTTAATATAAGGGTTGAAGTGTAATGTATATAATGTACTTATACACTACAGGTTTAATTACGAAAACGTGTTTGTTGTTTAAGAAATAAATATCTAGGTAAGCTTCTATAAAGTGGTGATGAACTATGATTGTAAAATTGAATAAAAATATATTTCATTCAAGTAAAGACAAGAGCGATAAAATGTTTTAGTTATTAAAAATATTATGTAGGTCTGTATTAACGATTGGATTAGTTAAAATTTAGTATAATAAAATCGGTTTAGCACATTCACAATGAATACGAGAGTACCTATGTAAGATATTTGATGTAAATCAAATAGAGACTGTAAATATTTTGAAAATGATAAAAGCAATGGACCGACCTTGTTTTTATCCAGTTTTTGTGTACTCAACCAATTTTTATGCAAAATGCAGCCCCGTGGGGTTGTTAGTCGGCAAATATGGCGTCGTATTTTGAGGAATAAAGATGTTTTCTTTATAACCTTGCTGGTAGCTGGTAATAATTATTCACTTGTACTTAAAGGACCATGGAAGAGCTTGTGGTGAAAGATTTTGAAAATTTATTAAACAAACATTATAAACAATAATCTATAACTGTATAATGATAACTTAAATATAATTTAAAAATGTATCTTCAATGTGCAATTTAACATTGAACAATATTGGTTTTTCTATATGATGTTTAATAGAAAAAATGTAATCAGTACATGAGTATACAGCGTACACTTAGAAGGTGCGATGCATATTTTCCTATAAGTACTGTGGTCTTTTTTGTTTCCCGTATTGAGTATTGAGCTTAAATAGTCCGTCCATTTTTCAAAAACTCGATATTTCCTAATCCAATAAGCATTTGTTAAATAGGTATTTGTTTTAATTATTGTACGAAGTCAGAATAGGCGTGTTTTAGTACTATTTTATCTAACAATAAAACACCGAAAACTTTTGTATTGAACACTTCCACAAAATTTATTTTAAATTACTATCACTACAGCCGTTTCGGCCAGAGTGCCTTTATCAAGTTATCCATTTTTGGTATGTGTTTACACTTTATAGTCTTTAACTGAATAAGTTTAACTGGGGAGAACGTTTGTCTCAAGTTGGTCATTCCGAATTATGTCTGTATTTTTTAATTTGTTGATTCCTATAGATTCTAAAGGTATTTTTAGAAATTGGAATTTTTTATTAATCTATGTTACATGCTATGGTCGGCAGCCCAAAATTATGTTGTGTAGGATGGGATGATGAATTGTGTATAGTTGTGTCAGTATGGGTAGGTTTATGAAATACGGAGAACTTATGTTTTAAGTCTGATAATTTTTAAACCTAGAAAATTTATGGACTGATTCTGTTCTATTTCCGTTGTGAATTTAATATGATTATAAAGTAAATTAATATAGAATAAGAATTGGTCAAGTTGTCTATTAGTTCCTGTAAAATATACCAGTACATCGTTTATGTATCTCAACCAATACAAAAACTGTTTGAACAACTGCTTGAAAAAAAACAACTTAGACAAATATATTAAGAACAACAAAAGCCAAAAGAAAAAGCAATTACACAGCGGTATATAAAAACTTAAATGTGGCGACTGCCAAAATCTTACATCGCTCAAACTGGTAGAACTTTTATCAAACGTATAGCAGAACATAAAAGGGCTTTAAATAATAGAAAAACAGACTCTACGTACGCATTTCACCTTCTAGACCATAGCCATTCTTTTATGACGAATTTTAAATTCTTTACATTCTAAGCAAAGGCCTTAAGCTATCTTTATTCGAATCTATGGAAATCAACAAATAAGAAAAAATAGACAAAATTCTAATGACAAACTTGAGACAAGCGGTTCTCCCCTCCTCAACTTATTCAGTTAAAAAATCTAGCGTGTAAACACATACCAATAATAGATCACTTGAGAAAGGCACTCTACCGAAACAGCTGTAGTGATAATAAATTATAATAAATTTTGTGGAAGTTTTGAAGACAAAAGTTTTCTGTGTTTTATTTGTCTTTATGTTAGATAAAATGAATTTCCATCAAGTCACGGTCGAATCCGTCACTTCTATTTTAACTTATTGCTTAATATCCGTTTTTACTGGCCTGATTGTAGTTTGTCTATTATAAAAAATGTCTTGACGGACACTTACACGAGAAGCGAGTGACCCAGTTTTTTCCCTTTCTCCTGTAAATTTTGTGTTTAAAAATTTATGTAACTACTGACAAAACGACCAAGTGTCCAAGCCAAACAAATTGTGTATTCTAGTAATTGTAAAATAAAGATAATAAAATAGTAAAGCAAATATAATAAAATAATACCTGTGTAAGTGACCTACGCTGTCGAGACAAGTAAATTCCAATAAAAAAAAAATAATACATTTGCATTTTATGATGTAACTATCAGCAATCAAAATAGTTAAACAACAAATTCTTTCAGTTACAACGATTAACTGAGGAATCAGTAAAAGTAAAGGTCACGGTATTCAATATTTTAAAATTATAAATAAAATGTTTAACTCATTTTTAAATCATAAAGTTGTATTACTGCTTCTTGAGGTTTTGCATCTTCTTACACATACACATATCATTACCTTGTTGTTACATCTGATATATGGAAACACTTTCTCCATTCTTCAGTTACCGATTGTTAATAGTGATGTAAGAGTTAGGATTATAATCAGATTCAACGTGATTGCCACACTTTACGATGTAAGTGTGTTTTATTGTCGCAGTGGCTCATGACTTTGCCACTGACAATTGTGTAGAGTTGGATAATTATAAATTATTCGTTGTTTTCAGTTGATAAGAATGACAGTGTTTCTAATATTGCTTAACTGATTCCTGATTGTTCATATTAATTTATTTAAGTATTTTAAATGACTATGTCTCGGTTACTCTGTGCCCATTGACACAATAACTTTAAGCTACATTTGGTTAAAATAAATAAAGTGTCATTCAGTAGCAAACAACTAAACAATGGACTATTTATAACATTATGTATTGATAATGATAATTCTCCTATTATTAGGACGCACAAATCGAAAATGAATATTAATGTAAATAATACGTATATAATAAAGCAATACTGTATTGACTAGTTCAAGGGTCACAAGCACAACATTTGTTAAATAAGCATTTGTGCTAAAATTTCTACATTATAAACAAAAATAGCAAAAGATTTACAGTTGTTGACAAAAAAATAGTTTAAAAGGTTTTGAAATAAGTTACTTGTTATACTGTATCTTCTGGATTTTTAGTTCTTTTATATTAAAATTATGAAGAAATCTAAATAGCATTGTTCGTCTTTTATAAAGACTGGAGAAACCCGTACATTTTTTTCATTATCTTTTTCGAGACTTGAATGAAACACTCTAGTTAACTGAAATGACTTGTTCTAGTGTATAATTGTCAGTATATATTTTTGATCTCATGAATTATAACATAAGACGTTTGGATAGGTAAATGGTATTCAGACACACTCATGAAAAAATGTGGATTTTAAAACCACACATTTTATATTGAGTTTATTACATTGTAATAAAACAAACAACAACATATACTTAAGTAGTACGGTGATCAAACTGTAGCTGTGGTGGCTGTACTGGACATTACTGCTGATTAGATCGTCACGGGGAAAGCCAAATGTGGGATAAACTGCGAAGTGGCCTCGGTAGCGTAATATTTATTAGTAAACAGTAACATTATAAACATCTGACTACGAACGGGAAACGGTGAAACCGAGGAAATGCACAAACCAGACGGGAGCGTTACATCTAGTGCGCAGACTGGTGAAAATATCATTATTTGTGTTAGATATCTACCACTGCGAAATTGTACCGGATCACACACGTGGTAAAATATACAATGGACTATCATCTGCTAAAATTATTAAAGTACTGAGGAAACAGACATCAATAAGCTGATAATTATAACAGATATCCTTACTAGACATGCACCACTTACTTTTGTGCAACAGGACTGTTTTATTAAGAGTTCAGCCATATATTATGTAATAGAGAAACTAAACATATTTTTCGTGACTGCAAGAAAATCGATCTCAGACACGAAACACTTTTTGCAAACTGTTGCTTTCTGAACATACAATGACCTCTATATAACAATTAAAGCCATAATAAAAGGAGGAGAATATCTATGTTCAATGTCTAGCTTTCGTTCTGGGTATGTATATTAACATAAAGAAATAAAAGCAAAAGGACTATAAATTTACTATATTTAAACAAACAAAATAAACAATTAAGAAACAGATAGAAGATTATAAGTACCAATTAGATGAAGATACAAAAACTAGTACTTATTTATAAACCTGATTGTTTTACAAAGGGTAAACGAAGTAGCGCAAAAACACAGCTGTTTTCGAAAACTAAATAGTATAAGACGAACTTTGGATATTTATTTTACACAAACCTCTCGTCTACAAAATCATAACAGAAGTATCTAAAATATAATTCGGTTCGAAGGACCATTATGTTACTTTCTGAACATACAATGTCTTCTATATAAAAATTGAAGCAATTAGAAAAGAAAGAGAATTTCTATGATCAATCTAGAAGTCTCTGGTGTCTCCCTTTCGCTTTAAGTATGTATATTACCATTACTTTTAGCAGCAAGAGGACTATAAATAAACTACATTTAAAGCAAGTTAACACAAAACCTCTATTATTATACAATACCGTAAATACGTGCTTAAATAAACGTAAAATGTTATGTTAATAGTTAAAGGTTAATGTTCTAAATACAAGTTAAAATCTCTTAATTTCCGGCACAAGATTCAATACAGTTCAGCAAAGAAAAACAGCAACAAAATGCATATACCAGTAAACGGTACTCGATCTAGCAGCAAATAGTTTTGGCAACAAATTGTGTAAGTTGTAGCTTACCCCAATGGAATGATAGCACCACCCGCTATCGAAAACACCGTCTTCTTCTACAAACAGAAACTACAAAGTATTGATTATGGTGTAGCGGTCTCCACCCCTACGTTATTTTAAAAGTGGTTTTTTACAAGTCAAGGCAACTAGTGAGTATATAGTTACCTTACCAATATGCAACTTTAACAAAATCCAACAATTTGTCTCTACGTCATTGTTAACAACAATATATTACAATTCTAGAATAGATTGTAAGCAGTACTACAGGTTTGTAACACATAGCTATCGAAAACAAAAACGATTATGGGTGTGTTAAGTGTCTAACCTAATAAAAATAATCCGAAAATATGGTATTTGATATCATTTCTGTTCACGATTATGGAAGTGGATGTGAACACATCTACAAAAATGTTTCAGAAACATTTGTATATAGAAACATAATGTGCTGCAGCCCAATTCGGTCCCTGGCCTCCCTCATTAAACCTCTCCATCCGTTACGGTCAGTAGAGTCAGTTGCAGTCAGTCATGTCCCTCCACGAACGACTGTTAAAGAGATTTCTAGCGTCCTCGTCCACATCATCCTCCCATTTTGTTCTCTTTCTTGCAATTGGCCTCTTTCCCAGCATTCTACCCTTTAAAAGTTTTTTTGGAAGCTTGTTTTCTTCTATCCTATAAAATATACCCATTGAAGACGCTGTAGTCGGACATATTGAGATAAAAGTGGTTCTTTATTTATATATACATATATTCGATTAATATTCGTTTCATTTTGTAATTAGTTTAAATAAAATTGTATTATATTTTTTTAAATAGTAAAACTTTGTAAAATTTTGAAAATAAATAATTTTTTAAAAATTAAATCAAAAGTGAAATCGAAGTGTAAACACGCTATCAGTTATAGCAATTAGTGATAATTGAATTTTTAATTTTACCAAGTTTAAAATAATTATTCATAATTTTTATCTACTTAATTTTCCTAATCAAATAAGTATGTAGTGATAAGTAGTAGTGAGTGCAGTCTCTTTGCATCTTTAAAACTAAAGTAAGATGCACAATTATTATTTTATTTTGAAGTAAATAAACAATCTACTAAAGTAAGAAATAAAAACAAAGACAGGTTTCTTATTAATTAGTTTTCGTGCCTCTTATCAGTCTGATTTGCTTCAAGGGAGGTCCGGCCTGAGGGGGTACAAATAGTTATTTGGAAATAATGGAACTTCAAAATAATGCTGCAATTATTACTGTCAACAATACTAACAATCAACAACAAAGTTACTCAAGAGCTCTTACCCAACCGAAATTCCCTTTAAAAAATCAAGCTATAATTTTCAACTCCCTTAATGGAATAAAACTAGAAGAATATCTTATATCCATCGGAACGAAAATTAGTCCGAAAAATATACTTTTCTCGTCTAGGATATCTAACAATAGAATATGTGTTTATCTATCCAGTGTGGCAAAGGTCGATGAATTCATGAACACTGACAATGGAATAATTACAGTAAATTCAGAACAAATTCAAACTCGCAGATTCATTACTCCAAGTCAACGCTTATTATTATCTAATGTGTGTCCATCTATCCCACATGATTGTATAGAACAAGAACTCCGAGAACAAGGCTATAACTTAGTATCTCCTTTAAATTTTCTCAGAATTGGGACAACCAACCCTGAGTATAAACACATTCTTAGTTTTCGTCGTTACATCTATATATCACCTCCCAACAATACGGTCCCAGACTCGATTTTATTATCTCATGATAACATATCATATCGTATTTTTTTGTCTCATGAAAGCCAGCTGTGTTCAAAGTGTAATCAAACAGGTCATTTCTCAAACAATTGCTTAACTGCAGTAAGTCAAGAGCCTACAAACAATACCAACATCCCTACCTCACCAAATGAAATCCCTATCATGACAACTGTACAAGTAAATGAAAAATCTTCACCTTCCCAACCTCTAATCCATAACATAGCACCAAATACACAAAATAATAATAACGATATAGATAAACAACCAACCACAGACATATCTACGCCTTCCCCAAAAATAAAGGAATCAGAAAATGTACAACAAACAGGTTCCAAACGCAGTATTACAGACGTAATAACACCTCCTCCGTCCTCACAAACTGAAGTTACATTTTTAGTACCAACTACGCAGAGAAAGAAGAAATCCAAAACTGATACTGAAGAAGAATCATGCTTGCCCAAAACACATGAACCAAAATCTAATGAAATACTGCCGTTACTGGAACCAACTAGGAAAATATTCGAAGAAGAATCGCTTAAACTCAGTTTTGATGAAATCGTCGATTTCTTTGTAAATGTGAAAGGAAACAAAGATCCGTTAAGCTTAGTTAAAACATATACCGAGAATGTTCATGATTTTTTGAACCTATTAGCTAAAATTCATCCTTATTACAAAGACCGAAGTATGAAAAACAGAAGCACGAGAATAAGACGTAAGATTATGAAGCAACTAAAAATGGACCCGATAGCAATGAAGATATATCTAGAAGAAGAATCCGACACCTCTGTCGATTCAGCGTAAAGTACATAGTAAATAGAAGCAATGGCGTCCATAATACAATGGAACGTAAACGGTTTCTTCAGCCGTTACGAAATGCTAAAGCATATTATCTCTGAAATCAACCCAATGATACTTTGTTTACAAGAAACCAACTTTAAGGATTCTAGCCATGCATTCAAGTTTCAAAAATACTCAAACTTTTTCAAACACAGACAAAACGCTGATATAGCCAGTGGAGGGGTTGCTATTTACGTCGATAAACAATATGAAGCCCAGCAATTACAAATCAACACACATAGCTTTGAAGCAGTAGCGATTACAGTAAACATGGAACAAACAATCAATATTTGCAACATATATTTACCTCCTGATCAAATTATAGTCCAAGAAGATTTTGATAATCTACTGCAACAAATCCCCAGCCCCCGCATTATTTTAGGCGATTTTAATTCACACAATCCTATGTGGGGTTCAACAAAAACTAACGCTAGAAGCAAGATTGTGGAATTTTGTATGACCTCACAAAATCTTAATTTGTTAAACAATGGTAGACCCACCAGATTTAGCATTCAAACGGGTAGTCAGTCGGCCATCGACATATCTTTATGTGATCCAATGTTATCCCCAACACTAGAATGGGACGTTATCCCGTACCTATACGGAAGTGACCACTATCCCATTAAAATTACGTTTCCACAACAAAAAAATAACAATATTACCACAACCCCATCGAAATGGAATACAAAAAATGCAGACTGGGAGAACTTTACAAAATACATACAAAATGAAATAAACAACATAAAAGATATTACTCTTAATGACATAGATAAAGACCTAGATACCTTCATATCAATAATTAAAAAAGCAGCAGAAAATCATATTGGAAAAACAAAAACACTAAAATATCATAAACCTTTACCATGGTGGACGACAGAATGCAAAGAAGCCGTAAAAACGTATAAAAGAGTCTTCAATAGGTATAATCATCACAAAACTAGTGAAAATATGGTAGAATACAAAAAACGTCGAGCAGAAGCTAGATATATTCTCAAAAAATGCAGGAAAACATCATGGCAAAAATTCGTTGCAAGTATAAATAGTTCTACCCCAGCAAGTAAAGTGTGGCAAAATATAAGGAAAATATCTGGAAAAAAATGTTCAAATAAAATACCTTTCCTGGCAAAAGATAACAAAATTATAAGCGACCGAAAAGAAATTGCAGAGCTATTCGCCGGTGAATTTGAGTCAAATTCAAGTAACGATAACTATTCACCGGAATTTAAGCTCAAGAAACAGAGCATAGAAAAAACGAAGTTGGAATACTACTCTCAAGATGATAATATACTAAATGTGCCAATTACAATGCAAGAACTAAGGGATGCCCTAATGTCAACTAAAAACTCCGCTCCAGGTCCAGACGGCATACCATTAATTTTTTTGTTAAACCTACCAGAAAGTGGAATGTCTTGGCTGCTAAAATTATACAATTTTATATGGACAAATCAGGTCTTTCCATCTGTATGGTCGGACAGCATTATAATTCCTCTGCTCAAGCCCAACAAAGACAGAACAAAGGTAGACTCGTACCGTCCTATATCACTCACTAATGTATCCTGCAAAGTTCTAGAAAAAATTATAAACAAAAGACTATTGTGGTACTTAGAACAAGAAAAACATTTAATTCCACAGCAAAGTGGCTTCCGTCAAAATAGATCATGCGTAGATAATCTATTAGATTTAGAATCAGAGATACACGAGGGTTTTGCAACTAATCAAGAAACCATCGCAGTGTTTTTCGATATTACCAAGGCGTACGATACAGTTTGGAGGTTTAACATTATATTAAAATTACACAAATGGGGAATCAGGGGTAATATGCTAAGATTCATAGAAAACTTTCTTCAGTCAAGAGCTTTCTCTGTGCGCGCCGATAATTCCACTTCAACAAAAAAAATTCAGGAAAACGGAACACCTCAGGGATCAGTTATGAGCCCAACTCTCTTTCTTGTCGCTATCAACGATATACTGGATCATTGCTCCCCGCTAGTTAAGGGAAGACTATATGCCGATGATCTGGTTCTATTTGCAAAGGGCAAGAATATAAAAATGTTTCAAAAACACTTACAAGAATCCATTTACAAACTAGAGATATGGTCTACATCAGTAGGTGTACAATTCTCCACACTAAAAACAAGATGCATGATTTTCTCAAGAAGGCACCGGATGCAAAGAACTACACTAAAGCTGTGTGGCAAGCCGCTGGCATTCTCAGACAAAATTAATTTTCTCGGAATGGTATTCGACCAAAAACTAACATGGAAACATCATATTTCAGAAATAAAAAAGTCTTGCCAAAGTGGATTAAACGTAATGAAAACATTATCAAATAAAAAATGGGGAACCGACGAAACCACATTATTAAATATTTATAAGTCACTTGTTAGATCAAAAATAGATTATGGGGCTATTGTATATGACTTGGCTAAAAAACACGTTACCAATCAACTTGAAATCATTCAAAACACAGCACTTCGGATCGCCACAGGTGCATTTAGAACCACACCCGTTAAGAATCTCCAATGTCTTACAGGAGAACCACCTCTTACCCTACGAAGGAAGTATCTAAGCCTTTCGTATGCATCTTCAGTTGCCAGTAACAAATTCCACCCAGTGTTTCGAAATACATTTACGGACCTGTATCTAGAAGCTTATAAAAAAAGTAAGTTCGATCCACCTTTCTATGAAAGAGTCCGAAGAAATTTAAAAGATCTGCAACTGCAAATTCCTGACCTCTATCCTTCAAATCTAAAAACTCCCCCTCCCTGGTTAATCATGATTCTCGAGATCAATACGACACTACTCCAATATCACAAATCAGAGACATCACCAAATGTAATCAGACAGTCATTTTTAAAAGAACTCGAGACTTGCGGGGAAAGTTTTTGCATTTATACAGATGCCTCCAAATCTGCAAACGACGTAGGAGCAGCATTTGT
The DNA here is from genome assembly GCF_040954645.1 of Diabrotica undecimpunctata. Classification (NCBI taxonomy): domain Eukaryota; kingdom Metazoa; phylum Arthropoda; class Insecta; order Coleoptera; family Chrysomelidae; genus Diabrotica; species Diabrotica undecimpunctata. Next base: position 64,010,550 of record NC_092809.1, on the reverse strand, counting down.
CAATCCACATGCATCCGTCCAATTTAAATTAAGGTCGGCCACCTCTATATACTCAGCAGAGTTATATGCAATATTACAAGCCCTCATTCATATCAAAAGTACAAAACAGTCTTCCTCCGTCATTATCTCAGATTCTCTAAACTCGTAAACAACAATTGATCAACTATTCACTAAGAACCCTATAGCCTTACTTATCAAGAAAGAACTTGCAGCATTACAAGAAACTGGTTCCGAAGTCAAATTTATATGGGTTCCATCTCACATGGGAATACAAGGTAATGAAAAAGCAGACCTCCAAGCAAGGGAAGCTTACAAAAACGATCATGCTACAATAGTGTCAAAGACTATTTCCAGTGATATAAAACAGTTCGTCAAAGAAAAAGTGATCAGTGCGTGGCAAAATGAGTGGAATTTATCGGAATCTAAACTAAAAGAAATTAAATCGACAGTGAGTCCGTGGCGCCTAGTGAACTTAAAAAGAGCTGATCAAGTCAAAATCTCTCGACTTCGATTAGGTCATACCAACATTACACATAAGTACCTAATGAATAAGGAAGACATTCCAGTGTGTGAATACTGTCAAATCAACATTACTGTTAAACACCTCCCAACAGAATGTGGAAAATATACAGTCAACAGACAAAATAACAATATTTCCAACAATTTAAAAACAGTATTAGGTGAACATTTAAACATCAAAGACTTAATTAATTTTCTTAAAGATACATCTTTATATAATTTAATCTAATGTGAAAACTAATGTCGCTAATGACCCAAGTGGTTGAAGCGACTATTTTCTTTGTAAATAAAAAAAAAAAGTGTGATTTATTTTTAGATTTTTTATTTTTATTATTTCTGTTCTTAATGTTCAGATATTGTTCACGATGATAATTTATCAATGTTCATTTAGAAGATTGACCACCTGGGCCAGGTCGAGATAGTACAAGACTTTAGCAGACTCTACAAACTAAAAGCCGTCTATTAGCTCATTTATCTTCAGCCAACATACTTGCACAATTATTACTTCAACGTGATTTGACGATTTTTAACTCTCGTGAACTCGTGAGGAAATACTTGAATTTTTTTTACCGATATTTCAAATAAGGTGGATGTGTATTTTATTATAAATAAATTCCTTTTGTGAATTGTACACGACACGTTTCTAATTTACTGGTTTAAAGGCTCTAAACTATTAGTATATAAATTATAAGTGTGAAATATAGGCTTCATTTTTACAAAATAAACAAATTAGATTGTGATTTTTAACTCTTTACCGCATAAATTTTTGTTTTTTGTCAAAAATAAATTCTCAGATAAGAATTTTAATTCTATTTTTACGTAAAAATATTGGAAAAAATCTAGCTAAGTGGAAAACTTTATTGACAAAAAAAATTTTTTTGTACCAAATAGGGAACATTACGCAACAATGTAATATTTTGTCAAACTATTTTGAAGCTACAATATACACTATAAAGTATGAAACTGCAAGTAACAGTTTCTTTCTTTATTAATAAACAACGATATTGTGTATTTTGTCCACACTATATATGTTTAACCTGTACAGCCTGGAAATTTGCATCTTGACCTAGTTCTCTCATTCCAATAGGGAAAATTACCAAGCCGATCTTTACGGATGTCTTCTTGGGTTATTTCTTTAGTTGGTTCCTTTTTTCGTTAGTTTTCGTACATCTGCTGAATGCAACTACTTGACGGTCTTCCTAATCTTTTCTGTGTAATTGGTTTTCCGGCTTTGCTTAGAGCATCGGCTATTGCTAGTTTGGTATCCAATAGGGGTAAATAAAATTTCTTCTCTTTTTTGGCTAATAACCAACAGTTTACGGCTGTCATGTCAATGAAATGAAAAAATATTCTTAAATAATATTTCTTGGACCTGATTTTTATACGATAAAATCCTAACATGGAATCAAGGAGATCTACACCTCCCATGTAGTTGTTGTAGACTATGACACTGTTATGACAAGGTATCATTTTACGTATACTTTCTTGTTTGAAAAATCTTCTTTTTTCTCGCTTTGGTTTACTTCCAGCATATGTTGACATTATAGTAGCGATTTTATTATCAAACCAGGACAATACACTGACATCCACATTGTCTATATTGGCTATTTTTTCTACCATATGACCTCTACCGCGCTTCTCCATTTCTTTCTCAGCTGGCATCACAACTCCAGGAACACGATTAAGTCTTACTGTTCCCAAAGGTAAAATGCCCTCTTTGGTCAGATATATCGTAAGAGGTATGCTTATGAATCAATTGTCAAAAAACACTTGTAATGTTGATGTTTTGGTATCGAATCTGCTAATTTGACAACCACGTTGCTGCTCATACTAATATTTGGTGCTCCTAGAGGTACAATATTACCCTGCGAACCAGCAAACAAATTAAAGTCATAGCTGAATACCCAAATATCACTCAGCACAAAGTTTTTGAAGCGCCATTTATGTGTTCTTTGGTATATTCTGCTTTAGCTGGCTTCGCGCTTTTGTTGGTATAATCTGTTCGTCTACAACTAGAAATTCTTCTTTCGGAACCGTAACTAGTAGTTCTTTGATTTGGCTCAGAACAGGTCTAATTTTGAATAATCTGTCATGTCCAGGCTAATCATTTTCAATCATGTCATCATTGTTATTGAAATTCAAAAAACGTTTTATTTCTTCAAATCTGTTACGGCTCATCACATCGCTAACTGCTTGGTGGCCAATATTGGCATTCCAATAGTGTATTGTTGATTAAAGTTGAATTATCGACATGTAAATAGTAATTCCTATAAGTTGTTCAATTTCATATTTTTTTATATTAGCTGGTTTATCTGGACGTTGTTGCACTGAGTATAAATTTGATTGGTCTGTGATATGCTCTATAAGACTATCAGGAAAGAGAAACTTAAAAAATTGGACCGGGGTTTCTAATTGTAAAATCGAAGAAGGTAAATATTCAGAACCAGTAAATTTTGTATCATTTTCTGATCTCAGATTTCCTTTCACCCAATTATGAGATTTCTTCCTTTTATATCGTAGTCTTTCAGACAAAGGGGTATCATCATCTGAGAACTCTGAGGATGTGGCAGAAATGACAGTTTCCTTGACATTGCTTGGTAAATTTAAACGCTCCTCGTTGTCACCATCTTGACACAATATCATCTCATTTGTGCCGTCTTCATCGGAGAGATCGGATTCTTCACTATTAGTACTAATTGGGATTCTAACTGCATTCGTTATACCATAAAAAGTTTCGGATCCATATCTACAAAAACAGCAATCAATGAGGCCATAAGTTTCCTTGTGTGCCATATATAACACAAACCCTTTTTGGGGTTTTCGAGAGACTTTCAACATTCTTAATTTTTAGTACTCACCTAAGCAGATATCTAATATCACAATACAATAAATTTCAATTATTTCGGCGTAAATAACGTTTTTACTATGAAAAATAACATCTAACTTCGAGCACTGTTTCACGTGGTTCAGAATTTCAACAAGAATGAACTTGAAACTGCGCACGGCTGCCTATCTCACATAATGCGGTAAAGAGTTAAGATAATTTTAAAATATGTTGCTGATGTGTCTATTACCTTAACAACTCTTTCATTTTAGTTTAAGGAGAAATGTGGGATTTCTACACACTTCCGTTGGCTGCAATTGGATTAATAGTGCTTGTGTCCTTTTTGCTAGACTCTATATGGAATATTTTACAAACTTGTAGAGCTGTGCTAGCTCCGTTGTTTATATCAACTGAAGAAACATCACTTGTAAAAAAATTTGGACCATGGGCATGTATGTATATACTTATTATATTATACTTATCTCAATTAATTAATTTTACACATATTATGAACATATGTATATTATATTATGAAGCATTTCAGAATTTTCAAAGTGTTCATTACTTATTCTTTACTAATTGAACACTTTTAAAGCTATTCCAGCTTTATATTTCTTTTTCTAAATTGACTTATTGACTGTTGATATTTATTTTGAAATAAGCTATTTCTAGTTAATTGGATTTTGTATTTATGTTTTCATGATTTTTCTTATTTTAGTAAAAAATTATTAACATGTTAAAATTTTTAGACCTCATTAAAATAAAACATTATTAGACAAGACGAATAGCTCGGGTTCGTTCGGGAAAATATTCCCATAAGATTTGTTTGCATAATCATTTTCATGAGATACCTAAAAAATAAGTTTCAAGAGGTAGCGCAGGCGAAAAGTTGTTCAAATTTTTTAAACAAATCGTAACAATAAATTTTTCGGCACGGCAAATATTTTTTAGGTTTCATTATCATTATCAACAGAAAAAGTCTATTGCAAGTTTTCTCTAAAGTGTAAAAATACTTATCGGAAAATGATAGAACAGGCTTTGAGCTTAAATTTAGGTCCCTGATGAATTCAAAAATAATATATTTTACTTATGTTTTTGAGCCTTAAAAACGGTAATTTTGCATTTTTTCATTTTTAAATTTTTTGTAACTAAAAAAACATTAAGTTTGGAGAAAAATTACAAATAACCCATATAGCGCAGAACAATTCAAAAAATTAAAAAACAATGGCTGTGTCTAATTCATATCGCTATTTATTTCAACTTTCAATGAATTTATTTTCTCTACACTTTCAATTTTGTTATTTTTGTCCCCTATGTTTTCAATACCTTTTTTCTTTTATATCCTAGCTGCTTCTTTAATTTTCCTATATATGGTAAAACTGTGATGTTGTTTTTTTAAACTTTATACTTCTACACATTTTTCTGATAGTCAAAATTCTTTCATTTCTTTGATTTTTTGTTTGATTTTGATTTTGAATTTACTTGTTTCTATTGTTGTTCGTTTTTATTCTTGTATTTCTTCTTTTTCAATATCAATGCCTTAATTTCTTGTATTATCCAATGTTTGTTTTAAGGGGACGTATCGTCTTTCAATTGTTGTTGTATAATGTTCTTCGTCCCCTTCTCTAAGTTTCTTTCTTTTTCGGTTGCGTTAAGTTGTCTTTATAATTCCTAAATTTTCTAATTATCAACACAATTATAATAAGAAAATCATCTTATCTGGGTCACATACTTGGAAACGATCAATCTCTTTTTTACACGTGATCATGAAAGAAAGAGCAAAGAGAACAAGAAGCTTGGGAAGAAAGAAAACATTTTGGCTGAAGAATATCAGAGATTAGACTAATCTTACTGTTGAACAAATATTTTACGTTGCAAAACATAAGGAAGCGTTTAAAGAAGTGAGCGCTAACCTTCATTAGAAGATGGCACAATAATAAGTAGACACTTTCTACATACATATTTATTCTTTTATCTATTGGGCAAGTCAGTTTTTTTCGGTGTTCCCAGATTAAGTCCATGTGTTTCGATGTTTTTATTTCCTTTAATTTGAGTCATGATCATGAGTCATAATATGATGAGTCATCTTCTATAAAACTAAAGCAAATGAATAGAATATAATATCTGTAGATAGAAAATCAAAACCAGTAGCAAGTTTTCACAAATTTATTTATTAAAAAATATTAAATTGGTCTAGACAATTCATTTAATTTATGAATTTTTAATTATTGCTCTATTGCTGTTCTTATTTTGTTAATTACTGGATGATCCATGATAATTGAACATAAGTATAGGTTTTTGTGGCTTTCTATTTACAGTCAGACGTTGATTAATTAAATCACGTTTATTATCAAAAAGCCTGCAAAAAATTACAAAACATCAAAATCTCGTAAGTTAATAAAAATTATTTCTTATAAACAACAACCAAATGAGATAAAATTTTACTCGTGGTCAATTATCATAGATCATCCAGCAATTTTATAATAAAGTAATAAAGAAGCAATAAATAAAAAAACATAAATTAAATCAATTGACTAATCAAGACTAATTTAACATTCCTTAATAATTAAATTTATAAAAACTTGATACTGGTTTTGCTTTTATATCCGCAGAGATTATACAGTGATGAGTGTCTTACCACCCGGCTTTTTAACGTAAGAGATAAAAAACACAGTTACCTTGTAAAATAAAAAGAGATGAAACTCGTAGAGGTGAGAAATAATCGATAGAAACCTATAATTTACATTACATTACATTACCACTATCGATAGTCTTACACCTTTAGACGTTAGCTTTGAACTAAATCACCTCGGTCATAATTATGTGTAACGTCGTATGTGTGACGTATTTTCATTTTTTAATTTCGCATAAAGTAAAAACTGATTGACCACAATAAAGCAAAAATGTGAATAAAATAATTTAATTAATAGTGATTATTTAATCTAAAGTTTTAAATTATTAAGCAAGAATAATTTCTACTATGATTTGAACAGCAGCAGAACAATAACCCAAACTGTTACTAAATAATTATAAAAGTCTGATGGATCAGAGTTCAAGGCACGATGTTCTCATCCAGGCGCTCAGGGTTCGAATCCAACTTGGAGGTTTTACTTTTTTAAAATTTGAAATTATGCAGATATTATATCGTTTTGCTTTAAATCACTAAACATTTATTTTAGTCTTTATTAGAAGTGTTTATAGTAAAACATGAAAATCTTATTGAAAAAACAATGTCTTACTTTCCAAAATAAAGTAAAAATTCTTCAAACATAAAAGAACGTTCTAAATAAATGTACTTACAAAAAATGTTTAAATAGGTAGAAATTCTATAAAAATATTCTTAATAAACGTATTTTATTCTAATGAAATGTATTTTGAAAAATGTTCGAATAAGCCTCCATTAGCAGCAGAACAATAACCCAATCTATTATAAAAGTTTCGTCTGACATTAGTATATGTTTCTGGACTAATATCTCTCATTGAATCAAAGATCTTTTCTCTTAATTCTTGGAGAGAATTAGGCCTATCGTCTTCAATTCCATATAGTTTGGACTTGATATATCCCTACATAAAAAAAATCACAAGGTGCAAGATCAGGTGATCGCGACAGTGACGCATTAGTAACTGATTCTCAAAATACTATTTCATTATCAGAGCAGGGAGAAAAAAGAACAGTTAAAGGGTCTAAGAAAAAAAAATCTACCACTGGGTAAAAGAAGACATTCAGATGAAAGACTAATGTATCATTGTAAACGAACTTCCAGAAAAACATGATTCTAGGAGTCCTCTTGAATGGTTTTTCCTTTTTTTTTATGAAGAACTCATACACCTGATAACGTCAGAAACTAATCGATATGCTTCACAGAAGAATCGCCAACAAGAAGTTCGAGAATATGAAGTCAAAGCTTTTTTGGGAACTCTTATACTGACTGGGTATGTAAACATTCCTTGCAGAAGAATGTTTTGGCAACGTGACAGATGCTAACTATCAACTTGTGACAGAAGCTCTTACGAGAGATAAATTTAAATTTATTATATCAAATTTTCATCTGACAGATAACTGTACCTTAGAACAAGGAGATAAATTTGTAAAAGTCAGGCCTTTATTTGTAAATTTGAATAAGAAGTTTATGAAGTACGGACCTTTAACGGCAACGCATTATGTAGATGAAGCAATGGTTCAGTACATTTAAAGTTTTTTACCTCTATTCTTCTTATGGAAAAACTAACAGAGAAAAGCTTTTTCAGCCACTGGCACGGTTAAAGAAAATCGTTTACCAGGAGTACACTTACAAGATCCAAAAATTATGAAAAAAGAAAAGAGAGGGAAATATTATGACTACAGAAAAATTGCTGATCAAAATATAATTGCAGTAAAATGGCATGAAAATAATTTAGTAACGCTCTGTTCAAACTCAGCAGGACTTCAACCAATTCATCTTGTAAAGGGGTATTCACAGAAAGAGAAGAAGACGATCCAGGTATGAAACAAAATAGACAATCTTCCTCTGTAATACTAGTAATATTTATCATTTCAGGTACAACAACCGCATCTCGTACATAAGTATAATGTAAATATGGGCGGAGTAGATCGTAGTGACCAAAATATTAGTCTTTACCGCATTTCTATTGGCGGCAAAAAATGGTATTTTTCATTGATCAATCAATTCATTGACATGGCTGTTCAGAATGTCTGGCAACTACATCGTTTGCATGGAGGAAAACTGGACCAGTTATCATTTAGAAGACGCATTGCAACATCATTACGTTACAACGTAATGTTACAATAAAATAAATCATGTTATCACAAACAATCATGTTACAGCAAAATAAAAAACCTACTTCCTATTTTCGAGGTCGTCCATCAGCCAATAATAACATTAATATTCGCTATGATCGACTAGACTATTTAGTAATTCTACAGGAAAAACCAACTCGATGTGGTTTGGTCCACGATAGAGCAAAAAATGAGGTGTTCAAAATGCAACGTAGGGCTTACATGTTAAATGTTTTGTTTCATACCACACTGAAACTTAATAGTAGTTTATATGCCTGGTGTACCATATTTTGTACAGTATTTTTTTTTACTTATTTTTCATAAACATTTTGTTTTTACGATAAATATTAATAAAAATAAATAAAAAAATATAATAATAAAACGTAAATTAATGTTATGACCACTGAAGAGTGGTAGAGTGGAGAGTAAATAAACTATTCTCTATTTAGATAAAAAAAACAAAACTTTTAGTTCTTCTTCTTCTTCTTATAGTGCCTATCCGTTTCAGATGTTGGCAATCATCATGACAATCTGTATTTTGCAAACTGCGGCTCTGAAAATATTTGAGGTTGTTGTGTTGAACCACGTACGTAGATATTTCAGCCAGGAAATTTTTCGCTTTCCTGGTCATCATTTTCCTTGAAGAATTAATTGCAGCAACCCATATCTTTCGCTTTTCGGCATAATGTAACCGAGATCCCTGAGCGTGAAAAGTGTCCTCCTTGTACAATCCTGTATGAATGAGTACTAATATCTATATGTAATTACATGGCTAAAGGTTTCAAGCCAAAGCCATTAAAAAAAAAATAAGAAAAAAAAAAAAAAAGTAACCGAGATATTCAATTGTGGTTGTTTTTATTGTAGTTAACAACCCTTTTCCTTTTTGCATTCTTAATCAAACGTCCTGGTTAGTAACGTGGTCGGTATAGGATATCTTTAGGATTCTACAATAAAGCCAAATTTCAAAAGCCTTAATTTTCTTACAGGTACCGTTTGTGAGAGACCACGACTCAATTTCGTACAATAATATAGGAAAGATCGTAGTAACCTGGTTTTTATGGGTATCGCTAAATAATGGCATTTGAATAGCTTTTCTTCTTTTTTTTTAGTTTTTTTTTTCTTTTTTTTTAGCTTTTTACTATTTCTATTGGTTGACCATTTAAACTGATTCTTTCAGTTTGCTGTTAGAGATCATCATACATTTTGTTTTCTTAATGTTCAGTTAAAGTCCATATCTCTGACTCACTTCTGTGATTTTATTCATTAACTCCTAGAGGGCTTTATAACTGTCAGCGAATACCACAGTGTCATCCGCATATCTTATGTTATTGATACATTCTCCGTTAATTCGAATTTCAGCTTCAACATCGTCTACTACTTCTTGAAAGATTTCCTCAGAGTCCATGTTAAACAGCAAGGGTGATAGTATACCTCCCTGTCAGACCTCACGCTTGATTTTAATATCATCGGATTCTCCTGCCTTTGATTTCAGTAAAGCTTGCTAATAATTATTAGATCACAGTTGTTTATCCCAATACTTGTTAATATCTCCATCAGCTTGTCGTATTTTACTTTATCAAATGCTTTATGGTAATCAATGAAGCATGCATGAATATCGCAATTCACATCTCTACATCGTTGAAATAGCACTTTGTACCCACTGCGTTCCGAAAACCAAACTGTGTACGGCTGACTTTTTCTTCGCATAGTCTATAATCCTTTGATGTATGATTTTTAGAAATAACTTTAAAAAATGTGGCTTATTATGCTGATGGTCCGAAAATCGTTGCAGAATACGGATTTTGTTTTCTTTGGTAGAGCAATAAACATTGACTTCAGCCATGTTCTTGGTACTACTCCGGTTAAATATATGTCATTGAATATTTTTGTTAGTCGTTGAGTACTGTCTGTGTTAAATGGCTTTATGAGTTTAGCATATGCATTGTCAGGCCCAGGACTTTTAATTAATCCAATATAAGTTCAGTTTTTCTCTGCACAAAGACTTTTTAGATCTAGAGCAGGAAACAGTCGTTTTCCGGTTCTTTTTACGGTCACAAAAATAGCATCTACCATGTACTATTCCATTCGTTGGATTGTCGTCTGTGTTAGGAATATTACATATAGCCTGAATACGTAATTTCAGTTAAATTCTGTCGCTCAAAGATGTTCCTTCATAAGAGAAAATGCTAAACGCTTCAACAAAAATTTTTCTAAGCATTTTTTTTACAGCAGAGTTGTTACTTGTATGAATCACCAGCGAATTATTTCCTGTTATATTCAGTAGGTATCGTGTTAAAAATTACCATGGGCAAATGTCTTATTTTTCTCGAAACATCATAGAAGGAGCTAATCAAATATTTGAATGTTTCAACCTCTTCGAAACTGTGTGCGTCTATTGTCAATTCTCTTATTGGTGTCTTCTTTTTCTTGCTTACGTTCATGTATTTTGTTTTATTTTCATTTGTTTCCAGTCCTCTCCGCTTGGTTTCGTTTTATATTTCTTGGAAGGTTTTCTTTGATACCTTTTTATCTGTTGTTACTATGGTTATATCGTCCGCATATTATTTGTACTGCATTCTTGTTTGTAGTTCCTGCGTTCGACAGGTTTTTTATTATCTTGTCTAGTGACAGAATAAATAGTACCGTTGAGAGCGCATCTCTCGCATTGTTATTTCTATCATTCTTATAATTTTATTTGGTATATTACTTTCTTGTAAGTCTTGGATCATTTTTCTTCTGTTTAGTTTGTCAAACGCCTGTTTATAGTCTAGTAAAAGTATATTTTGTGTTTCTCCGTCGTACTCGTATGTTTTCACTATCACTTATTTTAACGTATGTGCGGATCATCCTTTTCTAAAACCGTACTGGTAATCCCCTATGCTTTGTTCTGTATATATTGTTAGTCTGTCTTTAATTATACTAGTCATTATTTATATGTTACATTCAGTAAATTAATTGCTCGGTAGTTTTCATATTCTATGGTCTCCTTATTTCTCTCTCTCTCCCTCTCTCTCTCTCTCTCTCTCTCTCTCTCTCTATATATATATATATATATATATATATATATATATATATATATATATATATATATATATATATATATATATTGTTATGATGTATTATTTGTTTGAATGATGAGCAATGAGTATTTTTAATAATATAGGGTTTTTATCGCGGTTCTCAAAGAATTAGTTTGTAAGTACTTTTTTAAATTATCTTTATTATAACTATTATGGAACACACATATATATATCTAACCTAGCCAATGTAAATTTAAAATAAACTATCTTTAAATTGATACTCTTATAAAACTAATTAAATTCTATAGACAATGTAAAATTTAAACAAACTATCTTCAAAATTGAAATTGTTATGACATTAACTAAATTGTATTAACAAAATTTTGTACCTTTCTTTCACTGAATGCCTAAATGAACTGTTTTTCACTATATAGATTCTAATCACCACTGAATGTCTTCGTACTTCGGTTATCCTTGTTTTTGTGAAATTACTTTTTCCAGTATCAGCTTCTACCAATTTAAGATATAGTTTTCTTCACCAGCATTTATACACCACCAGCAAACACCATTTATATTTATTCTTCTTTTCAATATACCAATATCCAATTATTATAAGTTGATTTATACTAATCTCCAATCATAATATAATTTTAATTCCTTCCAATGTCCATCCAATATTCTTCTAATATACTTTTATAATCTTCAATAATTATTTGTGTATAATTATAAATGTGCATTAAATATATGCATAATTTTTAATCTTCATTTAACTCACTATATTAAACAATTGGACTATTTGTACTTGATTCACTGACTCCAACTAACTTTCATATTTCTTCCTAAACTTTTCTGACTGACTTCTTGAAAATTCTGAACAATTTACTTCACTAAATGTGTCTACTAACTTTCATAATGAACTGGCCGACTTCTGACTAAAAACTGCCATCTTGAATCCAAATCACGGGTATTTATATCTTTTTGGATATTCCAGAATCATCTGGCAAGAGATCATGTTCCAATTTGTTCCATTACTTCTATATAGATGTTCTCGAAAAAATATCTGTTCCATCCACCGACATAATCATTATTCCAGAATGTTCGACCGTAAACAATGGTCACACTCTGCACTCTGGAGAATTCGTTAATGTTCCATTGATAATTTTGTTGACATTTAGGCTTTTCAGATCAGAATAAACATTCAAATTAGTAACTAACACTCTAATTTAATAAAATACACATTTCAAACAATATATTATTATAACCCCACTTTATATTCGTAAATATTCTTAAACGTCACTTCGAGAGTATTTTTGGTTGCCTATGCACATGGCTCACTTAAATATATTTACAACATTAAAATACAAATTTTTACAATTATTATATGATAATTTCTTAAAAATACCCTCACATAAATAATTTTTATTAAATTCTCTAGTATATAACTTATTTAAAACAACCAAATATCTAATATTATGTAGTATATAACTTATAAATTATTTTCTATAAACCCTAATCGTATCAATACCCCAAAATAATATTTAAAATAAATAATTTACTTATTATTTTTTTAAATATTAATTTTCTCATACCTTATTAAATTTAATAAATTAATAATTCAATTTTTTTTTTATTATTTAAAATGTGTTAAATACATCCCTGTTCGCTGTCTATGTCAAAGCAGAGAACAACGGAGCACAGTTCGGCTATTCTATGGCCAAACTGTCATGTCAAATGGGGCAATGGATGCGATATCAGAGAATAAAATATAACCTTAATTAAAAATATAATCGATATGGTGTTCTGTTTGTTTATAGACAAAATCTAGGAATTATTTCCTTTCAAAATAACTTTCATCAATATAAATTGGTAAGTTTTTTTTTCACTTTATTATATTAGAAAGACATTATTATAGCAATTATAGTATCAATTTTGTGTCTAACCCCAAATTATGATTTTTAGGGTACAAATTAATTTCCATATATACAAAATTCAACAAATATGATGTCAAATTGATTCAAAATAATGAAATCTACCATCTACCATTTAACAAATCAAGTCTATTGAATAAAATGGATATATCAGTAAGTTATTAGTGTTATTATATTTGTGTTAAAGGTATAGAAATCATTATTCAATCTCTTCATGATATTGAAAAATGTCGTTGATATGAAATATGCCTCTTAGTCTGTTCTCTGCATTTATTAACACATAACTATTTAGTCCATTCTGATTTTCAATTATGTATGGACCTTCAAACATTGGTTGTAATTTTTTACAACGATTTTCTTTAACATTAGTTTTTCTAAGTGAACGAATTAACACTAGGTCTCCTTTTTGAAATGTGATTGGTTTTTTTATATTTCGATTTTGTCTTCTGATATATTTTTCAGCTTTCCTCCTAATTCGGTTATTCACTTTCTGCATTACTTGTTCTAACATATCCTGATTATATTCACTAATCCACTTTCTGTTTCCTATATGGCCAAACATTAAATATTCTGGTACTTCTTCTGTATTCAAATTATGTGTATTATTTAAAAAATACTCTACTTGTGGTATATGTTGCTGCCAAGTTTCGTGTTGATTTTGGCACAGTATCCTTAAATATTTTATAACTTCTTTAATATATCTTTCTGCAGGATTTGCCTGAGGATGTCTGATACTTGTAAAATGAATGTTGATTCCCTTTTTCTCACAAAATGTCCGAAATTTTTGGTTGTTAAAATATGTAGCATTATCTATTATGCAATTTCTAAATGGTCCTATTTCTTCGAAAAATTGATTAATATATAATTTTAATGTTTTAACATTTGTTCTAGAGCAGGGATATAGTTTAATAAATTTTGTATATAAATCAACTATCACTAGTATATGCTTTTTTCCTGTTGGACTGAGAACTAAATTTGAAATAAAATCCATGGAAACTGTATTTAGTTTTTCATATACAACATTAGATTTATATGTGTTCTGGATTTGAAATTCTTTTCTTTGTTTAGTTGACATATTGGGCATTGGGTAGTAATTTCTTTTGCTATACTTATGTCATTCTTTGCAAAATAATTGTCCCTAAATAGCATCCATAGCTTTCTTGAACCAATATGCATATAATTGTTATGTAAATTTTTCAATATTTTCTTTGCTAAAGTTCTAGTTATTACATATACTTCTATGCCATTTATTATTTTATAATATACCCCATCTTTCCTAAGGACTTTTTGTTTTTCACTCAAATTGATCTGGTCTCTTATAATTTCTTCTTTAGAATATAATCCAGTACTTTCTACTAATTGATTTAATCCAATTTTTATTGTTCGCTGCCCTTTTTGTGATGTATTTTCTAACCTTGATAAAGCATCTGCCACTATATTGGATTTTCCAGAAATGTATTTGATTTCAAAGCAGTATTCACTAAGTATTAGACTCCACCGATGTATTCTACTGTTTCCATATTTGTTATTTAATATAGACGTTAAAGCTTGGTGATCTGTTTCTATTGTAAATTCATTACCCAACAAATAAAATCTTAATTTTGTGACACAGTGTATTATACTTGCTAGTTCTAATTCTGAAACTGAGTAACCCTTTTCATGTGGCTTTGTAATTCTTGAAATGAATTGTATTGGGTATTCGACCCCATCATGTATTTGTAATAATACCCCTGATAATCTCTCTATTGATGCATCTGTTCTTAATATGAATGGCTGTGTGTAGTCAGGATAGTATATTTTCAAATTTGACAGAAAAATGTTTTTAATTTCTTGGAATGCTAGTTCTCTTCTCTGATCCCATCTCCATTTTACACCTTTTCTCAGTAGTTCAAGTAATGGAATTTCTTTTATACTTAGATCTGGTATCATCCTTTTATAATAATTAATTATTCCAATAAATCCTCTTAAAGTTCTTAAATTGTGTGGTGTTTTATATTCCTGAATGACTTGTGTCCGTTCTGGATCCATTTCGATTCCCTTAGTGTTAAGTTTATAACCTAGATATATGACTTCTTTTTGAAAAAATGTACATTTTTCTTGATTTATTTTTAGTCCAACTTTGTCTAATCTATTTATTATAATTTTTAGGTGTTTCTCATGATCTTCAGCCGTTTTAGAAAAAATTAATATATCATCAATGTAGTGAATTACAAAATGTTCATATTGATCCAAAATATCATGAAGACATCTACATAGAGCACTGCAAGATGATTGAAGTCCAAATGGTACTACTTTGAATTGATATACTACTCCATCTATCTGAAATCCTGTATACTGTCTACTTTTTCTTTCTAGAGGTATTAACCAG
This sequence comes from Diabrotica undecimpunctata, assembly GCF_040954645.1. Classification (NCBI taxonomy): domain Eukaryota; kingdom Metazoa; phylum Arthropoda; class Insecta; order Coleoptera; family Chrysomelidae; genus Diabrotica; species Diabrotica undecimpunctata. The sequence goes on along the minus strand of NC_092809.1, from coordinate 63,995,114 downwards.
AAACTATGCTGTAAATCGATTTTAGTGAAAAATGACATTCCTGTAATTCTTCCTAATATTCCATCTATACTCATTGGTGCTTCAAATTGCTTTTCAGTAATCTTGTTAATATTTCTTGCATCCAAACATAACCTGATTTCACCTGATCTTTTCCGTACTACTACTATGGGGTTAATAAAACGTGTGTCTGCCTTCTCAATGATCCCATCTTCTAACATATTATTAATTGTTTTGTTTACTTCTTCTCTGTATTTATATGGTATTGGGTATGATTTTGTTTTAAAATCTTTTTCTTCTTTAACTTTTATACTATGGATATAATTTTGTGCAATTCTATTTTCTTTATTGACAAGTCCCTTATGTTGCTGCAATATGGAAATGACTATTGATTTATATTCTTCAGGGCAATTTAAAACTTTCATTATATCTTCTTCTTTACAAATAAAATTATTCTTCATTATGTACTCATTATTCCTTGCTTCCAATTTTACGCACTCCGCCTCGTAGGCATCCATCTGCTTAAAATTTCCATTCCTTAAATATTCACTACAATAATTATTCTTTACATTCTTTTGGGACATTTCCCTATCATCAAAATACATTTCTTCTTCATAAACATCATTATTTTCTTTTAATAATATCCTATCAACTCTTATTCCTTCTTCCACCTCATCTTAATTTAATTATTTGCCCTTCCAAAGTTACCATTTTTTCTTCAAAATCTATCTTTACTTTCTTCTTTTCCAATTCATCATTTCCCATTAATATATCAACACATAAATCCTTGACAATAAATCCTTGCATATTAATTTCTTTATTAAGAATATTAATTTTAAAATTGGCTAGTTTATCAATTTCACCCAACTTCTTATTATTTGCACCAATAATTTTAATTTTTGGAATGTTTATTATATCTGATAGTTTTAATGTATTAAAAATAAAATTCTCCGAGACTAAAGTACTTTCTGAACCAGTATCTATCATAATTTTAATCATTTTATTTTGGGCCAAAGCATTTATATAAATTAAATTAATAGAGTCAATAATTTTATCTTCATCTAGAGAAATAAATTCAGAAGGTTTTTCATAATAGCAATGGCCTAACTTGTAATTCAGAAAGTTTACTGAACAAAATTTTGATTATTAGAATTGTCAGATCGTATCTGACCACTTGAATCTGATGTCCTATGTCCTTCCCTACTATGACTTCTACTCACATTTTCCTGCCTTGTAGTACTTCGTTCCCTGTCTTCGCAGCTTCTATTTCTTCGAACACAATTTACCTGTCTGTTATAGTTAGGTCGCTCTGTATTTCTTCTATTGTTAAAATCTTGTCTATTATTATTAGTACTGTTATTAAAATGTTGTTTATTATAATTACTGTTATTATTATTAAAATTTTGTAAATTATTACCATATCTATAATTATTATATGATTGTCTATATTGTTGATTATCATTTTTATTATATTGAAAGTTATTATTGTTTTTTCTGTTGTTATTATTACTTGTCATATTGCCTCTTTGTATTCTTTGAATAAAATTAATAAAACTATCAATTGTTTGAATATTTTGTACAGTTACTGTTTGCACAATATCAGCATCAAAATGTCTAGATACATTTAAGACTGTTTCTTCCTCTCTAAGTGGTGGTTCTAAATATTTTGCAACTGTTATTAGTTTTAATGCATAATCTACCATATTTGATTTTAAATTGTGATTATACTTTCCAAAATATAGAATTTCTCTAAACTTTGCTTGCTCTAATTCACCCCAATAATAATTTAAAAATTTATTTTCAAATGTTTGAAAGTTATCTAAATCATTTTCAATACTAGCAAACCAAGTTGCTGCATTGTCATTTAATGTCATTCTAATATAATCTTTAATATCATTAATATTATTCACAAATCTTAATTTATGTTTTAAACTATTTATGTATACTCTAGGATGCAAATTTTTTATATTACCAGATAATTTAATCCCAGTCTCATTTGTTAAATTTAAGTAAGGTCTCCCTATGTCTCTCATTTGTGAAATATCATCTATTCTCTGTTCCACATTTCTTATTTGATTACTATTTATTTGGATATTTTGTTGTATATCGTCTAATTTTTCTTCTGTGTTTCTCCTGTCTTCGTTAATTTTTACTTCTAAGTTACATTTCTGTAACTCTATTTTCTGTTCTATATCTATTTTATTATCTTGAATAATCCTCTTTACTTCTGTCCTCTCATTGTCTATCCTTTTCTTGTAGTCATTCCGTATACTTTTTATTTCATTTGCAACTTTTTTCTCTGCAGCTTCAAGTTTTTTATCCATTTGTTTTTCCATTTGTTTTACAATTTTATTATTATTATCTTCTATTTTCTTTTCTAATTTTCTATAATTCTCTTCCAATTTCTGTTCCATTTTTTTCATGTCTTCTTTGACTTCTTGTGAATTCTGTTCCATTTTGTGTTCTATTTTTTTCGTATTCTCTTCCATTGTCTTGTTCATCTGCATCATTAATGACATCAAAGCTGCCATATTGACATTTTCCTCTCTTTCTGGATTCATTTCTGTAGTATCTTGTGGAACTTGAACTAAACTCTCCTCTTGTATAGGTTGTGTTTCTACTTCCAAATCTTCTTCATTCTTTTTGCTTCTTGTACCTTTCTTTCCTTGAGACATTTTGAGACTTTACTTGTTCAAATATAATTAAAAATAAAATCTATAATTTTTCCTTTCTACTGATAATTAATTTAATTATATGAGAGCACTTATCTTCCCAAACTAATTCTTTTAAATAGAGAGCCACCGCGTTGGGTGCCAAATTGTTATGATGTATTATTTGTTTGAATGATGAGCAATGAGTATTTTTAATAATATAGGGTTTTTATCGCGGTTCTCAAAGAATTAGTTTGTAAGTACTTTTTTAAATTATCTTTATTATAACTATTATGGAACACACATATATATCTAACCTAGCCAATGTAAATTTAAAATAAACTATCTTTAAATTGATACTCTTATAAAACTAATTAAATTCTATAGACAATGTAAAATTTAAACAAACTATCTTCAAAATTAAAATTGTTATGACATTAACTAAATTATATTAACAACATTTTGTACCTTTCTTTCACTGAATGCCTAAATGAACTGTTTTCCACTATATAGATTCTAATCACCACTGAATGTCTTCGTACTTCGGTTATCCTTGTTTTTGTGAAATTACTTTTTCCAGTTATCAGCTTCTACCAATTTAAGATATAGTTTTCTTCACCAGCATTTATACACCACCAGCAAACACCATTTATATTTATTCTTCTTTTCAATATACCAATATCCAATTATTATAAGTTGATTTATACTAATCTCCAATCATAATATAATTTTAATTCCTTCCAATGTCCATCCAATATTCTTCTAATATACTTTTATAATCTTCAATAATTATTTGTGTATAATTATAAATGTGCATTAAATATATGCATAATTTTTAATCTTCATTTAACTCACTATATTAAACAATTGGACTATTTGTACTTGATTCACTGACTCCAACTAACTTTCATATTTCTTCCTAAACTTTTCTGACTGACTTCTTGAAAATTCTGAACAATTTACTTCACTAAATGTGTCTACTAACTTTCATAATGAACTGGCCTGACTTCTGACTAAAAACTGCCATCTTGAATCCAAATCACGGGTATTTATATCTTTTTGGATATTCCAGAATCATCTGGCAAGAGATCATGTTCCAATTTGTTCCATTACTTCTATATAGATGTTCTCGAAAAAATATCTGTTCCATCCACCGACATAATCATTATTCCAGAATGTTCGACCGTAAACAATGGTCACACTCTGCACTCTGGAGAATTCGTTAATGTTCCATTGATAATTTTGTTGACATTTAGGCTTTTCAGATCAGAATAAACATTCAAATTAGTAACTAACACTCTAATTTAATAAAATACACATTTCAAACAATATATTATTATAACCCCACTTTATATTCGTAAATATTCTTAAACGTCACTTCGAGAGTATTTTTGGTTGCCTATGCACATGGCTCACTTAAATATATTTACAACATTAAAATACAACTTTTTACAATTATTATATGATAATTTCTTAAAAATACCCTCACATAAATAATTTTTATTAAATTCTCTAGTATATAACTTATTTAAAACAACCAAATATCTAATATTATGTAGTATATAACTTATAAATTATTTTCTATAAACCCTAATCGTATCAATATATATATATATATATATATATATATATATATATATATATATATAGTATCGCAGTTGAAAGGCTGTGGGCTAATATTTTTTCAATAACCTACTTTGTAGATACAGAATCTGCTTGCACGAAACCAGTTTTGTTTTTTCACATGTGTCATTTCTTTTCCAATTTTATTTTTTACTATTTTTCCATAGAGTTGTGAGAGTGATTTCTGACACTCCTAGCCCCATACAGCAACAACAATTCCTTATATCTCCTTTTGTTCTTAAAATTAAAGTTTATAAATCCATTTAATTTTCGTTCGCATTTTTCGCTATAATTTTAGTTTCGTAGATTTTAAAGTTATTAGAATTTTTTAATCAATAAAAAGTATTAGGCAACGATATTCACTCTGATAGTATTATTTTGCCACATCTGAATATTACTTAATTCCTAATAAAACGATTTATTGGTGTATAATCACAATTTTCTTCCTCTAAACTTTTTAAAATGCATTTTGTAAACATAAATGCAGTCATTGCATTTATTCTCACGACCATGGCATACTTTCACAGTTACTTTAGTTTATAATGGTACTTCCGAAAATTACTACGAAGCATAAACTATTTATTTCACAACAGTAGTGTCTTAGACGATCCAGTTTGAGTTGGTTTACACTTAAAAATTATTTAGGCAAAAAATTAGTTCACGTTTTAAAATATAATGGAAAAAAGGTTTGCAATATGTCAAAAAACGTCATCACGAAAAGTCCACATAATCGTTTTCAAGTAAATATATCTGTTTTAACGTTTATAAAAATATATGTATATGGTTTGTTTCTTAACCAGGAGGAGTAATTCAAATTTACCGCGCCGTAATGCTTGTTTTTAATTGGTCCAACCGCATGCAAGTTTACTCGACTAAATTATGACATTTTGACACTATAATGACATTCATGAAATTTTAAAATTCAAAATTTATATTGGCGATTTTTTGTATTTTCTGTTATTCCTTTTTTTTTAATTTTTTTTTGTTTGCATTTATATAAAAATCAGTTCTTTTCAGAACTATTTAGCGACGTATTAGTGTTATTAGGACAACAATATGGATTCAATTCCAAGTACTAGGGGTTAATTATCTTTCTCCACCTAAAAAACGCCGAGTAGATTTGGGTCATTTATCATCAAATGAAAAACAATGCATTATAAACATGTACAAATAAATAAAAATTGATCATCCTGGAATGAAAATAACAGCCATGGTAGCAAAAATAAAACAGGCAACAGGTTAAAGAATAGTTATTGTTAAAATCAAGACTTACTAAAGTAATGTGCTAATTTTAGCGGTTGCGAATTCAACTAGTTATAGAACAATTAAGGAATATAAGCAGACTGGAACAGTAGGATCTAAAAATATTGGCGGTCGACCCTCTATCCTTGCAACATACGTTGAAAGAGTTAAAACATATGTACGACAGATAGTACACAGCTTCTTTTTCAAGAATGAAATGTCCACTTTAAATAAATTTTAAGTAAAATTAACAACTGTCTAGATATTCCAAATATGTGTCATTCATTATTATATAAATTCTTGAATCTGGACAATTTTCTTCTACAATGTGATAAATAAAATCTAAAAATTCTTCAACTTCTTCATAACAATCCAACATTTTTTTATTGTAATTAGAAAAACAAAAAAATATATATTGGTAGTGAATTGGAAACAATTATTCCAACACAAACAAACAAAGTTAGTTTAGAATCGACGTATGAGGTTGTTCGATACTGATTACTGGATTACCGCAAGGCAGATATAATCAACCAAAAAAGAAGATGTATTCGGTGACTTTTCTAGTAACTTTCTTTGGTGTGGATCTGTCTTTTTCGTTTACTCCTCCTGATTAAAAAACAAATCATAGGTGCAAAATATGATTCTCCTCCTCTATCCTTTATCCTTTATAAGGATGTGGTGACGTTGTGGTATTTGACGAATGGTTGATATCCATTCTTCTCTCTCCTGGGCGCGGTGTGCTGCCTCAGACAGAGAGTAACCGGTAGCGCACTTTATTTGGTCTGGCCATCGGAGTGGCGATCTTCCTCGAGTTCTTTTACCATCTACCTTGCCTTCAACCACCAATCTCTGTATGCCTTCCATAAATATGATAGTCACTACAAATTGAATTATAGTTTAATTACCGATAGAACATTATTAACAATACTAGAAACTAAATAGTATTTTTAAAGAAAATTCATGAAGGATATGTTTACCATTAGAATCTCACCAGATACAAAGATCAATGTACAATTATTTTCTTTTTCTTCTGACCGATATCGATCGTTGGATATTATATTTGCTACCATATTTGCTGATTATCTTCTTCTATAAGAACCATGTTTACCTTAAAACTTTTCCAGACGATTATATGCAAAAGTTTATATTTTTCAGGGTGTCTCATAATGTGACCAAGGTTTTCCAGCTTTTATCTCCTTATTATATTTAGCAATTATGTTGTTTTTGGTTCAGCATATAAGGACAGTCTCATTTCTAACTTCGTCAATCGAGCTTATTCTTGATAGTCGCCTGTATATCGTATTAAAAACTCTGCCAATATTTTAAATATAGCCTCAGTTAGAGTTCATGCTTTTCTTCTATTCAGTAGCACTGGAAAGATTTAAAAATGTTCCTCCAAACTTTAAGGTCAATATCAAGATCGTGGCTGCAAAGTATGTTCCTCATTTTTACAAATGTAGTTAGGGCTCCTTCTGTTCGGTTTTTAATGTCGTAATGGCGAGTCCTAGCTCGCATTGATACTACTGCCGAGATACACCAATTTGTCTCCTCTATCCAGGACGGCATATCTTACTTCTATACTGTCATTCTGCATATAATTTTCTTTGCTAACTATATATTTAGGATTCTTATTTTTATCAGAATAAGGATTCTTCTTCCTTAAGTTGGAATCCATACTTATATCGTATTTTCGGTCGGCCAAATTTAGTTCATCAAATAGATCTTTTTAATTTAGTGGCGCATTTATCATTTTTAAATTGATTTAAAACTAGAATGTTTTTATAGTTTTTACAAATTCACAAAAAGACCAACTAGTCCTTGTCCTTGGTTGCCAAAAAATCGTTTTTTGACAACTATAAATATGTAAACAGCTAATGTCATTTCTTATTTTCACTCATCATCATGATCAACCTGTATGCGTCCACTGCTGGACATAGGTCTCCCTCAGCTTTTTTTATCTGTCTCTATCTTATGCGGCTTGCATTCAGTTATTGCTAACACTCTTCAGGTCGTCAGTTCATCAAATTGGTGGGCGTCTCTGCTCCGTATTGCTTCTTGTCTTGATCTCTACTCTAAAATACGTTTTGTCTATTGATTGTCTGATAATCTGGCCTAATCTGGACGTATACTGCCCAATTCCATGCGACTAGCGACTAGCGACGTGATTTTTTTGACGGCATTTGTTATTTTTGTTCTACGACGTATTTTTCGTTTTGGATTCGGTCTCTCAGAGGGCTCCATAGCCCCCTGAGTAACGCGAATCTTATTTACTGCTTTTTTTTGTGAGTGTTAATGTATCCGCTTCATAAGTGAGCACAGGTGACACACATTGGTTAAAGATTTTCCGTTTGAGGCATATGAGTAGATCCCATTTAAATACATAGTTTAATTTACCAAACGCTGCACAGGATAATCCTATGCGACGTGAGAGCTCTCATGCCTGGTTATCTCTCCCCGACTTAATTTCATGTCCTAAGTACTTATACGATGTAGTCTGCGCAATAACCCTTCCATCAACAGCAATATTTCGATTTAGCACCAGATTAGTCATTATTTGCGTCTTGTTTATATTAAACTTTAGTCCGACCCTCAAGGAATGGCTCCAAACGTGATATAATTTTTAAAACATTATAATTGCCTCATCCATACGATTGGCTATAAGGACGTTGCTTGTTCTCTAGGCTATTAGAAGTCTAATTTAGGGTCCAGTATTTTTTTAATAATTTTTTTGAAAATGTTATATTTGTGTGAAAGCAAACTTATAGGACGGTAGTTTTTTAAATTTGTTACGTCTCCTTGCTTGTGTAATAAAATAATGACTGCAGTGTTCCATTGAGAAGGAGATTTTCCTTGTTAGATGCATTCGGTGAAAAGCTTGGCCAAAGCTTAAATAATTTTATTTTCACCTAGTTTGATCGTTTTAATCGGATTTATTGTTTTTCATATTTAAAGTGTCGTTTTGATTTCGTATGGAGTTATTTTTGGCATTAATTGTGATCCCTGGTTTTTGATTTTGGGCAGGGGCTGATCTTGCCTTTCATTAGTGCTCTCATGCATTTCGCGATAAAATGATTCGACAACCTTAAGGATTTTGGTTCTATCAGTAGTAATGTTTCCATCTTTGTTTTTTATTTTGTACATATTTATTTTTGTTGCCTATGTTGTTTGTATTTCACCTTAAAACTTTTAAACTTTTGTTTTTTGAATTATTTTAGTTATTTCTCTTGTATTGTTTTCTCTTATGTCTCTTCGGATTGACTGGTAGATATCTTTATTTAATTTCTTCATTGTTGTGTAATTGGAGCCGTATTTGTCGGTCAGCTGTCTTCTTTTACTTATTAGCTCTTTGGTATTTTGGCTTAGTTTTTCTTGATGGGTCAGAACGGTCGGGCAGCACACCCTTTCCGTTTCTTTTATACCCTTCGTTATGCCATAATTTACTTGATCTACGTTCATTTCTTTTACCATATCCATACTTATCCATTGGTACTTCTACATCATCTTGTTCAAACCCCATTTTCGCATTAAAGTCGCCCATTAAAGTCGCCCGTTATTTTCACTCACTAATACGTTAATTGTAGTTTTAAACAGAATTCTGAAATAACATGAGTTCATACAGCAGTAAAAATGCCTTTCCCATTTACATCTAATGAATACGTGGATACGTTGTTGATTTATGGTGAATGTAGGAAAAGTGCTCGAAATGCTGAAGCCTTATATACCAAACGCTTTCTTTAAAATAATATCCTTTTATTTCAACTTTTGCTATGGTTGATGAGAAGATTTGGCAAGGTTCATTTACGAACGGTAAATATATTAAACCAATACAGACCGAACAAAACTTATAATGTTTTAGCATATATAACGATTAATCCATATGTGCCTATAAGGTCCATTGCTGCAGAAACTGGAGTGTTTTAAACTATAGTTCAAAGAATTGTAAAAAACCACCATTATCATCGATATAAACTTTGTTTAGTTAATGAATTGCCATCCACCTAGTTGGATCGAAGACTAACCTTTATCAATATAATACAAATGATGATGCAAAAAACTTATGTTCGTTTCCATAATAATGGGACTATAAATCGCCATAACTCCCAATATTCGTCAGTGGATCGAATCCACACTGGTTAGGGAAAACTCGCTTTTAAACGAGATGGGATTTTAATGTTTGTCGTGGGTTATGTAATGGCCGTTTAATAGGTCCATATTTTTTTGAAGAATATTTAAATGGAGAAATCTTTGTTACTGGAAAATATTACTTAACGCAAAAGAAGAGTAACGCGGCTTTGTAAGCAATTACCTTAATAATACATTTCCAAAGTGATGGACTGTAAATAACTGACCCGTCCAATGGCCTTCAAAATCGCCTGTGCTTTCATCCTTAGATTTTTTTATGGGGCTATTTAAAAGGAATCATTTTCAACGAAGCATCTACAGATGAAGACAATTTAAAAACTAAAATGAGGCAACCGTGTACCCCGATTACTCCGGAGATGATATATACGGCATGTAAGTACACGTGAACGGCTTACATGGTTTGACTCTTGTGTTGAAGCAGAAGTAGGTTATTTGGAACACCTTCTAAAAACTTATTTTACATTTTGAATGTTATTGATTATTGTTGAAAATAAACATTAAATTAAAAGTTTAGCAAACTTATTTAAATTAATACCCTCATTGTGGTTCACCGTAGAATTTTGAATCAAACATTTTTTCATCTGACCTAACCTTGACTGCCTTAATCCATTTACACTGATAAAATTGTCATTTTTTCCGACAATCTGGATGGTCTACAGACGGTTGTCTCAAGAGTAGTGGAAGTAAGTAATAGGTTTGGGCTTGATTTTAATATCAAAATAATACAATGCATGGTTATAATCACAAATAGGATAACAACAAGACAATTATTAGTTCACAAACAACCGGTAGCAGAAATTACCAACTTTTTCTGTTTTTTTTAACTTTCAACAAAAGTGAAGATATGAATCGAGAAAGCAAGATCAGATTTCATTAAAGTAAAAAACTTTTAAAGGTCAATATATCAAATTGGAAATAAAAGATCTTTGACTGAAATTCTTAGGTATTCTCGGTTCACTGGAGTCATAAACCTTAACTGAAGCGTCACTGAAGAGACTAGAACCATTGGTAATAGTTGCCATAGACATAAGAAATAATAAAGACCGTGAGGTAGTGATGATCATAAAACGTCACATATGAGAATACCTCGGCCTTATAATGCTTAATGAACTGCAATACGATCTACGTAAGACAATGCTTCAAAGTAAAGTACATGCAAAAATAAGTTCAAAAAGAAAAAAATATCCTGTTTCCACAACCTATGAATATAGTTTGTCTTAACCACTACCGGGCTCTTTAGGGTAGCAGTTATCAATAAAGTCAAAATATCCCTGTTAGTGTTTGACATCCCTAAACGATATGTACCATAGGAAAAAATCAGTATGATCGCATATGCATTATGATCTTATACGAGTTTATGATAATAAATGAATAGAGTTATTATTTTTCTCCACTAATATTTGGTTATCAACGTTTCTTCTCCATTTAATGACAGTTTAATAGAGCGAAGTAAATATAAACAAAGACATCTATAGTTGGAAAGAGAAAATTTCAATTAACTGTACAATTTGTATCGGAATCAAAAATCTACTTTTGTTTTTTTATTGAATGCATTTAATAGGTAAGTTTAAAATTAAGTGTGGTATAAACATTATGATTATGGCCTTGGCAATATTACACGCTGGTATGAATATTAATGAATACTTTTTTTATTAGATTAGATAGACATTTGTCTTTTTTAATACTTAATATTACTAAAATTGCTCGGATAAGTACTTCGAATAATATTTGCACAATTAACGTCTTCAAGAAACAACCTTTAAATGAAAAATTCTTGGATAGATAAACAAAGAAAATATAGAGATCTAGGATTATAATTAATTACGTATAATACTCGTGTGTAATACTTAGACAACTAATAAATTAAACGAAAATTAATGATGTCATAATATCTTAACGCAAGCGGTTTGGTAAATCACAACCGAATCCTAGGAAACAAACTATCAATTCGTCGACATATTATTGCCAATTAAAAAATGTCAGTAGGCTCCTATTTTTCTTCTGTCTCAAAAATTAAAAAATTAAAAAATATATAAAATCTGTCAAGAAAAAAATTGTTGAAGCTCTTCTAAAATTATGTATATTACAGATTTAAAAGTACATAAATTTAGTATATTTTAAGATCATTTCAAAATTACTATCTTCGCTACTATTGTATTAATTTTCTTGGCCAATATTCCAGGTCATCGTGGTCCTGCGTTAACCCTTAATAAGACATGGGATATAAGGAGAATTAATTTGTTTGTTTATATACTTTTGGTATCTAAAGGAGGTAAATAAAACATATTTTTGTTGAAATATAAAATAATTTAAAAAAGTAATAAAAAAAATAGTGGTGTAATACCTCTAGTAATACCTTTATTAGTTGTGGTGTACCTCAAGACTCTGTCTTGAGTCCTATCTTTTTTTTTTGATACATTTTAATGACATAATTAATCTCGACATTAATGGCCGGTTTACGATATTTGCAGATGATACCACAATTTTATGGCAAAACAAGGACTCTCAGGTACCGAATAAGATTATTAGTATTTAATTGAAAACCAAATTAATTTCTTTTAAGAATTATCTAAACAACAATGCTCTGGGCAATCAAGACATTTGTACAGACACCGTAAACAAATTATTAGGTCTCTTTATTGATAATAAATTTAAATTTGAGATATCATCGGGTTGCTTTGCTGTCAAATCAGTTGCACATCACTTAGTTGCAAAACGTGTTTATGTGGCCATGATTGGATCTAATTTAGGATACGGTATTTCCTTTTGGGGTAGCTGTTCTTTTCATCATTTTATCGGACATTTTGTGCTAAAAAAGAGAGCAATCAGATTCCTATTTATGCAAGGTCAAGTTTATTACATCATGGGACCTTTGTTCCGGAAACATGTTATCATGATATCTCGTTGCATATATTTTATATCCTTGAAATAGCGTGCTTAATTTTTAAAAAACACAATAGGGATATTCGTCACAATAATTTTATAACACTCGTTTAAATTATGTAATTCCACTTTTAATTCCCTCTTCAACAGTAAATACCCAAAATCATTTCGGTATTTAAAGTGAAAAATAAGTGTTCACCTTCCATTCGATATAAGATCCTTAAGCAATATCTTTGTATTCCATAAAGAAATCAAGAAGTTTGTATTATCTAAGTGTTAATGTACCTCATTTATAATAGAAACAATAAATGTATCTCTCTATCTATCTCTCTTACTCTCTCATAGTCTATCGCGATTTCACTATTTTTTCCGTATTTTGAGAGTGTATTTTAAGTAGATTTTAAAAAGGGTTCGCAAGAGACAACAACCTTGTTTGAATCCTTTATTTTGTAAGAACTTGTAAGATCTTTAAATGTTTAAATTTGAAAATCTACAAATAGCATATATATTTCCTGATCAAAAGCAGTCTTTTTTTTAATTATTAATTCATTATATTTGTTAATGAATTCTTAATTTATATTTCTTTGGTGAATGAAAGTTTTATTAGAAATGTTACTATTATAAAACTGCTTCTTTAGAACACCAGATAGTTAGTAGGTTTGAGAATCGCATTGATGATTTGCATTATGTATCCGATCGCTTATGTTTCCGTTGTTTTTATGCTTTTAGGTATCTAATTTCGACAAAGACTATACTAAACATTGGAAGGTTAACTTGGAGACTTCATCAAACCTTTGGACTGTCTCTGACTAGATTTTTATGTATATTTATTTTTAAAAAATCTTGAAAGCGTAATTCTCGTGATAGTGAAATGCAACGAATTTTCAACCTAGTATTATTAATGGTTCACTTCATGTATTAAATTTTGCATATAATTATCGTTTATTTATTTAACGTGTTACAGCTTATTTAATTTTGTATTAATTAACATTTGGTATAATAGCATACAACTGAATTAAAACAAAGTTGCTTGCTATTATCATTATTTGTATGCGGGTTTGTTACAAATAGTACGCTTTTATTATGAAACCAGTTCAAATAGATTGTGTTAATGCAGGCGAATATTCTATTATATCTAAATTTAATTGGAACATTATTCCAAACCTGCAAGAGGTTAAATAATGATATAAAACGTAAAATTTGAATTTGTAACTTAGACGTTGCAAATATTTGACTTAAATATACCCAGTGACACTAGAAGTGTTACATCCAGAAGGAATAATTTCTTGAACTTAATTTTTTGGCAACAGAATCATTATATTTAAAATATGCTATGATAACAATACCAATGTTTTATCTTTTTTAGTTTTTGTAACAATAAAGTTTTATCTTTAAAATTTTTTGTGAAGAGACCGATTTGTGAAAACCAGTTCGTATAGAAATTTTTAGTTATTATTCCTCAGTCTTATTTTACTCAGTGTAAGAAAATGCCTCGAGTTCGAAGACATCAAAATTACCACTATATTAGCGATTTTGACAGAGGTAGAATTATTGCGTATAGAGATATGGGCTTATCGTATCGCGAAATTGGCCGTCATATTGCTTGTACGGCAATAACGGTTATGCGTGTCTGTCGTGTGTGGACAAGCGAAGTTAGAGGAACACGAAGAGGACCAACTGGTCAACCGAGGCTTACCACAAAGCGTCTTAGATTACTGTTTCTGCGAGACCGTTTTGCTACTATGCGTCAAATTGCTGACCAATGGTTTGGAGTACTAGGAAGAACTGTTAGTCTACGTACACTATACCGTCGCATTCGAGCCATTGGACTGGTTGTACTCCTGCCACGACTATGGCTTCCTTTGACTGCGGACCACTGACATCAACGTTTGAATTGGTGCAGGGAACGGTAGCATTGGGTGGCAGAATGGCGTAGTGTGTCATTCAGCAATGAATCACGATTCTGTTTAGGAATGCATGATGGTCGTGGGATGGTAAGAAGCCGCCGTAGAGAGCGACGAGATATCAGGTTTGCTGTTGAGAGGTATATACACAGGACAGTTAAAGTAGTGGTTTGGGGGGCTATTGCCTATGGTAGCCGATCTCCACTTGTGTTTATTCGAGGCAATATGTCAGCTGCGCGTTATATTATTGACATCTTACAAACCACTTATCCCGATGGCCGCCGAGACGTCCTTTTTCAGCAAGACAATGCGGGTCCGCATATTGCTCGTCAAGCTATGGACTTTCTCCAAGAAGCTGGCATTAATATTTTGAGGTGACCGCCCCGTGCTCCAGATTTAAATCCTATCGAACATGTATGGGATATGATGAGAAGGAGACTGTCCACTTTGCACCATCCTCCACAGAATCTGGCACAGTTAATACATGAAGTTCAAGTTGAGTGGAACGCAGTGCCACAACCAAACATCGATGATCTCATTTTGTCAATGCCTAGACGTATACAGGAGTGTATTTAGCTACGAGGTCGCCATATACATTATTAATTTTTGTTTTTTTTTTTATTAAGTAATAATAAAAATTCTTGAAAACGTTATTGTTTTATTATTGTTGTAAATCTACCGTGTTGCCAAAAAATTAAGTTCAAGAAATTATTCCTTCTGGGTGTAAGACTTCTAATGTCACTGAGTATATTTATCTAAATATTCAGTAATTCCGATAAATATTTCGCTTTATAAAAATTAATAGATCAAGACAATATTGTATTACTAGATATGTAGAAAGCAATACAATGATTTCGTAGATTTTCTAAATTTGTGAAACTTATGACTGGACCGTTCTTTTTATTTACATAATATGTGTAAAAAATACCAGACCATCATATTGGCTTTTATTAAGCAATTTTTTTAGTAATACATTAAAATAGATAAAAGTAAAGAAACCTTAAATAATCAGCATGTTTTGCATACGTAAATTATATATAAATGCATACACTTACCACAAACGCGTACGCTTCGATCCTTTTTTGGATGGACACATGAAGAATCATTTCTTTTTTAACAATTTTGTTAACAGTCGGGCCCTCATTGTAGTTGCCAATTTTCACGAATTTTCTTTAGTGTATTTGTTGCCTGAGCTTGGCGCTGATTTTTTTTGTATTTTGTTAGTGCTGGTTGTAATTAAAACTCGAGTATGATCAGAGGACTATTCAAGACAGGAGTTTGCCAACAAGCAAATTTTTGCTAACTCTCATGTAAATTACAAAAACAACAAGATCAGGGATTTTAGTTCAGTCGGTTGGCCAATAGGTTGGTCCACCTGTTTATATAAAGTCAAGACCTTTGTTTTCTGTTGTTTCATTAGTTGTCTACCTTTTCGTGTTATTAATTTAGAGCCCCATTGCGTATGGTTGGCATTAGAATTATCAGCCACAATAAATCTGTTATTAAGTGCCTTGGTGGAATATATACTGCAGAAATTGTCAGCGTACCATGCTAGCCCTCATGCTCGTATTGGTTGCTTGTATTTGATCTTTTGAGTATTGGTTTAGTTCGTGATGCTTAATTGCTGACCTAATAATAATTGAGTTTCCTTCATGTACCGTATCATCTAGATGATTTGTGTAGTAGCTTGTGTAGTTTAAATGTTTAAAATAGCTTTGATATGTAAAATAAGTTTCAAAAACAAGGAAGAATGATACCTATATTATTGTTTATGTTAAAGGTGTTTACTTCTGCTGCATGTTTTGCTAGCCCGTTTTGTTAATTTGGTCACGAAAGTAGTAAGAAGATTAAGTATGGTTCGTGTTAAAGATATTTACTCCTGCTGCATGTTTCGCTAGCCCGTTTTGTTAATTTGGTTACGAAAGTAGTAAGAAGATTTAGTATTGTTCCCATCTGTTTTATAAGATTTTTAACACAGATTTTTTTAAGTACAGTATAATCATTGTATTGTTATAATTTAGGTTTCTTAATTTCACCAAGTCGTTTTCTTTTATTTCTGAATTTTGTACTCATTACCAATTTTTATTCACGATTTTGTTGTGAAATAAATATCTTATTATCTTTAATCAATTGTTTGAATTTATAAGCATTCTCTCGTTTTTGTCTTTTTTTCGTGAATTATAATAATTAAATTAATATTTATTTTTTTAATATTTTGAATATGATATATTTTTTAGTGATTACTGGTTCTACCGATGGCATTGGTAAAGCTTATGCATTTGAGTTGGCAAAAAGGGGCATTAATATCGTATTGGTTAGCAGAAATGAAGAAAAACTAAAGAAAACTGCCGAAGATATAGGTAAGAAACTATGTTCTTTTTTATATAAATCGATAATTTAAGAAAAAATCAATTTTATGTTTATTGTTGTCTGCAGATTTGTTAACGTTAGCGGAAGTATATGAAGCAAACATGCATGTCTGATATCGCTAGATCTACAACAATTTATGTACTACTCCAATTAAGTTAGTGAAAAATAAAAAAAAATCATCACAAGTGTATATAAATGTTTGACAAATGAAACGTGTAGACTGAAATAGTATAAAAATACTCTCGTTATTTTACTCTTAACTCAAAACTTATCTATTAAGAGATTTACGGTCAACAGACAACATTTTCAAAAAAAAACTTTACACCAAATGAGATATGCGAAATTTAAATCGGTTAATAAACAAAAAAATTATTGCAACATGAGCAACAAAATCTTTGTTTTTGAAAATTGCTTATAACTCTTATATTATTTATTAAAGTTTGTTTAAATTAACACAAATTTGAGTGTATTATCGTGTTTAAATTATGTGCAAAAAGTGGTCCAGTTAAATAGTTTTTGCTAAATTTAATTTGTTTTTAAGATTTTTTAAAAAATGTGCTTATGTCTAGGCTGTCCAGATAATTTGACTGAATAAATCTCAATAAGCCAAGGATTATTTTCTTTGTTAAGACGTATATTTAAAACCAATGAAAAAAAAAAGTTAAAAAAAATATATTTATGTACACAAAATGATTTAATAATAAATAGCACTCTTTAAGCTTAATAAAATTTACACTAACTCGGAAAGCTAATTAAAACCAACTACTGGAAAGAAAAAAAAGAGGTCCTACGACATTTGGGACCGACGATAGCTCTTTTTTTAAATCACTGTTACATTAAGGGCTGAAATTAACCAATAATTTATGAGAAAAGGCAAGGCATTCTAACAAAACTTTTAGCGAACAAAATTATTGAAAATTGTTTAAATAGGAGTATAAACAAAGAGTACTTTTCGTTCAGACTAGAGTAAAAGAAGAAGAAAGGATCAGCCGCGCTCTTGAAAAAATAGAACATAGTCTCAAAATAGACCATTCGAAATAAAAAAATGACATTTCCGGGTTCTGCAGGCCTTTAAGGCCCCTAGCTTGCAAAAACTTGGTTATTTCCCTCGATTTGTTTCTTGCTTCTCTTGCTCTTGCTTTCTCTCTTCAATATCTCACGCCTGTTTCTGACAAGTCTTGCTTTACTGCTTCCAACCATTTTTTCTTTGGACGTCCTCTTGTTTCTCCCCATTGCTCCCTCCTTCAAAATTATTTTAACATTTTAATTCTCTGGCATTGATATAATATGACCAAGCCATTTAGATCTGTGGGCTCGTATTTTTGCCGTAATTGTTGTTTTTCCATAAATCATTATTTCTTTATTTGTTAGTCTTCTTTAAATATTCTCTGTCGTATTTATTTCTCCGAAGATTTTTCTAAGCACCTTTCTTTCTCAGATCTCTACTTTCTTTTTTTCCTGCTGGTTCATAATGCACGTTTCGTTGGCATATATCACTGTGGATCTGATTACTGTCTCAGACTCGCAGTTTAGCTGTTCTTGATACTTTTTTTGCTGTTAGTAATGAATTTGGTGACCCTATGACTGCTTCATCCTGCTTGACTTCATTAATGTTTTGTCTATCTCTTTTTCTTCCTTTTCCGTGTTTGTTATGGTTACTTCCAATTTTTTAAATTGTGACACTTTTTCAAAACTATAGACAGTCTCTGCTCCTTTTATTTCCAAATATTTAAAATGTAATTATAATAAATAAGTATTAATTATAAACAATATTTAATTATTATTTATAAACAATTTCCACATACTCTTCTTCCCTATACTATAGGTATTATTACAAACTCTTCGAGGAATTATAAAATGGAGTTTCATGTTCAATTTGAAAACTGCTAAACTTAGTTATCGAGTCTTGTAAATGGATATTTTTACGCTGTTTAAGACTTTTAATTTTTTATCACTCTAAAATGATCCATTTAAAAAAAAGTTAGTAACAACATTGTTTAGAATAAGTTTTTCTTTTCGTATTTATAGAGAGGGGATCTCGAATCTTCAAAAAACATCTCAGTCCAGGTCGCCGCCTGACTGACCTTAGTGCAGGATTCGTTTCTCATACTCTCGCCGATAGTTTCCGAGGTACTTTAAAATGCCCTCTCGTCGTCGAGTCTACGCCGAACGCCTACCTGCTAAACCAGACCCTTCTCTGTCATCCAGCGATCCGGAAGCGGAATGGCCGCTGTAAGGCCGGCTTCACTTCCGACCTTCATTCATTCATTCTCCATTCATCCACATCCCCACTCTATTCATCAGCAAGGATGCTCCCTGTCTCGTTTCAGGTAGCGCGTAGAAGTCCCTCATCGCTCCTAGTACAGCATCATTCCCAGACAGGCATTTCCTCCTTCCCCACAGTCTGACTCACGCATTCTAACTCATACAGTCTGACCCACTTTTTTAACTTCCGGCACCTTTCACTCTTACCTTTGCCGTTGGTCCACCTGTCTTTTTTCCTCCTCTTTTTTCTTGATCACTGCACGTATATAGTTGTGTATAATAGTCCAACCTGATTTATTTTCAATCATTATCTCAATCATTTCTCTCACTGTTACAAAATGCACACCTCTCTTCATTCTGTTACTTTCACAGGCAACTGAAATAATCCAGTCGCCTGTGGCCACAGTCCACACAATATCTTATGTTCGGGATCAGCAGTTTCGCCACAGACCTGTGTTGTTCCATTCTTCTTGCCATCTTTTAATTGACCGCTCCCTTTCCTGTCTTCTCTCGGCCACAGTAAGGTTTGGGCCTCTTCTCTCATAGAGCTCTTCTCTTTCAGCTCCAAAACATGCAACGGAACATATCCAGTGATGGTCCACAAGGCTGCCGTAGACACTTGTCTACTTGTGTCATGAGCCTCCTATAGACCGTTATCTATACCGCCTCCCTTCAGACTGGTGCCACGTAAAGGAAGATCGACTGTACAATACCGTGTAAGACCCTATTTCTTTCGGAGTTGGGTCCACCAATGTTGATCATCACCCTTCCCAACACAGCCGCACTATTCGCAGCCTTCCGGACCACCTCCACGTGCTTCCCCCATTTTCTATTCTGGTGCAATGTCACTCCTGTCACAGTGGAGTGGAAAAACAACAATAGAACTCTTTAGAACTGTTGCAGATAGAGTAAAATGGGCCGTGGTGATCGCCCATGTCCTTAAAGGATGAGGCACTCGAAGAGGAACAAAAGTTTTGTTAAAAATTTTGACTTTTATTATAGAATATTTTTTAATTTCAACTCTTAATGTTTTTAACTACGGTAACATTGATTTAAAAAAAAAGGGCTATCTTGGCTTCTAAAAGTCGTATTTTTTTTTCTAAGAGTTGTTTTTTAACAGCTTT
This sequence comes from Diabrotica undecimpunctata, assembly GCF_040954645.1. Lineage (NCBI taxonomy): Eukaryota > Metazoa > Arthropoda > Insecta > Coleoptera > Chrysomelidae > Diabrotica > Diabrotica undecimpunctata. Next base: position 63,974,912 of record NC_092809.1, on the reverse strand, counting down.
CCGAATATTTTTTGCCATTTAATTTGAACTAAATTCTACAGAATTATTGTAAGTGTGTAGGTACAAGCTTAAAAATGCTATTGATTATTAAATCATTTTGTGTACATAAGTGTAATTTTTTAATCTTTTTTTTTTATAGATTAGTAATATACGTCTACAAAAAAAAATTGGGCTCGGATTATTGGGATCCATTAAGTCAAATTATCTGTACTGGCCTTAAATAAACTTATTTAAAAAAAATCTAAATTAACTTAAAAAAAATTGTTTAACCGATCTGGTCCATATTTTGCATACAATTCAAACACGATAATAGCCTCAAGTTAGGGTACAGTTTAACAATTTTTAATAAATAACAAAAAAGTTATTCACAATATTTAAAAGCAGTAATTCTTTTGTTCATTTTGCAATTACTTTTTGGTTTATTAACCGATTTGAATTTAGCATATCTTATTTTATGTATCCTTTTTTTAAAAGAAGTTGTCTGTTGACTCTGTTGACGTCAAATCTCTACATAGACAAGTTTTTAAGTTATGAGCAAAATAATTTTAAAATAAAGTTTAAATTTTTATTGTTTATTTGAAAAGAGTTCCACTAAAAAATTCATGAATTCCTAGATTAGAGTATTTTTGTAATATTTCATACAACACAGTTCTACTGTCAAACCCGTCTATTCAGTTGTGTCGAGTAAAAATCTAACTTAAGTGGCCTATAACAGGGATCACCAAATGTCAGACCGGATTCGGACCGTGAGCTTGTTTTTTGCGGATCGCCGTTAAATTCAATATACAGTAATAAAATTATAGTGTAAAATTTTAATCAAATCTAAATAAATAAATTCCTTTACATTTTTAAAATGCACAGTACTAATACTATATAGAAATACTTGTAATCTAAACAAATATGTTTCGACTAAACGGTTTTCCAAACTTTCAGGAAGTATCCACCTAAAAATAATCTTTCAGCAAACTACAATAGGGAAGTTGTCTGAACACTAAAATTATTTTAATTTGCATGACGTACCTAGCAACCAGTCTATAATAAAACTCAAATGTTTTTCCAAACTTTAAGGTAATAGAACCATAATAAAATGAATTTCTTTTGTATTTCAAATTTTGAAATTCTTTTATATTTCATAATAAAATTATTTTAATTCGCATATTTCTGACATAGTAACCAATCTGTGGAATTTTATAATAATTCTATTATATTTAATACAACTAAAGATTAATGGGGTTGATGTTGGATATTTTCATTTAACATCGATTTAGCATCGATGTTATCGAATATCTAAATTACGATGGCAAAACATCGATCATCGAGCCAAGGAGTACGATGTTTATTAATCATCGATGAATATCGTACATCCCTAGTCTCAGTCTTAGTTTTGCTCGTCGCATTGCAGTCTTCGATCAGTCGTCATTCTGAGTGTTGTTCACGTTTTTATTATTTTTATCGTGTTTCTAGTTAATACTTTCAAGTAATTTTTCTATATAGTTCTAGCGTTGTTTATATTTTACATTTATATTAATATGTATAAGAACAAAAGAAAAACTGAATCAGAAAATAGGCAGTTTTAACCTGAATGGGCAGATTTATATTGTTTCACTTTGCAAAACGGAGTTGGAGCAGTAGTAGAGCAGTGTTTGTTTGATTTTCTAAGGCAATTCAATGCTGCTTATCAAAATAAGGCAATAATTACGGACATTATTAAGCGATTAATGACTGATCAAGAAAAATGTTCTGAGGCTTCTTTGAAGCCATTTAATTACGCGACTATCGTTTAAGTGTTCTCTGAAAGCAGGACATTTATTATTTGAACATAAAAAGGATGTTGTCAATACTATTCAGCGTATTTCAATATCTACTACTTCAAGCACCAAGAATACACAGGTATTGCCAGATGAAACATACAAAACGTTAAAACAAATCTTGGCAGTCACTAAATATTTTGCTTTGCAATGGATGAGTCATGCGACATTACAGATATAGCACAGCTTGTCATTTTTAGTAATAATTTACAATACAATACAATACAATAAGGTAAGCTGTTGCTAACATTTATATGTTTATATAGATTTAGAAAGTTGTTGAACACTATAGTTGCAGAAAGAAAACAACCAGAATCAGTAGCATTAAATGATTAAATTAGGTTCTAAGATACAAATATTTCAAGTTACGCCGCAAAAATTTATTAAACAAAGACGGGAGAAAAAAACAAATATAATATCTTTTTGGGTAACCTCTTCCTCTGGTTACGCCACTGCCTAGTTTAGTGCTGAGTGTCCGACCGCGGAAGTGTAGTATGTTGTTTTCGAAACGGACCCTCACGGAATATAATTATTTACTCCTGGCCTATAATACGAATATAATTTTTCGGGTACATGAACATCTGTAGTAAATTTCCGATTTAATGAATGTTATAGATAAATGTATTTGACCTTATTTTTTGTGTTCATTAAAATTTTTTTAGTGCTATTTTCCTATCTTTAATTGGTCATAGTTCGGTAACTTATTTCCGTACCTCGTTATTGCGAGAATACTAATTTAGTTTAATTGATACCAAGCAGATTATCACACAGTTTATTAAATATTATACCAAGGTGTTTCTCTACAACCTGTTTTAGTGTTTGCCAAGTAAAACAAGTATAAAACACACCGTACTATCTGCAAAACCTAACATTTGTCCATAAGCATTAACTCAAAAATAAACCATTTATACACACAACGCAAAAGTCTAGGGATATTTTTATAAATAGACGTATTTTGTTTATCTGTAATTAACTTAAAAAAAGAAATACAAAATTTGTAGTTTAAATTGTTGTTTAATATGTCAAAAACCATAAATTGCAAAAAACAGAAAATTGGAGCAAAAAAAAATTATATTGCAAATCACTCATCTTTCACATACCACCATAAAATGTCAAAAATACGAAATATAAACTTAAAATAAAGTATGGCCACCACGTTGGTTTATCACAGCTCTACATCTACTGTTCATGCTCCGAATCACATTGTTAATGTCTGCTTGAAGTAGTTGTGTCCATTGTTCTCTCAGAAGCTCTTTTAATTGAAATTCATTGTAGATATTGCCCATATGTGGAGTAATTCTTCGTTGGAGCATGTCCCATACATGCTCAATGGGATTCAAGTCCGGTGATTGTGCTGGCCACGGCAATACATCAATACCCTCGTTATCCAACCAGTTTGTTACAATATGCGCAACATGTGGCCGAGCGTTATCATGCACAAAGTAAAAATTTTCTCCAACAGCAGCAGCAAACGGGCGCACAACAGGTTCAAGAATAGTGTCCAAATATTGCTGACTTGTGAGAAAGCCGCGTGGGAAAATGAGGTCAGTTCTTCCGTCAATCATGATTCCGCCCCATACCATTAATGTACTACCTCTGTATGTATACACTTCTTGTCATACATACACTGTATGTCATAATCGTTCTCTATTTCCGAGTCATCTCCATACTCTTGTCCGACGAGAATCTGGATGAAATCCATATCTAGACTCGTCACTAAACAAAACTGTGGCCCAGTCATTGTCAGTCCAATTCTGAAACTTTTAAAATCAGGTTAATCTTGCAGCGCGATTGCCTCTAGATAGAGGTGGACATCTCAGTAGTCGCCGACTACGAAGATTGGCTTCATGGAGACGATTCCTCACAGTACTGCTGCTAATTGTTACATTATGTGCAAGATGTAATTCATTAACCAACTCGGTTGCTGTGATTTTTGGCTGCCTTCTGGCATTTAAAATTAAATATCGGTCTTGAGCAACGGTTGTAGAGCGACCACGTCCTGGATGTTGCTCGGCTAGACTCCCAGTGTCTCTAAACCGACGTCACAAATGACTTACGATGCTTTGGGAGACACCCAGCTGGTCAGTAACTTGAGTTTGTCGCATACCAGCTTGAAGGAGGCTTACGGCTCTATTCATCTCGTCCAACGTTAAATGTTGTCGTTGCATGGTAAAAAGACAATATCTTTAACTCACCTATTAAGCAAGAATGGTATAAAGTGACTAAAATTAAAAACAAACAAAACATAAAAATGTCGATTTTTTTGTCCCTTATAAAAAAAATTCTAAAACACGTATTTCTATCAGTTTTAAAATTTTTTTTTGATAGGAAGTGAGTGTCTGTATCAACAATTATAGTACAAGCAAATTTATACGGTCATGAAATTCCTGTCATTGGTATTGTCAAATTATTAAAATATCCTTAGACTTTTGCGTTGTGTGTATATTTGTATTACAGAAATGGTTGTACCAAGTATAGTATCGTATAACTTATATTATAGGTACTATATAGCACAGTAAGAAGATCACTTTTTAGTTAAATAACTTTTAATTTGTAGCATTTGTAACGTTATAAATGTCACATTTTTATATTTATATTTTATTATACTATTTATACATTTATATTTTATTTATTTGTTAAACTTCTATGTTTTACAATTTTTCTGTTTAAAATAGTTGGCGTTTAACTAAAAATTCTGTTTATTTATTATTCTTCAATTTGAATTTTTATTTATTTCGGTTCAATTCCCATTTGTCCGTAGTATACATAGTTAACACTTCGATACACGGATGCGTGTCTGTGAGAGAAACCAATATTATTTTTACAATTTGAAAAATAACCGGTCGTTCTGACGCGGGGGCGCTTGAGTAGCTGCATAAATTACATTGTAGTAGCATCTGCGCGAGGCCGCACTTTTATTATCGTAGAGAGATGTACTAGCTAAGCTTAGCAGTTACAGATTCTAGAAGCGGTATGTTAACTCAAACTATTACTGTAACTTCTGTTAAAACAAATTTTTATTATTTTAGAAAGTAAATGGTTTTATACCTTTAAAAATGGAGCCTTATTTAGTAGAAATTGCTGGACTGCAGAAGTTGTATGATGGAGTAGAAGCCACAGATGATCAAACATTACACTATGAAAGTGAAATTTTGGCTAGCACTAGCGTCTGCAAAGGTAATGATGGGCATCTCTATTATACAGCAAAAGATGATACCCAAGAATGAAATAAACATGTGCCAAATCAGTTAGTGTAAACTCGAAGTCACAATGTAAATTTACATTTGCCTGGTCCCAAAGAAAGTGTGAAAAACGCTAGAACACCTACAGAAACGTTTTATTCTTTTTTGACGATCATATGATAAACATGATTGTCGAAAATACCAATATATATATCTCTACACTTGTACTTCGTTACAAAGACTCTTCGTGACATCAAATTGACGAACATAACAGACATGAAAGCTGTCTTTGACTTGCTGCTTTTAGCCGGAGTTTTAAAAGGCTGTACATTGTATCTGAAGGAGTTTTGGTTAACTGACGAAACTTAATAAAGTTTTTACTTAATTCACTGCGTTCCGACAATATCAACACTCGCAACGAAAGGAAAAAGTTGATAACTTAATGTTCTATGCGTTTGCGGGAAGATGTTAGTTTTGCGTTTATATCCCAAACAAATCTACAAAGTATGGAATAAAGGTATTCGCCTTTTGCAGAGGAACCTTTTGCAAATAATAATAAAACTAAAGGGTTAGATCGCAATGTAACATTTGATAATTGGTTTAGCACCATCACCAGCAAAAAGAAGTTCTACCGAAATTTTTAAACGGTAAATGACGATTACTAAATTCTTGAATGTTTAGTTTTGTAAAAAATATTACTTTAGTATCACATATTCCAAAAAAGTCAAAGTGGTTCTTGCTGCCTCCCCCCTACATACAGATGATGGAATTTACTCTAAAACTAGTGAAAAAATGGTGGTGTAGTCTGCTGCCTATAATGTAAGTAGGAATACCAGAAGATGGCCTATGATAGTATTATACAATATAATAAACATTGCCGGCATTAATGGGTATTTAGTTTACAACGCAAACAATCCCGACGAAAATTTGGAACGGATCATTTATGTCAAAAATGTTGGTCTGGATTTAGTTAATGAAAGCCTTAATTCTTCAACGAAAAACATGCACTCAAAACAAGAAACGCAAACTATTGAACAGCGTCTAACGAGTTCAAAAGTTTTCATCAACTGATGGAAGATGTTACTACTGTCGAAATCGAAAAAAAAAATATTATGGCAAAAAATGTAGAAAATGGCTTTGCCTGAAACATACACAACCCCCATGTGACAAAATTTTGAAGATTGAGAGAAATATCCAAAAATTTATCATTGTTATCTTTTTTTGAGGTTTGCTTGTATCAGTTCCAAATAAAGAATTGTTGTTTGTTTATGGTAATAAAATATGTCTTATGTTATTAAAGAAAGTAGGCAATAAGAATTGTATCACGATTAATTGTTTGTTTGTATTTTTTGTAAAATGTTTAAATACCCAACGTGTATCTCTTGGACACCACCCATTCTTTCGTGTAAAACAAATTCAGCTGTTCCGCGACGGGTTGAAAGAGTGGTAGAAGGGCGAATATTTTTTCTGTATTTATTCCATATTTAAACAATAATTTTCGTTTAGAAACCCATCTTTATTGCTTAATCTACTACTTGGATTTATTGTTATATATTGGGTTTGTCTTGCTTCCTTTTTGCTTGGCACACCCCAACAACTCACGTGGTAAGATATGATCATTAAAGGGATGTAACAAGGCTGCAATCCTAGCTAGGCTATAATCCATATTTGAAACTTATAATTAGTTCCATGTGAGAATATATTATTCAGTATGCAATAAGCCACATGTGAAGCCTTGAAGACTATACGTAGCTCCCGTCCAGAAGATTTACTTATTTTTTTTTAATTTTGTTTTTTTATGTTCACAAATTTAATTAGTAAAATTTTTTATTTGGTCCTGCCAAATTTCTCTGTGTTTAGGTTTGCAGTTAATATAACAACCAAAGCTACAACAATAAAATTGGCATGTTAAATGTCATTTTATAATTACATGACAGAGGTGTCATCAGATGATCTAGATGATAACTTTATTGTTACACATCGGTTGTTACTTTGTACACATTTCCTTCCATTTCTTTAATTTTTAGGTTTCCAAAAGTTGTTGGTGATCAACACTATTAAAATTTGTTGCCAACTCTAGGAATATGACGATAGCAGGCTGCAATCGCGTCCTGGACATAAAGATCATCATGGACATATTAACTAAGCAACCAACAGACTAGACCTAAATCCAAAATCCAAATTTCGATTCAAAATAGAACAATCACGAGCAGTCTTTTTGAAGACGAAGAAATTTCTGAGTAATAAAAGACAATCTGTAAATCCGATATTAAACAGTAAAATGTTATATCCACACGATTCTTTTTTACGGTGCCGAAGCTTGGACTGTTATTGTCGACTTAATGAGAAAACTGAAAGCTTTTCAGATGTGGCCTTTTAAAACAATTTTAAAAATAAAATGAACCAATCATACTACGAATAGAATGGTGTTGTCCAGAATGAGAAGAGGCAGAAAAACTTTTGACCACAATTAAAACAAGAAAGACAGCATATTTGGGGCACATACTTAGAAATAAGAAGTACGAAATGTTTAAGCTGATCATGAAGGGTAAAGTTGAGTGAAAAATGGATTTTGGTAGACGACAAAGATCATCATTATTATCACCTTTGGCTCGAAAATCCTCTGTGGATCCTGGCCTACCCAAAGATTCGTCGCCATTCTGTTCGGTTTCTGGCAACCTGTTCTCATTTTCTGATCTCTAGTATACCTAAGTCGATCTCAACTCCATATAACCACCTAATTCGCGGTCCACCTCTGCTTTTTCTTCGTATATGTGTTCCTGCCGTTAGCTTCTTAGCAATCATATTGTCAGGCATTTGTATTATGTGTCCAACCAGAAGTCGCTGTGCTTTAATGAACGTTATGACATCTGGTTCATTAAAGAGTTGATATAAATTAAAATTATGTCTTTTGCACCACTGTCCTTGATAGTTTATAGCTCCAAATATTTTGCGGAGTATCTATAGGCTCTAATAATCCCAGAAGTATTTTATTATTTTGCTTTAGAGTCCATGTTACCGCCCCGTATGTGAGGGCTGGTCTTAGCAGTGTTTTGTATATAATAATTTTAGTTTTTTTTTGATACTTCTTGAGTGGAATTGTTCTTGGAGTCCATAGTATGCCCTATTTGTAAGATTTATTCGTCTTTCGGTTACGGAAATATATTAGTGACTGGACCTGGTTAAAAACATAGACGCTTTTTAGAAAAGCAGAGGATAGAGGGATAGATAGGGGGATATAGTATGCAAAAAGATTTGTAATATCTGCATTCTACGGTCTGCAAGCTGTTACTCTCCTATAATGATTTCTTTTAGTATTTAGTAAGCTTTTTCCCGTGTTACCCAATTGCTCTGCAGGAATTATTTGGCTTTAATATATTTTTTGAATTAAATGTATATCACCAGTTGCACTGCAGCTGTAGTTGAGCATCGGCATTTTCTAATATTCCTTTTATTCTCGTCAGTAGGCAAAGTAATGCTTATTTTATATTTATGTTCTTTATACGACACTATGTTATAAGGTTTAAACTGAACAGACTGAAACAATTACAGTGGATGCGTGCCACGGCCAACCTTGATCACCGAGAGGGTGCAAAATTCTGGAATTAACTCAAAGTCCTAACGAAGCTAGAACGTCAGCCACGATCAAATCTCATAGTCAACAACATCATTCTTAGTAATCCACAGACAAGGCCGAAATCTTCAAAAATACACTCCAGGTCGCACTTGTTTTCCCCAATATTCCCAATTTCAATGAAAGATCCAAAAAGGAAGCCGAACGGAGAGTGGAAGATATATTCTATTACCCTCAGGCACATTTCAGGTCTTATATTAACCCGATGATGGCCCCTGTAACTGAGAATATCGTGAAGCAGATGTGTAACATTGGAAAACACACATCTCCTGGCCCTGATAGCATACGGAAATATATTAGTGACTGGACCTGGTTAAAAACATAGACGCTTTTTAGAAAAGCAGAGGATAGAGGGATAGATAGGGGGATATAGTATGCAAAAAGATTTGTAATATCTGCATTCTACGGTCTGCAAGCTGTTACTCTCCTATAATGATTTCTTTTAGTATTTAGTAAGCTTTTTCCCGTGTTACCCAATTGCTCTGCAGGAATTATTTGGCTTTAATATATTTTTTGAATTAAATGTATATCACCAGTTGCACTGCAGCTGTAGTTGAGCATCGGCATTTTCTAATATTCCTTTTATTCTCGTCAGTAGGCAAAGTAATGCTTATTTTATATTTATGTTCTTTATACGACACTATGTTATAAGGTTTAAACTGAACAGACTGAAACAATTACAGTGGATGCGTGCCACGGCCAACCTTGATCACCGAGAGGGTGCAAAATTCTGGAATTAACTCAAAGTCCTAACGAAGCTAGAACGTCAGCCACGATCAAATCTCATAGTCAACAACATCATTCTTAGTAATCCACAGACAAGGCCGAAATCTTCAAAAATACACTCCAGGTCGCACTTGTTTTCCCCAATATTCCCAATTTCAATGAAAGATCCAAAAAGGAAGCCGAACGGAGAGTGGAAGATATATTCTATTACCCTCAGGCACATTTCAGGTCTTATATTAACCCGATGATGGCCCCTGTAACTGAGAATATCGTGAAGCAGATGTGTAACATTGGAAAACACACATCTCCTGGCCCTGATAGCATCCATAGAAGATGCCTTAAAAATCTTCCAAAGAATATTATCCCTTTGCTCACCAACATAATCAGTGCATGTTTTATGCTAAGCCATTTTAAAATTCCATGGAAAGTGACCAGCAAAGTTATGATTCCAAAACAAGGGAAATCCCTTACCAACCCTGAATCGTATAGACCCATTTCTCTACTGAGCACCCTAGGTAAAATCTACGAGATGATTCTTAATAGAAGACTCGTAGAATTCCTAGATGCTCATCTCGCCATTCCAGATTACCAATTCGTATTCAGGGCTGGACATTCCACGCATAATGCATTGGTTAAAGCAGCAAATTTTATTTAACAATCACTTAACGAAAGGAAACACGTCATAGGCATATTCCTAGACATCTAGACGGCATTCGATCAGGTCTGGCACACAGGACTGATCAAAAATCTCCGCCTTGCTAAACTCGGACGATCAGGATCAAATTTGGCGACATCCTATCCACACCCTTTACTCCACAAGCTGGAGTACCCCAGGGCTTAATTCTTGCTCCAATATTATACACAGTCTAAAACCCTTCTCCTGTATGCGCATGATACTGCACTCCTCAATGGAGAGTGACCATAAATCCCTCCAAATTACAACTAATCTTATTCAAATCCTCTGATTGTCTCTACGTTCATGGCCGAATAACACTGTTAGGACAGGACCTTATTCTCAAAAACTTGGTTTCCTATTTGGGAGTTCATTTTAGCAGGACTCTCAACTGGAAAACCGAGATTTAAGATACCCTAGATAGGGTGAGAAGGGGGTTTAAACTCCTGTCAGTGCTAGCCGGTAAAATGGGCAGGACGCCATCTAAAACATTATTGCACAACTACAAAACCTTTATAAGACCGATTATCGAATACAAGGTATGCATCTACGCATCTTCAAATACCTACCAAATTAACACCATTATGGTCACCGAAAGGAAAATCCTTAGATTCTGCATGAGGAAGTGCAGTCATTATCCATCAGCACACATATATCAGGTAGCTAATCTTACACCTGTTAAGGACAGAATCCTATCTTTCAGCAGGAGGTATGTCCTTCGAACCATCACCGGCTCGAACAATCGGGCAAAACAAACATTAAAGACTCCTTGCAATCGCCGAGGGCAAATACTCACTAGGGTTCCTAAAAGCAAAGTTTCGTTCCCTCCAGCTAAACTTCTACACAACAGTGGAAACGAACTTAATGATGAGTATTTTGATATTCTAGAATCATTTCCCATTAAATATCGCAGCTAACAACTGGATGCTAAGAATGCTGATTAAGAGCCGTTCCTAGTATGGTTGGCAACCCCTGCAGTACCTCCTTCGACTTGTTTGGCTTTCTTCACCAATAATTCTTCTTGTGTGCTTCATCATAACATATCGTCCACACACATACGCCATCTTCTAAACCCCAGCTTTTTAGCAATCCATACATCTCCACAAGCATTAATCGTCACGTTTACCACGCCCCTATTACTACGCAAGAAAAGGAGCACCCCTTCCTTGAAGAGGCGATAGCCTAAACAAGGTAAAAACTCTGGATCCATACTATGTTAAAAACTCTCGTCGCGTAAAAGACGCAGATAACTTTCTTCACTTTTACTGATGGCTTTTTACGTGAGTCATTGTATGGACTTAATCTATAAAGTCCAATGGCTTTCTTTAGAACGGTTAACACTATAGCGAAAAATTACCTGTCGCTTCACTGTCTTAAAATTCTATTATTTACGTAACTGACTATCATTTATGATATTTTTGTTTATTTATAACTTATTATTACCAAACCTATTAGAGTTTCTTATTAAAAAACAAATTTTGTAACAAAAATTTGCTAAATTTCCTGAGTAGTTAATGCTCCGTGAGCACGATTCTGTGTAATATTTTTATAATAATATACAATTCCTACCTAAAAACCGTGTCATGAGGCAGTTAAAAATTCTAAACATGAAAAAAGTTACGGAATAATTAAGAAATATTTGATTAGATCATTATATGTATAGTTTAATATCAAATGTGTTCTCCATAGTCCAGTCGGATTAGGCTTTGCATTGCAAGCTGTCTTATTGTTATTGTTTTAACCTTTAGGACGGTCAAACAATTTTATTGTTTTAACCTTTAGGGGGGTCAATAGTAGTGCAAATTTAAAATCGCGACTGAACCTAACTGTTGCGTTTGCCGCCCTCTTAAATTTAAAAATGAAAAAGGGGAAGCATTTTTACTAAATAACTCCATTTTAAACTTTTCTACGAAAATAAAATGAACTGAAATTGTTGTAATTAAGATTTTCTCAATTTAAAAGGAAAGAAAGTTAAGATTTGATTTCACGTCTAGTGCCTCTGTGTATCCGCTTATACGTATTTCATCCTCAAAGGAATCTTCGGAGCGGCTATTTAATATATTATTATATTAAATATATAATATATTTTTATATATTATATATTTAATATATATAATATATATAATCTTTAATATAGTATATATATTTTTTCTCAATTTCTTCGATTCAAATTTTTTCGTGCTGTCAATATTTTCGGGGTTAAGGGGGAAAATAGTGGAAGGGGGGAATCTCATTTATTATTTCTTAACTTTACGGCATTAATGTACATAAATAAAAATGGAGAATATTATATTTTATACAATTTTGATCACCTTCATTTTAAACTTTTCGACAAAATTTTACACCTTCTTTCCAAATTTTTTTGCGCGGTCGATATTTTCCGAGTTAAGGGGGAAAATAGTGGAAGGTGCAGGGAAGCATAATTATTGTATTATTATATTGGTTACAGTCCGAAAAATGACAGATTACCCATGAACGAGTGTTCTTTACTATTTTGTGATAATGGTAACCTTAAATAATAATATATTGTATTCTATATATGTATTGTATATGTATCATTGTTCAGTGGAAATGCGCTACATTTTTTATTTTTCTTTAGCGTGTTTGTATTTATTAAACATATTTATAAAATTTCGTTCTTTTTTGTTTCAGAAGCAAAATATTTTGTGAAAACGAAAATAATAGCAGCTGATTTTTCACAAGGTAAGAAAGCAGTCGATATTGTGAAAGATCAAGTTGGAATACTACCAATTAATATTTTAGGTAAGTAAATTCTATTTTGTTAAATTATGTGAAAATAACAAAATTTTAAATAAATCACAAATCAACTTTAAGGGAAGATAAGATAATTTTCCAATTTTATAGAAGAATTTATTTTCTTTTACAACGGTTTTTTATTGTATTTTATTGCCAGTTTATTAGGGCAAATCTTTTCATTTTTTTGTGTGTTTTGATTGCTATTATTATTAGTTTTAATTGTGTTAAGTAAGCTTTTATAAACAATTTTATTATCTAAATTTAGCTCATAAAATTTAAAACGTAGGATAAGAACATGCACCTCTGGACATTTCACAAAATATTGCTTTTGGATTTTTTTTTGGACAAATTATAATGCCAAGAAAAAAATTTTTGTACGTAACCTATTTATCAGACTTTTTTGAATTATTTTGAATGTTGTTTAATCTATAAGTTGCATCATTTTAAAATCCACATGCAATTGTTAAAACTCTGCTATATTGTCCAAAAGGGGTAGCACCTACATCTACCTTTGGACTGGTTTGTAAGTACCTTGGAACAGAGGTTGTTACTTTTGACTTATAAGAAATTAATCAGAAATATGTGTTATATATATATATATATATATATATATATATATATATATATATATATATATATATATATATATATATATATATATTGTTATGGATCAGTTTATCGATCAGAAATAGGATAAAGAGTTTTTTTATTATTTTAACATACCGCGGGCATATAAGTTAAAATACAACCCTGTACTTATTTGTAATAGTTAGAATAAGAGAAAACATTGTTCCGTGACGGGGCCCTGACGAGTTTTTCCGTGAAAGACTGAGTGAATAGTGAAAGGACAATGGAACCCGTATAATTATAGATTTAGGGATAAACTTGTAATTGTATTTTGCGGTGGGCATTTTTCGAAAGTAAATAAGAATTAGATTTAGATATGAGATAACAAGAATTTGGAAACTTATTTCTGTTGAAAAAGGCAAATTTGTTAATGGTTTCTGAAAAGTAATTTGAGTGAAAGTAGTTTATTTGTTTTAAATATCATGTTGGAAATTTTCTAAATCGAAAATAAGTGGGAAAGATGAATGCTTATGATTGGTTAAAAAGGAATGGTGGGAATAAGAGAGTTGAGAAGTTTGTCTGGGAGAGATTGAAAGGATTATTATGTTACCAGCAGACCAGAAGAGAAGACGTGTTTTCGTGTAGTCAATCTGAGTACCAGTGTTTTCGTTTGTTAGTAAAAAAGGTGGAAGCTGAGAGCAGATCAAAATCGAGAAGATTAATACCTCTTTTGAGTCTGCATAGTCCACGAGATATAATTGAGAAAGAAAGGAGAATTTGTGAATAAAGAGTACCGGTCAAAAGAGGCTTGGGCTAGTGTTTTCGGAGGAGTAGTTTGCTGGTATGCGGTTTGGATCGATGCTGAGAACGGGAAAGATTTGATGGTAGCCGGACATAATCAATCAAGGAAGGAACTGTGGTTTGATCGAGAGGAGACATCATTGGCGTAAAAAAATAAAGGTCAGTCAAATAATTTGAATGAAAGAAAATTTTAAGATATTCTAAAGATAAAATCAAATATAAGCATACGAACTAAGATTCCAAGTTTCAAAGAGTTATTTTTTTGTGAATAAATTATATTTTTATATGGTCATTTTTTTTTAGTAGATATTATTATAAAACAGATCAATAGATAGTTTGTAATTAAAATTAAATTTAGAGTATAGGAGTTTGTTGGGAAAGATAATTGCCCACAAAAGTTATTTATTAATATTCATCGTATTGCTTATTTAAAATAAATAATAATTTGTGTGCATATTTAAGTTGTTTTAATGTTAGTTCCGTTTCCTGTTCTATCCCGATTATGAGCAACTAGGAGATACTGAACCCACTAGAAGAGATATATAAAGTAAACTGATTAAAGTAAAATTAAAAAGGCACCCTGAGAAATTTTAATAGTAATTGATTTGTATGACTCTGCATAAATTAGTGAATTAATTAATTAAATAATTGGATTAATTAAATTAGTGTTAATTAATAATAAAACATCATAAAGCAGATCACAACAATATATATATATATATATATATATATATATATATATATATATATATATATATATATATATATATATTCATATATTTTTAATAATCATTAAAATGGATAAAGTCAACTAAAATAGGTTTTGTTGGAACTAGTATTATTATTAATCGTTTTCAGCACTTTAGCTATGTAATGTTTAAATAACTCTTTAGAGCAAAGTTTAACCAAAATAAAGTACCCTCCTACTATATGAAGATCCATTTCTGATTGAAACTCAGGAAAATACTCTTTAACCATATTATCAGCATCTATTTTATCAGACGTGTCACAGAAGGATATTTGATCAACATCTTCACTATGAAATACAGAACGAAAAGGAAGTTTAATCAGCTTCGTTTTTACTTTTTCTTTGGGTACTTTTTCTCTTGGCTTTGATTTTTCCATTCTGTTTAGCGGCTCCGACATAATAGCAAAGTCTCTCTGGTGTATTGGTTTAAATTATAATTTTTCCTTTTTTACGCATTTCTCTGCCTTGTTAATATTTTCTAGCTGGCGCTTTTGGAAACGGAACTATAAACTCTGTAGATATATTGAGAGACAGATCGATTACAGGTGACGTATATTAACTCCGTAGCTTAACACTCTGAAGTTGGATCATTAGCTTGACAAGAAGTGGACGGAACAGGAATAGCAACGGAAGTAGATGGGGTAGATAAATGTTCAGCTGGGATTAAAGTCAAAAAATTTTAAGTTTGGTCACCAGGAGCGCTAGATGACATATACATATTTACCAGACATTGTTCCGTATCCGGTCAACCTGTGACACACGACTGCAGATATTCTTCTTTTATAAAGATTTTGGGATTAACTGGCCACAAACCTGTAACCTTAAAACTTTTACAATATTTTTTGGTGTTAATGCTTGTAAATAACGTCATAAATACTTATTGATTTACCAGGATTACTTAACATCCAGTCTGGAATTTTGTGGTAAGAAGTTTTATATAGACCAAAAACTTCTCGGTCCCAGTTATGTTAATCAGTATCAGCTTTTTCTGGGTTCTTTGCTGTTCACCATCCTGAAGGGTTCGCTGCACCAATGCATTGGAGTGGATCTCCATTTGTCAAGTGGTCTTTAAGGCCAAACTGATACGTCTTCATAACATCAGTGTAATTATTAAAAAATTGCTTAACATTGCTTTTATTAAAACTAGTGGCTCTAGCTAAACTTGTTAACTCCAATTTCCTTAGAGATAATGCAGACCATTTCCTTCTATATTGAACTAACCATTTTCGGCCTGCAATTTGCTTGTTTGGTAGTTTGCTACGGATCTGGTATTTTTTAACTCAAGACTGTAGCATAATTAAATGCTAATATTCTAGTTTGGATTTTAGTAAGTCCCAAATGAAGATAGCTTTTTCTATATAATCAAATAGTTGCTTCTCTTCTGCAACACTAAATACTTTATGAAAACAGTAGTTTGGTGGTGAAACTATGATATGATTAACACTATTAACTACAGTATGTTTTTATTTTATAATTATATAACGTGGAGTTACTTATATTCCATTTCTTCGCCACACTACGTATAGATGAATTATTCGGCAAAACTTCATGTAATGCCTCCTTCAATGACTCTTGTACATGTTCCCGACTTTTACCAATTTTACTGCGAGTCACTGTAAAAAATTATTCTCGTTACATAAATTACTCACACAAAAATGCTCGTACACCTTAGGACACGTTCAGAGGTATAAGCAACGGTGTACTGACAGGTACAAGCAGGGATTTAAAGTTTTAAACACGATAATCTATTTTAGGTTAAAATACAACTAAAAATGTTATGCATAAATATTATATAGAATAAAACAAAATGACTAAAAACTTAAAAAAAAACCAAAAATTTTCCGCATGTTTCCTTTTTTAGATTTATTACATGAATCCAGAACCTTAGTTTTCTTTTTTCTATTTCATTATATGCCAATGATATCATGACATCTTCAGAATATGCTGAAGAATCCATTTTTAAGGACGTTACTGATTCCGCACTACTCGACTGCCGTAAACGTACTGAGCTAATTGCCCTAAACTGGGCGCGGTTAATCGACACACTTCAAAAATACTTTTCTTTTCCATTCTTTGATTTCTCAATTTTGACATTAAATTCATAATTAGCAAGATTGAAAACCTTATAGTACACATTCATATTTAAATTGATATACATTTAGACTTTTGGACCCGTTTTCAGCAAATCGTCCCACTGTAAGAAGATGTTTTGTTTTATAGTCCATAACCAAAATCCATTTATTGGTTTTACCTTATTTTTTGCCTCGATATTATTTTTTTATTTACTTAACGTAGCATAGAGATATATCAGGTTATAACCACTACAACATCAAATCACTAATATCTTTTTATGTACGTGTAAACCAGTAATAATGATGGTTTATTGACTTTTTGCCGTTAATTGTTTTTACTTGTATACATTTATTTTGTAAAGTGAGTACATTATTTATACTATAAACAACACTTAACTTATAATAACGTACTAACTACTAATTCGTTTATTCAAGTTCAAGGTATTTGTTGTAGACTAACAATGCAGCAATTTAATAAATCTGACAAGGTCCATTTTGTAAGGGAAAGTTTTGTGGTACATAATAATGAAAATATGTAAAGATTGTACGAAATCATCTTGAGCGTTATTATTTATTAACTGCAATATATTCAATGACCTAAAAATAAAATATTTATTATGTTTAGACATTAAAAATGAGTAACAAAATTCAGCGTAGCCTTAACCTTTCAAAATATAATCTAAATATTTATTATTCATTTCTAATTATGTTATGCAAAATCTATACATAAGAAATATGCACTCAAATTATATAATAATATAAATAACTTGATATTATTATTATTATAAAACAAATAAGGAAAGAGGATTGAGCTCCTATTATGCCCAAAAACAAAGAAAAATACCATAATAAAATTAATCAAATTATAGAGTGAGAAGTACCTACATAAAACAAAAATTGTAAGACAATAAATAATGCAGTTCTAAAATAAGGCAGTAATATAAAAATGATATATAGAACTATTAAGTCTATTTTTAAAAATGTTGACAGTAGTTGCCTATGTGGTGTCTTCATCCAAATTATTCCAGATATTAAATATTATGTGGCCCAAGTTATATGGACCAATTTAGGCCAGTGCGAAATAGAAAACCACACAATATATTACTGTGGAGATACTACAACAAAAAACACAAACGGAGTGGCTATAATAATAAATAAAGAAGTTAGCAAATGTGTACTTAGTTTTATAGGAATATCAGATAGAGTTGCAGTACTCAAAATAATGCTAAACCAGTTAACGTTGACATTATTCAAGCATATGCTCCAACTTCGGAAAGCTTAGAGTAGGAAATAGAAATATTTTATGAACAATTAAAAGAATCCCTAAAACATACCAAAAAAAAAAATAAGTGAATATCCTGCTAGAAGATTTCAACGCCAAAGTAGGCAAAGGAGGTGTTGGCAATACTCTGGGACACTTTGGACTAGAAACGCGAAATGATAGAGGAGACCGCCTTGTTCAGTTCTGCCAAGAAACGGATAGTGCAATAGTGAACACCTTTTTCCAATTACCACCTCGAAGACTCTACACCTGGAAATCTGCAGCTGACTGTCCAAAAAAAAATGATTAGAAACCAGATTGACTACATCATCATCAACAAACGATTTCAGAATTCCGTAAAATCCACAAAACATATCCAGGAGCAGATGTTACATCAGACCATAATCTTTTACTAGGACGTTTCAAAGCCTTTATGAGAAAAGTCCATAAAAGAAAAGCACAAAACGTCCGGACATCCAGAAGTTGAAAGATAAAACCAAAAGAGAAGTCAAAGAGGAGATCAACAACAAAATAAACAGCATGGTAATCTCAGATATTAATCAAGAAAATATAAGTGTGGATGATATGTGGAATAAAATCAAAAATATCTGTAATTCAGTGGTAGATAATAAACTTAAACCAGAAAACAATATAAAGAAACAAGTCATGGATGAGATAAGAAATATTAGAGCTAATGGAAGAACGAAGAAAACACAAAAATAAGAATAAGAAATAAGAAAGTTGGAGCCAGCCCATCTCCCTGCTTTAGTCCCTGCGAAATTTTGAAAAAGTCTGTCCGGTGGTTTTGTATTCATACACCTGCCTGAGTTTCATCCATTGTGGCTTTCATGAGTCTAATTAGCTTGTGTGGTATTGCCAGTTCAGCCAATATATTGTAGAGTTTGTTCCTTTTGACTGAGTCGTATGCATGTTTGAAGCCTACAATCACGTTGTGAACATCAATATCATGTTCCCATGATTTACTTAAGTTCTGTTTGACTGTAAATATTTGTTCCAGTGTCGATCTTCCCCGTCGGAAGCCCGTCTGATACTTCTTCTTCTCATTGCGCCGTCTCCTTTCGAAGGTTGGCGATCCAAATGGCAATTGTAGTATTGGAAACTGCTGCGCGAAAGATTTCTGCGGATGAGCGGTCGAACCAGCTCCTCAGGTCTTTCAGCCATGAGTTCTGGCGTCTTCCTACTGATCTTTTGCCCTGTACTTTTCCTTCCAGTATAACTTGAAGTAATTCATATCTTTCGCCTCTCAGCACAAGACCCAAGTATTGCATTATCCTCTCTTTGATTATTCTTAGTAATTCTTTTTGTTTACACATGCGACGAAGTACCTCAACATTAGTAACTCTTTGTACCCATGAAATCCTCAACATTCGTCTGTATATATACATCTGAAAGGCATCTATTCTTTGTTCTATTTCAGAGTCCATTGTCCAACTTTCACAGCCATACAGTAAGACAGAAAAAACGTAACATCTGATCATTCGGATTCTAAGCTGTAGACTAAGGTCTGATCTTGTAAAAAATGTTTTAATGCTCATGAATGTTTTCCTTGCTTGTTCGATTCTTGATAGGATTTCTTTTTTTGGATTACACTGACTATTGATATTTGTTCCCAAATATTTTATGGAATTTACCTGTTCTATTATTTGACCCTTGGCATACACCTGTACGTTTATTGGTGTCTTTGAAAATACTAAAGTTTTAGTTTTGGAAACGTTTAGATGTAAACCGAACATTTCGCTGTGGTGAACTACCGCATTTATTATATTTTGAGTTCTTGTGCGTTGCTTGCTATTAAGACGGTATCATCAGCATATCTGATGTTGTCTATGCTGATTCCGTTAATCTTAATTCCGCCTTGGACCTCGTCTAATGCTTCTCTGAATATAGACTCCGAATACAAATTAAAGAGTAGCGGTGATAAGACGCAACCCTGTCTCACTCCTCGTCGGATTTGTATGTCTTCGGATGTTGTGTGCTCTATTTCAATTGTTGCCGTTTGGTGCCAGTATAGTTCTGAGATAATTCGCAAGTCTTGTTCGTCAACTCCAGTTGTTCTCAGAATTTCGATGATCTTTTGATGGTTAACGCAGTCAAATGCTTTTCGATAGTCAATAAAACATGCATATACATCTACATTCATGTCTCTGCATCGGTGCGTTAACACATTTAAAGCAAAAAGAGCCTCTCGTGTTCCCAATCCGTTTCGAAATCCGAATTGAGTGTCACTCATCTGGAACTCGCACTTCTTGTAAATTCATATATGGATAATTCTGAGAAAAGTTTTAAGGACATGAGACATCAAGCTTAATATTCGATAATCATCGCATTGTGAGGAATTCGATTTTTTGGTAATGCTACGAATTTTGATTTTAGCCAGTCTGTTGGTATTTTACCTGTGTCATATATCTTATTGAATAGTGCTGTTATTAAATCTAGGCTTTTACTTTCGTTATCTGCAATTAGTTTTAAGTATTTCGACATTGATATTGTCTGGACCGGTGGCTTTTCCATCTTTCTGAGATTTTACTGCATGAATCACTTCTTCTTTGGTTATTTCTGGGCCTTTTTCATTTATTCGATTATCTGTGGATGGTGGAGAACAAGGTCTATCGTCGTCAAAAAGAGTTTGTATGTATTCTTTCCATCTCTCTAGTTTGTCTTCTGTACCCATAATTATTTCGTTATTATCATTTTTTAATATTGTTGCTTGTCTCTTTTTGTGTCTACCTGTCATTTCTTTTACTTTTTTATGAATATTAAAGGTGTCGTATTTTTCCTGAAGTTGTTCGATTTCTAGGCATTTTGTTGACATCCAGTTTTCTTTCGCCTCCCCGCACTTTGTTCTAATGATTTTGTTGATTCGCTTGTATTCTATTGGGCTTGTTTTATATTTTCGTCTTACGTCCATGTTGTATCCATTCTTGTTTTTTGTTGTGTTTTACGAATCCGATGTCTTTTTCTTGTATCTTTGTTATTTTTGTTTTTAGACCAGTCCATGTTACTTCAATGTCTGTCTGTACCAAGTTTTCGATCGTTTTTATTTCTTCCTCAGGCTTGATACTTATTTCTTTTTTCTGTTCAGGGTTCTTCAGTTGTGAGATGTCTATTTTTCTTGTCACTGTTTTCTTTTTGACTTTGAGAGATCTTTTTAATCTAAAATCCATTATAACCAATCAGGGATGTTGTGTGAAGAAGGTATTGGCAATTAACAGATTGTTTTCTACGCAGAATTGTACAAGTCTATCTCCTCTATTATTTCTGGTACCTAGACCGTATGCTCCTATGTGGTCTCCTTCAGCACCACGACCAATTTTAGCGTTAAAGTCACCCATGATTATCGTTATTTCACCTCTTTTTGTCAGTCTCATTATTTCATCTTTGTTGTTATAAAATTTTTCGATTTCTTCGTCTGACTTGTCACTTGTTGGAGCATAGACCTGAATAATATTTAGTTTTCTGTGAGTTGTTTGTAATTTCAACATTGCTACTCTATCATTTAGAGGGATGAAGTCTATGACTGATTGAGCAATTTTGTTCGACACTAATATAGCAGTTCCATATTGATGTTCTGGGTCGGTTTCACCTGAATAGTATATGTATCCATGTTTTGTTTTTTGTATTCCTGATCCAGGCCATCTTACTTCACTCATCCCCAAGATGTCTATTTTCAGTCTTACCATCTCGGCTTCAGTGTTTGCCAGTTTCCCGGACATAAATAAGCTGCGTACGTTCCAGGTGGCAATGCGTACTATTCGGTCGTATATTTGTATTCTCGTGCACTTTCTTGGGTAGTTGACGGGGGGATTCTTTGCACCCTCTCCCCATTTAAGGGGTGCCCCGGACTGAGGGCCATTTTCTTTTTCTCGTCTGCCATTTAGATTTGTGGAAAATATAATGGGGTGAATTTCCCGTTGCCTTCCCCATCGCAGTACCACAACCATTTAAACTGCTCCAGTCATGCTTGTGGTAATCCAGTTTCAAGCCGGTCCAGGATCATTTCCTCTAGGCCTTGAACTGGTACTGATGATCGCTGCTGCCCTTCACCAGGGAGGGATAGGAAGTAGGTAACTAGATTTTGGAAGGATAAAGGAATGGGACATGATTTCTCTCAGTAAGGAATTGAGAGCAAAGCATGGCTCGCGTGGGCAGGGATGCTTCCCTGAAGTAGACCTATTTTCTACCAGGATCGTAGAAAAGTGTCTACCCGCTACCCTAGTCTGATACTCTCAAATAATATTTTCTGCTAGTGGTTGGAGCCGCTGGTTTATAATATACGTGAGGACTTTATATGCTGTACATAGATCGGTACTTTTTAATAGATCATGCATACTATACTTTTCTTTCAGTCATCAGGTATTTACTCTTCTTGCCATATATCTTTGATGAGCACGTCAATGTGACTTGCCAGGTGGTCGCCATCTACCTTATACAATTATGCTGGTATTTCGTGAACTCCCCGGTCCTTTATTGTTTTTCTAGGCCTTAATAGCTTCGAGAACTTCCTTTATGATTGTAGCTTCTACTCCATTCTCTACTTCATTCTTTTTTGTTTGAGGTTTATACCCACTTTTTATCTTTTTTAGGTATTCGCAAGCCCCTCTAATTTCGTTGTTTTTGAAATTTTTTTCAATTTTTTCTATTTGTCTATTTTCATAGGCTCTTTTTTTATTTCTACATCTTGTTATATACATTTTATGTGCTTCATTTCTTTTCTCTATTGCTTGTCTGCACTCGTCATCGAAATATGCTCCTCTTCTCGCCTTTTTCTTGTTTCCCAGGGTAGACGCTGCCGCTGTCATTACTGCTGTTTTAGTATTATACGATTTGCCCTCTATGGAGTGCAGTTCTAACATCCTTAACTCATATGCGACTTCTTTTTCGAACTTCTCTTTACACTCCTGAATTTATAGTTTTTCCAGGTCCAGTTTGTTTGTTCTTTGTTGTCTTTCATTTCTTTCTTTGTTAACTCGGTATCTAAATTCTCATTATTTTCCTTTGCACATTGCAGTATTACATAAATCTCCTCTTAGAAAACGGTGCAATTCTTCCCCATCTCAAAGCTTTCGCTAACTTTTTGAATTCAAAGTATAATTCTATCCCTAAACCCTCACCAGCTTTGGATCTGCCTCTGTACCAGATTTTACCCTGTTGAGTGTGGTATTCCTTGTTTCTTCATGCATAATAGACACCCAGTATTAATTATTTCCTCAGTTCAGATCATTCAGAATTTGTATTTTAAAATATTTTAAAAACGATTTCTAGATTGTAATTCTCAAATAATATAAAGTTAAGGGAGTGGCCGTCGATGCAGGACGTTTAGCAGGGGATTATCGTTTTCCTTTTTCTTTCACAAATATTTACCTGGACGTTGTTACACTTATTTTTTAAATTTACTGTGCGAATATGAATATTAGTCTGCGGAAATGTTCTGCCTGATTTTTGGTTTTTTTTTAACTATTTCTTTATAATATTAATCCTAAATTCAAAATGATATTGCCATAATGACCACGCCTTACTACTTGAACTCGGTTTATTATTATGTATTTTATCCCCAAATAAGTAATAACTAATAGCCTTATCTATTTAACATTCTGCCATAATTATTCTTCATTAAATTACACAAATCAAGAAATTAGTGACACGTGAAAATGTTATAAAAAACCGGTAGTAATAATTTATTCGTCCGTACAATAACATTAAAACGCAGTGTCCGTAAATGCCCACTTTTATGTAACATTTAGTGCTTATTGACCTAGACTAGTATCGCGGTTGAGATTGCAATGCTCACTTGCATTGGTATTAAAAAGTGTTGAGGGAACGAGACGCGATTGTAACACAAGGTTAATGTTATTGTAACACAGCAGCGTTTAATCGACTTGCATCACAAGAAGATTATGCCCTCTTTTTTTCACTTAATTGAATGCTAAATTTAATTATTAAGATTTGGAAATTAAAAATATGTTTCGATATAGTTTCTCTGATCGTTACCTTGTGTTTTATTACTACACTTTCTGGAATATTAATTTTATTCTCGACAATTAATAACAATTTATTAATTACAAATAAATACATTTTGGAAAAAAAGTTGATTAAGACTGGCTTCGATCATTGAGTGAAACTTCAAAAACACAGTTCCTATTATTAGCACTGATTACCTATATCCTACATAGACAAGGCAAAAAGCTTGGGTTTGTTCGGAAAAATGTACTCATGAGATTTTTTGCATAATCACTTTCATGAGATACCCATAAATAAGGATCAAAAGGTTGCCCAGGCAAAAAATTGTTCAAATTTTTTTAAATTATTTTTTTTTTAAACAAATTGTAACAATCAATTTTTTTGGCGCGGACATTTTTTTTTTATTTTTTCTATCATTCTAAACAAAATAGGTTTTCTGTAGTTTTTCTGTAAACTTGATTGTTGTTGAGTTACCGAGTTACTTCAAAATATTTTAAAACTAAGAAAAACGCAATATTACTAATTGTCAAGGCTCAAAAACCCAAGTAAAAATCATTATTTTTGAGTTCACCAAGTACTTCAAGTTCAAAAGTTATTCTATCATATTCCGATAAGTGTTTTGGGCCTATTTTATGTTATACATTGTTTTTTAATTTTTAATGAAGCACTTATGACAGGACTCTCTGACTGCGGATTGTATAAGAGAGAGAAATAAGATATAGGGCACACATTTTTGCTGGTTTAAATTCTCATTCTACAAATGAGCGTCCGCACTCCGCCCTGCCATACGCACTTCATTACTAATTAAAAAACAATGACTCAATAGTTATATGTACACCACGGGTGTCATTAAGGTAAATATGCCCGAAGAGCAACGTAATCCAGCCAGAGGTCCTTTGGCCGGAGAAAGGAGTGTTGCTCGATGGGCGTAATCATCCGGTAACACCAGTATTACATACAAAATATGCATATATATTTTGAAGATGCAGTAAAATAAAAAATAAAAACGTCTAAGTTTTTGTTTTTATATTATGTGAAATGAAAAAGTAAAATCTTGTACGGTGAACAAAAACTCTAAATAACCCATTTTTTTTTGTAAACACATTTGTTATTAAAACTCAACATGCAACAACATCAACTGTTAATTTAGTGCAACAAAGTCCTTCAAATGAAACAGTATTTAATTCCTAAAAAATTATATTCTCTTTCTCCAATAGCGATACAGCTCAAATCGAGCCTTGCCGGTCCCAGGCCGACATTTTCCAGGTTCTCACGTCTAGCAAATTTTGCGCGTCCGCTGCCACTTCATCCTCCCACCTTTTCCGTGGCCTTCTTTTTGGTCTTGGGCCCTCCATTCTACTATCTAGGGCTCTTTTTGGCAATCTTTTGGTCTCCATTTTAAATACATGACCAGTCCATCGAAGTCTCTGAAGTTTATCGAATTCTGAGATCTGTGCCTCTTTAAACAGTTGTTATAGTTCATGGTTGTACCTGGATCTCCACACTCCGTTTTTATTAATAGGTCCAAATATTTTCCTAAGGACTTTTCGTTCCAATACTTCTAGCTTTAGAGCTCTTTTTTTAAAAAAGATCCATAGAGAAATCGGGCATAAAAACCAGAGGTACTATCATCAATAGAAGTGTACAGATATTGGCCTACGCAGATGACATTGACATAGTAACGCGGACAAAAAGAGACCTGATACAGGCTTTTGAAACATTAAAAAAAGTCGCGAAGACAATGGGACTGCAGGTCAACGTATCCAAAACAAAATACATAAAGGTCACGAACAGTACACAAATAGCGGCACCACAAGATCTGGTGACAAAAGCACACACATTCGAAGGGGTCTCGGAGTTTATATATCTTGGAACACAACTAAATAACAGCAACCTAATAAGCGTAGAAATTAAAAGAAGAATATACCTGGCGAACAGAGCTTACTTTGGACTAAAGCAGCTCTTAACATCACACATAATTAGCAGAAAAACCAAGATACTAATATATGAAACTCTTATTAAACCTGTCTTGACATATGCGTCAGAGACATGGACTATGGTAAAAAGCGACGAAGAACTGTTAGGCCGCTTTGAAAGAAGAATACTTAGGCACATATACGGAGGAATACAAGAAAGCGCGATATGGCGCAGGCGCTACAATTTTGAGTTGTATAAATGCTATGAAAAATGCAACATCGTCCGGTGTATTAAAATTAATATAGTAAGGTGGCTAGGACACCTTGAAAGAATGGACACTGGAGACCAAAGACAGATATTATATTAAGAGCCAGTAGGAACCAGGAAGAGAGGCAGGCCAAGTTCTAGATTTAAACTCAAGTCTAAGATGACTTGAGGAATCTAGGGGTCAGAAATTGGAAAGCCAGGGAGAAAGATAGGGGGGAATGGAGACTAATTCTTGAACAGGCCAAGACCTACACAGGGTTGTAGAGCCAAAGATGATGATGACTTCCAGCTTTCGTTTTGTGTCTTCTGTCATTACCCATATCTCGCATTCATAACATACTGTTGGTCTGATTTTAGTTATGTAGACCCTGAATTTCAATCTCCAGTGTGTGTTTTTGGAGCGGAACACATATGCGAGAAAAAAGTAAGCTTTGTTTCCCTTTACTATTCTTCTCTGAATTTTTGGTTCTTCTGTTCCATCTGTGAACTAACTCCCAGATATGTGAAACTTTTTACAGGTTTAATATCATCCGTTAATTCAACTGTGCATCTGTTTCCACTAGCTCTTGCCTGTGTTAGTTTTTTGTCTTAAAAAATGGTTTAAGGTTTGTAAAGGATCTTGGAGGTAGCATGGATTGCCGTCTGTAACAAAACTGAGTAATGTTCAATATTTCCGATGAAAGAGTCGGAGGTTCTAGAAATAGAACTCAGCTTCTACCAACAAATCCTACTCTCAAGTCCTCGCAGGTATTTACCGCGTAGCCACTGGGTGCATGGCGTACAATGATTGTACGTTATATAGCCGACGAGAGCGGGTGAAAGGCGAGTTTCTGGCGCCTAAGAACTGGAACATATCGGCTAATAAACCCTGACAGAAAATTCTGGTCTTTCAGGTTGGGGGCTGGATAATGGGCTGATAAGCTGTTGCCGTAAATAGTACAAAACCATGAAACCTCGGATAGATCGGTCTTATCGATGACGACATAAGTTATGAAATATGGGCTACGCGGTCGGTACCTGGAACGTCCTGACATTGAAAAAATTATATTACACAACAAAAATATTTCATGATTCACCCACCTTACTACTGTGGGGTGAGATAGTAAATAGACGAGATAGTGAATTAAAAGATACGGACGGTATTATATATTTTTTTGTATTTAAGTAAAAACGTTTTACAATTATTTCCATATCTCGCGCAGTCTTCATGTAAGCAACGCCGACACCGAGCACACTTTATCCAGTTAACGACTTTGTAAGTATGTTTATATTCTTCACTACATCCAATACAGTAATCATTTTTGTCTTCTTTAACTTCACTGACATAGTCATCATCCAGTACAGGTTCCCCATCTGATGTGTCGGACATACCCAGTTTCATTATTCTGGCTTTAGTTTTTTACCTCTTTCTTGGCTGTTTAGTATTTGTAGTAGTATATGTAGGCTAGTTTAGTATTTGTTTTTTTATGTTTTCTTGCAGTTTATCATTTGGCTTAGTTAAAACTAGCAGATTACTGCAAGTGTCAGGTCTATCCGATTGTAGTGATCAGATGAAGGGATATGTAATGGCCCATGTTCAGGAAATTCATTTTTAGTAGGTGCCTGATAAGAAGAGGCGTTTTGTAAATTATTTGCAACCTTTCTTGTAGGTTCCTGGTGAGAAGAGCCTCGTTGGGGAATATTTGCAATCGTTTTGGTAGGTACTCGATGAGACGGGACTAGAATAGTTTCTGCTTTTGACTAAGCTTCTTTTAATAGTCTGCCAAATAGAGTCTGTTTATTTTCCATGTAGGATTAGCTATCATTATTACGTTGAAGTGTAATAAAATGCTTTAAATAATTTGAAAAAAGCTCTGTCTAACGGTTGCAAATAATGTGTTGTATGACAAGGTAGGAATAGTAAAATTATGTTATTCTGCAAAGTTCATCAACTCAATTTTCCAAGATTTTTGAGAAACTATATATTAAAAGGCTAAAAACTATAATAGACAAAAAGAAGATAATTCCAGATCACCAATTCGGATTTCGCAAAAAACACGGGACAATAGGACAAGTTTAAACTAGCAAATGAATAGTAAAAGATACTGTTTAGCAACTTTTCCTGATATATATATATATATATATATATATATATATATATATATATATATATATATATATATATATATATATATATATATTATTATGATGTGTTTTTTGTTTGAATGATGAGCAATGAGTATTTTTAATAATATAGGGTTTTATCGCGGTTCTCAAAGAATTAGTTTGTAAGTACTTTTTTAAATTATCTTTATTGTAACTATTATGAAACACACATATATATATATATCTAACCTAGCCAATGTAAATTTAAAATAAACTATCTTTAAATTGATATTCTTACAAAACTAATTAAATTCTATAGACAATCTAAAATTTAAACAAACTATCTTCAAAATTGAAATTGTTATGACACTAACTAAATTATATTAACAAAATTTTGTACCTTTCTTTCACTGAATGCCTAAATGAACTGTTTTCTACTATATAGATTCTAATCACCACTGAATGTCTTCGTACTTCAGTTATCCTTGTTTTTTGTGAAATTACTTTTTCCAATTATCAGCTTCTACCAATTTAAGATATAGTTTTCTTCACCAGCATTTATACACCACCAGCAAACCAGCAAACACCATTTATATTTATTCTTCTTTTCAATATACCAATATCCAATTATTATAAGTTGATTTATACTAATCTCCAATCATAATATAATTTTAATTCCTTCCAATGTCCATCCAATATTCTTCTAATATACTTTTATAATCTTCAATAATTATTTGTGTATAATTATAAATGTGCATTAAATATATGCATAATTTTTAATCTTCATTTAACTCACTATATTAAACAATTGGACTCTCTCCAACTAACTTTCATATTTCTTATAAAACTGCTTGACTGACTTACTAAAACTGTGAACAATTGACTTCACTAATTAATTGTGTCTATCTTCTACTAACTTTCATAATAAACTGCTTGACTTCTGACTAAAAACTTTCTGACTGCTTGACTTCAGACTAAAAACTTAAAAACTGCCATCTTGAATCCAAATCACGGGTATTTATATCTTTTGGATATTCCAGAACCATCTGGTAAGAGATCATGTTCCAATTTGTTCCATTACTTCCATATAGATGTTCTCGAAAAAAAATATCTGTTCGATCCACCGCCATAATCATTATTTCGAGAATGTTCGACCGTAAACAATAGTCAAATTCTGCACTCTGGAGAATTCGTTAATGTTCCATTGATAATTTTGTTGACATTTAGGCTTTTCAGATCAGAATAAACATTCAATTTAGTAACTAACACTCTAATTTAATAAAATACACATTTCAAACAATATAACCCCACTTATATTCGTAAAATTCTTAAAATGACACTTAGGAATGGAGGGTATAGTGTGTTGCCTAGTCACATGGCTCACTTAAAACTATTTACAACATTAAAATTACTAAAATACAACTTTTTACAATTATTATATGCTAATTTCTTAAAATGCCCTCACATAAATATATTTTTGTAAATTTCTCTAGTATATAACTTATTTAAAATAATCAAATACTTTTTTATATCTAATATTATGTAGTATATAACTTATAAATTATTTTCTATAAACCCTAATCGTATCAATATATATATATATATATATATATATATATATATATATATATATATATATATATATATATATCAGGCTTTAGACAAGGTGTGGCATGAAGCATTGCACGTTAAAATAAAGAAGCTACTGCCCCATCCCAACTTTTAACTTCTAAAATCATACCTGACAGATAAGCACTTCCAAATAAAACATGAAAGTGAATATACAAAGTTGCATCCAATAAGTTCAGGAGTTCCACAAGGTAGCGTGCGTGGACATCCTGTATTTATCATATACTGCAGAAGTGCTATCAACACGACTTACGACTGTTGCAACATTTGCTGACACTGCAGTCATTTTAGCGTCCCACACTGATCCAACATCAGCCTCTACCGACCTGCAAACTAGTCTTAACAGGGACTAAAACTGGCTAAAAGATGACGCATTAAAGTAAATAAATTGAAATCAACACACTTGACGTTTTCCCTCCGCAGAGAAACGTGCACAACTATTCAATTTATCAGTTGTCAACTTCTACAATCTGATACCGCCAAATACCTTGGCATACACCTGGATTTACGACGGACTTGGAGATAACACATATTAACTAAGCGCAAGCAACTTGGTCTCAAATTAAGAAACATGTATTGGCTCATTGGTCGCAGATCAAAATTCTCAATAGACAATAAAATATTATTATAAAAAATAATCTTAAAACCTGTGTGAACATACGGCATCCAGTTGTATGGAACTGCTAGCAGCCCCAACATATTCATTTTGCAGAGGTTCCAAAATAAAATACTGCAAGCTATTGTTGATGCTCCTTACTACGTCAGTAACGAAATCATTCAAATATCCTTTTAGAATCCGTCAAAGAAGTCATACATCGCTTTAGTGTCAACTATAGTGAAAGAGTGTCAGTGCATCCAAATCGGTTAGCCGCCCAACGAAACGTGCGCGATGCCAATGAAATCCGTAGGCTAAAACGTCTAATAACATCCGACATATCTACATCACACAGACTTTAGCTTAGTGTTTATGGCAAATGTTTATAAATTCATACAAACAATGTTTAATTTAGGTTAAGATATCTTTAAAAGATATTATTTATTGAAATGATAGTCTACATATCATTAGCTTTATTGTCAGAAAAAACTCTTATTGCCTAATAGGCAGATTGCAGATCTCTTTAGGTTTTAATAAAAAAAACGGGTGTGGCAGTCCAGTGGGACTGCCGGTAGAAGTTATACTTCTATACACGCGTTCGCCGTTAAAAATTTATATAGGAGTCAATATGCACAATCATTACATATGTAATGCTATAGGTAAGAGAGAACAGAAAGCGAAAAAGAATTAGGTATACAGGTATATGGTGTATCGTTTGCTGTATATAAACATTTGACCTGTAATAGGAGTATAGTAAGTAAATAAAGGATTAAATCAATATTTTAATGGAAATATATATTTTTATTTTCATATAATTATGTATAAAACGACTTGAATGCAAAAATTTTTTTTACACATACTCTGCAGTAAAATTCATTGTTAATTTTGTTATTAATATAAAAATACAATACAATACACTGCAACATAATTCAATATAATAATACAATACAAATTAAAATGCAATATTCATAAGTATTTAAAAATGGAAATATACGTAACTTACTTACGCATATGTTTAATTTACCATGATAAAAATATTAATAAAAAAAATGTTGTTTGGTGATACAACTGTCAAATTATCTGACATTGACAAATACAATATTTACTTGTTGTTTGTTGTGCATATAAGTACACATTTGAACTTTCTTGAGATATTAACTTGAAAAGTTTTAATTTATAATTTAACATGCCTAGCGAGGCTTGTTACTCCTGTGCAAATTTACGATTCACTCCCGTGCAAATTTCCAAAGTCGAACGCGTGTTAGAAGTATAACTTCAAAAACCAACTACTCGGATTTTGTTGTAAATTTTCATTTTATTTTAAAATTTAGCATTTTTGCGTATATTACATATATTTAATAAAATTAACGTGGGGGTTTTTAAATATTTCAAAAATAAAAAAGGAAATTCATATTGGGATTCGAACTCACATACACCAGCGTATGAACCAAACACGTAAAATATTTGCGAATTAGACATGACACAAACGTATTTCAAAATTGACAGTTCTCGATCATACAGTGATTTATTGAGATTATTTTATTATTTTGAAATACAAAAGACTAAAATAATTATGAACATTTAATAAATAATACAAAACATATCACAGAAAACAATAATAATATTAATCAATATTATACTATATATATATATATATATATATATATATATATATATATATATATATATATATATATATATATATATATATATATATATATATATATATATAATATATATAATATTAAATATATATACAAATGGAACATTTTTATTCTCGAGAGAGGAAGAGAGAGAAAATATATCTTCGGTCTCTCTCTTACTCATTATCTTACATATGTAATGATTTCACCGATTCACTCCCGTACAAATTTCCAACGTGGAGCGCGCGTATAGAAGTATAACTTCAAAAAGCATATTTAATGCAGTTCTTGGCTATATTTTACAAAGTTACGTACCTTAGACTTCGCACAAGTCCTCAATATTTGCATTATTTATGCACAATGTGCAAATTATGGATTTTGCACATTTGCCTAAGTCTAGTTGTTGCTCACTCTGTATAATCTGGAAAATCAATTATTTTCTGTAATAAATAAATTTTAATACATATTATAATTGTTATTTTTAGTCAACAATGTTGGGACTATCCCATGTACCTCTCAGAAGTACCCGAAAAGGATTTATTTGATATGATTAACATAAATGTGGGAGCAGTCACTTTACTATGCCGAGCCTTCATTCAAGACATGAAACAAAGAGGCCGAGGTGCAATAGTAAACGTCTCTTCAGGGTCGGAGTTGCAGCCGTGGCCCCTAATGGCTGTATATGCAGCCACGAAGGTTGGTATTTAAATTATAAGAAATATTCGATGAAATGTCATATTTTCATTTATTTTAGCAAAATTAAATGGTCGCAATTTCATCACAATAAATGAGTATTAATAATTATTTATAAACTCTTCACAAATTTTAGGACGTGTTGTGTATAAATAATAAAATTTTATTACCAATAAAAAAATATTTAACATAAAAGTAATAACTGTGTAAAAGTAAAATGATGTTTTTTGTTAAATTGCTTATAATAATTAACTATAAAATTCCTTACACATTAATTTTACTGTGGTGATTAAAGCCAACAATGTTATCGATATTATTATACACCAATTATATGAATGATTAAGGTGCTTCTTTATGTAAATTTCATAGTAATTAAATGAAATATTCCTAAAAAAGCTTATATAATGTCTTTATATTAGTAAATTTTTATATCTTTTTAAATTAGAAGTTCGGTAACGAATGAAATAACGTATGGTCCTAAAGTTTTGGGAAAAATTTCACCTGGTCTGATTGAGAAGCAAAATGCATTTAACAAAGATGGCCATGGAATTGAAATGTCATCAGTTATTGACATTTAATAAACAAAGCAAAATATTTTTGTTTGTGCTCTGCAAAATGTCTTATAAAATTGATATTCGTCGAGGTGTTTATAATATGGTTGGGCGAATGTCGAAACGAGATATTGTTAATATTTATCGAGATCAAAACATAAGCCAATCGACAATTTATCGCACAATCAGAGAATGTAAAGAAGGGATACCGTGTGTTAACTTGCGTAAAAGTGGCCGACCGCGGATTTTGAACCATATAAGCGAGGCAAGACTGATTGAAGCAGCTAAGAACAAAATTGGGGTCTCACAGCGAAAACTGGCCAGAAGATTTCATGTTGGAAATACTACAGTGTACAGGACCCTATCGAGTAACAATATTATCTACCGGAAAAGAAGGAAAGCTCCAAAATACACAGAGGATCAATTAGAGAGAATTCCGAGATGTTGCCCCGCGTTAAGGCGAGTGCATTTCGTCAACAAGTTGATCGTGATGGACGATGAAAAATATTTTACTTTGTCCAACTCTGAGATGAAGGGTAATGATGAGTTTTACACGAACGATTACGAAAATGTACCTAATGAAATAAAATTCAAAAGTAAGAAAAAATTTGAGGACAAAATTTTGGTATGGTGTGCAATTTCTGAGGCTGGCTTTATCTCACAGCCCTACATTGGTGTTGTTCGAGGCGAAGCCTTAAACGCAAATATTTATATTCAAAGATGTCTCTCTAAATTGCTTTAGTTTGTGAACACACATCATGCAAATGATCAAATAGTCTTTTGGCCAGATCTTGCTTCATGTCATTACGCGAGGATTACAAGGGACTAGTACGAAAATAACAACATTACCTTTGTACCGAAAGCAGACAATCCTCCCAACCTACCTCAGGCTCGTCCAATTGAAGAGTTCTGGGCAATATTAAGTCGGAAAGTCTATAATAACAAATGGGAAACACAAAATCAGGAACAGTTAAGACGCCGCATATATACAAAAACTAGAGAAATTGACGCCGAGGTCGTCCAAAGGATGATGCAACGTGTCAGGGGAATTATTAGGCAAATCGAAAATAATGGTCACTTGTGTGTCATTTGAATTTTGATTTATAATAAGGATAGTTAAGTTAAATTGTTGAATAATTTAATAAAAATATAAGATTATTGTGGTCAGAGTTATATGCTTTTGAAATTTTTCCCAAAACTTTAGGACCATACGTTATAAGAAAATCAAAAATCGAATAACTAATTTAACGAATTTGATCTTAAGAAAACAGTCATTGCCAAAATTAGACATTAAAAATATTACATTATAATATATAGAGCCACCGAAACATCATAATTAGTGGGCTATAAAATCTGTTATTTCTACGGCTTGATTGTCGCCTAGTCACCACCCTAAATGACGTGATTTGAATGGTTTGACATTGTCGATTTAAAGTTTTGACTGCACAATATTCAGTTATACAATGAATTAATTTTTAGCGGAATCTTTTTGTGACACAGCAGAACACTTGCTATTTTCAACTTCTTCTATCCCACCCCAACTTTACTGCATGTATCTCCATATATTGTTCCACTACTCTGGAATATCGATCCTAAGACTTAAAAGTAAACTTTTTATAATCATTTCACCACCTTTTATTGTGCACCTACCACAGAACCTCTCGAGGAACTCTATCACTATCATCAGCTGCCTTATAAGGAAAATTATGTCTGTTGTTGATCTGAATTGCATAAATCTAAACTGATTTTCGTATGTTCCTGTTTCTTCACGTATCGGTCTATAAATTACCCTGTCCCATATTTTCATGGTAAGACTCTATTGTTTGTGCATTGGGCACGGCTGCCATCAAAAAAATGCATAAAATAGCTGGGAGTGACGCTACACCAATTTGGTGGTTGGGAGGAGCATATAAAGGTAGTAGCCTGTAGGCAGCCTGGAGTTCAGCTGCGCTAAGGAGAGTGATGTGTTCAGTTAGTCGTCCTTTACATGGCACCAATCTGGAATGGGGCAGTAGAGATACCGGTCTACAAGGGGCTCATGATACTAGTGGAGAGAACAAGTCTGTTGCGGCGGCCTTGTAGCTATTACGGATTGTGTTCTTCTGCGCGTGTTAGCAGTAGAAAGGTGATATCTCTATATGGCAAGAGAACATTTGACTACACTCATAAGAAAAGAAGAAAGGGAAAGACCAATGGAAAGATGGCAGGAAGATACTGATCCCGGGCGTAAGGGACAGGATTACTTCCTGATGCAAGTGTTCACAGAACATGGGTGTTTCAGTGTCTATCTTTGTAGGTTCGGAAAGGCAGATACAGGCAAATGCCTATACTGCGAATACTTCGACACTGTTAGTTAGACAATACTAGAATGTTATAGATGGACACTCGAGAGAAGCAGAATATTTTTAAGCCTTGTGGTTTTTATTGTCCATGTCTCACAACCATATAATAGGATAGACCACACATTTATGACCTTCTTGCGAATATATATCGAAAGGTTTCTGTTACCCAAAACTGGTTTCCAGATCATAAAAGCCTTACGTGATATTTCGATGCTGGTTATTTCCTTTATCAGAGTCACAATCTACATTTAACCAGCTGCCCAGGTATTTAAAATAATTTACGCGTTTTATCTCTCCTTCATTAAGTCAAAGTAAATTTTGATCTATATTATTTTGTCCAACCGCCATCTACTTTGTTTTTAAATGTTAATTTTAAGTCCTCTCCGATAACTTACTTCACTGATTAGATTTACTAATGTCTGGAAATCGAATAGATACTTCGGTCAAATTATGAGACATTCTGAAAAATATGAACTTTTACTTTTGATCATTCAGGGAAAGATCCAAGGTAAACGTGGTCCTTGTAGAAGAAGAACATCATGGATAAAATATCTAGGACAATGATCGTACGGAAAATCTACTACATCATTATTTATTGCTGCTGTCAATAAAATCACGATAGCGAATATTGAGTCAACATGATATCCAACGACCGATAACGGTCATGGAACTAGAAGAAGAAGGAGATCTTGTAAATTTTCTGCAAGAACGGCTATACCGTTAGCGTATCTGATGTTGTTGATTACTTCTCCGCCTAGTGTTAATCCTTCTTGTCGATCATCTAAAGTTTCTCTAAAGATTTCTTTAGAGTATAGATTAAAAAGACAGGGTAACAAAACACAACCCTGTCTACTCTGAACCCCATATTTGATGGGTAGTTTTTCAGTACGACTATCTACATTTTGTCTATATGTATTATGTAATTTAAAACCGTTCTGAGAGTATCTGTATCTATCGAGTAGGGAGGACGAGTTAAGTCCCACAGCACTTGGGCCACAATTGATGCCAGGGGACATCTATCTTATATGGGCAGGTGTGGCCTAGGGCTAACCGAACGCATACCCTCGTTTTAACAGTAACTCAGGGCATTCACATAGGATGTGCTTTACTGTTTCAACTTCTTCTTTAAACTTCTTACATAGAGGTCTATCTACTAGCCCCAGTGTGTGTAGGTGTTTGCTTAGTCGACAATAACTAGTTAAAAACCAACTGCCAAGCATAGATTTTTTCTGGTCATTCCTTTGATGCTGAATTTTCAAGGATAGTTAGTGTTACCTTGGCAAGTCTACGTCTTTGGCCTTCTACCCATGTTTTTACTGTTTACGTGTGGGAGTGACATTTGAAGTTTGAAAAAGTGAATTTTGTGAGTGAGTTTTGTGGCTTTGATTGTGAAGAAGTAAATTTTCTCTGAAGAGTTGTAGTTGATCAACCAAAGAGATTCCAAGGTCACAAGAGTCCCTTGGTACCCAAGCAATTGGTCCATAAGTTAGCATTGGCCTAATGATAGCAGTGTAGATTCAGACGATCACCGTGGCCGAAAGGTCCCAAGTGCGTCTGTCTATATTTTCTATACCAATCAGAACGCACAAATATCCCTCTTATCTCAGTATTTTTTTACCAATCAAATTAAAATGTTGTCACAAAAAACCCAGTACTATCAAAACCCCATCAATCAAACATTTCTTAATAAAAGGTCTTTTATTTTTTCAATTTCTAAAAAAAAAGTAAATATCTACCCAAACAAATTTAATAATACTTTATACATGCGTATAAATCTTTACATGGTAAAATCTTGCATTTTAATATGCGTTAACGGCCTGTTACACGCCCAAACCGCATACGGTTTTTTATATTTTCTAATGTAGATTAGTAAATTGCTATATTTAGCAATCGCATATATTTTTCTGCTTTTTTTAACAACTATTAAACAAATTCTTATTCTACAGGCTTATATAAGAAGTTTTACAATGGCTCTTAGATACGAATATAGAAACTCCGGAATTACGATTCAACATTTGGCTCCATTTTTTGTTGACACCAAAATGAACGCATTCAGCAAGAGGCTTCAAAAAAGTTCCTTCTTAATTCCAGACGCTGAAGGATACGCCAGATATGCTATTATGACGTTGGGGAAAGTTGATGAATCCTCTGGATACTGGACGCATGGTATTCAGGTGTGTACTATTTATTAACTCTTATTTTTTTTATATTAAGTGATAAATAATGGAGTGACAACTGTGTGATATAACGCAAAAGAGGAGACAAAGCGTCTTCCTACCTATAAACTAAAATTCAAGTGAAAATGCTAAAATTAGTTAAGGAATTTTAAGCTATACAGCGTTCCACGTTAAGAAAATAACATTGCGGAGATAGGGCCATGTATTTCTTATGGACGATAGAAGCGCAGCGATGCCACGATGAACACAAGCACGATTCAGGGTTGTATAGTTTGTATTTTCGTTTTCACAGACATGAATTAAATAATTGTTTTTTAACGTAATTGACCAAAAGTGTCCATTCGAAACAAGAGATGAAAAGTAGGAAAAATGATTTGAATTAAATAAATAGTATTTACAAAAGATAATTTTATTTTATCTTATTTTAATTATAGTAACGACAGTTTATTTGTTTTTCGGTAAGAATATCATATACCATGAATCATAGAAATCAGTAGAAAATATTGCTTAGTTAAATCATGCGCTTGGAATGCATATATCTAATTACTAATTGCAACTTAAAATAATACGGTGTGCGTATGTCAGCGATTTTATGTCGTTCTCTGAGACTACATAATGATAATAATGCTTTGTGGTTCTTCAGTTGTTATTCTAACTTTACAGTTAAATGTTAATTGAAAATGGAAATTCGAAAAATATATCGACAATCTAGTAAACCGCATGCCTGAGAGTTTTGGCAACACTGATCTCCATAAGCCTAATGTTATTTTCTTAACGTGAAACGCTCCATAGTCATGTTTTAAAAGTGCTATCGTTATAAGCAAAAAAACTATAAATCTATGGCCAGAATAACTCAAACACATCAATGTAGTGGGTACCATCATTAAGACAATAAACAGTAAGAAGTTGTAAGTAACAGGAGTTAAAATAAATTGCGACGTTGCTGGTGTATACAAAATATCTAAAAAACCTAGATAAATACTAAATACCCAGATATGTACACTGTGCACATCGATTTTAAAAATCGATGCACCTTATAGTCAAAATAAAAATAAAAATGATATAATTTTTCTAATACTTTAATAATGATCTCAATAAATTTATAAAAATAAATTTTTAAGTTTTTATACTACAATATTATATTTAAATATAAATTTATGCTTAGTTGGATTATTTGAGAGCTTAGAATAAAAGAATTATTCTAAACAGAAAGATGAATAAAATATGCCATATTATATCTACCTTCAAATATTATGAATTTCAACAACAATCTAATAGAAATCTATACTGTCTATATGGATTTTACATTTTTGTTTCTTTAAAACAGATGGCGGTAAAAACATTGATGCTGTGTATGAGGTGCTGTTTTCTTCTTCTTTAAGTTCCATCTTCTATCGAAGGTTGGAAATCATCATGGCTATGCGGACTCTGTTGACTGCCGCTCTAAAAAGTTCTGCACTACTGCATTCAAACCATTCCCTTAAGTTCTTAAGCCATGATATTCTTCGTCTTCCCACATTTCGCTTTCCTCGGATTTTGCCTTGCATAATAAGTTGTAATAATGCGTATTTTTGCCCCCTCATCACATGTCCTAAGTACTCAAGTTTTCTTTTTTTGATAGCTAATATTATTTCCGCCTCATGATATTCGTAGAATTCTTCACAACAACACCAAAATTCAAAGGCGGCTAACTTATTCAGATGGACTTATTTTAGTGTTCACGCTTCCAAGCCATAAAGAAAAGTAGAGAAGCATTCTCATGCGTAGTTCTAACCTTATATCCCGACAACAACGAAACTTTTTAAATTTAATGAATGATGCAGGTGCTATTTCAATGCTTGTCCTAATTTCTTTGGTTTGGTCTACATCTGATGTTATCCATGTTCATAAGTATTTATAGTTATTAACACTCTCAATTGCAGTATCTTCAATAGTCAATTGGATATTTGCATGTGCAGATTTAGTCATGATCATGCCTTTAGTTTTCTTTAAATTTATCTTCAGTCCGTACTCATGACAGCGTTCATTAAGGCATTGCATTACGTTCTGTAAATCATTGTTGTTATCCGTCATTATTACTGTATCGTCTGCAAAATGTAAGTTATTCAAAACTTCTCCATTGATGGATATACCTTCTATTGAGTCTGAGAGCGCTTTTTGAAATACCACTTCACTGTACACATTGAAAAGTAGTGAGGACAGCACGCAACCTTGGCGGACTCCTCTCTGTATTTTGATATTTTGGGTGTACTGGTTGTCAACTCTTAGCTTGGTAGTTTGATTCCAATATAAATTAGATATAATTTTCATATCACGACTGTCAATATTTTTGCTTTTTAATATATCTACAAGCTTTTTAGGTTGAACCTTATCAAATGTGTTTTCAAAGTCTACAAAACATGTCCTGATTCATGTCCATGCATCTCTAAGCCAGCACATTCAAGCCGAATAAAGCATCTCTTGTACTCATACTATTTCTAAAGCCAAATTGTGTGTCACTAATTTCATATTCAAGAGTTTTGCTGTTTTATTTTATTGAAATATAAATAAATTTATTGTACGACATATTATAGTGTAATGTGAAATTACACAGCACTATAAAAACTAAACCATCTTATTAATTGCTAAAATGCTAATATTTTTTTGTGATTTTAGACGTTTATAACAAAAGTTGCTCCCACCTGGCTACGGATGTACATTGCTGCCCACATAAATCGTAATTTTAGGGAAGATTACTTTCTTCAGCAAAAAACAGGATAGATATTGGACTTAACAAGACCTTAGACATAGTTATATTGTGAAATAGAAACAACGACTTAAGTTTAAATTGAATTTTACATAATATAGTTTTTACATTAAAACAACAAAACAAGCGTGTTGCGACAACAAACGTCAAATTATAAGTTCAGAAAAAATAATCATTGGAACAATAATTGCAATTTTTCGGTCATGCGTGTACGTACTCACTTTATTATTTGGAGTTTTTGAGTTGTAATATATGAATTTAATGGTCGCCGGCACCGCCGCAGCGATCTAACACCTTTATTTTTATTTTATTACAGAGTAATCATATAGTTTGTAATTTGGTTACGTACTAGTAAGCGTCGGAGATCAGTTAATGATATTTCTTCTTAGTAATAAATTGATTTTCTGGAAAACGACCTGAAAAATACATGTAAAAGTCTCGACTGAAGAACAACAAATAAAGTAATGGAGTCGTAGCAAACATATGCAAATATGTAGGAACAAAATTGGGGGAAAATAAGTTAATATTAAATAAAGGAATGTATCAGAAAAATGAGTTACAAGCGGCCCAATACCGAAGTTATCTTACCAGTGAAGGATACTGGTAAGTGGTAGTTTGAGTTTTTATTTTTTGTCATTTGGTTAGTATTTTATTAAAAGTTCCCCTCCAAATCGGCAGTCCCCCACTCCAAGGTAAATGTCTAGATCCGCCACTGCATGTTGCTGTACAAAAAAAGGGAAACATCATAAAAAACACTACCAGGTTTTTTAAACTATCACTTAATAAAATAATTAGTTTATAAAATAAATAAACTACATATAAGTTTATTTATTCCCCAATCTACCTATATAAATTACTTACAAAATTAACAACGAAGAGATTAACATACAAGGAGGCCTCTCTTTAACCAGTAGAGCAGGCGGGTTTTATAAAACGATTCGGTACTACTGCCATCCTTCAAGCAGTATAAATCCTAATTAAAAAAAGAGCAAAATACAGTGTACTGTACCACTTTTCTTTTTTATACAGTACGTTATGTTTTAAATTGGACATAGACCTATAAATGGCAACACTGCGCTCCGTCGAATTTCTACGAACCTGCTTCGTTGACCCGTCGCCAATAATTTGTCAATTTACAGTGGTTGGTTAAAGCACAGAATACACCATCTAAGTTGTGTGGTGTATTCTGTGTTTAAAGCGTTAACAGGGTAGATCTTTAATTTATTTTTGCAATAAATTACAATACAATAGCAAACAATATGTCTGTTTATACTTCCTCAGAAAAAGTTCAAATAACAAAATGGTTTTATGGTGTAATTCTGGACAAAAGTGTGTAGATTTATTTTCAGTGTTTTTGTGTTTGATAGGAGACCAATTCCTTGC
Source organism: Diabrotica undecimpunctata (assembly GCF_040954645.1). NCBI lineage: Eukaryota > Metazoa > Arthropoda > Insecta > Coleoptera > Chrysomelidae > Diabrotica > Diabrotica undecimpunctata. The sequence goes on along the minus strand of NC_092809.1, from coordinate 63,932,676 downwards.
GTACAGTCAAAATTTATTGAAAGTTACCATTGCCTCAAAGATTGCAAAAATGTCAAGCTCAAGAAGTGTCACCCAAGAAGTGACAAATAGGGATACTGTTCAACCGTAGAATGTCAAATATTTGAGCAATAAGAGTATATTTTTTGTTATATATATATATATATATATATATATATATATATATATATATATATATATATATATATATATATACCGGTATATGGAGGAGTATCACTGAGCTGCAATCCCTTATCTCTTGCCGTACTGCTCCACCATAGGCCGATCAGACACCAGCATATTCTAGTCTAAGCCGCAGATTCATCTAGAATTTTAAACTGCTGCGTTAGACTTTTTATTTTTCTGTACACCGAGCTGGGGCTCGAACCCACATCCACTAAACCATTCGACAGTGAAGCGAATGAGAATTGGCCGCCTAGCCCGTTTGGATATCTGACCGACATATTTTTTGTTTTATCTTTTTAAATAAATGCGCTTTTATTTTTAATTCAACCACAAAAAATTGTTCAGATTATTAAAAACCGATACAAATGCAGCGCTTTATATATTTTTATCGAGTTTATGTACACTAAGGGATAAACCGGCATACGTAATGCAGACAAACAACGAATTGGAATGACGGAGATGTGTATCCCATCGATTGTTACGTGCTACTAAGTACTAAATGATTTTTTGTCGTGGTGTCGGAGGAGATCGGGAATTACAATTACCTCGTACGAGGCAATGTTGCCCATTTTAGCGCTTTATGTAGTGTACAATATCTAATCCAAAACTTAACGTACTTTTGTACGTTATGTTTGTCATCAGTCATCATATGCAAATGTATTTGAAGCTTCTTTCATGCAACATGCAACTTTCACATTTTGGTCACATGCTATTATTCCATCTTCGGAAAACATAAAATACGTATTTCGTATATAGTCCGTAGATCAACTGTGTTAGTTAACTCACAAAATGTCCTAAAGCACTGTCTTTGGTTACTCCAACCTGTATAAGATGAAAACTTTTTTAAAATCAAAATACTTTATGACGAATCGTCGGATTTTAGTACCGGTGTTCTGTAATGATACATTGTTTCCGGTTTTATAGGTCATATTTTCTATTTATTTTTTCCTAGCCACTCGTATGTTACTCAGAAAGAAATTTTATTGGCATCCAAACGTCAATGATAAATAATTCCACATCACGGCAGCAAAAGGTATAACTACTTATGTACCACTTTCAAAATATTTGTTTGAGATATAGGGGAAAGTGAGACAAAATGGTCCCTGTAACATTTTTTTAGGCTAAAAATAAAACAAAAAACAAAATAATTAAGTAAAATTTAATCAAACATCAAACAAACAAATACAGAAAAAGTAATAAAACATTGCTACTTACAAAAATCCCAAATATACATACAATTTCTGATTTCCGGTTACACCCGAATACAATAAATGTGCAATATTGTATTTAATTGTAATTTATTGTATGCGGTTGGTAGCCTAAGCACAGGTAAAATGATCGCCGAAGTCATTTTGCCTCAACCTAGAAGGACCATTTTACCTCCAAATATGATTAAATATAAAAACTAATGTACATGAACAACAAAAAATGCCGTTTTAAACTACATTAAAAAAATCTACCAACTTTGATTAAAACTTGCAATATTAGATGTGTTAATATAGACTATATGAAAACTAGCCTATAATGCTTGGCATATCTTCACAGCTTCGTACATAAGAGGCACTAGTACTGAATATTATAAAGAAAGCTAAACCGCGGTTTTATGAAAATTATGAAAAATATGTTGGGGAACCATTTTACCCAAGGGAACCATTTTACCCGACTTTCCCCTATAACTTCAAAATAAAGTAGACTTAGAGTCGGTGTAGGACCTTGTCAAATGTCTGCAAAGGATGCTGAATACCTATAGATTGTTAATTCTACTAGTTTAAAAAATTTTAAAATGTTATTGTAACCTATAAATTTAACTTTTTTTCTGTTTGTATTTATCTTACAAAATTTAACATTAGCAACACACGAAAGTTACGGTGTTTTAGACATATAAACATATTTAGTGGGTTTAAATTATATGTTTTAAAAAGCATGGTTTCTGTCAAATGATATTATTATCTAGTCATTTTTGAATTATGTAAACAAATTTATTCTACTTCTTTATTAAAAATAAAATATGTTTAAAATGTTTTATTGATAAATACCTGTTCCCAAAATTTATTTTATTTAGATACAATGTACCTAATTAGTATTTTTATATTGACCTGGCACAAGAAATTTAGTGATATAGAGCATTTTCAGCTCTATCTATCCGAGAAATACTGCACTATGAAACAGAATGAGTAGATAACTACACGTTTTATTTTATATACATGTTCAAGAGATGTCGCATGATAAATTTTAAAAAACTTTAAAATCCAAGCAGTTCAAATATAAGTAAAACTAGGTATACAGATAGATGCGAAAAATGATGAAAAGGTGACAATACTATAATATTATAGGAGATGAGTCAATACTCACAATCTTAAGTAGTTTTTTTGTTGTCAAATTTTTTGGCTACCGGTATCGAGGCTTACAATTATATGCCCCATCATTACGCCACAGTACATAGGTCTTCGTTCTAACAAAAACTGTAAGCTGAAAATAACATGAAACAAACATCATCATCCAGCCTCAAGAGTCCACTGCTGAACATAGGCCTCTTCCTCATGTTTCCAACCCCGTCTATCTTGCGCCGCTCTCATCCAGTTTTTATTGAGTTTTCTTAAATCGTCAGTCCATCTTGTAGGTGGTCGACCGACGCTTCTCTTGTCTTCCCTTGGCCTCCATTCCAATAACCTCTTTGTCCATCGCCCATCTGTCATTCTGGCTATGTGTCCTGCCCATCTCCATTTTAGTCTGGCTATCTTCTCGATGATGTCAGTCACTCCGGTTCTTCTCCTGATGTCTTCGTTGGTTATTCTGTCTCGCAGAGTTATTCCTAACATGGACCGCTTCATTCTTCTCTGCGTGACTATCAGTTTGGTAGCTGCTGCTTTTGTTAAGGTAAGTGTTTCTGCTCCGTACGTCATGACTGGGAGGACGCACTGATCAAATACCTTTCTCTTTAGGCATGTGGGCAGCTCACTTTTAAAAGTTTCTCTCAGTTTTCCAAATGCTGCCCACCCAAGGCCGATTCTTCTCTTCAGTTCATAAGTCTGGTTATCCCTGCCAATCATAATTTCATGTCCCAGGTATTTATATCTATCTACGAGTTCTATTTCTTTTCCACCAATACTGATGTTCTGGTTGGGTACCAAATTGGTCATGATTTTTGTTTTCGAGATATTTATTTTTAAACCTACACTTTCTGTAGCCACAACAAGTTCCTGTACCATCTCTCTTGCCATACCTAGATCTTCAGCTATTATAAGTATATCATCGGCGAAACGTAAGTTGTTTAGATATTCTCCATGTATTTTTATTCCCTTTGTCATCCAAACAATGAAACAAACAATGAACAACTAAATCAGAACAAGAGTTAAAATTAAAATAAAAATAAGCAAATAACTAACAACTATAATCCCAATTAAGTAAGAGAATTTATACGTAGTGACACAATACACAATATATCGAGACATCAGTGGCATTGGTTATAACTAGTGATGAAAACTGCACAATATAGTCAGTCATTAGTAAATTAATTGTTAAAGAGTTTGTAAATTTAAATCAAAATTAAAAGTTCCAAGATGAAACTATTATATGGGACAGTTAAGACTTACATATCACGCACAAATAGGCTCTTCTAGTAGAAGAGTTAGAACTTCTATTCGGCCCAAAAATATTTAAAGTATATGCAAAGAATATTTATTTTCGAATGTATTTTATGACATGCTATGCTTGTGCTACGCATATACTAAAAAAAATATATTCAGACGATTGTTGGTATTATATGCTTCAAATATGATGCAAACATTATTGTTAGGGGAAAGGGGGGAATGGTGGCCGCTGGGGTAATGGTAGCCATGAAATATTTACATTTACTGCCTGATATTATTTCGCGTTTAATATCTGTTACGCCATCTAACAGTGTTTCGTTCAAACTGTAGCTAAAACAATGACGATGTTTTGCCAGCAGTGGCCACTTTTACCCCTCGGCAGCGGGTAAATATGGCCACCAGCAGAAGTGTGAAAAACCGTTTTACTTTGTTACTCTTAAAAATTTTTCGTAAATAGAGTTTGAAGTACTAAGGTTTGAAGTTTTATTTACGTTAACAGTATAATTTTTAAAGCCATGTAGCAGTATAAATAAACCAAAATGCTTATGTGGCCACTATTCCCCCCCTTAACCCTATGTGGGATGAATAGTGCCATTGAAAGGGAATAATGGCAAGTGGAGTGGATGAACAAAACGAAAATAGCCAGATCAAAAAGAAACAAAATCCCTACCTATCCCTACCATGTCAAATAGCTGCATTTTTCTGATATGTTCGATGTTAAAGACCTTTCAATACGCACAATTAAAAATCGTCTGAAAGATGAGAATCGTAACACAGTCCAATAGCTTTAAATCAAATCTTTTCTATATGAAAAAGCTATGCTTGACATAATAAAACTTTGGTACAGTCTCACAAAGCCCTACCTACATTGAACTTAACGTACGCGGAAGATGTCGTATCAACTGCTGCCTATTAGTAACTAGAAAAAGGAGGACATAACCAGAATAGGAGAGGGATTGCATGGATTGTATGCATTTCTACTAACAGCCAATAATATACTTAATAATAACAGCCAGACTTAAGGAAGATGGCGAAGAAGGCAAACTTTTTTAATATTCTCGAGGAAACTAAATTCGTGTAGTTGTCTGTTTACCGCGTATCACAAAAAATTTATTTAAAAATTCCTTTATAAAAGATATAATAATAAAAACCCTATCGGGCTACATCACAAAACTTTTTGGGAATAACTATTCCATTATCATTGCAATCTGGATGTAAGATCTTACATGTTTAGAACCACTAGGTACATGGGTAAAATCCCATTAAATGTTATAGTCCACTGAAGTGGAGTCTTACGTTGCCATGAAATTAATTCCTATTATGACTTAAACATCCTAATTTTTAATTATAAAAAATTTAATTCAAAGGAAATCATATAATGATGGATGGAATACTTATTCCGAAAATGTTCTGTGATGTAGCCCGATAGGGTTTTTTATAATTTTAACTTTTATAAAGTAATCTTTAAATCATTTTTTTAACATTCTTTATTATCCTTAGTACGATGTATTATATAATAAATAATTATTACCAAAACTCATCATTGTTGTTTATGCAAAAAATCACTAACTGATACTATTAGCTATTGCACAAGACTACATAACAGAGTATCTTCCAAAGTATTATAACTTCAGATTCATAAATCAATAAGCAGTAAATACATCTTAAATCAGTTTGTTACAGAAAATTTTAAACACCTAATTTAAGTATAGTGAATGTTTTTATTTGTAAGTTAAATATATTCATAACAATACAATGTTAGTGAGTGACTTCCCCCTGGGATATTACAATACGTTTTTAATTATACTAGTTTAAAAAATTTGAAGAATATTTTATTGTATATGTACCTTTTTGCTGTTTGTATTTATCTGACAAAATTTGTCACTCTTAACTCACTAATGTTATGATGTGTTAGACATAAAAAGATATTTTGTGGATTTAAAAATATATATTTTATAAAGCATGGTTTCCTTCAAATGATCTTTTTATCTAGTCATTTTTTCAATGATGTAATAAAATTTATTCTACTACTTTATTAAAAATAAATTATGTTGAAAATGTTTTATTGGTAAATACCTACCTGTTCCCAACATTTATTTTATTTAGGTACAAAATGTAATTCGTATTTTTGTAGTAAAAGAAATTTTGTGATTTAGAGCACGTACAGCGTCATCTATCCGAGAAATACTGGTCTATAAAATGGAATAAGTTGATAACTGTACGCTTCATTCTATAGTTCTGTAAGGTGTTGAAGAGATGGCGCATGTTAAATTTTACAATACTTCAAAATCCAAGAAGTGCAAATTTAGACAATTCCTTGTCTAAGAGTGCAAATATCTAAAACTACGTGGATAAAATTATTATAATTATGCACTTTATCCAACTATATAAAATATAGTGTCCTATATCACCAAAATCAAAATCTACACAAAAGCTGAAGCCATAAAACGAACTGGATAACAACTTCCCGAAGTGGCGCGTAAATTTTGTATTAGGTATTGCTCTACAAAATTTTCATTTGCTTCCGGAGTAGATAAAATATTATATTTTTTATGTAAATGGTTGTATGCCATATAAAGTACGTGCCTGGTAGTGGTGCGATACATTGGCTAGCAGAGCAGCAACTACCTAATTGCATGTGTTGGCAAAATCGTGCTGGATATAATGCTGATAAAACATGCATTCAGAAATAAAATGTCCCAAAATATTTTTAAGCCATAATAATGAAAATACTTTCCAGCACATAACGAAAACTACATTGCCGAGCACAAAAACCGAGCCTCCGTTTGGATTTCTTGGTGCGGACTATTTAGAGTTTTGAAAGTCTTCCATGAAGTTGGTGTATGCGTTTATAAAAAAAGAGTACAAATGGCTGGATAGAGGTATAATTCTCCGTAGAATACACTAGGACTCTGATCAGTGATATTTTCATTTAATAAAGAAATGTTAAATTTTAGGTGCGCCTAAGCTGGAATTAAAAAAGCTTTGGGTGATAAATTAGAAGACATACTTATAGATATTAGCTTTTTATTCTAGGCGTGTCGAGTCAATAAACACTTAATATTTTTACTTAAAACTTCCTTAACTCCCCGTTAGTCGCGTGGGTGATAGGGGTCAACCACGCCTATATTTACGCTCATTGTACTCAACTGCCACAGTTTGGCCTTATCACCGTGCATGTACCTTCATATTAAAGTTGAATAAGTAAACTCATTGCCTCAATTTTTTAAGATCAGCCGAGAGTTGTTGTTGCTGGATAAACGTTATTGATTGACGCTAGTCACCCGTGCCCCTAACTACGTTTCTATATTAGAGATCAGGAACATACTTTATAATTTTTAATTTTTTGAAATATTTATAAATATTCATATTTTTTATTTAAGGGTTTGTTGTAACATATATTTATTGTTGTAAAAAAATCAGAAAAATAGAGTGTAGCAAGGATCCAAATAAGTGTTCGGAAAGCTTTAATCTTCTCAGTAGCGATGAAAGTCATAATGATTTACCAGATGACAATATCGACTACGACGAGAAAGATCATATTGAAAAAAATATTACTGAGTCAAATTCTGGAAACAAAGTTGACCATTCGCATTCTAAAGATAAGAGTAAGCATGTAAATAAACTTTGTTTGGTCGCTAAAGACGGTGTAACAAGATGAAGAAAACATCCGCTGAAACCATCCAATATTAGATTCAGAGCATGCAATATGTATGCATCTACCTGGACCAAAAGACAAAGCTCGTGAAACACGCAATGAACTAGATATTTTTAAGCTATTTTTGACTATTATTATTATATTTATACTATTTTTTGAATTATAACCACTTACGAATACCTTTATGGTCAAGTAAATACTAAGAGGGCTAGTGAAGGCAATTAAAATTTAAAAACTTTTTCGTCTGAGAATGTAGGAGTATCGAATATCATATTATAAGAATATATACAATTGCATAGTTAGAGTTAGTTGAGTCGAATTTTGTACCACCGAAGAAAACTGAATTAAATAAAACTTTAAGTAACATTTGTGTATTTTAATACAAAAGTATTTTTTTTGTAATAAAAATTTAATTTTGTATTTTTTCAAACCAGGAGTCTCTTGCGAAAATTAATCGTAGGACATTCCTAACGTAATATTTGGCGACCGTGACAGGACTTATATACGGGTGTGCTTAAATGTTAGTTATTTTCGCTTATTTTAGTGCAAACTTTTTTCCGGCGAATAATTTTGTTTTCGCCGTGAGGCTCGGCCAAAGTTAACCTTTGGAATAGGATAAAAAACGTAGAACGGTTCTTCACAGTGTATTTACGAAAGTTGCTACTGTTTTGGACAGTTTGTTAGCTGAACCGGTGGACACTCGACCCTGCAGAAAATTAGCGTACAGTGAGAACTTTTACAAGTAAAGTACAATGAGTTTTGTGAAGTGGAAAGTGTGGTACTTAAAAGTATATTGGAAGAAGCTTGCGAAGAAGAGTTATTCAGTGAGATGGAGGCAAAAGATAAATATAGTGCAAGGTACTTTAAACTTAAGTACAAATATGATGACAGACCAGGTTCAGTAAGTTCAGAGTCATCAAGTATAAAAGGTAAGCGCAAATTTAAATTACCTCCAATAGAGTTCAATAAATTTAATGGAGACTTGAAAGATTGGCTTCCTTTTTGGTCACAGTTCAAAGTAGTGCATGACGATCCATGAATTGATTTGACTGATAAGATAGCTTATTTGAGACAAGCCACTGTAGAGTCTAGTAAGGCCAGACGATTAATGGAGAGTTTTCCTGCAGTAACCAACAATTAGTTAAAAATTATTCAAAGTTGTCAGTCTAGGTTTGGCAGAGAGGATCTCCAGATTGAAGTTTATATTAGAGAGCTCTTAAAGTTAATTTTGAGTCGAGTTTCTAGTAGTTCTTGTAATATTTTTGCTCTTTATGATATGACTTAAAGTTAACTTCGTTTACTTAAGACCTTAGGCATAACTGCTGACAAGTATGCTGCTATATTGTATCCTCTTATTGAGTCATGTTTGTCAGAAGATATGATTCGACGATGGCATTGATCTTCACAGTTTTTAAGGTATTATGTTTCCGTGTCCATGGAAAATGTCGCAGAAACTGCAGAAGTTACAACTTTAGAAACAAGATTGAGTGGGTTAATGAACTTTTTACAGAGTGAAGTTCAAAATGAACAAAAAATTGATTTAGCAACCGAAAGTTTTGGTTTACCAACTGAAAATAGGACAAAATACGAGGGGGCTGTATTTTGTCTCCATTGTTGTTCAATATTTATTCTGAATGGGTATTTAAGGAAGCTTTAGACGGTTGTGCGAAAGGAATACTAATAAACGGTGAATGGTTGAATAACATTAGATATGCAGATGACACTATAGTTTTTGCCGATAATCTGAATGACTTACAGATATTAACAAATCGCATAACAGAAGTCAGCAACAGATACGGACTAGCTCTTAACATAAAGAAAACCAAATTTATGACAATTAGTAAAAAACCAATACTAAACGCTCAACTTACAATCAACCAACAGAATATCGAAAGAGTCGAGCAATATACATATCTAGGCACCAATTTAAATAGCCAATGGGACCACTCAACAGAAATTAAACAGCGAATAATAAAAGCAAAAGCAGCATTCGTTAGAATGAGAACTATTTTCAACAGTCGAGACATATCATTAAAAACAAAATGCCGTCTATTGAACTGCTACATATTCACAGTTCTGCTCTACGGAATGGAAGCATGGACACTGACTGTTGCATCTATGAATCGGCTCGAAGCTTTCGAAATGTGGTGTTATAGGCGCATCTTACGTATATCCTGGGTTGACAGAGTTACTAATGTGGAGGTCCTGCGTAGAATGGGGAAAGAATGTGAAATTCTCATGACCGTCAAAACTAAAAAGTTGGAATATCTAGGTCATGTAATGAGAAATCAAGAACGTTACGGCCTTCTCCAGCTGATTCTCCAAGGGAAAGTAAATGGTAAGAGAGGACCGGGAAGAAGACGCATTTCCTGGCTTCAAAATTTGCGAAAGTGGTATAACACGACTACCACTGAACTGTTCCGCGCTGCAATAAGCAAAGTGAAGATAGCCGTGATGATCGCCAACGTCCAGAACGGATAGGCACTTTAAGAAGAAGAAGAAGAACTGAAAATAAATATAAATTAAATAGCCTCGTTGCCAAAAAAATGTAAAATTAGATAAGCAAGGAACTGATCAGCCCTTAGCGACCGCTGCTGGGTTAGTAAATTATGAGGTTTACAGGTGTGTGTTTTGTGAAGGGCAGCATGACAGTACAAATTGTTTTAAAGCACAAAAATTTACTATGGAGCAGAAACGTCGAACATTGTCAGAAAAGAAAGCCTGTTTTCGATGTCTGAAAGTAGGACATTCTTCTAAAAAGTGTAGAGGACGTTTGAACTGTATATTATGTTGTAAATCACATGCTGTTTTGATGTGCTCTAATTTGCCTGTTAATAAAATTGATACATCGACCTCAAGTACTACTCGTTCGGAAGAAAATATAACTGAGGATCAGATGCTTGCTAATTTGAATAATACACAGGTTTTTTTACATACTCTGCAAATAAACATAAGAAGTGCACATGGTACTAAACAAGTAAGGACACTTATTGACACTGGATCGCAGAGGACATATATTTTACAACGTACCGCGCAAGAACTGGGTTTTTCTTATAAGGGAACGGAAAAGATTGTACATGCATTATTTGGCGGTAGAAGCACTTCTAAACCACGACATAAATTGTACGAGGTAACTGCGTGTAAAGGAACCTACGCTTGTTCATTTAATGCCCTAGATCAACCAAAAATTTGTGCAGATGTCTCTTTTATTTATGACGCCCCTTGGATTGAGGAACTCGGTGACATGAATATTTCACTCAGCGATGTCGGAAAGACGGCACCAATTGAGATTTTGTTTGGAGCTGATATTGTAGGCAAATTGTATACAGGGTGGAGATATCAGTTACAGTGTGGTCTTGCAACAGTTAAAACTTTGTAGGTTGGACTCTTATGGGCAAGGTGCCGGCAGTTGCTTCTAATTTTAGTACAAGTATGATTACATTTTCGTTGTTTGTTGATAATTCTTCTGTAGCGAAACTCTGTAAGCTTGATGTTATTGGGATAACCGACCCTGTAGAAAAAATGACACGAAAGGTGGCGGCCAAAGAGGCTAAGAATTTTTTCTATGAATCTGTACGACGTGACAGCGAAGGCAGGTATGAAATTATGTTAACCTTGGTTAAACGAGCATCCGTTAATTTCAGATAATTTAGTTGTCGCTAGAAGAAGGTTAAATAATACTATAAATAAGTTAAAAAGGTCTAATTTGTTTAAATCGTATAACTTTATATTTAATGAGTGGTTGAACGAGGGTGTGATTGAAATAGTCAATAATCCCGAAGAGAATAATTGCGTGCATTATTTACCTCACAAACCCGTTATTAAAAATATTAGTGAAACCACAAAAATAAGGCTAGTCTTTGAGGCATCATCTCATAGGGTTGTCCTTCTTTAAATCAGTGTTTGGAGGTGGGGCCTAATCTTATTCAAATTATCCCTTCTGTTCTATTACGATTTAGACAATAAAAGGTAGGAGTTGTGTCAGATATTCGAAAGGCATTTCTTTAAATTTCTATACATTCAAAGGACAGAGATTTTTTGAGGTTCCTATGGGTGAACGATGAAGGAAAGGAATTTGTATTTCGACACAAGAGGGTTGTTTTTGGAGTCAATTGTAGTCCATTTCTTCTGGGTGCCACTATAGAGTTTCATTTAACAACGGCGCTGCAGAAATGTTGTAATAATAATCCGTATTCTAAAAACACAATTGAAAAGCCTATGACTGGGTTTTATGTGGATAATTGTGTGACCAGTGTTACTGATGAAAATGAGTTGAAAGTGTTTGTATTAGAAGCAACCACCCTTATGGAGGAAGCTAAGATGGACTTTAGAGGGTGGGAGGCCTCTGGTAATACAAAAACAGTTGCCCCTTTTCTTGGTCTTCTCTGGGACTCTTCAAGAGACACTCTGAAAATCAATAGTAAAACTTTTTAAGGAATTGAATTGAAACGTCCCATAACTAAGAGACTGATGCTTTCCATAGCTTAGACTATATTTGACCCTATTGGATTTACCTGTCCAGTATCCCCAAATTGTTGCTACAGAAACTTTGGGAGAAGCGTCAGGGATGGGATGCTCCAGTCGAGAATGATATAGTTGAAGAGTTTTGTAATTGGGTTACTTATCTTCCTGAACTGTCGAGTATTGAGATTCCACGCTGGATTCAGTCTGGACACATGGAAGCTGATCATTGAAGCTTGCACATATTTTCAGATGCAAGTAAGAAAGCTTATGCGGCTGTAGTATTTTTAAGAGTTGTTCGGAATGATGTTGTCTCAATTTACCTTGTAGCAGCTAAGAGTCGTGTGGCCCGTTTAAAGATTTTTATACCCAGATTGGGACTGTTGGCGGCCACTATTGGTGTTAGACTTTATTAGTCAGTAAAAAGACAATTTTCTCAATATGTTGAGTCTTATTTTTGGAGTGATTCCACTACTGTTCTTTCTTGGATTCAACGTAAGGATGACTGGTCTGGTTTTGTTTTTAATAGAGTTTAAGAGATTAGAGATTTAGTCAATTCTGAGTGTTGGAAATATGTACCTGGTTCTCTAAATCCTGCCGATCTTCCATCAAGAGGCTGTAGTGTTCGGCAATTTTTTGACTGTTGATGGTGGGAGGACCCGGAATGGTTGTACAGAAAAGAAAATGATTGGCCCCAACAAAGATTAGAAGTTGATGAAGAAGAAGTCTGTACCGAGAAAAAGAAAAATGCCAGTTCGTCACTTTTGAATAATATTATGTTTGACGATTGGCATCTGCATTACTTTTCTCAGTACATAAAACTTACAGGTGACACACGAAAAACGTACAGGTGAATTGGTCGCTGAGGAAATCGATAAAGATATTTGTATTGAAGCTAGTGCAGAACGAAGCGTTTGTTTCAGATACGAAACGAATTTCCTCGCTAAACATGTTTGTCGATGAATTTGGACTTATACGTTTAAAAACTCGCGTTACTGAGAGACATAACACGGAAGATTTTTGTCTGCATCTTACATCCGTGTGAATATTTTATAGTGCGTAAGTTAATTTTAAGCCTACACAAAAGCTCTTGTCATGTAGGCATACAAGGACTACTTTGGTTGCTTTGCAAAAAATATTGGACTTGAGGGGGTAGACGGATTGAGCGGTTCATTTTAAAATAATATGGTGTGTACAAAAGACAAGAAGGGAAATCGTTCGAAGTACAAACGCCTCCGTTGCCGGCTGATAGAGTTCGGGATACTACAGCTTTTGAAATTTCCGGAGTGGACTTAGCGGGACCTCTTTACTTGAAATCGGGTGGGAAAGCATGGATTTGCTTGTTCACTTGTGCCGTTTATCGTGCAGTTCATCTGGAACTCGGTACCTCGTTGTCAACAAATGCCTTTATTTAAGACTTTCGTCGCTTTGTTGCAAGGCGAGGACGACCGAGAATAGTTTATAGTGACAATGGAACACATTTTACCGGATTCGAGAATGCGCTTAAGCAATAATTGGACTGGAATACTATCGCGGAATATAGTTCTGTACAACGTATTAAGTAGCGTTTCAACCCCCCTACAGCTGCATGGTGGGGTGGATTTTGGAAGCGATTAGTAGGTATTGTGAAAGGACTTCTGCGAAAAGTTTTAGGTCGAGTGTCTCTCAATTATGAAGACTTATTGATATTATTGTGTGATTGTGAGAGTATAGTCAACTAGCGTCCATTAACGTATCTTTCGGACGATCCTACTGAGTTAATCACGTTAACCCCAAGTATGTTTTTAAAGGAAAAAGTTAGTTACGAGTTGCCGAAATGTGATTTGCTAGAGCAGAATTCTCTCACACGCAAAATACGGCGTTTACAAGAGTTGAGAAATCATTTGCGAAAAAGATTTCGAGCCGAATATCTGACTTAACTCAAAGTAGGAACGAAGAAGCCGAAGGTATCTAAAGTGTCTATCGGGGATGTCGTTTTAGTCGGTAATGACAACATCAAGCGTCTTCGGTGGCCTTTAGGAAAAGTTATTGAACTTATACCTGGTAGGGATGACCATGTAAGGTTGGTTCGTCTTGCGACTGCACAAGGGCAACTTCTGAGACCACTACAAAGGCTTTACCCGGTGGAGGTCGTCGATACAGTTACTACTGGCGAGAATGTCCAAGATAATACTCTACTCTGTGGCAGTCAGACGGTTTTAGAGAGGTTACCTCAAGAGAACGTTGGTCAACTCCAGTTTGAGGAAAAACCAAGTAAAAAAAGTGCGGGAGTGCACCATAAAAAGTAGAGCACCCGACTTAAATGAAAGATATACGCGTTGTGGCCGGATGGTGAAAACTCTTTTAAGATTTAAGTGATATTTTCATGGCATTTTCGTAACTCTCTGCATTTTTTTGAGAAATTGTGTCAAATTTCTCAAGGTGGAAGAATGTCGAGTAAATACTTAACGTTTGTTTTAAAAATCCCATAATCAGCGTATCGTCTCTCGGACCGAGGGCTGGTGAAGGCAATTAAAATTTATTGACTTTTTCGTCTAAGAATGTAGGAGTATCGAATATCATATTAAAGAATATATACAATTGCATAGTTAGAGTTAGTTGAGTCGAATTTGTACCACCGAAAGAAACTGAATTAAATAAAACTTTACGTCACATTTGTGTATTTTAATACAAAAGTAATTTCTTGTAATAGAAACTTAATTTTGTATTTTTTTGAACCAGGAGTCTCTTGCGAAAATTAATCGTAGGACATTCCTAATGTAATATTTATAGATGAAGTGAATAGAAAAAATTTTTCTGAAACATTTCAGTACCTTCCTAACAAATCTACTAAGTACGGTTTGAACGTTCTTACCTTAGTTGATAGCCATACAGCCTATACAGTCAATCTAGACCCATATGTTGGAACACAGCCTGAAGGACCTTACCGAGTATACAATTTGGCAGAAAACATTTAATAGAATTAATTACTATTTAAATGGGAAATAAGCCACATTAAAGGTTAAAATACGTTTATTGACGTTTCAATTTCCACTTCGGAAATCGTTCTATTTTCGATTTCCGAAGTGGAAATTGAAACGTCAATAAACGTATTTTAACCTTTAATGTGGCTTATTTCCCATTTAAATAGTAATTAATTTAAAATGCCACAAGAAAATAGCTTCAGAACAATATTTAATAGAACTTACACAAAAAATACAAACAGGAACATTACGAACGATAATTGGTTCACTAGCCTGTTTTTATTACGAAAATTAAAGGAGAAAACGCTAACATAATATCTTCCCACCCTCCTTGTTATTAAGTTGAGCGATTAGATTTGTTATTTTCGCTTTCTTTTTAGCGTCTTTATAGTTTTGATGGGTAGTATGGGTATATTTATGTATTTAAAACTTCTTTTTCGGTGGTTTTTCAAATACATTAGTAGCAGTATTTTCAATAAAACAGCTCAAATTGTATTAAGGCTTCCTTTCACGTTCCAGCATATTCTTTACAAGTTTTGTCCTGAATACATCTCTCATCACATTCACGTATATCTTCTTTTGTTGTTGTTTCATTAAGAAATTCAAATTTTGGGTCCTACCATTCAGGACGATTTATTCTTCATTTTATTGCGTTTTCGACAACATGCATTTGTTGTGCCTGCTGATATTACAAAAATGTGTCGTTAGGTGCTCGTCGATCCTGAACAACGAGCAGTTCAGCAAATCTTCTGGCGTTCTTCTCCTTCTGATACTCTGAGCACATATCAGCTAAATACCGTCACATATAGAACAGCTTCAGCTTCGTTTCAGATCATTCGTTGCTTATTTCAGTTAGCATCCGAGAATAAAGATTTTCACCCTACTGCTTTCAAGATCATCAAGCGAGATTTCTATGTAGATGATCTTCTGACAGGTGGAGATTGCGCAGAGTCATTGTCAAATGTATGCAAGGATATCAACAATATCTTAAACAGCGGATGTTTTGAGTTGAGAAAGTGGGTATCGAATAATCCGGTAGATCTTAAGAAAATTCAAAGTTCCAAGTGTCTATCAAATCTAAAATCATTCGGTGGAGAAGAAAAGGTAAAGGTACTTGGTCTAAATTGGATGTGTGATTCGGACAAACTAACATATATGGTAGCTGATTTACCTAATCCTAATAAGTACTAAAGCAAAAGACCTGAATAAATACAAAGAAATTCAGAGAAACATCAGAAAGAAAATTCGAGATGCAACAGAGAGGTGGCTCTCCGACAGATGCAAGGAAATAGAAGATCTGGATAAAAAGTATGATAGCTTTAATTTACACAAAAAAATCAAAGAAATGACAGGTTCTAAAAAACGTACAAGAACGAATATTCTTAAAAATGATAAAGGGAATATTATTACTGATATAAAGAAGAGATTATGTCACTGGACCAATTACATCCAACAACTATTTAATGATGAAAGAGAAGAACTGTCATTAGAAATCACCGAGGATACCGGACCAGCAATATTAAGAGAAGAAGTCATCTATGCCATTAAAAACACAAAAGAGGGTAAAGCTACTGGACCAGATGATGTGCCAATCGAATTGCTAAAACTCATCGATGAAGATGTTATTGATATAATGGTTGAACTCTTTAATCTAATATATCAGACAGCCACAATCCCCAGAAAATGGCTGCAATCGACCTTTTGAATATGAAATTAGTGACACACAATTTGGCTTTAGAAATGGTATGAGTACAAGAGATGCTTTTTTCGGCTTAAATGTGCTGGCTCAGAGATGCATGGACATGAATCAGGACATGTACTTACGTTTTGTAGACTTTGAAAAGGCATTTAATAAGGTTAAACATAAAAAGCTTGTAGATATATTAAAAAGCAACAATATTGACAGTAGTGATATGAAAATTATATCTTAAACTTATATTGGAATCAAACTGCCAAGGTAAGAGTTGACAACCAGTACACCCAAAATATCAAAATACAGAGAGGAGTCCGCCAGGGTTGCGTGCTGTCCCCACTACTTTTCAATGTCTACAGTGAAGCGGTATTTCAAAAAGCGCTCTCAGACTCAATAAAAGGTATATCTATCAATGGAGAAGTTTTCAATAACTTACGTTTTGCAGACGATACAGTAATATTGACGGATAACGACAATGATTTACAGAACGTAATGCAACGCCTTAATGAACGCTGTCATGAGTACGGACTGAAGATAAATTTAAAGAAAACTAAATGCATGATCATGACTAAATCTGCACGTGCAAATATCCAATTAACTATTGAAGATACTGCAATTGAGAGTGTTAATAACTATAAATACTAAGGAACATGGATAACATCAGATGTAGACCAAACTAAAAAAATTAGGACACGTTTTGAAATAGCACGTGCATCATTTTTTAAACTTAAAAAGTTTCTTTGTTGTCGGGATATAAGGTTAGAACTACGCCTGAGAATGATTCGATGTTACGTGTTCTCTACTCTTCTGTATGGCTTGGAAGCGTGGACACTAAAACAAGTTTATCTGAATAAGTTGGCCGCCTTTGAATTTTGGTGTTACAAAAGAATCCTACGAATATCATGGATTTAAAGAATGTCAAACGTGAAAGTAACTAGAATGATAGGAAATGGGGCGGAAATAATATTAACTATCAAAAGACGAAAACTTGAGTACTTAGGACATATGATGAGAGGGTAAAAATACGCATTATTACAACTTATTATGCAAGGCAAAATCCGAGGAAAGCGAAATGTGACAAGACGAAGAATATCCTGGCTTAAAAACTTAAGGGAATGGTTTGAATGTAGTAGTGCAGAACTTTTTAGAGCGGCAGTCATCAGAGTCTGCATAGCCATGATGATTTCCAACCTTCGATAAAAGGTGGAACTTAAAGAAGAAGAATAAGGTAATGAAAAAATCAATTCTCTATGGTATTGCTCAGATCTATGATCCTCTCGGGCTGCTTAGCGCTTACACAAATTACGGCCATGATTATAATGCAAATTCTTTGACAAGAAAAGCAAGGCTTATTAGACATGGGATTAATTTATTCCCCAAATCATTTTTACGCAGTGGCAGCATTTCAAGGAGGAATTACTTAGATTGAATAATGTCGAAATACCTAGGTACGTAAAATTAAAGGATTCGATCTCTTGTGAGCTACATGTTTTTTCTGGTGCCAGCAACAAGGCATATGGTGTTGCAATCTATGTAAAGAGTGTTGATTCTGATGGTCATGTTTTGGTTCGTCTGTTATGCGTAAAACCCAAGGTTGCATCCCTAAAGATGATTAGCATATCTCGTTTGGAATTGTGCGGCGCATTGTTACTTGCTCGTTTGTTTGAAAGGGTAATCAAGTCCTCAGATATCAATTTTGATAAAGTATTTCATTGGTCTGATTTCACTATACCTCTGACATGGATACGCACACAGTCTAAACTATTAAAGACGTTTTTAGGAAATCGTGTCGGTGAGATTCAGACCAAAACGAAAAGGAACAGTTGGCACCACGTAGTTTCGAAGGACAATCCTGCTGATCTTGCTTCTCGTTGAATTAGTCCCCAATTACTTATGTCTTCTGACTTATGGTGGCATGGACCTTCCTGGCTGAAATCAAATGATTATCCTACACAATTTTCTCTTCCAGATGACATTCTGGAGTTAAAGACTGCTGAGGTCATGAGGACTTTGTCTGCCACATTAGACTTTTTATTAATAAAGCAATTCTCTAGTTTAATTAAGTTAAAGAGATGTACTGCTTACATTTTGAGGTTCATTAATAATTGCAAAATATCCAAGTCTTCCCTTCATGAGAGAGCTTCAGGTGCTTTAACTTCCCAGGAGGTTTCGAGCGCTATGTTTTACCTAGTAAGGATAGTTCAGAATAAATGTTTCTCAGAAGAAATTCGCAATTTGACAAAAGAGGGGCCTGTAAGACCTAAAAGCAAACTCATTTCGTTGCAACCATTTTTAGATTCAAATCGGATACTTCGTGTTCATGGTAAATTAAAAAATTCATCTAATTCTTTTGAGAAGAGACATCCGATTTTGGTGCCATCTAATAATTACTTTACTGACTTAATTCTTTCAGACCTGCACGTTAAACTCTGTCATGCAGGTCCTCTTCTTTTATCTACAATGCGAAATGAATTTAGGCCTATTCAGGGCAAAAATGCAGCCAAGCGTATTGTCCATAAATGTATTAGGTTTTGTCGTCCAAGTCCACCTAAAAATCTGTCTCCAATTATGTTTGATTTATCGAAGGATCTTGTTGACCCATCCCCTCCTTTTTATATCACAGGCGTAGATGCAAACTTTTAAAGGCATATGTAGCCTTATTCGTGTGTTTCACAACTCGTGCTGTCCATTTAGAACTCATATCCGATTTAACTACTCATTCATTTATAGCAGCTTTTAAGTGCTTTGTAAGCAGAAGAGGAAAACCTCTTAAGATGTACTCTGATAATGGAACTTACTTTCAGGGTGCCAATCGTAAACTAAAAGAGTTTTATGATTTTATTGAGACTAATAAACAAGAGATTCAAGACCACTCAATAATCGAAAGTATTGTATGGCACTTGATACCTCTACAATCGCTGCACTTCGGTAGCATTTGGGAGGCCAGCGTTAAGTCAATGAATTCGAATTTTAAACGCGTCGTTGGCAATGCTCACCTCACGTATAAGGAATTCTCTACAATACTCACGCAAGTAGAATCTGTCCTTAATAGTCGTCCTATATCTGCCCTTTCATCAGACCCCAATGACCTTTGTCCTTCTACGGCTCATTTTCTGATCGGAAGGCCTTTGACAGCCATTCCTGAACCTGATTTGATGTCCATAAACGAAAATAGATTGAACGACTTTCAGCGCCTACAAAAAATGATGCAGCACATTTGGTCAAGGTGGTCTAAATAGTTCATAGGAGAGCTTCAGCAGCGGAAAAAATGAAAACAAATTGTCAAAGACATTATTAATATTGGCACACTAGTTCTTATTAAGGAGAAGAACTTTCCGCCTCTAATTTGGCAGTTGAGACGTGTAGTTAAGCTGCATCCAGGTCCAGACGGAGTTTCCAGGGTGGTGTCCATAAAGACGACGTCATTCATGTCAACGTCATCAAGAGAGCAGTATCTGTCATCTGCCCTCTACAATGCAGTGAGTAGTGCTAGACTTTTAAACAATTTTGCTCATTTTTGAAATTGTTAAGTTATTGTAATATTTTAAAAGACTTTAGCCTTTCAAGGCGGGCGGCCTGTTCCGTTTCGCATCTATGTTTATTTTAAACTTATTCGTCATAGTAATAATATATTCATTTTTTATCTCTATTCAAACATACGCGCCACTGACTAGAGCGCTTTATAGTTATACCCGTTAAAGTAGAAGCCAGCTTTTGGCGCGAACAACTTCACTTCGCTCTCAACACCAGACCAAGTCTGTCGCTATTTTGTATCGTCAGTTTTTTAATTAATGTAATTTATAAAATACGAAATAAAAGTGTATCAACCCTTACAGTTTTCTTCAGTTGTTATAAAATATAAAATTTCTTTGTGTTTTTGTTTAGTTTTTGTATAATACAAAAGTTGTTAGGGGATAGTCGAGTATGCCTCTTGGGAAAAATGTGTTGACAATCGCCATATCTAATGCTTTCTGTAATTCCATGCATATCATCTGCAGCTTCATGGCTAGTTCAAAAGTTTTATTCTTCTTATGTTGCTTAATATTCAGTCTTGGATTGGCCCACATTGTCATTATATGTACCACCAAATATACCCTTTCTATACCCTATTCTTTCATTCTCACCCAGACCAACTTGAGGAGCGAACATACACAACATTCAACACTCCTTTCATTGCCATTATTCTATCGCCCTTTCTCATAGCTGCTACTCAATCTTTCAATTCTCCATCAGCTATTGTACCAACTCCATTACTATTGTTAATTTTTCCTACATAGCAAAATTTGTATTCTCTACCCAGTTTTTTGACCTTCGTCCCTTCCATTTCGTCTCTTGGATCCAATAAATTGTACTCTTCTTCTTTAAGGGCATCTAACAAACCTTACTATTGTCTGTAAGATTTCCAAGATTATAAGATCGTTTTCTAATTTTTGTCTTCCTCTTCTTTTTTGTATGTAGGCTTTATAACCCGTTTCTTCTTCAATATTAGCCTCCTAAATTGTTTAAATTGTCGCACCATCTTTTTCTTGGTGTGCCAATACTTCTTCGTCCATCTGGTGACTTATCTCGTGCTATTCGTACTATCCTATTCTCTGCCATTTTACTAATGTGTTCGTTTCAATCCTGTTTCCGTTTTGTCACCCATCCGTTTATCTCTTCTATATTGCATGCTCTTCTTATGTTTTCGCTTCTCTCCCTATCCAACAGACTTTTCCCTGATATTTCCCTATATCTAACAGTCTTAGGTGTTTGTTCTTCCAGATTGTGTCATCCCGCTGCTTTACTTGCTTTTAAGCTTTGTTGTCGTACTTTTTCTACAACATCTCCGTAACTAGTTATATCTATTCCCAGATATCTAAACCTTGCTTCCTGCTTTATTATTTTCCGATCAATTTCGATTTTACATCGTAGTGGGTATTTAGATGTTGTCATACATTTGGTTTTTTCTGCTGATATTATCATATAGTATTTCTTGGCTGTTGTATTGAAGATGTGTGTTAATCATTGGAGCTCGTGTTCTGTATCGGCTGCTTTCTGTAACCTCTAATAAAGTTTCCTGTAATAGTCATCAACCGGAAATCCAAACGAAGGCTTAATTTGGTTCTGGAATACCTTTTACCTTAAGAGATGGAATCATCATTATTCAGCCTTATGCGTCCAAAGTTGAACATAGGCTTCCTTAATTTCCTCCAGTTCTATTGGTCTTGAGCTTCCTGTAGCCAATTCCCAGTGATTTTTTGACGTCCTCTGCCTATTGTTAAGGTAGCTTACCTCTACTGCTTCTGTCAGCTCGTAGTCTCCACAGTATAATTTTTTGGGTGTACCGCCCGTCACTCATTCTGGCCACATGGCCGGCCTAGTTTCACTTCAGTTACGCTATGCGTAATGAGCGTAGTCAGCTGTCAACTGAAAAGTCAGCTCAAGTAATGAGCGTTCCATTCTTCTTTGGTTATTCTGAGTTTGGTTGCTGTAGCTTGGGAAAAGGAAAACGTTTAGGCACCGTAAGTCTTAACTGGAAGCATATATTGGTGGCATCATTTTCATATAACTGTTGTTATATTGGAGGTCTTTTTATTATTATGGACTGAAAGTTTTTGTCAGATATAACAAATGACTAAAATACCGTAAACACTTTTGTATGATCCCAAAATGCACAATTTCTTATTTGACTTCTCGATTGTTCTATTGATGTGTCTTACCTGTTGCTATTGTTATTAAGGACAAAAAACTAAGGATACCAGAAGGAAAGGAAGCAAGTAAAGAAAAAACTACATCCGATCCATCGCTGATGATATAAGTACTTTATTTATTGACAAAATTGACCATCAATGATGTTTGACATTATAACATTTTCATATATTTTATATCTTATTCTACATACACAGATCTTTAAATGGTTTAATATGAGTATTATATCTTTCTAGAATTCTTTAAAATAGTTATGTTACAAGCAAAAACATTTAGCACTAACTTCTTTAAAAATAGATATATAATTAATATGGTTTTAATACATCGGTCACCATTAACAATAGGAAGGTAGATGTTGGGTAATAAATTTAATTTACTTTTTATAGTCTAAATGAAAGTGGTTCTAAATGATTAATATTTTGAGTCTTGAAAAGTTTTCTAGCCGTATACTCATTTTTGGGTATTGGGTATTGTTGATTTGGTGTGTTTGTTTTTTTTTTCTCATTAATGTATGCAACAAAACTTATCCTATATGTGTTTTTAGCTATATTTGTCATTTCTCGGTTAAATTACTGTTTTATTAAATTTTTAGTTCTAGTGTATTTTTATGTTATCATTCTTGAGTAACTAAATGTTATGTGCCTCTTTTTGTAGTTGTAGAAATTATAGTTTTCAAAACCACCGTTTTATTTTTTGTAAACAAGGTACTGGGACATACTACATTTTTGATAGTTAAGATTGATAATGCATAAAATTCGTTGTATAAAAAAGTTAAACTTCTCAGAAATCCCATACCGCATATTTTCCATACTCATACCACAAATTTGTTCAACATGATGTTTAAATACTGTTTGACAATATAATAGAACAATTCTAATGCTTGATATTTTTAATTTAAAAGCACTCTCAGAAGTATACTTGACATGGTAAAGATAACTAAGTATTTTAAATTTGGATATTTTTTGTCACTTGTTTTTTTGTCTTGTTCTGTTATTTACTGAATAAGTCAAACATAATTCGAAATGATCGACTGGATCGATGAACCCGACTGGATATCATGCAATTCAAGCAATAGGTGAGTTGTATACAAGAAGTTTTGTCCCAAGAAGTTGCTCGGCGTCTGAATGTGTCATTAGGTCTTATTAGCAAAGCATTGAATTGGTTTGCATCAAAGGATATAACATTTTTGGATAAATTAGTGGAAAAGTAATTAGTTACCTGAATACCAAAAAATGAGTGCATTAGGATTTAGGGGCTAGAGGATCTGTCAAAAACCGTTTATAGACATTTAATGGACACATATGTAGTGGTATAAAAGAGAATATAGAAGTAGTAGAGTAAGACTTGTAAGACTTATATGGTCATATGCACACTTTTTGGTAGTGAATTAGTTTGCGTGTGGAAGGAAATGTGTTTTGATGACCGTACTCACTTAAAAATACTCACTAAGTCACAGAGTACAGAGTTATGTAACTAATGATTGTGCCTCTTTTAGAGTATGTTCAATAATAGAACAAAACATAAAACATAGACAAAACAATATCGTCTTGTCATAGTTTAGTGTAATAAAAGCTTCATTACAAAAGAAATTTTGAGCTATTTTAGTTTGGAAAACAATTTGTGATATTCACCAACTGCTAATATTCCGTTAGTAAACTCTTATCTGTTTGTTCATTGACAAGTAAAACCGCATTTTTAAATCGACTGATCCTAATATTTCGAGCAAATCTAATTATTTATTGTTTGTTACCTATGCAAAATATCAAAGTTACGGTTAAATTTATAAGCTACTGTAATGGTTGGCGTATGTTGGGTTGGTTTTACCGTGGACACAATTGGTTTTATGTTTAGTTATCCGTTTTTGAAAACTTTATTCTGCCTGAGACATATTTGGCGTGTATCACTAGCAGTGTGACATAGTACTTAACCTTTGTTTCGATCATTTTTATTTATAATATTTTTGATGCATGCATAATATATTTGTTGATCTTTAAACATGTGTTTTCTACCAGAATTTTGCAACTGTCTTACTAGTTGATTGACCTATTAATGGTAATAGGTTATGAGATTTTATTAATTGTTATATTAAAAAACTTATTTAAACAAGCTTTTAGTCCCATTTGCTTTAATATAATAATATAAAACAAAACAATATAACGGTTTGTTAATATTTGCAGGTCATCAACTGAAAAGCTTGTAATTTAAAAAAAAAAGTACTTGATACAAATAATATTTAGGCACATAAAAATATAGATAGAAATTATAAAAAACCATATTAAGGAGTGTATAAGATTATTTGTGGTGTATGAATTAATGTAAATGTAGGTCACACAGGCAGATGTTTTAAAAAACGAATAACCGAACACAAACTCGGTTTTGCCTACGCTAAACTCAACATATGCCGATCGTTCGAAATACTGATTTTTTCTAACTTTTTATTTTCAATTTGTATTTTCAATAAATTCATTTTCATCATATTTCTGTTTTAGGCAATTGGGAGGGTGGATTTTGTCGAAAAAGGTTGATTTTATACCCAAAAGCTGAAATTTGTTTTAATCGATAGAATATAATGCTAAGAATAAACGTTTACCGAAAAATTTCCCAGGCAACATACATCTTTATGTACAACAATTTTGAAATAAATTATAAAAAATTGCATTTTCGCTTTAAAACTATTTTTTTTTAATAATTTAGAGTATTTTAAAAGTTATTCTAATGATTTCTTTTTCAAAATGCGTACTTTAAGCTTTAGAAGCAAATAAAGAATTAAAAATGTCAAAAAAGCCAACATTAGCGTTTTTCGAGACGATTTTTCCTTAGATTGGACATTGAATTTAAAAACTCCAAAAATTTCAGATAAAAGCTTAAGTAAAGTAGTTTCACAATACGAAATTATATTTTGATTTTATTTTGTAAAAGTTAGTTTAAAAAATCTATAAACAAATTGATATCCCGTTGCGTTTCGAGATATATACGAATGTCTGAACTTTTTTATTATTTCTTATCCACACACAAAATCTTGTGTTAATCGGAAGAATATGATGATACAATATTACAGTAAAAAGTGTACCCAAAGTTTACTACGAAAACCAGCTTATTACTAGACATTTTTAAACAAATAAAAATTTTTTTTTTTATTTTGAAATAAATTTATTTTATTGCTTAGCTAATGTTATTTAATTATTTATCTATACTCAAACAAAATGTTTTTGGGGGGATATAAAAATAAACTAGATTTATTTATGTTATAACATTTAAAAAAAATCTACATTATAAAATAAGATTCACCATGTTCAGCTTTGAATCGTAATAGAAATTTGAAATATTTACTTATAATAATTTTGTAGACGTCATAAATAAGCGGGTTTCTATGGTAAACTTTGGGTAAACCTTTTACTGTAATGTTGCAGCATCATATTCTTTCGATAAAAACAAAATTCAGCTTGTGTGTAAGAAATAATCAATGTCTTTCGAACGAAGTTCAGACGTTCGTCAAGTCTATATATCTCTTGCAATATATAATCAAAATGGAATTACACGGATTTTAAAACTACTTGACTTAACACTTTCATCTCATATTTTTGTTTTCTTAAATTCGATGTCTAATCTAAAATAATCGACTCAAAATTATTTTGAGAAAGTACGTCTCCTCTTTCAATCTAAAAAAGTGTAAATTTAAACATATTTAGTGTACAATCATTAACCTCATTATTTAGTTTTAAAAAAATGTTGTTTTTTGGTGAATTGGATGACGCATTACAAATAAATAATGCAAAACGTAGAGACGGGGTCAGAATTTGACTCATTGAATTCGACACGCACCGACTTAACGCGTTCGGTTAACATCGTACGTATCAATTTCCATAGCAACCCACTAATACATCATTCACTTAAATTCGCTACTGCATTACAAATGGATACCACATCCGTCAACGCAACTCAAGCAGTAGCATTATTGAGAGAAGGCCTGAGCCAGAGGACCGTGGCAAATCGACTAAATTTAAGTCAATCTGCTGTGTCTCGAGTGTATCGTCGGTACCAAGATACTGCTGATTATATATGTCGAACAAAAGGAGGCCGTAAACGAATAACAACGGAGAGAGGTGATCGATTTCTTGCTTCGAAATCCCTGAAAAATCGACATTTGAGTTGTGCTAAACTCAAAGAAGAGCTTAGAGAGGCCCAAGGTGTGGTTACCAGCGTTTGGTCAGTCAGGAGACTAAAGGCAGCCAACCTGACACTTAAAAGGGCAGCTACGCATCCCAAGCTAAATGCAGCAAAGGCGATTAGAATTTGCTCGCGAACATCTGGATTGGGACGACTATCAATGAAGTCAGGCATTATTCTCCGATAAGAATAGGATCTGTCTACATGGCAACGACAAGAAGCGTCGAGTCTATGGAAGGTTAGGAGAGCGATCTGGTCAATTTTGTATACGAGAAATTGTGTCATGGAGGCGGTTTTTGTATGTTTTGGGCATGCAGTTCTATGGATGGGAAAACTATGTTGATTTTCGTGCCTGGTGGGGGACGTGGAGGAGGTTTAACGGCGGATCGTAACATCAGAGACATTTTGAAGGAACATGTGATTTCATACACGGAATTTATTGGTGATGCCTTTATTTTAAAGTACGATAATGCACGATGCCATATCGCACGAGTCACCACCAAATATCTATCTGAGATCGGTCTACCTACAATAAATTGGCCTGCGTTAAGCCAGGACATAAATCCAATAGAGCGTGTTTGGGATCAGCTAAAACGAAGTGTCCGGGACAGAAATCATGCACCAAGGAGCATAATAGAATTGAGAGCTGCGCTTAATGATGAATGGAAAGCAGTGCCTCAAGAATTTATTAGAAAAGTCATCCGATCCATGCGAAATCGATTGGAAAGTGTAATTAGGAGTAGGGGTGGAAATATCAAATACTAAATAATTAAGAAATTCATTTTGTAATTGATGATTTCTGTTTTCATAACGTCCTTCTTGCGTTAGTTCCAATGATGAATATTTAGGAAACTCTGTTTGTATTGCATATTTTTTTATAATGCGTTTTCCAAATAATGCAATAGCAGTTTTTGTAAGTTCAATAATAAAGATATTGTTTGCACATTACATTTTTTTATTATCATACTTCTTACATTCAAACAGATGGTGTAATCTCAAATATCGCTTTTGAGTCGATTATTTTGCACTCAAGTGTATATAAAATTGGCCTCCAAAAAATGGTAAAATTGGCTTTGTTTTGACATTTTTAATTGTTTATATGCCTTTTACGTTTAATGTAAACATTTTACAAAAAAGTCACGTACAAATAACATTCGTTTTAAAAGAAACTCATTTATTTAAAAAAGTGGTTTGAAAATTGTTATAAATAAATAGGTTGAGACTAAAAAATTTCGGTAAATTTTTTAAACATAACATATGAACGTCATAATATATACAATTTAAAACAAGTTTCAGCTTGTGTGTATGAAACCGACATTTTTGAAAAAAGCCACCTTCTAAATTTATATAGCTGTTCCATTTCATAAACTATTTTTTTTAGTAAAATATTGCCAATAGTACTAATTAATTATTAGTTTTTTTTCGGTGTAGTATATTATTCAACTAGTTTTATATTTTTATTTAATAAATAATAAGGTTGTTACATTATTTGTAATAGTTGTAAGTTACATACAATTCATTGCTTAAACAAACTTATTGTTTGTAGTCCTATTTTAGAGAATCCTAGTTGCAAATTTTCGGTACAGCTTGACAAGGAAATGAGTAAGTAGATGTTTGACATAACCTTATAAAACATGTAGTTGGTATTAATTATTTGAATGTATTTGACGCTTTGGCACAGACAAATTAGTGCAATATTCATATGCAATTGATGCAAAAATAAATAAGTGTATACATTTCTGATTGTGGCCTACTGAATTTAATAAAAATTTTATTTGGTATTTAAAACAAGTTTAAATGCAAATATCATTTAAAAAAAAATCCAATTAAGGAAAATCTACACAGATTTCTTTTGCTCGTGGACCCATTTCCATTTATTACCATAAATTTAAAAATATTTCGGAGCATTGTTGGCGATCCTGTAATTTTCGGGACAAAAAATTCACATATCTAATCTATACTTTACTTAAATTATATGCACGCATTCAATTTATGTTTAGCCTCCATTTACAAAATATACAAAGTTATTTGAAGTAACGTGGCTCCAAGAGCATGTAATAAGTATATTAATAAAAATATTTCTCTCTAAAATCTTGCTTTTGATGAAAAGTGCGTAAAATAGTTCTTTCAGTCAGGTCCAACCTCCATACAGCGTTTGACAATATTATTGACTTTTATATTATCTTTACATAAATGCCATAATTTCGGAATTGCGATCCTGTAATTTTCGGGACAAAAAATTCATATATCTAATCTATACTTTACTTAAATTATATATACGCATTCAATTTATGTTTAGCCTCCATTTACAGAATATACAAAGTTATTTGAAGTAACGTGGCTCCAAGTGCATGTAATAAGTATATTAATAAAAATATTTCTCTCTAAAATCTTGCTTTTGATGAAAAGTACGTAAAATAGTTCTTTCAGTCAGGTCCAACTTCCATACAACGTTTGAGAATATTATTGAGTTTTATATTCTCTATACATAAATGCCATAATTTATGAGTTATAGCTCAAATTTAAGAGTGAAGATACAGCAAGGTGCGAGACAAAACTGTGGCTCTCATCCCATTCATTCGTGGCTCAGCAGCTATCTAAGATGGAGGTTCCTATTATTAATCTTGTCAAGTGCGAAATTTATTTCGTAATTCGTTTTTCGAACGCCAAACGGACTGCACCCGTGAATATTTATTCTCAGGTGACAGATGGGTATGGCGTCAAGTGTATGTCTGTTTAACACGCCCGAAAGTTATGCAGGTCGCAAGGTCGTCCACGCTAAAGAAAGGAGTGGAAAATCATCAGAGATGATCCAACGTGATATGCTTTAAATCAGGAAGATGTGAATTTATTGCTCGGACTATTGGACGTTCCTACTGTACAATATAAATAGCTTTGACTTTAAAATTGGGGTATCACTAGAGTGTAGTACTTGGATGGGTAACGCGACTATTAACATACTGACAGAACACAAGGAGAAACATCTTCACTGCGCTCGCCAGTTTCTTTTAAAGCTTCAAGAATATAAGTAAAGATTAATGGGTTCCATTGTGATGGGAGACAAAACGTAAATGTTTCAGTTTTTTCCCAAAATGAAACAAAAATCCAAACAGTCGCTTTACTAGTCGTAAAGAAGTTCAAACATATTTCTTCTGTTGACAAAGTTGTGTACCTTATTTTCGTAAGCGGATATTGCTGATGGATTTCATGGAATCTGGTATAACAATTGAATCTGGTAGTTATTGTGTAATACTAAAAAGAGATTACAATTATGTAGAAAAATAGAGCAAAAAAATGTATATTTCTATAACAATATTATTTATAAAGCAATTGAAATAAAGACAAGAGTACGGCAGGGATGTGTACTGTCTTTAATACTCTACAACGTATAATCAGAGTACATAATGAACGTGGCCTTGGCGGAATCTGGTGGTCAACATCTGATGTAGACGAACGAATACTGTTAAACAACGAACGACTGAACGATATATGTTACGCGGTTGATACAGTCATCTTCGCATATAGTCTAGAAGGATTGCAGACACTTATTACAAGAATAGCACAGTAAAGTGGATGATTTGGTTAAGCTTTTATTAATAAAAACATTTAGCATTTGGCTCAGTATGGAAACGAACTTGCATGAAGGCATTTAACGAACTTGCAGCTATTAACGGACTGGCCTATCAGCAGATGAATTATTACATGCCGCAAAGATCAAAACCAATACCGAAAAATAGTCATGGAAGCTACCCATGCCTAATTTGGGCATGATAATCAAAGAAAAAGAACTATTGCGTGTATAGAGGTAATAAAATTAAACAAAACTGATCACGACATCAACATAATATCACAAAAATAAAAGTATAAACGCAAACAACAAAGAATTTACCTACACTATCGCCTTTTCTATAATATAATAATTTTTGAAATAATTATAGGTTTAACCGTTTCCAAAATAAGATACAGAATAACCAGTAAAATGTCTAGCAGGATCTTTTACAAATGGATTGATCCAGATAAAATACTTAGGAGACTAATGGACAAAAGAATGACATACACACCACATACCAATAGCGCTATCACTAAGATGAGGATATTAAGAAGCACTCTAAGATCTCTTATTGAAAAACATAGCAAGTGAAGCCTGAAAATGAAGTTAAGAATAACAAATAGGATACTCATATCAGCCATAACATATGGATTAGCAGCATGAGACCAAACCAATAGAAAATAGATTGAAATAGCACAAAACCATATTATTATATTATTGGAAAGGCTAAAAATATTTCCACATACGTATCAGATAGTTTGTATACAGAAAAACCAAAGAGGTACAAATCCTAGATACAACGATTACTATTTAAATGGGAATAAGCCACAATTAAAGGTTAAAATATTTTATTGACGTTTCAATTTCTACTTCGGAAATCTTTCTCAAAATACAAACATTGAATTGTATTTTGAGAAAGATTTCCGAAGTGGAAATTGAAACGTCAATAAAATAATTTAACCTTTAATTGTGGCTTATTCCCATTTAAATAGTAATTACTTAAACATGCCACAAGAAACTACCTTCAGAACAATATTAGATAAAATGAATTTAATAGCATATGAAACTTTTAACAAACTAAGAAACCATCCAAACAATGGAGTAAGGAACTTGAACTACAATTAAAAGTACTACAATCAAATATTAATTAATGCTAGCACTAGATCTGGAGAATAGATAAGTTAACTAAATAGGTTGTGTAGTTTTTAAAAAATCCAGAAGCACATACACGAGATAATGTGAGAATACTATTTACCTGGGAATGTATACCTCAGCCCAGGTTAAGTAATACTATTTTACACCATTTAATCAACTTTTTGTGAGTTTAAGGTTATCAAAATAGGGACAGCAATTTTTTCCACAGATACCCTTATGTGGCGGAAACTATCACTCTAACCAAGACTATGGATTCGAAATTTAGAGTGACACAGAGACGAATGAAACGGTCTAAGCTGAGAATGACGTTGTGGGAGACGAATAAGAAACGAAGATCTGCGAAGAAGGACGAGTATTGCTGATGTTGTGAAACGCATATCGGAACTAAAATGAAACTGGACAGGTCATGTAGCGACAACGCACGACTCACAATGGACGAGCAAAATTCCAATTTGTAGGCCAAGAGCAAACAAACGTAGTAGAGGAAGACCACCTACACGTTGGGCTAACGAAATCAGGCATATCACGAAAATTTGGCAACAAAGAGCACAAAACCGTAAAGAATGGAGATGTTTAAGAGGGGCCTATGTCTAGCAGCGAACATAATAAATGAAGGCTAGATGATGATAATGACCCCAGATGAAGCAACCGCGATTCTTGAGCATTGGCGCTGTGCACCGTTAGACACAGGCTTGGTGATAAGATCTTCTGAATGGTCGGCCAGTGAGGTAAACACCGTTTGCCAAATCAGCAGCCGATACAATACTTTAGTGCAGAAAGTAAATAATTGAGGCAAAAACGAAGGTCACTGTCTCGCCAGACTAGGTAAAGGTAAAATATGGAAAAGGCGCATAACCCCACCGCTACTAAAGCTCCAGAAATCTCATTTTCTGGAGCTGGGATTTACTTTGTTGTGTTTTTGTTTATAGCTGTCGCTGTAATAATGTAATAATAATAATTAATACTGGGAGTTATTTACAAAGATAATTATATAAATCGTATCAGACAAGTAGTAAACCTAATAAACATATCAATAGAGGAAATTAATTTGCTTGACCAATGAAATACTATCCAGCAGTTAAAAACGAGACTGATATTCCTAGAGAACTAGAAGAGATATTCCTATCTAAAAATATTGTAACTGATTCTCCAGTGAATATAATGTAATTCTAAACAATAGATATATGACCGTACATTGCAAAGTTAAAATATTTAAGGTATATTATGTGGTATGGAAAACACGAGAAAAAAACATCTGGTCTGGAGTCTGGGTCTGGAGTCCACCTTCCAAGAGAAATTTGACGGATGAGTCAGTATTTCTAAATCCAAAGACATAGAAGAAGATGAAAAATGAACAAGATGGCCGCTAACGACTCTAATTGTAGTCGTACATAGAAATATTGCTCTACGTTTTTCATTAAATGACCTTTGCTCAGTAAGTATTGTGATAGTTGTGACACATTTAGATATAGAGTCGCCAACATGTTGGATAAATTTTGAGGTTTTGCCAATAGGACAAAACCGGTCATCAAAAATACATTATTTTATTTCGCTAGATGCTATTTCGATGTATATGTTGTTATTAATGTTGAGTTAATAAAGCAATTGATTACAAATCGCTACGAGCTTACTAACCAAACACATACATACAGACACACAAATACACATACACACACACATACACACACACAGACACACAACTACAGAGTGTAAACATCATTTGATAGTCAGCATTGTTAGCATGACCTTATGATAAGGGAATAGATATAGGATGAAAACTTACATTAGTAATAACTCTACCTTTAATACTTCACCTACACTGTAACCGATTTTTGCAAGATATTGAGAAATAAAAGTATAATTACCAGATTACTTGAAAAACAAAATACACAAAGGTAATTAGATACCTGAAATATGACGTAAATGACCATAAACGATAGAGAATGTTATTGTATCTGGATTAAGTATTATTCAAAAGTACTGTGATAGTTTAGTCGTCAGAGATCTGACCCCTAAAAATCATACAGACAAGCTCAATTTTGATGAGAATATTAATTTAAGAATCTGAAAAAAATAATGTGAAATAGTTTACCACTTTTACCCCCGGATTTCTCCTAAAAGGGGGTGGGAAAAACGCAAAAAAATCGATTTACCAAGAATTTATTCGTCACAAGATAATACAAAAAAAATGTAGCTAAAATAATTTTGAACAAAAATGTTCATTAGCACGTTTTTTAAAATGTAGAATAAACCGGTTTCTCAGAAACAAATCCTGAAACGACCGGCGATTTTGAATGTCAGTTACACGCGCGAAATCAATGTTAAATAAAATTTGTATCAACTCGGCGGTAAAAATTCGATATCTTTTGATCGAAATGACATATCGACAAAAATCAAAATGATTTTTAAAAATGAAGAGAGCTCCTTTCGCATACATATTTTTGTATTTTGCCGCAAATAAAATCAGTTTCCATAAATCCGTTCAATAAATCAATAAATCACGTTGCGCGATTTTTGCCATTTGTTACGATTCTCGTAGTATCAATAAAATGTATTAATTTCATTGACCAGTCTTAGTGAAATTTCCACTGTTAGAGACCAATCTTTAAAACCTATAACATGAAATTTTAATTTTGAGCTGTGGCAACAAATACGAAGCATTTTAAATAGGTATGACTAAAAAATACAAAATTTAAATTTTTACATTACAAACTATCACACATCATGGAAATGCCTCCAAAAAGGACGGTTTTGTGTGTAATTTGAAGCAGAAGTTAAAACATTTTGAAAAACCTACTAGTGTAATTGAAAAAGAGCAGTTTCAAATTCTGTACTATTTGTTGCCAAAACACAAAACTAAAATTTCATGATGCAGATTTTAATGATTAGGCTCTAGCTATCGAAACTTTGTAGTGGTCGGTCAGTGAAAGGGATAAACTGTATTGATCTCATAAAAATCATAAAAAGTGGTGAAAATCACGCCACGCTTATTTATTTAATACCCTTATAAAAACTAAGTTTGCGGCAAAACACACAAAAATGCATACGAAAGCTACACCCTTTATTTTTAAAAAGCATCTTATTTTTTGTCAATAGGTTACTCTACTCAAAAGATATCGAATTTTTGCCGCCAAACTAATACTAATTTTATTGAACATAGATTTATTTTGAACGTATAAGTGACATTCAAAATCACCGATCGCTTTAAGCGTTGTTTCTGAGAGAATAGTTCATTCCACACGAAAACTGTTAATAAATATTTTTATGTCATACTAGTTTATTATTGTGTTTTTATTGCTTAGTTACCAACTGCGTAATAGTGTACTTTATGCCCGCGTGGACATAAAGTGTAATTTAGGGCCAGCACGGGCGTAAAGATACAAACAAACGTAACTTATTAGAAACATCTTTATTTAACAAATTTTCAAAATATTACTTAGAATTTACATAAAACTGGCAATTATGAAAGGATCCAGTGTTGTTTAGATTACATTAAGATCTCAAAAATATCTTACATTTTCTCGATTTTAGTTTGACACATTTAAATAAATAAACAGTAAATATTGTCAAAATGAAATCGAATTTTCGGCTTTTTTAGAACATATTTATTTGTAGATGCAATAACGAACTACTATGACATAAAAACTTGTATGCACCGAGGGTATTAATAGATGTATATGCCCTCGGGCCACTTACAAACCCTGAGGCCAGAGGCCCTCGGGTTTGTAACATCGTCGCCCTCTGGGCATAAACATCTATTTAATACCCTTGGTACATAGATACTACTATTCAAAAATACCTTAGCTACATTTTTTATTTGAAATATTTTTTGTGGCATACAGATATAAGCATACAGAATAGCAGATTCCTGCTAAATCGAATTTTTCCATTTCCCCCCCTCCGCGAAGGTGGTTTTAGGAAAAAGCCTAGCGATAGAAGTGGTCAATTTTTTACATCTTTTAAAGCGTGCCAAAATTGACATTGGCGGCAAAATTCAGCCTAAACGTATGGTTTTTAGAGGTTCGGTGGCATTTTCGTCCCTGGCAACTGGAGTATGAATAGACTCATGAAGCAGACAACAAAATGTATAAATATACAATTACCATTTAAAAAAAAACAATACTTGCACTTTTTGAAAAACACTTATGCCGGTATCTGTAATACATTTGTTATATTACGACTTTATATTTAAATTTATATCTATAAATAAGATAAATTATTGAATTTTAAATAATGAGTCAAGCTGCAAATGACCTTCCACACTTTTTATAAGGCTATGTCTTCACTAATTTAATGCATTACATAGCGTAGAGCAAACACATTATTACATTTATTTTTTGTACCGACTTTTAAGTGTCTTTTAATTTTGGCGAGGTTTAGAATGCTGCGAAGAGGAAGGAAACAAAAAAGGAGTTCCGTAGTAGTTTATATATTTAGATACTATCGGCACTACGTCGCCTGCGTCCTGGTCCTCCTGCGAAATTCGCTGCTGCTAATCCCATCAAATGTTTAGCAGCTTGTGAACCAGAAAATCCGCGTCCAAGGCCGAGATCCAAACCACGTTTTGAGCTGAAAACATATCAGAATATTAGTAATAGTATTTATCGTATTTAAGAAATTGTAAGTAAGCAAATTATTCAATTACATGGCCTCTTTTCAGTACCTTATCTACAATCGAATCATGCGAATTCGGAACTGGATGCAAATGATCTTTTTATGAGGTTTCGCCATGAAATATTAAATGTCCTACAGAGCTGTCTTAACTTAGCATACTTTCTAACATACGTATTTTGTGTCTTCATTATAATGTCGAAATATTTTTGTGTGTGTTTGTTTTTTTTTAATAATTATTATATACTTTAAATACGCGAAGATATTCTTATTTATTTAAACAATTTTTTTAACAATAATTATCAATATTCGTAAAATAGTCTGATTCGTAGAGATTGAGTTTTCAATATTATGACAAGTTTGTTTAAAGTAATCTTCTTCTTCAGTGCCTTATCCGGTCCGGATGTTGGCAATCATCAAGGCTATCATGGTTTTGTTGACTGCTCTGCGAAACAGCTCCGCTGAGGACATCCCAAACCATTGTTGGAGACTTTTCAACCACGAGATACGACGGCGTCCCGGTCCTATTCTGCCAAATACTTTACCCTGCATAACAAGTTGAAGAATTCGATATTTTTCTTCGTTCCGCATCACGTGGCCGAGGTACTCAAGCTTACGTTGTTTAATTAAATTAAGCACTTCTTTTTCTTTTATCATGCGCTGTAGGACCTCAACGTTGGTGATATGGTCCACATAAGATATTTTTAGTATCCTTCTGTAATGTTTCTGTTTAAAGTAATACTAAATAATAATAAAATAAAAATATTTTCCCCGTCCGGCCCCGATATCTAGTAGATCATACAGCTTTATATTGGTTCTGACAAATTTGTTAATTAATTACTACTAGTTAAAATTAAAAATATAATTTAATTTTTATACTGTTTGCAACTTAAAGTTAAATGTGACAGTGTACTGAAAATCGTAGAATTCTGTGAGTACAAAACTGCATTATTAATAACCTTAAAATCAGAAGTTTAAAATTCAAAATATTTTATCGAATTCAATTCAACTTATCGACTATCGAAAACAATTTTTTGCTGGTTGTTGCTGCTAACAAATGATTAGGCTGCAGTTCAATTTTATTAAGTGGCCAGGTCCGGCTTCAGATCCTCTGTGCCAATGTACGTAAATTCTCAGCGGGAAGATGGATGAATCGGAATTAACTACTACCTCACGATATGTACCCACTTACCCACTACGTCACATATCTTACTCCAATGCATTAAACAGTTTCAAACATCCTTCAAAAGACCAAGGTATTATACTTTCAACCATAAAAGGAATAAAAGTTTTTGAATATGTAAAAGCTGTTGGATCAATATTACAGCCCAAAAATGTTGTTTGGGCATCTAAAATAGCAAACAACCGCATCTGCATCTACCTTTTCTCTAAATATGTAGTTAATCAATTTCTCAGCTCTCACAAATATATAAATATTGATGGTAACCAGATTGAAGTAAGAAGACTTAACCCCTGCCCAGAGACTAATCATATCTAATGTATGTCCTACTATACCTAATAGCATAATTGAAGAGAACTTAAAAACTATGGGTATAAAATCCGCCTCCAACATGACGTTTCCACGAGTAGACATGCAAGACTCAGAAACCAGCCACGTGCTCAGCTTTAAAAGGCAAATGTTCATAAATCCTTTAGAAAATGCATCAATTCCTGACTCATTTCTAACCTCATTCGATAATACATTATATCGACTATACATTTTCATAGATGGTTTAAACTGCTCCAGATGCAAGATTGTCGGACATCACGATTCTGACTGTCCTTCTTTATCATCATCAAGCAGCTTAATTAATCAAATGGAAACTGACCACCGCGTGAATATACATAACATTACCAATGAAGAATATAATCAGCTACAAGAACAACCACTAAACCAATACCAAGAAGATAACGAAACATTAATGGAACCAGAACCCAATACCATACAAAATTACGAATTAACATTAGGTACAAACTACCAAACCACTTCCTCACAAACAAACAATGAATTACAAATATTGAATCAACCAAAAATATTCCAAGATAACTCCTTAGTGAAAGCGATAGAAAAACCACTGAAGTTACTTATGCTACTAAAAGATAAATCTCCTCTCCTGAAATCCTTGAAAATGACCTACCTAATCCCGATACTCAAAAACATATGAAAAAGCCTAAACCCCAAGAATATATGTCAATTAACCCTTCTTCTACACTTACTTTTTAAGAAATATGTGATTTTCCGGCAAAATCCCTTCACTCGAAACATCCTGAACTTAATGTTAAAAATTATTCAAATAATATTGCAATAATCATGCAACTGAAATACAACTGCAAACAAATCTCGAAATAGTTGCAGTGTCAGTCACCCACAAAATTAAAATCAATATTTGCAATATTTACTTACCTCATCCTACTGATTTAGACATAACTGAACTAAGCAATGTTTTAAACCAAATTTCACACCCAAAAATAATATTAAGCGATTTTAACTGTCACAACAATACTTGGGGAAGTAACAAAACCGACAGATGTGGCAATCTCTTAAATAACCTCATTGATAATTTAAATTTAGTTTTACTAAACACTGGCAAATCTACTATACAGCGTTCCACGTTAAGAAAATAACATTGCGGAGATAGGGCCATGTATTTCTTATGGACGATAGAAGCGCAGCGATGCCACAATGAACACAAGCACGATTCAGGGATGTATAATTTGTATTTTCGTTTTCACAGACATGAATTAAATAATTGTTTTTTAACGTAATTGACCAAAAGTGTCCATTCGAAACAAGAGATGAAAAGTAGGGAAAATGATTTTAATTAAATAAATAGTATTTACAAAAGATAATTTTATTTTATCTTATTTTAATTATAGTAACGACAGTTTATTTGTTTTTCGGTAAGAATATCATATACCATGAATCATAGAAATCAGTAGAACATATTGCTTAGTTAAATCATGCACTTTGCCGGCTACTAAAGATTTAAAAGCAAATAAACGGACCGCTTGGAATGCGTATATCTAATTACTAATTGCAACTTAAAATAATACGGTGTGCGTATGTCAGCGATTTTATGTCATTCTCTGAGACTACATTACATAATGATAATAAGGCTTTGTGGTTCTTTAGTTGTTATTCTGACTTTACAGTTAAATGTTAATAGAAAATGTAAATTCGAAAAATATATCGACAATCTAGTAAACCGCATGCCTGAGAGTTTTGGCAACACTGATCTCCATAAGCCTAATGTTATTTTCTTAACGTGAAAAGCTCTATAGGTTCAAATCATACAATGGTACATTTTCTGCCATAGATCTCTCTTTATGCAGTCCGTCGCTAGCTCCTTTATTTATACTGGAACACATTGGGGTATTTATATGATTGTGATCATTTTCCTATCACGATAACCATAAACACTAATGATAATTCAACCTTTTCAATTCACCAGATATGAAAAATAAAGTTATTGACTGGGATTTATATCGAACACTGATAGAAGAACAATCAAACAAATCTAATTTAACCAATAACGCAAACTAAAATCTTGAAATATTTAATGACATTATTATTTCTGCAGCGATAATCGCAGCGGGAAAAACAAAATGACTCAAAGGCAGCCAGTTCCTTGGTGGAATAATGAAATTGCACAAGCTCTCACTTTGTCAAAACACGCTTTTCGTTTACAAGAAACATAAAACTATCGAAAACCTTTTAAGGTTTAAACATCTCAGAGCTCAAAGCAGACAATTAATCAAAAAAGCAAAACGAGAAAGTTGGAAAAAGTACATTTCTTTAATAAATCCTTCCACTCCCTTAGGCAACATATGGAACAAAGTCCGCAGAATAAAAGGGACAAAATACTTCCGAGGTATGGCTAATATAATTCCAATTTTTATATATAATAAACCAAAAGACAATCCAAATTCCTATCGTCCAATATCACTTACGTATTGTACCTACAAGAAAAAATCCTTAATTATCGTCTTAAATGGCACCTTGAAAATAATAACCTAATAAGTATCTGACAAAGTAGATTTCGTACGAGTAGATCCAGAACAGACAATCTAATAATACTTGAATCAAGTTTAGTATACATGAATCCTTTTTGCATAACCAAAAACTTGACACAACATGGAGACATTTTATATTAAAAACACTTCAAGAATGGGATGTTCAAGGGCATATGTTGTCCTTTATTAAAAATATTCTAGAAACACGATCTTTTCAAGTTAGAACCAATGGATTTACATCTTCTAAACGAGTACTTCAAAACGTAACAATGTAACTCTGGGAACACATGTACTGCAAACTACCTTACACACAATTGAAAGCTGGTCGCAAACCACAGGTTTTATATTCTGTAGTGAAATGACACGTTATTTAATTTTTATCAAAAGAAAAAATTATCCTAACACCACCTAATTAACACCAAATGGAGTTGTCTTAAAATACGCAGAAGAAATAAATTTCTTAGGACTTTCTTTTGAACATAACTTAAACTGGGAAAGCCACATAACCAATCTGCAACTTTCTTGCCAATCCAGAATTAATCTACTAAAAATGATATCAAATACCTCTTGGGGGCAGATACAACAACCTTACTTACTCTATACAGATCACTAATACGAAGTAAACTAGACTAAAGCTGTTTATGCTACGATACTGCTAACAAAACATCTTTAAAAAAACTTGACTACATTCAAAATATGTACTTGAGATTAGTTTTAGTTGCCACAAGAACTACTCCAGTAAGTAGCTTACAAGGTCTGGCTAATGAACTGCCCTTAAGCCAACAAAGGCAACTCCTATCACTAAATTACGTTGCCAGAATTTCAGCAAACAACAGCGACATAACCTACTTAACAACACTTTTCAGAACAAATATATTGTCTGATATTTACAGAAACATTGCAATAAAAAAACAACCATTTCTTAAGCGAATAAAATGTATTGGTCTTAATTTAGAACAGTTCAGTCTTCCTATGCCTATTTATGTAAATTTTCCTCCTTGGATGATCAAACCTCCAAAAATAGACACGTCTGGAAAAGAACTCCCGAAACATTCCACACATCCTTTCCTTATACGGCATATACAGCTTATAAAAATGTAATATCCAAATACCCAACAACCCATCAAATCTTCACGGATGCTTCCAAATGTGATAAAGAACATGCTGCAGCCTACATATACGAAAACGTCAAGTCTGCCATACGAATCACAACACATTGTTGTATGTATACTGCGGCAATTCACCAGGCCATGAAAAAATGTGGTTTTATCAATGAAAGAAAATTTGTTATCATCACCGATTCAATGAGCTTATTACTTGGAATAAAACAGCTATATATAACTCACGCCATACTTCTCAAGATCAAAAAAGAGTTAGCTTATCTACAGACTCAACAAAAATATATCTCCTTCATCTGGGTACCTTTCCATATGGGAATAAGTGGTAATGAGGAAGTGGACTCTCTGGCAAGCAATGCAACAACCAACCCAAGTATTGCTATCATAAATCAAATGCCTTGGACCGATCACAAAGTAAATATCAAAGCCTACATGTACAGAGCGTGACAAACTACTTGGGATCACACTGCCAACAAACTCAAAGAATCTCTTAGTCAAGTAGGAACCAAACTTATGTTACCAAGTAATAGAAAAGACCAAGTGATCATCAACCGACTCCGAATAGGACATACTTTCCTTATCCACAACCATATTATCTTCAACCAGGAGGCTGCTCCGATGTGTACCAAGTGCAACACTCAGTTGTCAGTGAAACATATAATTGTCGAGTGTCCAGTGTACCAGAATGAAAGAATCGCGTGTGCCCTTAGTGACAATTTAAAAAGTATACTAACGTCAAAATTACAGTCTTTATTAAGTTATCTTAAAATGACTAAACTTAAACCAGATTGTAAAAAAAAATTTTTTTTATGTAACAATATGTATCTTACTGTTTGTGTATGTCCCCCTCTAATAACCCTTAGTGGTTGATGCGGGTATATTTTTTTAAATAAAAAAAAATATTGAATTGGTTAATCGTGTGAGTCCATTTCAAACTAGGTAGCAAAAATAAATGACAGACTTACTCAAAATCTATTGATTTAGTAAGCGACGACCAGTTTCGACCACTATAGTTTTCTGGTCATCATCAGATTACCGGTAAAGTACAACCTTTAGAATGCTGAAACAATTACATATTGGAATTCTAACAATTTAACCCACTATCGCTCTCAGGTAGCTATATATACCACAAGCCATTACGGCTTATTTTGTCATCAGAGTTGTGGTGAAAACAATCCTTGTAGGCGCAGTCGATACACTGAATGCATGATGGTACGTATAAATACCGAAAACCTATATGCGGCGTGGCAACCACGTACTTTTCACAAAACTGGTATAATAAGCTACCAGACCATCTTTCTGGAACAGTCTTTTTAAAAAATCGTTCAATTTTATTTTTGTTTGTTTTTGAACACGTATCATTTGGAATAAAATACTTGGACAAAAATTGAAGGTAAGTGTCAAGTGTACTTTTTTTATTATTTCTAATTAGCAGATAATTCTTTAAAAGCATCGGAATATTTATTGCAGGAATAAATATGTTTTATAAGAATTCTAAACCCAAAATTTTTTGTTTTTATTTATCCCAAAGTACAAACAATTTTTATTTCTTAGTTTTGAAATTTATGTCAGTTATTAAACAATATTGTGGCAACAAATTTCTATAAAAATCATGTTGTCTGACATTAGCCCTTTGGAAAAATATTTTTAATCATTTTAAGAATTGTACCAAATAAAAGTTTATTTTTTCACATACTAAACCAACAAAAATTTTGAGATCGCTGTTTACGCACAATACTAAAATTTTTAAGGATACATTAAAACAAAGTTTAGTATTTATTTGCTAGACAAGGTTCTATAAGATTTTAAATTATTTATGAGGCCTGTTTTTTATTACAATTTTTCCAATACATTATTTGTGTTTTTTTAAATGTCCCAAAACCGACTGCTTACAGAAGCTAAACTCTAGTATAGAGCGGACCATCTAAGCGATGAAGAGTATTGTCTTTCCGAATTCGATGGCGATGAGGATGCGAACGACAATTTCACTAAGAAAAGCTCAATTTCCAAAATTTCGTCACAATCCTCGAGTACTAGTATGGACACCCAGCCGACATGTCCCAGTGCTTCATAACAGTACTTGAAAGGGGTGTGCCAATGTACTCTTACAAGAAAGAGAAAAAATTCTAACGGAAGATTTTGATGATTCGGATCGACTTTAATCCAGATGATGGATTTGCTTTTAAACACAACAAGTTGGCTTAAACACTTTTTCTGATGAAGAAGACGAGGATGAACAACTGTTAACATTACCTCAAGCCAGAAGTTTATTAACTCCTGGCGATAAAGACGAGAAAGAAGAACAAGCTCTTGCTCCTTCAAATCAATCTTTTGTGTGGTCCAAGAAAAACGTCCCCAATCTCCTTTTCGAATCATTTGATTTTACTGAATCTGTAACCATCAATTTTGACATTAATTCAAGTAAGCTAATCGACTTCTTCAGAGTTTTGTTTAGTGGGAGTATCTGTCAAACTATTTTCAAAGAATCGAACTTCTACGCTGGCCAGAAGAATTCGCAACTTTTTATGGATATGGAAGAACTCAACGCTTTTTTGGGTATTCTTATAGTCATGTGGTTCCACAGCCTTCCAACAATAAGAACATACTGCTCTAGCAGTAAAAACTTTCATGTTGAACGTATGACTAAAGTATTTACATTAAAAAG
The DNA here is from genome assembly GCF_040954645.1 of Diabrotica undecimpunctata. Taxonomy (NCBI): domain Eukaryota; kingdom Metazoa; phylum Arthropoda; class Insecta; order Coleoptera; family Chrysomelidae; genus Diabrotica; species Diabrotica undecimpunctata. The sequence continues at coordinate 63,889,160 of NC_092809.1, read as the reverse complement.
GTTCCTGAGTCTTGAGATTTTTGCGTTTAAACAATAATGAAAATATTCCCCTACCGAAAATTAAAGGGTTTGATTGGCATCGTACAAACTTAGATTACTCATAAACCGTTTCTTAGATACCTTTCAAAATAATTTTACGCCATATAAACACCTACCTATAGTATAGTATATGTACTTTTAACCCTGGAACTGCACTGTTGGGTTTCAGAAACCCAGAGAGTCATTCATTGCAATGTGACATGTGCATGAGTGGTTTATGTGTGTCGTCACTTTATGTAAATTCAGTCTGTCGTAAGCCGAGTTAGAATACGGGTCATCCGCTACATTTTAGTGAAACAACGAGGTAAGATATTTCCAGAAGTATAAGCATGGGTACCCCGGACCCAAGGGTGATGTTTACGGTAATAATTTTGTTTCAACTTATTTTTATTTATTTTAGTATAATGGCGTCAACTAGTAGAGAAAATAGTCGAGTAAAGGCATCAACTAACAGTTTTGCACTCAAATGAAGAAATCATTCGTAAATGCAATGATATTAAACAGCAGAGTTACACAAGACTAGTAACTAGCACAGAAGTGAAGGCTTTCATTGGGCTGTTATTTTTAGCAGGTGCATTACGAGTATCTAACTGTAACTTAGATGAACTTTGGTCAGTAAAATTTGGAAATGGAATATTTCGGACGACGATGTCACAGCAGCGATTCCAATTTATAGCCTTATATCTGAGGTTTGATAGTAAGGACAGTAGAGCAGAAAGAAAATTAGTGGATAAATTTGCACCTATACGAGAATTATTCGACATTTTTGTGAATAACTGTAAATCGTACTATACACCATACGAATATTGTACTGTAGATGAACAGCTTGTAGGATATAGAGGAAAATGTCCATTTCGAATTTATATGGCTAGTAAGCCTGATAAGTGTGGAATAAAAATAATGATGCTAGATGATTCAAAAACATATTATAGGCTCAATGCAATTCCATACGTTGGAAGAGTAACCACAGAAAACAATGAATCAGTACCGGCTTATTATGTTCGAAAACTTTCACAACCAATACATGGAACTAACCGAAACCTCACTGTTCATAATTAGTTTACGTCAATTTTCTTAGCTGAACAAATGTTAGAACAGTATCAATTAACTCTCCTAGGTACTTTGAGAAAAAATAAGAGAGAGATACCTGCTACATTTCTCAAGAAAAAAAAGAAGTAGGTACATCGCTATTTGCTTTTGATAGAAATAAAACTCATAAACTTCATATACTCCTAAACAAAACAAAATTGTTCTTTTGCTGCCACCATTGCCTTCTGATGACTCTCTTAATGCCATTACGGGTAAGCTTAATATTATAAATTCGTATAATTAAACGAAGGGAGGAACAGATACATTTGATCAGCTCTGCCATTCTTACACTACCTCACGGAAGACCAGACGTTGGCCGCTACGAGTTTTTTTTCAATAAACTTGATGCTAGTGGAATAAATGCAATGGTTTTGTTTTCTCTCTCAAATCCCCACTGGAAGGAAAGTAGAAACAATAATCGAAAATCTTTTCTAAAGCAGTTAGGAATGAGTCTAATTGAACCATGTTTACAAGAACGATCGACCGTGGCTACTTTACAAAAAACACTGCTGTAAAGAATTTCTGAAATTCTGGGAATTGAAGTCCCCCACCACAACATGATGTTCATTTAACAAAAAAAGTTAGATGCTGCTTTTGTGCAAAAGGAAAAGATAGAAAAACCAGTTTTGCGTGTTCTGAGTGTCGCAGACCATATTGCATGGAACATGGAGCCCAGCTATGCTGTAAATGCGAACATCAAGATCCAAGAAACTGAAGACCTGGCTAAGAATAACTAAGACATATTACCAAAAGAGTTTATTTTTTTGTTACAAGGATAGTTATACAGGTATATTTTGTAGATGATAATTTCAATTTAATGTTTATTTGTTTTAATAACAATGTTTTATGTTTAAATATTATTTTATGTTATTTTTGAATTTCAACAAATATATCTCTTTGTGAAATACCACACCATGGTTAAATTTTTTTTTACACATTCTACTAAGATTAGATATTCTCCCAAATCCATCAAATATTCACATTTTCTGTTTTTTGCTAAAAAACAGCTTTGGGTTTCTGAGACCCGAGTGTGAAGTTCACGCCTTAAAAAATAAGTGTTATGTACCAGGGTTAAAGAGCGTGCATCACTAAAGTACATGTACATGCCAATGAAAACAATAAAAAGAGGCTGTAAAATTTAGGCATTGGCATGCAAATATATTAAGGAAAAGCCACTAAATTAACGTCCGATATGTTAAGGGAACGTGTTGTTTTAGAACTTACGTCGAAATATCAAAATTGTGGTTATTGCGTAACTTTGATAATTTTTTCATCACAATACCAATAACGCAGAAAGTACTGAAAAAGAATACTTTTGTTTCTGGCACTGTAAGGCAAACAAAAAAATATTTTCCTAAACAAATATAATGTGTTGAAAAAGAGCTATCCCAAAATCAGTCAGATTTGGTTAGTTCTGGGGAAATATGTGTGTATAAGTGGAAAGATGGAAGTGTAAAATGTTTTAGTGTTGTTAGCAATCTACATAATTTTCTAGGAAAACCTCAGGTTTTGAGAACAAACAAAACCGGAAATAGGGATCAAATACCATGACCTCAGGTAATAGCTGACTATTGACTTAGGTCATGGTATTGTGTCATGGTAACTACTCCACCGCATAGAAATTACAATATTGATGGGTTAAAATATTTTACTACCTTTTACGCGCAGCAATAGTAAACAGCTACATTTTATATAAGGAGACTGTGAAAAAAACAAATAAATCAAGTGACTTTGTGCGTGAGCGTTCATGGATTTTGTGTTAATTAATGTGTCGCATGTTTATTATGTATGATTAAAGACGATGTGTAGTTTTTTAATCCGTTATTGTTGGTATATGCCTGTTGTTGACTGCTTCTTTTAGTATTGGTAACCCAAGCCTGCTACATTCTGCTGATGGGTATGCTACACATTTTTCTTCATTGAGTAGAATCTTTGATTTTTCTGTAGAAAATCCATTAGCAATAAAGTTTTCGTTACCCGAAGTATATGCTTCTGCTCATAAATCACAATAAATTAGGCTTTCTTTTTTAGCTTTTAAAAAGTAAAAGCATAGGTAAATATAAAAGTGTAATTGTTTTTAAAATTCAATATCAGGCTATACGAACAATATTGATATTACTTATAGCTTTATTAATAAACAAAAGTAATAAATAAAGTTTACCTGCATCATATTAATGAACTTAATTTTAATTATTTTGAGAGATCGGTAATAATGGCATCTTGCGAATTGCCTCTAAATTAATTTATGTACCACGATTTGGTGTTATTAACTTAGTTGACACTCTAATACCTTCATAATTTACCGTTGTCATCACTTTTATAAGCTTCATAAGGTGTGATAATATTGATTCATATATCTATAGAAGCATTAAATTTAACGTTGTCTATCTAATTAAATCAATAACTAATATTGGGTAATGATTAAACGGTTTCTAAAAGTTAAAAACTAAGATTTTTATTGTTTGTTATCAAGTTTTTTTTATCTAAATGATACGTAAAGGAATTTAAGAAAATATTTAAAAATACGCTTAGAAGACCCTGGGCAAGAAAGCAGTAAAGAAAGCCTGGACAAAAGCAAAATTAAGACCAAAAATTTTATAAAAGACAACTTGAAAGTCAGTGGTCTCACACATATTTTATTATGTTATGTACCATTTAAAAATTATATACCTATGTAGGCGTTCAAATCATCTAAGAAGGAAAAAATAACAGGCTTACGAAGCAACACTATATATTTTTTAATATACAGTATACAACCTAACAGCAAGTAACATGATCTAAATATGAAGAACTATTTACAAAAATAACATATCTGTATTTTTAATGTTTACATAAAAAAGAAAACACCTAATTTCTTTGAAAGAAATGGAAATTTTAATGATATTATTATTATGGATATTCTAAAATAATGTGCATTTGTTTGAATGTGTAGGTTAACTTCTATTGAAGGTCGTTTTTTAACAAAAAAAAACAGAAATATTACATTGACATTCATGAAGTTTTTGTAAAATTTTGTTACATATCGTCGCTAAGATATCAAAACACCGTATCTCAATTTTCGATGGTTTTGCGTTTTTTTTCTGGCCTATATTAGGACATTAGCTGCATCGATTGAGAAACCTCTTATTACAAAGCATGAAATTGTACCTCCGTCACTCGAATTCAGAAACCTTGTATCTCACATGTTGTACACGAAACCACGTAAGTCAACACGTGTCTGAAAAATTGTTAAATACTGAACATTGTTGTGCAGTTATATAGGTTTACAAGAATTATAACTGTTTATCAGAAACTATGGTAAGTGAAACCATCTTATTACTTTGTTTTAATAATACGTAGATGCATTGTTTTACGTTCAAAATAAACATAACTTATATTTCAATTGATCAACTGAAAAAAATTATATAAATCAATTAAGGAAAAGCAAAAACTTGTCAGTTGGTAATTTTTGTGAATTTTTAAGTGAAAAAAGTTGTGATACGAGGTTTTGTTACCTACCAAAATATAATCAAGTATTTACAATATTGATTTACGAGGTTTCTTTGGAAACAAAATAAGTGTTTTTTGTTTTGTTTTATTTTTAGGTAAGAGGGCTTCGAGAATGGTCAAATCAGCACTAGAAAGTCTAAAAGCGAATTCTGATATTGATCAGAATAAAAGTACTCCCAATCAAAATTCACGTTCTAAAGAGGAAGTCGCAGAACTTAAGAGCCGCCATAAAGAAGATTGGAAATAAGCAAATACAGGCTTTGAACAAGTTTATGAGACCTTTTGGGAAGAATCCTCCAGTTTCCAGCACATTTCTTCTTCATCACTCTGTTCACAAAACATTAAAGTACATTCCTGTATTATTTTGAACTCTAGAGTACTACTACAGTACTGCTATTCAAACAGGATCTCATTTAAAAATGACAACCAAAGCAGATGCCTGGCTAGTATTAATATAGAAGATAATGGTATGAATGTTGATGTGAAGGGAAGTACTGAGGTGGAGAAGTAGGGATCTAACTTTGAATATAGAAAATATCAGTGAAGCTGCGGAAAATCTACACTATTACACCGATATTAAATTTGACGAACCTTTCGAAGAATCAGAGTCAAGTTATCATCCAAATACTTCGTCGGATTCTGAAGATGAAGCTGTAAATGTCGCCGGACGCAAAAAAATTTAAGCGACGCCCAAAGAAGTAGACTCTGTCCGAGAAGAAAAAAATGAGAACAAAAGGCATAGCAAAAACGGCAAAGCAGATTCTTTTACTTGAGAAAGAAATGAACAAAAATGTTTAAGAATGCGTGGTAAATAATATAGAGCAAAAAAAAGAGAAAGATGGATCTATAGTTACCATAAAGAGAAACTTCCGGGAAATGAAACCAAGATGTATTTTAGCAAAGTGTTTAGCAGCAAAAGAAAAAAGGAAATGTTCAATGATAACTGATGAGCAACGAAGAAAGATTTTTGATGGGTTTTGGTCTAAGATGGATTGGCATCAACGAAAGATATTTGTATGTACGCTAGTTAATAAACAGCCAACAATGCAAAAAAGAACACAAAATAAATCAGGGCGTAATTTAAGTTTATTTTATTGTGCAAGAAAATGTTTTTCTCCAAATTAAGATTGGGTGAATGGAGTGTTCAAAACTGGGTAAAAACTAGTTGTGATTCAGGTATCTCAAAAGTAACTATAATAATAGTCTCCCGTTTTATACCGCTGTCGCGGCTTTGGGAGTATAGCAGGGTAGTCTGCTATATCTAGGGCCTACAGTATACAAGGAAGGTAACATGGCCAGTGCTACGCTTCAACCGTCTATTATTACCCCTGGTTTTACCCAAGGTACTCATTTTTATTCAGGCTGAGTCGACCTGGGGCCTATAGACATTTTTAAAATGTCTAGATGTTCTTGCCGGCGGTAGGATTCGAACTCCGGACCACCGGCTTGCGAGGCAAGCATCCTACCGCTTGCGCTACGCAGGCCCTTTCAAAAAAAGTAACTACTAATACTTTTCCTACCAAGATTAAACCTCTCAATATTGAACGCAAAAATAAAGTTAAAGCATTCCTTAAATAACTGCCAAAGATGCCCTCCCATTACTGCCGTTCATCAACGAGTAAACTTTATTTGGAAACAACTTTTTAATCATATAAGGAAGTGTATGACGTATACAAAAATTATGAACCACAATCTGCTGTCGGATATGATGTTTTCTTAAAAGAAATGAAAAACACAAAAATTGATTTGTATCATCCAAGGAAGGAACAGTGTGATTTATGTTTTTCACATAAACTGGACAATATACAGCAAGAAGATTATGAATTGCACATTAGCCTAAAAGATCGCGCTAGAAAGAAAAAAATCAAGGATAAAGAAGATGCGTTGGAAGGAAAAGTGTGCGTATTTACGATGGATGTACAAGTGCTCCAACTTGTCCCTGTCGTCCCAGCAGGCAAGGTATACTTTAAACATATACTAGCATGTCATAACTTTACCATCTATAATTTAACAAATAATAAGGTAGTTTGTTATGTATGTCATGAGGGAGAGGGCAAAACAGATGCCAACTCCTTTACATCTTGTATAATTGATTTTTTAAATGAAGAGTTAGATGCCCAAGAAAAGGACACACTAAAATTTTTTTATAGCGATGGATGTTCTGCACAAAATCGCAACGTGAGATTGGCTGATGTACTTCAGCATTTATGCAACGCAAATGATACGGTAATTATACAGAAATATTTAGATAAGGGTCACTCGTAAATGGAGTGCGATAGTGTGGACACCACCATTGAAAGAAAGAAATAAAAATAAATGAATTTATTCACCATCCAATTATGTGGAAATAATTAAAGAGGAATTAACTTTTAATGTTTACTGTACTGTCTCAATAAAACTAAATTGTTAATTTCTTGTAATTAATATTTAAAAAAAATAAAAGTTTGAAGGTTGATATATTTGGGCAACACATATTTTGCTCACAATCATATTATTGTTTATAGGGGATGCTACAAAAACAAAAAAAATATGGGACTAAAATAATTTTTGCAGAACAGACATAGCAAAAATGTATTTAACAGTTAAATCTTAAACTAATACAAGAAAAACATTATAGCATGTTTTAACAATTTTTTTCAGTCTTCAATATTTTAATCACTGTTGGTTGAGGAACGAACTTCCTTCAGCTGATTTCGATATTTGCATAGATTTATCCAACTGTGAAAATTTTCTGAGGTGTTTCCTTTACGACACAGTTGTAGCAGGCTAGTTTTTCTCTTTCTTGTTATTAAAATTATTTTTGAATATAAATTTTGAAGGATTATTTCTTCAAAAGAGTTTGGAAGAGTTTTACCAAATACTTGAATTACTTTGAACTCTGAAGTATGGTCATACATATATTGAATTATTCAATACGAATGTAATCTGTTTTGATCTTCAGCAAACCCTTCCCACTCCCTTAATAACTACTTCCAAAGCGTTTTATTTGCGACAGCTTTGGACGTATAATTTTTGTGTTCACAATGTAACCACAGGAAGATCAGAAATGTACATCTGGGATGAATCCATTTCAAGCAGGGGATCTCAAGAAATTGGTTCGTGCCTCATTCATTTTGCAAATAACGTACTCTCTAAATGTGTTACCAAGATCATCGCGTATAGCGATTGCTGTGGTGGACAGAACAAAGATAAAAACATTGTAAAGCTGTTTATGTTCTTGGTTAAATCTACTCATATTCAAGAGATTCATCACAAGTTTTTGGAACCAGGCCATACATTTATGGAGTGCGATAGAGATTTTGGTATAATTGAAAAAGTGAAGCGTAAGAATCCACAGGTAGTTATTCCAGAGCACTGGGCCCAGCTAATTGAATTAGCTTGCAAAAAGTTTAATGTACACCGAATGAATCAAGAAAACTTTTACAGTTTTGAAACAATAAACAAAGTTATAAGTGATCCCAAAAAAGACAGTAAAGGTGTTCTTTTTAAATGGAGACCAGTGCGGTACTTTTTGTATGAAAAATCTTCCGAAACATTTTCGTTTTCTTTTAAGGAAACATTAAATGAAGAGTTTTTATTTTTTTACATGTGTATGTGTACAAAAAGGAGCTGGACGTCCTACTATTACCATGGAAAATATGTTTAAAAAAAATCTTAACGCTCAGCCGATAAAAATCAATAAATTGAAATGGGACAATATTCAAAAACTTCTCGATTTTATTCCACCGGTTTACCACGAGTTCTACAACAACCTTCCCAATGAACACAAGAAAAAATTAAAAACTAAGACCGCCAACGAAGCGTCTGAAAAAGGTTTTCAAGAAAAAACTGAAACGTTGGAGTCGGCATCGCAACAAATTAAGTTTGGCGAAGACATGGAAGATACAGCAGTGCTGGACTCTGATTATGAGTGAAACTTGCTTAGTGAAAAGATATTTTTGGTAATCTTCTATTATTTTATCGTTTCATATTATAAATAAATAATTTACCCAATAAAGGTTTAAACAAACATTTTAAAAATTTACCTCTTTTCCTGCAGATCCTACGGATGCATTTTAGTCCAGATAATAATTGGTTGACCGTTCAGAATAAGAGCGGTCCAAGTGTTTTTTTTTTCAAAATAAAGGTGAATTGGTTATTTTTTTGAAAATGTGTGTAGGTATAATATTTTTCTGGTCTCTTCATAATATAATAATACTATGTACGACTGTAGCTAATGTACAAAGAATTTTTATTATTCAAAAAACTTTGACCTTAAATATCTCAAAACTAGTAAAATTGCACTTGGATCCCTTTTATTCTAAGCCCCTCAATTGTACTGAATAGAGTATCACCAGAGAACATACGAACACACCCCACTTGAAGCTAGCGAGCATTCCACGACCGAGATCGTAATTAATCGTCAGAAATCGAGAAATAACTCGACAAGCGGACTGACAGTCCGCACGTTAACTCTGAAAGGTTAAGCCTTTTAAAAAATAAAAATTTCCGTTTTGCCGCTAATATTATCTAAAAGTTGACTTAGTTCTTCATTGTGGTTTTTTTCATCAGTTACGCTCATTTACAGGATCACAGTCGTTAATATATCCGACTATCTGCTTTTTAATGAGGATAGAAACGCTGGCCTGTGCTCTCTGATCCTTATTTAGACTACTGTTTAGATTAATATACTACTCATCTATTTGTTCAGTTCCTCTGCCTTTTATTTTTGTTTTAGTAGGAATTGTTTTGTCCATTTTAAAGGGTATTCATAATATTTTTTCTTTCGCTAAGTCGTCTTCTTTTAAGTCCATCTGTATCTTCTCTTTACTAGAAATTTTAGAGTTTCATTTTTTAATGAGAGCAGGTTTGTAAGCCCTATGTTTCAAACTCCAATTTGGAGGACCAGGGAGTCCTCTGTTAGGGTTACCATACCTTTACCGATTGTTTTGAGTTTTGTGGCGCCTAAACTCACGATCATCCACTGCCGTTAGTTACTTAGCGTACACTTCTGACACGCCAAGCATTTCCCAGAAAGCACGAACGTGGACATAGAAGACGGATTTGTTGGGGTGTTCTTTTAAAAGAACTGCAAATATTTCTCAGAGTTTTAACATCGCAAAGACCTTTAATCTTTGCTATCTCTAAAATACTGTACTTGTACAAAAATAAATAGAGTTAAAGCAGAAACGATTTATGGTAAACAGGTACCTAGTTACATAGGTACAAAGTTTTTAAGAACATTTTTACATAACAGCGCGAGCGTCTTCCAATTGGCGCTTTAATTTTTTTATACTATTTTTTGTTTTTTTACACCCTCTAAATGTCTTTGCTTCTTTGTTTGCAGTATTTTCCAACCACACATCATATACTATCTATATATTGACACAAAAGAAATAAAATTTTTATAAAATAATAAATGGAGGTAGTTTATTTTTGCAAGTAAAATATATTATCGTTAAAATAAATAATGTATTGCTATAGAGTCACATCTATATTATAATATTAAAATTTATATGCATTTTCCATTAGCTAACCCTCAAAATATCGGTTTTATTAAAATCTGATGATATATGGATTTTTATTTGTTATGCTAATGTGGTACAAAAATGCAAATAAATTTCGAATAAAGGGAATAAACAATAAAAAAGTACACCTTTCGGCTTGCAAAATGTCAAAATTCTAATTTATGATACTAACTATTATTTTAAACTGTTTTTATTTATTGTTTAAAATTTTCCAAAAAATTAACAAGATTTAGTGTAATAAACTATGTCAATTTTATTTAGGAAATTTTTAAAAATTTACTATATTTTAAATTGCGGTAAAAAACGTCAAATAACTGCCAAAGTATCTGTAATTACCAAAACCTGAAGAAAAACAGTTCCGTATTTAGGACAATTAAACTGTAATTAGAGATGGAATTTGATATTACTGAGAATAATGATGAATTATCCCAATTTACTTCACGACCATCTTTATTTTACTCATCTGCAGCCAGTAAACAACAAGAATCAATCTGTATACAGTGTAGGTAAAAGTTTATGGTCGGTATGGTAAAATTTAACAGGATATCTAACACAGATATAAAATCATATTTTCAGCAAATAGCCAAAGATAACAATCATATTTCCCCTTGGTCTCCCCTCCATATTTCTTTTTGACGCCCATTGCCCATTAGTAAGACCATTAGTTCCGATCAGAGATATTTTACATATCTCTGGTTCCGATCCAAATATAGCTAAGAAACTAGAGGTGGGTCGTTGACCTTTTTATCGGAACCGTTTTTCGTAAACTCTAACTAGTTGATTGTTACCAGTAGTTTTAAATAAGTGAGTACACAAACAAACATATTGGCTATTATCGTTTATGTGTATAAGTATTGAAGTGAAAGAAACTAACGAAGGATATATTTATTATAACTTGAAAAATAAATTAAACAATACAAAAACTAAATCGTACATTTACATTTAAAAACATAAGTTTTTCCACTTTTCTTGTTAAGCGTGTTCTTCTTTTATTTAAAATTAAACCAGATTTTGAACATGTGTTCACAAGGAACATATTTTGTTACAATACTACAATATTTTATGAATATAGTGGTTAAGTTAGGATACACATGACGATGGTTTTTCCACCACTGTAATGGACAGTTCCAATCTCCGTTCAAATTTTTTTGTGGGTAATAGATCATCAGACAAATACATGTCGACTTCTTTTATATCTCTCGATACAGGTGTATGTTTAGATGAGTCATGTCCAATTCATCAAAAATACACCATAGACATAAGTCATCTTTATCAGTTTCTATTTCTTGTACTGGTTGATTTTCAATAGTACAATCTTCTTTTTCTTTTTTTATAGAAGTAACCAGCTTCTTAACTCTTTATTTTGTTTTTTACCTTCATTTTTATCAGAAAATCCCTGCATTTTAAATCATTATTTGCCATTTACGAATCTACAGTTTCTCACTGGTAAGCCAACTAGTTGATGGTTGATTAAAAAAAACTACGTTTTGTGTAGACGTAAACAGAGAAGCAACGAACACTTTATGTCAACGAGGACGATTAGTTGATCTGAGAGACTACTACAAAACTAAAAATAACTCTTTCGGGACAGTGGACAGTCGGGCTATCGGTTAACGTTGAAAATAAAATAACCAGGTATTCTGATTAATGAATGAGTTTCAATTTACGATTGATCTGCATTTTCGAAGGTGATGGATACTTCCATTAATAAATACATTAGTTTAGAACAAAAGAAACAAATATATATATGGATTTACTAAACCTATGCAAAGACTCGTTTCATCCGTTTTCCATAGTTGAAGAACGAGCTTTTAAAAAGTTTGCAGGGTGGATTCCTGGATATTAACGGCCAACAAGAAAAACTTTGGCAGGTTCATTACTTTAGAAATGTTATATCAAAACTGAGCAAATTATTAGATCGCAAGTTGATAAAGAAGTAGAAAAATCTGTATTACTACTGATCTCTGGACATCTGGAGTAACTGAGAGTTGCATCGCATTAACAGAACAATATTTAACCGAAAATTTAGAATTTCAAACGGTTTTATTAGGCTGCTGCCATTATTTAGAATTCAGAAAACATCGCTTTTGAAATTAGTGAAATTATTAATCAGTGGGGTCTAAAACAAAAAGTACATTTTGCAGTCACTGATAATGCCTCAAATATGGTCAAAGCTATTAAATATGTTTTGGAATAAAAACATTTAAATTGTTTTGCACATACGTTAAATTTATTGGTGGAGGACGCACTTAAATACTGTCGTGTACAAATAGATAAAATAAAAAGTCTTTTTTCGACAATTCGGCAAAATACACATTTTAAAAAAAGTACCTTATCTTCAGAAAGGCTTTTAAATATCAATTACAACATAACAAAGTTCCTAAACGGCCAATCCAAGACGAGGAAACTAGGTAGAACTTAACCTATTACATGTTAAAAAGAATGGCCGAGTTAGAAGAGGCAATCCGTTCCACATTGGTATTAGTTAATACAGACTAGACCAAATCTAAATATTGAAGACTGGATTATTTGTTCTCAACTTTCCCAAATTTTACGGCCTTTTAAAAAAATAACAAGTACAATGAGTGGCCAAAAATACTGGAAGGGTAGTTCAGTGATTGTTACGGTAGGCTGCCTGCAAGAATCTTGCAATCAAATTTTAACAAACGGTAACCTTACATCCATAGTATAATACGTAGTACAATTACTAATATCGGGTTTAGCAAAAAGATTTAGAGGGATAGAACAGAGTGGCACATTGTCATTACGTACATTTATGAATTCACGATTTAAAGTGCAGGGATTTTCTGATAAAAATGAAGCTAAAAAACAACAGAAAGAGTTAAGAAGCTGGTTACTTCTATAGTTAAAGAACAAGAAGATTGTACTATTGAAAATCAACGAGTACAAGAAAAAGAAACCGATAAAGATGACTTAATTATTTTTTATCAATTAATTGTACATGACTCACCTAAACGTACAACTGTATCGGGAGTCCATTACAATGGTGGAAAAACCATCGCCATGTATACCCTAACTTAACCACTATATTTATAAAATATTGTAAATGTGAACACATGTTCAAAATTTGATTTAATTTTAAATAAAAGAAGAACACGGTTAAGAAGAAGTAAACTAGAAAAACTTATGTTTTTAAATGTCAATTTAGTCGATTCGGGTTTAATAATAACGTGTAATGTAAATGTACGATTTACTATTTGTATTGTTTAGTTTATTTTTTAAGTTGTAATAAATATATCGTTCATTAGTTTCTTTCACTTCAATAAATATACACATAAACGATAATATCCATTATGTTTGTTTATGTACTCGCTTATTTAAAACTACTGGTAACAATCAACTAGTTACTTATTTACGAAAAATGATTCAGTTTCGTTAACGATAAAAATGTCAACGTCCCACCTCTAGTTTCTTAGTTATCGCCTGTGGAATACGTGTTCATTTGTTGCTGAAATGGTATTGCTGTTGCAACGCGACGTTGCCAAATAATTTTGTATGAAAGTTTTTTATTTTTGGCGTTATAATGCAGTTTATTATTTTTATTGGAAATAAGGCACAATGTGACTTTAAAATAAGCTTATTTTGATGTTTAGATTTTTAATTCGGAAATCGTACTTAAAATACGAAATATTAATAAATTTTTTTTATATAAAACGATTTCCGAAGTGGAAATCAAAATGTTAAAGAACACTTATTATAAAGTAAAATTGTGACATATTCCCAACAGTAAGCTGCCATTTAAATCCATTTCGCCCAAATTTTATTATCTTAGAACATTGTTCAAATGCTAAAAAGACAACAGGTCAAATAAAACAAATAAGTTTGGCAAAGTTGAATTTCCCCTTTTTTATTATTTCCACTCATGTATTTTCGGCGATATTTAAAGGGCGGAGCTAATATACCTCTCTCTTTCTAAACAGGTATTTCTCACTTTATCTCACGTAAGGTCCATACCGATCACAAACTTTTACCTACACTGTACAGTCCATCTAATTTACTTACCGTTGCAGTTCATTATCATTAAGAGAGATCGAAGTTGACATAGTTGCCAAAGTATAAAAAAATCCTGAATCCATTTTAAATCAAATAGGTCACATAATAAAACAACACCTTTTTCAACACCGGAACTGTCAAATAAGTGTTACCAATTTATACCAAAATATCATCTTCGTTCGATTACAGTTACAGTGTGTTCCGAACAAATGTTCTTCATAAAAACGATTTATAATGCATTTATACAAATTAAATAAAACATATTATTGTGTATTTCTTTAAGTTAACATTAATAGAAATCTTTAAATATTATTTCTACGCGTATATAATAAAATATGTCTAGTGGCTGTAATGCCAGTGTACTCGGCAAAGTGATTCTAAAAAAGAACACACCTACCTCCTAAATATTTTGTGTTGGTATCATGTGACCTCACGAGCTATGACGCGGATGACGGACAACGGTAAGTAAATTAGATGAGGTATATTTAAATTACAAGCAATAGCTTTTAATTCTCTAATGTCAAATTTTCAAACAATGGAGGTTTCATCAATGTAAACAATATACAAATTCAAGTCCATAGACTAATTATCCCTTCAAGTGAAAAACTCTTAATATCCAATCTATCTCCCATTATCCAGAATAAGATAATAGAGAAATAGTTTTTATCTTTGGGACTAAAACTAATTTCATCAATGTCATTTTTGCGAATAAGAACCACTAATCCAAAATACAAACACGTACTTAGTTTCCATCGACATATTTACATATCCCCGCCCACAATCTTAACTCCCGATTCCTTTATAATAACGCATGACGACACTAATAATCGAATTTTTTTAATAGTAGACAATGTATGTTTCCATTGCAAACAAGATGGCCTTATTTCCAGTAGTTATGGATAGCTCGGATATAACTGTTCCCAACTACTATATTTTCAAACAGAAATGAATCTTTTACAGTATCTTCAGCAGCAGCGACTGCTATTACACCTTCAACAATGTGTACCCTTACAAATATACCGAATAAGTATCGCAACGTAACCATCAGGAACATCATCTACAACCCACTAAACGACGCACGATACGTCAACTACAGTTAATGCAATATTAACAGTGTCTTAAACAAATATATGTACCTCACCAACCGCATCATCTTACACAAGCATAACTAAACACACTCCATATTCCATTCTGCATAATAATTATTTTGGCTTTCTTAATGAAAATAAAAATATCCAGGTACTATTTTAATGGAAATAAGCTACAATTGAAGGTTAAAATAAGTTTATTGACTTTTTATTTTCCACTTCGGAAATCGTTCTCAAAATACAAACATTAATAAATTAAACAAATTTTGTTTTTTGTTACTTGTGAAAAAATTTTCTACTAATAACTTAATTTTATCTGCATTAAAAGCAGGTAATTCGTCTTTAAAAAGACAACAACATGCCATGATGTTGTGTTTTGTTCGGGGTTTTGCTATGTCGACTCCAATTTAGTATACAATAATAAATAAGTGGGAATTATAACAATATATAGCGACGAAAAATTTATTGCATTAAAAATTTATTGTCTCAAATTTATCTAATCCTTAAAATATACAGGTTTTAACACAAAATAGATTGGTACTACCAATACCTTAATTATAGTTACTGTATGCCTGTAGTTATTTCTAAATATAAAATAATATATAGCTAAAATAGGGGGTTATTCACTGAAAACACTTTTCGTTGCACTATCTGTTAATTTTTATAAGCAACATAAACCTGTTTTAGTCAGAATTAAGGAACATGGAATGATGAAGATGCCGCAATACTCACAGAAGCTACTTTTTTCTTCGATAAGCCGTTCTCTTCAATTTGTTTCTTCCAGAATTCATGTAGAACTAATAGTTTTTGTGTCAGTTTACCATATACAGTGCTGGCAAAAAAATCTTTACAAAGTGAATAAAATTCATAAATCAGGATTTAGGCGTTTTATTCATAGAATTATTATATTAATTTTAGAATACAATACTTTGTCGTATCACCCTTGTACTCGATGACAAGCTGAATTCTCTTGGGCATCGATTGAAAAAGGTACAAGAAATATTCACTTTCCATAGTCACTGACATCCCCTTCAACTCCTCTTTCAGCTAATTTATGTTGCTCGGTCGACACTCATGAACCTTATATTTTATTTTTATAATATTCCAGGAGTTCTCGATGGGATTGAGATCCGGCGAGTTACCCGGCCATTCTAGTCCGTTGATATTGTGATCATTTAAGAACTTTGTCACTGTCTTGGCGCTGTGAGAAGGGGTGCCATTGCATAAAGAAGTCACATTCGTTAATCTCCCAAAAGTTCAATAAATGTTATTCTAGAACAGTCACATGGTTGCTTGCACTCATTGGAACATTACTTTCAGGATGTTTGACGGTTTTAACTGTGAACTTTGGATCCTACCTTGACGCGGTGAGTGGACGATGAACAAATATGGAGCTTCCTGTGACTAACCTGAATATACTTTCGTCACTAAACATGACCTTTTTCCACTGTTCAGATGTCAAGTGCTGATACTTTCTTCATCGCTTTTGCAAGCAATGGCTTCTTTACAGCACGTTGATTTGGCAATGCTAGATCTTCTTGTAGCCGGTGACGAATCTTTCTTGTTGAAACGTTCTGAATTATTTTTGATTTCCGTGACAGTTATGGAAGAGTTCAACATTAGATCACGACTAATGATGGTGTCAGTCTTACATGATGTTTTTTTGGGGGCTCCAGAACCAAATTTTCTTTCCGGAACAGTACCTGAAGGCAACGATGTAGCCGACCGTTTCAATTGATAGATTGCCTCTCCTGAAACACCACTATCACGCGCTAGTGTAATTACAAAGTTTCTTTCAACCCCATTTATTACTTCAATTTAGAATTTTATATTTCAAAGTTTACTCAGTAAGTGAAAAGCAGTTTAACCTTGACTACTCGCCAACTGCATGTCAGTACAAACGACAAATGCCGCCGCAAGTACGTTATCCCCTCTTACTTCAAACGCTAAACAAGCTCAGATAGAACGCATGCAATTTTTCTTCGAATTTAATGATTTATTTGGCAATGTAAAGATTTTTTGCCGGCACTGTAATTTAGCTGTGTTTACTTATAGTATTTAAAATCAAATAAAAATCTTACATTGTTTATATATTGTTGATAATTAAAAAGTAACGTTTAATCTTTTGCATATTTTGCTTATTGCATATTCTTCTCACCAAATGTAATAAAGGCAGTTGTTAGAAACCTGCATCAAATAGTGTCTTGGAAAAATTGTTGTTTCTTCTTCTTCTTCACGTGCCATCTTCTCTAAGAAGGTTGGCAACCATCATGGCAATTCGCACTTTCGACGCCGCTGCTCTAAAGAGGTCAGCAGAAGTGCAGGTAAACCAAGCTCTCAAATTATTCAACCAGGAGATGCGTCTTCTTCCGCGACTCCTTCTACCCTGTATTCTTCCTTGCATTATTATTTGCAACAAGTTATAGCATGACATGTCCTAGAAATTGCAGTTTTCTGACTTCAATTGTATTTAAAACCTCTTTTCCCATTCTTCTTTTAAGTTAAAGCCTCCAACCGATAAAATAATACGGAGAACACGTAGCATCTCAGAAGTTTTATTTTTAAAGAAATTGAAATGTCCTTGCTGCAGAGTACTTTTTTCAGTTTGTTGAAAGAATTTCTTGCCTGTCCTATTCTTGCCTTAATCTCTTCTGTGTACTCATTATTTTCGTTAATTATTGTACCCAGATATTTATATTTTTCAACTTTTTTAATTTGTTCTTTATGTATTGTTATGTTTTCTTGGCGCTGTTGGGCTTTTGTAATTACCATAAATTCTGTCTTTTTTGTGTTTAGGGACAGTCCGTTTTCTTCAATGACTTTTACCACTCTGTCAACCATTTGTTGGAAACACTCAAGACATTCCGCTAATAAAATAGTGTCGTCGGCAAACCGTATATTATTGATTGGTCGGCCATTTACTTTTCTTCCCATAGTTAGTTCTTCTAGTGCTTCCTGGATTATTTCCTCTGAACACAAATTAAACAAAGTAGGAGACAGGACATAGCCCTGCCTGACGCCCCTCTAAATCTGTATTTCATTTGAAAAGACGTTGTTCTCTTTTACCACAGCGATCTGATTATAATAGATAGCGCTAATGATCCTGATGTCTCTCATATCTAAGTGTTCTTTTCAAGTAATTTGATAAGACGGTTATGTCTGACCTTATCGAAGGCTTTGTTGTAATCCAAGAAACACATATATACTGGCTGATTAACATCCATGCACCTTTGCACAAGTACATTCACAGCGAACAGGGCTTCTCTCGTTCCCAGTGCATTTCTAAATCCAATGTTGTATAAATGGTCTAATTTACAATTGTTTCTATGAAATGCTACGAATTTTGCAAATCCATTAAAAATACGAACAGAAAAACTAAAATAATCATATAATGAAAAGAGATAATAAAACAAATTAAAAATATTCAAATCTCTTATCTCTCATTATGCAACAATGAATACAGGTTATTAAATTTTTGTTATTTTTAAAACAAAATCTTAAAAATGTATTATTAAAAACAAAAAATATTTTGTGTTTACCTTAATTAACTGTCTGTTTTATGGTTTAATGTAAATATATTTCTTTAAACCAAAGAAAATCATAGAAGTTTGAAACGTGTTTTCATTGAACAAACTATCTACGGAGTTTTTAGTCTATGTTATTAGTATAATGAAGCATTAGGGAAGGAGCTACGTAAGCTTATAAGGGACAACTCTACAGTTCAAAATATCGCTTTTGATAAGTACAGTCTTAATAAATATTTCTACCAAAAGGATACGAACTAGAACAAAATTACTCAGGCATATATTAAATATTTTATTTTTATAATTCATTTTTCTTTAAATGTATTATAACTAATACATTTCTACAAAAAAAGTAACAAGTAGGTCATAAATCAATAAGTCCCGTCTTGTAATGCGGTGAT
This sequence comes from Diabrotica undecimpunctata, assembly GCF_040954645.1. NCBI lineage: Eukaryota > Metazoa > Arthropoda > Insecta > Coleoptera > Chrysomelidae > Diabrotica > Diabrotica undecimpunctata. Next base: position 63,870,009 of record NC_092809.1, on the reverse strand, counting down.
AATTGCTTTTATTGAGCTGATGAAAATCCCAACAACAAAGAACAAATAGCCATTGAAATCGAATGTATGGACAGGAATCGATAAGGATGGTATTGTTGAACTATGCATTCTGCAACAAAATTTAAACGAAAAAGATTATCTAAAATTATTAAACACCCAGATGATCCTTATTTGCCTGTTCAATGAAAAATGATAACAGGTTATGAGGTTTAAAAACAATTAAGTTTTTTCACACAATTTACTTCATTGGAAAAACTAAGACGACGAATAGTACATTAACGTAGTCTAGTAACCCCTTAAATACCTCAAAATGCTGGTCGTAATTTAAAAATTTAATCAAATAATTATAACTGATGAGTAAACAGTTTTGAATTATAAATCTATTAATTTAAAATTTAGCTTGTATTATTATTTTTTAACTCTGCCTGTTATGAAAAAACTAGTTATGAAAACTGCAACTTTGCCTCGGAACCGGACAGATAAGCACAAAAAACGACAAATGCAATGTAAAAGGACTATGAATATCGGAACTTGAAATGTCCAGAGTTGGAACAGACCTGGAGCTGCTATAAATGCTGCTATATGAATAGATATACCATCTTCTTCAGCGGTAACAAAAACGAAAGACATGAATTTGGAACAGGCTTTGTGATTAGAGACAGCCTAGTACAGAATATACTAAATTTCAAACCTATAAACGAAACGATATGCTACATACAAATGAAGGGAGAACGATACAACATTTCGATTATTTCAGCGCATGCACCAACGGAAGAGAAGGATGAGGATATCAAGGATGACTTCTACGATGTCCTAGAAAGAGAGATAGATATGATGCCCAAACAAGATATGCGCATACTCTGCGGGAACTTTAATGCTAAAATAGGCACAGAGCATAGCCTATACCCCATAATAGGTAAACACAGCCTCCACAATATATCCAACGAAAGTGGCTTAAAACTCACAGAAACTGCAGCAGCTAATAATATGCTAATAAAGTCAACCATGTTTGGGAACAATATTATAGACGTAATAAGCCTGAGAGGAATAGACGGAGACACAGATCATTACTTAGTCAAAGCAAAAGTCAAATCCAGAATATCTAGCCACAAATAAAATAAAACAACAAAAAACCCACAATGGAACATGGACGAAATGCACAGCACAGAGAAACAACAAAACTATAGAGAACAACTTAAACAAACCTTAAACTCTGAAAGAGAATACAATGATAAAGAACAGCTATGGGAAACGACTGCCGAAATAATAACCACGACAGCGGACAAGACCTTTGGAAGGAGTAGGCAGACGAGGGCACAGACATGGTATGACGAGGAATGTCGAAAATAGCTGGAAAAAAGACAAACAGTAAGGAAGACTTGGATACAACTACAAACAGACGAAACGGCCCAAACCAGGCTCCAGAGAATTCTATAAAGCAATTTCCTCTGAGAAAAGAGAACATAGAACCAATTTCATCCATACACTGAGAGATAATCAAGGCCGTATGATAATCGACGGTAAAGAAGTAACTGAAAAATGGAAAGAGTATTTTTGGGACCTTCTAAACATCATACAGGAAGAACAGCACAAAAAAGAGATCTATATCACAGCGGACATTCCCGTCAAAAATCCTTCCTTTGAAGAAACCCCAAAAGGTGTTAAATACGCTGAAAAATCACAAAGCGCCGGGTATGGACGAGATACCAGCAGAACTTCTGAAATATGGGGGAGACGTACTACATCGCCAAATCCACCAGCTAATAACGCACATATGGTTAGAAGAAAGGATACCAGCACGATGGAAAGAAAACATAATAGTGCCCATCCACAAAAAAGGGGACAAAACAAAATGCGCGAACTATAGAGGAACTTCACTCCTAAACACGGCATATAAAACCCTCTTAAACATCATTCTTAGTAGACTAATCCCTTATGCTGAAAATGTCCTAGGCGAATATTAAGCCGGTTTTAGGGCAAACAGATCAACAATAAATTAACTATTTAGGCTGAGACAACTTTTAGAAAAGGGATGGGAGTATAACAGACCCATACACAATCTTTTCATAGATTTTCGAAAGGCATATGATAGCATAGAAAGAAGCCAAGTATGGAATACCATGGCAGAGTTCTCAATACCAAAGAAACTCTTTCGGATGACCAAAGTCTGTATGGACGGTGGAATATCTGGCAGCTTTGTAATCAACAGTGGACTCAAACAGGGTGATGCACTATCTCCACTACTTTTTAACCTTGTATTAAAGAAAGCCATGATGTCGGCCGAAATAAAAACAGAATTGCTATCGGTTCAAGGTCCCAAGCTATTACTTGCATATGCAGATGACATAGATCTCGTTGGAGACACCATCCTATTCACGAAAGACATCTTCAACAATGTGGAAGGAGCAACAAGTGAAGTAGGGCTGAAGATTAATGAAGAGAAGACGAACGACGAAAGACGAACGACACGAAGAGACAGAATAGGACAAAATGTGACGGTTAACACCTTAAATTTCGAAAGAGTACAACGTTTTAAGTATCTGGGGGCCGTAATCACAGCTGACAACGATGTTACTGAAGAAATAAAAGACAGAATTCAATCTGCAAACCGCTGTCTATTCGCACTGGATAAGCTCATAAAATCAAAAAATCTTACAAGAAGTTCAAAGATAAAAATCTGTAAGTCACAAGTACGAAAAAAAAAAAAGTAATACAGGGGTAACATTTCTATAAAAGACCAAAGTTCAGCTGGCTCGACTGATAGTACTCTGTAAGGGATCTTGTCTAGGGTTACAGGCGAAGATCAACAGTACATGGCACATATGAGATTCTCTGTAATGGAACCGAAGACGGACGAATATTAAAGGAAAGATTGATTTTTCAAGTTCCCAACGACAATCAGTATATGAAAAGAACACTTAAGAAAAAATTACCCGGCCGACCAGGTAGGGAACTTAGACATTGGGTCAATTACTTGTAAAAAAAATAATGGCATCGAAACCCAGAATACAGGTAATACCGGATAGCATACTGGGACATTGATCACGGTGACGAAACAGAAATATAAATTTTGCAACATGAAATAAACAGGGCTAGCGAGGTAGACCGAAAGACGTTACTTAAGACTAGAACAACAAAAAATATCGACATCTATCAAAACAGAATCATAAAAAAGGCAAGAGAATCACACTAACTAGAAAATTTGTCCACGCTTCAGAAGCGTATGAAAACACAACAAGGCAGCCAAGGAGTCCTTTTGAACAAATTGGAAAGCATTTAATAAAAGGGTAGTAACTGGAAATATAAACATTAAGAGACAATAAAAATAACACATATATACCCCCAACGAAGATATATCAATATGAAAAAAAGGTACATTCTACCAACAACTGTACAAGGTAATCAGGTAGTCTTACAAATGGGTAATCAGCAAAACATAATGATCATGGACTACCTAAATGCAAGAACTGAAAGAACACTAAATAATCCAGTAATAGAAAACTTCAGCAAAGAAATGACAAAAAATAACGGACTTATGAACATATATCAATTTGACTTGAAAATCATGAATGGATTTTATCTCTATTAATATATATATATATATATATATATATATATATATATATATATATATATATAGATATATTGAATATATATATATATATATATATATATATATAGATATATTGAAGATATATATATATATATATATATATATATATATATATATATATATATATATATATATATATATATATATATATATATAAATACTTGGCATTAGCACACAAGAAAATTAAAATCAGTGATTGACTATATTATAATTAGGCAGACATCTAAAGTAAAAATACAAAACACCCGAGTATAATGGGGTATAGAATGTGGATTGTATCATTATTTATTGGAAGTTTAAACCAAAATTTTCTCTAAACTTAGAAACAGTCAAATCTCAACCGAAAACTGAGAAATAACTGAGAAAAACAAAGTTTAATATAAACAGCCTTTACGATGACTGTACATGAAAACTATATCACAAGAGACTATTAGACTACATAGATTTTATTATGGGTATTTAGACCACGACACAAATATGCTTTATGACCACATAACAAAATCACTAAAAGAAGGTGCATATGAGGCCTTGGAAAAAAAAAGAGCAAACCTACCTACGAGCAAATAAGTGCATATTATGGAATAATGAACTCAAAAAATAGAAACAGATAAAACAATGATAAAATAATGTATAAAATGCATAAAAATCAAACAAGGAATCATGTCTAAGTGGAAACAAGTCTTCGTTGGTTTGAGAATTGATACAAAATCTAAGAAGGAAAAATAAATACAAAAAACGTACAAACCATCAAAATTAATGTATTCAACAGTTCCTACGCAAAAGAACTACAAGGATCCAGACCTGAATATCTCTAACAAACACCCCAAAGATACCGAATCTATGAACAAAAGATTATCATCGGAAAAGACCTAACTACCAATCTTATAAAATTCATGACAAATAAAGAGTCTATGGACCAGAAGGAAGCCCTTCTAAACTTTTGAAAAATGCAACACGAGCGCTTGTTAATATGCTGACAGTACTTTTTAATAGATACTTAAACAAAGATAATATACCTGAAAGCTGAAGAGAAGGACGGATGACACTGATCCATAAAAAGAGGATAAGGCAAACTGCAAAAACTACCGCTGCATATCAGTTACAAGCACTCTCAGTAGATTATATGAGAAAGTTGTGAAAACCCTAGTAAAAAACGAATATGAATCACTTGAGGTAGAAAAGCAAGCAGGATTTTCAGTTGAACGATCTTAAATCGACAACATCTTCACTTTCACCGAACTAAATGAAAAAAAAATGGCTAGGGATAGACCAACTCATCTATTATTTGTGAACTTGACAAAAACTTATACTTATAAAATCAATATAAAAATTATTCCATAACGACATTTCATCAAAAATAAATATTAACAAACAGACTTTTAGGATAAATAAGGGACTAAGGCAAGGCTACAGACTATCTCTAATACTCTTTAAAATCTATTTAAATGTGGTACTAAGGAAACGGAGATCATGCTTTGAAATGGGTATAATATTTAACGAGGAAATAACTTTATATAAGTAAAAGGGCAGTAGGGCTTCTAGCACAAAACAGGTAATTTTCCCATGAAAATTTTCATAAGAAATTTTAAGGTTCATTTTGGTCATTTTTTGATCTTTTTGTGGTGAAGGCGCGACGGCTCGTCAAGTCGTGACGTGTAAGGTATCGTCGGAAAGGGGAAGGGGTAAGGAATATGATACCCCCTACACTGCTTAATTTCACGAACGATCAAGTAGTCATCACACCTGACCATGAAAACCTTCAGACTACAAGACTATGAGTGATAAGGTCTAAATATTGGTTTAACTAAAACGTAATACATGTGCACAAGAAACGTTGAAAACGACGAACTTAACTTAGAATATTGAAAAACAATTTCATCATGTTCCGAATATATCTATTTGGGGACGAAATTGAAAAAAAAATGGACGCAGTAAAATGAAAAACCATAATAAGCGCACTATACTCGCCTACCGAAATTAATAATGGATTGGTAGCCATCTGAACAAAAAAACGAGAAAAACAAAAATAATATGGATTAATGATACTCAAAAGATAATGTCAGAGAGAGAGAGAGAGAGTGCGCGAGAGAGAGAGCGAGAGATCTACGTCGAAGTATGAGTCGATTGACGTGAATGGAGACTGGAAAGCGGAAGACGCATTACGCTCTATACGAGATGTCCAGAAACTCTCCTGAAAAATCAAGACCGGTGATTCCTAAGATAATTTTAAGACAATTTCACCCAATTCACGTAGTACGAAAATATTTCCAAACGGAGCTTAAGCTCTTTGAAGATGACTGCTTGTAATTAGTTTTTTTTATACATCCAGAACTCTTGTATTTAGAAAAACGAAAACTGGTACGATTATTTATCATCAGAGTTAAATGGATTCCATCAATTGCCAATTTCTAGTACCGGTGATAGGCGTCCGTTTTGGGTAGGTCACCAGTTATTTGAACGCATAACTTTTTTGGTATTCGGGATACTAGATTATTAAATTTTTAGGTATTCTAGTAATAAAAAGTACTTGTATTTTATGTCGGTAGGATACACCGTTATCGAGAAAAATCGATTTGAACATTTTTCGTTTTTTCGTCATGAAAGCTAAATTAATATTTTTTGCACTACTTGTCTTTGAACTGTCAAATATACTACAAATAACCTACTTTTTCATTGTCAAATTGTTGTCTATCAGGAGCTGATCAAAATTAATATTAAAACCCCAATTAATATACCAATGCTTCTATGCGAGATTAACCCTAAAATTATCAAAATTCTTCTCAGATTCCTACAGATAAACCATATAAAATTATAACCTTAATAATAACCTATCTAATATTAACATTTAAACTAACTATAAGAAAATAATAAACATAAATAAAATGTAGATATGTACATAAAATGTCTATATTCACTGATAATTGATAATAGGGCATGATATATATTCTCAGACTCACGACAGTGGCCCAAAATATAACAAAACAAATGTACTGGCTGATTATTCAGTAGAATAAAAGCCAAAAAGAAGAAGAAGAGAATTTCTCTTTTAGCTTTTACTTTGTGGCATTCATTACTTTTTTTTTTTTTTTTTTATTTTATTTTTATGGCTTCGGCAGTTTGCCATACAGCCAGTTACATAATCTTTTAATCTCATTAGGTACAGTAAAAAGTTTTTGAGTTATTTGCAATCGAATAGACTAAAATAGATAAATTTACAACATTTAACAAAAAGAAGAGAAAAAATATAAATAATACATACACATATCCATAAACATATACAATTAACATGGGTCACTCGTTTCACGTCCAGGGGACCATCAGGACATTATAATATATAACATACACAGAACTAGGCCACGGTAAATAGGATTAAACATATAAACTAGAGAAAACAAAGGTAAAAAGTAAAAAAAGTTTTTTTTTTAACTAAAGAAAAATATTACATTTGGTCAAAAAATCGATTATGCAATCGTAAATTAATCTATTTTGAGTCGCTAGGGCAGATAAAACGTTAAACGGAGATTTACCGGTAATACGAACTATATTATTATATAATAAGGTGGATTCCAAATTATATTTGGCACAACCAAAAATTACATGATCTAGGTCACCTTCTACTCCACATTCCACACAGTTTTTACTCTCGATCACATGAATCCTTGCAAGATGAGCAGGAAAACAAGCATGTCCAAATTTAAGCCTAGATATGGTTGTTATATAACGCCTAGGGACATTATAAGTTCTGTGCCAATGTGCAACAGGGACAGTTGTGTGTAAAGAAGTGTATCTATTTGGGTTGGTAAAACAAAACTCAGACCATAGGTCACTCCATTTATATTTTAAAACTGCCTTGCGTGAAGCAACCAAATCAGAAATACTGGGTAGAAATTCTGTGGTATCCACTGAATAAATACTTAATTTGGCTAGTTGGTCCACATGTTCATTATGTTTAATTCCACTGTGTGCTTTGGCCCATATAAATATCACATTTTTTTTATTTTCCTTAAAGTGTTTAACTAATTTTTTAATTAATATTATGTAGGGATTGGAGTATGTGGTTGGAACAAAAGGTTGGTTAATGGCTGTGAGAACTGACATGGAATCTGAAACAATAATAACGGAGGAATCTCTGTTAGAAACAAAAAGTAGGGCTTGATATATGGCAATTGCTTCCGCACTAAATATGGAAATATTTGCTTTTAATTTGAACATTTTTTCTACCTTCTCCATGGGGATGTAAAAGGCACATCCTGTACCGTCTTCTGATTTGGAGGCATCCGTGTAGATAGTACTGTAGTAATCCCAATTGGATAAGATGCTTGTTATAATGTTGTTATTTGCTCTTCCAGTGTTAACATAATTTGGTTTAATAAATTTAACGCTATAAAAAAGAGCTTCAAAATCATTTATATCTGTGTGTGATTTTAAATTAATAGCTTCATCAGCACAAACTGTGTTTCCTCTAAGAGCTTCACATAGGGTTGGAGAATTTTTCTTAATCCAATATTTATTCGTTAAATCATAATTGTTTAAATTTGTTAATTCGGTATAAAGGAAAGTGTTCTGGTGTTTAATTTTCAGTAAAAATTTTTCGGCCAAGAAATGTCTTCTAAGAGAAATTGGAGGCTCACGTGCTTCAACATAAAGGGGCTCAATAGGAGTTGTCTTCATGGCACCAATACAGATACGCAAACACTGGTTTATAAATATGTTTAATTTGTTTAGTAAGTTCTTGCTGGCAGATCCATATAACCAACATCCATAATCTATGATAGAGCGAATGTAAGTTCTATAAAAAAGTAAGGAAGTCTGAACATCTGTTCCCCACCAAGTTTTAGTTGTCATTTTCAGAAAGTTTAGGCCTTTTTCACATCTATTTAACATATATTCTATGTGAAATTTCCATGTGAGCTTGTGATCCAGTATAATGCCCAAATATTTAATTACCTTTTTAAAAGGAATTTCTCGCTGTTTTACTATACATGTTTCGATATTGGGAATATTATGTCTACTGAAAATGGTCACTGCTGATTTTGTGGCCGACAGCTGAAGGTGATTTTCTTCCAACCATATTTCTACAAGGTTGTAGGTATCCATTAAAAATCCAAAAGCTTCATCTCTCTTCTTTGTTTCACAGTAAATGCAGAAGTCATCTGCATATTGGATGATCTTAAAAGGATATTTTTCCAACTTTAATTTATGTAGGTCAGCTGTGTATAAATTGAAAAGAAAAGGACTTAAGACAGCTCCTTGTGGAATTCCTGTGAAAACATATCTTGGGCCTAATAAATGGTTGTTAAAATCCCTGACATAAACATGTCTTTCTGAATATAATCCGATAATAGCATACACTATTGCCTTAGGAATGTTAAAATCAATAATCATTTTTTTACTCAAAATATTTAAGTTTAAGGTGTCATATGCTTTCTCAATATCAATAAAAATTGTTGGAAGAAAGTTATTTCTAGAGAAATTATTTTGAATATTTGTTACTAAGGTTGTAAGTGCATCTAGCGTACCCACTCCTCTTTTGTATGCAAATTGACAGGGCGTAAGCAGGTCTTTTTTATGTAGCCACCATTCCAGCCTATGTTTTATCATACGTTCGAAAGTTTTTTGCACACATGATAGCAGAGAAATTGGTCTATAAGAATGGGCCAAGTTAGGGTCTTTACCTTGTTTAGGAATCGGTGTGATTATAATTTTCCTAAAATCTTCAATGCACTCACCTGCAAGCATCTCATCAAAAATTTGTAGAAGAAAACTTTTTGCTATAATTGGTAGGTTCTCTAACATCGGATACTTTATTTGATCAAAACCCGGGACAGTACTTTTTTTATTTCTTAAAGCATAATTTAGTTCATTAATGTGAAAATTATTTGCCAAAAAATGTTTTTTATCTAAGATCGTATGTTCGATATTTACAGTGAAAGGAACAGTCTGGGGAGCTACATGATTAAAAAACTCATCTATTAAATCATCATTATGTGGCTTACCAATGTTTATTGTTTTACGATTCATTTTTTTTGCTTGTTTCCATATCATGCTAGTTGGAGTATTTTTGTTGAGATTGGAACACCATTCAATCCAACTTTTTTTAGCTTTTTCTTTTAATGTTCGTTTAGTAAGTGCCATGCATTTTTGGTATGCAAGAAAATTATCTTTTGTGGGGTTTTCTTTGTATACTTGCAGTACATGTTTCCTTTCAGAAATTATGTTGTCACATTCTGCATCCCACCAAGGTGAAGGTGTTCGATTTTTGCACTTAAACGGTCTGTATTCTTTTAAAGTTCTTTGTGCCGCATTATTTATACAATTGATTAAGAATGCATATTTTTCTTTGGTGGTTGGATATTCTGCATTAGTAAAGTTATAAAAGTAGTCTTCCACAAACTCTTTATATTGTTCCCAATTAGCTCCTTTTAGGTTCCATCTATATCGCGGAATTGTGATGTCCTGCGGAATTTGCTGCATTGCAAGAGTTATTTTTATCATAAAATGATTCGATCCAAGTGTGTCAGAGTAAACTGCCCAATCTATATCACTAGCTACGTCCGAGGAGCAAAAGGTAACATCTATCATAGAATCATTGCATTCTGGCCGGGTAATACACGTGGGTTCGCCAGTATTCATAACTACAAAATCACAATTATTGCTTGCTTCAATGAGTTGTTTACCAATAGAATCGTTTTTATGGGATCCCCAAGTAGCATGATGCGCGTTAAAATCCCCACCAATAATACATGGAGTTGAAAACTGCGAAAAAAATATTTACCCAATCAGTTGTGTTGGTTTTAATATCCGGTGACCTATAAACGGAAATTATACTTAAAGTTTTATTGTTGAATTTGATATTAATACCACAAACAAGAAGATCGACATTAAAATTGGAAACTATGCTTAATTCTAGGTGTGAAATCGACTTTTTGACCAAAATGCAAATTCCTGAAAAACCATCTTGTCTATCTTTACGAATTACATTATAACCTACGAAACTATATACTTTTTTGGGTTTAAACCATGTTTCACTTATTATTGCTACATCAATATTATTATTTACAAGATAATGCATTAGACTATTTTTATTCGAAACAGCAGAACGTGCATTCCACTGACAAATATTTAATGTCTTTGGTAATGGAGTGAAGGTTACTTTTTACATGTGTCCTCCAACACTTTATTTATTCCTGTTTGAATTAAATCATTATTCAAATTTTTGATATCTTCAATGGTATGAATACCTTTTAAAAATTCAACTATAAAATCTGCAATTGACTTTACAATGTTTTTGTTATTTAAATTTTGATAATTTGGTGGATTATTATTTCGAGGCAGTGGTTGATTAGGGCCAAACTGAAACGGAAACATCGGTTGTGGAGGAGGAGTGTCATTAGAAATTCGACGTTTTTTATTGCTATGGGCGGTAGGACTTCGTGTAGGATGGGTGGGCAAAACGTAATTGCTATTATTCTTAAAATTTGAGTGTAAAAGGGAGTTAGAATTTCCAGACTTAGATTCAATCGCTGGTAAAGGCGGAAAATTGGAGTTGGATAAAATAAAAAAACTATTGTTTACAGATATACCAGAATAAGACATTTCACAATATTCTTTTGCCTCAATAAAGGAAATATTTTGTTCAACCATAACATTCTTAATTTTACGTTGTTTTTCATAATGAGGACATTTTCTTGAAATAGAAACGTGGTCATTTGTTTTACAATATAAACAGCGAATTTCTGAATCGTGACAAACATGATTTTCAGTTTTTACATTACTACACTTAATACATAACTCTTCAATATTTTTACATTGCCTAGAAATGTGACCATAGCGTAGACATCTGAAGCACTGTGTAACTCTGCTAAAAAACCGCTCCACCGAAAAATATACACTATTTATTGAAATATAACTAGGTAAAGTGTTCCCTTCAAAAGTTACAATAATGGTTTTTTTGGGGACATACTGTATATCACCATCCTTTTCTATTCTACGATGTGTACGTTTAACATCAACTACTGTTGAAGGAGATTTTATGTTATCTAAAATATATTTCGTATCGAATTGAGTATCAATATCTTTTATCAAACCCTTAATTTCTAATAAATGATTTGGTATAAACGCTACAAGATCATTTTCTGATAAAAGAGGATTGTTTACTAAAGCATTGGCATCAGAACATGTTTTTAGACTAACTTTTATTCTATTTTTTCCAACAGATCTAATTTGGTTAATATTGTTAACATTTAGTTTTTTGTGTAAGATATCTCCCACAAATAAGGGATGAAGACGGCCGGCATTTTCAATATTTTTTCGTTCGATAAAAACACAAATATTACTCAAATTATACTTATCTCCATTTCTTAGATTAAAAACTTTAGGTGTTTTATTTTGTTTATAAATATCCTTTCCTTTATCACTAATGACCTGACGACTGGTTTCAGCTGTTGTCTCAGAACTTAAAGTGGTATCCATGTCTTGTACGGGGACCGATAAATAATTTTCTGATTCCGCATCACTTTTAGAGTTTTTTGCACTCATTGTCTGGTTAATAGTTACACCTAACGGCGTCTTTCTTTTTAAAGCTTCCCCCATTTAGGGGGGAGCTATTTACACTCCGTACACGTTAACCACCGTACCACTCCGTTGGCTACCTGAATGGGAATCTTGAATACTTATTAATTGTAATATAACTATTAAATACTGTTTAATATACAAACAATTATTAAAAACTAATAGGAGAACTTTTAATTATCAAGTTTAACTTTGACAGTTATTTGTGGCATTCATTACAATAATTTTAATTTAACAAAAATGGTTTTTACTAATGAGGAATACGCTGATATACATTTATACTCTGAAAAATTTCCCGATTAAGAAAAACAAGTTTAGTGTTCCCAAAAAATAACAAAACAGGGCGATATTATGATATAGCAGCAGCATATGAAGATGTTATTTTAATCGAAGTTGAGAAAAATTTAGGAATAAATGTTCGAGGACTATCTGCCGTGTATTCCAGAGTTTTAAAATATTTCGCAGGAAATATCTTACACAACGAAAATGTAAGTATATCCTTTTTATTTTACAAAGGTACAAGAACTGCTACAAGGAGATTTTACTGTTCGTAAAGAAGTCGCGATATGGTTACAACATCAGAAAAATCAAAATGAAGCTTTCTTCAGATACATTTTGTTCAGCCCGTGAGGGACTGACTTGGCTGACCTGAAAATCGCCAATATTTATATGCGCTGTTCGAGCGATAAATAGGGATTTCCAGGTCAAGAGCAATGGGAAAATTCGAGGCGGGGCGATGCGCATCGAAATGCGCACTAGTCCGCAAACTATGGCATTCGATGACATAATTACCTGCTCGTTTAAATAGTGCTGATTACTTTCATTTCCTGCAAAATGTTTTACCTGATTTATTAGATGATGGGCCTATAAATAACTTTCTTGATAATAACTACGAATAGCACTGGATTGGAAGAGGCGGTCGAGTTGCTTCGCCAGCAAGGTCGCTGGATTTGAATCCTTGCGATTATTGTATTTGGGGATATATAAAAGCCTTTGTTTATTCTATTCCAATACAAAAACGTGCGCAACTCTGGCTAAGAATACAAGATACTTGCAACGAATTTAGAAATAACTTTAAAATTGTTGCAAGAATTCGGCGTTTGCTATGCAAAATGGAAAATGTATGCATAAAGACCAATGGTCATTAAATTGAGCATTTTTTGTTACTATCTACCTTCGATACTTGTTCTTTTGTGTTACTCATAGTTTCGTTTCATCTTAATAAATACCTTGTTTTTAAAAAACGTTTAAATAAAATTTTATTTTAAATTGATTTTTTGCTTCATTTCTCAAACTTTTTAACGAATTGCTGCTCTATTTATTAAAATAAAAGGTAATTTATAAAATTAATTAGGGTATCTATTAATTTAACTTTTATAACAAAAAAAAGCGAAAAATTTTCAAATCGATTTTTTTAGAAAACGGTGTATCTTACAGACTTAAAGTAAGAGTACCTTTTAGTACTAGAATACCTGCGAATAATCTAATATCATAAATGCTTAAAAGTTATAGACCAAAAAGTTATGCGTTAAAATAACCGTCGACCTAACCAAAACGGACGTTTATGAACAGAACAAGAAATTCGCAGTTTATTGCGAATTGAAAAAAAAAATTACTTACAAGGCTACTTCAAAGAGCTCTAGCTCCCTTAGGAAGCATTTTCGCACTAGTTGAATTGGGTTTAATCGTCTTAAAATTATATAAGGAATCTGCGGTTTTCGTTTGTCAGGAGAGTTTCTGGACCCTCTGTATGTTTCTTTATTTCAGTAAAATAAAAACTCTTTACCTTGCAATAGACTCATATTAAAATTTAGCAAGCAAAAAAAGCATATTATTCGTTATTTCTTTATGACATACTCATTACAATATAGTATTTTTGGGTTATTTTAAATTAATACAAAAGCTATTTCTGGTTAGCAGCAAAATAGGAAAAATATTAGAGTCTGCACACGCTATCAAAAAACTTACGTGTCCCGATCATCCGATAAAGCTGGGTAGTCATTGCTGGAATAAATGTTTTCTAAATTAGATATTTTAGATATTTTCTAATTTCAGTAATAAAGGAAACTAGTAAAACATTACAGGAGATGCTAAAAATAGGTAGGTCTAATAAAATATGCATTAACCTTGATTAATAAATATCTACAATGTTTTTAAATTGGTATATCCATGAGGAACATCGTAATTTTTTATTGAAATTTACGTCCCTAATAAATCACTGACAAATACATCTGCATTACATTACTACAATACATGTAAATGTATTTTTACCTGTTTTGTTTTTTGCCTTTAGTTTGAAACCTTTAGCCACGTAATTACATACAAATATTAGTATCCATTCACAGGAGATTCTACAGAATGGATACTCAGGCATTATCAGAGTGACAATTATAACACAAGACATAAACCATGATAAATTGGGTGGGCTACATATATAAAGGAAATATCCATTTAAACGATAAATTTTTCAATTCAGTCTTTAATTTAATTTTTTTCAGAAATATTAAAATTAGTTTAAATGCTTTTATACTATCTTCACTTAATAATACATTTCAGTTTAAGAAAGTATTTATATCTACTTTCAGAAATTCTTGTAGCAACCACGTGCCTGTATTTAGATGTAAGGGACAGTTAAAGAATATTTAATTTAAATTAGCTATGATCGTTCCTAGAACACTCTGTCCACTGCTGGACATAGGTCTCTCCCATTTTTTGCCACTCTTCGCGGTTCTGTGCTTCTTGTTGCCATTTCTTGGATATTCGTCCAATGTCGTTCATCTTGTGTCGTTCAGTCTCGCTATGTGACCTGCCCAATTCCATTTCAGCTTGGCTATACGTTCGACGACATCACTGATACCTGTTCTTTTCCTTAAGTCTTGATTCCTTATTTTGCCTTTTTTGTCATGCCGAGAATTGATCTTTCCATGCGCCTTTGTGCCACTCGCATTTTTAGTGCTGTTGTTTTTGTGAGCGTGAGAGCTTCTGCTCCGTATGTCATAATATTAAGAACGCATTGGTCAAATGTCTTCCGTTTCATAGCTATCGGGATGTTGCTCTTAAAGATGTCTCTTAGTGAACCATACGCCGCCCAAGCAAGTGTTATTCGTCGATGAAATTCGCAGGTCTGATTGTCCGTGTTTATTCTGATTTCATGACCAAGATATATGTACTTTTCTGTCAATTCTACCACTTGATTTTGGATGATTAGGTGTTCGCTGAGAACTAAATTTGTCATAAATTTGGTCTTACTGATGTTTATTTTTGGACCTATTGTTGAAGATACGTTTTCTAATTCTTGTACCGTTTGTTGTGCTTCACCCAAAATCTTCGGTAATAAGTACTATGTCGTCGGCAAAACGCAGATAATTGAGCATTTCTCCATCTATTTTGGAAGCTTTCAAGAACTGGTTTCTTAAAGTCGTAACTCGTAGAATAACAGTAAATAAAGGTATAAAAGACAGTTGAGATTTGATTTCCCGTATGGTGCCTTATTTACCGTATGGTACCTCTACAATTCGCATAAACGTTTTTCGCCCTAACAGGACTCACCAGAGGCACTAAATAAAAGTCCTAAATGTGAAATCAAATATTTTTCATCAAAATAAGTAATAATAAAAGAAATTTATACAGACGCATACGGCGCCATCTAAGAATAAAACAAAAAATAAATACGCAGATTTCTAGGTGTTCAAAACATGGGGAATCTAAAATTGCATTCCACGACATATGAATACATCTATAGAGCGTTTCACGTTAAGAAAATAACATTAGGCTTATGGAGATCAGTGTTGCCAAAACTCTCAGGCGTGCGTTTACTAGATTGTCGATATATTTTTCGAATTTCCATTTTCAATTAACATTGACAGTAACTGTAAAGTCAGAATAACAACTGAAGAACCACAAAGCCTTATTATCATTATGTAGTCTCAGAGAACGACATAAAATCGCTGACATACGCACACCGTATTATTTTAAGTTGCAATTAGTAATTAGATATACGCATTCCAAGCGGTCCGTTTATTTGCTTTTAAATCTTTAATAGCCGGCAAAGTGCATGATTTAACTAAGCAAAATTTTCTACTGATTTCTATGATTCATGGTATATGATATTCTTACCGAAAAACAAATAAACTGTCGTTACTATAATTAAAATAAGATAAAATAAAATTATCTTTTGTAAATACTATTTATTTAATTAAAATAATTTTCCCTACTTTTCATCTCTTGTTTCGAATGGACACTTTTGGTTAATTACGTTAAAAAACAATTATTTAATTCATGTCTGTGAAAACGAAAATACAAATTATACAACCCTGAATCGTGCTTGTGTTCATCGTGGCATCGCTGCGCTTCTATCGTCCATAAGAAATACATGGCCCTATCTCCGCAATGTTATTTTCTTAACGTGGAACGCTGTATAGACAAGAACTTTTCATAAACTGGTTTTAATGTTTAGATGAATCGATATGTTGTGGGATACAACTTTAGATTCCCCATGTCGATTTATTCATCGTCTGCTTGATTTGAAAATTGCAGAAGGTACAGAATTTTAGTTTCGAACACCAAGAAATTTTCGAATTTCTACTTTTTTTTTATTCTCAGATCGAAATCAGCCTAATTCCTCAGACGAATTCTCAAGCTAATGGCTCTAAGCTCCGAAAGATTCTCTCGAGCCCTGTTTGGCCTACGAATCTGCTGTATCGTCTACTTATAGTGTTTTATATTCTCATACCCAACTACACCACTTTCTTTTCCCTTACGAACGTGGTAGAAGGTGCAAACTTTATAATGGTGCAGCAATCTTAACAGTCTAAAGCATTTCTCCTTAGTAGACTACAAAAATCAGTATAACATATTGACTTTGTTTTCTAAATTTTATGAATCAATTCTAGTAATGATAATTAACAGATCTGTAATAATTATAATTTTATTTATATAAAAAGATATGTATTTTAAACAATCGCTTTAAAGTTATTATAAATATTATTTTATATTATAAATACAATTCAGTTAACTATAATATAATAAAAATTTAAAGTAAAAAAATGTAAAAACCATATATTCTTTCAAATAGTTTGAATTATCTTCCAATGGTATTAAAAAGTCGCAATCTATTTTCAATAACTCCAGGTCTGGCCCGACCTGTGCCGAAATCTGCAGCAATTCTCTTTCTTTCATGTTCCATGTCCATCCTCGTAGGATTATACGACCGTTTCGAAGCCATGCTAAAAATGTATAGACGAAGTTAGGACTACAAAGTGTGCAGTTATTTCTAAGACAGGACTTCTAAGCACATGAAATACTTACACCGGTAATTCTAGCAATTTTCTAGCAACAAAAGCAATTGTTTATTTACAAAGTTTTTACTTACAGACTTTTTTCATTGTTTTTTTTTCTTCTTTCATCTTAAGTCATTAGCAAATTGACAGTAGACAAATACAGAAATGGATTTTTTTAAGACATAAACCTAAGAATAGAACCTAAGAACTAATTATATATATATATATATATATATATATATATATATATATATATATATATATATATATATATATATATATATATATATATATATATATATATAGAACATCTTGAGCTTAGCTTTATAAAAAAAAGTTGTCTATGATCCTTGACATTTTTATTAATTTTTTTAACATTTCGGCAAGAAATGCCTTTTTAAAGAAATATTATTGACTAAACTTTATTAAAAGTCGTAATAAGATTTAAAAAGAATCTTTGACCCACCAAGCATGCAAAAGTTGGTTACGAATAAAAATACAATTAAACATCACCAATAAAATAAAAGTACAAACATAGGACAAACCCACTAAGTCATTACAAGTAAAATGTACTTTAGGCTATAGCGAGATAGGATGGTCAAATCTGTAAAATTTTTAGCTTCTTAGATGACCTCAGGGGTCCCCTATCGCAAAAAATGTGTTTTCTTGAAAAAAATTTCTTTGCTTTAAAAATCTAAAAATCTAAATTCATGAACGTACATTTTAATGCCCAAAAACTTCAGATTTTTTTGATCAAACTTGAGATGATTAAAAATATTTAAATTTTTCGAAAATTTTTAGGTTATGTAGATAATTTTTAAGGTAAACTTTTAAATAATTTCTTTTTAGTTGATATTTTATAGTTATTTTAAACAGCATCGTTCGATTTGCCGTTTTCGCTCCAACTAACCCTCAAAATTCAAAAAAACTCATTAGATTGGTGTTTTTCCCTATATTTTTACCGCATAAACTAAACTTTATGTCAATAAATAATGGTTTTTGATATCTTTTTTTCTTATTTTTAATAGCCTAAGCAGGTATGCCATTTTCAGATCAAAATAAGCTGAAAATATGACAAAATCTCTTTTTTGATGTTTTTTTTTCTCATATTTTAAACACATAACATTTAAATATGACAAATAACGATTATTGTTTTTCCCTCTTTACAAGAGTGGTGATTTTATTTAAATATATTCATGTCCAAGCACACTTTGATATTTGTTAGTTTTTTTTAATCAAAATTGAGCTCAGAAAAAATATTTGAATTTTTCGAAAAAATTTTAAATTGTGTAGTGATAGTTTTTGGCAAACTGCTAGATAACTATTTTTCGTGTATATTTTCTATTATTTTAGAAAGCGAAGTTAAATTTGCCAATTTTGTTTCAAAAAATCCTCAAAATTAGAAAAAACTCATTTTTGGTGTTTTTTGTGTGTTTCTAGCACATAAAATCAACTGTATGTTTGTAAATAAAGTTTTTTATATATATTTTTTTTGTTATTTTTAATAGCGTCATCAGGTGTGCATTTTCACACTAGTACATGGTTAAAACATGACAAACCCTCTTTTTTTATATTTTTTCGCATATTTTAAAGACATAACCTCATTTAAATGAGACAAAAACGATTTTTGTTTTTCCTCTTCTTTACTAGAGTGGTGATTTTCATTTAATTATTTTTATGGCCAAACACACATTGATTTTTTTCAAATTTTTTGGATCAAAATTGAGCTCAAAAAATTAGTATTTTGAAAAATTTTTAGGTTGAGTAGATAATTTTTGGCAAAATTCTAAATAACTATTTTAAGTGTATCTTTTCCATTATTTTGAATGGCGGAATTAGATTTGCCATTTTCTCCACAAAACATCCTTAAAACTCCAAAAATTTTTATGCTATTTTCTCATCACCATTCATGTAATGGAGGGAACAGTACCACCAGTTGAGGTGGTACTGTAGACTAGCGCGGAGCTTCATACTGTGTTTTCTGTATTTTTAACATTTATATATTATATTTAAAATTAAATAAAGTAATTTTGTTATTTATTTGTTTTTTATATTTTTAATCAAATTATATATAAGGAGGTAAAATGCAAACAAGCTTAAGTCACCTAAAAGTAATTTTTCAGGGGGGGGGGGGCAAAAAACTTGTAGCTTTGCCCTGAAAAAGGATAATGAGTTTTAATCAATGTTATACAATAGTATTGGTTCCAAACATGCGATTAAAATGCTCATTTTAGTTAGAGTAGCTAAAAAATGGTTAAAAAAATTGATTTTGTTTTGGCAGTAACCTTTTGCACGAACTTAGTGGAAATCAGTCGTTTTGCATGTAAAATGTTGTACACAACAGCTGATTTACATGTAAATAAAGTAATAAAGCAATAAATTAAAGGTTGAAATAGTTTTCTAAATAAACTTTTATTTTTATAAAATAATAATATAGGCCTTAGCTATGAACATCAGGCAGTGGCGAAGGAAAGTATTCGATAGGGCAGAATGGCCATTGTTAAGCAGGCCAAGACTCACAAAGGGTTGTAGCGCCATTAGAAGAAGAAGAAGAATAATGTAGGCCTTACTTAAGTGACAAACATTGTCATAATAGGTAGTTATTGCAAGAAACAGCTTTTTAAACATGTAAGCCACAGCGCTCTTCGTCAAGGTAGTCACGCATTTCTTCCTGCTCCTCATCAGCAGCTGCTGTAGTGGGTTCATCAAAAATCAAACTATTGTACCAACCGTGGATCAGAAGTAAACCACTCCTCTCCAAACATTTTTTTTAAGTTTGTCAAAGTCTTTGGTCTTTTCTTTGGTTAAAACATGATGAAGTGGTAGTTCTTCCAGTATCACTTATCTTAAATTATTTTTAGCTTTCTTCCTCAAAGATACAAAATAACTCTTCTTCTTCATACCTGTAGTTTTTCAAGCCTTTTACCAACACCATTTTTTGTAAATCTTTTCTTTTCCTTTTTTCCTTTTTTTCTCCTCAGTTCACTAATTAATTGGATGTCCTTATAGTATTTACTTAGCTTCATAGTATCAAGTAGTGGCCAATCTTCACCTAGTGCTTTTATCTTGCCTATACTACTGTAGATATTATGGTATTGCTTTTTAATTAAAATTATGGGTTTGTTTCGCAGCTGATTTTCTACTCTTCCCAAAACACGGTCGGCAGGTAAAACACTATATCCGTATACAGCTAAATGGATAAGTGTTCTCAGGAAAATATTATTTTTCTTGAGAAACACAACCATCGTTAAACAACCTTAGTACAGAACAGTCCTGAAAATCAGCTTCTGTCAAATAGTTAAAGATAGACGATGGTATTTCTACACTGCCTTTTCCTACCTGCTCCTCTGTCCAAATATAGAACATGGGGTTTTGAGTTTTTAGATCAGTAATACAAAGAATATAAAACCCAATTTGTCTTGCGTAATAAGCTTCTTGAATTGGACTTTTCGGTAGTGGCTGAATTTGTTGAAGATCAAAGCAAAGGCTAACAGAATGAGTTTAAACATTTATTTTTATGTACTCATAAAATGCCTTTACTCTTCTTGAATAAATCCGCTTTTCAACCATTAGCTGCGTCTTTTCAGCAGACCGTGCTGGTGCACTTTTAATTTGTTCTTTAAGAAGGCAGCATCGGAGGCAGGTGAGTTAAAACCTATGTTAAACTCGTTTATAAAAATCCTCCTAAACATGCTGCATTTCACTTTTAACTACTTTTTACACTGATCATTATACATTTTACTTAGTTTACTAATACTTAACTCACTACTTAGATCAATATTTTGGATTTCTTTCTGTTGTAATGCGATTTAGTTTCTCTGAGTTTTTTATGTACTTTTGAACAATTTGCTTCTTCAGATATTTTCTATTTTTGGTAGTGTCACCTCCTCTTTTCTCTTCAACAGCAAACCCAAAATGCACTTTTTTGGCTATGTTTTTTATTCTAGTTTCTCCAAAACCAATAACAGTGCGAAAAAATTTTAAACATACAGAAGTTTTAACACCAGTAACAGTTAGAAAGAAATATTTATTGAATACTTTCGCTCAGGTCCAGGTTTTTTCTTTTTGTGTTTGTTTACCGGACTAGGTCTATGTCTTTTGAGTTGTATTGTATGAATCAGACTGACAATTATGTTGTCTTGCCTTTTCTAGACTGAAACTTTTAAAACTCTTCTTTGAAAGCTTTAATGTAATTAGGCCTTATTTAAACGCACGTAAAACGTTTATTGTTTTTCTACACGGCACAAAAACTAGGGCTCTTTTAGGATCTTCATACCTGGTAATTTGTTCACTTTTCCTTTTTCCTTCTGTAAATCTTCTCTTTCTAGTCCCTTCATTTCGTTCACCAACATTTACACTTTCATCTGCACCATCCATTCTCCTTTAAATAATAACGTGATTACTAATTGTTTCTAAATACGTTGACAATCTAAATAGTAGTCACAAAACTTTTAATACAAAACCCTTACATAACCCCAAATTTGCAGGACTCACTGGATCAGCTGAGTGGCAGTTGCAGCGCTTCTATTGGTTGGTTGGAAATAAGCTGGCTTGCATGGACTAGTACAGTGGAAATAAGTTGTTTTGCATGTAAATGTGGTTTTTAACATGCTGTTACCATTGGAAATATTTTTTTTGCATCAATCAGATAGAATAAACCACTTTGGCTACAACAGAACAATGCATTGGTACATCTAACTCAACTTTCATTTTTGTGTGACTTAAGGCCGTTTGAATGTCACCTCATATAAAATATAAAATATTTATTGGGAGTAAGTCTTAATTTAAGTTTAAAATAAGTTTATTTTTGACGTTTCGGAAATCGTTCTCAAAATACAAATGATTAATAAATTAAACAAATTTAATTTTTTTTACTTGGGAAAAATTCTTCTTTTTTTTAATTATAGTCAATTATAGAAATTAGTAAAAACTATATTAAATAGTATTTGTATTATGCCACAAGAAAATAGCTTTAAAAAAATATTAATTCTAATTATTATATAAACTAATTATGTTTAAAAATAATAATTGTATTTATATGAAATTATTTTAAAACGAGAATTAATACAAAAATTCTCTAGTTCCATCACGCTCGCCTCAGCATTTTACTGTAAAGAAAAGATAGTAATACAACGCCAATATAGAAGCTTTGATTCAAAGATATATCAAAAACCGTTATTTATTGACAAACGTGTGTAATGTAATCCCAAATAAGAATCCAGCCGAGTGCGAATTTTACCATATTATGCCGCTATAGCCTTTACTAAGTTGTTTTGTTGATGTTTGATTTATTATTTAAACAATTAGTTGTTTTACATCACAAACCTTCTTAAATTGTTCATCACCAGTCAGCTACTAAACTTAAGAACTAGTTCTCACAAATATGACAAAAAAACCGCAACGCCCTCACAAAATATGAACACGAAAAAAAAACAAATTTGATTTTGACAAAATTGAGATCCTAAAAAGTCAACATAACAAAAAAACGATAGAGCTCCTACAGACTACAAAAAATTATAATAATAATAATAATAATGCAATAAACTACGAACAACTGTCAACACTACAGTAATATTCCCTATAAATCTTTCACCACTGAAGAAGTCTCGAACATTATGAAAGAGCTTCATAACTGGAAATCTTCTGGATTAGACTGAGTTTAAAATTTCTGGCTAAAGAAGTGTTGGGAGTGTATACGAGCTTTTAACAGTATTAGTTAATAATGTTATTTTTAATCCGTAGGAAATATCATCATTTCTTACTCAGGGAACCACTTATCTTATACCGAAGGATCAAAATAACACTCAAGATCCAGCCTAGTATCGTCAAATTACTTGTCTTCCAACTTTGTACAAATTGGTCACATCCTGTGTAGCTCAGCGTATCTACGAACACTGTTCTCTAAACAATATCATAGAGCCTCCACAGGAAGGATGTGCTAAGGGTTCCATGGGCTGCAAAGAACAACTTATAATCGACTCACCAGTCATTTCTCACCAGGCGTACACCAAAAAAAGGAACCTTTTCACCGCCTTCATCGACTACAAGAAGGCTTTTGATTCAGTACCGCATAAATGGCTTATAGATATATTGAAAATATATAAAGTCAATGATAATATAGTGGACTTTTTAAAGCATATAATGATGAGTGGAAGATATTCACCTTCAAATACCCAGTAAAAACAACATCGAAACTGAAGATATCCCAATTAACTGGGGCCTTTTCCAGGGTGACTAGTTAAGTCCTCTTTGGTTTTTTTTTTAGCGATGAACCCACTATCTCAGCTACTGAACTCCACTGACTTAGGTTTTAGCATCAAAAATAACAATACTGTTGTGCCGAAGCTTAATCATTTGTTGTATATGGATGATTTGAAATTAATGGCTTCCACTCGAAACAACTTAGATCAGATGCTAGAAACTGTAGAAAATTTCTCAAATGATATCAGTATGCATTTTGGACTAGACAAGTGCCGTATACTAAATATAGTCAGAGGAAAGGTTCAGCCCGGAGGTTTCTATATGCAAGATGGCCAAAACATCGAGGCAATGGGTGAAAATGATCAAATCTATAAAATGAATGTACAAATATCTTGGAGTAACAAAAGCGCAGAAATTTGACCATAAACAAATGAAAAATGAACTAACTTCGGAGTTCGTGCGAAGAGTAAGACAACTAAATTGGTCATATCTTAATAGTAAAAATTTGTTTAAGGCATTAAATACGTACGCCTGTTCCGCGCTGAGCTACTCTTTTGGTATTATAAAGTGGTCGAAAACGAATATAGAGGGTCTTCAACGGAAAGTAAGAACACGTCTCACAAAGGTGCAAAAACATCATCCACGCAGTGCAGTAGAGAGAATAACATTAACGCGGTATCAAGGAGGAAGAGAACCTTTGCATATAGGTGAGCAATTGGATAAACAAATTGCTATTTTAAGAACTTATTTTCAGGTACAGGCTGAGACATCTACTTTACATCGAGCAATTTGCGCAGTAGATGATACAACGCCGCTTAAACTGAGGTAACAAGAAATGCGCATAAACCAGCTGACTTAACAAGAAAAAATGCGCACCTGGATGAGTATGGGTGCATGGGCGACATCTCAATGAAATCAGCCAAGAATATGTCGACAATACAGCGTCGAACTATTGGTTGACATCAGAAAAGATGTTTCCCGTGACTGAGGATTTTCTACTTGCCATTCAGGATCAGGTTATTACAACTAAAAATTACCTGAAATATATTGTTAAAGATCCTCAAGTCCAAAATGACAAATGTCGATATGGATGCCAACTCCAAGAAACCATCCAACATCTTACCGGTGGCTGCCAGGCATTTGCCGGTACTGATTATAAAGAACGCCATGACTCAGTAGGAAAGATTATCCACCAAGGACTAGCTAACAAAATGGGACTTCTCCAAACCGACCATCTTCCTTATTATTAATATGTCCCTGACAAATTGCTTGAAAATGACAACTACAAGCTATACTGGGACCGCACTGTGCTTACAGACCAACCAGTGGCGCATAATAGACCATATCTCATACTAGTTAATAAACTTACTAGGCAAACAACACTTATTGATGTGGCGATACCCAACACCAATAATTTACGTGTTAAATACAACGAAAAGATCGCCAAATACAGAGATCTAGAAATACAAATCAGGAGACAATGGAGAATAGAAAGTACCCAGATAGTACCTATTATTCTATCTACTACTAGTGTTTTTCCCAAAACCTCCTAGAGAACATAAAATAGCTGGGTCTAAAGTAACATCACTATAAGGCCATGCAGAAAGCTGTTGGACTCCTCGCGACGTCCAGATGTAAACGAAAATTTTTGGGAGATACTCCAACATACCAAGTCACCTAGAGCTCGATAACACGGAAAGAGACTCACCAGAGCTCAATCTTTTTGATACCGTAGGTATCTGATATGAGTGAATTTTTCCCTTGGAGGGATTGTCAGCCGTATGGCTAAATCTGGGATAATGCAATAAATGATAAAAAACATGTCAAAAATTTAAACAAGATATATTTCAATTTAAATTAAAATATTTAAAAGAATAATTTCAGAACGCTTATGACTTAAATACAATTGATTGTTTTAAGGATAAATTAAACATGTCCTGTCCTATGTTTTAACTATTAGTTTAGTTATTTGTAATTTTTTTAATTGTACACTTGTTCGCAATCAACTTTTGCATGTTTGGTAGTCAACGTGCGGAAGTCAAAGTTTCTTTTTAAATCCTAAAATTATGTTTTTTAATAAAGTGTTTTTTAGTTAATAATTTTTCTTAAAAAAGGCATGAATATCCTGCCGAAATGTAAAAAAAAACTATATAAAAATGTCATCAAGGGCATCATAGACAACCTTTTTTATGAACCTAAGCCCAAGAAAATCTACTATTAATATATTAAGGTTCAAGAATCAAATTCAGACTACATATATATATATATATATATATATATATATATATATATATATATATATATATATATATATATAACAATAAGAAAAAAGAAGTACTTGTGACTCGTTTGGAACAAATATATAACTGTTTTGGATGGGTTGGAGTCAATAATAGGGCTATTGGTTAACTATTTTTTTATTCTCGAGCTTTCAATTGTGTTTACAATTATTATCAAGAGCTAAAAAAGACAAAATACTTACAAGGTTGAACTAAAAAGAAAAAACAATTTTTGTTAACTTACCAAATAAAAATTAGTTTGGTAAGTAAAAATCACTGCTTATATGTTCAAAATATTTAATATAAAAATGTTTTGATCTAACAAATGTTTCTCCGAAAATTTCTATAATTTTGAAAACATTTTTTTTTAATATAAAAATAATTGAATTTATAAATAAGTTCAAATAGCAACCAATTACAAATAGCCTCAATGTCATAAATGCCAACATAAAATTTTTATTTTTGACAATTATATTGCCAAAAGTAAAACTTCGTTTAAACATTCTTTTTTGTTTAGTAACAAAAAGAAGAAGATTTATTCACCCTTGACAGATGTCTGAAAGAATGTGATAGATATATGGAGAATTAAATATGACATTTTACAAGTTTTATATATAAATCATAAAGAAAGAATATAATTATAAATTTTACTTAAATTTTGAATTTCAGATCTTTTGTTTAAACTCTTATCATTTTTGCTAATACAAACCATTTCCAAAAAAGTCCTTTTAAATTTATTACTTTCACTACATAAAATTTTAATGTTATCAAAATCCATAATATGGTCTTTATCGATTACATGTTCTGCCAAAGCACAAGATGGTTTTTTAATTCTGCAATCACTTTTGTGAGAAATAATGCGATTTGATTATTTCTATAATCAAATCGCATTATTTCTCACAAAAGTGATTGCAGAATTAAAAAACCATCTTGTGCTTTGGCAGAACATGTAATCGATAAAGACCATATTATGGATTTTGATAACATTAAAATTTTATGTAGTGAAAGTAATAAATTTAAAAGGACTTTTTTGGAAATGGTTTGTATTAGCAAAAATGATAAGAGTTTAAACAAAAGATCTGAAATTCAAAATTTAAGTAAAATTTATAATTATATTCTTTCTTTATGATTTATATATAAAACTTGTAAAATGTCATATTTAATTCTCCATATATCTATCACATTCTTTCAGACATCTGTCAAGGGTGAATAAATCTTCTTCTTTTTGTTACTAAACAAAAAAGAATGTTTAAACGAAGTTTTACTTTTGGCAATATAATTGTCAAAAATAAAAATTTTATGTTGGCATTTATGACATTGAGGCTATTTGTAATTGGTTGCTATTTGAACTTATTTATAAATTCAATTATTTTTATATTAAAAAAAAATGTTTTCAAAATTATAGAAATTTTCGGAGAAACATTTGTTAGATCAAAACATTTTTATATTAAATATTTTGAACATGTAAGCAGTGATTTTTACTTACCAAACTAATTTTTATTTGGTAAGTTAACAAAAATTGTTTTTTCTTTTTAGTTCAACCTTGTAAGTATTTTGTCTTTTTTAGCTCTTGATAATAATTGTAAACACAATTGAAAGCTCGAGAATAAAAAAATAGTTAACCAATAGCCCTATTATTGACTCCAACCCATCCAAAACAGTTATATATATATATATATATATATATATATATATATATATATATATATATATATATATATATATATATATATATATATATATATATATATATATATATATATATATATATATATATATATATATATATATAGGTGTGTGTGAGAGAGAGAGAGAGAGAGAGATGGCATTAGACAAAAAATCTTTTTGCCACAGAAAATTGTTATAAGGATGTTTAAATTTTTATTTTAGAATCGTTTCTAAACTTGATTTTAACTGGTAGGCTAATATTGAGATCAATTAAATCTAAATGTAGGCTTCCAGTCTGTTCCCTATGATTAGGACAATCGAAAAATAAGTGGTTCAAATCTCCGACAGATTTACCATCACAAGGACAGAGGACAGAAAGGAGTTTCATAGATTCCAATCTTATGCAGATACTCTGGAAAGAGGCCATGGTTAAGTTTTAGCCGGGTTATTAACGAAGAATATACCTTATTATAGTTAAAATTAAAATGGGGAATATTTTTTGGTAAGCATGGATGAATAGAAAAGTAATGGTTTCTTGAAGTATTCTGAACCTCTTTATATTTTGACATCCATCTTTTCCTGCCAATACTCCTGATAATAGAAAAAAGATCTTTAAAGTATTAAAAATTTGTAATTTCGGATATCTCAGATGTATTTTTTGCCATACCATCCATTAATTTGTTTCCAATTACTCCATTGTGTCCTTTAACCCAGAGTAAAGTAACTGTTTTTTTTTGTGAATTTTAGATCATGTAATAATTTTTTTATATCAAGTGTAATGAAGTTTTGAAAACTATCCAATGGATGGCTATGAATAGCTTGTAATAAACATTCTCAACATAATTGCTGTTTGAAACAAAAAAAGCGAAACCAGTACTTTCTACAGTTTTTGATCCATCTATATAAATTATTGTTAAATCTTCCCCTAATTTGTTTAGTATGGATTTGAATATCAGGTTAGTTCAAGGTGGCAAGTCTGAATAAGAGGGCATTATAATGGTTGGTTTGTCTATCAGAGCTTCAAAGTCTTGTACGTAAAAAGGAAATTTTGGTAGCTGTAATATATAAGATTGAAATTAATTCGTATCGATAAAAGGTTCTGCAAGAGGACGAGAATTTTTTATTCTCCAGTAAGAATTTGTTAAATTTTCTGTCAAAAGTAAACTTATTTCGTGAACCATAGTTGTATTAAACGATCTGTATGCTATTAGACGTTTGTTGGCTAATATTTGCCTACGTAAGTCTAAAGATGGTTCCTGGGCTTCTTCTAGAACTACTTGGTTTATAAAGGAGATATTTTGATATAAAAGAGATATTTTGATCTGCACCCCATCTTTTGTTAGAAACGAAACGCAGAAGGTTAATTCCACGCTCACACTTTTGTTTTACGTACTTTATATGGCTGGACCACAAGAATTTTTTTATCTAGGATCATGCCTAGATACTTATACTCTTCTGCTAAGGGGAGATTATAATCACCTACCTGGTATTTGCCTGTGACTTTTTGTCTACGTCTAGTGAAACATACAATCGAAGATTTTTCTTGTGATATGCTAAAACCCATTTGTTCCACCCACTTATCTATGTTACTAAAACTAAGTTTTAGATTTAACATACATAGGATTTATGGCTGGTATATAAACATATATCGTCTGCATATTGAATTATTTTGCATTTTTCATCCATCAAACCATGCAGATCTGCAGTATAAACATTAAATAATAGAGGACTTAGAATTGAGCCTTGTGGGAGACCGTTATATAATATTCTTGGACCGTGTAATACAGTTCTATGGTCCCGTAAGTATATTTTTCTATTCACATACAAATTTATTATATTTACAGATAATCTTTTACCAATAACACACGCCACCATTTTAAATATAATATATCCAAATCAACCACGTCATATGCACCCTTTAAATCTAGAAACAAACATAGCATAAATTCGTTTTTTGAGAAACAGAGTTGTATATCCGTAAATAAATGTATGAGAGCATCAATGGTACCTCGACCTCTACGAAATCCATACTGTGAGTAGGGAAAAACTGAACTGCTTTCAATAAAATGTTCTAATCTAAATTTTATAAGCCTTTCAAAGGATTTTGTCACACATGATAATAAAGAAATGGGTCTATAAGATGATGAAAGTTCTGGGTTTAAGTTAAATTTGAGTAAAGGGAATATGATAATATTTTTTAAAGTATCGCAATATTCTTGTTTCAACCACCAACTATTAAAGATTTGTGAGAGAACATCTTTGGCATTGCAATTTGTCCAATATCTTATAAGTAAAACCGTCTAAACCGGGGGCTGTATTTTTGCTTTTTTTTTTAGTGCGAAATCTAGTTCTGAAGGAGTAAAAGGTTTTGACATGGAATCTATACTAGTATTAAAACGAAAAATTTCTTTAATCCTACCAACATTACCAGAGGCAGATGAAGGTGCAAGTTGGTCTAACATCTGTTTAATGAGATTTTCAGAAAGTTGAGGTTTTTTTGTTGTACTGATAGTTATTGGAAATTGATCTGACGGTTGACCATATTTTTGAGAGGGGTGTGCTCTTGTTTAGACTATTTAAAAAATTTATCCAACTACTTTTTTTCTTTGTTTTAAATAATCGTCTGGTTTGGGCTGCTATATTTTTATAGTTTATGTAATTATTATGGTTACTTTGGGTTCGATAAGCTTTCAAGGTTTCTGATCGTTGTTTTATTATGAATGTACATTCCTCATCCCATCAATATGGCCTCAATATATATATATATATATATATATATATATATATATATATATATATATATATATATATATATATATATATATATATATGTTTATATTTATAATATGTACAGATTTACATATATGTATACAAGAGACACATTAAGGTAGAATTTAGAAGTTCTAAACTTCTAAACATGTACACAATTTTACTGACACTGTAAAATGCTTAAGGACATCACAGACTAAAATATGTATCATAAGGAAAACGTGTAGGATGCTAAATAAACCTACAAGAATGAATCTCTGACAAATTCCGCTTTAAGATGTTTGTCCTCAAAATACTTGGATAGAAGATTTCGGAATTTTCGTCCATATATGACATTTTTCTGTGATTTTAGAGATTAATGTATGTATGTTTCCGTTCGGTGTGAGCATCTAGAGAAAACAGTGAGTTCGTTTAAGAACATACAGCAATTTCTTAGGATATAGGGTAGATTTTTACAAATATTGTTTGAAAAAATAAAAATGGTTTTTTTATTTTCAAAGATTCGCTGCAGTTTTAACTATGATTTGATTGTTTACAATTTTAAGTATCTTTTCGCTTTATTTTAGAAAGAAAAGGAAAAAAAAATTCAGTATGTTTGTAAGTAAAATTAACATAATTTTAAAATGCACTTTACCCTGGTGATGCATACAATAATTTAAAGTCAGAGGATGCCTCATTTGAAAATAAAAACAAGGTGTTTGAGGATTTTCCAGAAAAACCTGTTACATTAAAGATATTTTATTTAGACTGTGTTCATTGGTATAGATTTGATATTACTACATAAAATTAATATTTTAAAAAGCATCAGTGAGATTTAAGATTTTTTAAACAATAAAGTGTATCTTACTTTCAAAGTACTTCGTGGAGAATCATTGTGGAATCATTGGAATAAAAGTCTTCGTTAGTATCGATCACTATAACCGCAATTTTTTTTAAGTGGCGCTTTACCTTTCTATTTTTCTAATATACCATTAAAAACATTTAACTCCATCTGGAATGGCTGTTGGATGGATCAAATCGCATAATAGTCATTCTTATAGCTCCCAATCACGGATAAAGGCGGAGGGTTAAGCGACAGACTAACAACCTGTCCTTGAATTGAAACAACACTTAAATATAGTAGACCAGAATAATGATATCATAAGGCTGTGGCAACAAATAGAAAAATCTATTACAGAGACAGCGCAATGTGGAAAACACAGTCATCAATATAAAGACAACTTTTAATAAATTAGAGATAGAGGCAAAAAACCTGATCTAAGGGTTAACGAAGAAAAATCAAATATATGTGGAATAACAAACAAAAGAGACGAGACAGAATTTGGTAAAATGTAACAATAGACCCATATAAGTTTGAAAGAGTGAAGAGTTTAAATTTCTTGGAGCGGCCATCATGGCAGATAACGCTGTCACGGAAGATAAAAGGGATAATTTAGGCAGCAAACATATGTATATATAGCCTCCATAACACTAGTAACTTCAAGAACTTTTTCTTAGCCTTCTCTCGACCATTTTTGAACATGGCTTCTCTAACTCCTTCCATCGATCTCTATCCTGAGTAACATAGTTTTAATTTGTTTCGACCTTTGTTTTTATGTAGTCTACTTATCTCATCTGTCGTCTTCTTCTTGGTTTTTCCAAGAACAAAAACATCAAAAATCAGGATATATAAAACAGTGATTGGACCGGTGTCTTGTAAGAGTGCTAGACGTGGACACTGACAAAAGTAATGTAAAGAAAACTCAGATGTTTTGAAAAAAAATCTCAAAAGAATCTTTGGAACTTTTCACGACCCAAACACGTCTAAGATGGATTCCCTAATAACCGGCTTACCAAGTTAATCTGGGTGGAAGCCCTAATAGGGAGAAGGCTCTTAGAACGTCCGTGAATATGATGGAGAGATATCATATGGTTAGATTTAAGAACAATAGGGCTACCCACTGACCCAACTATCATGGACGAACATTCGAAATGAAAGCGAGTTGTGTAGTCAGCCAAGACCCACCCTAGTTTATAGTGCTACAAGAAAAAGAAAATATGTTTTTACTTAATGAAACAAACACGTACATTTATGTTTTAAAAAGTGTTTATGTGCAAATAATTTATTTACAACAATTAAATAACATAAAATAACATAAAATGTATAAAAGCCATTGTGTATTTATAATGATACTTTAAAAAAATAATCATTAGACTTACTTTTCCATTTCCTCGTCATTCAATAGTGCTTGTCTTAATCTGGAAATCGTCTGAATGAGGTATTTAGGACTTTGTCGTTCTAGGTAGAGCGGAGAATAGAGACCGGGATAACTGAAATCAATAAAAATATTTGTTATTAGACTGCAATTAATTTTTGTATGATCGTGTTAATATTAACACAATCACTTGACAGGAAAGCCTCTAAAACAAAGATCTTCCAATAAATAATTTCGATATTTTTTTTAGTTAGATTTTGTATTTTAAAATGAAGTTATTGTCAAAAAAAATGGAGGGACCAAAATTAATATATTGGCTAAAGGCAACTTTTGTAGTAATTCTAGAAAAACACAACGCCAGTTGCTACGAATATCATCTCCCCCCCCCCTCTCTCTCTCTCTCTCCTCTCTCCTCTCTCTTTCTCTCTTTTGTCCTGATGTGTATTCTCCGTGGTTACAAAGATCCCTGTGTCTGGAAATTTCTTTTATCTCATGCATAGGTGTTTTCCATATTCTTGTAATTTGGCCAATTTATCTTGTTTAAGATTTTCCTCGCGATCTTCGGCATCCTACCTTTCCTTGAATAATGTGTTTATATGTTTTGCCTATGCCTGCTCTGATAATACGTCCTAATTATTTTAATTGTTGAAAATGTACTTTGCTGGACAGCCGTTCGCTGACTTTTAGCTCATTTAGAATTGAATTATTTGTCCTGTGGTCTATCCACGGAATTAGTAACATTCTTCTCCTATAGAACATTTTAGTGGCGTCTACCTTTCTTCTTTCGGCTTGTCGTAGGGCCCAAGATTTACATCCGTATATCAGTATTGGAAATATTGAGCAGTTCATATTTCCAATCCAAAAATCATGCTTGGAATATCACTGAGAGACAAGATTTGAAACACCGAGATAAAACGTAGAACAAAGATTAGGGATATTGTGGAAGAAATTACAAAAATGAAATGGCGCTTGGCAGGTCACGTAGCCTGATATAATGATAACAGGGGGCACGGAGAATTCTAGAATGGAGACCAAGGACGACAACAAGAAGCATGGGAAGACCTCAAAAAAGATGGGTATATGACATACGAGCTGTGGCAGACAAACAGTGGATTAGATTGGCGCAAATTAGAGAAATATGGAAGCAATTGAAAGAGACTTACATTCAGGAGTGAATAGAAAATGGTTGACAAAGAAGAAGCAGTTGATCAATCTTATTTTTAAAGTTCGTGAAATTTGAGAGTCCTTCCATATTTGGCTGTCTTTTCTACGATGACTTTTGCTAGATCACATCTACGTTTTATTTCTTCCTGTAGTGTATACATTACAATTTCTGAGTAAACAAAGACTCAATCTGCAAATCCGATATCGAATAAAAAAATGTTATATTCACTCTATTCTTCTTTATGGTCGAAGCTTACACTATTAATGTTGACTTAATGAAAAGTTTCCAGATGAATCGGATAACAATTCTGATAAATCAGAAAGTGAATCTGAAACAGAAGATACCGTTTTAGAAGCATTCAGTCTATCTGAATCAGAGTTCGAACCATCAAGCGAAAGTGACTCAGATTCCGACCAGGACTTGCCATCCAGTAATTAGAAAGAAAAAGAAGTTCTAAAAAGAGTAATGAGTTGAAAATCAGTTTACTTCAGTGTTTTCAAGAAAAGAAAGTAATGGCTCTAAAATCGACAAGGAAAAGAAATGTCCTGCCCAGCAAACTCCATCAAACGAAGAAAAATCTCCAGAAATTATAACTGAAGGAAAGCAAACTCGGTTGCCGTTGAGTCTAGAAAGTAAAAATGGGAACAGGTGGTCCTCTCAACCAAAAGCTGCTACCAAACCTCCAAAACGTAACTTCGTAAATTTTGTTTAAGGCCCCTCTGATAAAACCAAGGAAGCACAAACTCCCTAAGATGCTTTTCATTGTTTTATGAAGCCAAAGTAAAAGATTTGATGCGATTTATGGTGCGATATATAAAGCACCTATGGGCTGGGAAAGATTTAAATTTCTTATAGAATGTTTATGTTTTGATGATAAAAGGTCTAGAAAAGAAACAGACCTATTAGCAGCAATTCGTGAAATATGAGATGATCTTATATAGACTTAAATCTTATATAGATGATCTTAACTGCAAAAGGTCCTATAAGACCGGATCATACCTAACAATCAATGAGCAGCTACTGGCTTTTAGGGGAAGATGTCCTTTCCGGACGTATATCCAGAACAAGCCAGCCAAATATGGACTGAAAATAGTATTGCTGTAAGACGTAGATACCAAATATATGTTCGATGCAGAATTGTATTTAGGAAAGGGAACTAAAGCCAATGGACTGTCTCTAGGAGAATATTATGTAAAACAATTAACTCAAAGTGTGTACGGAAGTAACCATAATATAACCATGGATAATTGGTTTAGGTCAGTACCGCTTGCATCAGAGCTCTTAAAACATCCTTACAATTTAACTATAGTTGGTACTCTACGTCAAAATAAAAGAGAAATAGCTCTCGAGATAATAAATATCAAAAATCGTTAAATTGGTCCTTCCTTATTTTGCTTCGAAGGTAAAAAAACAGTGGCAACCTATAAGACAAAAGAAAATAACTCTGTGCTTCTGTCGACAATCCACAACGGTCCAGTAGAAAGTGATACAACTGAAAAACCAGATATCGTTGAATTTTATAATGCAACCAAGTATGAAGTTGAAACATTTGACCAAATGTGCAGAAACATGAACATACCTTGCATAAACTCTTGGATACTTTATAATCATAACCAACAACGACAGCAGTAAAAAAAACCATCACTGGTAAAAAATGTCTTTTTGTCTGAACAACTAATGAAACCTTGGCTACGGCATCGTATAAATTGGCCAAATTTGAACCGCTCGGTAAAGTTGCTTATTAAAAATATTTTAAATCTAGAGCAGCAGCAAAAACTAATATGCTTTATTTTGCCAAAACATGCTATTTGTCAATTTTGTCTATCTAAAAAACGTCGAATGACAACCCATCATTGCAAGCACTGTCGACGTTCACTTTGTGGTGAACATCGCGCCATTTGTTGTCAGCAGTGTAATTCTAAAATGCAGAATTTATGATTTTTTTGTGTAATTTTTAGGTTTTAGAAACATCTCTTTCTTTAAAATAATTTGTAAAATTAAGATAAATAAAATACTTTTTCATTTACCATCATTTTTTTTCTCAGCGTAGTAAATGGTACCATGATTAGTGTAAATAAAGGTAAAAATAAGGTTAGTAGTCTAGGGTTAAGAAAACCGGTAGATAGAGACGAATTTGCAATCGTTATAGCCAATCTTCATTAGTGAAGTCGGCACAAGAAGAAGAAGAAGTGTATACATCCTTGTCTGACACCTTGTTCAGTTTATTACTTGAGCTCGTGTATAGTTTAATTTTAAATATACATATTGGATAAAAAATGTGTATCCAAAGTTATCAGGCGGTCTAGACGAGGACATCAAAGAAGTTGTTTGTGTAGTTCGGATAATCCATTCTAAGAAAGGTTGAGTCTGCTACCTATTATTAAGCACTTAAAACATGCCTTAGATTGTGATATCCAGCGTACTTAAATTAGTTTTCACCCCTATATTGTGTGGTTTTCCTGTAGTACTTTTTAAGCAAAAAAAATTAACACCTTCGCTGAGCCACCAATTGAAAAAGACTGGTAACTACGTTTGCAGCAATTACGGCTAAAAATAAATAAATTTATTTCCATCCGGCGAGTAGCATACATATGAACCAACCGCGTTGGTAAAAACTAATATTTTAGGTACCTACATTATTGTCTGAAAAAGATCTATACAATAGAGGGATAATTTATTACCAGTTGTATTCGAGTGATAACGCATACAAGTTATTTTTTCATTGTGGGATTCCCAGATGAATTCATCTGGTGAGTAATTTCATTTGTAATTTCCAGTTTAGTTTAGTTATCTCGGACGAGTCATAATAGTGTTTAAAATATTTGTATAAAGATTGAGTAAAATGAGAAGTAGAACTATTAAATTTGTAAATTTAGAGTTGCAATATGCAACTACAAGTTGTATTTGTGTAGACCCCAATCAGAATTTGATTCGTCACCAAGAAACAATTATAAATACTTTAAGCGAATCAGAGGAAGAACCATTTTGCGACAATTCGGACTGTGATCCTAATTACGCTCCTTCTGTATGTTCAACTAACAGATAATGACGAATATAAAATCAGTTCCGAAAGTGACGATGAACTTACGATGAAAATACAAGTAAGTAAACAATTTTTTTCTCTTCTTATTTATTACTTCATGTGAAATTTGTAGGAGACCAAGGTACTTCAAGTGAAATTTTCGAAAACGTAGCAACACTTGATGAATGGATACCAATAACTAAAAATAATCATATAAAATATAGGTATAATCGTTTTTATCGTTCTTGGCGTGTGCGTGTAAAAACACTTGCAATAAGTTGTTTCATCTGTCTTTCCTTGTCTAAGCTCGATTCGTTTACCTCCTCCAGTGGCGGAGCAAAATGTAGCATGTCAAACGAAATGATAGTTATAAAAGAAAATTATAAATTATTTTTCATTAAATTTCTAATAACGGAATATACGTATAAATTGCGAAGAAGTATTTTTCTAGCTTGCAGTACAATAGGAGAGGATATAACGAAAAGAAAATTTTAAAAGGATTTTGAAATATACCCAAAAAAGTGTTAATTATTTAACCCACTTTAATTAAAAAATGATACAGATTTTTTAAGTTTTAAGCACTGTAGCGAATTCTGAACTATTACAACGTACTGACCTTGATTAATTAGCTAATCAGTCAGCGTCTTCACTGGAACTGTCTTCATCATTGGAATCTTCCGCCAAATCGAAGATAATCCTACTTTCATTTTCATCATATGTGACAATTTTTGCCCAGTCGTCCTGAATTAATTTTTCAGTATGGTTAACACAACTCGCCCACACTGCAGGTGTTGCCTCAGCTAATGCATCGCCCCAAACTTTTTTCACTGTTTCATCTTCACGTCCATGTTCTCCAATATGACGATCATAGTATTGTTTAGAAATGCCCCAGACCAACTCAATCGGATTATATTGACAGTGATATGGAGGCAATCTCAAAACCTGATGCCCATGTTCTTGGAGTAGCTCGTCTATAACGTACCTGGTATTTTGTGGTTTATTCTGGCGACAAAGACTCAATAGCTCTGTCTTGCCCGAATCGTCGTCAAAAATTATTTTTTTCGCTCGTAACCATTCTTGTAAGTACGATTTTTTCCAACTGGCATTCGGTAACTTTTCTATTAAAGAGCTATGGTATGAGGCATTATCCATAATAATTAGAGATGGTTCCTCCAACATTGGTATCAGCTTTTCGGAGACCCACTTTTTAAAAGACTCTTTATCCATAGAATCATGATAGTCTGCACTCTTCGATTTCATAGAAAACAGTAATCCAGCATCCTTAACAAATCCTTGCCTACTTCCGGCATGTAAAACAACAAAGCGTTTACCTGTATTTTCGTGTCCTTTTCTGATGCTTTTCACACAGTCATCTTGGCAAGTACGTTTATATGCCCCTTTTAGAAATATCCATGTTTCATCTAAAAAAACGAATTGAAGTGGGCTTGGACTTAAAAAATTTCTCATATAATGCCTCAAAAAATACAGTCGTTTGGATACAATACATAGTTTCTCACATAGCACTCGTCTACTATTTTCTAGTTTGTATAAAAACCCACAATTTTTCATAAGACGCCACAAACTTGTATCAGAACCGTCATAGAGATGCTTGTTTCTTAATTGTGTATTTAGAACTTTAATTGTAACGTGCTCTCCTTTTGCTTTCATGCCATACAGTACATTTCTAATCTCTCCTTTTATAGTATCGCTGACATCATTAGTCTTTTTTTTTGTACATTACGTGACTCTCCTGGTGTAGTAAGAGCTGCCCCTGTCTTGTATTCACTCTTTATTCTTGTCACTGTGCGAAGACTGATTTTCAAAGCGTCCGCTACTCGTTCATGTACCGATGATAACGAAAGCAAAGGTCCGTTGTTTTCTTTTTCTTTTTTAAAATACTCTAAATAAACTACACATTGTCGCATTTCTCCTGTTATCGTTTTTCTTGGCATTTTTTTTATTAAATAGAACAATTAGTTATTCACA
This sequence comes from Diabrotica undecimpunctata, assembly GCF_040954645.1. Lineage (NCBI taxonomy): Eukaryota > Metazoa > Arthropoda > Insecta > Coleoptera > Chrysomelidae > Diabrotica > Diabrotica undecimpunctata. The sequence continues at coordinate 63,831,261 of NC_092809.1, read as the reverse complement.
ACAAAAAATAATAAGTAAAACTGTTCGGAACAAATTCCAACAATGACTGACTAAAATCGACTAAAACAACATAAAATATCAATGGTAATTGCTACAATTATAAACCTATTAGCCAGCTCATTCAAGAACAATGCCACAAGTCATTATTGCAATGGGTATCGGAAGAGAGATAGTTAATTTATAATAAACTGGAATTTTTAAGGTGTCGAGAGTATTATTTTATGTAATGGAATTCCACACAGTAAGAGCTCAAACTATTAATTAATTAAAAACTGTTTACTTATAAAAACTATTTCATCAGCTACTTCAAACCTGCACAGATCAGGGTAACATGTTAAAAAAAACACGTCACTGCCAGCTATCTGTATTCGTAAAGAGGCCGAACTTATCACCTACACCGTATCGGCTAAACGCATCGGTGTTATTGCTACAATACTGGGAGACGTGAGTGGTCTCTTCATTCCCTTCTCATCGCACTTTACCATGACAAACGTGACTCGCACAATTGAATTACGCATCTGTGTATCAGAGAGAGACGAATATTAAAAATTCCGTAGTAGCTTATTTCAGGCACACGCCAAGAACGATGAAAACGAGTATATACATGAACATTTAGTGAACCCAGTAATTAACATTCAGAATGAATCCATTAGTCCTCTTGAAAGCTATTCACTATTTATAAATGACACGGTTATTGATCTCCTGGTCACAGAAACCAATCGATATGCATCACAATAATTAAATAACAACACAATCGAACCTAAATCTAGACAAAGATCTTGGATACCTGTAAATCATCAGAAAATGAAAAGCGTTTTAGCCATTATCATTTGTACAGGAATGTCCCTACTTTACAACAATACTGGTCTAAAAATCCTCTTTACCATAACAGTTCTATAAGTAGCATCATGACAAGGGACATATTTTTATTGATCTTAAAATATCTACATTTCAACGATAACGATAGTTTGCAAAATATCACAGATAAACTATACCGAATTAAACCTTTTCAATTAATCGATTAATTTCAAGATTATATTGACACCTGGTAGAAACGTGGTTCTATACTTATATCACATTGACTTTGTCCTTATTAGACAAAGATTCCGCAACTCTATACTCTCAGCTAAAACCTACCCAGGAGCAGATATAGGCTCGGATCACAATCCTGTAGTAGTCACATTAAGAATAAAACTAAAGATCATTCAAAAACACATACAGAAACAAATTGACGTGAGAAGACTGAGTGAACAACATATAAAAGAGAAAACAATAGTGAACATCAAAGAAAATTTACAAAATATAGAGAAACTGAATAGAAATACTGATAACATAGACCAAAAATGGGAAAATATTAAACATGCCGTAATGCTGGCAGGGAGAGAAAATTTAACACCGAAAGAGAGGAAACATAAAGAATGGATGAATGAGGAAATACTACAGTTGATGTGTGAAAGAAGGGTACACAAAACAAATAACCCGATAAGATACAAAGAAACAGATAAACTGATAAAAAAGAAAATAAGAGAAGCTAGAGAAAGATGGCTAAGTGAGCAATGCCAGGAGTTGGAACAACTGGAGCGAAAATATGACTTTTTTAATGTACACAAAAAGATTAAAGAAATGACAGGAAGGAGAAGAACAACACAGATAGGACAGATCAAAGATACAGATGGTATACTCATAACAGATTTACAACAAAAAATGAATCGATGGACAGAATACATATCACAACTTTTTGATGACAAAGATAGACAAGAAATCTCAAACGAATATACAGATGATACAGGGCCTGATATAATCAGAGAAGAAATAGATTATGCAATCAAACAAGCGAAAAGTGGTAAGGCCCCCGGTCCTGATGAAATTCCCGTAGAACTGCTCAAACTTATGGACGATGAATCTATTAAAATACTCCTAGATCTATTTAACACAATATATAGAACTGGAATAATACCTAGGGAATGGCTCCGTTCGACCTTTATACTACTGCCAAAAAAGGCAAATACAAGGGAATGCAGCGAATATCGTACGATAGCTTTGATGAGTCATGCTCTAAAACTGTTTCTGAAAATAATCCATAATAGGATCTATAGGAAATTAGACGCAGACATCAGTAACACTCAGATGGGATTCAGAAAAGGGCTGGGTACAAGGGAGGCTCTGTTTGCAATGAACGTTCTCTCACAGAGATGCTTAGACATGAACCAAGAAATTTACACCTGCTTTATTGATTTCGAAAAGGCCTTTGACAAAGTACAACATGAACCACTAAGACAAATTCTAATAAAGAAAAATATAGACAGCCGAGATATTCGAATTATATGCAACCTATATTGGAATCAAACAGCAAATGTGAAGGTTGAGGGTAGGCTAACAGAAGAAATTCAAATCCGTCGAGGAGTCCGGCAGGGATGCATCTTGTCGCCACTTTTGTTTAATCTGTATAGTGAAGCTATTTGTGAACAAGCACTCGAGGAAGAAGATCTTGGACTGATAAATGGTGAGACGATCAACAATATAAGGTATGCTGACGATACGGTTCTCCTAACGGGAACGCTAGTAGAACTACAACATCTCGTTCAAAGTCTCAATATATATTGTAACAGTTACGGCTTGAAAATTAATTTGAAAAAAACTAAATTTATGGTAATCACGAAATCCAAGAACATCAGAGCTAATCTTGTAATAGACAATACAACGATTGAGCGTGTGTCCTGTTATAAATATCTAGGTGCTTGGATCACAGACGATACTGATCAAACAAAAGAGATTAGATGTAGAATAGAAATCGCTAGATCAGTCTTTAATAGAATGCGCAAACTCTTTTGCAATCGTGATATCAACATAAAGTTACGAATACGAATGCTGCGGTGTTATGTCTTTTCTACCCTGTTGTATGGAGTAGAGGCTTGGACACTAAAACAGTTGACCACAAAAAACATCGAAGCTTTCGAGATGTGGTGCTATAGGCGCATTCTCAGAATATCATGGATGGACCGCGTCACTAACACGCAAGTACTCCAAACTTTAGACAAAAGATGCGAAATTCTAAATGAGATAAAAACTAGAAAGATGGAATACTTGGGGCACATTGTGAGAGGTGAAAAGTACGAACTTTTAAGAAATATCATGCAGGGCAAAATTAAGGGCAAAAGAAGTGTGGGAAGAAGAAAAATATCGTGGCTTCGTAATCTACGTGAATGGTTCGGGTGTAGTTCGATTGAACTTTTTAGGCGCGCTGCTAACAAAGTCGCAGTGGCCATGATGATTTCCAATCTCCGTTAGGAGTGGCACGAGAAGAAGAAGAAGAAACGTGGTTATGGATGAAAGTATGGTTCCTTGAATATTAAAAATAAGCGTCACAAGTATGGTGTGAAACTATATAAAGTGTGTACATAATGTGTTATGGCAATCATGGATAGCTTACTAGACACAGGAAGAACACTGTACGCTGATAGCTTTTACTCCAGTGTACCATTAGTTCAAAATCTGCTAGAGAGAAGAACTTTGTACTATGGAACTTTAAGAAGTAACTGAAAAGGTCTTCCTAAGGCAATTATTACAAGCAAAATGAAATCTAATGAAGTAATAGGTATGTGCAACAAGCAAGGGAGAAAAGTTGTTAAGTGGCAAGATAAGCCAAGATAAGATGTGTTTTAATAATAACCAGCAAGGGAAACTATAACACTGCTCTTTATAATACTGACCGAAAAAATAGAAAACAAGTCGACTTTTTAAAACCACTTTGTGTTATTGACTACAATCAATCCAAAAAATCAGTTGATTATAGCGATCAAATGTCAGCTTACTACACTGCTCTTAGGAAGACGTTAAAGTGGTATAAAAAAGTTGCTTTTAAGTTACTTTTTAGGGCAGCTTAAGTGAACTCTTGGATCATTTATAGTACAATAAACTCAAATACAAAGTGGCCTTTAATAAAATTTCGCGAAGAAGTAGCATTTCAGCTAGCCAATAAGTCTACTGACCAAACATTGGTTCAGTCTTCGAAAAGAAAACATATACAGACCAAACCCGAAGGACCTGGTACCAAAAAAAGCAGAAATCGTATGGAATGTTACAAGAAGCTGAGGGAAACAATGAAAAGTAAAGAAGCTGATAAAAGGGTCACTAAAGTTACTACATACTGTAGCACATGCGAGGAAAAACCTGCTTTATGTTTACCTTGTTTTAATTTTAAACACAATGCATACATTTTAAAACTTATACTTACTAATAATTAGCATTTGTTGTTTTTATATTTTATGAAAAATATGTATTTTGTTCTAAATAAATGTTTTGGCTTTATTTTATTTAAAAATAATATATTATGCACTTTTTAAAAGTTTCAGTTTTTGCTTTACCAGATGGAATAGCCTGGTACTGATACAGTTTCCAGCAAGTCTGTATATTCATTGTATGTATATAACTATTACTAGACATAAATCTTTAAAAACTTACACATAGATCGCACTCACATTTCTTAAGAACTACCAGACTATTGCTAATGGTGTATCTAAATACAGAATTCTATAGTACCAGTCAATTAAAACTGGTAAGCATAAAACATAATAATTGAATTTTTCGTAATTGCAGCGAAGGTGTTAATAAATGATTATTTTTTGTTTCTACTCTAATTTACCTACAACAAAATAATTTACGGATTCATAAACATATTGTATTTTTTGTAAATTTGTAAACTCATGTCCAAAGAACATATATCTCGGACTAGAAATTAAACATAATAATAAGAAAATATGATTTAATTTTAAGTTCCTTGCTTATACACATTTGATTCGGATGTTAATAAATTCTCAAAGGAAATTAGGCTTCCTGTTTTAATCAAGAGTGTAATTTTGTGAATAAGCCTTTGGCTTTGTGAAGTTTAGGCTGTGACTAGTAAAATACCTGTTAGATTAAACAAGAATTCAGATTAACCTGAGTACATTTCTACTGCTTGATAAAGTTATTTAGCTTTCTATATTTATATGCTCTATAAACAAAAATTAATATCTGAATGTAAAATTTTGTTGTAATATTCCTCTATTTAATATACACACATTAAAAATATCTAAGTAACACAAAGTTTTTTTGGCGTATACACATCAATTTTGATTGGGTTTTAAAAAGTGACATATCGTTACAATTCCTGATTAGTTAGAAAAGAATTCATCTCAATTTTAGTGTAATATATATGATTTGATGAGATTTGATGAGATACGTAGAAGTATGATGAGTTACTATTGCTAGAACAGCTATGATGAAACTGTTAGCAATTTGGAAAAATTCTATCATAACAATACACACAAAACTAAGGCTGGTAAGAGCGTCCGAAACGTGGACCTTAAAGAATGCAGATAAAAATAAACTGGACGCTTTTGAAATGTGGGTATACCGCCGCATGTTGAGAATATCCTGGACTGATCATCGCACTAACGTATCGATATTAGAGCAACTTAAAGTAGAGGATATATTGTTTAAATAAATACAACAGAGATATTTACAGTATTTTGAACACATTGCTAGACCAGGTACGATGGAAAAACTGATAGTCGAGGGTAGAGTTGAAAGAAAGAGACCTAGGGGAAGATCTCCAAGCCGTTGGGTAGATCAAACAAAAATACTGATTAACCAAGGGTTATATGAAGCCGAACAACTAGCCCAAGACAGAGAAGGATGGAGAGAAATCGTGCAAAAACTGTAAAGGCCTGATGGTGTCACCACATCCCAAAAGGGATTAGGACTAAGGAGGAGGAGGATATATGATTTCTGTGATTTCACGCGTTTAACTTTGCGTTTAACTTTTGTTTTTAGAAAAACCACAATTTTTACTTTAAAAAGTTCACACTTGCTAATTTCAGGTTAGATTAGATCCGCTTCTTCTAGATGAGGCAAACCAGCAATCTCCATATTTATCCCAAATTGAGTTATGGTTGCCATCTACATCTTTGTGTTCATCTCTACAACTTCACAAAATATTAAGTAGCAAAACCCTCAATATCTTGTGCATATTTAACGTTAAAAAATAGGGTTAGTAGCAAAAACAGGAATCTCTATCGGTCCGCAAATCCGACACTCTCCGTTTTGACCGATCACAGCGTATTACATGCTTCAGTCTTTGACGAAATTGCAACGCCTTTGAGTCTTATTAAGATTTTGTTAGAAGAATTAGTACGTATTATTTAAATTTATCGCTTAAGAATTAAATAGTTTTGGGTGTATTATTTTCTGTGATATTAAATTTAAAATCGATACTGAAGCTATTCCAGTTACACCTAAAATTTTATTAAAAAATTTCCATGAAAAATTTGTCAAAGTGGAGATTGCTGGTTTTGCTCCTAGACCCCTCAGATATTTTTTAATTCGTATTGCTTCCCTAATAACACATTTGGTACTGTTTCCAATCGTCCTTTCATTTAGGGATATTTTATGTCCTGTGCTTATGACATGTTATGCTAGTGATGACATATTTTTTTTCTGTTAACTGTTGTGGCATTAAAAATACATACAGTCCTTAATTTTCACCCTTCTATTACTACTAATCCCCAATTTTCATTTTACCATATTAGTGTCACAGAGTTAGAAACCATACTCAGCCAAAACTGCTCGAATTTGTATATTTGACAGGTTTAAGACTCGGTCTTAATCTATTTTTTATACCTCTATTTTTTATAAGAGCAAGGGTGGTTTACCACAAATATTTTTCTTTTAGTTTTTGGACAATTTTTTTATTTTAATTTTGTTATGATTTAGCAATAAAAAATACATATAGTCCTTAATGATCAACCCTCTTTTACTCAAACGTATTTTTTAATAGAGATATTAGTGTCACTGCCTGGGATAATTGCGGGATAGATGAGTTAGTAGCACTGCGTTTAGAGTCGGTCCCAAACTTGGATAAAACGTGAAGGGTGATTGGCAAGGTTAGCAACCTACCTATCGTAAAAACAAATTCTGTTTAAAGACAATATACAGCCTAGTAACCGGATTGATACTGTAAAGACGACTGCGGCAAAAAATAAGGACAAGCGAAAAATATTCATAAACCCTGACGTGAATTATTATATGGAATATCAGATCGCTTAACTCAAGAAACCAAGGTTTATTCAAGTGCTAAAACAGAAATAAATAGACATATGCGTTTTGGATGAAACAAAAAAGGAAGAAAAAGATTAATAAAAATTAGGTAAATACATACTAAGCCAGACTGGAGTATCAAAAGAAAACAGGGCCGAAGAAGATATACTAGTAGCCTAGTAACCAAAAGTAAAAAAACACATCAAAGAGTGTCAATACATGTTAGAAAGGATTGTAACAGCAAAGATAAAAATGAAGAAAGAAGTCCTGAACATCATCGGAGTATACAGCAACAGAAAATAACAAGCCGTAAATTAAAAGGAAAACGTTTTATGACGAATTACAGCAAGCAGTACGTCAAGTCAGAGGAAAGATGATAATATTGGGGGATTTTAATGCTTGAAAAGGCAATTAAGTAATACCCGGAATTAAGCAAACAACGAGAATGTTAAAAACAAATATTGTTCTAAAGCTATTTTTTAAAAACGAAAATGGAGAACTGAGGATAAACTTCTGCATGAATATCGAACTTACAAGTTTATAGAATAAACTACATATTTTTTGACCACAAAGACCAACACAAATATAGGATAATGTGGTGATAGTGTGCAGCCCTGTCTCTAGTTCATTTCTTTGTTTTAAACGAATCTAAAAATATTTTCCGTGTATTTTAACTTTGCCTGAGTTTTTATCATAAAGATTTCTTATTAGGATGGCTAGGTGATTGGGCACTCCCATACTTTCCATTATACTCCCATTTTACTGAATTGAACTAATTAGTTCTATCCCACGTCCAAGATGGAATTTTAAAAAGGCCAACTGGACTGACTTCTCTGCGGATCTGGATAAATGCCTAGGGTGGATTACACCTAATATCAAAAACTACCACAGATTTGTTGGTGCCGTCCTAAGTGTAGCCAAAAAACACATACCAAGGGGCTATCGCAAAGAATATATCCCTGGCTGGTCGGAAAATAGCGAGGAATTATATCAGAGCTTTCTTGAAACTGGCGACCAAGAAATAGCGGATGAACTACTGTACAGCCTAGACGCCGCTAGAAGCCAAAAGTGGACCGAAATAGTGGAAAGTCTAAACTTCCAGAAATTTTGCCTGAGTTTTTATCATAAAGATTTCTTATTAGGATGGCTAGGTGATTGGGCACTCCCATACTTTCCATTATACTCCCATTTTACTGAATTGAACTAATTAGTTCTATCCCACGTCCAAGATGGAATTTTAAAAAGGCCAACTGGACTGACTTCTCTGCGGATCTGGATAAATGCCTAGGGTGGATTACACCTAATATCAAAAACTACCACAGATTTGTTGGTGCCGTCCTAAGTGTAGCCAAAAAACACATACCAAGGGGCTATCGCAAAGAATATATCCCTGGCTGGTCGGAAAATAGCGAGGAATTATATCAGAGCTTTCTTGAAACTGGCGACCAAGAAATAGCGGATGAACTACTGTACAGCCTAGACGCCGCTAGAAGCCAAAAGTGGACCGAAATAGTGGAAAGTCTAAACTTCCAGAAATCAAGCAGACAGGCATAGTTATTACTGAGAAAATTAGGGAGTGGTGTCCGTACGACACGCCGAGAGGCAGCCGTAAAGCCAGATGCCGTAGCATCACATATAGCAAAAACATCCAGGGCACCAAAGGATAAAGCACACACCATTTTCGTAAAGATAAAACTTAAAACTTTAAAACACGTAGCCACAGAAACGGAGCATTCCCTCCCCTTCACCAGCGAAGACATATCAAAGGCTCTTAAAGACGTTAAGCCAGCAAAGGCACCAGGATTTGATAATATTCACCCTGAATTCCTAATAAATTGTGGCAAGTATACAAAAGTTTGGCTGGCTCGATTTTTCACAGACATCATGGTAACTGGAAATATTCCACAAGAACTAAAGCGCTCTAAGATAATAGCCATACTAAAGCCAGGCAAACCCGCCGACAACTTAAAAAACTACAGACCAATTGCGCTTCTCTCTGCCATCTACAGACTATTAGAGAGACTTATATATAATAGAATCAGTACAGAACTGTTCCAGGCGATCCCAGTCGAACAAGCGGGTTTTCGACCAGAACGAAGCTGTGCAGACCAGGTAATGTCACTCACCACCTACATCGAAGCGGGTTTCCAAAGAAGACTTAAAACTTCAGCGGCATTTATTGATCTCTCGGCAGCTTACGATACTGTATGGAGGGAGGGCCTTATATACAAAATTCTCCGTGCAATCCCCTGTAAACCAATAGCACGCCTAATAGATAGCATGCTCAACGACCGAATGTTTCAAGTAGTGATGGGCACAGATATCAGCCTACCAAAGAAACTTAAGAATGGCCTACCACAGGGGTCAGTGCTCTCTCCACTACTATTTAGCTTATACCTAGCAGATATGCCGGAAACACAGTCAAGAAAGTTCGGATACGCCGATGACTGGGCCCTCGCTACACGATGCAGAATACTAGAAACGTCTGAAGAAGTTCTGACGGCAGACTTATATACATTGGGCAAATATTTTCGCAAGTGGCGACTTCAACCAAATGCATCCAAAACAGAAGTTAGTTGCTTTCACCTGAACAATAAACTTGCTGGAAAGGAACTCAACATACGGTTTGAAAATACCACACTTACCCACAACAAAACACCGAAGTACCTGGGCGTAACACTAAACAGAACGCTATCATTTAAAGAGCATTTAACAAAAAATGCCCAAAAGTTAAGTACAAGAAATAACATTATACAGAAGCTCTGCGGTACCACCTGGGGAGCATCGGTTTCCACTCTCCGCTCTACTACCTTAGCCCTTGTTTTCTCGACCGCTGAATATTGTGCTCCAGTCTGGCTACACAGTCCACACGTAAAAAAGGTCGACAATCAGCTGCACAGCACTATGAGGATGATAGCTAGTACAATTAAATCAACTCTCACCCAATGGCTTCCAGTATTAAGTCACATCCCACCTCCACATTTACGACGAGTCGACGCACTTACACGTGAATACAAAAAGATCATGAACAATATAAACCTGCCGATCCACCAAGATACCGAGGATGCACGAAATACCCGTCTCCGTTCTAGAAAACCACCAATGAAAACGGCAAGAATGATACATGAGGAGTTCAACATCACGAATGCATGGTCCCAAGAATGGAACGAGTGGCAAAATAACATGCCCTGCATTACCCACAAGCCACTAGGTTTTGATCTTCCACGCAAAACATGGTCCACTCTAAATAGGATCCGAACCAGACATGGCAGATGTGCATACATGCTACATAAATGGGGAAAGAACCCGTCTCCTCAATGTGACTGTGGGAAGAACCAAACCATCGACCACATTATTCAAGAGTGTCCCTCAAGATCCTACAATGGTAGCCCTGAAGACTTCCTGTTTGCAACTTCAGAGTCAATTGATTATATAAATAGACTTGATGTTTGTTTGTAACTATTTAAAGTTTGTCAAATGCCTATATTACTAGTGTTTGTGTATTTGTTCTAAATGTGTTGTAATTGCCATACGATAAATAAATAATACTGAATTGAAATTGAAATGAAATTGAGCCGTTGTGTAATCTATGAAACAGAGCAGCATTGTTATGTTCTGTTTTTCTGCTCCTTCGATTATTTGTCTGGTGGTTAGTATATGCTACCGCATTCCTTTTCCTGATACGAATTCGCATTGTTCTTCGGCTATCTTTGAAAGTAGAAAGGTCTTTATAAAAAGTAGAAAGTAGAAAGTTCATTGATTATATGTAGGAGGACTTTGCTTACATGAGAAATAAAGGCAATAATTCTGTAATTGCTGCATATAGTAATCCTTTTGATGAATAGGGATAAAGATTGATTTGCACCACTCATCAGGCTATTTACCTTGGATCCATATGTTGCACATATCCAGTATTACATCTACGCCGATCTCATCCATTGCTTTTATAGTCTTCGCTGGTATGCTATCGATCCTGGGGATTTTTTGTTTCTTAGGTGGTTGAGAGCCTTCTCTACTTATGCTCGAAAGACTCTTGGTTCTGTCTTTTTGATTGCATGTTTCTTGTGTTATGAGACTGATGCATCTTTTAAAGTATCTTTGTACAGTTCTAAACAGTAGTTTTTCCGTGTCTTTGCTCTCTATGTCGGATTTTACTTCTCCATTATGGTTTTAACTCGTGAGCCAAATATTTGAGTTTTTTAAATAGTTCATGATTTTCATGGCGGTTTGCATGTTGCTCCAGTAGCAGTCTACCTTGTGTTAATTAAAATGCCCATATCGACACCTAGAAGTTACAGGTGTAATTTCTTTAAATCCTTGTATTAAATATTATAATTATTGATTCTGAGTGTGTGTAAATCCTACTTATGCCAAAAAAACTAACAAGTAAAGGGGAAAGAGAAATCAAAACTAACATTAAAGAAGAAGAAATTAAAGAAGAATATCAAAAAAGATAACACAATTAGATCTCTGCGCGTAGAATAGGTTAGTTAGATACTAAAAGGGTCACACTTAGGGATCTAATGAGAAATATAACCAACTGGACACTACTATGACCCAGATGCAAAGGAGCCCATAGAAAAAAAGATGGCTGGATGGCATAGCAGAAGATATAAGAGTTTAAAAACTGAAAAATTCAATATGGAGACAGTAAAAAATAGAAAACAGTCACGACAAAAGCAAATACACACAGCAAAGTCTAAACAATTAAAGGGGAATAACGCACCTAAGATTCGAATAATATTTTCGAAATACCCTGTCGTTAGCCATATAAATTCAGTTCGTGTAAATAGTGTAATCAGTAGAAACTGTGTACTTGTTCGTCACTCGTATAAAGTTTAACATGTCCTTCCACATTTGCAAATATTTTTATCTTATATTCGAAGATTTAAGTTATTTTATTATTTAAATATGTAGACCAAGTAGGTAATAGTAAATTGTTTTTAAGTTTCTATATACTAAGTCATTCCAATAGTTACTTGCTTCTAGTCAAAATGTTTTTAGGAAAACTGCGATTTCATCTGTTATTTAAAATCACCATTAAATTTCACAACGGCTTTAAAAAAATAGAACTAATATTTATTTCATGAAACTAGGTATTTAAATAATAGATGCACAATTAGATAATGTAGGCACATTTCACATAGAATGGACTCGTAGAATAGTGTGCTTGACATAACAATTAATTACTTAAATCTAAAACGAGAGTTCTTGATTAATTGCAATTTGGAAAAATATTTTAAAGACATTACACACATCATAATACTACTCTTCAAAATTAACGCACCACCTAAAATGGACCATGATTTTAAAACTATATTTCCTCTGAACCCATAATTGGATTTCCATGATTTATTTTTCACATTGTAGTTATATTTCTAATTAATGACTATATTAATGTTTTTTTAAGAAATGTCAACGTTTTACTCATATACAGGGTGTAAAAATAAAGTTGTGTTTTTTCATCTAATTTTGCAACACCCGGTATTAGAAACAAACACCACATGTTATTAATATTTTAAGATCGCTTCATTCTTTCTTCATATTTTGGTAAAAAAATCATTACGATACCTTTATTATCAAAAAAGAAAAGTATGTTCAAAGCTTTACGTGATTTTTTACTCTCCAAAATTAACGCCCGACCTGAACTCTACCATAATTATTAAGCTATTTTTCTTGTGTATCCTTGATTGGATTTCAATAAATTTTATTGCTCATTGCAGACCTTTTTCTAAGTAATTACGGTATTAATGTTTTCTGGGAAGTGTCAACATTTCACCTAGATACGGGGTGTAAAAATAAATTTGATTTTTCCTCTTATTTTGTAACACCCTGTGGAATTTACTTAAAGCAAATGCTACATCTTAATCTTAATACTTTAAAAAAGTAACATTTTTTCTTCAACATTTTCGTAAAAAAATCATCCATATCTTTATTATCAAAAAAGAAAAGTACGTTCAAAGCATAACGTGACTTTATTGAATTGTAAAAATTCAACATTCAATTTCAAGAAATCTGAGCCGAGATGAATGTGTTCAGGCAATTACTTTAGCTGATGTAGGGTTAAATTATCGTAAAATAGGCTTGAGATTAGGGGTATTTCGTACTACAATATCACATGTCATTCAACGTTTTCGAGAAACAAACGACCATACGAAACGGCGTGGACAAGGAAGAGGAAAACTTGCAACACCACGACAAGATCAGTTTATCAGGCTTAGTGCTATAAGAAAACGTTTTCTTACAATGAGACATTTACAAATACAAGTGACAAATTAATGTTCATAATATTCAAATAAGTAGAAACACTATATAAAGGCGTCTCGCTGAACAAGATCTGCATATAAGGATACCAGTCAGAGCTTTTAACGTAAATCATTGTAGAAGTAGATTACAATTTGCCAGAGAGCACCTTGACTGGAATGTTGATGACTGGGAGTACGTGTTGTTCACTGATGAATCGTGGTATTGCTTATATAGCTCAGTGTGAGAGTTAATCGACGGCCAAGAGAACGCTACGCATAGTGTAATATACGACCTAATACTTTATTCAATGGTGGTTCTGTAATGGTTTGGGGAGGAATATCCCTTATAGCGCAAATGGAACTAGTTGCTTTACGAAGAGGTTTCTTAACAAGTGAAAGGTATATTAGACATTTTGTCTAACCATGTAGTTCCATTTGCTCCTTACATAATCAATAATTTTCTTTTATTGCAAGATAATGCTCGACCACATGTTGCACGTGTGGTTCGCAAATATTAGAACGAGGTTGGAATACTATCCATGAACTGGCCACCCTGCAGCCCTGATCTCAATCCCATAGAGAATTTGTGGGATATTATTGATCGCCAACTCAGGAGCCGACAACCACCACATGTCTTTTTTGACGACATAGAAGTTATGGTGAGAGAAGTTTGGGATGCAATTGATCAAGACCAAATACGCCGCTTTATTTTAAGTATGCCTCGCCGCTGTGAAGAAGTAATTAGATATAGAGGTGGAAATACTCGTTATTAAGTGGTTTTAAAAAAGGGGATAGATAGAAAGCCACGATATAAAATTGGAAATAAAAGTTCGTTTACTAACATGCTACGTATTCTCCGTTCTTTTATATGGCGTGTAGTCATGGACCTTAACTGAATCATCACTGAAGAGACTCGAAGCATTTAAGATGTGGTGCTAGAGACGCATGTTGAGGATTTCTTGGATAGAGAGAGTTACCAACGAAGAAGTACTACATAGAATGGGTAAAGAGCGCGAACTAGTCATAACCATAAAACGTCGAAAACTAGAATACCTGGGCCATATAATGCGCAATGAACAACAATACAACCTTCTTCGGACCATAGTTCAAGGTAAAGTGCATGGCAAAAGAGGTCCAGGACGAAGAAGAATATCCTGGCTGCATAACCTGCGAAAATGGTTTAACTTAACTACTGCCGGACTTTTAAGGGCAGCAGTCAACAAAGTCAGAATAGCCATGTTAGTGTCCAACATCCGTAACGGATGGGCACCATAAGAAGAAGAGAGAGGGGAATTGTTAAAGGATATTTAGGTTATATTTTCTTAGGCTTTATTTGTATAAAATGTCAATAAAGTTTATGTAACTAATGTTTTCTTTGCTTTAAATGTTGATAAAAACTTGTTACTTTTAAAGTTCTGTATAATCTTTGGTAATAGAGATATCGAGATTATTTTTTTAAGAAAATCTTAAGAAAGAACAAATTTATCTCAAAATATTAATAAGATGTAGCGTTTATTTCTAATAAATTTCACAGGGTGTTGCAAAAAATGATGAAAAAACACAACTTTATTTTTACACCCCGTTTACGGGTAAAACGTTGATATTTTTTAAAAAACATTAATACATTGATTTACTAGAAATAGACCTATAATACGAAAAAAATCATCACAATCCAATCATTCGTTAAGAAGAAAAATAGCTTCAAACTTATGGTATATTTAAGGTGGTGCGTTAATTTTGGGCAGTTAGAAAAGTTGGGAGTAGATTTTTAATAACCAAATTTAGTGGCTCTGAAGATAACAAAAAGTTTGCAAAATGAACAAACTTATAATTATTAGGTATCATACCTGAAAATAACAAAGAAACAACAATTAAAGCTATTAATAAGGTTAGGTCATTACTTATTCATAATTTTCTTTTGTGTTCATTTTTGGATTCTTCAGACAACGGTGTTAGTTTTGTTATGTGGAACAGATTTGGCTCTTCTTTTCTGTGTCCAGTGTCCAATTCGTAGCTTGAATTTGACCACTCCTTTTTAATTGGGTATGGTCTAGTTCGCAATTCATTTAGCTTTGCCCTGTTTAATTTATTATCGTTTTCTACATACAGTTGATCTTCAACATACTTGGTCTTTTCGATGTGCATCAAATCTTCTTTTGTTGTGTTCATGGGATTTTAATGTATATTTCAATACCAATTTTCTATCTTTACTTAATTTTTTCTGTGTGATTGTAGGTTTTATTTAATCGGGTAGTATGTTTGTGTTTTGACCTTCTAGTAGATAGAAAGGATAGTTTCTCTTTAGGAAAAAACTTTGTTATCGTGTAATCTGTTTTATTGTAGGCTTCTACACATTTTTTAGCAACTGTTTCCCATGCAACTTTGTTTTTCATTTCATTTATTTTACATCTTTTTTTGTTTATAAGCGTTTGGTTTACTCTTTTATTAGAAAATACCCATTAGACAATGTTACATCGACGACAGTGAATATTAATTTTGTATTATTCTGCTTAAGAAATTGTTTATATTCTCTTAAGTTTATTCCAGGGTATTGATCTGTCAACACTATGTCCACTTGGTAGTTGTCTGTTACCATTTTTGTTAGTTTTATAAAGTCCATTGCACTTTGATTCTTAGATGTTAAAATATAAACCTACCATATAAAATGGTCAATTAATATATGAAGGTACTTCTTTGTTGACCGATACCCACCAAATCCTCTAACCGAAATAGAAACTATTTCAAATGGTCGTTTTGCATATTTTTCTTATGTTTTTTGCAACAATGTAACAAGTTTTTGCTGTATAAAATGGAGTTATTTTGTTTATCATCTGTGTTTGTCCTAAATGGCAGTAGGTATCATGTGTCATTTTTATTAGATCTATACTAAATTTTTCTGATATTAATATTTTCTTATTCTTTTATGATAGATTCCATTCTTAAATCTCAAGTTACTATTGTGTAAATCTATTTGATTTTGTTTTATCTCTGCAACATCTATTATGTTAATTTTTCTTATTTATTTACTCATTTGTAAATCGCTATAATAGTGGTTTACAAACTTCTAATACTGGATTTCTGCTCAGACAGTCCTCTTCTTGGTTTGTTGCCCCTGGATTATATTTTTTTACCCTAAAGTTGTATTGTCAAGTAGTCAGCCAAATCACCTAATTCTTCATCCGTTCTAGCTGGAAAATGTATATCTTCCGAGGGTTTATGGTCAGAATATACCTTAAATTCTTTGCCATTAGCGAATGTTGCCAATATTTTACTGCTTCTTTTATGGCTAAGCATTTTTCTTCTTTTGTGCTTCTGTTAACTTTAAAGTCAAACCTTAATTTTTCCATTTTTAATATGTAAGCAAAATTGTTGTTTTGTAATATGGTTTTTACAGCACTATAGAAATAGAAAAGTTGGGAATAGATTTTCATTTTTTAGGTTTCTTAGATCATAATGACCTCTTTTGTCTCACTGTGTGAAGTTTTCGAAAAGCCTGCTATTTGCAGATGATTTTAAGATTTTTCGAGAAATTTCAACTTTGCAGGACTCTGAGATGCTGCAATGTGATCTGAACTCAGTAAGTAAATGGTTCGATGATAAAATGTTTCTAAACATTTCTAAATGCCATGTTTTTACTATCACTCGAAAAGCACAATACATGGAGAACCAATACAAAATTTCTATCACTTTACTTGAAAGAAAGAACACTTGCAAAGATCTTGGAGTATTTTTTTAGAAAAATTTGAGATTTCATGAACATTATCGGTTCATCATTGGAAAGGCCTATAGAACTCTTGGCTTCATAATTAGTAATTCAAAATTTTTTCAAAGATTTAATGTCATTAATTTAATAATCATTATACAATGCACCGGTAAGACCTCACTTGGAGTATGCCTCTATTATATGGGCACCACAAGCCGAATTCACTGTTAATCTGATTGAAAAGGTTCAAAAACGATTCTTGAGGTTTCTTTATGAGGTCAGAAAGTTTGGTATCTATCCATACATGATTTCCTATAATGGTATGTTAACTTGTTTTAAAGTTCAGCGACTGGATAATAGAAGAAATTTTCATTCTGCCCTTTTTATTTACTATGTTGTAAATCACATTAAAAATAAATGTTAGATTTTAGAAGAATGTAACCATGTGATAATTAACTGTGATATAGACTTTTTAAATTCTTCTGTGAAAAAAATAAAATTTGCTTTTGAAACAAGTTTCTAGTTTGCAAAACTTGTCTTAAAATTTAATTTAGAAGTATAGTGTTTTTTACTTGTTTTATTCTGTCTAGGTTTGGTTTTTACTATAGTTATTAGTTTTAGCAGTAGCAAGCACTTTTTTAATGTAATAACAATCATTTTGTGTTTTAAAGGAGGTTAAATAAATAAATAAAATAAAGTATGAAAAAAAAAATTTATCTTGTAAGTTTTCTCTAAAAATGATGGTTTTCGTGTTATAAATAATTTAAAACTGAAAAGAAACGCAAAATTACGATTTTCAAGGCTCAAAAACACGAGTAAAAAATATCATTTTTGAAATCATCATGTGCCTAAATTCAAGTTCAAGCCTTCTATGATATTCTGATGAAAATTTTGTGCTTTTTGTTATCTAAAAACATCGTTTTTAATTGTTAATGAACCGAGCATGGCATTGCGGGCGCTCATTTGTACAATAAGAATTCCATCCATATACAAGGTAAATTTGTACTGTAGATCTTGTTTCTATCGTCCTGTCCCGTCCGTAATAAGCGCTTCATTAACGATTAAAAAACAATATTTTAAAATAAAATACTCCCAAAATACGTACAGCAAAATGATAGAACAAGGTTTGAACTTAAAATAAGATCTTGGAAAAATTTAAAAAATAATATTTTAGTTGTGTTTTTGAGCCTTGAAACTCGTAATTTTCGGTTTTTTTTTAGTTTTAAAATGATCAAGTTTGGAGAAAAATTACAAGAAACCTATTTTGTTCAAAATGGCCCAAATAATTAAAAAAAAAATTGTCTGAACCAAAAAAATTGATTGTTGCATTTAAAAAAAAAACCTTAAACTTTTCCCCTGGGCGACCTCTTGAACCTCATTTTAGGGTATCTCATGAAAGTGATTATGCAAAAAAATCTTATGGAAATATTTTCCCAACGAATCCAAGCTTTTCGACCTATCTAAATAAGTCAAAGAAATAAACATATTCAGTGATTCTTGTGTTAGACAAAACCGAAATATTTATGTTGCGCTAATGTATTTACATTTTTTAGAGTCTAATATTGTGAATAAACCAAAAATAGCTTAATGGCTATTACTCACAAGTACGTACAGCCTGGTAACACCCATTTAGGAGCAGATACAATTCATGCTCAAATTAAAAGAAGACAACGTTGAAAAAAGATCGTCCAAGGAACTGGGCGAATTTGATAAGATACATTAGGATGAAAAAAGATAATATCAATGTTGCTAAGCTGAAACAAACAGATCTTAGTTTTAAAACATTATGACAAAATAAAAAATTTATACATAGGAAAGAAAATGATGACAAGGAAAAGGATCCCTGAAAATAATAAATACAAATAAACAGATTCGTCGAAAAAATATGAAGAAAATAAAAATAAGATTATGCATTTTGATGAGAATTTTCAATGTATCTCAAAACTAACAATTTTGACACTGGTTTTTCAATGCATCTATTTGAGTAGCTACCAATACGAATTTACCATTATTGACTTTGTAGATATTTGTATTTATTTGTACGTACTGAATAATATTTTGTAAATTACCATGATTATTTGTGTTTTGTCAGTTATCCAAATAGATCTTCTACTATTATAAAAAAGACGTTTTCTTTTTCGATAACTCATAGTTTTTTGCAAACAAAGATACTACCGTAAAAATTATTTGGACACTATAATAGCAAATTATTTTGAATTTTTTTTCCTGATGAATGGCTTTAGCAGAGCCAATCAGCCAGACTAGTTTTTGTTTGTTTTTAAAGTTTACTGCATTTTAATTATTATTGCTTGCAGATTCATTGTCAAAATTGTCTTATACCTAATATTATTTTTATAGATATATAAATTTTGTTTTGTTTTATTTTTATTTTGTTCTTTTTATTCTTTTATTATTTTATTGTTTTTTTTTTGTTTATTTTGAATTGTATATAAAAATATATGGTACCACTACCTTGCCTGTTGTTGTGCGCTTATTGTAGCAGATTGTAGAATTATAGAGCTGGTTATAAGAAACAAGAATGCAATTCCGCTGCTTCCGTTTACTCCAGATGTCTTCATATTGCTGAAACAAAAATATTTTTATTAGGCCAATATTTTAATATATAGGGTCTTTAATTAAGCGCTTCCTATCTTCACGTTTAAATAATCAAAGATCTTTTATTTGCTTAAAAGGACTTTCGGTGCAATAATTATATAAAAGGATGTGAAATAAGTACAACACAAAAATATTCAAAACGACCGATACACTACGATATATTCTGTCCAAAATCAAACCTCAGCACACACAAGGGAGACCAAAGAACTGTATCCATAAAATACCCTGCTAATGCAACAATTTATATGTAGGAGAAACAGAAAGTTCACTAAGTGTTAGGATAAACGAGTATAAAAATACGTCAAAATTATAGATTTAGACAAATTACATATGTACAAACATGCCCCAAACCTGTCGTCACAATTAGTCTCACCGTCTTATAGAGAGGAATAAATAAGCTTTCTATTATAAGTAAAATAAGTTTCATATCTTGTGGTTTCAAATTGTTAAATTGGAATAACAATTTAAAGACAATAGCTAAATTTCACTTTGTTACAACGAAATAACATTAAATTGTATAAACTGGCAGAAACGCAAAGTAGGAAAACCAATCTGCATAAACAGACTGAGACCATGTGAAAGAAGAGTTCTGGGAAACCGGGTGGTGCTGCTACATATGGTTTGTCTGTAAAACTATTTGTCACAGCATGCTCCTATCACAACTAGCGCGGTCTACCCTTTGGGTCCCAAAAGTGTTACCTCAAATTTTAAAATCAATGTTTTGTCATCAAAAAAGTGGATATTTTCTGTAAAGTTGCTTATATACAACACAAAATACATAAACATATACGACATAAACACCTAATACACAAACGCATAACGCCAAAAAAAATAGTACACAAACACATAAAATAATCAGAATTTGATATTATCCTGAGGGAACAAATAACGTTAATCAAAAATTAAAGTACATAAATACAGCTATACAAACAGCAGGAAAGAAACATCTTACAAAAACAACAAAGAATAAGGGGTGGAAGACACAAGATATACTAGACTTGATGGAACAAAGAAGAAAGATAAAGAATTAACCAGACAAATACAAAGAAATAAAGAAACACATAAAAAGAGAACACAAGAAGCCAAAGAGGCGTAAATTAAAGAAAAGTGTGAAGAAATGGAAACTTATGAGAAAAAGTACGATGCGTTCAATATGCACGAAAAAGTAAAAGAGATAACAGGAAGCATAAAGAAATGCCACATAGGTAAACTTAAGGACAAAGATGGAAATCTTATTTAAGATCTAGAAAACAAAATAAAAAGATGGACAGAATACCTAAATGAATTATTTGAAGACGATAGAAACAACTTAACTCAGATAATCAATGCAACTGGGCCAGGCATATTGAAAGAAGAAGTAGAATATGCAATAAAAAACGCTAAAAATGGGAAAGCAAATTGACCTGATGAAATTCCTACAGAACTGTTGAAGCTTTTGAATGATAAATCCGTAACCATAATATTACATCTATTCAATACAATACAGTACTGGTATAATACGTCAGGAATGGTTGCTGTCTACGTTTGTCACCATAACGAGGAAAACTAAGGCAATGCAATGTTCAGATCATCGAACAATCTCCTTGATGAGTCACTTTTCCTTTGATGAGTCATGCTTAAAATATTTCTTAGAGTCATCCACAGCAGAACCTATCAAAAGTTAGATATCGATATTAACGATACACAGATGGGATTCAGAAAAGGATTATGTACAAGAGAAGCTTTCTTTGTCTTGAACGTCCTAACACAGAGAGGTACACGCCTGCTTTATAGACTTTGAAAAGGCCTTTGACAAAGTACGCCACAATAAACTCAAAGAAATCCTGGATGGTAAAAACATCGACACCAGAGACATACAAATAATATTAAATCTGTACTGGAATCAGCAAGCTAATATAAAAATAGAAGACCAAGCATCGGACGAAATAGAAATACGAAGAGGAGTACGACAGAGTTGCATATTGTCACCGCTCTTGTTTAATATCTATAGCGAACAAATATGCCAAGAAGCTCTTTCATATGCAAACGAAGGGATAATAGTCAATGGAGAAGTTATCAATAACATTCGATATGCTGACGATACTGTGATAATGGCAAGAACAGCGGAAGATCTACAACATCTAGTTGAAAGTATGAATGAGATATGTAATAACTACGGCATAAGGATTAACGTCAAAAAAAAACAAATATATGACCTTCAGTAAGAATCCAATACATGACACTAGTATCGCAATAAACGGTACCCAATTCGAAAATGTAAGCGAATACAAATACTTGGGAATCCTCATCAATGAAACAGGTGACCAAAATGACGAGATAAAAAGACGTATTGAAATTGCCAGTTCTACCTTTATAAAAATGAAAAAATTATTTTGTAATCGTGATATTCGTATTCAGCAACTAGAATGTTAAAATGCTATGTATTCAGTACTTTGCTTTACGGTGCTGAGGCATGGACTCTTTAACAGAGGAATGTTAAAAATCTTGAAAGCTTTGAGATGTGGTGCTACCGCCGTATACTAAAAATAAGTTGGGTGGATAAAATTACAAATTAAGAGGTAATACGCAGAATAAATAACGATCCAGAAGTTATACTGAATATAAAAAAGAGAAAACTTGAATACTTAGGCCACCTGATGAGAGGACAAATGTACACATTCCTATAAAATATAATGCAAGGAAGAATCCAAGGACACAGAAATACAGGCCGTAGAAGAATGTACTGGATTAGAAATTTAAGAGAGTGGTTTGGCTGTACCACTAACGAATTATTCAAAACAGCAGTAAATAAAATTAGAATCGTCCTAATGATATCCAATCTCCGATAGAACAGACATTTAAAAATGGAACTATGTACATAATTTCACATATAAAATTATTTTTCCATGTTTAATTTGCAATATATTTTTGAATTGTCACATTAAGTATGTAATAGACTTTAGGCTGCTATTATTGGCATCGAAACGATTTAGAGAATCGTATCGCGCAGTCTCATAGGTATATTTTGAAAATGCTTGAAATATAAAAATACAATATTCACTGAACTGCTACCGAGATAAGTCAATATTCAATGTATACTGAAAACACAATGTACCATTTTGATTGATTCTGCATAATATCGTTGTTTCAACAACTCTATGCAATTTGCAGTCATAGTTTGTATAACACAAACACGTACGCATACCCTGGAGGAGAGGTGGTCAACACGTTAACCTCAACGATTTTGAAAGGAGCCAGCGAGACTAAAGTTAAACTTTACGCTTTCGCATAAAAAAGGCACTACAGTAGGCGATAATATAGAGCAACAGGAAGCTTGATACTGTTTTTTGTATTTTTAAATTAAATCTTTTAAAAATTAAATAAAGTAATTTAATTATTTATTTATTATTTATTATTTTAACAAATTGTACAGTAATAACACAATAAATTATTTATTATTTATTTAATTTATTATTATTATTTAATGTTTATACTGCAGATCTGAATGGTTCGATGGATGAAAAATGCAAAATAATTCAATATGCAGACGATATATGTTTATATACCAGCCATAAATCCTATGAAGATTGTATGTTGAATCTAAAACTTAGCTTTAGTAACTTAGATAAGTGGGTGAAACAAATGGGTTTTAGTATATCACAAGAAAAATCTTCGATTATATGTTTCACTAGACGTAGACAAAAAATCACAGGCAAATGCCAGATAGGTGATTATAAATTCCCCTTAGCAGAAGAGTATAAGTATCTAGGCATGATCCTAGATAAAAAACTCTTGTGGTCCAGCCATATAAAGTACGTAAAACAAAAGTGCGAGCGTGGAATTAACCTTCTGCGTTTCGTTTCTAAAAAAAGATGGGGTGCAGATCAAAATATCTCTTTAATGTTTTATAGATCCTACATACGATCCATTCTGGATTACGGCTGTGTTCTTTACGGTTCAACATGCAAAACAAATCTATTAACTCTTGACAGAATACAATTTAAATCAATAAAAATGTGTCTAGTAGCTATGATGTCTTTACCAAACCAAGCAGTTCTAGCAGAAGCCCAGGAACCACCTTTACACATACGTAGGCAAATGTTAGCCAACAAACGTCTAATAACATACAGATCGTTTAATACAACTATGGTTCACAAAATAGGTTTACTTTTGACAGAAAATTTAACAAATTCTTATTGGAGAATAAAAAATTCTCCTCCTCTTGCAGAATCTTTTATTGATACGAATTCATTTCAATCTTATATATTACAGTACACCCGTACCACTACGCTCAGCGTGGTGGGTGGTGACTTTGGTACAGCAAGTTTCCCCACCATCGTGTATAATACAGCGACAATAAAATCTGCGGCAACAAAATAGACGAGTTTATAAATAAATAGAAACACTTTTTAATATATTTTATGCCACTATTTAAAATATATTAAACGGTTTGCTACTGTTCAGCTATTCAATCAACTTTCAGGGCGAGATATCTCGGGTTAATAATTTTTGTTAAAAATTGTTTGGCCGAGCATACTCGGGATAAAGTGTTAAGTTGTTAATGTCTGTATTAAATTGGTTATTTTTTATGCAGTTTTTAATTTAAACCTGATGAGAATAAACATATGCTGACTAGAAACGAATTGATCGTGACGCCTTCTCTTGGCGCTAGTTCCGTGACGGTCGCCTCAGCATTTTACTATAAAGAAAAAAGTAATACAACACCAATATAGCAGCTTTGATTTAAAATGTTTAAAAATCATGCTACGATAATTTATTATTACAATAATAGACTGTCTGTGTAACGTACCTATATTGTTTACTTCTTTCCTAATGGATGCCACCAGCATGAAATGGCGCAAAATCATGTGTCAGATGTAAAGTGATAGATTTTTTATCAATTTATTCATCTCATCATTGTCACAACAAACAGTCCAGTCGTCAGAGATTTGACCTCTAAAAACCATATGAACAAGCTGAATTTTGCTAAGAATGTCAATTCTCCCAAAAAGATGCAAAAAATTAACCACGGTTACCCGAAGGCTTCTCTCTAAAACCCCCATCCTAGGGGGAAAATTGATTAACCAAGAATCTGCACTCCATAAAAACAATGTTTTAAATAAAAAATGTCTTCTTCTTCTTCCTCTTTTTAAGTAATTCTGCTTATTCATTGGCGAATTAATACCTCTATGGAAGGTTGTGACTTCATCTTTTGCGCGGTCGTCCGATACTTCTGCCGATTGGTGACTTATCTCTTGCTATTTTGACGACACGGGTCTCCTCCATTCTGCCTATGTGGTTATTTCATTATTTTTTTTTTATTTTGTGTCCATTCATTTATAGACCATACGTTACATTTTCTTCTAATTTTTTCACTTCTCTTTCGATCTCTCAGCATATTTCCTGTAATTCTTCTCAGACCTCTCATATCTGCCGTTTCCAGTAGCCTTTGCGTTGTGGCTGTGTCGGGTCTTGTTTCTGAGTCATATGTCATTACTGGTCTCACACTGGCCTTATAAATTCTTGAATTCATCTCAGTGTTAATGTGTCTGTTTTGCCATATAGTGTTATTGAGGCCTCCTGCAAGTCTATTTGCTTTTCGTACTTGATCTCTCACTTCTTTTTCCAGGTCTTTAGAGCTAGACAGCGGAATTCCTAGGTATTTTATTTCTATTACATATTCAATACTGGTGCCAATAATTTATATTTTACATCTGGTTGGTTCTTTGCTGACTACTATTGTTTTAGTTTTCTGAGATGAGATTATCATATTAAATTCTTTGGTCTTATGTTAAAGCTGTGGACCAGCCTTTGCAGACTATTTTCATCTTGGGCTATCAATATTGCGTCGTCTGCGTAACAGAGTATTTTGATTTTTTTGTTTTTCATTCTGTATCCTCTTCCATTGTTAAGGCTTTTTTGACATCCATTTTGTTGTTTTGATAGATGTTTTCGATAGTTTTTATAATATTTAGGGGAACTTCTCTATTATACAGAAGATGGAATACATCTTTGAGTCTTACTCTGTCAACCGGTTGCTTTAGGTCAATCAGACACAGAAATCTTGGTCTATTATACTCTAGTGATTTCTCAGTAATTTGCTTTATAACGAATATTACATCTGTACACGATCTTCCACTTCGAAAACCCTGTTGTTCATCTACGTTATCCTCTGATTTATTAGAACTTGTAAAATTTTAGTTTTAAACTTTAAAATATATTAAGTATAAGTAGTATTTAACAAGTTTATACCTCTGAAGTTTTCTCGTTGTTTTTATCTTCTTTTTTGAATAGTAGAATTAGTTCGCTCGTTCTCCATTCTTCCAGTATTATATCGTGATTTATAATTTTATTAATTAATGCTGTTAATTGTTCTGTCATTGCTGCTCCACAATATTTCAGTTTGGTATCCCGTCTTTACAAACTGCTTTTCTGTTCTTCTTGTTTTCAAATATTTTCCGAACTTCCTGTACATTTATATTACGTTCTTCATTTGGGGCAATTTCTGGTATTTCTGGTTCTATCGTCGTTTGTTCTTCCTCTGCATAGAGCTTTTTAAGGTAGTCAATCCACGTATCCTGTTCTATGTGCTTTGGTTCTATAAGTTCCTTTGCCACCGTTCTTTACCTCCGCAGACCGTAAAAGTCATTTCTTTCGAAAGCGTTCCCAGTGATAATTTTTTATTTTTCTTACAAATGCATGTGTTTCGTTTCTAATTGACTTGTAATTATGGTATGCCTCTTGTGTTTTGGTTGACATGTATTTCAGGTAAGTTGTTTTCTTTTATTTACATTTTTCCTTCACTTTTGTACAAAACCATGGAGTTCGCCTTGGGAACGATTTTTTTTTATATTTCTTTCACCAAGGACTTCCTTGGCCGAGACTAAGATATTAGATTTGTTTTAATAAAAAATGTAGCTGAGATAATTTTGCACCAAAATAGTTTATAACCATTTTTTCTATAGAATAAAACTTTGTCTTAGAAACAACGCTTGAAGCGACAGGCGATTTTTAATGTCAGGTACACGTGCAAATTCAATTGTTAAGAAAATTTGTATCAACTTGACGGTAAAAATTCGATATTATTTGATCAGTGTTCTATTGACAAAGGTAAAAATGCGTTTTAAAGGTAAAAAGTGAAACTTTTTATAAAATTTTTGTACTTTGCCAGGAATAAAGTTAGTCTCTATAAATCTTTTAAATTAATAATCGTTGCGCAATTTTTTACATTTTTTTTTTTCAAAACCTACTATATGAAATTTCAATTTTAAGTTTGGCAACAAATATGAGGCATTTAAAATATAAAAACGCTAAATTTTAACATTTACATCACAAACGATCGCACGTTACGGGAAATGCTTCCACGAAAAGGGAAATTAGGTAAAATTTGTACTGAAGTTGTATCGTTTTGAAAAACGTACACATGTTATAAAAAAGCAGTTTTAAACGTTTTAAACATTTTAAATTGTTTGTAATGTAAAAGTTTAAATTCAGCGTTTTTTAGGCATATTTCAAATTCCTCACATTTGTTACCAAAATTCAAAACCGAAATTTTAGGGAAAATGTTGTAAATATTGGACTTTAATAATAAAAATTCCATAGTAAACGGCCAATGAAAGTGATAACCTTTATTGATATCATGAGAATCGTAAAAAATGGTAAAAATCGCTAAACGTTCATTTATGTAACACCTTTATAGAAACTCACTTTATTTGCGGATGCTTCTTCTTCTTAGCCCTCTGTCATCCATGTTTGGACATAGGCCTCTCCCAACTCCTTCCATCGGTCTCTATCCTGAGCAACACATTTTCAATTTGTTCCGGCTATTCTTTTAATGTCATCAACCCATCTCATCTGTGGTCTTCCTCTTGGTCGTTTACTTTCATAAGGTCTCCAATGTTGTATTGTAGTATTCCAACGCTGGTCTTTTTGTCTAGCAGAGTGGCCCGCGAAGCTCCATTTAAGTTTGGCAATTTTTGTTGTTATGTCCTCGACTTTTGTTTTGGATCTTACCCTGTCGTTCCTCTTTTTATCTGACAGTCGTATACCTAACATTGCTCTCTCCATTGTTCTTTCTGTTGTGTCTAGTTTATTCATGTTTGCCTTGGTTAGGGTCCAGGTTTGACATCCATATGTCATGATACGAAGGATGCATTGGTTGAACACTTTGCTCCTCAAGTATTGGGGTATTTTGCGGTTCTTAAGTATCCAACTAAGTTTTCTAAATCCTGCCCATGCTAGTCTTGCTCTTCTAGTAATTTCCGCACTTTGGTTCTCTTTGTCAAGTTTCAGGATTTGGCCTAGGTAGATATATTCCTGGATTTGTTCTATCTCACTGCCATTTATAGTTATACGTTTGGGGTCATCTGTGTTTGTCATTATTTTTGTTTTTTTCATATTCATTTTTAGGCCGACGTATTGGGATCTGGCTGCTAGTTCTCCCATTATAATTTGCAGTTCCCCGAATGTGCTCGCTATAATCACTATGTCGTCAGCGAATCTGAGGTGGTTTAACTTGTTGCCATTACCGTTAATACCATAGGTTGACCAATTTGTAGTTTTGACGACGTCTTCTAGGGCAAGGTTGGAAAGCTTTGGCAATATTACGTCTCCTTGTCTCACTCCTCTCTTAATGGGGATAGAATTTGTATTTTTATCTAGTTGTACTATCATAGTTGCATTTTCATATATATTATGTATTAGTTGCCTATATCTCGAATCTATTCTACAATTATTAAAAGCTTGTTCTATGGCCCACATCTCGATACTATCAAACGCTTTTCATAGTCGACGAAGGCAAGATATACGGGTAGTTGGTATTCATTTGCCTTTTCTATCAATGTTCTCATTGTCAGCAGATGGTCTGATGTACTATATCCTTTGCGGAAGCCAGCCTGTTCTACCGGTTGGTAATTATCCATTTTGTAGGTTAACCGGTTGTTAATAATTCTCTTAAATAGTTTGTATACTTGACTAAGTAATGATTATTTGCGGCAAAATACAAAAATTGCACAAAAAAGCTGATTTCTTCACCTTTAAAACGCATCTAAATTGTTGTCGACTCACTGATCCAAAGATATCGAGTTTTTACAGTCGAGCTGATGTTTTTAAGATAACGGTTTATTTTACAAAAAAAGTGCAAATAAACATTTTTATTTGAACATATCTCAGCGACAAAAATTTTGTTGACATACACATTCTTGGTAAATTCATTTTTCCGTTTTTCCCCCTCTCGAGGTAGGGTTTAGAGAAAATACCGGTGGTAGGAATAGCAAACTTTTTTTCAATTGTTTTGGGGTCCAAAAATTAACATTCTCTGCAAAATTCAGCTTGTTTCTATGATTGTTAGAGGTTCATTGGTATCTTTCGTCTCTGACCACTGGATTAAAATGGGAAAATTGTATTGTATTACTATAATAAAAAAAATATTTATGTTTAATTTGCAAGGAAACAGCAGCTTTGTCCAAAAAAGCCAATGTTGAAAGACGAACAGTTCACAAAATTTACGAACTAGAATATAAACATGGTACTGCGTTGGGACTATATGGCACTACGTGCTATGTCAAAAAGTATCAATAAATTTGTTAATAGAACCCCATTGCTATTATATTTGTCCGTTTTATAGCTTGAGAAAGTTAAATAAAAAATGCTCGGGTCAATTGCAATGTAAATATTTATCGAAAATTATTAAAATAGTTTGTCAACTCTGTAAACATCACATCACATAATTAACAAGCATATTTAATCAATTCCAAACTCTGCCTGTGATACTCAAGCCCAGATAATAAAGGAAGGTTCAAAGACAAGGCCAGCAATCTGACCTGATAAAAAAGAAACATTCTGGATAGGTACAACACAGAAACATTCAAAGATAACCTTAGGAAAGAAAAGGACTAAGAAAACAATTTAAAATTAAGATTAGCATATATTAATATTAAATCAAATATAAAAAGAGATGGACGGATATTAATGGAAATCACCAAATACAAAACATGCAATCTCTCTTAAACTAGAAAAAAAAACAAAAATAAATATTAAAATTTCAAAATTTGCTACTAATTTGCAGTATACAAGGAGAAAGAAGATTATTCTAGTTCAGAAATGGGCATTTTTAGTGAGAATCTAATAAGGAATTATTTAATAATCGACCTCTTTTAGGAACAAGCCAATTACTCAACACACACACTACAACGTACATAATGTACAATAAGCAGCCAATTGCCAGATAATCAGAAAGACCCGAAAAAAGATGACACAACAGATGTCAGTTAACGTCACAAATACGACTAAAGCCTTAACATCGTACAAAACAAGCAAGATATAATATAAGAAATAAAATAGATTTATTGAATATATTATTAAGATTTCAGGTATAGTTTAGTCGTCCTAGAATTGACCCCTAAAAATCATACTAACAATCTGAATTTTGCGGAGAATATCAATTTTGGAACCCCAAAAAAGTTTACCACTTTAACCCCTGGGTTTCTCCCTAAAACCAGCTTTGTAGAGGGGTAAAAACGTAAAAAAAAACGATTTACTAAGAATCTGTACGACGTGGAAAAAATGTTTCAAATAAAAAATGTAGCGGAGATAATTTTAAACAAAAATGTCTATTTTTACAAAATATATATTACAAAAATGTCTGTTTTAACACTTTTTACGTAGAATAAATAGTTATTACTATTTAAATGGGAGTAAGCTACAATTAAAGGTTAAAGTAAGTTTATTGACGTTTTCACTTCGAAAATGAAGTGGAAAAAAAATAATTTCCGAAGTGGAAATTGAAACATCAATAAACTTACGTTAACATTTAATTGTGGCTTATTACCATTTAATTAGTAATTACTTTAAAATGTCACAAGAAAATAGATTTAAAACAATATTAAGAATGAATCATTTTCTCAGAAACAACTCTTGAAGCGACCGGCGATTTTGAACGTCAGTTCCGAGCGCAAATCAGTGTTAAATAAAATTTGTATCAACGCGACGGTAAAAATTCTATATCTTTTGATCCGAGTGTTTTATCGACAAAAATCAAAATTCGTTTTACAGGTAAAAAGTACAGCTTGTGTATGCAATTTTTGTATTTTGTAGCAAATGAAGTCAGTTTCTATAAATCTGTTCAATAAATAACCTTTGCGCGATTTTTGTCATTTTTTACGAGTCTCGTGAGATCAATAACATTTAATACTTTCATTAATCGGTCGTAGTTAAATTTTCATTCTTGGAGACTAGTCTTCAAAACTTTAAAACCCACAACATGAAAATTCGACTTTGGCATCAAATATGAGGCACTTGAAATATGATAAAAACGCAGAATTTAAACTTTTACATTACAAATAATCGCACGCCACGGGAAATGCCTCCAATAAGACAGTTTTGGGTGCAATTTTGAGCAGTAGTTAAGTACTTTTGAAAAACTTACTAGTGTAATTAAAAAAAAGCAGTTGTAAACTTTTTAGATCTTTTGTAATGTGAAAGTTCAACGTTTTTTAAGCATATTTCAAATGCCTCACATTTGTTGCCAAAACTCAAAACCAAAATTTCATGTTATAACTTTTGAAGATTATGTTCTAGTTATGGATAATCCATAGTGGCCAGTCAATGAAAGGGATACAATGTATTAATCTCATGAAAATCATAAAAAAATCACGCTACGTTTATTTATTTATCACCTTTATAAAAACTCTTTGAAACTTTGAAAACTTTGAAAAAGCATCTTGATTTTTCTCGATGGGACACTCGAATGAAAAGATATTAAATTTTTACCGTCGAGCTGATACAAATTTTATTATGCATTGATTTCGCGCGCGTAACTGACATTCAAAATCGCCGATCGCTTTAATCGTTATTTCTGAGAGAACGGTTCTTTCTACACAAAAAATTTTAATAAACGGTTTTGTTCAAAATTATCTTAGCTACATTTTTTATTTGAAATATTTTTTTCTATAGCGTACAGATTCTTATAAATCGATTTTTTTCCGTTTTCCATCACTACGTGGGGGGGTTTTAGGGGAAAGCCCGTGGGTAAAAGTGGTAAACATTTTTGCATCTTTTTTAGCGTCATAAAATTGACATTTTCCAGGATCCGGATATTATAACATTCATCAAAATAGGACGGCTGCGTTGGATAGGACATGTAGAAAGAATGGAAGAAGGCGAAATACCAAACAAAATATTCAAACAGATGCCAGTAGGAAAAAGAACAAGAGGAAGACCGAAACTGAGATACTTAGAACAAATAGAAAATGATATAACAACCTTAAAAATAAAAAACTGGAGAAAAAAAGCACGAAACAGATCGGAATGGAGAAGAATCCTAGAACAGGCCAAGACCCAAATGGGTTGTCGAGCCAGTGATGATGATGATGATGAAAATTGACATTTTCGGCAAAATTAAGCCTGTTTATATGATTTTTAAAAGTTCAGTGGCATTTTCGTCTCTGACAACTGAAGAAGTACAGTAAACACTAAAAGAACATAATATCAGAATTTGAATTTTTTCATATTTAGGATTTCGAATTAGTATAGCCGAGGTAAACATTATTTTATTATAAGTTTTATTTATTATTCGAAACTTACTTTATCGTAATTCGAAAAAAATCGTATTAAAGAATTAAAAATCAGTCTGATATACAATGAATTTCGACTAAAAAGTAGCTTCATTATTCGTTCCTTTTATTTGACACTTAATTTTCTGCTTGGCTTATCATTGTTTCATATAAAACACTTGATAACGTAGTGTAAATTATTTATGAACGTATGAAACAGAAATCTTCTAACAAAATGTTATCAAGCCAAGCATGGAGCCCTGTTCCAAATTTAATTTAGAAGCCCTTTTATTTTATGGCCCACATGCCAATTATGCCAAGTCGCGTGGAAAAATTTTAGGTCTCTTAACATACATACATACCAAGAAGATATTTACTTATGGAGATAACTCCCCATATATATATATATATATATATATATATATATATATATATATATATATATATATATATATATATATATATATATATATATATATATATATCATATATATACATATGCAGAGTCTTAGATTAACATCATTTATCTGCAATAACACATTTATTTTAAAAGTTAAATAAAGCAAAAATGTTAAATCAATAAATCAGGTACTATTTTAACGGGAATAAGTCATAATTAAAATTTAAAATAAGTTTATTGACGTTTATTCTACTTTGGAAATCTTTCTTAAAATAATAGTATATTGAGAACGATTTAGGAAGGGTAAATTATTTTAAGCTTTAATTGCGGCTTATTCCCATGAAAATAGTAATTGATTGCATTGCACTGATTCAAGTTGCCACAAGAAAATAGCTTCAGAACAATATTTAGTTCTGAAGTTCACAGTATTCAAAATAACAGGTAATAATATTCACACAGATATTCAAAATAACAATCAACACCCAAAAACAAAGAAAATAACTAACTTATTATACATGAGAGTATACATTGATGACCTCAGAAAAAAGAATGGACCAACATAATTTTTTAACAGTCAGGGTTTCCACCACGCCGAAACTTCATGCTACAAAGACGCAAGTGTGGAGAAGAGCACAGAAGCAATTTATGTAAAATTCTAGCCATAAAACCAGCTAAATATGCTAATTACAAAAGACAATAACCAGCAAGTTATAGGAAACGCTCACAAGTACTAGTCTGTATTCAGACAAACAACATTAGAAAACAGAACACAACAACCTAAAAGAAATAATGGACAGACCTACGCCCAGATCACCAAACACACACACACAAAATCTAGCAACAGATTAGACCATACTAATTTCAAAAAACAATATAAAAGAGTGACCATGGTGGACTGAATGATCGCCAGAATATAGGCTCCTAAAACTTACGCGGCATAAAAGCAAACGTGCTATACGAACTAATAAACAGATTCCAAATGGAAGTCGTAGCACTACAAAAAACTAAAATAACTTCTAACATTAACATCAATTTTCCAGGATCAGCATTTACAGAAACGACCACATAGCCAGTTCAGGAGGAATTGCTATTCTAGTTAGAAAATAAATAAATCATACATTTCAGCTGACGACATCACTAAACCCTATAAAAGCAACAAAAATAAAAGTCCAGATACAACAAGGTGAAATATAGACCAGTTTAGCATATGCTAGTGCTAGGCCAACAGATCCTTTAAATGACCTGGATGCGTTCCTGAACATAGAAGAACCGTCCATAATAATAGCAGAGCTAAACGCCGATGTAAACATGAACAGACATGTAATTATATTAAATAAATTATCTAGTGAACAACGGCAATATTATGGCAATCGGGTCCATCAAATCAACCTACTTTCCAGGAAATGCTCTACCAACCCATTTGGATATAATAGACGCTGAAAACCTAGGACTAGAAACAGAAATCCGAAAAAAAGGACCAGAAGACCACAATCCCATACTCGTAGAAATAGGCACATGGTAAGAAGATAACAAAACTGTAAGAAACAACGCTTTATGCAATCGACGATTTTGAATGTCAGTCATATTCAATAAAATTTGTTTTAGTTCGACGGTAAAAAGTCTATATCTTTTGATTCGAGTGTCCTATTGACAAAAATCAAGGTGTGTTTCAAAGGTAAAGAGTGCAGCTTTCGTATGCAATTTTTGTATTTTGCTGCAAATAAACTTAGTTTTTATAAATGTGTTAAATAAATAACGGTGGCGCGATTTTTGCCATTTTTTATGATTTCCATGAGATTAATACAATATATTCCTTTCATTGAGAAACCACTATGGATTTTAATTACTAGAGCCTTGTCTTCATAACTTATTCTTTTTCTTCTTCTTTTTATTTAGACATTATTCTGTCTGTTTTTTAATGTGCCTTCAGTTAGTTGTCGTTCCATCGTTTGCGTGGTCTTAATACTGATTGTCTTTATATTAGGAAACTTCCTCTTGCCATCTTTACTACTCTATTTGTTGTCATTTGTCTTATTTTACTACTTTATTTGGATCGTTTTATTCTACTCTTCTATTTCTTACTCAGTTTTGGATGTTCTTCAACTTGCATCTACGTCGTATATCTGTACTTCTAGCTCTGTCCCATAGTGTCTTGCCATCATTTTTTCTAAGTGTAAGTAAATGTACTGTTTTTAACATCCCATTTGTCCTGTTTATGTCAGTTTGTGTTTCAGCCGCGTATGTCATTATTGGTCTGATGGCTGTTTTGTAAATTCTGCCTTTCATTTCTTTGCCGATATTTTTATTTTTCCATATTATTTCATTCAGGCAGCCTACGGCTCTATTTCCTCTATTCACTTGATCTTCTACTTCAGTTTTGAGCTTTCCGTAGCTAGATAATGTAATGACTAGATACGTAAACTCCATCACTTGTTCTATTATTATCTGACCTTCCAGCTCCAATTTACATCTTAGTAAATTTGCTTGCATTTTGTCTCTTTTGGAGAAATTAACATGTTAATTTTTCTGGTAGTTATATTAAATTGGTACAGCATACTTTGTAAATCGTCTTCACTTTGAGAGAGTAGTATTGCGTCGTCTGTATAGCAGATTATTTTAAGTTGTTTTTCTTCCTCACTTTGGTATCCTTTTTTAGTTAAACAAAATTTACTTAAAAATTCTTTATAAAAGGTATATATAAAAACCCAATAGGGCTATATCACAAAACGTTTTCGGAATCCATATTCCATCATCAGTGTCCTAAAAAGTTTATACCCCCTTAATTAAAAAAAAACGTGGAATTTAAATTTTGATCAAGGTTAACACAAAATGTGGTTAATACTTACTACGTATACATGTATTGAGCCACTAAATATGTGGGTAAAAACCCGTTAAAAATTGGTTGTTTAAATTTAGTTTACATTATATGGTATTAAAAATTATGATGTTAAAGTTACCAGTGGATTTGGTAACATGGCGACGTATGACTCCACATGAAGTTGCTGGTCCTGAGACGATGTGTCTACGAGGACTTGATGAAAGCAACTGATTAGAATGACAATCTTGACAAGTTAGGACGGAAGTCCGAACAAAGCGGTCAGTGTAACTTTATGTGTTAGTCGAATTAAGACAGAAGCCAACGCTACTTAAAAATTGAAAAAGTTAAATTTAAAATAATATAACAGTAGCAACCATCAATGTTGTTCTTTTAAATTGTTAGTTTGTCCTGAATTTATTTTTAAGACCATGGTGAAGATTGTTTTATTAATGAATGTATGTGGTGAGAAAATTATGTGGGTATTGTTAGGCAACTAACTATACATACGTCTAAAATTGTACCCAATAATTTCGGTCAGCACATATCTAATTCCAAAGATCCAATCAATTATATGAACCGTAGTGGTGTTTACAGACTAAAATGTTTAGATTGTGATGCCACCTACATAGGTAGAACATGTAGATCATTGTCTTCACGCTCTCTAGAGCACACAAAAAGAGAAAACACTTCCACTTTCTCTTAACATCTCAAAGAACACAACCACACCCTCAATATCCCAAAAGACATTTGACTTATTCACAATATCCCCCAAAAAAACTTCCTCAAACTAGTCTTACACGAAGACCTTGAAATTCTTAAAGAAAAACAAAAAAGTCTAAATTGTGTTAATCGTCATGTCTCATTCAATCGAGACTTCCTCCCTTTCCATCGCCAACTATTCTCATAATTCACATCCTTAATTTACTCCGACAACAAAATCTATATTTATTATTATTCGTTCGTCAACTATTCATCTTCCTTAGTTCACTCCAAAACCTCTCTTTCAATACATCATACTCTCCATCTTTCCCCACTTCTTTCTATTCAACCTAAATTTTAAGTCTAACCTCTATACCCAATGTTTTTCATGCTTCTTTGCGACACCTCTAAATTCAGAGTAGATTATTCGTCATCCACCTCCTAAACTATTCAGTTCTCATTTTACTTATCCACTTAACTCTCTCAGGGTTTGGTTTCGGATCTCTAGAGACATCAGCCTTCTGCAGTCTTTCCTCTTCTTACAATTTTTTAAAAAAACATCACAATCTTCGCCTTTTTTACTTAAATTTAACAAAGTCACCCACAACCATTTCATTTTTACAGTTCTTGTCAATATATACCAATAGTCTATTAAGCTCATGAACTTATAACTTATCCTTTTATATTTCTCATGTACCTAGTGTTGCTTTATAACAGATAGGGCCTTTTCTTCTTAAGTTATAAGTTGAGTACTGTATGATCATTATATTACAAAACCACGTCCCAATCATCAATTTTTGTTTATCTCATATAATTGTCAACACACACAAAACAACGAACTTCTTCCGTTAACACGTTATCAGTTATTTATGTTCATGACTTGCAAATTAAAAAGTTTTACAATTACCAGGTACCAAGTGTTGTTTTTTAACATGCAGGGCCTTCTATGCTTAAGTTAAATATTACATGAACATTATATTACAAAAGCTTTTATTTTATTCACTTAATACCACCTTCAAATATAAAATATATTAATTCCTATTTCACCCATCAACAATAAATTTTCAAGAGTCCAACTTCCCAAATATGTCTAGTTTCCATCTTCCAGGTACCAAATGTTGAAAAAACATAAGGGGCCTTATATTAGAATCTCTAATTTACACCACTTTTAGACGTATGTATAGTTGGTTGCCTAACAATATCCACATAATTTTCTCACCACATACATTAATTAATAAAACAATTTTCACCATGTTCTTAAAAATAAATTCAGGACAAATTAACAATTTAAAAGAACAACATTGATGGCTGCTACTGTTATATTATTTTAGTTTTAACTTTTTCAATTTTTAAATAGCGTTGGCTTCTGTCTTAATTAGACTAGCACATAAAGTTACACTAACTGCTTTGTTCGGACTTCCGTCCTAACTTGTCAAGATTGTAATTTCAATCAGTTGCTTTCATCAAGTCCTCGTAGACACATCGTCTCATGACCAGCAACTTCATGTGGAGTCATACGTCGTCATGTTACCAAATCCACTGGTAACTTTAACATCATTATTTTTAATACCATATAATGTAAATTAAATTTAAACAAACAATTTTTAATGGGTTTTAACCCATATATTTAGTGGCTCAATACTAGTATACCTAGTAAGTATTAACCAAATTTTGTATTAACCTTGGTCAAAATTTAAATTTCACGTTCTTTTTAATTAAGTGGTTACATACTTTTTAGGACACTGATAATCGAATATGGATTCCGAAAACGTTTTGTGATATAGCCCGATTGGATTTTTAAATTATATACCTTTTATAAAGGATTTTTAATTAAATTTTTTGTGATATATGGTATACAGCCAACTACAGGAACTCAGATTCCTTGTGGACCTTTTTTAGGTCTTACTTTTGTATTATTTCATCCATAATCAGGTTGAATAAAAGAAGACTCAGAGAATCTCCCTGTCTTATCCCATTGCCAGCTTCAATAGGGTCGGTTAGTTTTTCTTTCACTTTTACTTTTATTTTTGTGTTTTGGTAAATATTTTTGATCGTTTTGATTATTCCTAGAGGTATCCCTCTTGCGTACAATAAGTGAATAACGTGCTTTAATTTAAGCCGGTCTTCTTAAGATATACGAAACATAGATATGCCGGTTTGTTGTATTCTAACGATTTTTCTTGTACTTGCCTTATTATAAACGTAGCGTCGGAGCATGATCTTCCCGACCTGAAACCTTGTTGTTCTTCTGCTAGTGTTATGATTTTATTCAGTTTATTTGTTATCACTTTGGTTGTTAATTTTAGTGTTGTATTTAAAAAATAATTCCTCTGTAATTTTCGTCCGGTGGGTTTCCCTTTTTGAAGAGAGGTATTAGGATGCTTAATCTCCATTCTTGAGGAATTCTGTTTCGTTCTATTATTTTTTGGATAAGTTTTAATAGTTGTTTAGTCAGATCTGGTTTTCCGTACTTTGGGTGTTCGTTCGGTATTCTGTTCTGTCCTAGTGATTTTCTAGTTTTTAATTTCCTTAATGCCTCCTTTACATCTTTGTCCTCCATAGTTATTTTTAAGCTTGTCACGTCTGGTGTTGGTGGTTCATTATTGTCACCTTTAGCAAAAAGGGATTGAAAGTGGTCTATCCATGTTTCCTTCTAAATATGTTTCGTTTTTATTAGTTTTTTCATCTCTTTTCTTTGTCATCTGATCATTTTCCATATTTCTTTTTGTGTTTCGTAGTAGTCGTGTCCCATCTGTTTTGAGAAGCTCTTTCAGTGTTTCCTTTTTGTTTGTTTAACTAAAGTATACGTTTCATTTTTGATTTGTTTATAATGGTTTTATGCCTGTTTTTTGTGTTCTCTATTATAAAAAGCTTCCTTGTTTTTTCTACACTTTGTCTTCACTTCCTCTATAAACCATAGTGTTTCCTTTTTTGGTATGTTAGTGTTTGTTACTTTTCTCTCTGCAAGTGATTCTGTTGCTGCGTTAATTATGTTTTTCCCAGCTTCCCTCGATGTTATCGTGATCCAATATTTACTTTGGTTAACAAAGTCGTAAAAGTTCTTTATGGTATCTTTTTAAAAGAACCTAATTCAAAAGGTTTTATCTTTTCTCACGTTTTTAACTAGAAGACTCCCGTTACTTACCTATAACTTTTATATTAGGTATATAGGTATAATAAAATAATATCTCTGAATATTTGCTTATTACATTAGATTATTATTATACCTTCGACCAGGAGAAAGATCAGGCTGATTAAGTTTCGTACGTAAGTAGGTGGACGGAATCCACCTGATATATTTAGTATTTGTTTATGTAGTGTATTGATAAAATTTATTTAATAATTAACTGTTGATATCTTTCCCTGGATTTGGTCTCAGAACCTAAATATCTTTCCTTGTCAGTTTTAGTTTATAAGGTTTCTTAACTTTCTCCTTGAACCCCAAAATGTTAAGTGGCGCCCTGTTCCCTATCTTATTTTATCTTTGGTAATTTTACCCATCTATCTTTTTGTTATTTCTGTATCTTTTCTAATATATCTTATCCTGTCCTATCTTTACTTATTTCGTCTGTTGGACCATTTCCGGTCCCAAAAGCTCTCCACCAACCATCTGGCTATCGTCCGCAGTGTCTCCATCCGTGACCTTTCTACCGCCATCCAAAAAAGGTTTCCGAGGTTACAACCTATAGCATAAAATATAAGTTTTGAGTTTTGACAACAAATGTGAGGCATTTAAAATATGCTTGAGAAATGCTGAATTAAAACTTTCACGTGACAAACAATCTTAAAAGTTTAAAGCTCCTATTTTTCAATTACACTAGTACATTTTTCAATAGTACCTACCCAACTTTTCCTACAAATAACACCCAAAATTGTCTTCTTGGAGGCATTTCCTGATACGTGCGATCGTTTTAAATGTAAAGTTTAAAACGTTGCTACAACTAAAAATTTAAATTTCATGTTGAAGGTTTTGAAGATTGGCTGTAAAAATGTAAATTTTTCTAAGACCGGTCAATAAAGTAATAATTTTTATTAATCTTACGAAAATCGTAAAAACTGGCAAAAATTACGAAACGTTTATTTATTGAACATATCTATAGAAACTAACTTCATTTGCAACAAAATAGAAAAATTGCATACGAAAGCTACAGTCTTCACATTTAAAACACATTTTGATTTTTGTTCATGGGAGGCTCTAATCTAAAGATATCACATTACATGGGAAATAAACTTTTTTGTGAAAGATAATAATAATAATGTGGAATAAAATACCAAAAACTTGTTTGTCATTTAATTGTTTTTAATTGGACTTATAGTTGTGCTAAAAATCGGAATAAATCGTTTTTGACCCTTAAAAACTCACTCGCATCCAAATCGCCCGTAAATTATGTTCTCTTTAATTTTCGTTATATTTATGTTCGTCCTTCTAAAATGGGTTCCATCCTGTTAATATTTTCTTTTTCACTCTACACTATTTTCAAAGGCTTCGGCCTTGATGTTTTAGTTATATGAACTGAATGTAACTCATAATGTAATTTTTATAAAAGTAAAAGTACAGCAAAAAATAAACATAGTCCGATTAATATTAAGCATAGACAGAAAAAATGATAAACACACTGTCACTAGTTATTTTTCTCACTTTAAAATAAAAAATATAGATTTAACTTTTTATAATTTTTTAATAGTTTCACACAGGTAATCTACACAGTTTCACATTTAAAAATAAAACTCTTCTAAACTACCTTACGTAATGCCAGATTGTATAAAAGGGAGCATAGTTACTTTTCTTATGTGCCAGATATAGCTAAGTTTATCATTTTTCCACAGTTTGGAATCTTTGTAATTATTAAAAAGAAGTCGTAAAACTTAAGCTGTAGACTCAACTACTTAATTCTTTGAGCAAACAATTTCTCGGGCTACGTTCTGGAATAATTTGCAAATCCATTATAATCGTCTTTATCAGCCTTAAATATATTGAATTCTTATTCTTTGTTTTACAAAGGAAATACCTCTGGGAAACGCTTGGTAACAAGGCGGTAATTCTCTTAGATATTCTGTTAAGAGCCAGCAATCGTATTTTTTAGATACTATTGTTTAAAACTAGGTTAGCTCGAAATCGATATCTTACAGATATTGTTTAAATTAGAAGTTATAATAGAGAATACTTGATCTTTAAATTAGCTTTTCACAAAAGACATCAAAATATTAATTAAATAAAATACTGAAAATATTACGCTAAAAAATATTTAATGAAACGGGGTATTTACTAAAAGATTGGGATATTCAATTTTGCCTTCCTTAATCTGTTTTCTCGTCAAGATTTTTAGTAACTTATTTAGGTATTAGTTAAAGTCAAAGTGATCAAAGTGAAAGATAAACAGCGCATATAAGCGTGCTACATAAAATATCTTCATTTATATAAGATAAAATAAAAATCTATTTCAATCGCAAACTGTCACGGATACATGCACTGGGTGAAGATCAAGTTAGAAATATTGGCTTTTGACAAGCAACCAGGACAACGTTCCAAATGGACAACATGGGCTAAAATCTTTTCTACCTAGCTTACTTCTTCTTTTTGCTTGACTTTTATCTTTATTTTTATTGTTAGTCGTAGCAATTCATATCTAGTTTTCCTCATTGTATGATCAACGTACTCCAGTTTTCTTTTTTCACTGTTCGTATTTTTTTTCGTTTGTGTGTTCGTTCTTTGTAACACTTCCTTACTTTTAATACAGTCTAATCACGCTATATGTAACATTTAAACAAACAGACCATAACAAAAAATCAGACCTAAATTCTATTTAGGTCCGATTTTTTGAACGTCCTGAACTGAATATAACGCCATATAATTATGTAGAGAATATATATAGTTTCGTACTAGCCTTGGTCCTAATTCTAATATTAGTGACTTTAATGGTTAGTAGCTTTTTCGTTTTTAAAAAGGTGGCTCGTGTTATTTTTATACGGCACGTTATTTTTTTTTTGGTTGCTTTGTGCCATTAATTAACCATGCACCAAGGTACCTATATTGTCCTACTTTTTCTTTAATTTTATTAGAGACGGTTAAGATATCATTTTTGTTGGTAAGACTTTTAGTCAATTTTTTATAAATTTTGTTTTTTTTTTAAATTCATCTTTATTCCAGTGATATTGCATATGATACCATATGGTCAGGAGTTACATATTGTGTAGAAAGGATGACACATTTAAATAGAACTGACCGGGAGAAGTGACGTGAATGAACGATGCCAGATATAATAGTAGTCAAAACGTATATTGGACTTAGGCACATGTAATGATAATGTACAGTCATGGGTATGTTCAACGTTTCGTTCTTTTATAGTAATTAACCAAAACATTTGTATTTTTGTTGTTTAACTTTGTACTGGACAATTTTTCTAGACAATAATTCATAAAATATCAATAAAGAACGAACCAGACGTAAAATAGAAATTGATGGCATCAGAATTGAATAAGTAATGAAAATAAAATTTCTTGGAATTATACTCTCCAGCTTTGGAAACCTGAACAAAGAAGTGGGAGATCAAGTACAAAAAGTAAATAGACTGACAGGATGCCTTAATAACATTATTTGGCGAAACAGACACATTAATACTGAGATGATGTTAAGAATTAATAAAGCCAGTGTAAGACCAATAATGACATGTGCCTCAGAAACAAGATCCGACACAGCCACAACACAAAAGCTACTGGAACCGACAGAGATGAAAGTACTGAGAAGAATTATAGAAAATAC
Source organism: Diabrotica undecimpunctata (assembly GCF_040954645.1). NCBI lineage: Eukaryota > Metazoa > Arthropoda > Insecta > Coleoptera > Chrysomelidae > Diabrotica > Diabrotica undecimpunctata. The sequence goes on along the minus strand of NC_092809.1, from coordinate 63,788,413 downwards.
GCTGAGAGATTGAAAGAGAAGTGAAGACATTAGAAGAAAATGTAACGTACATTGTATAAATGAATAAACACTAAATAGAAAAAAGTATGGAATAACTACATACGCAGAACAGAAGAGACCTGTGTCGTCAAAATAGCAAGAGAAAAGTCACCAATCGGAAGAAGTATCGGACGACCGTGCAAAAGATGGAGTGACAATCTTCCATACCGGTATAAATCCGCCAATGAATAGGTAGAACTAAGTAGAACTGCTTATAAAGTGGAAGAGAGAGAAAAAGAAAAATTGACAATATATAATAACAAAATTTCTTAAGATACTTGTATTCTTATTTTTTTTACAGTCAATATTCTATGTTATGATTACTTAGTTTTGTTTGCTTATATTTACTTTCTTCTTCTTCTAAAGGCGCCTATCTTCTAGTAATGTTGGCCACAATATTGAACCATCTTATTATATTTACAGCAGCTTGAGATTTATTTATTGGGGGTATGGCTACATCATAGTTACATTTTGTGTACAAGTAAAGAGGACAATACGTTACAAAGAGTTAATAACAATAAATAATTTTTACAAACAAACAACTAGTTAACTAATACGTTCAATTCACTCTTTGGTCGCAATTAAAAAATCGGACGGATTGCCATTAAAGAATCTGATCGGGCATTCCTCTACTAGATGTTTCACCGTTGTCTTTCAGCACCGTAATCGCCACTGACTATTTTGCCCCACCTAAAAAGTGAGTCAGAACACTTGTCACGATTTGTTCTGATTCTGTTCAGTGTGATCCAGATTTGTCTTGTTTGGTCAAAAGCCTCTGGCTTGCTTGTAAATATTAGATATTCCAGAGTCCGGGGGTCAGGCGGTGCATTTATCTCAAAATTTCTTCGCCAAGGGTCGGTTACCTTGAAGTTCCCTACAATTAGAAATCTTTCATAATTTAGATGGTTGTTTCTTGAACTAAGCCTACTTATGTCTCTGCAGGTATTACCAACGTGTAAACGGAGCACAGGATCAGAGTTAATTTTTCTATACTCCCTGACAAGGGCATGTTCTCGGCGAGCGTGTAAGGATGCTATGTGACTTAGTGCTGGTAGCCAGTATTTTGGTATTGCCTTTATTGTTTTTTAAATAATACGTAACGCCTGGTTTAGTTGGAAGTCAACACGTTTGGTGTGCGAACTTTTGAGCCACATAAGTGTACAATACTCTTCAATAGGATACACGAGTTTCAGTGATCTAAGTTCAGTGGATCTAAGTATAGACGTTGAGGAACCCCAAGTGGTACCACATAACTTTTGTATAACGTTAGTTTGTGTTCCTAAGTTTTGCATTTGTCTTTTCAAGATGTTCTTTAAAGCTTAGCTTTCTAGCGATTGTCGCAACTAGATATTTTGGGTGTTTATTGTGGATGAGAAGTTTGTCTTCAAAGTGGATTTTTAATTGGAAGTTAGTGCGCCTGATGTTTTAATGAAAGCAGTATACTTTCGTCTTGATGGCGTTGGTTTGTTATCTCCAGTGACGAAAATATCTTCCTAGGGTTGCTAGGTCGTTTGTTAATATTTGCTCAGCATTCTCCAATTCTTTATGGCTCATATCAAGCTCGATCCTTGCGGAAAATCAATGAAAACAGTAGATATTTAAGTTATTTTCGAAAACCTGTTTCTATGTAATTAGTCAGTGTTAGGACTTGGTTTGTGCAGCTGCCGTTTGGTCGAAATCTTGCTTGTTCCACAGGTATATGTTAAAGTATTGTTTGGCTAATTTTATTATATAGCATTCTTTCAAAAAGTTTGTAGACCATACTTAAAAGTGCAATTAGCTATAATTTTTTTATTAAATCATTAGCTTTTTCTGGTTTTAAAATGGCGACGAATTTTGATTTTTTTAGTTGATAAGGAACATTTCCGTATCTTGGACGCCACTTAGTTTGGTATTACTAGATTGGTTGGGCGGTTGGGTGGGCTACTGCCTCCCTAATTTTCGAAGCAGTGGTACCTTCTAAAAATCATTGTTTTTGCTCATGCTATAGCTCCCGTCAATCTCTCGTAGTTTATGCTTTTTAATGTATGCAGTTAACTTTCCTGAGGTTTCATCTGGGACATGCAAATGATCTTATAATTGGAATGCTAATGCTGATTTTTATCAGAATAGGGCAGTGCTGGCTATGGAGACATAACCTTTCTTGCTGCTAGTAGAGGTTGGCCTTTGCTATCAGTGATAGAAAACAAAGATCGGGCTTAACTCCTTCCTCCAACCTGCAGATCTAAAAGTGCTTCTATATGTGGCGTTGAAAAAGAGGTGGATACGATGATCTTCTGACCACTCGAACAAGGACGAGCCATTTTTGTCTTCTACGTATATAGCTGTGTTCGTAGGAATTAAGAACATATGTAGGCCAGGTAATGGGAGTGGGCTTATAAATATTAGCTATTGTGTTATCACTGATTTTCACAGTTACCTTGTGGATATTGTCTTTGGTAAAAATAAAAATTTAGGCTTCATTTTCTGTTTTTGCGTACATAGACTACACCGTAGACTCTATTCTAGGTAGCACCAAGTAGATCATCGCCTGAGATTTTGCCTCTTAAACTCAATTGGACTTCGATTTTTGTATATGTTTCTTGTATTTCAATAAGGTCAATATCGTTTTCTTTTAATATTCTCTACAGAATTTAGAATTTTGCTTTGCTTATGCCTTCTATATTAAGTTGGCAAACTCGTACACTGGTTTTGAGTACTTTTTTCAATTGGTTTTTAGAAGGTCCATTTGTTGGCAATGTCACCTTTAATAATTTTAAATAAACACTGTGATTTCTTGCTGCCAGAAAATCTTGTGAAAGATTGTCTGGTGCCTCTTGTGCTAGTTTATTTAGATTACCTAGGGTCCACGTGCAGTACTGCGGACGCAAACCAACTTTACATCCCAGCTAGAAATATATATGTTAATGTTAGACCAGTTACTATATCGATTAGTTTCCCATGTGGTAGTTTGTCAAATATTTTCTCGAAATCGATTAAACATGCATACACATCTCAGTTTTACATCCCTGGTTCTCTGTATTAGAACATTTTGTATGTTCTTCTGAAAAGTACTTTTGTCGTTCCAAGTCCTGCTCTGGATCCAAATTGAAGCTAACTTAGTTGTTCTTCTAATTTCATGTATATATATATGCTAAGGTGAATAATAGTAAGAAGTACTTTAAGTACATAGCTCATCAAACTAATTACTGTCCTTTACATTTCCTACCCTTAGCTTTTTTGGGAAGTAGTACGAATATTGATAGTAGTCAGTCTTTTGGTAAGTGACCAGTATCAAATATGTTGTTGAATAGCTTTTTAAGCGCTGTGATTTGGTGTGTCCCTAATAATGGATTTAAAATTTCACTCTGCACTTTATCATGTCCTGGTAATGTCCCAACCTTAATTCGCTTAGTGGTTATAGTTACTTCTTCTTTTGTTATTTCTGGGCCGTAGGGATTGTCTATTTCAGTTGGTCTTCTTGTTGTATCTTTGAATTGTTCTTTCCATGTTTTTAATTTATCTTTAATTGAAGTCAAAATCAGGAGTTTGGTGTCTACTACTATACCTGCATTGTGTTTTTTTCTGGTGTTGTGTACCTCTTTATGGAATCTTTATTTATATTGTCATGTTTACGTCACAGTGACTCATTTTTTGTACTTTTCTCCATCAGACATGATTATTTTGCTATTTTTATTTCTCATACTATATTATTACGCAACTTTTTGTATTCACTGACATTTTTACCTTTTAATGTCCTCCGCTCCTCCATCATTTGGAATATTTGTTTTTGTAAATAAATTATTTTAAAAATCAACATAAACGCACAAAACATTATTTTAATGAAGGGACGAGAGTTTAGTTGAATTTCATTGCATTTACCAAGTTGGATGCACCTTATCAAACACCTTTTGATACCTTCGGTAAGTTCAGTTACAAACTTCACACGCAAAGGAAATCCTCGGAGGATTATTGTGTAGCATTTCCTATTTTGGATTTCGACTAGAAATGTGATTCGGAAATTTGTATTGGTCGTCCGGTTGTTGGTTGTTCAGAATCCAAATAGACCAAATTTACCCCTACGGAGATACCCTACGTGATTGCAATTTCTTAAGTTCCATTTAATTACAGAATAAATATTCATCGTTATAGCAAAGAATAAAGCGATTCCACTGCAAATAAATAAATTATTTGGATTATATCTCAGATACTGAATTATTAATAAAATTCTGAACCAGATTATTATTATTTTACCGTATTAATTCATTTTTCTTATATATATATATATATATATATATATATATATATATATATATATATATATATATATATATATATATATATATGTATATATATATATATATATATATATATATATATATTAAAATAATTTATAATAAAAAGTAAAAAGTAATATAGCATCCATTCAAATTTTTTTACCATAATAATCGCCTGCGAATTTCGATAAAATATGTACCTATAATGGATGTCATTCTCAAGATCTTAAATATTTTTAACAGAACCGCAGTCTAGATGAATTATTAATAGCAACGTTGTTTGTTTGGGCCAAATAGGAAAACAGTGAAGTTCTTCGTAGATGGGGGAATTCACTATCACAAAATTCATCAAAAACTGAAGGAATATTAAGGTGTTATGTAACACTTTTGTAATATTTTTTACAGTGGCTGGTTAACATATAAAATTTATAGAAATTGGGGATTAATTATTTCGATAGAGCAACATGTACTTAAGGTTTCCTTTTGACATAAACTGTCGAATTGTTACTTGTTTAAGTCTTTAAAAAGATTATTGAGAAAAGAGTCATTTAATTGGTCACTGGACATCATTTTCGACTTTTAACTTGACTTTCAAAAAAGTCACTATAATAACTAAAATCGTTACACACAATACAAAAAATCTAAATAGCAAAAAATTAGCTATGGGCATCTTTCGTGACAATAAGAAAGCCTTTGGTCCTGTTTGACAAGCTGGATTGCTAAAAACATTACTGAATATGGGCAAGCTATTCAATTAGTCAAACGGATCGTCTATCTCCTAGACAGGAGGATTAAGAGGAAAAATTACAACTTCATCTACTCCCACTGAAGATGTACCTCAATGTTCCACTCTTAATGCAACATTCTATACCATATACAACATCAACTTCCCCAACTCTAGACACACCAACAGACTTGTACTATTTTATGCAGACAAAACTTATATCGTAATCAAAAATATACTGCATCGAGCTATAATTTAAGTTTTTTGAGATCGTGGCGCTCAGCGCAGCTTTCATTGTCTAAGGAAGTTACTTATCGGACCACCAGATAAAACATCACCGAATACGCTTCGGAAAAAATACAGATATTACGACAGAAAAAAAAAGGAAAATAAAGCAAGAACAACAAGAACAAAAAAGGGGAGGATATTTTACTGACTATTGGAATAAAATTTGCTCTTAAAACTGAAAACTATTGCCATCTAGAAATGGAATATCCAGTAGCAATTATCAAGAAAATTATTTAATGAAGGCACCAGATAATTAGGGAACTTGGGAAGATAACAGTCAGAGGTTATATATAGACACAGAAAACTAATAAATAAATATATATATATATATATATATATATATATATATATATATATATATATATATATATATATATATATATATATATATATATATATATATATATATATATATATATATATATTGTGACAATTAGGGTTTATAGAAAATAATTTATAAGTTATATACTACATAATATTAAGTATTTGATTATTTTAAGAAGTTAAATACTAGAGAATTTTATAAAAATATATTTATGTGAGGGCATTTTTAATAAATTAGCATATAATAATTGTAAAAAGTTGTATTTAGTAATTTTAATGTTGTAAATAGATTTAAGTGAGCCATGTGCCTAGGCAACCAACTATACATACTCCAAGTGTCAAATTAAGAATCATAATTACGAATAAAAGTGGGGTTATATAATATATTGTTTGAAATGTGTATTTTATTAAATTAGAGTGTTAGTTACTAATTTAATTATATATTCTGATCTGAAAAGCCTAAATGTAAACAAAATTAATAATAGAAAAGAATGGAATTCTCTGGATCTCCGGAGATGGCCATGTTTGCGAAATGGTTTGTTCCAGAAAATTCAGACAAGTATTTGATAGAACAAATTGGAACATGATATCTTACGAGATGGTTCTAGAATGTCCAAAAGATATAAATACCCGTGATTTGGATTCAAGATGGCAGTTTTTAAGTTTTTAAGTTTTTAGAAGTTTTTAGTCAGAAGTCAAGCAGTTTATTATGAAAGTTAGTTAGAGTCAGTGAATCAAGTACAAATAGTCCAATAGTTTAATATAGTGAGTTAAATGAAGATTAAAAATTATGCATATAATTTAATGCACATTTATAATTATACACAAATAATTATTGAAGATAAAAAAAGGTATATTGGAAGAAATTAAATTATATTATGGTTGGAGATTAGTATAAATCAACTTATAATAATTGGATATTGGTATATTGAAAAGAAGAATAAATATAAATGCTGTTTGCTGGTTTGGTTGGTGGTGTATAAATGCTGGTGAAGAAAACTATATCTTAAATTGGTAGAAGCTGATAATTGAAAAAAGTAATTTCACAAAAAACAAGGATAACCGAAGTACGAAGACTTTCAGTGGTGATTAGAATATATATAGTGGAAAACAGTTCATTTAGGCATTCAGTGAAAGAAAGGTACAAAATTTTGTTAATATAATTTAGTTAGTGTCATAACAATTTCAATTTTGAAGATAGTTTTGTTTAAATTTTAGATTGTCTATAGAATTTAATTAGTTTTATAAGAATATCAATTTAAAGATAGTTTATTTTAAATTTACATTGACTAGGTTAGATATATATGTGTGTTTCATAATAGTTATAATAAAGATAATTTAAAAAAGTACTTACAAGCTAATTCTTTGAGAACCGCGATAAAAACCCTATATTATTAAAAATACTCATTGCTCATCATACAAACAAAAAACACATCATAACAATATATATATATATATATATATATATATATATATATATATATATATATATATATATATATATATATATATATATATATATATGTATGTATCTATATTGAATGTCCATAAGCAATAAAAAACCGATATACAAATTTTATTACTTAAATAAAAATTAAAATTATTGATATTTCATAAAGACACGGGCATATAAATTTTCAAACATCCTGTATAAGACAAAATACGTATTTTAAGTTGTTCGAAGAATTGTTCATTAGGCCTCAGAAACAAGACTTTCAAATATTATCGATAAGAAATTTAAATAAGTCGGTTATTGTGGAATGGATTTACCCGGAATAAAAGTGTATATAGAAAGTGTTTAAACAATAGACCGGGATTTGCGGTGGTTTTTCTCCCCGAAAGATTATATCGGTAAAAGTTTATTAACAAAAGACATTGAATTGAGAAACAGGTATCGTTTGTAGCTATTACTAAGAAATATTTGTAAAGCAGATAGATTTAGTTAGAATAATTAAAGAATGTTGTTTTCTGGAATTACCCGAATGACGTTTTAAAGAGAGAGTTGGTTGGTAACGATATACGTCACAGAGGTGGTTGATTTTTATTGGTCAATTTTTGAATGCAAGGAGGTGGTGGTTTTGGCTATGAGATAGGAGATAGGAAAAAAAAGGGAGTCAGTTTTCGTCGTCCAAGAAGGAAGGAGCTTTGTGATTTGTGTTTGTTTGAAGTCCCGAAGACGTAATTTACCGGGTGTGTTTATTTACTGTGTAAAAGCTGACCAGTGTCAGGAACGGGGTACAGAGAGATAGAAAAACCAAAGGGTATAAGAATATTAATATCAGACGAAGCCGGAAACATTTGGAGTTATAAACAGGCGCGGAGATTGGCTCAAAAGGAGGCTGCATAGACTAACACGAGTTGTTGGGTTGCAGATACAAGGACAGATATGAGAAAGGTGTACGTCATCTGGACCACAATAGGAGCAGAAGCAGAGAAAGGATTTTTTTTGTGGCGTGGCCATAGAATTGCAACGGCAGAGAAAGAAAGGTCAGTCAATTTTCATTAGAGCAGGAGTGTGGTTTTCATTTATTAATTAAATAAATTGAATAAATAATAGAGACAGTTAATTTTGCGATCATTTAAAAAAAAAAAGAATTATAAAAAGAGCTTAGTTATAACACATATTAAAAATCAATGTAAAATAACATTTGGGTCCATGATAGAAAACAACTTTTCATATATTTAAAGTTAGTATATTGCAAATATTACAGGATTGATTGTTATATAAAATTTCATTAAAATAAAGGACATCTCACATATAGTTCAGTTGAAATTCTATGTATTTTATTCAGGTCATATTACCTATCCCAATTAGGAAGCCAATTGGAAAATATTTTGAATCCACGATCAAAGGTAAATAGTACAAGTTAAATAGCCTGAGATTGTAATTAATTAATGCTGATTTATTGTGATTAATTGGAGATTAGATCATTTAATAAATATAGACAGGAATTTTTCTAAATAAGTAATATAATACAATTTAAATCGCATAACAATATACAGATTGAACGAATTTAAAACGGAACATACGAAATCATTGTATTTCGGCTCAACTCCGCTCTAGGTGGTTGGCCAACAAAAGGTTGTCAAATAATTATATTATAAAAATCCAATACTTCAGCGGGCTACTGGATTCGGAACTCATTCAAGAACAAGTCAAAACTCCACCCAAATAGGTTGCCTAGAATCACTGAAAAAAACTAGACTTAAAAAGCAGTTATTATGCTGTCAAACCACTTATCGCTTCCTTATAGTCCAAGAGATAGGGCCGAATTTATAATGTTAACTATTAAATATTTTTGGTATAACAAATAGTAATTTTACTTATTTTTTATTACAATAAAAAAGTTTTTAAATTTACATTGCATAAATAATGATTGTTCAGATATAAGAAAAATTTGATTTATTATTACATTAATAATCAAATACAAAATATATTATTTCTATTTATCAATAGGTAAAATTCAATTTGTAGAATTCCTTTAACATTTTATAAATAATTATTAATAAAAATCAATTTAATAGTGGAATTATCAATTTTTTAAGTTTTGAAATTTACTTTGTAGATATTTTCAATATTTTTTTTAACTTTCAAATTGATTGAATTTTTTTTCATTAGTTAATTATAATTTTACAAATTCTGTTTGGACATTAATTTTGCATCATTATTATTTTAAAATATTAAAATAATAATGATGCGCGTTCATTTAGATCAGTAATTCTAGACGCATGCGCTAAATGTAATAAGTATCAAGATGCTTTTATTCAACTTCGATTTGACTGACTTCGATTGTAATGAAGTTTTTGAAACCTTAGTCACTTATATGGAACAGGACTGACGAGAACAATTCCAAAAAGAAAAGTAAACGATGTCAGATTTTTACTATTTAACCGGCAGTATAAGTTGCATGATGTGAACGAGCCTTAAAAAAAAAACTAAAAAATTTCGATGCTTCAAGCTTACCACCATGTCAAGATGAATTACACCAACATCTACTGCGAGCTCATTATATTTCAAATATTTGGACAAATGCTCATAAAAAAGTACCAACAGAATTGATTGTTGAAGAACATGGTTGGGAGTTTGAAGATGAAACATATAAATTCAAATGGTTTAGTGGACCTCAGATGCCAGAATCAGTTCGAGAAGTAGTGATTGAAAATGAAGCAAATAATGAATGTGATATTATTGAAAGTGAAAGTGACGAAGATGATGAATGTGATAACATCAATGAGAGTGAGAAAAATGACGAAAGTTTTTCTAAATTTTTTTTTCTCATCGGAAAAATCGTTTGAAAATTTTTGGAAAAAAATCATGGTATAACTTACAGAAAATTGAAAGGATTCTACAAATTAGATTTTACCTCAAAAAATTACGAAAATTTTCATTTACGGAAATTTTTTTGGAAAATTTTGAGGAAAACTCTACTTGACGCTTCTCAGAATAGTAACAGCAGTGAGCATACAAATTTTCAAATCAATCGGTATAAAAATATCATAATAAAATCAGTTTGAAAATTGTTACCGAGACCTAAAATGCGCAGGCAAGTGGTACATTTGACCCCGTTTTGTGGCTCTCTGTACCAACCCAGCTGTCCGCCCTTTTGGATTTAGAGTTTTTAGGGGCTAAATAATAAGCCATGAAAATGGCGGACATATTACTTATCGTTAATTTTTCCCCAAAAAATTGCAATGTGCTGGGCAAATTTTCAGCCATATTATGGATCGTTAATTTTTCCGAAAAAAATTTTAACTTCATCCCTGTATAGCCACCCCCTGTACCACGAGGGACGTCCGCCTGTAAGGCAAAGTCTTAACCCAGTTACAATGAATATATTCCAATAGAGAAATGTCATATTACTGATCAGTTCAAAATTTCGGCTCTATCTCTCCTTTCCTTTAAAGGAGACAGATATTTGAACGATATTTTATACAATGTCTATCACCGGGTATGTATTTATTTTTGTCCAAGTTTTATATTGGTCCACTATTTCAAATGCAGTTCAAACAGACATATATTAAATTGTATGTTCCGTTTTAAATTGGTTCAATCTGTATATATATATATATATATATATATATATATATATATATATATATATATATATATATATATATACACTACTGCCCAAAATTAACGCACCACCTTAAATGTACCATAAGTTTGAAGCTATTTTTCCTCTGAACGGATAATTGGATTTTAATGATTTTTTTTCTCATATTATAGGTCTATTTCTAGGAAATCAACGTATTAATGTTTTCTAAAAGATATCAATGTTTTACCCGTATACGGGGTGTAAAACTAACGTTATGTTTTTTCATCGTATTTTACAACACGCTATGGAATTTATTATAAAGAACCGCAACATCTTATTACTATTTTAATATAGTTTTATCTTTTCTTAAGATTTTGGTAAAAAGTTATCTCGATAACTTAATTATTAAAGATTATACAGAAATTTAAATGTAACAAGTTTTAATTAACATTTAAAGCAAATAAAACATTACTTACATAAACTTTATAGACATTTAATACACCTAAAGGCCAAGAAAATATAACATTAACAATCTTTAACAATTTCCTCTTCCAAAGACACTTAATAACGAGTATTTTCTCCTCTACATCTAATAACTTCTTCACAGCAACGAAGCATACTTAAAATCAAGCGGCGTATTTGGTCTTAATCAGTTGCATCCCAAACTTCTCTCACCATAACTTGTATGTCGTCAAGAGAAACAGGTGGTGGATCAATAACATCCCACAAATTCTCTATGGGATTTAGATCAGGACTTCAGGGTGGTCAGTTCATGGTTTGTATTCCAACCTCGTCCAAATAATCACGGAGCACACGTGCACCATGTGGTCGAATAAAAAAAATTATTTTCTATCTAAGGAGCAAAAGGAACTACAAGGTTAGACAAAATGTCTGTATTATACGTTTCACTTGTTAAGGAACCTCTTCCTAAAGCAACAAGGTCCGTTCGCGCTGTAAGAAATATTCCTTCCCAATCCATTACAGATCCTCCATTGAATTGATATTGAATAAAGTAATATCCAACATTCCAGTCAAGGTGCTCTCTGAAAAATTGTAGTCTACTTCTACGATGATTTGTGTTTTAAACTGGTGCTCTGATAATTTAAATATTATAAGCATCTGCCACTTGTAGGATCTCAAAGTTCAAAGTTCAAAGTTCTCTTCATAGTACGAAGCCTGATAAACTGATCTTGAAGTGGTGTTGTGAGTCTTACTTTTCCTTGTCTACGCCATCTCGCCATGGTCGTTTGTTTCTCTAAAACGTTGAATGGCTTGTGATATTGTAGTATGAGAATGAGATACTCTTAACCTCAAGCCTATTTCACACTAACTTAACCCTACGTCAGCTAAAGTAATTACCTGCACACATTCATCTCGGCTCAGATTTCGAAAAATACGGTCATGTCAACTTATACACGTAAAACAGCAAAATAATTTATTGAAACGTAACCAATATTGACAGTCTAAATCTGTTCTGTCAAATTGTTTGATTTTTCATTGCCAACTAACTGCTTCCATTAATGAGTATTACAATTCAATAAAATCACGTTATGCTTTGAACGTACTTTACTTTTTTGATAATAAAAATAACGATAATTTTTTTATGAAAATGTTTAAGACAACTAATCTATTTCGAAATATTAAATAGACGTAGCGTTTGCTTCTAATAAATTTTATAGGGTGTTGCAAAATAAGATGAAAAAACAACTTTATTTTTATACCCCTTATATGGGTAAAACTTTGATAGATCCCAGAAAATATTTTTACCGTAATTACTTAGAAATAGATCTGGAAGGCAAAAAAAAATCATCGAAATCCAATTAAGGATTCTAAAGAAAAATAACATAAAAATTATGGTACAGTTGAATTGGTGCGGTAATTTTGGATAGCAGAAAATCACGTAATGCTTTGAACGTACCTTTATTTTTTAATAATAGAGATATCAAAATGACTTTTTTAACGAAAATGTTGAGAAATAATAAAGCTATCTCAAATTATCAATAAAATGTAGCGTTTGTTTCTAATACATTCTACAGGGTGTTGCAAAAAAAGATGAAAAAACACAATTATATTTTTACACCCCGCAAAACGTGGACATTTTTCAAAAAGCATAATTATAGTAATTAATTAGAAATATACTTACAATGTGAAAAAAAAAAAAATAATCAGAATCTAATTAAGGGTTCAGACGAAATATAGTTTCAAAATCATGGTCCATTTGAGGTGGTGCGTTAATTTTGGAGAGTAGTATATATATATATATATATATATATATATATATATATATATATATATATATATATATATATACTGGACCTTATGGCTTATATATATTATATATATACCGGCTGGACCGTACTGAAGACGACCAATAGTGAGAAATACGTATCCTGTTTTGCAAGACATGCCATTACATTTTACTTTATATATATATATATATATATATATATATATATATATATATATATATATATATATATATATAATAATGGCACGCTATATACATTATATATACTATACGTCTCACGTCGCTTGTTTTGATGTGTCATATATGCTAGTATTAGGCTCATTGTTTATTTTGTAATCAGTCAGACAAAGTTGTCAGTTCTAATAAAGCAAATTACCCTATATTTATCTTATGCTTTGTGTATAAAGCAAATATGTCTATTATCATCTATAGTGTCATGTGATATGTCGCTATAGGGTCAATAATAACGAAGCCTACGTGTAGTGCCGTTTTGGTATTCACTTCACTGCTGTGATAGTGATTAGTGTAGTAGTGTCTGGGTGCTCGGGAGACTTTAGTATTAATTTTTATAATAGTATTAATCTTAGCTCTCGGTTTAATTGTACTAACCGCGGAAATTTCTCCGAATGTAGGTATATATATGTATATATATATATATATATATATATATATATATATATATATATATATATATATATATATATATATTGTTTAATTTAATTAATATAAAGATATTTATTTATAATATTAATTTTTTTTCTATTTTCATTAAAAAAATAGAAAAAAAAAATTTGTGACGCCTATGAAACGCCTAACCTAACGTAAATAATTGGAGAACTTCCCTCTTTCCGAATAACATTTTTGGAATTGAGATGTTTTTCGTTTAAAAGAGAATTTACACCACTTTCTCTATCGAAGATTTTTGTTGATCTAGTAAGGACATTTTCCACCTTGTCTAATATTTTTTTTTAAATAAAGCCTTTTTAATTGTCTGTTTTTTACAAAAATTTGTGTCAATTTTTGATTGGTAATAGTTATACAATTAAGTAAAAGATCTATGTTTATAAAAGATCTGTATTTATTTTGGGGTAATTTAAAATATGTAAAAAGTGTACCTATTGTTATCTTCCCTTTTTCTTCCTTTTAATCTTCATTTTCTTTTAATAGGGAGGTATCCTAATTTTTTGGAATATCCTTATTTTTCACAATTACTCCTCCGGCAGTTTTTTATATTTTCACTTCGGTTGTTTTCGTTTCAAACACTGCCTGGAGTAAATTCGAGGTGGTTTGAGTAGGTCTGCGGTTACCACAGCCGGTTCCAAGGCCAGATAAAATGTGGAGGTTGATTTGCAAGGTCAGAAACCTACCAATCGTAAAAACAAATACTGTTCACCGAAACAATGTACAGTCTGAGAACCGAAATAATACTATGACGACGACCACGGAAAAAATAAGGAAACGCGAAAAATATCCAAAACCCAGATGAGAATTACATTAAGTATTAGGTCGCTCAACTTGACGGACCAAGAAATAACCCTGCTATTGAAGTGCAAGAAAGAGAAATAAATAAATATTTGCGCTCTACAGAAAACAAAAAAGAAATAAAAGGAAAATTAAAATTAGATAAACACATACCAATCTACAGTGGAGTAGCAAACGAAAACCAGACCAAAGAAGGTGTAGCGTCACTAATACATCAAAGGTATCAAAATTACATCAAAGAGTGTGAATGCAAATAAGAAAGAATTGTAACAGTAAAAATGAGGCTAAAGAAAAAAGACATGAACATCAACGAAGTATACTGCCCAGAAAATAGCAAGCCTTAAACAACAAGAGAAACGTTTTATGACGAATTAAACAAGTAGTAGATCAAGTCGATGGGAAGATGATGATATTGGGGGATTTTAACGATCGAAAAGGCAATTAAACGAGAATGTTAAAAACTAAAATAAGGAACTGAAGATAAACTTCTCCACGAATAACGAACTTAGAATAGACAACAAATTTTTTGACCATAAAGACGAACACATATATACATTTAATAACACTTGTGGACAAAGATCTATAATTGACTATATTATAATCAACATATAAATCTATCAAAAATAATCGACGTAAGATGCCTTTACTTAACAGATGTAGGCAGCGACCATAGCTTAGTATTATGTACAATACGAATTAACCTGAAATACTCTACAATCAAGAGAGCGACGCCAATACAAACAAAAATCAGAGTCGAAGGACTAAATACGGAATACATGAAATACTTATACAGACAAAAAATCAAAGAAAATTGCAGATTGAAGAAAAGGAAGAACACAATATTAGAGAACATCAAGAAAAGCTAGGAAAACTTAAAAATAGCACAAGCAACTCAGTAACAGAATCACTTGGAAAAAGGAAAGCAACTAGAATAGGGAAGCACTAACATATTAAAAAAAAAGTTCATGGTCTAGAAAGGAAGTAAAGACAAAATGTGAAGATGAAAAGAAAGCCTTTTTACTAAAAAAACAACTTAAAATAATGGAAGAAAAACAGCTTAAAATAATTTGCTATGCAGACAACCCAATACTACTCTCTCAAAGTAAAGATGATTTACAACGTATGCTGCACTAATTTAATTGTTAGTTTCCCAAAAAAGACTGAATGCATGATTATAATAGCCAATTCACTAAGATGTAGATTGGAACTGGAAGGACAGATAATACAACAAGTGATATGTTTAAATAATAAGCACGAAACAGAAGTAAAGGATCAAGTGAATACAGCAAACAGAGCCGCAGGTTGACTGAATGAAACAATATGGAAAAATAAAAATATTGGGAAAGAAATGAAAGGCAGAATTCACAAAACAGTCATCAGACCAATAATGACATACGCGGCCGAAACACGACAAATGAAAAATTCATCGTAAGATATTATAGAACAGACCTAGAAGTACAGATATACTGCGTAGATGCAAGGTTGAGAACATCAAGGACTGGGTAAGAAATAGAAAAGTAAAATAAAACTATCACATAAGACGTATGACAACAGAATAGTAAAGACGACGATAGATGGTTCCCCAATAGGAAGACCAATAAAACGATGGAGTAACAATTTACTGAAGCCTTATTGAAAAACACACATGTCTACATAAAAAAAAGAAGCAAAAAATGAAGAAGTAGGTTTTTAATATTCTTTTAATTTTTGATGTTTCAGCTCTGGATATGCATGGCGTCAGTGGACGTAACTGCTACTTATGACACTGTTAACCATCAAGAGAGTAAGTAAAAGTATACAAGATGATCAGGGATTTTGAATTAATGTATATAATTACATTCGTTAGAATCTTTATCAACGCTGATAATACGGCATTGATTGTTCATTGAAAATATTTCGAAATAATAGAAAAAGATTTGTGAGTTGCACTGGAAACGCTAACAGAGTACTGTTACAATAAATTTTAAAAGTAAACCGTTAAAAACTCAAGTATGGGAATACCACCTAAAGAACCAACATGCTAATAAAAAAAATTAAACGTAACATGAGAAAGTGAGCTATTAAAAGCTAAGTTTGACTATTACACTAAAATACTGCATGAAAGAAAAAAAAAAGGCAGACAAAGCGTACCATTTAATTGCCGTTTTAAGAGATAGTCAGGACACGATTGAGGCACTTAAATCCGTAGAGGTTAACTCTAAGTGACTAGTCCAGGATATGGCGGTTTTCTGCTGAGAATCCTGTTTATGTATATGGATTTGACAAATCATCACTTATTGATATTTATGGAAAATAATCAGCGGACATGACAGCGGACAAAGAAAATAAAAAAAAAATAATATGATAAAATATCACATAAAATATCACAACCGCTGAAAAATAAGGAATAAATACCTCATTTTCGGACAAAGATTAACTTAATTAAATAAACAATAATATTTAAAATTTTATTTCAGTTTTTGCTCCTCATTTTATACAAATTAACTCTAACTAATAATACAGGCAAAAATATTCTAAACACAGTAAGTAATTAAAAAGATTATGGAGAACTCCAGTGCAGTTTACCGTACCTTTTACTACAACGAAAGGTTTTCTGCGAATTCCATTAATCGTTTAGAGGTGTAAGTTGGTTGAATATACTGTAGTATGTGTTGATTATAATATTCGTATTATTAAGTTAAGTTCTGCGTTCAATAAATTTGTTTCATATTGGTTGTTTAGATCGTTTTTATTCAATCTCTTGGCCCATATTCATGAGCGCTCTTTTCCTTTCGACCGGTATTCTGTTAGAAGATATTATTGTTTGTAAAAAATGTTGTAGTGGCAATTAGATTATCTTTAAATCCTAATATTTCATATTGATATTTGATTTTGTGTTGGAAATTTGCAATTATTATTTTTTTTTCAATTTTTTTTACATCTTTTTCAGCCATTTCAGTTTGTTCGTCGGTTATTTTTACTACACTCATTATTTTATCCCCAAACAGACCAACACTGAGCTACACAAGAGATATTGTTCGATGTCTATTTTGCAGTGAATTACAAGAGGTGTTACAAAATTTATTTAGCTTCTGCTATTTCACGGCAATAGCCACGAACGCACGTGAGGTAAATTAATAACTCAAATAATACGTTCCAAGTTTACGTTTATTAACAACCAGTTCGCTCCCGTCTTTTTGTTTATCGAAGTAAGATGAAAACACAACGTTCCTGAGCAATTCAAATTAGTACATCTTTGTAGTTTCGGAGTTTTGAAGTATTTTGTTAGCTCTGTTAGACCAAGGGTTTCGGAAAGGTTTATTTGCTGTAAAAATATTTGTTTTAGGCACTGGAAAAGTAGTATTATGAATGGAACAGTCTCATACGAAAATAAATAGGACAGTGTATTAAAAATTAATTAATTAACCATAAGATAATATTTACTAAACTCTACCAAGCAAATAATGATAAAGAATATTACCCACGTATACGTTTAAACGAAATACTATACAGATCTCTAAGCCGTTCGTAATAGTACAGTAAAAAAATTTATTAAATAAAAAGACTGTTATTTTTTTGGTACACTCTTATGGCAACTCAAAGATCGAAAAGGAAAGTATTTTTTAAGTGTGTAAACCATGGATGCACAGACAGCGGCCCGCGGGCCGCATGCGGCCCGCCGGCCGAATACTGGTGGCCCGCCGACAGCAAAAATAATACTCTTGTACATTCGAAAACTATTGAATTCTATTCCAGAATAAAACCAAAAAAAAATATGTTCGAAAAGTAATATGAATCTGGCGCGCGCTATTTGAATCTAGTGCCCAAAAATGCTAAGTCAAGTAATATCGCTTGCTGCCTTTATATAAAGTTTAAAATAGTAGAGAAATCAAGAATGTTCTAGCGCGGTGCGAGCAAGCGAGATAGCAGTATTCCCGAATTCCCGATTGTTCGCGTAGGAATACGAAGCTTCCACAGTCGTATGCACAAGAGTACAGTTACACGTCGATTTACTATTGCAGTGTTAACCCGTCAAGTGCCGTGTCTAATTGTGTTGGGGAATCGTAAGTACAACTCTAATCGGAAGTGAAAAATCGTAACTAAAAACTGTTATTAATAAGTGTTTCCCTACCTATTTAATCAAATTTAGCTTTAATGTTGGCCAAATATTAAAATAAAACAAAGAAATTACTATTTTTATCAGAATTTCTCTAAAATTGTAATAATTACGTCATTATTTCAGATATAAAATCTGTATAAAAATCTTAAAATTTCTTAGGAATAATATACAATCAATTATTTTTGATAATTTAAAAAAGGATCGGTAATTTAAGTAGGTCCTGTAATTGTTTTCAGGTGCTGTATTAATCCTAGCCAGGATTAGAACGCAACATGGAGAAGCCAGGAC
The DNA here is from genome assembly GCF_040954645.1 of Diabrotica undecimpunctata. Classification (NCBI taxonomy): domain Eukaryota; kingdom Metazoa; phylum Arthropoda; class Insecta; order Coleoptera; family Chrysomelidae; genus Diabrotica; species Diabrotica undecimpunctata. The sequence goes on along the minus strand of NC_092809.1, from coordinate 63,769,629 downwards.
CTAGTAAAAAACGTAAGGTTAAAGATGAAAATCGGCAGTTTCAAGAAATTTGGACTGAGAAATACTTTTTTGTATGGTCGCATAACAAAGTCGTTTGTTTAATTTGCAAGAATTCTGTTGCGATTGCAAAGAAATATAATGTAAAAAGGCACTATGAAACGCAGCATCCTTCTTTTATCAAGTTTACAGGCGAATTAAGAAAGCAAAAAATGTTGTCTTTAAAACGGGAGCTTATTGGTCAGCAAGCAATGTTTACAAAACCCATTCAAGATTCAGAAACAGCTACAGAAGTTAGTTATGAAATTTCTCGAATGATAGCAAAGCGAAGTCGCCCCTTCAATGATGGCGATTTTGTAAAAGAATGCATAGAAATTGCCGCTAAGAAAATGTGTCCAGAAGCATCAAAAAAGTTTGAGAAAATTCAACTGAATCGTATGACTATCCAAAGACGAATAATATCTTTGTCAGGTAATATTGCGGAACAATTAATTGAAAAAACTAAGATCATTGAATTTTTTTCATTAGCACTCGACGAATCCACTGATATTAGTTCCACAGCTCAACTTTCATATTCATACGAGGTGTTACTCAAGATTTTGAAGTCTTAGAAGAGTTCTTAGGAATGTGTTCATTGAAAGGTCAAACCAAAGGAGTTGATATACTCAATGTTCTTTTGGATGAGTGTTCAAAAACTGATTTGGACTTATCAAAATTATCGGGAGTTGCGACTGACGATGCTCCTTCGATGATTGGTGTCAATTCCGGGCTAGTTATTTTGCTGAAAAAGCATCTGCAAGAAAAAAACATAAGCGCTGAAGATCTTATGCAGTTTCACTGCATTATACACCAAGAAGCCCTCTGTTCTAAAAAAATTGAATTTCAAAATGACATGAAAGTGGTAGTTTCGATTGTAAATTTCATAAAATCACGAGGACTCAATCACAGACAATTCAAACAATTCCTTGATAACATCAAAAGCGAATACGGAGATTTACTGTATTATACAGAAGTAAGGTGGCTAAGTCGTGGATTGACACTGGAACGATTTCTAAATTTAATAGAAGAAATTGGAATATTTCTGGCGGAAAAGCAAAGGGATGTCCGGGAACTTAAAAATCCTGATTGGTTGTGTGATTTGGCTTTTTTAGTTGACATTACAAATCATTTGAATGTCTTGAACACACGGCTTCAAGGTAAAAATCAACTGATATCCCAGCTCTACGCTCATGTATCATCCTTTCAATACAAGCTGACACTTTTCAGATTACAGTTGAATTCTGGAAATTACAATCATTTTCCGAATTATAAGAAAATGGCTGAAAAATTCAACAAAACTGCGATTAATTTCAGTTATGTAGAAAAGCTAGATATTTTGATTCAATCTTTTCAAGAAAGATTTTCGGAGTTTAAAAAAGTGAAACCTCTGTTGGACTTATTAAGCAATCCTTTCACGATTTGAGTTAAAAATGCGCCACAGTCAATGCAGTTAGAAATTATCAACATTCAAAACGACCAAGATTTACGCAACAAATTCAACGAAGGAGACTTGCTGAACTTTTACCGCTGCATTGATAAAAATATGTACGAAGAGTTGCGCATAAACGCTCTGAAATGTGCCAGCTTCTTTGGTTCTACCTATATATGTGAACAAACTTTTTCAATACTAAATAATAATAAAACAAAAAATCGAAACCGCCTTGCAACTGAAAGTTTGGAAGCAGTTTTACGTGTTGCTACAAGTAAATTTGAGCCAAATATAAAAAAGATTGTAAGCACTATGCAGTGCCACACTTCAAATTAATAAATTATTTTTTAATTTTAATAAATTATTATCAATTCTTTATTGTCTTTAATTACCTATACCTCTGGCGGCCGGCCCGCCATCAGTTCATGATTTGCCCGAGAGGTCCCTAGTCTTAATAAGTCTGTGCATCCCTGGTGTAAACTAATATAAATTTCTAATTGAGCGCTTCTAGTTTGCAAAGCCATTCAGAGCTATGCTACAATATAACAATAATGTAAATACCTAATTTTAATTTACCAATGAATCACTTACGTCAAATATTACAGTATCCTACTACGAGAAATCATATGGTAAGAAAATTACAGAAAAATGCTGCTCCTATTTTACTTTTTCTTCTTTGTCAATGAAAAAACACCAAAAGGACTTTACACTGGACTTCACAAAAAACACATTAAAAAATTTGTTTATGGTACAGGTGTCAAAACCTTTTTAAGACCAGACGTCTTTTAAATGATTCTTCAAAGATGACAATTGACATTGGTCATTAGAAAATTAAGATTTTTAAATTATCGAAAAACTGTTAAATTAAAATTCATATTGAAAAGGCATGTATCGAAGACTCTCCAAAATTATTATTTTTTTAATCTTGCTTTACACGTTCGCGGACAGTATGGCATAACATAGGGTTCGTAGAAAAGCACATCTGTTAAGAACGTCATATTATCGAAAATAAAATAAAAAATAGGTAGCATGATTTATTATGAAAAAAACATATATTTTTGACAAAAAAATGGAAAGCGGCAAATAATGTCTTGTCCCTAGCAAAGTCTATTTTAGTGAGCTGGATACAAGACGGCGTTTCTCGTCACACGAAAAATGGGAGGGGAGGGGACGAAATGATTAAAAACAACAATTTTATTGTCTACGGTAATCTTCGAAGCAAGGTTCGACACAAAAAGCTAGCCTGCTGGGGCACGTCTTACAAAAGTACTTGGTCTCCTTTCGTATAGATCTTGATGTACAATGTTTGCATCTCAAATGGTAGGATTTATTTGGATCTTTTGGGTTTGGTATTTTATCGAAAAAGTGCATGCCAGAATCGGTGTTCCTATTTGCTAGTTGTTGATCCAGTCGTGGCCTTTTACCACCATGTAATGGTCCCGTCTTCACCAAGTTTCTTCCATCTTGCTCATCTTTATCAATTCCTAAATATTCTTTTACAATTTCTTCGTGAAACTGAAGAAACGATAACTGTGTGTCTAATGTTCTTTTTATGTAAAATGTTTTTCAAAGAGAAATGTCTAGTAGATGGAACATTACTTTTTTTATACCATCTAATACTTTTTTTCGGAGATGAATAATAACTAATCATCTGGTCACTACGGTCAATGTCAGACATAAACTTGTTGTGCGACTTCCTCAGGTTTTACCTTTTCAGCGCCATAACTGTTTTTAGCGGTAATCAATTTGGGATGATATTTCGTGGTTATGCAAATAACATCCCGTTTATCTCTCCATTTTGAAAAGTTACGTTTTACGATTGCATCAGGATTTCTTTTACGATCTTTTCGTAAGGTACCAGTTGTATGGGTTTTTTGACAAAGAAGAATCTTAGACAGAGAGACGCTATTATAAAAGTTGTCCATGAAGATATGATGTCCAAGATCTAGGTATGACTCCGCCAGAGACAGAACTAGTTGCTCAAGTTTTGGTACATCAGATGCTTTGGTTGTTTTTCCGGAATATATTTTCAAATTTAGCTCGTAACTATTGCTGGTATAAACAGAGTAGAACTTTATTCCGTACTTATCGCTTTTACTTTTAATATACTGCCAAAAGCTCAACCGACCGCGAAATAGCATCAGTGACTCGTCTTAAAACAAATTTTCTGGAGGAACCATGGCACTTCTAAAGTTTGATAATAATATAGTCAAAAGTGGTGTAACCTTTCGTAGTTTGTCATCAAGATTTTCGCCCATCTGTCCGTAAGAGCAACTAAAACACCTTAGAAGTTCTTTAAAACGTCTTCCAGAAAAATGACGATGAAAAACTGGGCTGTAATATAATGGATCCATCGAGAACCTTTTCCTTATTGAAGGACATTTGGAGTGACTCTGTAAGATACACAGAGCTAGGAATACCTTGAGTTCAGGTTTAGTTACTGGTTTAATAGTTTTATATCTATAATTTCATCTCTGTGGTCTTTTGGTAGTCTTCAAAATGTCAGCATAGGCATTCATAGAAGTAACAATCGTGTTCATAACGTCATCATCCCAAAACTTTTAAAGACATTCGGCTGCAGTCGGTGTAGTTTCAAACACATATTGGATACCAATACCAGCATTATCAAACTGAAAATCAGGAATATCTGTTGTGGTATCACACCACATATCCTTTGTTGGTTGCAAATCGAGGTCAGTAACAATGTCACCCTCATCACTACTATCGTCTCTAATAGGGTGGTGGTCACTGGAGCCTCCAATATCGTTATAATTATCACGATATGAGATGTTATCATCACTACTGAATGCCTCAGGCTCTGAGTAAGCGTCATCAGATTCAGATGATCCTATACTGACTTCTTCTATGAGTTGCCAAAGCCTTTTTTCTTCTGTCTTATCCATTTTGCCCAATCGCAATGCCGTTAAATTGAATTAAATTTTTATATTACTCCACCCTGTAAATAAAAAAAAATCTATGTTTTTAAACATACAGTATTTACAAAAATTAGAATTCTTAAAAAAATAATAACTTCTATTTTTCATTGTATGTTATATTATGTGTTCTTGTGTTATTTCTTAGTTATAAGTGACTTATTTATATTGTGACATTACACGTAGTGTTTGCTATGTAAAAAATTGTCAATAAACATTGTAACTTTATAAACGTTACATCTCTATTAATTTATATTTAAATAATTATTTTATTTTAATTTCTTTATTAATTTATTAATTTCTTTATCTTAAGTTTAATTTTTACTATTTTTTATTTACAAAATAGTTAGCGCCCTCTGTTTTTTCTTTTCTTCCTCTGTCTTTATTTTCTCTCTCTTCCTGTTCCGTAGAATAAATATTCGCCCTCTCTCTTTTTGTCTGGCAGACTATTCTGTTCCTTGTTGACAGACAAGCTAGTTTCATGATATCTATAGCAACATCCTATGACATCTGTGCTAACTTCATTTGGTCTCCCATTTTCTGTCAAAACAACTTTTCTGTAGTGGGATTATTTTTTGCCTCTTTTTGAAATTTATAAAAGAAGGCAAAAATTATTATAAGACTCATTTTTATGGTCTACAAATTCTCTTGGGGTAAGTACTTTCATTGTGATATTTATTCTATAGTTCTGACGGCATTTATAATATTTGTAACCTTACTTTGTTTCGAAAGCACATTTTTTTTCTGATATATGCATTAGGACTCTTTAACAGAATTTAACTAAGTAGTAGCAATCATATTTCATTTTATCCTTGCCATACGCTATCTGTTTAAGTGCAATTTTTTAGGATGGCAAGGAAGTTAAACCTTTCTTTTTGATGTGTTTCTAATGCAAGTTGTATCTTATATTTTAGATTATTGGCTTTATTGGCTTTATTGGTTTATTGGCTTTATTGGTTTATTGGACATATCAAAACTTTATTGGCTTTATTGGCATATCAAACACTTTATTTGGATTTCAACAATTAGTCAGGACATACAGCCACATGTGACTGAAGGTCTCCAGAAGCCACAATTTAATTGGAGGACCTAACAGCTAGAATACACAAGTAGCTCATCGAAGCAATAAGTAGCACTTATTAACTGTTAAGCTTTGGCAGGGTTAATGATTGTTTTTTTATTCTTTTAAATAAATATGTTTGGTTAAAATTTGTCTTATTTGCTATCAGCTGAGAACTTAGATTCAATCCCTAGTTTAAGACAATACCAACTCACCCTTGAGATACTGAGCTAGGCAAGGTATAGACGATAAGCTCCCATGGTTGATTGAAGTATTATTTTTACAATGGTACTTCAATTCTCATTGGTAGTCTTGTCGTTACAACATATCTATCTATCTATCTACTACTAGTTCACACCAAAAAACTAATTAGAAATTAATTACAGTGTACATAATACAGATTAGGTACAAATAAACGAATAACTGGATATTTGATGACATAACCTCTAAGTATTTTTTTACTTTTTTGTTCAGTTTTTGCATTAAAAAATCCAAATATATCAAATTAAGGACTTATTGACACTTACCAAACACATAAAACTGCTTTGCACTAATTTAAACAGAGTGTATAACTTTTACAGCATAAAAATGTAGGAAGATATTATTCAAGTGCATTCACCAAAACACAAGCGAGGTCAACTGCATGGTGAAACGTATGCAGGGACATTTTACGAAATAGTTTTATGTGTGCTGGGTCATCAATCGTGTTCGTACGGGGAAACCAATATACGCACGACGAAAAATGCCGTTTTGAGTATTATACCGAGCACTTTGTTTGGACGGCATAATATCGCGTTTATAGCAACAGACACTATTATAAAGGCAGGGAAGACTACAAATACGGTGGAGTAGGATTTTTAATCAACAAGAAGAAAAAATCTCAAATTCAAATAATTGACAGCATATCAGATTGGGTTACATACATGGTCTTAAAACTAAGTCCAAAAACTAAAATAAAGATCGTGCAAATTTATGCTCTAACTGAAAAAGCAACCGATGAGGAAATAAATTCTTTTTACGAAGACCTTAAAAAAGCTATAGATAACAACAAAGTAATAATAATGGGAGACTAATAATAACGCCAAAATTGGAACTAAGATTGAAGACTCTGAAAGCAAAATTGGAAATTTTGGATTCGGCACAAGAAGCACAAGAGGAGAAAAACTCATAGAATTCCTGGACCAAGAAAACATGTATGTTATGAATACCTTCTACAAAAAGAAACCTAACAGAAAATGCACATGGGTCGCACCTAACGGAACTACCAAAAATGAAATAGACTATTTGCTCTCAAACAACAAAGGAATATTTGAAGACATCACAACAATAAACAACGTAACAACGGGTAGTGACCATCGTTTAGTTAAAGCAAAAAAAAAATATTAACATGAAAAAAGAGAGAAGTGAGAAAAAGGATTTGAAAAAAAGCAACAAGGATAGATGCCTTTAAACTAAGAACAAATGAAGAGCAATTCCGAGAGGTCTTAGTGGATAAGTTCAAATCTGATCCTTCACATAATCAAGATCAAATTGACGAGATTAATAAAAACATAAATAAAAACCTTCTCGCAGCAGAACTACAGGTCGCAAAGAAAACAAGGACTATAGAAGACAAAATAAGCAATGAAACTAAACAGCTAATGACGGAAAGAAGACAACTACTAGCGCCAAACAAACGCTATACTCAAGAATACAGAGAACTTAATAAAACAATTAGAAAAGAACTAAAACGCGACATATAAAAATGGAACGAGAACTTAATAGAGCGAGTCATTGAAAACAACAGAGGCTTAAAATGTCTAAGACCCGCCCTGGAGTTCAAAAAATTATCAAAATTAAAGACGCCAACAATAAGGAAGAGAAAGACAAATATAAAATATCAAATATTGTTGAAGACTTCTACACATCCTTGTACAGCTTGCAAGGCCAGCCTAATGAAACAACAAAGGAGAACGCCAAAAGAAAAATAAAAAACGTGGGATCAGAAGTACTACCAAATATAAAGGGATTCGAAATAGAAAGAGCTTTAAAAGAGCTAAAAAATAATAAAGCTCCAGGACACGACGGCATAATTGCCGAGCTCTTTAAAACAAGCAAGACATTAACAATCCCTGTACTAACAGAGCTATTTAATAGATATCTCCATAATAGCAAGATCCCTAAAGACTGGAACGTCTACTAATACTCTTACACAAAAAAAAGGAATAAATGTGATCTACAGAATTATACACCTATATCGTTGCTCAGTCAAGTATACAAACTATTTATGAGAAGTATTAACAACCGGTTAACCTACAAAATGGACAATTAACAACCGGTTGAACAGGCTGGCTTCCGCAAAGGATATAGTACATCACACTATCTGCTGACAATGAGAACATTGATAGAGAAGGCAAATGAATACCAACTACCCGTATTTCTTGCTTTTGTCGACTATGAAAAGGCGTTTGATAGTGTCGAGATGTGGACCATAGAACAAGCTATTAATAATTGTAGAATAGATTCGAGATATAGGCAATTAATATATAATATATATATATGAAAATGCAATTATGATAGTACAACTAGATGAAAATACAAATCCCATCCCCATTAAGAGAGGAGTGAGGCAAGGAGACGTAATATCGCCAAAGCTTTTCAACCTAGCCCTAGAAGACGTCTTTAAAACTACAAATTGGTCAACCTATGGCATTAACATTAATGGCAACAAGTTAAACCACCTCAGATTCGCTGACCACATAGTGATTATAGCGAGCACATTTGAGGAACTGTAAATTATGATGGGAGAACTATCAGCCAGCTCCCAATACGTCGGCGTAAAAATGAATATGAAAAAAACAAAAATAATGACAAACACAGATGACCCCAGACGTATATAAATGGCAGTGAGATAGAACAAATCCAGGAATATATCTACCTAGGCCAAAACCTGAAACTTGACAAAGAAAACCAAAGTGCGGAAATTACTAGAAAAGCAAGCTAGCATGGGCAGGAATTGGAAAACTTAGTGAATACTTAAGAACCGCAAAATACCCCAATACTTGAGGAGCAAAGTGTTCAACCAATGCATCCTTGTGGATGTCAAACCTGGACCCTAAACAAGGCAAACATGAATAAACTAGCTACAACAGAAAGAACAATGGAAAGAGCAATGTTAGGTATACGACTGTCAGATAAAAAGAGAAACGACTGGGTAAGATCCAAAACAAAAGTCGAGGACATAACAACAAAAATTGCCAAACTTAAATGGAGCTTCGCGGGCCACACTGCTAGACAAAAAGATCAACGTTGGAATACTACAATACAACATTGGAGATTTTACGAAATACACGACCAAGAGGAAGACCACAGATGAGATGGGCTGATGACATTAAAAAAATAGCCGGAACAAATTGGAAATATGTTGCTCAGGATAGAGACCGATGAAAGGAGTTGGGAGAGGCCTATGTCCAAACATGGACTACAGAAGGCTAAGAAGAAGAAGAAGATGTAATTTTAGTAAATTTTAATTGGTATTGTTATTTTTTTGACTTTTTGGCTTTGTCCATAAAATTGTACAATTTTCAGTGACAATAAAGCATATTTCTATTCTATTCTGTAGCTTAGGGCTTCCTTCTCAACACTGATAAAAGAACCCGCTGCAAAAAATTCTAAAATCCAACCTCGGAACACGGACAGAAAAAACGAAGAAGACGCGACGTAGCAAATGAACAAGAACTTTGAATATAAACACATGTAATATCCAAGTATGGGTAACCAAATCAGATAAAGCAGAAGTAAAACAAATAGAATCAGATACCAGAAACAAATAAAAAAGACCAAGTTAGCGAAGACATGGAAAGTTTTATACATATTTGTAGTGGATTAGAAAAAAAAACAAAAAAAACATAAGCAGGGGTATCAATATTGCCAAAAAATGGCTTTCAAGTATCAAAAATTGCATCAAAAATAGAAAAACAATTTCGAAAATATAAATAGCTGCAAAGAATTTGTGCTAATGTGAGATTTCAGTATTTGGACGGGGAAAAAAACAAATTGCAAAGTCGTAGGAATTTTTATTTATTCATTAAGCTTTACAATCTTTAGTAATTATATTTCATGGTCGACCATGTGCTGCGGAATTCCTTACCAAAAAAGGTGGACAAAAGTTAGGCCAAAAAAACCAGAAACACTAATCATGTGTTAGCAACGATTGAAAATAATTACAATAATAAATAACAAATAGGAAATTGCTAAGGATAAAATAAATATAATTATTATTAGATGAATTATTAGTTAAATTATATAAAAGGTAATAACTGCATATTCTACGAAATCTAAAAGTCTATATATATATATATATATATATATATATATATATATATATATATATATATATATATATATATATATAATATTATTTTGCAATAGAAACCTTAGAAAAAAGATTTTATTTGTTAGCGTGTGAAGCGAAAATTTCAAAATTTATATAAACTTTATAACTAGGGGCGTACAAGTATAAACCATAAAACTTTTAATTAATTTAGACTACTCTACATAAACTAACGAATTTAAGTTTCTAACAAACAGTAATAATAGAAATAATCAGTCATCTTTGTCACTACTAAATTAAACTTTCTACTAGACTGTTAGTTGTACTATTCATTTTTCCATCATGTTTAGTGAGTTTAATATTTCCTAAATTTAATCAAGAGTAATAAGTTTTTCTCGCAATATCGCAAGAGCCAGATATTTAACGAGTTTATAGCCATTAATATATATCTACAGCAAACTTATACCAGGCGGTCCATATGTATGGAATAAATTCATTTTTAGCGTTATTATGTACTATCTGAAAAAGACCTGAAACAGGTCAATTTTTATTCTTAAATTGACAATTTACAGTATGAAAATATTATCCCCTTTCAGCACCCCCTTTGAATTATAAGCACACCCTCGAAAATTTTAAATGACAAAGGGGGTCGTGTGGCACCTTGTTAGAAAGGGATTTTAGTCCTCTGTTTAGCAGTATAAGGTTTTTTGAGTTGAGTGCAATCATAACGGAGAAAATTGATTTTTACAATTAAATTAAATGTTCAACTTGAGCACCATTATTCACTTCTTGACAATAATCGAGGCGATTTTGAAATTCTCGTACAACATTTTGTATGGCCTCGAAGGTTATTTTGTTAGTTTCTTCCGTTATCCTAACTTTTAAATCAGAAATATTGCCTGGTCTATTAAAATATACTTTAGAAATAATCAGGTATTTTCGTATCTGTTCTGCTAAACATTAGGGCAACAACTTTGTAGATAATAATATTAGTCAAAAAGCCGAATAAACAATTGATATGAATCTAGTAGGCTGCTGTCATTTAGGTATTTAAAGTTTTAAAAGACGTCAGTATAATATTTGTGCTCGTATTAAATTTAATTATGGCTCATTTGTCCGAGACTCAAAGAATAGACATTTTAATTTTAATTGGTTTTGGTAATAAAACAAGAACTCAAAAGGAGGTTTGTGAAATGTTTAATAATAAATACTCTGCTCAACAAGTTTCGCAGTCTACAGTAAGAAAAATTGAAAAGAAGTTTCGTTATACTGGACATGTAAAAAATATTGAAAAACCAGGTAGAAATGTTAAATTTACTGATGAAAAAGAGTTAGATGTACTTCTAAAGATTAAGGAAAATCCACATAAGAAAACTCGAAAACTGGCCGCTGAAAAGAAAAATACCACCCGTACAAAGTTCAGTTGGTTCTGGAGTTAAATGAAGATTATCTCGATAGAAGACAAGAGTTCTGTAAAATAATGATGGACAGAATGAACGCAGATTTGCAGTTTGTAAACAAAATAGTTTTTTCTAATGAAGCGACGTTTCATTTCAACGGAACGGTTAACAAACCCAGAGAAAATCCTCACGTGGTGTGTGAGACTCACGCAATATCCTACGAAAATTAACATTCGGGCTGGTATCATTAACAATAAAATTATTGGTCCTTATTTTTTTGAGGGCACAGTTGATGGTGAGGTTTATCTAGATTTTTTTATTAACTTTTTAGTGCCTATATTACGAAGATTTTTTCCTGATGTCAATCATCCAAATAAGATAGATCGATCTATTTACTACCAACAAGACAGAGCTCTTCCGCATTTTGCACGTATAGTTAGAAATTATTTAAACGAGGTTTTTCCCAATAGGTGGATTGGAAGACGTGGAACGATCGAATGGCCGGCAAGATCCCGGATTTGACTCCTCTCGATCACTTCTTATGGGGTTATTTAAAATCTAAAGTATATTTTAATAGACCAAACAGTATTGCTGATTTAAAAGTTAGGATAACGGAAGAAATTAACAAAATAACCCCCGAGGTCGTACAAAATGTTGTGAGAGAATTCCAAGATCGCCTCGGTTATTGTCAAGAAGTGAATGGTGGTCATTTTGAACATTTAACTTTAATTGAAAATTACATTGAAAAATACATTCTAAATATTATGTGACATTATTATCTTTATTCAACTTAAAGTTTTGTGAAAGAGACATTATCAAAATTTTACATCTTCAAAATCAATTTTCTCAGTTATGATTGCACCAAACTTAAAAAACTTTATATTTATGAACAGAGGACTAAAGTTGCTTTCTAACAAGGTGTCACACGACCCCTTTTGTTATTTAAAATTTTCGAGGGGGTGCTTATAATTCAAGGGGGGTGCTGGAAAGGGATAATATTTTCATACTGTAAATTGTCAATTTAAGAATAAAAATCGACCTGTTTCAGGTTTTTTTTAGATAGTACATAATACCGACAAAAATGAATTTATTCCATACATATGGACCGCATGGTATATCGGAAATGGCGAAAAAAAGATAACCATGAACTATAACTTGTTGGCAACCAAGTAAACCTGGTACCAAAATGTTCGAAATAAAAATCTGTACAAATTTGTTTACTAAAAGTTTTTGATTAAGAAGATCAAATCAACAAGAAAAATAACAAGAAGGCTATAAACAAGAAAAAATCAAATATTTTAATTTTAAATTTTAAAATTTAAATTAAATTTCATACTTAACGCGATATCTGGGCTTTATACTTTTAATTATTAATCTAACACTATAGACAACTGAAATTTTCGCAAAAAATGATATGCATATAAACTCTTAATTTTGATTACAAACAAAATGGCAATTTTTTGAGAACAATTGTATGATATTAGTTTGTCGAATATTTTTTTCTGAAAATTCAAAAATTACATATTTTTGAATCAATTTATTTTTAACCCATTTAAACCAAAGTTTTTTGGAAGTTTCAGATTTTCGAATTGAATGATATAGCAATTTTGATCTGAAGCGCGACTAGCGTTTATTCACTGTATTATATCCAAAGTGCTTGCGCACGAAACATGGTTTCATTTTAAAATCCATTTATAGTTAAATAAATTCCATTATATATTTTTAAAAAAATGCTTTTAATAAGCCGAATTACTCTCTTTGCTAATATGGACTCAAAATGTATTTACTAATGCCAGCAAATGTGAAAAATGAGTTTATGAAGGGTGATTTGGCAATAATATTCACACCTAATAAATTTAGGCATCTGAAGTGATATAACGGTCGAACAATTAGTAGTTAGAGATTTTAAGAGATAATAGTGGTATTGTACCGGTTTTAAATAAAACGAGCGCTTCTAATTTGTGTAAATATATTTATTTATAAATTTACAGTACGATAGTATCGTAACAATTAACTTAGCTAATATCAGAGCTACTTATATATACAAGTTATTATCTTCTTCTTCCTCTATATAAACAATTCTGTTTGTTCATTGGAGGATTAATATCTCTATGGAAGGTTATTACTCCATCTTTTGCGCGGTCGCCCCCTATTTCTTCTGCCGATTGGTGACTTATCTATGCTATTTTGACGACACAGGTTTTTTCTACTCTGCGTATGTGGTTATTCCATTCTTTTTTTCTATTTTGTGTCCATTCATCTATACACTGTACGTTATATTTTCTTCCAATGTCTTCACTTCTCTTTTGATCTCTCAGCGTATTTTCTGTAATTCTTCTCAGTACTCTTATCTCTGCCGTTTCCAGTAGCCTTTGCGTTGTGGCTATGTCAAGTCTTGTTTCTGAGGCGTATGTCATTATTGGTCTTACATCGGCTTTATAAAGTCTTGACTTTATTTTAGCCTTAATGTGTATGTTACGCTATATAGTATTATTAAGGCATCCTACCAGTCTATTTGATTTTTGTACTTGATCTTTTACTTCTTTGACTAGGTTTCCATAGCTAGACAGTGTAATTCTCTGGTATTTTATTTCCATTACTTGTTCAATAGTGATGCCATCAATTTATATTTTACATCTAGTTGATTCTTTGCTGACTACTATTGTTTTAGTTTTCTAAAATAATAAGACTGTCATATTAAATTATTTTGCTTTTATGTTAAATCTGTGGACCAGTCTTTGCAGACTATCTGCATTTTGGACTATCAATATTGCGTAAAATCAATATTGCGTAAAGAGTATGTGGTTCAATTAATCCCCTTGTCTTATTCCGCTGCCTATTTCTATAGGTTTTGTAAGTTCTCCATCTATTCTGACTTCTATTTTGTTGTTTTGGTAGATGTTATCGATAGTTTTTATAATATTTAGGGGAACTTCTCTATTATACAGAAGATGGATTAGATCTTTAAATCTTTCCCTGTCAAACGCTTTCTTTAGGTCAATCAGACACAGATTCTGTCACAGGTGGTCTATTATTTTCTAGTGATTTCTCAGTAATTTGCTTTATAACGAATATTGCATCTATATACGATCTTTCATTACGAAAACCCTGTTGTTTATCTGCTAAACTTATTCTCTGATTTATTAGCACTTGTAAAATTTCAGTTGTTTTAGCGTAGTATTTAACAAGTTTATACCTTTGTAGTTTCCTGGCTGTTTTTATCTTCTTTTTGAATAGTAGAATTAGTTCGCTCATTCTCCATTCTTCCAGTATTTTATTGTATTTTATAATTTTATTAATCAATGTTGTTAATTGTTCTGTCATTGCTGCGCCACAATATTTCAATAACTCGTTTGATGTCTCGTCTTTACATGCTGCTTTTCTGTTCTTCAGGTTTTCAAGTGTTTTCCGAACTTCCTGTACATATATATTAAGTTCTTCATTTGTGATAATTTCTGGTGTTTCCGGTTCTAGCGTCGTTTGTTCTTCCTCTGCATAGAGCTTTTTTAAGTAGTCAATCCACGTATTATTTTCTATGTGTTTTGGTTCTGTTAGTTTCTTTACCTTTGTTTTTGACCTCTTATAAAGCGCCATATTTCCTTTTGCATATGGTAAAAATGGGGCATGTGTTTAGTTTCTAATTGTCTTGTAGTTATGGTATACCTCTTGTGTTTTGGTTGACATGTATTTCAGGTTAGCTTTTTTCTTTTCTTTATACTTTTCCTTCACTTCTGTACAAAACCATGGAGTTCTTTATCTTGTGAACGATTTATTTTTATTTACATTTCTTTCACCAAGAACTTCCTTGGCCGAGGCTAAGATATTAGACTTAATTTTTGGCCAGCTTTCTTCGACTCCATCGCTTTCTGTGATAATATGTTTTTCTGCTTTTTTCGGTTAGGTATTCTTTTTTGGAATAGGTATCTTGTGGAGTCATCCTGTAGGCTTTTGACTTTTATCTTTGTGGTGTATACTGGTGTTTTGTTATTACATATATATGTTTTCATTCGGATTTTGCACAATACCAATTTATGATCGCTTCCTATTTCTGCTGATGTTAGAGGTTGTTTAGGAGGATGTTAGAGATTTGAGAGGGCTGTAACTCTCTATTTGACAGAATATAGTCTAACACAGATCTTTGTCCTCTACTATTTTTAAAAGTGTATTTGTATTGTTCTTTGTGGGGGAAAACTGTATTATTAATACTTATCTTGTTTATGTTGCAGAGGTCCGTCAGAAGGTCTCCGTTTTCATTTCTGATGTTTTAGTTATATCGCTGTTTTATTTCTGGAACTATATCATTGCCAACACGGGCGTTAAAATCACCCATAATGATTATTTATATTCATAATTTGGTGTCTCGTTTATTACCGTTTGAAGGTGTTCGTAGAAGTTTTCCCTTGTGGTGGTATCCCTGGTGCATAGATTGCTATCACATTCAGAGGTTTGATATCCAGTTTAACTTTTATACTAACTATTTTTTCAGAGGTATATTTATTACATTTTTATTTATACAATTTATTATGTACTAGAATATTCTGGAATAGTCTACCTCTATTTATTTGCATTAGAGCTTCGATTTCATCCCGATCTATACAACCGGAAGGTTCTCGAAGGTTCGATACAGTATTATTCGTCTGATTCGTAAAGATTTTGCTTCGGTACGTTGGTTAGTATGTAGCATTTCGAATTACCTTGTTATATTAAAACACCGAAAAATATTCTCAATCTTTTTGTGTCTCTGATATTGATAATATAAACATATTTAATCTTGTTTATAAAACACAGATTGGTATTTCGCATTTGATCTAGATTTCACTTAATTTTGGAATCGTCTATTCGTCAAATAAATATCCACTTATGTTGGTGAGAAAGAAGGTTCAAATTCGTTATTTCTTTTTTTATTATTCGTTTTTTTTTGTCATATAAAAAATAGTGAAGTGTAGTAACAGTTAGAGTTTAAATTTTGATTGCGAAAAAATATTTTCCGAGTGTAGTCTTCAAAGTCGGCAATTTTATGAATTGAGAGGTGAATTTGGGCTCAAGATGCTATTTCGCAGTCTTTGTTGAGTTAATCACCGATTTGATGTGCTGTATCCTATGTGAGGGATTTGTAAAACAGCGTTTCCAACAATTTGAGAGGCCCACATGGTTTTAACAAGGAATTCATATTCAAGGATTCTTAAGAAGGACATCCAGGATAATCCGAAGCCCCAATCAGTATTCTACCCCACCAAGAATTGTCCATTTTGTTTTCCATCGTCACCCCAGATCGTTTGCAGTTTGTGTGGGACAGTGTTTTTGATTTAATTCCAATCTCAAAAATTTTTCTGAAAGGATATAACAACCACTAATACTAGGTACTTTTTGTTAAAATTTTTCTAAGTAAAAATAACCATTTTTTTATTAATAAAAAGATTGTCATAGTCTTCTTTTAAATAAAGTTAAATACTTAACAGAATGACGGTATTAGATTTTTGTTTTGATACAGTGCAGCAACAACCGTTGATACGTATTTCTAGCGAGCAGTGAGCAGTGACTATACCGTTCTGAAGAGACTTAAGGAGGTCGAAATACGTATCAACGGTTGTTGCTGCACTGTATCAAAACAAAAATCTAATACCGTCATTCTGTTTTGTTATTTACTTCGTTGGAAGTACGAGAAACTGAATTCACTACGAATTTTGACTAGGATGAACGGCTTGTGGAATGCAATTTTAGATTCCCTTGCCGAGTAATTCATCCAGCTGTTTGTTTTGCAAATTTTGGGAAACACAGTGGTTAAGATTTGAATTCGGTTTTGCTAAGTAGAAATCGTTTGATTTCTCTTTTTGTTAAATACTTAACTTTAATATTTAACTAATACTTCAAAAAGGTTTAATATTTCTTATGACATATGACAGTTAGTATTATTCTTTTCTATCATTGGGTACATTACCATAATCTTAAATTCTGTTTTGTTTAAAGGTTAACCTCAATGTGAGTAATGTCTATCAAAATTATGACATTTTGATTTATAATATTTTTTTAAATTGCTACCAATATCGCCACTGTAAGGTTTGTTGAAAAATGTTGTTAATATTGTTTGTAATAACTGTTGATGTAAAATAATAATAAATATGTATTGTTTCTCTTCTAAACCGGGAGTTGTAAAATTATTTCCTTTAAAAACATTCTCACCCTTTAAAATTTTTTGGGAAAGAAAAGCCTTTCTCTCTATTCAGCAAAAGAATTCTTTTAAACGGGTCCAATTCAAATAGTTTAGAAACCTTCTTGTGTTTGTTGCACAGGAAATCTTTGTAAGTATTTTTTTGATTTCTTCCTTTGTAGTTACGCTTTTCAATTCCTCGAATAAAAATACTTACCTAGTACCCCAGCCCTCCAACCACAATAAGAGTGGCCATTCGCAAACGTCTCGGATTGTTTGCTTACCATATCTTCAGCCCAGTAATTGCTAGTCCCCACTTTCAACCCACTATAAGCAATATATTGCTACAAGTGATACCCAATGTGGTAGGTAAATTAAATCGTTACAAGTAACGTATGGTCCTAAAGTTTTGGGAAAAATTTCACCTGGTCTGATTAAGAAGCAAAATGCATTTAACAAAGAAGGCCATGGAATTGAAATGTCATCAGTTATTGACATTTAATAATCAAAGCAGAATATTTTGGTTTGTGCTCTGCAAAATGTCTTATAAAATTGATATTCGTCGAGGTGGTTATAATATGGTTGGGTGAATGTCGAAACGAGATATTGTTAATATTTATCGAGATCAAAACATAAGCAAATCGACAATTTATCGCACAATCAGAGAATGTGAAGAAGGGATACCATGTGTTAACTTGCGTAAAAGTGGCCGACCGCGGATTTTAAACCATATAAGAGAGACAACACTGATTGAAGCAGCTAAGAACAAAATTGGGGTCTCACAGCGAAAACTGGCCAGAAGATTTCATGTTGAAAAGACTACAGTATACAGGACCCTATCGAGTAACAATATTATCTACCGGAAAAGAAGGAAAGCTCCAAAATACACAGAGGATTAATTAGAGAGAATTCCGAGATGTTGCCGCGCGTTAAGGCAAGTGCATTTCGTCAACAAGTTGATCGTGATGGACGATGAAAAATATTTTACTTTGTCCAACTCTGAGATGAAGGGTAACGATGGGTTTTACACGAACGATTACGAAAATGTACCTGATGAAATAAAATTCAAAAGTAAAAAAAATTTGAGGACAAAATTTTGGTATGGTGTGCAATTTTTGAGGCTGTCTTTATCTCACAGCCCTACATTGGTGTTGTTCGAGGCGAAGCCTTAAACGCAAATATTTATATTCAAAGATGTCTCTCTAAATTGCTTCAGTTTGTGAACACACATCATGCAAATGATCAAATAGTCTTTTGGCCAAATCTTGCTTGATGTCATTACGCGAGGATCACAAGGGACTGGTACGAAACTAACAACTGTACCTTTGTACCGAAAGCAGACAATCCCCCCAACCTACCTCAGGCTCGTCCAATTGAAGAGTTCTGGGCAATATTAAGTCGGAAAGTCTATAATAACGGAAGGGAAGCACAAAATTAGGAACAGTTAAGACGCGGCATATATACAAAAATTAGAGAAATTGACGCCGAGGTCGTCCAAAGGATGATGCAACGTGTCAGGGGAATTTTTAGGCAAATCGAAAATAATGGTCCCTTGTCTGTCATTTGAATTTTGATTTATAATAAGGATAGTTAAGTTAAATTGTTAATAATTTAATAAAAATATAAGATTATTGTGGTCAGAGTTATATGCTTTTGAAATTTTTCCCAAAACTTTAGGACCATACGTTATTAGTAAAGAATTAAATCGTATAATTGGCCTCAGCTATGTCAACTGGATTTTATAATCTAATTAAACAAGCGAAATTTTTAGCAGTAATTATAATTATTATAAGAAACATAATAATCCTAAGAGTTAATGGTAAGTTTGTTAAGAATGTTTGTCCTCTGCAATTTCAATTTCAGACCTATCCACAAAAAAACTAAATATTTGTAGTTGGCTGTGTTTCATGTATCACAAAAATTTTATTTAAAATTAAAAAATTCCTTTATAACAGGTATTATAATAAAAACTCTATCGGGCTACATCACAGTTGGCAATACAAATAATCAAAAATAAAAACTAAAAAAGGCAAATGGGACTGAATTTAAAAAAATTATATCAGAAAAAATGAATCAGATTAAAATTGCAGAGTCTATTGAGGACACACTTACCAGCTTTAATCAGCTTGTACTGGATGCTGCTAATATAGCCATTAGGAGGAAAATCTCAACTTTTAACGAAACATAAATCAGTTCCCTGTTTACAAAGAGTACAAACATTTTGATATATTATGCTTCTGAACCCTCTAAACCTATTTCAGTTTTTAAAAACATTTTATTTACTATCGAAGTGTAATTAACTGTCACCGTTCTGTTAATAATGTTAAAGAAAAACAGGCAATGTGCCTAAATAAAAGTAAAAAAAAAACAATTATGTCCAACTAATGCCAATTACTCAATTAAGCAACAAAAGAATAACAAAATGTGCGAAGAACAGAACAAATTTTGTAGGAAAATCATACACAAAGACTTATTATAATTGCAGAAATTATTTTATATTTTTAAGAAAAATAATTTATTGCAGTAGAATACAACTACAAAAAAACAAACTTTTAATCAGTTGTAAATGAATGACAACCCTTAATCTTAGCGACCGAGAGAAATTCCACAGTTAGCTACAACTAGTTCCCATTTACGTAGTAAGATTTTATTTATGAATCTATCAATCACAACTTTTCGCTTAATGTCAAACGAAGCTATGAATTTTAATGCAACTCCAGGTAACCGTTGCAGACTTATTCAAAATTGTTCCTGAGACTGGGCTTATCTCGGATTTCGCAAGAGAAACCCGAAAGTCACATAAATAATCCAATAGACAAGGTCCGGAACTTTCAATTCAGTTCTGGTTGTCAATTATTTTCAATTTAGGTAGATTTCAAGTTGCGAAATTCGATTATGCCAGGCGTTTCGATGTTTTTCCAAACCTTAAATAGTGTGTATTGGGTTTAAGGGGTCGGAAAGATATAAAGGTAACTTACTTATATGGTTTTTCTTATAATACGTATTAATTTTGCTGGTTTTTACAGCGTTCCAAAGTTGACCATGGCTCCATTAATTTTGTATATATATATATATATATATATATATATATATATATATATATATATATATATATCACATTATTTTAAATAAATTTATTATTTTGTTAACATTTTAAAATTTTTGATAATGCCTTGGTCCAAGAGTTAGCAATGTCAGGTATTATTGGGCGAAACAAAAATAGGTTTTACATTATCCTATGCAATTTTAAACTGAGATGTCATTACCCAAAAACAATACCATTTCTCTTCTTTCTAGTTTGCTTTTTTATCTTCGTGTCAAATTTGTGGAGCCATCTCCTCATAATATATGCTGGCATCCAAACCTTTTTGTTGGAGATCTATTCAAGGGGCAACTGATCGTTGTGTCCTCTTAAAACATAAATAATTTTTTGGATTTGACTATGATAAGTGGTTTCTCCTTTTCATCTTCTATATTTGCGCAAAACAAAATTGAAATTCGATATTTTGCAGTTTTTCAGATCTCGTTTCTCTCTCTTATACACGACGCAGCTCGAACGTATGTCTGTCATAAGCGCTTCGTTAACGATAAAAAACAATGTTTTAAAATTAGATAAGCCCAAAATACTTACAGAAATAATAGAACAAGTATTAAATTTTTTTTTGGTTTTTTTTTTATTGAAAATTAACGTGCTCGGCAACCAAGGCCACTTACACGAAACTGGTTACAAATGTAAAACTGTTACAATAAATTACAATAAATTACAAAAATATGTTATAAAGTACATACTGTAACAATACAATCAAAATTATATTTTATAATATAACTGAACGTCGCTGAGGAATTTTAGCCTTGGGGTTTTTTGGTCCAAGTTATTGAGTATGTCTTTTAGATCACCTTTAAGGCAATAAAATAGTCTTTTTGCTGAATATTAAGGACATTCGGTAAGAATATGGTTAACTGTTGGATGTGATTGACAGGTCTTACAAGTGGGTCGGTTGCTGGATGACATCAGGTATCTATGTGTTAATCTTGTATGTCCTATTCGAAGTCTTCGTGTTACAATAGCGTCTCGTCTGGATATACCGGCAGAGATCAAATTAAGGGGGCTATCGACTAACTGTTGGATTTGATTTAATGCTGAATTATTGGTGTCCCAGTGTTGTTGCCATCGGGTTCTTGCTTGTTTCTTAACGTCAGACTTTAAATCTATACTAATTTGTATATTAACCGTATTATCAGATAATGTTGAGGCAAGTTTTGCATGGCTGTCTGCAAGTTCGTTGCCTGTAATACCAATATGGGATGGTAGCCAGATTACTGTAACTGTTATTTTTTGGGAAGTGATGATTTGGTAATAATCAAGGAATTTTTAGACAATAGGATGATCAGTAAATATATTTTGAATAGATTGTATAATGTGGCTAGTGAGTCTGTGCATATTTGCAACTTGTTTATTAGGTGAAGAAATGGATTTGAAAGCTTGAAATATGCTAAATAGTTCGCCAGTATTAACACTGCAAAACGAGGGGATACAAGATGATGTAATAGGGTTATCTGACGTGGTAACAGAACAGCCTACTCCTGTATCATTCTTAGAGGCATCAGTGTAGAGTAGTATGTCGTATTTATTTGTAAATATAATTTATTAAAAAGATTTTTTAGTGAGAGAATTTTAAGGAAGATATGGAGGTAGGGGTTGTGTGATTGTTTGTGATAGAGAGATGTTATTAAGTAATTGTGTCAAAATTAGTGGAATGGGTTTTATTGATGGTGATTTAGAATAGTCATGCTGGTTGTTAGTTGATGAAGTAAGAAGAGGATAAACTGGACTGGAGGTATTGGATGAAACGGAGGCAGCATAGGAAAGTAATAATTGTTCACGTCTAAACCAAAGTGGGGGCTCATTGGCTTCGCAATATAGACTTTCTACGGGGCTAGATCGAAAGGCTCCTAAAGAAATTCGTAAGGCTGTATGATGTATCGAATTTAAAAGGTTAAGGTATGTTTTAAAAGCAGAGATATATATGTAACAAACATAATCCAGTTTGGAACGGATGATAGACCTATATATCTTAAGTAGGAAGTTCTCATCTGCGCCCCAAAAACAGTTTAGGAGTTTTGATAATGTTAAGCTTCTTGTGTGCTTTACATTTTATTTCTAGTATATGTTGTTTCCAGGTAAGTCGTGAATCAAACGTTACACCGAGAATTTTGCATTCCTTGACTACTGCAAGACTCGCTCTCTCAATCATAATATTAGGGCATAGGAAGGGTGATAGTCCACTAAATTTTATTATTTTTGATTTTGTATATGATAAAGACAAGCCTATGTAGCTTGTTTTTAACAATAGTGTATCTACTGAGAATTGAAAGAGCTTGGAAGTTGTATAGATAGATTGTCCGTGGCAGTAAATTATCAGGTCATCTGTGTATAGAACATGCCTAATTTTTTTTCTTTTGAACCTATTTTCTATCCTTCCATTGTTGGATATAGGTCTCCCCCAGTTCTCTCCATCTTTCCCTATCTTGAGCTGTTCTCTGCCACGTGGGACCTCCTTGCTTGTCCTAGATAGATATAGGTACTCATTTACCTGTTCTATTTTTTCTGTTTTTGCAGTGATTTTTCGTGAAGTTCATTCAGCATTAATTCTAGTTCTTGTCGTTCCGAGAAGATCAGGAGTATATCATCCGCATATCTAAGGTGATTTAGGTACTTTCCGTTAATACATATTCCTCTATTTTCCCAATCTGTTGATTTTATTATATCTTCGAGGGTCAAGGTAAACAGTTTAGGTGAAATTATATCGCCTTGTCGGACTCTTCGATTAACTTTTATATTATCCGTTATTAATTTGTCGTCCAGAATTACGATTATGGTTGCGTTTTGGTAAATATCATGTATCAATGTATCATGTATCATGTACCCTAATAGGGGATATTGTATCAGACCACAAGTCGTTTATTGGTAGGTTAAACAGAGTTGGGCTTAATAGTGAACCTTGTCGTACGCCGTCAGTTTGATGGTGAAGTGATGAAAAAATTCCATTGACAGAGACTCTAAATGTTCGTTAAAGTTAAGAAATTTTGTATAAAATTAAATATGTTACCCTTAATGTTATAATGAGAAAGTTGCGACAGGAGAGATTGCCTGCTAATTGTATCAAATGCATCTTCAATATAAAACACTGCTGCAATGACTTCTTGTCTACTGTTGAAGGCATCGGAAATATTGCTTTGGTTGAGTAGAGCGATTTCGTAGAAACCCTGACTGTTCTTTTGGAATTATATTAAATTTGTTAAAAAACCACGCAAGACGTTTGTTGATCATTTTTGCAAAGATTTTGCCGATGATACATATTAGAGATATTGGTAGATAAACGCTGGGTGATGAGCGTAATATATTAGGCTTTTTAATGGGTATTACAATTAAGGTTTGCCACTGATTAGGAAACTTGTTAGATGACCAGATTAAGTTAAATATTTCAAAAAGTTTAAGGTGACCTAAACTAGATAGTTTTTTTATAAAAATGTAAGGAATATCGTCGGGACCGAAAGCAGTGTTCGTAAGAGTTTTAATAACCGAAGTAAGTTCTATGTAAGAGATTTATGAATTTAACTAATCGATATCTTTGACAGTTGTCGAAGAACTTGGGAAGAAAGCATCGACCATTGGCTCGATTTGAGAGCAATTTATTTTGCTTTTAAATGTTTTGTCGAAGTGACTGGTTAGGGTCTCACCAATTTCTTGATTGTCACTAATTATATTATCATTTAAAATTAGACTAGATATTTTAGTATTTGTATTGATTCCTTGAATTTGTCGTATTTTTTTCCAAAGATTAGTAGGACTGGTATTTTCATTGATAGAAGATACGTAGTTTCTCCATGACGATTTTTTACTTTGTTTTATAATAAACCGCTACCTGGCTCTAGGTTTTTTTAATTCTGTGAGAGTTCCTGGTGTTTTATGTGCCTTCTTATGTTGTTCTACCAAGATTTTGAAAGAATTATTCCACCAAGGAACCCTTTTATATTTGTGTGAAATAGAATTATTTGCCAATATGCAAATTGGCAGCTGAGAGTATCGTGTTTGTGACTAATGATAAATTGTAGACAATATTGTTGGATATTGTGAGAAAAGATAGTTTGTTTAGAGTTAGGGATATTAGTGGTTATAAATATAGGGTAATGATAGCTATCGTAAAGATCATCAGCGACTTTACAATTAAGTAAAGGTGCAGATTTTGGATCACTAAAGCTAAGATCTATAGAAGAAAATGTGCCTGAGGAGAAATTCAAGTGTGTCTAGAGCTTGTATTTAGTAGACAGGAATCTGTACAATTAATTATGTTTTCAACAGTTTTACCTTTGTTTAACGTGCTTTTGGAAACCCACATAGGGTTGTGAGCGTTGAAATCGCCAACAAGAATGTACGGAGAAGGGAGCTGGTAAATAAAGTCTAGAAGTTCTATTTCCTTTAGAGAGAGATTGGGTGAAATGTATTCGCTACAAATAGTAATTTTATTAGGACATCAAGTGGTTATGGCGATAGCCTCAAGTTCGGTGGTGAGAGGAAGGTGCGAATAAAATGGTTCACTCGAAAGAAAAATTGAAGTTTTACCGCTGGCTCTGTTGCAGTCAGTTCGAATAAAATGATATCCTTCAAAATTCTTTAGTTTAGGAAGTTTAGTAATTTTTGAATTGGTTTCTTGTAAGCATATGATTTCAGGTTGTTCTTCGCTAGCCAATTGCTGGATTCTTTCTATGCGAGGAAAGGAACCATCGCAATTCCATTGAATTATTTTGAGTGTAATGTTTAAATGTGATAAGTGTGGGACTTGTGTAAGGATTGTTGAAAGCATTGAGAAATAGGAGCGTTAGGTAATCGGATGATGCACCTAAATTGTCAGAGTCAAAAAAGAGATAAATCATTAAGCAATCCTTGGATATTGGAAGTAAAATTGAGAGCTTCTTTAAGTGGGTCCGGTATGCCGTAGTTAATTTCTAGGAAAGCTATAAATTGGTTTTCAGTAAGAGTTAGTTCAGATAAATTATTTTTATATATGGCTTGGACTGCATTGTAAGAAATGGGTATCAATTTATGTTTTTCTGTTACTATTGTTATCCTTTTTTTTTTTTTCTTTTGTGGCTTGGTAAAAGAATTAGTGGTAGATTTTACTGATAAGGGGGAGGCATTTGATTGATAGTTGGTTTTGGAGTAGAAACTGGAGAAAGTTGAGAACGGGTGCTAGCATTACTGTCACCGGATATAGCCCGTTTCTGTCTCTCTACTGGAGGGGATGATAACTGTGTAACTAAGGGAATGCTCTCTGTCACATTAGTTGCAGTTTCGAGGTAAGATGTGGATGGTGCATTTATTTGATTGGGAGTGCATTCGGGTATCGTTGTATTTGTGGGTATGGATACGGAGGTAGTGGGGGAGGGAAGATTCTTCTACAGAAATTGGTTCATTGGTATAAGTTTCAGCAGTATGACCACCTTGTTTACATAAAAAACATTCTAATTTGTTAGTAGACACAAATATTCGATATGAAGTGTTGTCGTGAGTTAATAAAAAAGAGGTCTGGACTGAGAAGATTTCTTTATCCGGAATAACGTATGACACTCTTCGGAAGCTCATTATAATATGTGCATATGCAACACCTAACGAGCCACATTTCACGAATGACACAGGGGAGATTATCTGTAAACCAATATCTTTTAAAGTTTCTTTGATACTGCTGTGAGGTATCGTGGGACATACATTTGATATGAGAATACGCTTAGTAGGTGTTATAAGTCTTCGGATAGGAACAACTGTTGAGTTAATAGTGATGCTTTGGTGGGAACTGAGAAGATCGTCGATTAGTTTAACAACGTGGAGTCATATGTCGCCATGTTACCTAATCCAACGGTAACTTTAACATCCTAATTATTTATAAGATATAATGTCAAACAAATGTAACTAATTATTTGTTAACGGGTTTTTACCCATATATTTAGTGGCTACATTCATGTACTTCTAGTAAGTATTAGCCACACTTTACATCAACCTTGGTCAAAATTTTAACTTCATGTTCTTTTTAATTAAGTGGTTACATATTTTCTAGGACACCGATGATGGAATGATGGATTCCGAAAACGTGTTGTCTAACACAGCCCGTTTGGGTTTTTAAATATATACCTTTTACAAAGGATTTTAATTAATTTTTTAATATATGGTATACAGCCAAATACAGGAACGTAGATTCCTTGTGGAAGAGTTTAAATAAATACAGATGCGGTTATTTAAGATTCTAGACGCAAAAATGATATTTTTGGGATAACGATGTCGCCTATAGCTTTTATGTACTCAAATAGAAAACGAAATTAGGAAGAGCATGTAAAATAATGACTCGATTTTTATGAGGAAACGGAGGAGGTGGGAGTTTAGATAAAGTGGCAGCAACATAAGATTTGGTATTATTGATTGTGTTATTTTGTGAGGTCATTTGAGTAGTAGTTGAGGTCATTTTAGTAAGCGATTCCGGATACCAAAACCACTACACATAAATTTTTATTATTGATGCAACAGATGTCCTAGTGTGACTCTGTGGATAAAAGGATTAAAAATAACAGTTACCTGAATTTTGTTACGCCACTGGAAAGTCAAATTTACCAATGCACTTTTGAACTATTAACATTAAATTGTTTCGGTGAAATTGTCACATATCGCTTTGTATTTACACAGATAATGAAACAACGATGTCCATTGATAAGAAAACCGTAAGAGAAAAAACTAACACGTTTTTACTGGTTCCTGGTAACTATTGTTGCCAGGATCGCTTGAGTTCATAGGTCTTTACTCGTCGGCAGCTTAAGTTGAGGTATTGAATTTAAATTTAGGTCTTTGGTGAATTAAAAATAATATTCTTTAATTGTGTTTTTGAGCCTTAAAAATTGTAATTTTGCGTTTTTTCAGTTTTGAATTGTTTATAACTCGAAAACGATCAAGTTTACAGAAGACCTATTTTGTTCAGAATGGTCAAAAAAGTTATCTGGGTCAAAAAAATTGATTGGTACAATTTGTTTGAAAAAATTGTTAAAAAAATTTGAAAAACTTTTTACCTGGGCGACCTCTTGGAAAATCTCATGGAAATATTTTTCCGAACGAACCTTTTCGCCTTTTCTATAAAAGTTTAAAATTAAACCGAATGTAAAAACCAGACCTTAAAAGCTTGAGAAATAAATTTTATAGATCCGCCCACCATTAAGAGTTTTGTACCATATTTCTTAAGAATGGTCGCATTTTATTGCCCCTTTATTGAGGATGTTTTTGATTTTTATTTATATTGACCGGGAATTTAGAATCGGGCATTATACACAGGTGGTCACTTTATAGGAGTGGTGACTTGAGAAATTTTACACCACAACCACTGACGTTGACAATAGATGTATATCAAAATGCAGAAAAGCTCTTATCTTTTCACCACAATCTAAATAAAATTATTTTAAATATTAATTTCTAGTTTGTATTTTTATATCTGTTAATAGTATTAATTCTCCTGTTTCTTATGTTTGTTTTTTTGTTATACAATGTTACTTAACTTTAATGGTTACTCTTACAACATCTATTCATTTTTTAAAAAAATATTTTTGTTATCTAAAACGAATTTAATAAATTTGATGGGTTATTTATCAATTTAAACTATTTTAAAATTTTGACAAATTCCGGCAGGATCGTGATGCTGACCCGACAAGAACATAGTTCCGGTGAATTGGACAGATTGGGCCGAAATAATTAAATTACTATTTTAATTGGAAATAAGCCACAAATTAAGTTTAAAATAAGTTTATTGACGTCTCAATTTCCAGTTTAGACTTCTCAAAATACAAAACATTAATAAATTAGACAAATTAATCTGACTCATTTATATTGACAATTCAAACATATATATTATACATTTTAAAGTAGACCACTTTAAAATGATATTCCTAATATTGATGAGTTGCGTTCTGGGACAACTTTAATGTAGGATAGTTCATTCGATTACATGAAATCAACTTTAACTTGAGAATCTCCGTCAGAAACATAGCATGCGATTTATCTTTAAAAACACAATCGCATACCATAATAACAGTAAAATTTTCCTGTTAGTGATTCTATAGTAAATCATGAGGAAAAAAACCTCATAATACTAAATAAATTGTATCCTTGATATATTACTGACTTACTGAGATTGATGTTCACTTATTCTAACATTTAATGGTCTTGATGTGTTACTTGAAGGTATTTTATAAATACTACTTTGTTCTTTCTTGTTCATTGTTAAGTTCTGTTTGTTCTCTTCCATTCCATCGATTGTTCAAAATTCCTTATTTATAAACAATAAAGGATAATCTCTTTTTAATAAAGCAGATGTTAACAAATGTTTCTCCTTCAAAAATAAGAACAAGTAATTTCGGCTCTATCGTATAAGGATTTTTTAATTCCCTTTTTAATATTGACGTTGTGATTTGATTTGAAATTTACATGTTGGTGTGTGTTGGTTTTCTATATACCTGAGTCTCATACCTAGTACTGTTCTTAGAGATTAAAACATCTAGAAAATATAGTGTGTTATTATATTCCTTTTTTGTGGCAGATGTTATTGTCTCTTCATTGTCGTTCATTTTGTTAAGGAATGTGTCCAACAACTTTGATGCATGAGGCCCTATTAAGAATACATCATCTACATATCTCCACCATACTGTGGCTTTTAACAACTTTTGTTTAGAAATATTTGTTTCAAAATCTTCCATAAATATATCGACTAATTATGGAGATAAACTAGAGCCCATTGCTAGACCAAAATTTTGTTTATAGAATTTATTATTTAGTTGAAAATGAATATTATCAGTACATAATGTCAATACTTCCATTGTAGCCGATATATTTAGTTTTTTTCTAGTTGTCAATGTATCATTATTCTCTGATTTTGGTTTAATTATACACTCTGGGCCAAAATTAAACGGCCACCTTAAAAATAGGTAATTTTTAATTTCTTATATCTCCTAAACCTGTTGTCCGATTTAAGTGTTTTTGACGTGACAACGTCTTAAATTAGGTTGTGGCTCGGAGTCATTCATGAAAAAGTGTAACGCCCGCTCACGTCTGTTACAGTGAGTCACCGAACGAGAGAGAGGCCCACCGGACCGGCGAATGCCTTGCGTCTCTCTCCCACTCAAACATGATCGGTTCGCTGCGCGCAAAGCACTAGAGAATTAGGCGCGTTGAATCGGTGCGTGCTTCCGTGCATCATCGTCCTATCCTCAACAAAATCACTCAAATAGAAATTAGTTAAGTTTAAGTTTACATGTACAATGTTTTAGTAAACAAAATATATTTCTATAGTTAAAATTTGTGCAATTCTTATTTTCATTCAATTCCTTGTTCCTATTGTGCAATTTAATAATATTCATATCAATAAATATTCTACCGAGAAAAAGACGTTGTCACGTAAAATCTTCGCCCGTAAAACCGACTTTACAAGCAACCGAATTTTTTTTTAATATGTTCTTATATGTATATATATATATATATATATATATATATATATATATATATATATATATATATATATATATATATATCTATATATATATATATATATATATATATATATATATATATATCTATATATATATATATATATATATATATATATATATATATATATATATCTACGGCATAAAGTGGACTCCGCCCATGTTAAAATTCAGGTTCAAGTGAGCTCCGTGGTCAAGTGGCCACCGATATACGGAGCTCACTTGACCATTCCATAATATTGGCTCTGTCGATTCGTCAACATGTATAGTTTCACAATTTTTAAAAATTTTGTGGAGCCCCTAAGTACCCCTGTATCATGAATGTATATCGCTTAGTTCACGTGTATATATTATAGGGGTCGTTCAGATCTTGTTCCGTGTATATTGGAACCATACGTATATCGGTTTAAGTAAGCTCTGATAGTTTGGCAACTATGGGATTAAGCGTTTATTTCCAGCGTATATTCTAAACGGTTCATATAGACTCCTTACTTTTGTTATCATTCATACGCATTACAGTATGTAACAGATATGTGTACTACCAAATACCTGTTTTTGGTAGGTACGTGCTTTTCTAAAAATAGATTTATAGATACAAAAGGATTTCATTACCAAGTTGGATGTGTTTTTTCATATGCGAAAATTTCCTAATGTATTTTGTTAACGTGAGTATGTCTTTATACGTTTTATTTAAGAATCCGGTTAATAAGAACTTCTTTTATTTCATCCATTGTTTCATGATATCTTATATACAGCTTTTTTATTATTTTATTTCTTCTATTTTATTATTTTATATTTTTCTGGATTCTATTTCTTATTATTCTATTTTTTAATTCTGGATAGAAGGTTATCTCAAAATAAATATTTAAGTGCTAAAATACGAGTAGATATTTTTTTGTTAAAATGGGTAGTAGTGCACAAAAAAGGGAAGAATGATTAATTTTTCTAACATGAATTATACCACTTCACCAATATTACATATTTCTGAATGTTTTATCCCGTATTTAGGGGTAATATGTATTCAATATTAGTGGAGTTAGTGTCAAATTTGCAATGATCTTTATAAGTAATAGCTTACTGACTGTACTTTACGTGTTCAGTTCACATAAATAAACCTTGTCCCTTCAAAAAGAGCGATTTGAACGGTAAAGTTAACTAAGAAAGTGTGATAAGTCTTGTACCACCCCACATGCACACAAGTTAACCGGTGTTTGCAGGCAAGAGTCCTCCTGGCAGATTTAAGGAAGATAACTACCATAAGGAAGTTCCGTTCGAGGGATCAGATGGCGAGGAGCAGCTTATTTTTGTTTGTATATCTTGCAGATGTGTTGATATAGCCAGTTTTTCCTTGATTCTAGTCATGAAATGGGCTGGTATTCGTGAAGTGGATGTCACGAATCTGGACTCTGTTTTTTTTGCTCTCTAGCTACTTATCTTCGGATATTAGGTGGATTGATAGCTACGATATTGTAGAGCTTATGTATGGATGTGAGTCTTAATATTCCCCGAATTTGGCTGACTAATTTATAACTAAATATTTTATAAGTTATTTAAATAACTATTTATAAGCGGCATTTAGATTAACAAATACCACTCCTCATACCTGATATTTTTCGTACTTCTCTTCGCTGTGTTGGCAAGATTTAGTATTTGTGACATATAGGATCTAACCTGTCATATATAGCCACTTTAGTCTTTTAATTTGAGTTTTTCTTCTATTATCGGTTTATATTAAGGATCATGTACAGAAGTATTCTGTATAGCTGACAAAATAAATAGATATATTGGCCGATAGCTTTTGTGGTCGTTGGAGTTTTTGCCAGGTTTAAGCAAGGCAACAACTTTGTCTTTGCTTTGCTTGTCTAAAGACTTTGGATATTAGCCATTGTTGTATTTTTAGTTCACATTTTATAGTTAGTTTTGTGCTCAGATCCTCAGCCAGGAGCCGTATATTGTTCATTATATACGTGGATAGCGGATCCAAGCTCAACATCGTTGAAAGGTTCTCTCAGCTGACTGGTTTTGTTTTCTCTCATTATAAGTTTTTCTTTGCTTCTTTGCCTGCATTTAATATGTAATTTTCAGCGATTAGCTTAATACCAAATAACATAGGATTGGCCGTCTATGTGCTTCCTGCATTTTGTTAAGCGCATATGTAAAGTGGAGTGTCTTTATCTCTAGATATACTCTTTGGAGTATAAAACTGTGTCTAAAGGACCGATTTGACAAAAAACATATTGATCGGGTGATTTAAGTGTGAATTGAACATTACCCAGGGTACGCCTGATTGCGGTGGTCTTATTAGTACTTCAATTTTCGTGAACGCTTCTACTTTAAACTTCATAAAAAATGACTAATCTTTCACTTTTCTGTTACTGTTATTTTAAGACGATATTTCGAGTCAGATTTGTATAGTAATAACTATAGTCAATATATAGTGTCTATAAGTAAATGAGTTTGTGGTATCGGTTACAACTCAAATATATTGATAATGAGGAAATAAACAGGTTAGAATAGGTGTAGAAAATTTTACCTACATATATCGGCACCATTGTTCAGGAGATGGGTTTATCCCAGAGATCAAAGGTTACATACTTTTACAGGCGTATTCTAGGTTCTATTTATATATTTTTATTACTAAAAAAGTGTATTTGTAATAAAGGCCTTAAGCTATCTGTAGATTCCATGAATATTAGAATCTATGGAAATTAGCAAATTAAAAAATACAGACATAATTCTGAATGACCAACTTGAGACAAACAGTTATCCCCTTCTCAACTTATTCAGTTACAAAATATGACGTGTAAACGCATACCTGTTTAATTGTTAGATAAAATGAATTTCCATCAAGTAACGGTCAAATGGGTACTTTAGTACAAAGTACCCTTTGCTTTTGCCAATTGCTTTGTCACTTTCTCAGCGATGGGTCTCCCTTTTGCTCATCAATAATGTTCCCGCTCGATATAGTTATTCTAAGATATTCAGATTTCACTATATGCTCTACATTTGGTTTTATCTCCTATTAATTTACAACTACGACGAAATCTTTATAATATATCTGATGCATTGATAATAAAGTGGAGTAGAATACTTGGTAGATAATATTTATTTGTTTTGAGTATACTTATTTTACGACCTAGTACATAAAAAAATTAATACTTGTGTGCTCAGTGCTTTCTAAGTCTGTAAAACATAAATATGCTTCCATATTAGATTATACATTTATTAAGAATGTCCACTCTCTGAATTGAAGTTTTTATCTTAAAATATGACTGTGTCCCACAATCTTTCACAAAAGTTATTCTTTTCTGAAATTTTCTGAATAAGGTTCAGTAGGTTTTTATATTTTGTTTTACGTTTTAATCTTTAAATCGGAGTTTATTTTTTGAAAAACTATAAACATGTGACAACAAATTGCTATATGAACGGCGTTATGCATCACTAGACCCAGCCCCATTTCCTTAAATTGTGCGACATGTGAAGAGGAACAACAGGATAACATCAGATGTAGACCAAACAAAAGAAATTAGGACACGCATTGAAATAGCACGTGCATTATTTTTTAAACTTAAAAAGTTTCTTTGTTTTCGGGATATAAAGTTAGAGCCTGAGAATGCTTCGATGTTACGTGTTCTCTACTTTTCTTTATGGCTTGGAAGCGTGAACACTAAAACAAGTCCATCTGAATAAGTTGGCCGCCTTTGAATTTTGGTGTTACAGAAGAATCCTATGAATATCATGGATTCAAAGAATGTTAAACGTGGAAGTAACTAGAATGATAGGAAATGGGGCGGAAATATTATTAACTATCAAAAGACGAAAACTTGAGTACTTAGGACATGTGATGAGAGGGCAAAAATACGCATTATTACAACTTATTATGCAAGGCAAAATCCGAGGAAAGCGAAATGTGGGAAGACGAAGAATATTCTGGCTTAAAAACTTAAGGGAATGGTTTGAATGTAGTAGTGCAGAACTTTATAGAGCGGCAGTCAACAGAGTCCGTATAGCCATGATGATTTCCAACCTTCGATAGAAGATGGAACTTAAAGAAGAAGATAGAAAAAAGCATAAACTATCTATGTAATAAATCCCATTAACCTGTTAGTAACGGATAACCAGATATATTTAAAAAGATTAAGTACCTTTCTTTTTATTTTGGATTTTGAATTTTGCATAACTAGAGCAAGCGACTAATTTTTGTGTATTAGTTTTGGACCAAGCGCCTCTTGCGAGCGTTTTAATGATTGTAAATCGAATATTTGGCAACATATGTACATAAACGTGGTTAACAATGGTGACGTTGGCAACTTGTTGAGGCGTTTAGGTTAAGAAGTAGTTTCAGTTATTGCTTAAATTTTTCTATAATAGTCACATTACAGAAGAGCTAACACAGAAAGAGAATACTTAACAAAAGACATAACATTAAGTAAAATGTATGAATTGTATATTAAAGAAGCAGACAATGACCTTGTTAAATTTTCGTTTTACAAAAAAATGTTTTTAACACGATTTAATCTTCAAAGAAAAAAGTTGAAAAAAGATACTTGTAGTAGATGTGATTGTTTCGAATTAGAAATAAAAAATTGCGCATATAACGAACAATTAAGCGTTAAAAAAAGAAAAAATGTGCACTTAGAAGAAAGAAAGCTAGACATGAAGATAAGCAACGATCAACCAGAAGTGGAAACCTTTTGTTTTGATTTAAAGAAAAACTCTTCCCCTTTCGAGAATTCTAATAAATATTGTATATTATAAGCGTCAATTATGTATTTACAACCTTGGTATCCATAGCGCCAAGGATAAAAAAGGTCATTGTTATATTTGGATAGAAGGTGAAGCTGGTCGGGGAGCCCAGGACGTAGGCATTTGTCTTGAGAAACACATTGAAGAAAATGTTACTTCTGCAAAACATGTAATTTTGTGGTCAGACTCTTGTGGCGGCCAAAACCGCAGCATTAAAATAGTTTTGATTCTGAAAATGATTTTGGAAACTCATCCTACCATTGAAAAATTACATTACGCTATTACTTTCCTAGTCATAGCTTTTACCCAATGGTAGTGATTTTGGAGATTTTGAAAATGCCCTAAAATTTCAACAACGTTTATATACCGTTGATGATTACCTAAACGTGATGAAAAAATTCCGTAAAAAGAACCCACTAGTAGTTCACAGAATGAAAAAAAAAAAATTCGTCAAGCTAAGAAGAAATACAAGCGAATCAACAGAAGAGACCAATTTAATAGATCTTGATAAAATATTAAAGTTAACAACTACAATTTCGTAAATATGGAACACTTTAAATATCTTAGATAAATAATCACGGTTAATAATAATGCCACTAAAAAAATACAGATCATAATTTAAACTTTTTACCTATTTTAAGACATAGATGCTAATCATGGACAATGACTAAAACGGATAAGGAAGAACTACGAATATTTGAAAGGAAAATAATAGGAAAATTGTTTTAACCTCATTATCATATAGCTACAAATCCGTATAGAAGAAGAACACATACTGAATAAAGAAAGCTCTTATAACGATATTGTTTAGGAAAATAAATTGCTTAAGGTAGATGCAAAACATCCAATCATATCTCAAAAAATTAACATCGTGAAGGTTCTTCTCTGAACCCCATAACAAATGGCTAATCTTTTACTTTTCATTAAAAATTTAAATTTTAATAAGTCACGTAAATAACGTTTTAAAAGTGCCTTTCCTGAGATAACTTTTTTTAAGCCTGGTTTGTTTGATTACATGTAATTGATTTGATAGTCCCCAACAGATGAGTATTGACTATAGGTAGGATAGCAGGTAGTTGAACAGGCATGTGTTGATAAATATGATGGGTCGGTAGATAGTCTCATTATTCCTAAATCTGACTTCATGTTACCTTCCCCCTTCATTTGTGGAAGCCCTAAAGGCATTTTTTCTCTTGGGGCATCCTCCCAATTTAACTTGGCAATGTAGTTATTATAAAGCCTTTGGATATAGCCAGCGCAACTTTAGCATTGAGATTTAGCTTCTTACACGACGTTGTTTTCTTTATATATGTGTTTGGCCTTGGCATTAGTTCCGTTCGGTATTGGTTAGTACGCGGACCTTTGTAAGTCGGAAAATACTTCTGATGGCTTTTCTAGCAATCCTGATCTAATTAATACCTGAGTTTTACGTACATTGTTTTGTTAGCGTTCTGGCCACATATCCACACATTAGCACTGGTTTAATCACTGTTTTATATATCCTGATTTAAGAAAGTCGTATTAGACCTCTGAGTTTAAAAGTATTATAAGAGTTATATATACATCAGTTAGCTACCTGAATATTCCCTTTTATTTCTTATGTTACAAAGTTATCTACGATATCTAAAATGTTGCAATCCTTTAAAATTATATGGGTCTATTGTTACGTTATGCCCTACTCTACGTCATCTCTTTTGTATGTTAAAGAACATTTATATGCTTTATTACTGACTATTAGACCGTTTTTTTTATGCTAATATCATTATTTTATAGCATTCTAATAATTTATGGATTAAATCCGGATAGCAAATTGATATTCTTCACTTTCTCGGAAAAATAATATTCTAACACACAAAATCCTATTAAATTGCCAAAACCTTCCTTGCATATTCTATTCACTCATGGGGGGCAGCAGCAATATCAGTACCATAATAAGGCGTATAGTACTGGACTGGCTAATCGTTGGATAATAGGAAGCATGAGTTTTAATGTTTTCGGGACTGCCATCTGTTAGCAGAGAGCAGAGATATCAGTACCAAGTTAATGCATATAGTAATTGTTGCTTGAACTTTATTATTATTAAACAACACTATATTTTCTAGTAAAATCATCATGACTTTACAGTAAGACAAATTTTCGAACGTTGCTTATGGAAACATCATGTACATACCACCAGGTTCCCTATGTCGATATCCAGCAAAATCGTTGTAATAAGAAGACGGCAAACAAAAATCCAGAGATAAAAATATGCACCAAGAAAGTCTGTTTTATTCAACAGTCGAATAAACTACAGATTCTTGATTCAAATAGTCAAAAAATCAATAAACAGCTTAGTAAAATAGAAATAACGCCTATTTAAGATGTAATCCATTAACGGGCCAAGGTACAAAGCACTCCTGGCATATGCTAATGATATGGATCTCATAAGAAACTCTCTCCGGTCCGCAAACATCTTTAACAAAGTGCACGAAAAATGTTTCACTTAAAATCAACGAAATGAAAACCGAATACAAGCGAATCAACAGAAGAGACCAATTTAATAAATTTAGAAAAAACATTTAAGTCAACAACTACAATTTCGGAAGTATGGAACACTTTAAATTTGCTGTGGCAAAAATCATCATACTTGGGTTACATTGATATATTTATGTGGCAATCAGCTGTAAAAGTCATTGCCTTTTTCCTGTCGGATCATATTTTAGCATATCATATTTTGAGTGAAATTGATCCTAAATGCGTCTAATAATATTAAGTTTGTAAAACAGCTGTCCTTTTATGCTCATACTTTCACCTTTTGTAAAACAGTCTATGTAAATATAAGGGATTTATATAATCTTTTCATTTCGTAATCTTTTCGTTTTATAATTATAGTTTTCTTGCTTTTATTTTCTATGGTAATACATATACATACCCAATTCAAAAGGGAGAAAACCAGCGACTTCTAAATTAAACATAAACATTATTCTCTCTTTCTCCCTATATGTTATATAAAGATCATCGTCATCGTATAGTCAGAACGGAACAAGATTCTATTGCCTTTTCTTCTTTTTGTCTTCTCTTTCCTATTGAAAATACAGCCAGGTAAATGACGTTTTTAAAATTTATGTCAATATTTCTGAAGTGCCTTTCCTTCGATAATTTTTTTAAGCCTAGTTCGTTTGATTACATGTAATTGATTTGATATTCCACAACAGATAAGTATTGATTGTAGGTAGGATAGCAGGTGTTGATAAATATAATGGGTCGGTAGATAGTCTCATTATTCCTAAATCTGACCATATGTTACCTCCTCCTTCATTTGTGGAAGTCTTAAAGGCGTTTTTTCTCTTGGGGCATCCTCCCAATTTAACTTGGCAATGCAGTTATTATAGAGTCTTTGGATAAAGCCAGCGCAACTTTAGCACTGAGATTTAGTTTCTTGTACGACGTTGCTATCTTTATATATGTGTTTGACCTTGGAATTAGCTCTGTTCGGTATTGTTTAGTACTCGGACCTCTGTAAGTCGGAAAATACCTCTGATGGCTTTTCTAGCAATCCTGGTCTAATTAATACGTTCTCGTCACGTATCCACACATTAGCACTGGTTTGATCACTATTTTATATATCCTGATTTTAGAGATTCGAATTAGACTTCTGGATTTAAAAGAGGGTTATATATACATAAACATCAGTTAGCTACCTAAATATTTCCTTTTATTTTTTATGTAACAACATTACCTACGGCATCTAAGACGCTGCAATCTTTCAAAATTATATGGCTTTATTGTTTCGTTATGCCCTACTCTCGATCCTCTCTTTTGTATGTTAAAGAACATTTATTTGATTTTCTCATTAGTGACTATTAGACCATCAGTCAGACTATCAGTCAGACTATCAGTCAGTCCCACGGATTCTGGGGGGGGGCAAAATTCTGACATATTTTAGAAAACCATCTAACAGATATATATCTCTAAAAATTGCAACTTTCAATGCAAGAACCCTGCTATCAGAAGAAAAATTCATAGAAATGGAATCTGAACTTGATAAAATCAATTGGGACATTCTTGGAGTCGCTGAGGTGAGGTTCAACATGCCCTCAAAAATATGAAAAATAATAGAGCTCCGGGGGAAGATGGTGTAGTCATTGAGACAATTAAACTAGGAGGTCCACTTTTGATGTCCCGAATCCAAACACTTTTTAATCTATGTCTGCATAGTGAAAACATTCCAAGTAAATGGAAAAATTCGGTTACAATCCTCCTCCACAAAAAAGGGGATAAATCAGATCTCGAAAAATATAGGCCAATTAGTTTGCTTAACTACCTATACAAGCTCTTTACTCGAATACTGACAAACAGATTAGAAGCAAAACTCGATTTCTATCAATCAGAAGAACAGGCAGGATTTCGAGCGGGAGACGGAACAAACGACCATTTGCAATGCCTTAAAACTCTAGTTGAAAAGTCTATCGAATATAACAGACCCCTTGCTCTTATCTTTGTCGACTTCCACAAAGCATTTGACACAGTCGAAACAGTTGCTATCTTAAAAGCACTATCAGAATGCAGAATAGATCACAGGTATGCAAATATTATTCGAAATATATACGAAAATGCGACAACAACCGTTAACCTCCATTGCACTGAGAAGATAAAAATTGGCAGAGGGATGCGGCAGGGAGATACCTTGTCGCCAAAACTATTTATAACAGTTATGGAGTACGCATTTAAAAGGCTAGAGTTTGAATCAAAGGGTATTAGAATCGATGGAAAGATATTCAATCATCTCAGATATGCCGATGATATTGTTCTCATAACAGACAACTTAGGAGAAGCCAGAGTTATGCTACAACAACTACAGCAAGTAACCCAGAAAGTCGGTTTAAAAATAAACTATGGAAAAACAAAAATGATGACCAATCTCGTCCCCAATGAGCTAATAGAAATCGAAAAGTCGCCCATAGAACTTGTGGAAAAATATGTGTATTTGGGTCACGAAATAAGGTTAACGCGAGATAACCAAACATGCGAGCTACTCAGAAGAATAAGTCTGGGTTGGGCTGCATTAGGAAAAATGAGAGACGTATTTAAAACAAATATACCGATCCATTTAAAAAGAAAAGCTTTTAACCAGTGCGTTCTACCAGTCCTCACATACGGAGCAGAAACCTTAACTCTCACAAAAACATCTGCCGAAAAATTGAGAAGGACACAACGAAAGATGGAGAGATCAATGCTTGGAATAAACTTAAGCAATAGAATAAGAAACGGGGCAGTTCGTAGACGAACCGGAGTGGAAGACATTATCGAACATATTACAAAAAAAAATGGAGATGGGCAGGACATGTTGCAAGAATGAAAGACAACAGTTGGACAAAAAAATTGCTTGAGTGGAGACCACGGGCTGACAAGCGAAGCCGAGGAAGACCCCCAAAGCGATGGACCGACGACCTCAAAAGAATCGTGACCAATTGGATAGCAGAGGCGCAGAACAGAAGCAGATGGAAAAGTCTAGAGGAGGCCTATGTTCAACAATGGACAACTCAGGGCTGATTGATGATGATGACTATTAGACCGCTTTTTTTTGCTGCTACTAGCATTATTTTAGAGCATTCTATTATTTAATTTATGGATTAAATCCGGATAGCAAATA
Source organism: Diabrotica undecimpunctata (assembly GCF_040954645.1). Lineage (NCBI taxonomy): Eukaryota > Metazoa > Arthropoda > Insecta > Coleoptera > Chrysomelidae > Diabrotica > Diabrotica undecimpunctata. The sequence continues at coordinate 63,729,363 of NC_092809.1, read as the reverse complement.
GATATTCTTCACTTTCTCGGAGAAATAATATTCTAACACACAAAATCCTATTAAATTGTCAAAACCTTCCTTGCATATTCTATTCACTTATGAGGAGCAACAGCAATATCAGTGCCATAATAAGGCTTATAGTTCTGGACTGGCTAATTGTTGGATAATGACAAGCATGAGTGTAGCAGTTTTAATGTTTTCGGGACTGCTACCTGGTATGGGGGAGCAGAATTATCATTACCGAGTTAATGCATATAGGAATTGTTGCTTGAACTTTATTATTATTAAACGACACTATATTTCCTAGTAAAATAATCATAAATTTACAGTAAGAAAAATTTTTGAACGTTGGTTATGAAAACATCATGTACATACCACCGTGTTCACTATGTCCATATCCAGCAAAATCCTTGTAATAATGATACTGGAAACCAAAGATGAAAATATGTTCCAAGAAACTCTGTGTTATAAAACAGTCGAATAAAATACAGATTCTCGATTCCAATAATCAAAAAATTAATGAACAGCTTACTAAAATAGAAATAACGCCTATTTAAGATGTAATCCATTAACGGCCCAAGGGACAAAGCACTCCTAACATATGCTAATGATATAGAACTCATAACTCTAATGAGAAACTCTTCGGTCCACAAACTTCAATAAAGTGAAGAGAGCACAAAAAATGTTTGACTTAAAATCAACGAAATGAAAACCAAATACAAGCGAATCAACAGAAAGCCAATCAACCAATTCAATAAATTTAGAAAAAACATTAAAGTCAACAACTACAATTTCGAAAGTATGGAACACTTTAAATATCTTAGATCACTAATCACGGTTAATAATAATGCCACTAAAGAAATACAGAGCATAATTCAAACTTCAGACCTATTTTAATACATGGATGTGAGTCATGGAGAATGACTAAAACAAATAAGGAAGCACTCCGAATATTTGAAAGGAAAATAATCAGAAATTTTTATTTAACTCCATTATCATAACTACTATTTAAATGGGAACAAGCAACAATTAGAGGTTAAAGTTAGTTTATTGACGTTTCAATTTCCACTTCGGAAATCATTCTCACTAATGTTTGTATTTTTATATTAGTTTATATTATTTTGACTCTATTGGAGTTCTGCTAAAGAATGGTAAACATTTTTTTGTGATTTGTATGACGACCATATTGTATTCAATTAGGTGTCAAAAATGTTTTACTATTCAACTTTTTTATATTGTTGTGGTGTGTTACATCCAACATCACGATTTTTTATTATTGACGATGGACTGTAATATTTTTCTATTTCTTTGGAAGATTGTAATAATTCTTCCGTTCCTTTTAAGTCTTATCGTAAGTTTTTGTTTCGTGAAAGACTCTTACGATTCTTTTTTGTTTCTTTTGGAAACATCAGTCTTAGACTGAACTGTTTGTGTAGCGATTGTGGCTTGTATGCCATATACCCATTTTTCTTTCTTCTTCTCCAAGATTGTGTATTAACGGTTTGGATTTATTTTCTTCTTTTGTCCTTTTGCCAGTCTTCTTGCTTGGAAATTTTCCACTGTGATCAATCCCAGAGGATATTCTTATGGAACTATTGGCCATCCTGCCTTTCTTCTAAAATGTTCAGTCCATTCTTAATTTTTAATTTTTTAGTTGATTCCCTTTACGCCTTGCGTACTTAATCTTTGCTACCTTCTCCAGCGACTATTCAATCCCTCCGTGGCCCGTGTACAGGAAGAGTTGCGCTAACGCGAACTTTATCCTGGAGAGGATTCGTTTCCTTTCCAAATTTTTTTTGGCGTGGGGTCAGTACAGCACTGATACCCTAGTACTTAGTACATTGAATACCACTTTGTTCGGCAAATCTGTCCCCTAGTGCTTCTTTCCCTTCAGGAAGTTGACACGTTTCAATTTTTTTTGAGCTGTCTCGACAACCCTTGTTTTATGTCGGTGGTGTTGACTATTAGTCAGGGAGCATCCTGCTATAGTCAAGTGGATTAGTGGACCTATCCCTATTCCAATTAATAATTTTGTGTATCTCAGAAGTTGTCGCAAAGAGACGAGCCTCTGGAAGTAGTGTAGGAGACTCCGCACGTCGATCTCCAGAGCAACTCAGTTTGGCTCGCACCCCAGTTCGTTGAACTGTTTTACTTTTTATTATTATAATATTGATCATTTATTGTGTTCAATATGTCTATATATATATATATGTATATATGTCGTATTTCTTTTCGACATAAATTTTATTTTTATCTTATCTTATTCTACTTCGGTATTATTCTCTCTCTAGTTTGTATTGATCGAGATCTTGAGTTTGTGCTACCCCGACCAAGAACCTATATTGATTTTAAGGGTGTTTACAAAATTTAATCTCATTTTATTTTTAGAATGCCTTGGTAGAATGTGATATTTTTATGCTTATGTTAATTTATATTACAATAAATTGTACATACCTTTAGTTGTCTTCAAGTGGATACAAAATTCAATTTATCTTATTTTACGGATTTATAAATCCAAGTAATTTTTTTGGTATCTATACCAAAGATATCAAGATTCCTCTGTCTAGTTACCAATGATAGTTCATTATAGTATCTGTTCATTTTGCCTAAGTTTTACTCTTAGTGTGCAGACCTTCGAATTTCGACTCTCTATCCGAAACCCCCCAAAATAATGTTTGAAAAGATTATTGCTGTCTAACATCCTATATTCTGAATGGCCAGACACTGAGGAAGGCTAGGGATGAAGTAAGCGGATTCCCGCTAGTTGACTCGTCGGAATGATAAGCCATTCATAATTGTATTTCAGTAATAAATCTAGAATAACAGCCTCCCGCGTCAGGAAACTTTTTTAGTTCTCCAATACCTGTTTAGTTATGTAATCTAGAATTATTTAGACCCTACCCGAAGTTGACCCTACCCGAAGTTGACCTACCAATGTTGTCCCTATTATAGGCGGATGATACACGTTAGTTATCACAAATTCTAGTTGTCATACTAATAACTAAACATCAGCCTTTTTTTGTTTCTAAATATAGATGTGTCTTACAGAAATTCTGATGTCTACCTTTCCCAGTAAACTTATTAAGGCTTGTCTTTGTAGAACTTTAATGTACCAAATTTTGAACTATTAGTAACTCTTTCCTTTTATTTGTGTATTTCTAAATGTGTCTATAATGACGCGCTGCGTTATTACCTTATGTTATTCGTGGATTAAGTCATAGATGAAAGACTCTACGCTTCCGAACAAACGATAACATTATTTTTTTTTGTGTTTTATTGTGTTAGGTCTCATAACGACTACGCAGTAAATTATCTGTTTTGTATCTTGGTGACAACACTAGTATGTTTTGCTTTATATTACTTATGAAATTTCAAATAATAATATCTTAATTATATTGTTTCGATTGAATGCGAGCATTTGGTCTCAAATAATGATTTGTAGATATGTTTTGTTTTATTCCGCTTTGTTCATGATATTGGTTATAGGTGAAATACCCTATGCATTTTGAGAGTGAGAATGCAATTTTTTTTTGTTTACATTTTTATAGTTGAGTCATTTCTATGCGTTCTGTTTCGCTTTGTTCTGAAATCTTTAAGTTGTTCCCACGTGAGTTGTGAAAGAAGGATTCTGTGAGTCCAGATTGTAGCTATATTTGTCCATTCTGTTTGTCTTACCTCTCCGTATATCTATTCCCACTTTTGAAGAGGTTAGTATGGTGTGCCACCATGCCTAGTCCGATTCCACGCTGGTACCCAGTTGAAATCGTGGGGAGGGCTGTGTAACCGTTTCAAAAGATTTAAAAGAAACTCATTATATATTTCGATTATATTTTTTTTTTAATAAAACTAATAGCCCCATCTATCTGTCAAGTACCTACCTGTAGCCGACTCAAGGATTCTTCTGTAATTCCCAAATATATCCGGTAGATGAGCATATTTTTCAACTTGTCACTCACGCCCAATTTCCAGATTCAGGCGCCATGATAGCGCTTCGCTCTTTTCTGTTAAGACCGTCCAACCGTTAAGACGTGTTTCCAAAGTGGGTCTCAATTCAGAGGTGAGCTAATAAATCCTTTTCTTGTCCATATTTCAGATAGATATTTATTTTTTTAGACCCTTATTGGAGAGGCTATAATGCTGATATTATATTTCTAATACTCGTCGCAAGATAGCATTGCTATGGAGTTATTCCAGATCATGGCCCAGTAGCAGTATCTTTTTATGGAATCCCTAACCCCTCTTATCTAGGATGGTGGTGATTTGATATAGTACGTAGCTGAATCAATGGTTTATTTGGTGACTGATTAAATAAGAAGAGAAACAGAGCAGATTAAGGTTGTACCAATTTTTATTATACCTACTTTCAAGACAACAGAAATGATTATGAACTCAAAAAAAAATGAAAATATAGTGAAGTGTTCTAATTTAATTTAAAGGTTTATTTTCTTCATTGTTCCTAGTTAATAAATAACTATATTATTTTCAATGTAAACAAATTTCGAAATTTGGGGTTAATATATATATATACATTCATTTTCTTTATAACCAATTCTTAATTTAATACGATACAAAGATTTTTTGTTTATGATAATGTTAACATAAAATAATATTTTGGAATCCCTTTGGGATGACGTAACTTTTAATGTTTTCTTTTTGTTCATTACTAAGAAATAATAAAGAATAGTTTTCTTGTAAACTTTCAATAAATCTTAATTTTTTTTTGCTCTTCCCCTTCGAGGATAAACCAGGGGTGGCGTCCAATAATAAATTATAATTTCATATTATCTAATTGTGCTTGAATTTAAGATACGATATAGTTTCTATATGTTTAAGAAAACCCCGCCCAATTCTCTTCGACAGTGAGCGATTCAGGCCTTGTATATATTATTGTAGCACGGCAAGCGTTACAAGATGAAACCTTATGGCACATGACCGTGCAATCTTGATACCTACACATTATCACATAATTGTGAACGGTATATTGTACCTAATTACTAAGAAGTTTGTTATTTTATTCTAAGAATAAGTTTAATAATTTACGGGAGATTTAATGTATTTAAAATTTTACAGGATCCGGTATCGTAATAAGAAGTCAAATTTCACTACAACTCCATTAAAACTTGTTAAATTTTACGTTGGATATTCTTTTTGTGAATATAATAAGTAAAAATACAGTAAGTTTCATCTTCTTATTGTGCCGTATTCTAATTAAGGTTAGCGATTACTTCTTTAAACGCTTCCCATAAATTATTATAGTTTAAATTTAACTACTTTATGAAACAAATATTGCACGTCATAAATTGCAGGAATTGAAAAATTACAAAGACAAAATTACAATTTTATGTAGTTTATTATAATCCTACCGAAGGGATTCTACTTTCTTAAACTGTTACACGACTACTCTACTCGATGTTAGTACATTTAGAGACTAAATGTTTAAGTGCATATACATTTTAACAAAAAATAATAATAAATAAAACGAAAACTAGCCATTTCCAAGTTTATAATAAATACTTTTTTAAGTTTGAAAATAATTAAAGCAAGTAATATAAATAACCACCATAAAATATTTAACTATATTAACCAAGTACCTGTTTGTGAAATTTCTCGATGACTAAATTGATTGATATTTAAATAAATTTGAAGTTCCAAAACGTACCTGCTGAAAAATTTAAAAATCTACGACTAATCAAATTATTGGCAACATCGGAGGAGTTTAGTTGTGTACGCAAAGAAATGTTTACGGATCCCAAAAGTGTTTTAACCTATTACGGAGTCCACTTAATCCGACGTGTTGGTCGGAGTCCACATAAAGCGCTACCCAGATAATAATATACACGATGTATATTCGCCTGGAGTTAGTATAATACCGTTTTAGTACGGAGCCCCCATTAACCGCTAGATCTATATATATATATATATATATCTATATATATATATATATATATATATATATATATATATATATATATATATATATATATATATATATATCTTATATTTTTAATATGCCTTATTCCTTGACAATATATTTATAATAATATTGTTGCTAAACAGGTAACTTTTTATTGTATACCGGGTGTACGAATCAAACTGTGTTTTTTCTTAAAATTTGCATCACCCTGTGGAATATTCTAGCATTTGTAGAATACTAAAATTAAATCGTAACTATAGCCTCATGCTTGACTGATTTGCTTACGCTGGATAATACAAAAGATAGGTGCTTTAACAACTAGATATGTTTTTAACAATTTTTATGTCTTAGGAAGAGAAAAAATCATCTTTTTGAAAAAAAGTCATTTGTTACAGTAAAAATTCAATGAATAAAATCTTCGAAGAAAATTCAAAGTTTACTGAAAAAAAATTGGGTATTAATAATGGGTGTTGCCACCTCTAGGCCTAAGGACTTCTTGGAGCCGGTTTGGCAACCCATTCATGATATCCTGGATATCAGATTGGGGGATATTGTGCCACTCCTCTACCGAAGCTTTTTGAAAAAAAGTCATTTGTTACAGTAAAAATCCAATGAATAAAATCTTCGAAGAAAATTCTAAGTTTATTGAGAAAAAATTGGGTATTAATAATGGGTGTTGCCACCTCTAGGCCTTAGGACTTCTTGGAGCCGGTTTGGCAATTCATTCATGATATCCTGGATATCAGATTGGAGGATATTGTGCCACTCCTCTACCGAAGCTCTCTTCAGCTCTTCAAAGGATGCAGATGCTGTGGTACTCTTGTTCTTACCCGTCTTTTGAGGTTGTCAAAAAAATATGCTCAATTGGGTTAAGATCGGGACTGTGTGATGGCCGTGGTAGAACTTGAATCCCGACCTCATTAAGGTACTCACGGTTAGATCTTGCTGTATGGCAACGTACATTGTCATGCATTAGTCTGAAGTTATCACCAATGAATGGTGCAAAAGGTATGACATGGTCTTAAAGAACTTCTTCCTCGTATACTTGGGTATTCACACTGCCTCTACGGAACACAACAAGATCAGTACGCGCTTCGTAAGAAATACATCCCCAAATCATTATTGACCCTCCTCGGTAAGCCACTGTTTCGGTTAGGTATAGCGCATGCAGCAAACCTTTCATTTTGACGCCTATAGACACGTTGGCGTCCATCTGGACTTTTTAGGGCTATTCTGCTCTCATCTGAGAACAGTATATTCTTCCATTCCGCCATAGTTCAGTTATAATATTCTCGCGCAAAATGAAGTCTAGCCCTACGGTGTTGTGGGAGCAGTTGTGATGCGCGAGCTGGACGAAAAGCCCTCAAGTTTATTTCTGACAGTCTTCTAATTTTTTGTCTACTAACACTAACCTTTCTCACCTCAAGAAGAGACCTACAAACTTCAGGAGCGGCGCAAAAGCGATTTCTCAATACTTTAGTGACAATGAAGCGGTCATCTCAAACTGGAGTGCATCGTTTTCGGCCTTGCTGCCTTTCGACCTGGCCTGCGGTTGTACGATCCTGTCCCCGAAATCGTCTGATGGCATCTTGTACCGTAGTTCTGGGTACATCGAGTATACCAGCGATATGACGTTAACTGTAATCAGCATCAACTAAAGCCACGGCCCTAGCAGCATCAGTTAAAACGAGTGGCATATTTAAAATCACAAACTTTAAATAAGCACTAAAATTTCAACTTAAACAATATTTGCTCACAATGATATAAAATTACAATTTTGAATTGTTAATTTTAATTACAATTTAATTTTATTAACAAATTGTTCAATAACGGATATTAACACGGAAACAGATTTGCAACAATGTCGTACAACGACTATATGTTAAAAATCCTTCGATGACACAAATTTAGGAAACAAACTGTCACAGGTAATGTAAACAAAACAATAATAAAGGTGATGGGGTTAATTTTGCTGGTGAATTAAATCGTCTGTTAGATTTTAATTTCAATATTTCAATATTCCACAGGATGATGCAAACTCTAAGAAAAAAACACAGTTTAATTCGTACACCCGGTATACAATGAAAATTTACCTGTTTAGCAAGCATATTATTATAACGATATTTTCAAGGAATAAGGCTATAACATATAAAAAAAAATCACTTAAATTGGACAACAGGTTTAGGAGATATGACATAAAAAATTACTCATTTTTAAGGTGTCCGGTTAATTTTGGCCCAGTGTGTATTTAATCTTATCTAATAGCACATTTGTAAATAAACTGCGTATGTCAAAACTTACTAAAATATTATTTGAATCAAATTTAATAATCGATAATTTATTTAAAAAATGTTGTGTATCTTTTATAAATGTGTCATTTTTATTTGCAAATTGTTGCATATTATTTAATAAAAATTTTGACAGTTCACTACAAGTAGAATTACTAACCCACGAAAAAGAAGAAAGTAGAGTATTATGTAACAACAAACGGATAACAAATAATTGTAATACAAACGGACCATATACAAAATTAACAAAGGATTCAAAGAAGCCTTTGGAAAACAGAATATATAGAACTTTATTCAAGTTTAAGTATTATTTGACAAATTATCAAAGAAGATTAACTACACCTTTTTACAGTAATACACCTCATTTTGATAGAATACCGAAAGTTCATAAAACAAATACACCTAATTAGACCTATTTGTAGTAACATGGATTCTCCTTGTAACAAAAAACAAAATTTAGTTAATTTCTTAATGTTTTGTATTTGGAGAACGATTTCCGAAGTGGAAATTGAAACGCCAATAAACGTATTTTAAACTTAAATTGTGGCTCGCTCCCAATAAAAATAGTATGTAATTGCTTTAAGAAGCCACAAGAAAATAGCTTCAGAACAATATTAAAATAGTTAAAGGTTAAAAATTATTCACGTGTTAATTTAATCTTGAAACTAATTTTTCAAGACTCTCTCCTTGAATGTTATTAAGCTATTTCAATGAAACAAGCCTTTATTACAAGGCTTTTTACACAATTTCTTGCACGAACAAGGGTAATAAGTATTCTAAAATTATCAATGAAAACCTAATTGTTAACAAGCTGGTCGTTTAATGAAAATCCGGTGGCCAAACGAAATTGGCTCAACAGGTTCGTGTCACGGTTAAAATGAAATTTTTTGTCAGCTGTTGGATGCGCGTATGGGAATTACACGTGTCTACGATCAGTTTGGAGAGCGATATTAGAAAAATAAGTGGCAGTAGACAGAGTTTCCGGAAAATTTAAAACAAAATTGAATTTTTCGCAATATTTTGTGTAAACGGTCGTAACACAACTTGTAAATATTTTGTTAATTTTTTTGACTGAAACTTTGACATGTTTTCCTCTTTATTTGCAAAACTAATTTCAGTAGACGGAGAAATGTTGGTTTTGATCTGTTTTACTCTGTTGTTTGATTGTCTCTTCGTAATTTAATCTCGTGGAACTTGGAATACGACTGCTTAAACGCTATTTTTGGCTGACTATGCTATACGGAGCAGAATCGTGGACAATTCCAACTATGAATAAGATAGAATAATTTGAGATGTGGATTTTCTATGTGAAAATTTCCAGGACTGACTACATAAATAGATAGGGTCTTGATCACTGAAGCAAAGAAAGAAAACTACTAATTAACTACTAATAGAGAAAACCTATTAATAAATCAGAAACATTTCCTCAACAACTCGTACTAACAGGCAACGTTAAAGGCTGAAGGTACCAAAAATAAACACAATTTTGCTGCTTTATTATGCTAAAAACTTTTTAAGTTTTAAAAGCATATTCAAAATAATATTGTACCTAATAGTTTATTCGGTTATTGTTTTTATATCTCATAAATAATAGACTGCAATAGCCAAGGTTTGCTAAAATATTGTAAGATAAAATTTTGAGGTTATAATGACTAATAATTGTAGCGCTTGTTCCCAAGATCTTGGTACTGATCTAAAGCAAATAAGAGCATGCGAAAGTTGCCGTTCAAGGATACGCATTGCAGAAAAATGCTCTGGCTTGTCCACGTCCGACATATAGGCAATTATTTTGCAGAAACGTCTACTTACGTATTTTTGCGTACCTGTTATGATACTTTTAAGAGTGCTCCTATGTTTGTGAGAAGATTTGTCAAGCTGGTAGAAGAAATCACCAGTCTCAACGAAAATATTACATAAATGGAAAATAGCAATTCACAGACAAGAGTCCATTCAGTTTTTTATGAAGTACAACAACGTATAGATGGAGCTCAAAATCTTATAACATGTGATATGGTGGTGGAATCTACCATATCACATGTTATTGGAGTTGGCAAAGTACCTAGTTACAATCAAGCTTGACCAGTCAAAGTTATATGTAATGCAAGCACGGTGAAATTGGCTCTCAAGTCTAGTAATAAGCTTTGAGATGCTGTTTATAGAATCCCTAAGGATCAAACTAAGATGAAACAAGCCTCTTACAAAGCAGCTAAAAAGAAACTAGAAGAAAGGAAATCTGCTAGCAATGAAAATCTATGCATTAGATACAGCAGTGGTATTCCTACAATTTGTGAAGTTAAACTACAAAAAAAACAGTATCCTTCCCAATAACAGCTTTTTATCAAAATGTTGGAGCCATTCATACAAACATTTTAAAAATCCTGAAAAGTATTTCCTGCTGCTTGTACAATATAACTATTTTAGAGGAGAGTAATTTGAATAATAACATAACTGATTGTGAAATTAAATGTGATGGTTTTAATATCTACAGTTGTGATAGATCCCAGAGATATAGTGCAAAGTTGAGTTGCGGTGGGTGTACTAGTGTGTGTTAGCAACAAGCTAAAATCACAAACCATTAGTATTCGTGAAGATCGGGTTGAGCAAATATAGATCTTATGTCAACTTAATGAAGTCAAGTTTGTGGTTGGTGGTGTTACTATTTCTCCACAATCACCTCGCGAAGTATACAACTGGCATTGTCAAACTGTGGAAAATGTTGTTTGCAATACTCAGCACAGGATATCTATGTTTTTGGTCATTACAATCTTCCCAATGCATTATGCTAGAATGATAAGTTTGGTGTAATGGTGCATTGTCCTGCAAGTGATTCAGCTGTAAATATTGCTCAACTAAAACCTTTGGTTTTTTAAAATTTTATCAACATAATATTCGTTGTATATAGCAACGCAATAATCGTAATGTATTTTTGGATTTAGTTTTTTCCAATGTTAAGAAGCTAAATATCTTAAAAGCAAGTGATTACCTTGTAGATCCTAGCATCCATCATATGGATAATGAATGTTGCTTAAACCTCGATGTGAAAGAAACAAATAGAAATAAGTTGGTTTAGGATGAGTTGTTTTATGATTTTCGAAATGGCGATTACATTGCGCTTAACAACATTCTTGCTTCAATAAACTGGCAGGTATGTATGGTTAATAATATTGATGTTGCTACAAAATTATTCTATGAAGTTCTCTCTATAGGAATTGCTTACTTTGTGATATTGAAGAAATATAGAACTTAAACTTTTCCCAAGTGGTTCTCTACTGATCTTGAAAGACTGACTCTGGAAAAAAATATGCTAAAAACATATATTTATGTTTTTCGGAATTACATCAATGATAAGCGATCTAGTCATAACTTACTTAACTCCTTATTTTATCAAGTTGAATCTGCAACAAATGGTCAAGACATAGCTAATTGATTTATTAACTTCTTCCAAACTGTATGTAAACGACATACAAACAACCTTTATGGGGTTGTTACCAATTAAATAGCAACTTAAGTACAAATATTTGTCCTTCCAAGATTTCCATGACTGATATTTTTAATGGTATAAATGAGCTGCCCAATAAGCTTACTTCTACCAAGATTACTTGCCTAATTTTTTATTATAGAAGTGTCTATGTACCCTTGTAATGCCATTTGTTATATTATCTAATAGATCCCTGGAAACCTCTATGTTTCCTTCTCCATGAAAAGAAAGTTAAGTAAACAAGGTCAGAAAGACAAAATTGAAAATTATCGTAGCATTTGTATACAATCTGCAATCCCTAAGCTCTTCGACTGTTTTATAGCAAAGCAACTTTCGTGGTTATGTAAAGGCTTAATATCTCAATCACAACATGGTTTTTATAGCAAAAAATCCACTGCAACAAACTTTGCATTTGCTCTCAATCTCAAATATTATCCCATATGGAAGACCGTAAACAGGTAGATGCAATATGCACAGATTTTTCCAAAACATTTGATCGTGTCGATCACCAAATATTTTGGGGCAAATTAATTAATGTAGGCTTTCATGTCAGGTTTATTGGATGGTCATTGGAAGTCAAAAAAATAAGTCAGACAGGTAATTAACTTAATAAGTTGCCTACCATGGGACGAATAATTTTTTATTTTAAAACACTTTAAATTTTCAAACTTATTTATTTTATTAACTGAAAAAAATCAGATATATAAAAAATATCGTATGATAATTTAAGACGTTTTTAAAACATGCAAAAAGATTCTTATACAAAACCGTAAGTGATTAAGTAAAAATAATCTAGTAAACTTGATAGCCAGTTGGAAGATGTTGCGAGTATTTGTGCAATATCGTAAAAATGCATTTTATCATCAATATGTGTAATGGCGCTATTCCTTGAGATTAGAGTAAAGCGCTGGAAGCAGAATTAAATTGGAATTTTATTATGCACTCTATTTTTATACGTTCTGTGTATGCGAAAGTTGTACAGAAATGAATCTTTTCTAATATTAGCCTCAGAAATTACCTTTGTGATGATTTTACTGTTTAATTTTTATTTATTATTAAAAGTCGACCAAAACTGAATAAAAATTACGCCTGAAGTATCACTCTATATTGTTCTGAAGCTATTTTCTTGTGGTATTTTAAAGTAAATACTATTTTAATGAGAATAAGCCACAAATGAAGGTTAAAGTAAGTTTATTGACGTTTCAATTTCCACTTCGGAAATCGTTCTCAAAATACAAAACGATTTGTATTTTGAGGACGATTTGCGAAGTCGAAAAATTAACACGTCAATAAACTTACTTTAACCTTCATTTGGCTTATTCTCAGTAAAATAGTGAGTATCACACTAAAAAAATCATTAACAAAATTGATATAAAAAGGCTAGAAATTGAAACGATGAAAAACTAAAAACCCTAAAGTTGGAAACGTGACAAAAGTATATAAATAATAAGTTTTAGTTAGATTTAGAGAAAATTTAACGCTAAAAATGTTATAAATCAACACCTCTACAGCATCCATTGACATAGTACGGTAGTCACAAAATTCTGAGATGTATTTATATACCCACAAGGAATCTGAATTCATGTAGTTGGCTGTGTACCATGAATCACAAAAATTTTTATTTAAAAAATTCTTTTGTAAAAGGTATATTAATATAAAAAAAACTTATTGGGCTACATCACAGAACTTTTTGTGGAATAACTATTCCATCATCAGTCATCATCATCATCATTATCCAGCCCAGACATTTATCACGTCCACTGCTGGGATTCATTGAGCCTCATACTCTTTAATTTGATCATGGATGAAATCATCAAAAGTTTTAACAAAGGAAGAGGATACAGAATGGGAGACTAGGAAATAAAAATACTGTGTTACGCAGAGGACGCGATAATAATAGCCCATGATGAAGATAGCCTGCAAAGAATTTTCCACAGATTTAACATAAGAGCAAAAGATTTTAATATGATAATCTCATCTCAGAAAAATAAAACAATAGTAGTCAGCAAAGAAACAACTAGATGTAAAATAGAAATTAATGGCATCAGTATTGAACAAGTAATAGAAATAAAATACCTGGGAATTACACTGTCTAGCTATGGAGACCTGTGAGAGAGATCAAGTACACATTAACACTGAAGTCAAGAATTTATAAAGCCAGTATAAGACCAATCATAACATATGTCTCAGAAATAAGACACGACACAGCCACAACACAAAGACTACTGAAAACGGCAGAGATGAGAGCACTGAGAAGAATTACAGGAAATATGCAGAGAGATCGAAAGAGAAGTGAAGACATTAGAAGAAAATATAACGTACAATGTATAAATGAATAGAATGGAGTAGCAACCTTCCATAGAGGTATTAATCCTATAATGAACAGAATTGCTTATAAAGAGGAAAAAGAAGAAGAAAAAGACTGCTGGACATAGGATTTCCTTAAACTCTTCCATTCTTTACGATTTTGTGCTCTTTGTTGTAAATTTTTGGTAATACTCCTAATGTCATCAGCCCAACGTGTAGATGGTCTTCCTCTACTACGTTTGTGTACTCTTGTTCTCCAATTTGTAATTTTGCTTGTCCATCATGAGTCGTGCATTCTCGCTACATGGCCTGCCCAGTACCATTTCAGTTTAGCGTTTCACAAAATCAGCAATACTCGTCCTTCTTCGTAGATCTTCGTTTCTTATTCGGTCCCGCAACGTCACTCCCAGCATGGACTGTTCCATTCGTCTCTGTGCCTCTCTCAATTTCGAAATCGTAGTCTTGGTTAGACTCATAATTTCCACCACATAGGTCATGACCGGTAATATGCATTAGTCAAATACTTTTCTTTTAATGATGATTGGTATATTGGCCCTAAGAGTGTCTCGCAGTTTTTCAAAGGCTGCCCGCGGTAAAGTAATTCATCTTTGGTTATTCCTGTTGATTCTTATTGCATGAACCAAATGAATAGTTAAATGATTATTGGGGACCATATTTGTCATAAACTTTGGTCAAGTTCATTCTGAGGCCCACTTTCGAACATGGAAAGTCCAATTCATTTGTCCAACATATCTCTAACTTCTCCTAAGTTATTTATGATAAGGACAATGTCATCTGCAAAACGGAGATGGTTAAGCTTTTCGCCATCTATTGTTACTTATCTGTGATTCCAATTGAGCATTGTAAAGGCATACTCTAATGCCATTATGAATAATTTCGGTGAAAATATAATATCCTTGCCTTATCACACGTTTTATGTTTATTGGTCGGATTTTATCGTGTATCTTAACAGTCATAGTTTCATTTTTGTAAATATTGTAAATAAGTTTGGATTGTTTGGAAAGTGAGGATCAGAGGTTTGTTGTATCCTATAGATTTTTGAATGAGTGACTTTCCTGTATGGAGGTGATCATTGGTATCATAATTTGAACGGAATTCTGCTTGCTCTGTCGGTTGATTTCTCTCCAATGTTGATGTTACTAACCTAGTGAAAAGCTTGTTTATTTGGTTCAACAGGCTAATAGGTCTATAATTTTGTAGGTCCGTTCTATCTCTTTTTTTATGCAAAAGGATGGTTATAGCATTATTCTATTCTTTGCGCACCACTTTGCTGAACCTTAAACCATTTCTTTAATTTATTTAATAGCATATCTCCTCCATTTACGATAGAGCACATTCATTCATTTACTAACACCTGGTTAGAACGACGTATTAGAACGGAAGTCTCAACAAAGCAGTGAATGTAGTTGGAGGCACATGTCTATTGTGACTATTGCCAACATTGTATATCATTAAATATGTTAAAATTTGATTAATTATAACAGTAGCAACCATCAATATGTTGGAATTTAAAGTGTGTTGGAAGAAATGCAGAATATTTATTATTGTGTGTAGATTGAAGTCTACACATTATATCTGATTTAAAGGTTTGTAAAAATATTTAGCATAATTCAAGAAAAACTAACAGGTATAGATTTGATTTTTAAATAAAAAATAAATTTTTCAAAAATTATTCTTAGGTTAATAACTGGTAAAAATAATACCGCATTGACGTCAGTTTTTTTGTGTGTTGTTAAATAGACGCCTCAATATGTATTTCTGCATTTATTTTAAATCTACTATTTCAAAATTTTACGTATTTTCTATCATTTTTCTCGTGACATCACGTTAATATCTTTCCATTTTTCCGAAAAAATCGGATTGCAGAGACGGTGAGACATCAATGTGATGTCACACTTTGCAAGTTTTGAAAAATTGGTTGTTTATTTCTTATTTCATTTTATACAGATATTTCATCATTCTAAGTCGAAACATCAACAGAGCAACATGGCTAAAAGTGACTATGAGCAAACACAACGTAGGTTGTAAGTATTGTGGGATAAATGGTTATCTGATGAAGATAATAAAATAAGTGAATTTGGGGACGTTTATTTATCCGTATGGGTATGAGTATGTATCTGGGAGAAGTGACAAAACTTATAGTGACGAAACTTATAGTGACGAAGAAATTCATGCAAAAAAATTTGAAACTACCGGAGTAATCAATCTTGAAAAATAACTTGTTCCATCCACGTCAGTTGAATGTATCAGTAAAGTTGTAACTGGACACTCAGACAATACGGTGGGTAAGCTTAGTTATGATGTTTATTTTTTATTCGCGAAGTTGCCATTATAAATCAATTGAAAAACAGTTATGTTGTAACAGATTGATCGAAATATTGAAGATGTGATAGCTTAAAATATATCTGAAGACGCCGATGAAGAAAATAACACTACCAAGTATACTCAAATAGTATGGGGACCCGTTGAGGGTAAATCACTAAGAACGTTTGATTTCTCTAGTGTTGATATTGAAATAAAAGCTAAATTTTATGATAGATATGAGCAGACTCCGCACGATTTTTTTAAATTATTTATTACTAATGAGCTTATCAACAAAGTGGTATACTAAACCAATATTTATGTTAAACAAGTGTTAAAAGAGAGATGCAAAAGCCAAAGGGCCACGTAAAGGGATGGGTTCACACAAAAAACAAAGAAATGGAAAGATTTCTTCGTGTAATTAATTGGATGGGTCTAGCGCAGCTACCACGTCTAAAAGCTTATGGAAGCACTAACTTTTTATACGTTAATAAGGTAAAATATCTCATAGCAAGATGAAACTCGAATAACTGCTTCAAATGTGGCATTTAAATAACTTTGAGGATGTGAGCTTTGTCAAACTTAGAAAGTTGGGCCCACTAATCAAAATGATTTCAGTGTGTTCTTATACCAGGACCTAGTATATGTATTGACGAAACTTTTGTTCCTTTTAGAGGCCATTTAAAATTTAAGCAGTACATTAAAAATAAACAGAACAAATTTAGAATCAAATTGTATAAACTTTGTACAACTGGTGGATATACCTATAATCTACAAGTGTATTGTAAAACCGATGGTATCGGTAATGCAACAGCAAATGTAGTCATGAGTTTAATGGACAATCTTCTGGACAAAGAACAAACCCTCCATATTGATAACTATTATACTAGTGTGTGTCTAGCATCTTAATTATTGGACAAAAAAATGCATCTTGTTAGAACTGTAAGGATAAACAGAAAACTAAATTCAACAATGATTTCATCTTTATGATGAAATTAAAAAAAATTAGAGATCTAATGCTGTTGACCACCAAACATACCATTCAGACACTGTTACTCAAAAGAGATTAAAAAACCAAAAAGCCATTGCAAATTATAACAAAGCCGAAGCTTATATTGATCTTTAGGATCACCTGAAAGCATATTTACATTCTCTTAGAAAATGAACTAAATAGTATCGGAAGTTAGCAACCGAACTAATTTTAGGTTCTGCTTCAGTGAATGTATACTTGTGTTTTAAGAAAATAACAAAAAATAAAATGTTGATTACTGAATATAGAGAGCACCTCGCCTTGACACAATTAGATGTAACTCATGAATTTGTATTGGTTAAGAACATAAAATGATGATAATTCTATTTTGCAAGAGGATGCTAAAGGTCGATGCTATGCTTTAAAAACAGAAACTTTAGGGCAGCGATAAGCACAAAATAAATCACCTTTAGTACATAAAATCAAATAAAATCATAAAATCAAACTTTATATTGTTTATGTATGGTTTATAAGTAAAAAATGACATTCAGTCTTTTGCATATTTTATTAAAGACTTATAGTTATCACCAAACTTATCAAAAGCAGCTGTTAGATATCTGTATCAACGAAAGTCACAGACAAATCCTTAGTTCTCTGGTTTTACTACTAACAGAAAAACAGTAAATTTTAAATTATTTTAAATTTTAAATGTACTTCTTTGTAAATGAAGATTGTTTATTTTGTTCCATATTTTTAAACTACAGAGTCAGAAATTCAGAAATAAAATAAAATATAAACCAACTTATCAATCATGTTAAAAAATAAAACAAAAATCGACTTACTTTTTTAAGAGATTCCTGTTCGTCAGTGTAGAGGTCCCGTTAAAATTGGAATTGTTCTTCTTGGAAATACAAGGGTAGATTCTTGATATTTTCTTAATAGAGTTCGTTTAAAGCAGTTGGGCACGAAAAACCTATTTCCTGAAAGAAAAATGAGTGTTTTAAATGTGTATATTTCTTTTATTCTTTGAATAACAGCATTTTAAGTAAAATAAATTGAATTATTTCGGAAACAATTTTGCAGCAGTAATTAATTATTAACTGCAGCAGATATTAACTTTGTTTCCCTATATACTATTTTACTACTGCTTCTCTGTAAGAAAAATGAATAGAACATCAGTAGAACTAGAAATTCTAGTTAACAAAAAACTAGCTAACCTATTAATACAGCTCAAACGTATGTTAAATCGACGTGTCTATCGTCGTATTATCATCGTATTATGGTCTTTTAATCAGAAAACCTACCACTCTAAATGACGAAGTGGAAAAACCTGACGAAGATATTTCAAGACGCATATCAGACAATACATCCAATGTCACAATAATAGACGGTTACTTCAAGGCAAAAATAGGTCCGAAAACAGGCGATAAAGACACGTATTGGGTACCAGAAAATTAAAGAGGTGATATGCTAAACAATTTAGCAGCAAACGAGGGACTGTACATATTGAATACGTTTTAGCGATTATAGAATAGTCTTCTTCGTCTTCCTCTTTGCCATCAATTTCTATTTTACATGTTGCCGAACTCCGCCTGCAGTTTTGTTAGGTGGATCGAGTAGCTCGACAGAACTGTTGCCGGTCCCAAGCCCGGGTAAAGTAGGAGGGAGTCTATATCCAGGTTAGCACCCTACTGGTAGACTTTAAAACTATACATATCATAGAAACAGCATTATGCCCTGGAACAGGATTTAGAGAATAGTAAAAATTAAAATAAAAAAAGAGAAAAAAAAAATACAAAACTGACCAACTCATAACAAATAAAGAAAAATGATAAATAACAGTTAGATAAAATTTTAGTGTAATATTGAGAACTTGACATAGTGTTAACGTATTTTACATTCTCTTTCTAACAGTATAATCCACTATGTCCTAGCTCTAATATAAAAGCATTATTCTGAAGGGTATATTACACTATTTATTAACTTCTATAAAGGTATATATCATCAACAGTACTTGGTGTTGTTTAATTATTAGGGTTGTCACATTTCCTTTACACTATCTGGACATAGTGTAGTTTTCCTCTATATATACATAGATGACATGAGATGCATTGCGTGTAGAAATTGACCGGTGTAAGTTGGTAACTAGGGAAGTTAGTCAAGCTCTTCTCTTCGAGATTCTCAATGTGGCGTGGCTTAATAGTAGTTGTGTTAGTGGGTTTCTGGGTTTTGCTGTTTTTTTTTGTATTGATTGTTAGTGGAACATATTATCAGATCATGAATTCCACAGGGAAAAGGCTGGTACAAATGATTGTGTTTAATACGGCAAATCACGAGAATTGTGGTAAGTAAACTTGTTGCTAATAATAATAATAATAATAATAATAATTAAGGTTAGGCTGTGAATTTAATTTTATAAGTAAAGCACATACGATTAAATGGGTATTTTGCGACGTTGCCAGATCTTATATACTATAACAGATGGAAGGAATTATTGTTAAAAATATTTTTTGTTTACTGATAGCGATGTGTCGATATGTAGAAATGTAGAAGATACACTGAATTGTCAAGTGAAAAGTAATGAGGGCCATACAAGTAAAATTTCTTAACGTTTATGATCCATATCATATTTTATTTAAAAGAATATTTTTGTTTGCAGATAGCGATGTGTCGATATGTAGAAATGTAGAAAATACATCGAATTCTCAAGTGGAAAGTAATGAGGACCATACAGGTAATCTTTCTTAACGTTTATGATCCATATTATATTTTATTTTATTTACCCCTGCAGGAGATCCAGTAAATGAGCTGAGGGTACCATCATGCAGTCATCAGTCCCGACGGTCTTCATTTGACAACAGTACAGATGATTCTATTTTTGATGAAACATATGATCCCAGTAGTATGAAAGAATCTGATTCAAGCTCAAACACAAATGTTAAACGGTACCAAAAGACGAATGATCAAGCAGCAACATTAGATTATAAAAAAGCAGCTGGTTATTTAGATGCCAATACAGGGTTATTGGAAAACAAAATAATATCATTAGAAGCATCAATGTTTTAACTGAACAGGAACGTGCGGATAACAGAACTCAATAAAGAAAAGTCAAAAACAAAACGGAACTTCAACAAGTGGAAAAAAAAGAAAGTCATACACGTTAATAGGCGGAAGTGTAATAAACGAAAAAAAAGTTACGCAGCTGGAGAAGCATATGTATCCAAAAAAGGAAATACTGTTTCTGCAAGAGAAATGAAAGCCATGTATTCTTGTGGAATCAAATGCTTTGAAAAATTTACACATAGTGATAGGCTCACTATTTTTAATTACTATTGGAGCTCTATGGCTGATTATAATATCAAGCCTCAATTTGTTGTTTCTTTTGTGGAAAGTAAACCCACAGCAACAATAAGACGAAACGTCACAAAACCAAAACAAAGTACGCTGATTTATAAGTTTTCATCAACAATGTAGCCATTAAAATATGTAAAACTATGTTTTTAAATACGCTGGCAATTTCAAATTCGGTTGTTATAACTGCTTTAAAAAAGACAACCTGGGGGAATAATTAAACCAGACAAAAGTGGACGACAAGTTCCTAGTAACAAAACATCCGAAGTTGTTATCCAGAATTACTCAACACATATTGTCGTTTCCTTCGTATGAAAGTCATTAATCTAGAGAACAAACTGAAAGTAAATTTTTGTCTCAAGAGTTAAATGTCAAGCAAATGTATCAACTTTACATAAAACACTGTTCGGACACCAATATACCTAAGTCTGAAATTGCTAAAAAATGGGTTTATACAAATGTTTTTAATACACAATTTAAGTTGAAATTTAAAGTTGTAGAAAATGACACATGTGATACTTGTGATATGTACTGCAGCCAATTGAAAGACCCCCTTTTAAGTTTAACCGACCAAGAAAACCTACAGAAAAGGTATGATGCTCACCTAGCTGATGCAAAGCAAAGATATGATTTAAAAAATGCTGATAAGGATATTGCCAAACATAGTAATAAACATAAAGTATTGACTGTACATCTGCAAAAATGTTTGCCTGCTCCGATGTTGACATGTGGATTAAATTTCTACAGACGGAAATTATGGACATTTAATTTCACTATTCATGAAGCATCAGACGAAACAGCTCATTGTATGATATGGGACGAATCCAAAGCTGGCCGCGGTGGTGACGAGATAGCATCGGCCCTTCTTAAATATGCAGAATTAGTAATTTCCAATGCTGATGTCGCAGAAATAACGTTGTGGCCAGACAATTGCTACGGGCAAAATAAGAACATGATGCTAATAGCCTGTTTATTTTGGATTTTGTATAAATGGCAACAAATTAGGATTATTAATCACAAATTTTTGCTTAAAGGCCATACGCATATGGAGGCCGATACAATACACGCTCTGATTGAGAGAAAGCGAAAGAAGCGAATAATATGACTATCCTTCCCTATTAAATCCCTTGGGATTGGCAACAATTTATGTGGTTGTTCAGCGAAGATATCAGTTCATAGTATGGAATTAAATGACTTTAAAAAATTCACTGATCTGTATAAAAAATCCATAGCCATTAATGCAAATTTTAAACAGGAACAAATACCAGTGGTGTACAGAAAATTTTTGATTTCCGAATGTGTCCACATCCAGGTCCACCAAGAAAACGTAGAAAAGCTCTATTACAAAACAGCTTTTGACGAAGAATTTAAACATCTTAGCCTAAAAAGAAGAAACGCTACATTTACTAAATGTCTTGCCATAAGTAGAACACAACAAAAACCAATATTTTTAGCAAAATACAACGATTTAATGTCATTATTACCGTTTTTATCCAGTGAATGTCATGCTGATTATAAGTCTCTGCCTAAAGCAGAGCATGTTTACGATTTTCCAGAATGTGAAATGAATGATTAATAAATGAACTAATGATTTAAATTTTTTTATTTCAAAAGCGGAAACACTTCAAAAGATGTTTAATTACCATTAACATAATTAGAGTAGTATCAGGAGCTATAACATTATGTCATGAACTTATGTAAATGATTGGAGGTAAACAACACTATGTTTTAAAAAAAAAATTATCCTCTTCTAAATTTAGTTTAAACTGCAGTAATACATGCAAAAGTAGGTAAATATTCTATTTGTCTTTTAAATTGCAATTTAGTGTTAATAATTAAAAAAGGCTTAATAATAATAATTATTTTCGAGGTACGGCATACTATAACCCGCCTTTTCTCAGAAGTACATTTTATGACATAGTGTAGTTTACCTCAGACACACCGAAATATTTAACAAGAATCCCAGACGTCCACCAGATAGTCTCGATGAGAATACTAACCTGAGTTACTAGAATTACCACTGAACCAGTAATCGCAGCAACCCATTACAAGAGTAAATATACAAAACAAATTCTAGGATAGAGAAGATGACTTATAAAAGTAAGTAAAAAATAAAAGACCTGCAAGAAAAGATGGCAAAACAAGATATACTTAATAGATATTGTAACTTTCAATCCAATCTATTGTGCACTACAGGAAACCAAAAACAATAAAGATGCAGGGAATAATAGGGCTTTAAAGAACTGAAAAACGAACTGGTTAATCTGGTTAACAGATGCGTAACAAAAGAAGATATCCTAGACAAATGGGAAAGAGCACTGATAATACTGATATACAAAAAAAGTGATTCAGGAAAACTGGAAAATTACCCATCGATAAGTCTCCTGCTCCAAACATACAAGCTTTTTATGAGAATAATAACAAGTAGAAGGGAAATAAAAGTTAAGCTATACCAACTAAAGGAGTAGGCAGGATTCAGAATGCATTAAATTACAACAAAACACCTGCGCGAATCAAACAAATAATAGAAAAGACAAATTAGTACGATATACTTTTATGGTTGATCTTTGTAAAATTCAAAGAGGCGTTTAACACGACTAATACAAACTTAATTATATCTGCCATGCGAAATGCCACAATAGCTCAACGATATATCAGTCTAATTAAAAAAGTCTATAGTAAAAAAAATCTTAGGTATACATCTACTTGCAGAAGAAGTTACGATACAAAGAGGGTAAATAAGAGAATATAATTTCTTCAAAACTATCCACTTTCAGATTTAAAGACGTTTCTAAACAATTAGAATAGACCTGGTAATAAACATAGCAGGAGAAAGACTTGGAAACCTGAGATTCGTTGATGACGTTATTATATTTGCGTATGAAGAAACATAAATTAAGATAATGCTACTAATACAGCAAATAGCAAGGAAAGTAGGATTCGAAATAAATAACATAAAGACAAAGTATACATAGATATGAAACTAAAAATAATAAAATTAATCACAAAACCAACAGTAACAGTATAGATATTAACAATATAAGAGAAAACTCAAATCACTACTCAAGAACAGTTATTGGTAAAAAATTACTTGGCCGAACAGACAGCTCTCCATTAATAGAAATCATAATTAATAGTGCCAAAGAAATCGGAGGCTCGCAACAAAAAAATGAACATAGTAGATTGTCTGATAAAATCAAAATAATGCTAAAACCAAGAAGGAAAATGAAAGTACGTAGCAACATACAGAGAATACAATACACAGAACTGTAAAACAATAAAAAAAAGTGTTAAGGAAGACATAAAAAAATACAATGAAAGACTGGTAGGAAATGCAATTGAAAACAGAAAAAACTATAAGAAAAATGAGAAAGGCAATAATCATTGAGAATCAGGAAATCGTTGATCTAACAAAGGAAAACACCAGAAAAACAGACAGAATACAACTCGTAACTAAATTCTACAGCGACCTATACAAAGCCCCAGAAACACTTAAGGAAGCAATCAGTAACCGAGGAAATGCAACATAAGTCCTTTCAGAAAAAGCAGAATCGACAATTACAAAAATGAAAAGCGGTAAAGCAGCTAGAATAGATGGCATAGGAGTAAAACTGCTTAAATTCGCTGGCAAAAAATCAGCAAAATTTTAGCAGGCATATTTACGAACTGCCTAAGATCAACTGCCTAGTATCAAAAACTACAAACCTATAAGACTACTACCAAACATTTACAAGATTCACTACCCTGGATCATATTCATAACATGTGTGAACTAATGAATAGAGCTAAAGAATATAAATTAGTCCTAGCAATAACCTTCATAGATATCGAGAAGTCTCTCGATTCTATATGTCCCAAGGCAATAGTAGAAGCTTTGACCAACCAAGACAATAACAAATTATACATAGAGACTTTAGTGAGTATATAATCAGGCAAGAAAAAGCTAAGGTAAAAATTTATGAAAACACTCCAGACTTTTCCACTACCAGAGGCGTCCGACGAAGGCAAGCAAATAATAAACCCAATCCATGTACATACTTAAGCTTGTCATACATAAACGGTATTTGTGAACAATTTAAATATTTATCTGACATAATATACAAATAGCATATAAAGTGTATAACCTTAATACTAAATATTTTAGCAAACTTACAAGTAAAACTTCTCTATAAAAAACACATATAGTATATGAAATTCTAGGAGACTTCCAAGAAATAAAGACTTCTAAGGAGTTTACATTGATCAAACAAGTCAACACCAACATTTTAGATTTAACACACATAAATATGATAAAATGAATACGACAGCGCTTAACAAACATAACAAACAAGATCACACTATTTTATGGTAAGATTTTATTAAAATTTTTGTAAAGAGTATGACAAAATCAATTGATGTATTTTAGATATTGTTTTGAAAAAGGCATGAAATATCTACCGAAACTACCAACTTAAAAAAAAATAATTTTAAATAAACCTACTACTACTACTAAGGATTTCCACAGTTTTCACTGTCTTCCTTCACTCAACCGTTTTCTCCAATTTTCCCTGTCATTCCAGTCTCCATCTCGCAGGGTTCTTTTCTCCATAGCCTCGTCGATTTCATCTCTGAATGACCTTCGGGGTCTTCCTCTCTTTCTTCTTCCTTCTTCCTTCTAAATAAACCTATTCCTAACAAAGTTTTCCAAAAAATATAAACAATACACACACTTCTGAAGCAAGAAGCTTCTGCATATGTAGTTCTGAGGAGACCTAAGAATGTCGAAATACGTGTAAGTGGATGGCAGTGAAATTAAATCACAAACATCTTTCTATAAATAAATTAGTTTTATTTGATAACACATTGTGAGAGACATCGACATCGGACAGAATATTGGTCCAAATTACAAGATAGCAGGACGAGCAAGCAGAACATGATTATATTGTTAAAGAACATTACTTAATATCTTTTGAAGACAAGGTCCCAGCCAAGTGTGAAGGCGAGTTTTTTTCATATAAATATTTTTCACTTTTTACTTTTACCGTAACCGATTTTAGGTTAGGTAGAATCATTTTCTGTAATTATATATAGGGGATAAACGGGGGTAATTGCTATTGTCAATTAAAATAAACTATTTATAGTATTTCATTAATAATATGCGTCCTTTTTTCCACGCGTCCTTTTTTCCACGCGTCCTTTTTTCGCGCGTCCTTTTTTCCGCGTCCTTTTTTATGCGTCCTTTTTTCCGCGTCCTTTTGTCGGTATACCGTATTAAAGCAATTTCATTATATCGAGTGCGCCAACATATGTTATTAGTTAGGGCAACAATTAGTTAGATTCTAATTCTTATTTATTTTATTTCCTTCCACTACTGTTGTAATGGGCCGGTTTAATCTCATTGGTGTAAAGGTATTTCGAAATTCACACCAGAACCCTGAGAGAACGATATTTTGTATTTTGGGCGTTATCAATATTAAGATATTTAATAATTCGAATTAGTAACAAATTCCATTCGTTTAATAGTTCTTTATATTAAAATTAATGGGCTTTTAAAGGATTATTAAAAAAATAAATTTTTAAACCTATAAAAATATATTAACACAATAAATAGTATATTATACATTTCTTAATATGTCATGTATTTTCTTTAGCACGGTTCTGGCTCTTATTTATAAGTAAACGTACTAAAACACTGATAACTGTAAAAACTCCATATGTTACCATACAAGTTTTTTTTAATTAGATTTTATTACTAGAAAAATCAACAACCAAATCCTGCCAATAAATATTAATATAAATTGACAGATTTATTATATCAAAATGTTACTTTTAGATTTGCATTTAATTACGTGTCAACAATAACGAATTGATTATTGATAGCTGTAATTTCTATCATACGCTGATATAAAATCGGAATATTTATTGGAATCGCAGGATAAACAATAGATAAGCTAACATTAGTTTAAGATTAGAATATGGTGATTTTATGTTATAATGTACATTTTAAATTTTGATAATATACAATTTAAAACTTTTTGATTGAATTTGCTCATATGTCTCTCCAGACTAATGTTTTCCCCTGTAGTCCCCCTGTAGTCTTGTACTTGGTTTCCTTTTTTTATAGCTGTTTGAGCAAATAGGGAACATTTTAGTGTTGTATTGTCCCTTATTTTACCTGTACCGAAAAGACCTCTAGTTTTTAACTCATTTAGTAAATGCATGAATAAGAAGAAGTGATCAAAAAAAAAGGTGGAATCTCGTTTTCGGCTAGCGTGATTGAAGCACATCTACATGAGACACAAAACAACCGACGAACTAAGACCCAAGTTTTTGTATAAAGCTGGTATTTGCACTGAGTTGCCTTGATATGGTGTAAACCATACAATATAACCTAGACGGAGAGTACCCATCCAAAGCTTATAACCCCAACGAATGGGTTTGTTTTGTATAAATTGTTTCGCAGGGTGCCTTTCAAAATATGGTACCATAGTTTCATCTAGGCTATGTTCTTGTTCAAAAGAAGCGTGATTTAAAAATAATTATTCAATACATCATATAATGACGGTATTTTAGCAAATTTGGCTGTTTTTTCCAAACTATTATTATCACACACATGAAAAATTTTCATTAAATTGGAAAATCTATCTCTCGATAGAGCTCCAGCGACTTTTTTCTTCTGAGTATCATCACGATTTTCCCAATACATAAACCTTTTTGGTAACACCACATAGCCACTCAAAATAAGCACACCCACAAAACACCTAATTTCATTATCTGTAACATCACTAACGTCAAGTTTTTTTGGGCCGCGTATATATTTGTATATGTTGTTATCATATTGAATAGGTTGTTGTCAAAAAATAGCCTGAAAAGCTGTAATGGCGTGCGATTTTGTTTAGGTCCGATTTCTGTTCTCCAGTAAACATCTTTAGGATGCTGGTACAGATCACCTATAAGCAATTGTGCAGATCCTAGTTTTTGGAGAATAATCGAAGGTTTTGTTTCTTCTTTGCGTAGTGTGGCAAGAGGTACGTCGTTGTCGTCGGAATCTGACTCTTCTACACTCTAATCTTGATTGTCGAAAATAACTTTCACGTCATTTCTCAGCTGACTTTCTAGTTAATGGTCTATCGTTGTGACCTTCTCGTCCTTGAATCGCAATCTGTTATATTATCATTTGCATTGTCTGGAGGAAAAATAATTATACCAACAAGAGGCGTTGGAATCTCATATGTGTCAAGTTCTGCAATTAACTCATGCAAATTTAACGGTTTCCTAAAAAAATAACCAATTTGTAGTGCTTATTACTCCTGTCCTTCCTGTCCTACCTCATGGTCCAACTAATTTCATCCAACCTTTAAATTGTCTTTATTCTCCACTATAATGACATCATTGTCTGCATAAGATAGTATTTTCATGTCCGTAGTGTCAATTTTATATCCTTTTACACCACACATTTTCATTAATACCTCATACATAATAATAAAAAATAGTTATCTCATACCACTATGTACTTAAATATATTTCACTGTATATTTGAATAAATTTTTATTTCCTTACCAATATTTTATTATGTATTTACATGGTACACCATATTATAGCCTTCAAAAACGTTAACATTTTATACGGATTCAAATTATCTGCTCAAATTCAGTACACGTAGAGATAGAAAATTGTCAAATGACTCTTTTATTGCTTCTATTGGAGTATATAAGTAACTGAAATATAAAATTGGAAACAAATTGAAAGTGCTGGCAGTGCAGAGTGCTATTTCTGTTCAATTACTTTGATTTTCAGGGACGTTCATCTGGTTCTGATTCTGTCCTGAGCCGGGTTGTAAAAGATTAGTTTGTAAATTCGATATTACATTTGACTTTCTATTACGTAAAGATTTTAGTAAAAATAATGATTTCTGAGGGATTTTGCTAAGGAACCACAAAAAATGTAAAAATTATTTTAAAATATTCTGGTCAGTTTTTCTCAAACCAATGTTTGATTCCCCTATTTCTTTGTAGACTTAGGCAAATATGCAAATAAAAAAGTATGAAATATGCGCATAAATATGCAGTACTTTATGCAAAAATATGCAGTATTTTATGCAAAATATGCATATTTATCTAGAAAATATACATGTACTAAAAAAAATATTTACAATATATTTTTATTTACAAAAATACTTACAATATTATAAATACATAACATATACAATTATTTTAACATATAAATATTATTTTGAATTGTGGTAACAATAGATTACCAACTGATGTTCAAAATTTTCTAATAAAAACTTATGGCTTCTATCTAAATATATATATTTGTAAATAGAAAAACTGCTTTCGACATTAACTGATCATTTTTCAAAATTACTATAATAGATGGTTCAATTGAAATGTAGAAACTATAGGGGAATACGTCGGCTTAGTGACACAAAAATGTATCTCAAAAATGACTACTTTTCAGGAGAGCTTATATAAGGTTTTTAAAAAAATGATTTGCATTTTGTAAGGATCTGTAGTTTATTCTCAACTTTTTTGTTCCGAATTATTAATCTTAGGAATGTATTCTTGACGGTAATACAATCATACGCAACAACGGATAAATTGTGTTTTCAAATTATCAACAATTAGATAAAATAGCGGAGATACATTTTTGTGTTCCTAACTGAGTAGTCTATTATTATAGAGACTTATGTATGTACCATTTTATTTAAGAAAAGCTTAATCTTAATCCTAATAAAAAGTCATTTGTATTTGAGTAATATCGATAAATTTCGAGAGATGAACATACTGAGTGGCAGGTATAATAATTAAAAGTACAATAAATTAAAATTAATTAATCTCTACCTGGTCCGAAAACTTAACCACGCCATGTAAATACAAATGACTTTGTAGTAGGATTAAGAGTAAGCTTTTCTAAAATAAAATGGTACCTACTTGTAATTCTTTGTTGCTGTAGCATTATAATCTAATTTCACAAATGAAGGTTACCCAATTTACTAATAATAATAACAAAAATAATAATCATAATTCATTTTATAACTTTATATTGTCCTAAAGCTAATTTCCTGTGACATTAAATACTATTTAAACGTCTCGATGGGAATAACCACAATATATTTATTAAAAAAAGAAACTTTATAAAATGTTTAGACAACGATTTCTGAATTAAAGGTCGAAACGCCAATAAAGTTTCTTTTTTTAATAAATATATTGTGGTTATTCCCATCGAGACGTTTATAACTTTATTTAAAATCATAAAATATTTTTTTTTAATTAAACATAAACTTCGAAAACATTTTCAAACAATAAATTTAATTATGTCAATCACTTTGCACATCTGATTAATTGACCTTATTGTTGGTGAGCAACGACTTATAAAAGAGATGATACTAGGAGGAAGTATAGAAGGAATAGAATAGAAGGATACTATAGAAGGAATAATGCCTTTATAGAAGGAATAATGCCGAATAAATCCTTATATTTTTCCTCTTTTATTGGCCCTTGTCTTTCATATGCCGTTATTAAGTTTGGCATGGAAAATTTTCAGTTTCCTTGTTTTATTTAAAAAATGTTTATTATCGTCTTTTCTGTACCGCAGCCATGTTAATTTTAGCCAATTTATACTACTACCATAGATGTCCACTTTTTTGATTTTTATTAGAATTGTGGCAAAAGCTTTGAAGTCATAAATTTCTTCCTATCCACTCTCGTGTACAGTGTATTTTGATTTCTTTGACGCCCTTCTTACAGTGGAGTACCACACAGTGGGGTCAAATATGTCCACATTTTTTTATGCTTTCTCAATATGATAATGGACCGAGTCACACTCCTTCATCGAATGGTCAGGTTCCAAAAAGCAATGGTCAATTTTTGGAATCTCTAATGTCTGAACAGCGTAAAGCAACATAGCAGATACATTTACGTTGCGGTTTTGGCCACCACATGTGTCACTTATTCTTAATCGTCACCAAAAAAAATATATCCTCATATTGTTTATATCCTGATGATATATGATACATTAGGTTCACTGGTAGAAACATGGGAGGCACTATCTGAATAAATATGTCACTTGTTGTGATGAGAGCGGTAAATTATGACTATGTGTTTTATCATCTCGTACCGATTTGTTAGGAGTTAACAAAACTAATTTCTTCCCTCTTGAATCCATTATTGTGTAATTATAAAATTATAAAACAGTATTATATCGATTATTATAATAATCTCTACAACAATTAACTTAAAACTGATTCACGTATTTACGTCTTCACAGTTGTAACAGAACTGAAAATGCAACGGACCACCCTGCCAAATATAATAAACAAATTATCAACTTATTCACGTGTTTCACAACTGTAACAGAACTAAAAATACAACGGACCACCCTACTAAACATAATAAACAAATTATCAAATTCACAGTTGCTACCTGCAATCACCATTCAGTGCAATAAAATTAATGCCACAGAAATGTAACTTAATATCAGCTTATTTATAGTACGAAAACATAGTATCACAGAAATGTAACAGCACTTACATTTCTGTGACACAAAAAGATTGTTAAGAAATGTAGTTACGAAAACTCCTTACTGGGGTTTTAGGTGGTCGGAGAGATACAGTTTTGTGTCACTCAATAGAACTCACTAAAGTAAGTTCAATGGTGTAGATATCTCAAAACGGGTAAAAATGTAGTTACATTTTTGTGTCACTAAGCCGACGAATAATCCTCCTTAATACAGCATACAAAATATTTTTGAGTATTTTATATGGTCGCCTGAGTGCATATTCAAAGGAGCTTCTTGGCGAATATCAAAGTGGTTTTAGGCCTGGTTGATCAACAACAAACCAGATCTTTGTGCTAAGGCAAATACCGGAAAAAACCAATGAATTAAATGTCGACACATGCCATCTTTTCGTATATTTTAAATCGGCCTATGATAGTGTCCTAAGAAATAAATTGTATGAAGCCATGGATGAATTCCACATTCCCGATAAACTGATAAGATTGGTTAAGGCTACAATGCGTAAAGTTGTTTGCAAAGTCGAAATACAGGGCGAACAATCACAGGCATTTGAAACGCATGTTGGGCTGCGAGAGGGAGATGCGCTGTCGTGTCTCCTTTTTAACATAGCTCTGGCAAAGATGCCCAAATAGATAACAGAGGAAATATTTTTAATAAATCAACCTAAATTTTGGCATATGTAGATGATGTTGACCTAGTTGCCCGCACAACACGCAAGCTAGAAGAAATGTATACCCCCTTGTCAAATGCCTCGAAAAATATAGGCCTGCAAGTAAATGAGGAAAAAACTAAGATAATGGCATCAACACCCAACAATCGAGCCAGAAACATCGGCCACCAATTTACGGTTGATAACTCTACCTTTGAAGTGGTGGACAAATTCACATACCTAGGCTCCCTGATCACCAAGAAGAACGTCATGACGGAAGAAATCAAGCGAAGAATAATATATATATGAGAACATATGAGACATATGAGAAACAGAAACTTAAGCCAAAAAACAAAAATAACCGTATACAAAACCCTTATACAACCAGTGTTGATATATGGATCAGAGACATGGATCATTTCCAAGGCAGATGAAAACCTCCTGCTTATATTTGAACAAAGGATCCAGAGAAGAATATTTGGTGACATCTGTGAAAATGGTGTTTGGAGAAGGAGGTACAACTACTAGATATATCACGGATATAAACATATATTTGGTGGTAAAGACGTAGTGTCTCTTATAAAAATAGGAAGACTAAGATGGGCAGGACATCTGGCAAGATCACAGTAGAACAACTCTCCTAGAAGAATCCTTATGTCACAACCTGTGGGAAGTAGTAGGGGTAGGTCAAAACTTAGATAGAGGGATAGTGTAGATGGGGATGGTAGAAAAATAGGCGCAGCAAACTGGCAACAGTTGACAATGGATAGAACTGACTGGCCTAATAGACTTGGAAAGGTCGAGGCTCTTTTATAGGGCTGTAGCACGAATGATGAATGATGATAATAGATGGTTCTAAATTAAGTGGTTCAGAAAATGTCCCAGCTAGTACTTGAACCACTTCAGAAAGAACCTGGTAACCACTATTTTTTTTCCGTGATTACTTTAAATTTTTGAAAAATTTCCTTTCCAATAGTACCTTTAACGTTTTGTCACAATGACTCAAATTCTTTTATTAAAACTCTACTTTCTAAAAATAATAATTTGGAGGATTCTAATTGAGTTATAGTTTTCTGGACAACAATATAATTTGATTTTATGAATGACAGCTGCTGCTGGAGGATGGCTTGCTTAGCTTCCAATAAAGATTGGCAACTATCATCCGTTAAAAGGTTAATTATTTTGTTTTTTTCAACAAAATGATCAGCATAGAAATTAGCTGCTTCCAACCATGTTCCCCAACGTATTAAAATGGGTTGTGGTGACAGTGGAACAGCAGGAAGCATAACTCTGTAACATTGTATTCTTACAGGTGATTTCAGGAATACATTTTTGACCTTCGCTATTAAACTGTTAACTAGTGGAAATTTTTTTCTTACTTCCTCCGCAACTCTGTTTATTCCATTCGCTAAATAAGTGACATGTATTAAGTTTGGATAAAATATTTTTAAATTTTGTCCTGCTTTCACCATATATGGTGCAATATCAGATAAAATAAGCAATAATTTATCATTAGGCACAGCAGCAGGAAGAAAAAAGTTTGCTAATGCTTCCGCTAATGCTAGAAACCGTGATACTCTTAGAGCGTTGGCTTTTTCCACTTGCTTACAGGAAATTAAATAAGATTTTGGAAAGGTTTCATCGCTAAGTACACCAATGAATAAGTGCAAAATGTATCTTCCTGACGAGTCAGTGATCTCGTCCACCTTAAAGTAATTATTACCTATTTCGGCTTTTATGTTGTGGATAACTGAGGATTATAACAAATTGACATTATTTCTCTTTAGAGTTCGTTCACTGGGAATGTTTTGTTTGCAATATTTAAAAAAAAAAACTGAAGTTTTCATTGGATAATTTTGAAAGCGGTATATGAGAAAATACCAATGCACGACACAAGTCTTCCTTAAAAGTTTCTTGCTCGTTTGTTTTTTAGAACTTAACTGAAAGCACTTGAACACTGAAGGTTGATATTTTTCACCGGATGTGGTCTTTACTTTTTTAGCTAAATGTTTCGCATGTTTGACATGCTGATGTTTTTTTTCAGATGAAATCTAAAAAAGAATATAAATATTCTATAGTTGTACCCATTTTTAAAATCTAAGATTCTAGAAATAAACTAAAAATGAACCGTTTTTGCATAATAATTAAAATATTTAAATTAAATCAAATAAAAATCGCTGTAGTAACCTTGAAAATGTCAAAAAATTACTGTGCAAGAAGGAAGAACCCCCAAATATTTACAAGAGGCTCTTGGTCTTTTCTGTTTACATTTAAAGAAAAAATACTGTGAGCATAAATTAAAAGCACTTAATTAATTAAGTCCAATATTTGATATGTTTTTGTTTTTAGCAAAATTAAAGCAAACAATGCTATTGTTAGAAAAAAAATGTTAGCAACCTTTCAGTAGACTATTGAATGATTTGAATTTTAAATAGGTATCCTATTTTTTATCACAAGTTTAAAAAATGCTTGAAAAAAGAAAAAATACATCGATTTATTGCAAACTAGCCTTGTGTCGGTACTTTTCTTAAACATAATCTCCAAGTTTAAAATCTTTGTACCACCGTGTAAACTTTTAAAATAAAATAAAAAATAATACCTATGTACTTACGGTTTTGCCACAACATAAGCAATAAACTTTATCCATATCCATAGATAGCTCTTTGTAAAGTTTTATCCAAGTTAAAATATTGCTTATTTTCGGCATTTTTAAAGCACAATAAAAATTCACAATTAGAAATACAAGTTGCTACGCCTCTAATTTTACAACAAAAGTGAAACCAAGTGAAACTGACCATCAATATAAAAATTTTTACCTAGAGACATAAACTGGCAAACACAAACCCTTAATTCCAGGACAAATCGTGACAAAACTATACCCCGCTGTCTTTTATTAGTTACTATACCAAGAATTTAAATACCAAGTGATTATAAAACAAAATTAAATATTGGCATTTTTATGCTATCTGTAAGTTTGAATATAAAAATGTATAGTTAACATCAAATTTCCAAATTGTATGCATTTTATGCTCACTTTTATAAAAATATGCAAAATTTGACATTTTTGCATTTTTTATGCATTATACGCAAAATATGCAATTTGCATATTTGCCTAGTCTAATTATCAGTAACAAAAAACTGTATGTCCGTTTTTGTTTTTCAAATAAAACAACACCATTCACCAATGAGCTTACACTATCTATATATTGGAAACTACTTACAGGATATTTTTTATGGAATTTGTTTATGGGGATAACAAATTATAACGAACTGAACAAAATATTTTGACAGATATGCCACTTTTGGTTATACTGGAAGTTTCTGTATATTATTGCATTTTTATATTATTAGATAATGCATTAATGCATTTCTAGGTAAAATTTGTAAAAGGTACCATAGATCAAAATATCACATTTTTTAAATTACACATTCATCTTTTTTCAAACATTTTGACAGATAGAGACAAAGTTATACGAGTTAATGGCTCATCCATTGACAAATACAATGTATTAAAAACCTTTACACACCCAAAAAGTAGGTAGGTAACGTTCTTTTAAAAATTTACATTGAAATCGACTTCTAAATACAGGATGTTCACAAATAATACGCCGTTTCTTTAAACACCAAATCACAGTAAGAAAACAATTTTAAATAAAATAACCTGTATTTTATAATTTTAGTATAAAAAGATATTTAGAGTTAATGCTTTTGGCAATAATTGTGATTTAATGTTAAAGGTAAGATATTTAGTGTTTTTCAAGCAGGCCGTGTATAAAGAAGTGATAATTGTCATTATTCCTGGTTACGTCAAATAGGTTCAATTCGCAGATGACCTAATCATTTACTGCCATGTTAAATATATCCCCACCACATGTAGACTTATCCAAAGCACAGTAAATCTATTTTAATGTAGATGTAACTAACTAGGATTATCATTTTCTTAGAGCAAATCCAAATTAATTTTCCAGAAGCTTAATTCTCTTGCTCTAAATTTGATTCAACAATTTTCCACTATCTGTTTTTACTCAATATAAAATTATCAACTTGATATTTGACACCAAATTAAATTGGAAGAGTCACATATTTGAATTATGAACCAATTTTTTTAAAAGGCCAAACGTTCTTAAGACCCTTTGTAATCTTTAATGGGGTGCCGATGGAACTACTTTATTCAGAGTTAACAGAGCTCTAATTCGATCTAACCTCGACTACCATAGCTTTATTTATTCCTCTGCCTCTCGATCTGACATAGATTTATTAAACTCTGTTTACAATGCTGCACTTTGTCTTTGTCTAGGTGCCTTTTGCTCTAGTTCTATGGAGAGCATGTACCATGAATCTAACGAATCTCCTCTCAAATTAAGACGACAATCACTTCTACTTTCATATGCTACATTACCATCCGCAAATCCCTTTAATCTCGTTCATTTCCTAATTACTACAATGCCGTATTCTTCCAATAACAATATTTAACTCCGTATCATAAAACCTATACCACAATTAAGTACTCCACTACTTAAAAATATTGGCGTCTTACTAAGTAGTTCGTCTTCCTTTATTTCCCCCTAGACTAATCACCTTTTTTTTGTAGACCATCACTTACCATATTAAAGAAACATTGATCTTTTAACATTCTTATTAAGAAAGTATTTTTAGAAATTATACAAAAAAAATCATATGATTTAATTGTCTATACCGATGCTTCTAAAAGTACCACTGGTGTTGGCTGTGCAGTCACCACTAAACATGAACTTTTAAGATCTTCTCGATTACCATTAACAGGCAGCTTTTACACAAGTGAACTATGTAGTATCCTGTTGGTTTTTAAATGCATCTCCCATTAAAAAAGATATATTGCCATTTGTCCAGATTCTTTTTTATCTATCCATTTAATGAATACAATTTTCCCGACCACCCATTAGTTCAAAACTTTCATGACATATACCAAAATATCTCTGCTTACGATGTAACTGTCTCTCTCATATGACTACCTTCTCATACTGGAATTATTGTTTATAAAAAAGCTGATAATTTTGCCAAAGAAGCTGCCAACCATAGTACTGGAGTTACCACAATTCAACTAGCTTACAACTTTAAACTCATTTTTAAAAAGTCAGTAGAGGATAATTGGAAAACCTTACGGCAAAAGAGCAAAACAACTCTTTATAAACTCCAACCGTTTATTGGTAATGTCTCCCTGGACTTTCTAACTAAAAGATTCAAAATCAGCCATACCAAACTTACCTATGGTTTCTTAATGTCCTCAGGAACTCGTCCAACTACCATTGCAATGTTAACCTGATTGTGAAATGATTCACCAACCTGTATAAAGCACTGGACTTAAAATCCACTCTTAAGGAAATAAAAGAATGGAAAAGAAAAATATTTTGAAAGTGTGTAAATATTTATGTTCTAGCTGAGAGCTTTCGGCTTACAAAGCCACACTCAAAGCTATGCTACAATAGAACAATAATATAAATAACTGATTTAAAGTTTACAATGTTTCTCTTACGGCAAGTTTTGAAACGTACCACTAGTACTTAGTTAATACCACTAGAAAATTTACTTTTAACACTTATAGTTTGATTCATGACGTTGCTTATATTTTTATGACTCTTTTGTTCAAATGTATTTTACAGAAATTCGTTGATCTTCTAGGTGTATCTACATTCTTTTCGTTAGTATATAAATTTAAGTTTGGTTTTTTTATTATATCTCAACCTGAACATCTTTTCTAGGATCAAAAAGCTATGATTATATTTACATATTTGCATATATAAGATTTTTGTGTGTATAGTCAGAATCCAGAAATCTAGGCAGTAAATTCTTGGAAGTAATAGTGATGGTTCATTGCTATTGTAGGTCTTCCAATGGCGTACGAAAAATATCATAAGAAGTTACGACAAAGCTACTTGTATTAAATAAATATGTACCTATTTATAATTATGTTAATTTTAATATGATTATTGTTGACATTTGGGTTATTATATATATTAATATAATATACATGGTGTTTGGTAACGAATGGCCATAACTTAATCTTAGATTCCTGAGATTAAAATAGGCCGATTTAAACTAACTTACTTTAGTACGAAAGTTGATAATAACCAAAATAAAGGGGGTCAAAATTAAACTTTTATTTTTAAATATTTCGTGATAGGCATGGGATAACAACACGAAATTTGGTAATCTGGAGTTTTTTGGGACGAGAAATCAAAATTCGCCACTAAAAATGATGAAGGACGCCACATACATCTTTCAGTGCTCGTTTAATACGTTCAATTTTTTTTATCTCCCACTTGACATACTTTTAGAATCAAAACTTTTATTCTCTTAATATTTTTACTTAGAAAAGATATACTACATCGCTGTACAATCCATTACTTTTTATTATTATTTTATAAATTTGAATTACAATAAATAATTAATTTTAGTTTAGAACGTAATAGTTACACCTCCCTAAAACCGCGATAGTTGGTGAAAGTCGGCTACTCAGGTATTTAGTTGTTTTGCTATCGAAGTAAACAGTGGTGTGATGACGATGAGTAGAATACTATTTTGCTGACGTCACGTTGCCCAGCAACCGTCAATTCTATTCGTCGTTGCTACGCAACGTGACGTCAGCAAAATAGTATTCTACTCATCGTGGCCCCACCGCAGGACATGACTCACATATCGATTAGATTATCTAAGCAGTGAACACTTATTTTACTGCTGTGAAAGCAGTAAAAGTAAACGACGTCCAAATTTTTCGATGGGAGAAAAAACTATTATATTCAATATGTATTGTGGACTCCGTGAAAGGAATAAAAGTATGTCGGTCAACGATGTAGTTACCCTGTGTAGTGATTTGACTAAAGTTTCGACGAGAAGTGTATACAGAATTGTAAACAATGTTAAACAAAGTGAAGGCAAATTGAATGATGGACCTGTTGAAACCATTGAAACCAGAGGTAGAAAACGCATTCATCTTGAAGATCATACCAAATATGCTATTCGGAGGAAATTCCATGCTTTCTTTTTTCGGAACGAAATCCCAACCTTAGAAAGTTGAAGTTGAAATAAATTCCGATAATTCAATACCCAAAATATCACGAAGTGTTTTATTGCAAACATTAGAATAACTGAACATTAAATATATAAAAAGAAGCAGGAATAGTGTTCTTTTAGAAAAAGATGAAATTGTTTTGTGGCGTAGAAATTACTTACAAAAAATCCGAGAGTATCGTCGTGAAGGGCGAGAAGTATACTATTTAGATGAAACTTGGCTAAATCAAGGTCATACTGTCTCAAAGGTGTGGCAAGATTTGGAAATTAAAAGTCGTTGACAAGCCTTCATTGAAGAGCTTTCATTAGGATTAAAAACACCAGTGGGTAAAGGACGGAGGCTCATAATAACACATATAGGCAGCGATTCGGGTTTTTTTGGACAACGGCTTGTTACTATTCGAATCCAAGAAAACCAACGATTATCATGAGGAAATGGACGCTCAAAGATTCGAAGGTTGGTTTTCAATTATTCTACCAAGCCTTGAAGCAAATTTTGTCGTTGTTATGGACAATGCGTCATGCTTTCGTATGTAAATAAGTTTGTTTTGTTAACCTAGTTTTCAAACTAAAATACGTTTTGTACCAATATACTTTGCTCTTAAAAAAAATGAATACTCTTATATATATATATATATATATATATATATATATATATATATATATATATATATATATATATATGCTGTCACTATTTTTCCGGGTTTGACTCCGCGTTGTAAAATGCTGGTTTTCTTGAAAACCATTGTTTTGGCGACGTTTCGGCAAGGTCTCACTTGCCATTCTCAAGCCTGGTGGAACTACTTCTCGTCGTTACTCGATTAGTACTGTACTAATCGAGTAACGACGAGAAGTAGTTCCACCAGGCTTGAGAATGGCAAGTGAGACCTTGCCGAAACGTCGCCAAAACAATGGTTTTCAAGAAAACCAGCATTTTACAACGCGGAGTCAAACCCGGAAAAATAGTGACAGCACATATAGCTCCCGCGGAAACCTCAAAACAAACATATATATATATATATATATATATATATATATATATATATATATATATATATATATATATATATATATATATATATTAGGTATATTCGATTCGATTTATTTTATTTAATTATAATATATTATGTGTGAGTGTTTATATGTTCACTAAAAGTAAAAGTTCACTTCATGTAATCGGCAAGTTCAGAATTGGATTTTCATAATTATGTAAATTAGTATATTTAAAATATAAGTAATTCCAATGAAAAGAAACCTTTCATTGAAATAACAGCAGGGTAAATCTCTCTACTTGCCTTTTTGATAATTAATTTTTGTAAGAAACAAAAAATGTCATTAAAAAAATTATTGTTTGTCATTAAATGTCATAGAAAGTTTCTTTGTCTCTTATTTCTTGTACAAAATTATGGAATTTGAAAGTAAGTGTTTTTTGTAATAAGAAGTATACACTTCAAAGTTAAATATAAGTCTCATATCATATTATATTAAGATTAATTTTTAAAAGTCACTGCAACAGTGTGAACGATACGCTACTGAATGCTAAGCTAGGAAGTCAATGAGCAATTTATCTCTCTCTATATTATGACAACGTTGATCTACTATTCCTTTCTACCGGTCCTAGAATGCGATGTTGTCATGTATGACTTTTACAAAGAATACTTTATCGTACTTTAGATGTTTTCTATTATAAGTATTGTATATAAATATAACATTATACATAAATATTGATGTTACTAAATACATTTTATTATATACCTTAACAAATACAAAACGATCATTAATATGATAATTTTGTTGCATGTCAATGATTAAATGATAAATTGCTAGAATATCTATCATTACAAACTGGCAACGATGTTGTTGGTTTATCGCATTCACAGTTCGGAGAATTTACTGCCTACAAATTTGATTCTCAATTATAGTACTGTTTATGTTGGCACATAATACTCGTAGATTTGATTTTCACTGTTTTCGGTTGTATGTCTTCAATTTGACATTTTTTTTGGGTGGCCAAATTTTGTTTACAGAAAAATCATATCTAAGGATTCAGCAACTTGACGAATTCTGTGTCCGTTCTAATTTGTTTATTCATTATTAAATTAACGTAAGTTTATAAATTTCTAAAAGAAATATAAACATTATTTTTTTACATAGCTAATGTTAAAGTGTTGCTTGTTTTGAGTAGATAAAGTATCACTTTAACCGCAAGGGTAGATAAAGTGACACTTTAACAGCAAGAGTAGATAAAATGTTTTAACTTTTTTTTATTCAATAAAATTTACAAATTCAAACACATTAAGTATTAAAAACAACTGAAATTTTACAATTAACATTATTAGAAATATCTATTTTTGGAGCATTACAACTTGTACTCATTTGCTTAAACATTTGATTCGAGGTACTGGATTAATTCTTTTCCGTCCATTTCGTATTTATTCACTTTGTACACAAAATGCAACAATATTCTCCGCAAAAACCAAAACGTAACATTTGTTTGACATTTGTTGACAGAGTAATTCATAACCCTAGCAACGGAGCAGCACAATTGCGATTTTTGTGCTAAAAATTACAATTTTCTTTAAAATTCTATTTTTCACCTGAACTTGAAGTCTTGCTATAGAAAAAAATCTGCTATGTTGTATTGCACACGACGATAAAATCGCATTATCTTCTCGAGCATAATTAGCGTCTCAACGCTAAAAAACGCTTTCGAAGATAAAGTACAATTTTATCGTCTTGTACAATAAATAACTATTTATCTACTATTCTTCACTTTTTGCAAGTACTTAAAGAGAATATTTTAATAAGCGTAGACACTATGGTTAAGAGCTTAAGTAATAAATTTACGAAATCCTCAACACACAATATCCTAAATAAACTAAATGTTTATGACCGGGCGTTAATTAAATTATTGTATGACCAGAGAAAAAAAGATCCAATTTAGTTGGAAAATATATAAGCCAGATTGTGTGAACAGAATGTTAACTTTTAGCTTAAGGAAAACTACGACAATACAATTATTTTTCTGCGAGGGAATAAGAAGAAACATAGAAAAGAGCAAGTTGTCCTTGGGGGACAAATGGTGAACTTTATTAACTATATTTACATGAAGTCATTTCTTTGTTACATGAATACGAAATTGTATTTGTTATTAGTCCAGGAAATGTATGAATAATTTTCCATGCGTAGTGTGCTTTAAGGTTT
This sequence comes from Diabrotica undecimpunctata, assembly GCF_040954645.1. Classification (NCBI taxonomy): domain Eukaryota; kingdom Metazoa; phylum Arthropoda; class Insecta; order Coleoptera; family Chrysomelidae; genus Diabrotica; species Diabrotica undecimpunctata. The sequence continues at coordinate 63,687,346 of NC_092809.1, read as the reverse complement.
ATTGAATAATAAATTTAGGAAAATTTGACACTTTTCTTACTATGTACACTGACCGCCAAAAAAAAGGCCAACCTATAAATCTCCGAAAATAAAAATTTACTGGAAGTTATATGCACTGTTTTATATTGTACACTTAACATCTTTCATTTTAAAAACTAAAAAATGGTCATGACTACTTGATTCCTTATAATAAGAAAGCTACAAAATAAAATAGTATAATATCGAAACGAATTACAAACAATAAAAGCTACGAATGAATTCTTCGCGAAGCATGTTAAATTCTGCAAGACTTTCTGGCTGGCCTGGTTGACTTCAAACCCTACGATGATCATCCCCAAGATGTATTAATTCCTACTTCTCTAAAGTAATTTTTCACGATTCTTGCAGTATGCGGGCGTGCACTGTCATGTATAAAGACAAAATTGTCCCCAATAAATAGACCAAATGAAACTACTGCTCTTGCCAAAACATCCTGTATATACCGGTGAGCATTAAGGGGGATATTGATGAAAATAAGTTCAGTTCCAATAAGATTCTGACACTACCATCGCCAAATTTTCTTCTCTGGGATTTACAAGCTTGGACATATCTTATATTTCTCTGTCTCCAAACCCTCTTCTTGGCCATCACCAGACTTCAAACAGAACCGCGATGCATCAGTAAAGAGAATTTAAGTCCAATCCTGTATATTCCAGTGTTGGTGTTGTCCAGCAAAAATTAATCGATTTCTACAGTGTCTGTGTTGTAATTCAGGAACAAAAGCCATTAGCCACTTGTTGCCATTAGTCCTCTTTTATTGAGGCGTCTTTTAACCGTTCTCTCACTTACATTCACATATCAAACCTCCTCCAGATGTTTTTTTTTTCAGAAATTGCAGTGAAATGTTGATTTCTTAAAAATTCTAGCGTCTATAAGGCGATGGAAAGCTCTCCGTACTGTAGGTCTCGGAATACCTAAAGTGTCGGATACATAAACTTGATTTCTTCCGTCTTATAGCAATGCAATAATTCGAGCAACATACAGAGTGGTCCTTAAGTAATTGTACAAACAGAAACCGTAGATTCTGCACTTTAAAATATTACGATTTAATCCAACTTGCTTTAGTAAAATGTTGATATTAAGAAAGATACAGGGTGTTAAATTGGAAATTTAAAATTTTAATTTTTGCTATAACTTTTACGTTTTTAAATATTTTTGAAAAAAAATTTACAGTTGGATGCTTTTGAGTAGGATAAATAATAATTTTATACATACTTTAATGTAACTAATAGTGGGCGCCACATATGCCACATTTGTGGCATAAACTTGCGCTTAACTTTTTTGCTCTATTTGTGTTAAAAAATATTAAAGATACATTATTTTTACAAAGAAAAAGTATACTTGTTAGTAACCTGAGAATTTAACCGTTTTCGAGATAATTGCATTTTGTAAGTCGGCTTTATAATAATTCTTAGTTTGATATTTGTGCGGTAAAGCACTGAATACATGTAGATAGGCATAATTTATAGTTTATTCTTATTAAAACAACTCAAAGATGATAATGTAACATCACAAAATGCTAAATGTCTTATTGGAGAAAATATTCTTCATCTTCGTCTTTAGGTGCCGTGTCCGTATTCAGACGCTGGCCGTCATCATGTGTACAATTTCCCTTTTCTATCGCTTCTTAAGTTTCTACAATGGCGTTGTATTACTTTTCTCTATTGTAAAATGCTGCAAACCCAAAATATCTGGTTTATGCAAGATAGTATACCACTACATTCTAGAGAGAAGGCAGTTAGAACATACCTTAATACCATTAGAAGATAAAAAATTATCGCTATTTTAAAATACCATAAATTTTATAAAAGTTTTTTTTTGTAAGAAAAATTAATTAAAGTATGCTGATTCACGTTGCAAATATCATATAGTTTTTTTAACGTCAAAGGATAATTATTAATATTGCTTAACAAATTTAAAAAGTTTCCTTTTAAAATATTCAGAATTTTATTTTTTTTGTACAAAAACATATAAACAAAAATTCCAATATTTCAATATTGTCATATTTCAATATTTTCATAGGAAGTGTAATTATTTTACGAATATCCAAATTTCTTATTTATGTTGTTCTGTCAATGTTATAAAAAACAAACCGATAAATATTTGGTAAATTAACATTATTTTATGTGCTACAATTTTCATTGGGACAGTTAAGCCCATGGAATTGATTTGATAAAGTTTCATATTATTTCTTTTGATAATAAAAGATATTTGCATTTGTTTATTTATGGTATTTCTATTTATTTTCTTTTCCTAATTTATCCCGATAACGAACAAGTAAGAAATATTGGAAGCCACGAGAAAAGATAAGAATAACTTAAGCTGATTTCTTTTGTATTATAAAATGGCACCTTGAGATTATTTTTTTATGTATGATTTGCGACACTTGGATAATTATTTAAATAATTAATTAAAGTAATTAAATAAATAAAAAGTTAATATAAAAGTAAGAAAAAGCAGATCATAATCTGTACTTCTGCCGGTAGGAACTGTCTATAGGGTTTGACTTTGATACTAAGGACATTAGCATTCTGAGTCTACTACGATTAGGTATATAGTGATTTTATATTACGATTTGTTTATTATTATTTCAAACAAGCAAATCAAATAGGCTAAGGTAAATAGGCAAAAATAAACCAATTAAAATTTTACTTCTTGTGCAAAAAAATAGAAAACAATTTTTTAAGAAATGTTTTATGATACAATTTTTTGATAAACTTTAAAAAAATTGTTTCAGAATAAAGTTCCTATACGTTGTAGCTTAAAATTCAAGATGGCAAGGAGATTATCCTAACGATGATATATTACAGATTTTTCATTTCTTTTTATGATCAATTCTGATAAACGTAACCGTTTTAAGGAAAGTTGATTGTAGGAAAAATTTTTTAAGATACTTTATGCATATAAAATAAATTTACTAAAATTTGAATACTAAGTTCAACATTTTTTAACTTTTTAAATGACTCAAACAAAATCTAACAAATTTAATGCTTATTATCAACTATACGAAAAGAAGAGTTACTTCCAAAATGAAAGCACATTAAAATCTCTCAGAAAGAAATAATTAGAAATCTGATATAATTAGATATAAAGGTAATAAGAGATAATAATAAAATAGTAAAAAGTATAACATAATATATGAGCGGCTTATAATTTGTAATTTATATTGGGACGATATAAATTGTGTGGGATGATTTTCTTTTAAACTCACTTTACCGAAAATAACATTTACTTTTTAATATTTTTTATCGTCTCATATTTAAAACCAATATATTGCCACTACCAAAAGCTGAACGTTTCCAATGATGAACTTCTAAATCAATCACCTATGAACCTTTAGGAACACCCAAGCTCGTATTAAGATTCGTCCTTCTGAAAAATTTGCTTCGACGTAACAATGCTTAATAATCTTTTATCAATCAGTGTTAACTGAAGTCTGAAAACCCTTTCCGTGGACTGTATTTAATGCTGCGAATCTTTGACCCTCTCAAATATTCTGAATGAAGTGGATGGAGAACTACAATAACGAATACGATATCCCATTAATTTTTGCTTCGGGTTTTCATTCGTGTGTTAAGTAATTGAAAATTTTCGAGTATAACGATATAATTAGGCTTAATTTTTTCAATTCTTATTTTAATTTTAAAAAATGAGAAAAAGATGGCGAGATTTAAAATATTCTAACACTATTTTTTATTGATTCAAATACTACTTTTTAACTTTATATCGGACTAGTGATCGAGTGGTAGATTTTAAAATAAGTTCCACATAAAACCAGCTTTAAGATGAAACCGAAACAAAAAACCGAACAAAATAATTACAGTTTTACTTATAAAGTAAATCTAAGAGATTTTTCTCACTGCAAGTATATAAGTGAGTAACAATATTTATTTAATCCAAATAATCAACATTTAAGTTAAATCCACGTAAACAATAAATGAATTTCTGGTTATAAAGCAACAACTTTTTACTGTTACCGCTTATCAGTTCTGGAATGGTTCTGGTCTCAAGTTTTTAAAATTTCATCTATGATAATAATTTAAAATGGATAATTTTCCACCGCTTGAAGCCCCTAAAGAACTGGAGCAACATTCAATAAATTTTAATATGAAACAATCTTTTACAACTCTTACAAATCAAAATGTACCTACATTTCAATCCAATTCGCAAGCAATAGTTTTTTCTGCGCTAGAAAATACAAAATTGGAAGTATATGTGTTTGCAGTTGGTGATTTAATTCATTTTAAAAATATTATCTTCTCCGCTAGAATGCTAAATTGTCGAATTTGTATTTAACTCACAAGAGAAACTTCAGTTAACAATTTTTACAAATTAAAAAGGAATAATAATATTGTTAACAACTAAAAAACTTAGGCTCGTAAATTAATGTCACCAATTCAAATATTATTTTTAGTTTCAGAAGACATTTTTTTATTTTTCTTAGAGCTTTATTAATACCTAACTTAGCAATTTTAAATTATAAAATGACATCATACAAAGGACAAACTACTTCGGAAACACAAACATTTCAAACGCGAAATGCTGCTTTAACTACTTCAACTAATCCAATAAACAATTAACACGTCTCTCTAACGCAAATAATATCTTCCTTTGCTCCTACACAATCGCCTAAACCGGATATTTATATTTTATTATCTACTCATGTTACAAAAAGCACTGACTCCCAACAAATATTACACGATTCTCCCTCAAACGAACGAAATCTTTCTGAAATTATCACATCTCCACCAAATGATATCCAAGTAATAACCCCTTTCCGGAACCAAAATTAAAAAAGCCAAAGTCTTAGATCACAGACATAGAACCAGTAAAAGATCGTTGGAATTGGTACTTTTCCCTTGATAGATCTCAAAATTCACAAGGTAACTAGTCTCGGAGTTAAAACACCATACTTTATAACCGAATCTTATCGGTTTTCCCCTAATGAACTGTTTACAATTATGGCGGCCATAATATTTTACCATCGACTCATCATAATTCATATTTTCAGTTGGTTGATAATATTTGAGAAAAGTACTCTGTAATTTTTAATTACTGGTCTTAATTTCCACATTTTATGATTTAAATCCATTTGCGTATTATCAGCACAGTGCATGAAACGCATTATTTGGATAAACCTGTCGCGACGCATTGTATCCTTCACCATTTTATTGGAAACGTCTGCTCCATTGTCCCAATAAAACCTTTTTCCAGGAAGACAATTGTATCCATACACAATCAAAATACCCAAAAAACATTTGAGTTCGTCCAAGGTAATCTTCGGATCAGGACAATTCACAAAAAGAGCGTATTTTCTAGTTTCGTCTAAAATATGGCCAAGCATTTCGATATCGAAAAACAACTCAAATAAATCTGTAGGGCTCATATTTTTAAATTGTGAGAAGTCTGCTTTGGGAAAGTCGGATGTTTTTACAAAATCTCCATCGATCCAAGTTCTTTTAGTATACTTTGTTCCCTTTAGTGATTTCAAAAAACTAGTATTATGTTCTGTATGAAGTGGTGAAATAAGTGGTGTTTGCTCGTCTTTCATCTCATTAAAAACACTAGTCTCTTCTGGCACATCATCAAAACAATCCAGCTCGGCTTCTGCTAATAATTGTCTTCGGGACAGGTTATCCACAAGTCCACCATTATCCTCGTCAGCCGAATCTTCATACATTTGCATCAGGTGGACTTATATATATATACGCAACATATATATGCAACTGGCATATATATATATATATATATATATATATATATATATATATATATTACCTATATATATATATATATATATATATATATATATATGCCAGTTGCATCATTTTCATCGTTATAAACCATATCCAGGACTTCCTGGAGAGTCAAACCTCTCCTGTAAATAAAAAAATAATTAGATCTCTTATTAACCTAGTGTGGCCATTTGGTAACAGTCTGATTCAGTCTCATGTAAATTTTTTGTTAATGAGCCAGGTTGCCTGCAATATTTTTTATGTTATAACCTACTTCCTTAACTATATCAATAATTATTTAAATTGCCGGAAAGTCTTAATAGTAAACTAATAAAACTACTTACTCAAATCTCGGTTCGATAATTTGCACATTCGTTAATACGCATTAATTTACACAACTATACTATTCGTTCGCTCCAACTGTGAAATGTAACACTGTAACAAATGGAATACACTGACATCTAGTAACGAAAAGTTAAACTGCGAATAGATTTCTAGTGTTAACTTGAGCTACAATTTATTAACATTAAATGATGGCGTGTTTTCGTAACCAAGTGGTCACACAAGGCTTTGATGGGTTAATAAACCTTCGAAAAGTGAAGCCAGTTTCGATGTGACCTTGTGCCCTGTTTTGTTTTGGTGCTCTTACGTTTCCCATTACTACCTCTCCGCATGGTTATAAACAACGCCAAATGTAATCAAAAATAAAATAAGATAATCTTTTAGACTATTAACTTCTGTTACTAATGTTGAGAAATCTGACTCGATCATTTGAATATCGGTTACCAACTTGCATCGACGTTATAGGTAGATATTTTGAACATTTACTTTAGACTTACTTCCTTAATATTACATTGATTGTTTTATTTATTGCATATTGTTAAAGTTTATATTTTAAATTAATTTCATTAAACAACAAGGATCATTGAGATCCATATAAATGCAAAAATTTGGTAGTTTTTTTTGGCTTTTTACTGCTTTATTCTTCGCCTAATATGAATGATATGAACCTCGCCTAATATAAATGATATTGTATGATATGGATATGAAAAACTCACCAAGAGCCTGACGTAAACGTATTTACAAACAAGTTGGTGAAAATATGATCTACCTCCGAATAAAAGTTCAAAAACTATATGAGATGTAACTACTATTCTTCTGCCAGAAATTAAAAAACTAGGCATATCTGTAATAAATATAACTACTGGGGGTTATCTACTGTTACGATAATAAATATTATGGCGTATAAAACTGTAAATATATTATGACTAATTCTTTTCTGTTCTAGATATTTCGGCGCTCAGTTGAAAGACCTGTTTACTTGAATTGTGATGAGTCACCCGCGACTTAAAATTTCCAGGAGCAGGTCGAATAAAACCAGTCTGAGCGACATTCTGGGGTCATCGATTTATCGCCAGATCCTTCTAGATAACGGCATTTTATATATATATATATATATATATATATATATATATATATATATATATATATATATATATATATATATATATATATATTTATATATATATATATATATATATATATATATATAAATGGGACATTTTATTTAGAGGAACAGTTAGTTTTTGAAGATCGCGCCGCGTCTTAAAATGTAACGCACGTATTATAATAAATTGTTAAGTGTAAGATAAATTAGTAATAAAGAATTTAATAAATTTGTAAGTGTTGTAAAGTGTAAATGTTGTAAAGTGTAGAACCTTTAATAGTAAATAAAAAACAATAAATTAGAATAATAAAAACATAATACTACTAATATATTTTACTGGAGTCACATTGAAAAACAGAGTCCTGTCTACATAAAAATGAGAAGAAGAAGACAATTTTTAATTATTAATTAACAATTACTTAGTTAATAATTTATTACTAACGTTATGTTGTGTAAATATATTTGTGTTCACTTTGTATATTAAATAAATAATTTAAAAAAAAAAGATATTGGCCTATATTGCATATATATTTCTCATACATGTTAAGGTTTCTGTCTTTTTTAATAAAAATACTTGCCTACATAGGCACTTTTTTCTTTAATTTTTGGTGCCTAAATCAAAACTATAATATGTAATAATAACTTTAGAAACTATAACGCCAATTCTTATCGGTACACAAAGCATGGGAATTCAAATTAAGAAATGCACCGGAGAGAAAATGTACGGCGTTGCAAAAAAATTAATCTTTATACCAACTCGAAACTTTTTGTATGAATTCCGTACTGCATTAAATTACCAAAAACGGAAGAAAAATTTTTTCCAAAACAAAAAATTTTCAGTGTTTCTGGTGCCAATAATTTTGTAGGGCATTAGGTCGCATCTCATTATTTTTGTATTACATACCTAAGTTATAAATGTCCCACAAAAATGTTTAGCCAAAAAAACTTCCCTCCTTGAGTGGTAAGTTTATCTTACCTGTGACTCACATGTACCGATAAGAATTGACGGCATAGTTTTTAAAGTTGTTATTACAAATTGTAGTGTTGTTTTATATGTCATTAAAGCTAAGTCAAATGACCCATTAACCCTTAACTAGTCGCTACATGGTCAAAAAGACCACACGTATTAAAAATTGCTAATATTTCGGAAAAAAATTACATTTGGCAACCACAACCTTCAGTAGCTTACTCATTCGATACAAGGAGCCTCAGTACTAAATCAGAGTAGCGGGAGGTTTGTGGATTAGGAGTTACAGCGCAAAGGTCATAATTTCCGCGCGCGTCTAGTCAGTTAAAAAGTTTTTATAAATCGTTTTATTGTATTTCTTATCACCTTAAGGTGTGTATAAACGTTAGTTTTTTTTAAATAATATACTACATATTATACTTTTGTCTTATTGTTTAGTAACCTTTTGAATATACCTCTCTTTCTTTTACTATGTAATTAGTCATCAAAATTTGAATTACTTTTGCAGCAAATTACTATTACGATATTTCATCATTTTCTTTGTTCTATTATTGAGAATCAAATATTAATTTTTTTAAATTTTAAGCTACAGCAAACTTTTATATATTATTTGTTTGGCCTTATTTTTAGAATGGACTATGAGAAGGAACAAAGGAGATTTCAAGCCCTCATAGAAGAACCGCTTGATATAGAATATGACGACGACGATGACGAGAATGAAGTCAATCCGAAAGTTATTGATGAGAGGTCGAAAGATTCGGAAAGCGAACAAGAACAGGATTTAGAGGAAATAGGAGAAGTTTTACTGAATAATGTACAAGAAGAAAGTGTTTTTATGGGAAAAGATGGTACAGTGTGGAGAAAGCATCAAAAAAAAACAAAAGGGTACGTATGAGCAAGCCTAATTTAGTAAAACAATCACCTGGGCCTAATAGATTTACGAAAAAGTTGAAAGACATTTATGAAATATGGAGTTATTTCATTGATGAGGACATGATTTAAATAATTGTAGAATCCACTAATAAATACATTGAAAGCATAGCAAGCAATTTCTCTAGGGAAAGGGATGCAAAGCTTACAAACCCATCTGAAATTCGCGCTCTTATAGGCCTTTTATATTTGGCAGGGACATATAAAGCCCATCACCTGAATACAGAAGATATCTGGCAAACTAATGGCGAAGGTATCGAAATATTTAGACTAGTTATGTCCTTATCCCGATTTCGGTTCTTCTAAGATGCATTAGATTTGATGATAAGGTCGATCGTGAAGAACGTAGAAGACTGGATAAGATGGCCGCCATCCGAGTATTTTTTGACAAATTCGTAGAAAAGTGTAAATCGGGATATAACTCTTCGCAAAATTTAACATGCGATGAAATTGCCCCTGGATACAATATATTCCAAGCAAACCCTCAAAGTATGGGCTCAAAATTTTTAGTTTATGTGATGCTGAAATGTATTATACCATAAATATGGAGGTTTATGTGGGTCGTTAACCAGATGGCTTATTTACTGTAGACAATTCCCCGAAAGAAGTTATAAAAAGAATGTGTGCGCCAATAAAGAATTCTGGGCGCAACATTACTCTAGATAATTGGTTCATTAACATTCCTCCAATAGATGTTTTAAAAAAAGAATTTGGATTGACTGTTGTGGGGACCATTAGAAAGAACAAAAGGAAACTGCCCCCTGCATTACTTCAAGGATCTCGTCCACTAAAATCAAGTATGTTCGCCTTTAGCGATACATGTACCTAAGTGTTGTATATCCCCAAAAAGAAGAAAGTTGTATTGCTTGTTTCAAGTCTACATGATGACGACGCTATAGATAGAGAAACATTTGAACATTATAAACCAGAAATTCTGACGTTTTATAACAAAACAAAAGGCGGGGTTGACGTCGTTGATCAGCTATGCTCCTCTTATGATGTTTCGCGAAAAACAAGACGTTGGTCTATGGTAACTTTTAGCACCATACTAAATATCGCAGGCATTAATTCGCTAGTGATTCATGCAAGTAACAACCTTGCGGATAATAAAATGCTTAGAAGAAAATTTTTGAAGCATTTAGCATTTTCTCTCATGGATGAACATCTACGGATCCGAGCAACAGTAGACAATTTAAATAGAGATCTAGAAAGTTACGTATTAAGGGCATATGTAATATTCCTAACACAGACGGCACTCCAACAAATGAAGGAGTACATGGTAGAGGCTACTTTTGAGACCGTAAAAAGAACCGGAAAACGACTGTTTCCTGCTGTAAATGTAAAAAGTTTTTATGCAGAGAACATGCACGTGCAGTATGCGAAGAGGGCCAAACCAAACTTATTCGGATTAACTAAAAGTTTCTTTTTTTTATCGGAGTAGAAAATAGTTTTTTTAATGTTCTGTCCAGTGTTTTTAACATTTGTTTAGTTTGTATATTATTTTGTAATATGTTACTCTACTTATTAAACATAAATAAAATCGTGTTTTACTTAACCTGGTTCCAAATACTTTTATTAACACAAACTAAGAAGGAAAAGACCAAACGGTGGTTTCGACCGCGCGCGCGACTACTAATTTTCAAAAATTCCTAGCGACTACTGAAGGGTTAAAAATCTCCCAAGGGCTTGTATACTATTATTTTAAAATATAAATGATTTATCTTTGATAATGATCCTCTTTTATTATTGATTATAATACATAAAAGGATTATCGCAACAACTTAAAACGATCGGAAGTAAATACAACATTTAAAATAACAAGGTAATCTTGTTCTGAAGCTATTTTCTTGTGGCATTTTAAATTAATTAATATTTAAATGGGAATAAGCCACAATTAAAGGTTAACATACATTTATTGACGTTTCAATTTCCACTTCGGAAATCGTTCTCAAAATACAAACATTGTTTGTATTTTGAGAACGATTTCCGAAGTGGAAATTGAAACGTCAATAAATGTATTTTAACCTTTAATTGTGGCTTATTCCCATTTAAATATTAATTAACAAGGTAATCATTTCTAAAACTAATCCTAACAATGAACAAAAAAGAACAAAGAATTGAGTTTATAGAATATCTTGCGAATGTTAATTTTTATTTAGGTAAAACATCAAGACCATTCAATTTTAGAACAAATAAACATCAATCAATCCAAAACAGGGAATTTGATAGATCTCAAATATGTAAACACGCATTAGAAAATAAACATGAGCTCAATGGAAAGATTCAAGTATAGTTCTGAAAGAAACAGATAATAAAAAGAGAAAGAAGTGGCTCTAATTGTAGAAAAAAAACTCAACTCAAAAATATTGGTAATATCATTTTAGTGATCTACTGTAAAATGTATACTTAATATATGTCTGAATTATTGTCAATATTAATGAGTCAGATTAAATTAAATTATAAGAAGATTTCTTTTACCAAGTAAAAAAACAAAATTTGTTAAAATAAAATTGTGGGTTATTCCCAATAAAAATAGTAAATTCCGTTAAGATGCCCCAAGAAAATAGCTTCAGTTGTTACGAAAATGTGTGTAAACATTTTGAATCAAAGAGTATTATAGAAAAAAAGCCAACAAACTGTCAAAGTATTGAGACTCACTTTAAAGTTTCCCTTCAAAATTTAAATATTTAAACCATTATTTCTTGAGTTCTGAACGTTTTTACTTACAAAGTGAATCTAAGTGATTTTCTCACCACAAGTATAAAATCTGTGAGTACAAATATTTATTTAATCTAAATAATTAACATTTAAGTTAAATCCACGTAAACAAGAATAAATTTTTGGTTATAAAGCAACAATTTTTACTGCTACCATTTATCAGTTCTAATATCGAGGAGACAGGACTCAGAGTTATCTATGATACTAATCAAAAATGGATAATTTTCCGCCTGTTGGGGCCCCTGAACAAGAACTGGAGCAACGTTCATCAAATAAAAATATAAAACAATCTTCTGCAACTGTCACAAATCAAAATGTACTTAAATTTTCATCCAAAACACAAGCAATTATTTTTCCTGCGCTAGAAAATACAAAGTTGAAAGACTATCTATTTGCAGTTGGTGATTTAATTCATTCAAAAAATATTATTTTCTAATTAACAAAGGGATAATTACTGTAAACCACCAAAAAATTCAGGCTCGTAAATTAATTCACCAAATGAAAGATTATTGATATCAAATGTTTGTAGTTCAATCCCACATTCAATTATTAAAAATGCACTTTCTAATTTGGGATTAACTTTGGTAACTCCAATAAATTTTTTAAAAATTGGTACATCAAATCCTAATTACATATACATTTTCAGTTTCACAAGGAGGAGAAGTTTATTTCTCCTCCAGTCTTATCAATACCCGACTCAATAATTGCGAATTAAGAAATGACATCATATCGTATATTTCTTGTAATGGAAAAGGATCTATGTACTAATTGTAGACAATCGGGACATTCGGCTGAAAATTGCCCAACTACTAAGGAAACTCAAACATCTTAAACACAAAATGCTGCTTCAACTACTTCAACTGATCCAGTAGACTATGAATACATTCCCCTAACGCAAAACATATCTTCCTCGGCTCCTATACTATCGACTAAACCGCATATCCATTTTTTACTATCTACTCATGTTACAGAAAGCAATGATTTTCAACAAATGTCCAACGATCCTCCCTCAAACAAACAAAATCGCTCTGAAATTAAAACCCCTCCACCAAATGATACTCCAGAAAATAACCCCTTTCCAGACCCTAAATTAAAAAAGCCAAAGTCTTCAATTTCAGACATAGGAACCATTAAAGTAACTGACGATATAAAAAATTCAGCTAGACGAATATATGAACATACTTCAGTAAACAATTCAATATCTAATGAAACATTAGTAGATATACTGGAAAATGCTCATGGTACCCCTGACCCAGTAAGCTTAATAAACACTTATACAAATGATCTAGAAAACCTATTGAAACTATTAAATCAACTACATGAAAATGTATCAAATAGGAAATCAAAAAATAGATGCACTAGACTTCGAAGCAAAATACTTAAATCCATACAATCAGAAACTAACACCTAATCTGATAATGAAATTGTAAAAGATATATTATAATGGCTTTCTCAATTATCCAGTGAAACTTACGAGGGGATTACACTTGCCTTGAGATATTAAAACAAATGATTAAAAAACTTACTCCATCCATACTTAGTTTACAGGACATACTTAGTTTACATTTTAAAAATAATAAAGTTCATAATTTAAAACACTTCACATGCACATATAAAAATACAGAAAATCTAGACCATGCTAATGGTGGCGTAGCAATTTACACTCATTCATCCATCGATGTAGGAATTCTTCAAATCAATACACAACTTGAAGCAGTCGCAATTACTATCAAAGGGCCTTTAAAAATGAACATATTATGTAATATATACATTCCACCTACAGAAAACCCAAGGAATAATGAAATCTCAGATTTGATTAAACAAATACCTTCACCTCGTCTAATAGTTGGTGATTTTAATGTACATAATTACATATGGGGATTAAATAAAATTACTCCATTAGGTCGTAGAATCGAAATAATGTTGGACAATTTTCAGTTAAACCTACTAAACGATGGAAGAAATACTCATTTTGACATTTCTACTGGTAAATCCTCTGCCATAGACCTTTCAATATGTGATCCAGCATTATCATTTACCTTATCTTGGGATGTACTTTCTGATTTAAATGATAGTGACCACTTTCCGATTGTAATAACGAATCCTGACAGTATACAATACTCTTGTAATGTTGAAAAGTGGAATCTCAAAAATGCAAATTGGTAAGAGTATTATAATCTAGTTTTAAATGAAATGAATGCATTACACGAAATTTTACAATGAAATAATAATATTGATAGTCAAATTCAAGAGTTTTCCAATGTATTATTAAATGACGCCGAAAAAGCCGTTGCTAAAATGAATTCGAAACAATTAAATTCGTCAGTCCCTTGGTGGAATTCTGAATGTCAAGAAGCTATTAAACTTTCAAAAATAGCATTAAATCAATTCAGGAAATATAATACACTTGAAAATAAATTAGAATTCAAACGACTAAAAGCACGAGCTAGATTCATCATTAAAAGAAGTAAACGTGAATCATGGAAAAAGTTTGTTTCAGAATTAAATTCTTCTACACCAATTACTAAAGTGTGGCAAATGGTACGAAAGATATCCGGGAAAATACCCCAAACCACATTAACTTCTTAGAAGAAAAACAAAAAATATAGACTTTCCCTCTAGGCATAGCCAATATTCTAGCTAATAGTTTTGAAAGATTCTTAAGCGATGATGTTCTTCCTTCAGATTTTTTGATCAAAATAGAAAGAGAGGAATCCAAAGGTATTGATATATCGCCTGATGACCTTTCTCCTTTAAATTATCCCATAACCATGGATGAATTAGAACACTCACTCAATAATACGAAAAACTATTCTCCTGGTCGTGATAACATCCTTGAAATATTTCTTCAAAAACTTCCTTCATCTGCGAAGAAACACTTGCTGAATATCTATAATAATATATGGAGACATAGCAAGTTTCCAAAAATGTGTAGTTCATCTATCGTCATCCTTATTTATAAACAAAATCAACCAAAATCTCTGTCTCAAATTCATATAGACCTATTTCTCTAACTTGTGTAATGTGTAAAGTTCTCGAGAAAATCATATCCAACAGATTAATGTGGTTTTTAGAAAATAAATTACTTGCCCCGGAACAAAGCGGATTCATAATTCATCAAAAATAGCACAATTCATGAAAAATTTCGGTTAATGGTACTTTATCTAATACAAAAATTCAAAAAAACGGAATTCCCCAAGGATCTTATTTAAGCGTCTCCCTATTTCTTATTGCAATAAATAATATTATCTCCACTTGTGACTTACCAGTAAAAGCTAGACTCTTTGCAGATGACTTAATCATTTTTGTTAAGGGGATAAATGATAAAACCCTTCAGACACATCTACAGAAAGTGCTATGGAATCTCGAATTATGGACAAATTTCACAGGTCTTCAATTATCAACAAAAAAAAAAACAAACGTTATGTTATTTTAAAAAAAAAAGAAGTTATATCACTGCAGAAATTAAACTATTTAATAAACAAATAAAATATGTTGAGAAAATTAAATGTCTAGGCATGACATTTGACAACAGATTATCCTGGAACCACCACATTCATGATCTAAAAAGTACTAGTCAATCTGCACTTAACATTATAAAAACTGTTGCATACAACACGTTGGGAGCAGATAGTAAAACACTGACCCTTATGTACAAGTCATTGATCAGGTCCAAACTCGATTACGCTTGTATTATTTATGATTCAGCAAAACCATATATCATAAAACATCTCGATCGAATACAAAATAGTGCTTTGCAAGCCATACTAGGTGCTTTTTATACTAGCCCTACTGAAAGTTTACACTGTGAAGATGGAGAAGTCCCCCTGGAATTCCGAAGAAAACAACTTTTACTAACATATGCGGCATCAACACAGGCAAATCCTATTAATCCTGTTAACCACTATGTAAATTCAGACCCTTTTAGGAATATGTTTAAAACACATGCTAGGCTTGAACTTTCTTTTTATGAAAGGGTAAATAGATACTTCGATGAACTTGAATTCAAATTTCCAGATACCTATTGTATACTAGATATTAACACTGTTCCCACTTGGACTGATCCCATCCCATCTATCAATACCAAACTCTCCATATATAAAAAAGCAGATAACCATCCCAAAGCATTATATCAATATGTCCTCCAAGAACTCATGACATACAGTAAGCATAATCTTATATATACCGATGCCTCTAAAACTATAGATGGAGTGGAAGCAGCATTTATGTCTAATAAAACAAAAATATTAATGAAACTCTCTAAATTAACATCCATTGACTCAGCCGAGTTAACCGCCATTCTCAATGCAATAAATTTTGTGGTAGAAAATAATATCAAAAACCCTGTCATTATTATGGATTCCCTAAGTTCTGTAATTGTCCTACATAACTTATATCCTAGCCATCCAAGTCTACTACTTATTAAATCAGCATTAAGCCAACTGCAAACTATGAACATAAATATCAACTTTGTATGGATTCCTTCCCATATCGGAATTGCTGGTAATGAAGAAGTAGATTCCTTGGCAAAACCAGCAATCTCGAGTCCGCAAGCTGTAAAAATCAGAAGCATTCCACATCTAGATATAAAACCTATATTCAAGAACTTAATAATCAATGTCAGGAACTGTCAGGAACAAAAACTATTAATAACTATTACTTTTTTTAAACTGCCCCCTCGCAGACTTTACACCTGGAAGTCGCCAGCAGACTCGAAAGAAACAAATGTAAGAAACCAGATCGACTTCATTGCCATACCAGAAAGATTCAGAAACTCAATCACATCAGTGAAAACCTATCCCGGGGCTGACGCTCAATCGGATCACAACCCAGTGGTGGGTAAACTAGGAATCAAACTAAAACGTATAGAAGGGAAGCCTAACAAAACCAAGATAAACATTAGGAAATTAAAGGATCCCAACATTAAACAACAAGTGCAGGAATCCTTAAGAAGAAACATTGGAAACTTGAGTGAACCCGCACAAGACGCAGTTGCTAAATGGGATGAAATAAAAAGAGCTGTTGAAATGACAAACAAGACACTTTTGTTACAGGAGCGCGTAAAGAAGAAAGAATGGATGACGGATGAAATCCTTGATATGATGGAAGAAAGAAGACAACACAAATGCAAAAATCAAGTGAAGTATCAAGAAACAAGTCACAATATAAAAACAAAGATAAAGGAAGCGAAGGAACGCTGGCTGAAGGAGAAATGCGATGAAATTGAAGAGTGCGACAGAAGATATGACTACCACAACATGCACAAAAAGATCAAAGAATTAACAACTAAAAAGAAAACCAATAATCCCCACCCGACACTAATAGACGCAGACGGTAACCTTATATCAGACGACTTGAAGCTCATTGACACATGGAAAGATTACGTAGAACGACTTTTTAACGATAAATGCAGAGCGACAGTGGACCAAGATGATGACATGACTGGACCCGAAATACTAAGGTCTGAAGTGGAAAAAACCATTTCATCGCTAAAAAACGACAAAACACCAGGTCCCGACAACATACAGAGCGAGATCATAAAACTCCTATGCGAAACGGATGACCACTTCCTCGATTTTCTGACAGGCCTTTTTAACACCTTTTACGACAAAGGGAAGATTCCGGAGGAATGGCTTCGATCGACCTTTGTAGCCATACCTTAAACACCAAGCGCAAAACACTGTGATCAACACCGCTTAATAAGCTTGATAAATCACATTACCAAAGTTTTTACCAAAATCATACACAATAGAATATATAACAAATGCGAAGCAAATATATCGGAGTCACAGTTCGGATTCCGAAGCGCATTGGGCACAAGAGAGGCGATCTTCAGTCTGCAAGTTTTAATTCAAAGATGCAGAGACATGCACAAGGACGTCCACTTGTGCTTCATCGACTTCTCCAAGGCGTTTGACAAGGTCAAACATGATAAACTCATGGAAATGCTCAGGAAGATGCATATTGATGGCAAGGATCTACGCATAATAACCAGTCTCTATTGGAACCAAAGTGCTGAGATAAAGATGGGCAACTTACACAGTGGGAAGATATATATTAAAAAGAGTGTACGACAGGGATGTGTCCTCTCGCCGCTCCTGTTTAATATATACTCTGAACAAATCTTCAAACAAGCACTGGGAGAAGTTTCGGAGGGTATCAAAGTAAACGGAGAGGTAATCAATAATATTAGATATGCTGACGACACAGTTATTATCGCAAATGACTGCAACGAGCTTCAAAGACTCATGCAAAGCATACACACAGCAAGTCAAGAATATGGTTTAGAACTCAATACAACCAAAACTAAATGCACGCTCAGCAGAACACAACAACCTCCGATGAAATTGACATTAAACAACCGAAAAATAGAACAAGTGGAGACATACACATACCTTGGAACCACAGTCAACACAAAATGGGACCAGTCAACAGAAATAATATCACGAATTGAAAAAGCGCGAAACGCGTTCAACAATATGAAAAAGTGGTTCACAAGCAAAATCTCATTGGAACTAAAATTAAGACTGGTCAAGTGTTATGTCTTCCCGGTCTTGTTCTATGGAGCAGAGGCATGGACCACAACGGAAGCCACCCTGAAGAAACTAGAATCCTTTGAGCTGTGGATATATCGCCGTATTCTTCGGATATCCTGGACAGACCACATCACTAACGTGGAAGTAATGCAGAGAATAGGCAAAAATAAAGAAAGAATCTTCACCGTAAAGAAACGGAAGCTTGAGTACTTCGGACATGTCATGAGGCATACTAAGTACCGGCTGCTACAGTTAATAGTCCAAGGAAGAATCGACAGTAGGAGGGGACCGGGAAGAAGACGACACTCATGGATGCATAACCTGCGACAAAGGTTCGGACTAACAGCGACCGAACCGTTCAGAGGTGCCGTAAACAAAGTCAAAATAGCCTTGTTAATAGCCAACGTCCGAAACGGATAGGGCAAAGGAAGAAGAAGAATAATCAATGATTGGCAGACCAAGTGGAATCAGTCAACATCCAAACTACGTGAAGTAAAACATTCTATATTACCTTGGAAATCAACCCCAAATAAGCGTATACATCAAACCATCCTATCTCGTCTTAGAATAGGCCACACCGCCATCACCCATAAACTGCTGGATAGAGTGAATTAAAACCTACGTATGTGATATTGTGCTCAGTGTTCGCCATATTTTACTGGAATGTCCTTTGTATTGCATGGAAAGACTTCAATATAAATTACAAAATACCTTACAGGCAACATTAAGGAACTGATATGAAAAATTTTACATCATACTTATATTCCATAAATGTGCTAAATAAATTGTAAAACTTTAAATTGTACAACGCCAATGACCCTATGAGGTTGAGGCATAAATAAATAAAAAAAAGAATATTATAACTAAATAATAAAGATTACTGTTTCTATGCGTAGATTTTAAATTTGAATTAAAATGTATACATAAGATATCCAAAGAGGGTTCTAAATATATTAGGCCAGGGAAATAAGCAAAAAAAAGTACCCTGTTTTTGATACTCGTCCGGCCAGGCAAACGGCAGTTGTTATGAGTAGTATGGACCTCTGTAACAAAAAGCTGTATGTTTCCTGCAGTCGATATTTTGGACTTAATTAGTTATTAACAAATTAAGGTCAAAAAACGAAAAAATTTTGCTTTTTTCGTCTATCGGCAAAAAGTGAAGCATTTTAAACAAATTTTACAAGAGAAAAACTGTTAAGTCATATAAAAACCTTCAAAATGGCGTTTACTTAATGTTTCTATCCTTATTTGTTGCTTAGAAAATTGCAAAATAGGTAAAAAAATTCGGTATTTTATAAATGTTTTGAAAACGTTAAAATATCTACCAAATTAATACTTTGATAGAAAAATAAAAATATCTAGAAAACTGATAACTTTAGGTATAGGGAGTACTTTATAAAATTTGAAGTACGATATTAGTACTTTTTGATGGTGATATAAAATACAGGGTGATCTATTTAAAATTACCAAGAAAATAATGTACTTGCATTTTGACTTACCCTGTATTTGATTTAACGAATATTATAAAAACGAATATGTTTTATAAGTTTTAACAAATATTAAAAAACTATGGTTGCAATATATCAATGTTCCTATACTCCTTTTTAATTATGCAGGGAGTTAAACTTGATACGATTTTCAGGTAATATTGGTTATAACTTTTTAAATCCCCGGTATAATATAATAAAACTTTACATTGTTGTGATGGGGAAGTGAAGCAGAAAAAAACAAAAGTTTGGTCTGCCACCATCTTATGGAATAGCCTGTAAGATTGTAACTAATTTTAAAACTAATCCTTACACTAATCAATCACCCTGTATATATATATATATATATATATATATATATATATATATATATATATATGTATATACTTATATTTATATATATATAAACATATATTTTAAAGTAGATGACTTTAAAATTATATTGCCAGTATTACTGACTTGCATTCTTGGGACGACTTTATTGTAGGAGAGTTCATTCGATAACATGAAATTAATTCTAACTTAAAGAATAATAATAAAATAATAAAGAATAGACATTAGAAAAATTATTTTAATTAATATTTCCAAAGCAATACTATTTTTAGAAACAATTGAATAGGACAATTTGTTGTTTTCATAAAATCTATTATAAATAAATTATTTACAATTTTATTAAAGAGGTATAAATAATTATAAATATTTATGTTTTTAAATAAAAATTATCTCAAATATTATAATAAAAATTGAAGCAAATTAGATAGTTTATTTAACAATTTATTGAAATAATGCATATTCGTAGTGTACGCAAACAGTACATACGAATTAAAAAAGGAACGTTAAAACCCATAAATAAGAACCAGCGATACAGCTAACAGCTCCTTCCCCCTCCCTTCGGCTTCCGTGAGTTTCGAAGCCAGCCGATTTTAAGGACCACATTTTGAAGCTTTGTGGATGATGTCATTGAAGGGCAACCTTTTTAGAATTTGGTGCGTTAAAACTATAAAGTATTTTCTTTTAAATAACGATAATTAGATTTATTAATTATTATAAACCAAGCTGCTATGAATAAAATAAAAAAAGAGGCTAACTTTGTCCCAAATTATTTTAGGACAATTTTTTTTTAAGTTTGTGAAAAAATTCATGCTTCCTTAATATAAAAAAATAATATTCTTGCAGGCAATGGTTAAAAAGTTATTCTAATTGTTTATAAGCAAAAAAGCGACATGTTTTTGCAAAATTATTTTGCAATATTTAAAATTATTTTTCTTATTTTTTTTTAATGTTAATAATAGAACAAGTCTTCTTCTTCCAGAAACTACCCTTACAATTACTAAAGCTATATAATTTTCTGACTTATATTGTTGCAAAAAAAATTAATTTGGGATAAACAAATAAAATAACTTTTAAACTGTTTGACTGATCACTTTGAAATTTTAACCATATTTTAAGCACTACAAGGCACAGCATTCCATGAAATATAAATGTTATAAGTTTATTTTCAAAAAATTTATTAACATTTATAAAAAACCGAAATTTTTGACTTATTTTGCAACTTTCCACGCAACAAATAAGGATAGAAACATTTAAAAAACGCCATTTTTAAGGTTTTTATATGACTTATAAGTTTATTTTCTTCTAAAATTTGTCTAAAATGCTTCACTTTTTGCTGATGGACGAAAAAAGCAAAAATTTTCTGTTTTTTGACTTTAATTTGTTAATAACTAATTAAGTCCAAAAAATCGACTGCAGGAAACATATAGGTTTTTGTTACAGAGGACCATACTACTCAAAACAACTGTCGTTTGCCTGGCCGGACGAGTGTCATGAAAAAATGCTTATTTCCCTGGGCTATATAACAAAAATATAGGTCGATATGTTTAAATAATAAGTAGATATAAATATCCTATTATTAATTATTATTTAATTAAATTGTTTTGATATATCAATAGCATAATTTTAGAACAGTTGTGTATCACGATAAAATTAAAAAAAAACTGTTTTGATGTTATTAATATTTATTTTAATTCCTGGAATTAGTATAAAATGCATAAGAATTCTAGTTGCTGACACATACCGCTTAAAGATGGCTTTGAATGTATGTTTAATTTTTGTCGCAGTTTTTATTGCAGGAAATGTGTCAGGTAAGAAATATTTTTTAATTTAATTCAGCGGATAATTTTGTTTTTCTCCATTATGCAGTTATCATTTCTCTTTATTTTTAATTCGTATTAAATATATAGCTAATCCCTGTGTCATTATTTTCTTCACCTTGATACCTCCAGCCTTAAAATTTAAGTTCTTCCATCTTGGATCATAATACCAATATTATTCCACCTAATTATATCTCATTGTATTTTACCATGTCTTTTTTAATTTGTATATTCTACTTCTTTCAGGCGTTTACTTAGGCATTAAACGTGTCCTAACAATCTTAACGTATTATGTCACTTTTTGATCGCAATTAGTGCCATACTTAGACTTCCCCTAATAAATATTATATTTATAGGCGAGCGGTTTACCCCTCAAAAGACGCTTAGAAACAGAATATACCGGCTAAAATTCTTTTTGCATTTCTAATGCACCAAACCTTTTTTATTCGATTCTATATATTTTTCCCCAAATGAAATGTATTTTTTTTTTAATTTTTACAAGTGGGCCGGCAATTGTTATTAACAAATAACTTATACAAAAAAGCAATTTTACCGAATTGCTTCGGAATCAATTTTTCAGGTGCAACTCATCAAAATAAACACTTTTCTTTCTTGATAATTTTTCGAAAAATGCTTCCTTGTCGAGTTATTTGCATTTTTTTGTTGAAAAAATGCCTTAATTAGTGATTTTTGGGATTTTTTTTCTAAAAAACTACTAAATGAATTGCAATTCTACAAATAGCTTTATAATCTTTAAACCGTCGAGTACAAGTTAGAATATTTTGACAAGGATAATTTTTTTCTATCTTGCTAAAAACGTGGACCCAAATATTTCGAATATGCCTTTCGAGCAGTCTACCGCTAAGTGTGTACAGCGGTTGCGGCGATACAAACGTGCGGCGCGTAGAAATATTTGGTTGAATTTAAAAAATTAATTCAATACAAATATTACGTACAATTTATTAAAAAAAAGATATTTCTAATTATTTTTATATAGACATATTATAATTAAAACAATTAAAATTAATTTTTTACAATGCTCTAATAATGTAATTTTTCTTTTAATATATATTATTGAATGTTTTATTACAGTGAATTACATTAAGCAATATATAATTAATTTTCATTGAAAAATTTAATCAAATTAAAATATAATATTAATTATACATAGTTTTCATTGTCAATAATTTGAAAATTTTCGTCAACAGCAACAGGATTTCCATCTAATAAGCTGATTTCATTGTCTTCAATACAGTCGTCTTTAACATTTTTACAATTCTCTGGTGTACATGCACATACTGCGCAGCATTCTAAATTATAGGAAATACAATTACAATTTTTCGTAGAACATTTTCCGGTACATGAGCAGAAATACTTTTGTAACATATCTAAACTAGTTTCGCCTTCAAAATAATTAAAATCGAAACAATTATTTTCCAATGTCCAACCATGGGTTAATGGATCAACAGATGAAATAATATTGTTTTTTGCTTGAATCCATTCATTTATTTGCCATTTTGCTCTTAAGTAGTGTTGTAATAATGCTGGTTTCGAAGGTGGTAATTTTTCATTAGATGCATTTTTTTTAATACAATATTATATCTTAATTCATTTATGGATTCATGATATTTTTTAAACTTATTTTAAGGGTCATACAGTTTAGATAAAAATAGAGTCAAAACTGTAAGTCCTTCATCTAAAGGTAAAGTAGGCAAATTTCTTAATTTTTCCAATTGACTATCAGTTAATTTCTGCAAAGCTTTATAAGCCTTCTTTTTTCCCATATCATAAAATGAACTTGTGGTATCACAACCTGTTATAGAATGCATTATTAGGATACTGTTGCACATTATTGTTCCAATTTCTTTTGCAATTTGATGTACAGGTATATATCGAGAACGATCCACATTTTTTACAATATTTCCTGTGTGAAACCATAACAGTGGTTCACTTGTGAAATCATGATAATGAGATAAAAGTAAAATAAATATATCTGTGTCTGAAGATTTAACAATAATTTGAATTTTTTATCCAAATGCTGCTGTTGTAATTTAAAAGCGTGAAAAATAACCCTAGTATCTGCTTCTAAGTGATTACATTCTAAATTTGAATCATAATACTGATTATTTTCTATCACATATGCTTTACTTCGAGGTTCGAAAGCACCAGAAATAATCAACTTTTTATTGCTTTCTATTGATAAATGAATATTTTTTTTTAATATAATTTCCAATGAATTCAACTAAATTCGATTTACTATAACACGCTTAGCGGTAGACTGCTCGAAAGGCATATTCGAAATATTTGGGTCCACGTTTTTAGCGAGATAGAAACCATTTATCCTTGTCAAAATATTCTAACTTGTACTCGACGGTTTAAAGATTATAAAGCTATTTGTAGAATTGCAATTCATTTAGTAGTTTTTTAGAAAAAAATCCCAAAAATCACTAATTAAGGCATTTTTTCAACAAAAAATGCAAATAATTCGAAAAGGAAGCATTTTTCGAAAAATTATCAAGAGAGAAAAAGTGTTTATTTTGATGAGATACACCTAAAAAAATTGATTCCGAAACAATTCGGTGAAATTGCTTTTTTGTATAAGTTATTTGTTAATAACAATTGCCGGCCCACTTGTAAAAATTAAAAAAAATACATTTCATCTTGGAAAAATATATAGAATCGAATAAAAAAGGTTTGGTGCATTAGAAATGCAAAAAGAATTTTAGTCGGTTGATGCTCTGCTTATAGGGGTAAACCGCTCGCCTATTAGTGTGTATTATATTACTGAAACATGTAAATTTGAGCAAGATTTCATATAAATAATTTTCATTAAACGTTTATTTATTACAGGATTTAAGCGTTTTGTTTTTTTTTTTGGCAATCGGGCTTAAGTGCCCATCTAGACCGACTAAACTAACTACACTACTATTCTAAAAATCAAAAGAAGAACTATATTGGTTAGGGGAACTCGTCTTCTTGTTGTTCTGGTATAAACTGTAGTCTATAGTGGTAGAAGTAATAATTTTTTTTAAAGTTGCTAATGCTAGGAAGACACCCGTTGCGAAACCACATCTTTAAATTCTTTAGCCAAGAGATTTTCCTGTGAAATTTTGATTATTTAATTTATTTCTAGAATATATACCTGGTTTTATTTTTTTACTGGGTATTATTTTTAATTTTCTTAGTTTGATATCGTACATTATTTATTTTTTTATATCAATGTGATTTTAAGAATATATATATATATATATATATATATATATATATATATATATATATATATATATATATATATATATATATATATATATATATATATATATATATATATATATAATGAACCAGAAGTATTTTACTACTAGTAGTAACAAATAGGAGAACATTTCATTTAGATGACCAATATCAGTTCTATGATTCATTGCATTGTTATTTTGGCAAATGTAGGCCATTTCAAGAAAAAGTCTTTTGGTGATGTTACTTTCCTGTTCTACTACTTTGATGTTATTATAATCTATTTGATGCCCATTTTTAAATACATGTTCACCCAATGCACTTTTTTCAGGATGCAGTCTATTATCTGACTTGTGGGATGTAATGCGGTCTTTAAGGCATCTTGATGTTTGACCATAGTATACTTGTTCACATGATCCGCACGGTATACAGTAAACAACATCCGTTAAAGACAAGAGTGAGGATTGGTCTTTAAGTTTAGAAATTGACATTGGACAGAAATTAAGTAGAATTTTTTCATCAATTAATAATATCAAAATTGCACATAAAACGGTACTAACAGTTAACAAAGTTTTTTCTAAACTTAAAGACCAATCCTCACTCTTGTCTTTAACGGATGTTGTTTACTGTATACCGTGCGGATCATGTGAACAAGTATACTATGGTCAAACATCAAGATGCCTTAAAGACCGCATTACATCCCACAAGTCAGATAATAGACTGCATCCTGAAAAAAGTGCATTGGGTGAACATGTATTTAAAAATGGGCATCAAATAGATTATAATAACATCAAAGTAGTAGAACAGGAAAGTAACATCACCAAAAGACTTTTTATTGAAATGGCCTACATTTGCCAAAATAACAATGCAATGAATCATAGAACTGATATTGGTCATCTAAATGAAATGTTCTCCTATTTGTTACTACTAGATAAATGCAATAGTAACACAAACAATAATTTATCAATTGACATTTAAAAGAATTTTGTCAGAATAATGTCATTTATGTATTTAGAATAATTAAGTGTTTTTGGATATACAGTAATTTTTTAAAAATTTTTAAATATAAAAATAGGTTTTGTATATTAAAAAAAGATGAGAGACTGTGATAAAATTTATCAACATTATAATACATCTTCGTTGATACAACCTCATTAAGTTTGTAAGTAGTGAATTTTTTAATTAATTATACCAACGCCAACAATTTATTCATCACATTTGTAGCTCCTTGATGAAGGACATAACCAATGTCCGAAAGCTTGGAATAAAGATTTAAAAGAGTAGGGGAAGTGTGCCTATGTTGGACCCCTGCCTATGATGGACCACCTGCTGTAATTTCAAATATGGCGCGGTTACATGCACATCGCTGGTTGCCGCTTGCGCACGAAGTTTGTAGTTTAGTATTTGCAAAGTTTCAGACCCGTGGCGGTTATAACAGTAAATTTGTGAAATAAAATAAAAATTTGGTGTTGCTGATCTAATAAAATTTTTTGGTAAGTAATATTTTACTGGTAACATACGTTAAGCTAAGTGTTTCTTTTGTTTTGTATAAAATGACTACACTTTCTTTGTCAAATACTATACTTTGTTTTAGGTTAGAATGGTCAAAACAAAAGTAACAGAATTAAATTTACTGTCTTGTCTATTAACCTATGATGGACCCCTTTGTCGTTACCTATGACGGACTAGGGGTCCATCATAGGAAAAAGGAAATAAGTTGCTACTTAACGATTAACATAATACATTTTACAGGGATGGATCCTCATAAAAGGCAACAGTGGAATGAGAGTAATATGCAGCAAGCTTTAAAAAGCATACAAGAAAAAACTATGGGGTTTAAGTTGGCAGCAAAACATTCCAAAAACGACTTTGAAAAGGCGCTTTAATAAGCAGCAAGGAAGTACCAAAGGTGATTTGGGAGGACGAAGACCAATATTTTCCACTGCTATTGAAAAGGAAATTGCTGACCATATTATCACCATGAAAGCTCGTTTTTTTGGCCTGACCAGTAAAGATTTACGAAAACTTGTATACGAAGTAGCTGAAATAAACAATATTAGCCACAGTTTTAATAAGGAAACCAAGATGGCAGGCTGGAAATGGGTCAGAGGCTTTTTAAAGCGAAATCCACGATTATCATTACGAACTCCAGAAAATACTTCGTTGGCAAGGGCTCAAGCTTTTAATAAACCAAATATATGTGCCTATTTTACAGCATTAGCACATATATTAGACGAGTTTCAATTTCCACCGGAAAACATTTATAACATGGACGAGTCCGGTTTGACAACTGTGCAAAAGAGATCGCAGAAGATTTATGCTAGTAAAGGTCGCAAACAAGTTGGTGCTTTAAGTAGTGCAGAACGCGGTCTACATATTACGGTCGTATGTGCAATGAATGCAATTGGAACATATGTTCCTCCTGCTTTGATTTTTCCTCGACAGAGGAAGAAAGACGAATTTATGATCGATGCACCTACTGGAAGTGTAGCCTTCGCTCAAGAAAAAGGATGGATGACTTCCGACATTTTCTGTCTCTGGCTGCAACATTTTTTAAGGTATTCAAAGGCTTCTAAAACCAACCAAGTTTTGTTGTTACTCGATGGTCATGGTAGTCATAAAAGTTTTGAAGCTCTCCAGTTTGCAAAAGAAAACGGTATTATTATGTTTTGTTTTCCTGCTCACTGCTCTCATCACGTTCAACCCTTGGACGTAGGATTTTTTAGACCACTTCAAACTTACTACGGCCAAGAAATTCAATTATGGCTGCGACAGAATCCAGGTAAAACAGTTACCCAATTTAAAGTAGCCAGTATCTTTAATAAAGCATATTTAAAAAGTGCTCTTCCATCAAATGCAATAAATGCATTTAAAAAGACAGGAATAGAACCGTTCAATCCAGATGTCTTCGAGGATTGGCAATTTTTGCCGTCTATAACAACAGATAGAGAAAATTATGAACAAAACCCACTACCAGGATGTTGTGACGAGAACTCACTAGGTTTATCAAAAATCACTGATCAGAAATCAACATCATCGTCAGTCCTAAACATCTCGGTCGAAGATATTTGTCCTCCTCCTTTAGCTGGAGTATCTGAAGTAACTCAGAAAAGGGGTAGAAAACGGGGTAAAACAGGATATTTAAATTCAACGCCAGAAATTGATGATATAAAACAAAAAATTGCAGAAAAAGAAGCAAAAAAAAAGAAAAAAAGATGCAAGAAAAGTAAAAAGGCAAGTTCGTGTTTCAACTACAAACAGTTCTGAAGACGATTGTGAATCTTCCTTTGAAGAAGACGACTCGGACGATGCAGCTTGCATTTACTGTAACGAACTATTTTCGCATTCACGATCCAAAGAAAAATGGATTCGTTGTCAAGTGTGTAAGAATTGGTGTCACAATAAATGTGCAGATGTAAATCCTGGACGTAAACAATTTGTGTGTGAATTGTGCATGTAACTTTTTTCTTAAAAATACCTATTTGTAATATTATTTATCGTTTCGAATATCTTTTGGTTTAATAAAATAATTTGGTATTTACTTATTTTATACAAAATGCAACGGGTCCATCATGGGCGTACCAAAGGGTCCATCATGAGCGCATATATGCCCATGATGGACCCTTAACAGGATTTTAGTAAACTATGAATAACTTTTGTCATCTTAATTTTTATCAAAATTTGAAACATTTGCATATTATACAAATAACAAGACGTTATGTGGTCATATTTAAAGCCCGCTAAGTAAATAATTAAAATTATTAGGGAGCTTTTTCCTTAAGGGGTCCATCATAGGCACATTTCCCCTACACGTTTCATTTTTATTGCTGCAAACCCAATATTTATCGTTTACTTATATATATATATATATATATATATATATATATATATATATATATATATATATATATATATATATATATATATAAGCTCCCAAAGAAACTGAAGCTGTTTTTACTTGAATATCCTTTTTGTGTCGGGGATCATCCCATTCTGGGTTTGGTTTTACAGATTCTGGTGTGAGTTCTGTTTCCACTACTTTTCTCCATCTAATTTCCATACTCCTTAAGTCTTCTTCCAATTTAATGTCTCTATCTCAGTTTAGGTCTGCCTCTGGTTCTTTTTCCTGGTGGTATCCATTCTTAATGGATTGCTCTTCTCTTTTCTCATTATAGGTCAATACTATCTAATTCTTTGTGCTTTTATTACTCTTACTATGTTCTCTTCATCCATCCATTCTTGTATTTCGTGATTCATTCATTGTCTTGCATCCTCTTTGCTTTCCCTCTTTGGTCCAGGTAATTTTCTGATAATTTTCCTTTTAAAAACTTTCATGTTTTCACTTCTCTTGCTGTTAATGTAAATGTTTCTGCAGCATATACTACTATTGGTCTTATGGTCGTGTTGTAAATTTTAATTTTTGTGTTTCATTTTATCGTCTTATCTCTAACCATTTATTTATTTCTATAAAACGCTGTATTTCGCTTTAATTCTTCTTTTCATATCTACATTTTTATTTCTTTTATTGACTACTACTCCCAAAGATTTTAATGTTTCAACCTCTTCGAAACTGTGTGCATCTATTGTCAGTTCTGTCATTTGTGTTTTTTTTTTCCTGCTTACGTTTATATATTTTGTTTCATTTTCATTTATTTCCAGTCCACTCAGTTTGGCTTCGGTTTCTATTTCTTGGATTACTTTATATATAATCTGTTTGCAATACTTTTGCTTTCCACACTTCAATGTTTTTGTTCATTGCATGATACAATTCTCCACTGTCGGTCGACCACCTACAAGATGGACTGACGATTTAAGAAGACTCAATAAAAACTGGATGAGAGCGGCGCAAGATAGACGGGGTTGGAAACATGAGGAAGAGGCCTATGTTCAGCAGTGGACTCTTGAGGCTGGATGATGATGATGATGATACAATTATAGCGTTTTCCCTACTTTATTATTGATTTCTGCTTCTAGAGATCTAGAGTTTTTTCTATTATTAATTTTAAGTATGTAAAAGTTTTAACTTGTTCTATTTTTGTTCCTCCAATTTTTATATTAAGTTCTTCTCTTGTTTTTCCTACCTGCATAACTTTTGTTTTGTTAATACTTATCTTCATTCTGTTTTTAGGGGGTACTTTTTTCCATATTTTCAAATTATTACGTAGTTTATTTTTTGCCATTATTAGCACCAAATCGACAGCAAACACTCCTTCCGAAATTTCTACTCTTTTTATATACCCTACCGGGTATATAAAAAACCATAGAGAAAATAAAAAAAAATACATTTAAACTTAAAAAAATATTATAGAATCGAATAAAATCGAATAAAAAGTTAAAAGTGAAACTGGAACAAACCATGAAGTGGAGATATCCAGAGGTGGCTAGTATACCTGTTGAATACAAAGCCCGTGGTGTTCGTGTGTATTAAGGTATAAAAAATGCTTAATAAAAGCTTAAAATTTTTATTTTAAAGATCTTTTCGGAATTGAATCATTCCATCATCAGTTTAACAAAAAGTTGTTAAAAACATTGTATGGACACATAAAAACATTGGAAGGACATCCGTATTAAAAAACACTCCTCATTGTATTTATAAAGGTAAATGCAATAGACTGTCAACTTTGTTGATTAATAAAAACTGAAAATGGGGGCATCTTACATGACCCCCTGGAGCTGGTGTGGTTTTATCAACTTACATTACCTCTGATCTGTGCTGGACCAGTTAGCCCTAGACTCCCTAGTTTTTTAATACGGATGTCCTTCCAATGTTTTTATGTGGCCATACAATGTTTTTAACAACTTTTTATTTAACTGATGATGGAATGATTCAATTCCGAAAAGATCTTCTTTAAAATAAAAATTTTAAGCTTTTAATAAGCATTTTTTATACCTTAATACACACGAACACCACGTGCTTCGAATAAAAAGGTTTGGTGCGGTGGAAACGCAAAATAAAATTTAGTAGATGTATTCCATTTCTAAGCGTCGTATTAGGGGTAACCCGCTCACCTACCGTCAACCGGTATTGTCAAAGTTTGATTTTTTCATGGCGCGCTATAGACAAAACCTTGTGTACCAGAAGCCTCCAACAACGCTAGATGATATGCAAAATATAACAAGAGAAGCTTATTTTTTAATAATAGTAACGAAAATGATAAGAAATGTGGCTCGGTCATTTGAACATCGGTTATAAATTTGTGTTAACGTTGTAGGTGGACATTTGCTTTAGACTTACTTCCTTAATATTTCATTAATTGTTGCATTATTTACATATTGTTATGGTTTATTTTTTGTATTAGTTATTTATTGGTTAACAATAATTTTATGATATTATTATATGTATTACTATATGTAGACGCCAAATTTAATATTTTATGTTTAATTACATTTTAGCACAAACTAAGGAAACACTGCATATGATAGTAAAAATTAAAAATGTAGAAACTGGACAACTAGTGGGAGTTGATACAACAAATGAGGGAAGTAATGCAGTTTATGCAAAAGAGGGATTGAAGTATTATGATTGGATACTTGAACCTGATTGTTTTCCATACACTAAAAAACCATCTTATCGTCTACGTTTAGCAAATAATACAAAGTAAGTACAACAATTGAATATGCAACAAACAACATTTTTTATTTGTTTTAAAAAGTGTTGAGAACGTGCATTACTCTCGTTTCATTACAGTTTCGTTACGATTTTGTTACAGTAAATCCAGGTGGGAGTATTTTAAACTATCCACCTTGTCAGTGTCCACTTTGATACGATCGTCCTGCCACAAAAATATTATCATTTTCCCTATTTCGTTCAAGAAGCAGCTGATAATATATGAGTCCGCTAGATGCAAAACTTTGTATTTACTGTATAAGTCAAACTGAGTTATTTGCAAAAACTGATAAATTTTGCAAAAAACCTTAGACATAATAAATGGCACTTTTTTGTGATAGATAAATGCTTTATTAGGTAAAATATAATGATTTTTTTCTTAGAAAAGTTATTGGGTTTGCTAGAAAAGAAAGAAAAATTTGAAAATACCGAGTTTTGCAAGTGAACTATGTAAATACAGATTTATGCAACTAACATTTGCAAATACATGATAATAGTCAAACATTAACGATATTAGTGGTTGTTATATTAGTCTGTTTTCTAAACCTAGTGTGTTAAGAATAAGGAAGAAAGCATGTGGAAGTAAACTTTTAGTGAAGTTTATTTTTATCCAAAGTACAAAAGGTATTACAAATTATAATATGTATATATTTATATTAATTCCTAAACTCTAAGTTTCTCTGGGTCCTCATCATCAATATGACCATTTTCTGCAGCACTCTCGTTATTATTTGCTTGTACGCCAGTATCTATAATTTTATAAAATTTGAGATCCGGCTGGTCTCTCCAATTTTCACCAAAATGGTTTCTAAGGAGAGTGCCTATGGACGATTTATCTTCTTTCAATGAACATCCAATCTGTTGTAACTTTGGTTTCAATAAAGAAATCTTTTTCCCTTTTCGTATTATAGACTTGCTAAACCCTATGTCAGAACGATAAAATATTTCCCCCCTTACTGTAGCCATATAATCTTTGTCCTTAGAAAATATAAATCGTTTCGTTGCATTACATTTAAAATGCCACTGGGAAGGTTTTTTAACAACAACGTCACTCGTCTTTCTCCAGTCTGATATCTGCCAGTCTTTACCAAGTCTCAGCACCTTTGAGTGTTTTCCAATTATGTCTTCATATTCTTTTCTGTTTATTACAACGTTCTTCTTTTTTATCTCCCTTTCTATCATACCGAAAATCCTATCTGGTGGCAAAAAGGAATGACCAACAACAGGAAACGTAAACTCCACTTCCTTGATGTGACCAGGTGCTTCATAAACCAACCAGTAGATTATCATAGACATCATCGTGCTATTTTTGTTCTGTCCACCACATCCATCTGCAAATAGGTGAACTTTTATTTGATTTTTAAAGTTGAATTTTATGAGAGTATTATGTACAGCAGAGGCAACAGCATTTGAATCTTTTGGAGGTTCAAACTCCAGCCACACATATGACGTCACATTTGCAGAAGAAAGATGGGATTTCGAATTTCCAGCCACGATGGTGAAATTATAAAAATTTATTTGCTGTGAGAAATAAGCCGCCTGGTCGGGAAGCTTTGGCAAAGAAAGATTTTTTTGACAATCCAAAGAAAATATTTGTATGTTATGATTTGATTAATTTTTTAACAAAGAATAAAAGGCTTTAGCTCTTAACGTATGAACTCTCTGCTCTGTTATAACCTTTAACTTCTTCTGAATTTTCTTTTCTCAAAATTTCCTTCGCTCTGAGACACGCAGAACAAGCATCTACTAAGGGAGTGCCGAATGATATGTTGTAGTGTTCATTAACGTATGTTCGGAAAAATGGTAACTTTACGGAATGATGTGGATGACGTTGACAATACATTCTGTAAAGCTTTGTAAAATTTGTAAAATTCAGATCACACGGTAAATACAATCTAGTCGATCGTCCTCTATTATAATGACTCTGCACCGTTCAAACGCCCCATAAATGTTTGGATAGATAATTTTATTGGATCAAATCTACCTTTTGTTGTATCTCCCCACTTCTCTCTTTTGGTATTTCACCCAGGATAACAAACGTTCTTACAACACGCTCTATTCTTTCAGAACTTAAATGAGTTATTCCAAGAAATGCTGTCTGGCATACTCTTAAAAGTCCACCCTCTACTGTAGGAACAAAATATTTAATTGAAATTCCATGTAGGTTTGTACCTGATCTCTTGGGCTTTTGACCTTCACAAAATTTCAGCAAAAAAATATCTTGTTTTATTTTGTCAGTTGTTGAATACAGATTATTATGGAAACGCTGAATGTCTCGCATCTTTAAATCTATACAACAATACACTTTCTTTGTATGGTTACAGGTGGGAAAACCGGGTAAATCCTTAGGTTTATGCCTAAAAATATTGACAATAAGTCCCAAACCTATCTAGTTAATTGTAGACACCTCTTACCTCTTAAGTTTCATTACACTTCGTTTCCATTTTTCTGTTTGTGCAACTCGTTTTCTCCCTTTTCCTTTTTCACAAGGTCTAATATGCACATGAAGATCCATAATG
Source organism: Diabrotica undecimpunctata (assembly GCF_040954645.1). Classification (NCBI taxonomy): domain Eukaryota; kingdom Metazoa; phylum Arthropoda; class Insecta; order Coleoptera; family Chrysomelidae; genus Diabrotica; species Diabrotica undecimpunctata. The sequence goes on along the minus strand of NC_092809.1, from coordinate 63,652,980 downwards.
TTAACTATTTGCAATAAACTTGGTGTTTTTAGTACTCAAATAACAAACAGTGAAACCGGTAATGGCGAATGATGGAATAATTGACATTTGCACATGAGACGTGTCATGTGACTCAAACAATGTAAGCGATTGGCCAATTACAATTACACAGTTATGCAACTGGCATAGGCTGACAAATACAGAGTTTTGGGTCTGATTCAAGATTTCTAATGCCTTTTTCTTAGTAAATACCTTACTTTGCTGCTGAATTTCTACATCAGCAGATAGCTATAACGTGTGACAAATAACTGTCAGCTAAAACTCAATTTTTGCAAATACAGAGTTTGCATCTAGCAGCGGACTCATATCATACAATCGTTACACGTTCACCAAAAAGCCTGTTTTTATATATATACTCATTTTTATATACTCATTGATGTATTTTATCGGACGCTTTCTCTACACACTGTTCCATAATTTCATGCTCTCATAAGGCGGTATATATAGATTAAAAGTGTCATAACTATGAATTTATTTTAATCAAAATAATTTAATTTTCAGCTACAGGTGGAACCATAAGAGTGGGTGCACTTTTAAAGATACGGACTTGATAATTTACAACTTGGGAACCGAAACCAACTATAACAACTATTTCGTCTACGATCCCCATCTTGAAACTATTACAGTATGTGATTTCAACTGTATTTATGTAGACCCTTCGAGCAAAGAACTTAAATCTACAAATAAGTGTGGTGACAGAGATGACCAGTTTCTTATTTTATTTGAAGAACTGAGGGAACACACATCGACTTCCAAAATAAATTTGGATTGTTTCAAATAGTGCATGTATAGTAAAAGGCGCTATAGTAATACAAAATATGAAATATTATGAAAAGATAATAAAAATTAAAAAATCAAATGAAACGATGTTTATTTAGATAAAACCTGTTAAAAAATTCATTATCCTACGGTGTAAAAGTCAAATAATGTGAATAATTGACTAAATTTTTATCTGCAGTTTCAACTTCATTTGTCGCCTTGATAACTTAACAATAATACTAATTATAATTGGACAAAATATCGAGGCCATGCTACGTGCAAATTTAAAAGGAAGCGTTATAAAAAATCGAAGAAAATCTAAGCATAGAAGAACACTGAAATAACTGCAAAGAAGATGTGCACACATCAGCTACAGGCGTTGTAAATTCTAACAAGCTTAGAAGAAACAAAGGTTGTAGATCTATTAAATGACAAAAAATGAAGTCAATAAGAGACTCTAGCAGCACATAACCAAATTTACTGTAAAAGATTATGAAAACCTTCGACAAGAAAAAAAAAAGAATGTTTAACAGGTTGACTGCCAACCAGAAACTGAGAAGATGAGTGAACTTTAAATTTTTCTGCTTTTACAATTTACAGAATCGTTATATTTTTTTAGGAGAAATACATTTTAAAACTAGAAATTTTTCTATTTTTACAATTTACAGAATCCTTATATTTTTTTAGGAGAAATACATTTTAAAACTAGAAATTGTACTACGCAAATGACTCTTTGAGTTTGAGGCATGAATAAAAAACAAATTTATTTAAACAGTTCGATTAACGCACGTAACTGACATTCAAAATCGCCGGTCCCTCCATGCGTTGTTTCTGAGAGAACAGTTCCTTCTACACAAAAAGTGCTAATAAACAATTTTGTTCAAAATTATCTCAGCTACATTTTTTATTAAAACTTTTATTAAAACCACCCTTCGAGGTGGTTTTAGAGGGAAGCCCGGGGGGTAGGAGTAGCAAACTTTTTTGCATAAGTCCCAAATTATTATTTTTAGTAAAATTCAACTTGGTCGTATGATTTTTTGAAGTTCAGTGGCATTTTCATCGTTGCCGGCTGGAGTATGTTTTAAGTAATTAATATTAAAATAAAATATTGTTCGATACTCGTATAAATTAGATTTTATAGAGATACACGATTCTTGCATGTTCTTTTTAATCAAATAACGGCAATGAGATTGACATGATGGAAGAGAGACGGATATATAAAACTAAAGATACTGCCAAATACCGCGAAACCCATAGACGAATTAGAGCTGAGATAAGAAAAACTAAAGAGAAATGGTTCTCGGAGAGATGCGAAGAAATCGAACAGTGCGAAAAGGTATACGACTATCACAATATGCATAAGAAGATAAAGGAACTCACAACAAAGAAAAGCTACAATATTTTATCGAAAGGGCTATGCGATGATAATGGAAATCTACAACTAGACCCCGACAAAATATTTAGAATCTGGGAAACTTATGTGGAACAACTGTTTAATGATGACCGTCCTAGTGGGTATACACTGAGCAATGATGATACTGGCCCTTCTATTCTAAAATCAGAAGTGGAGAATGCTATAAAGGGTCTTAAAAATAACAAAATACCAGGCAACGATAACGTATACGGGGAAGTATTGAAAATGCTGTGCGAAACAAACAGTCAATTTCTAGACTCACTCGTTAGACTCTTTAACAATATTTATAACAGCGGGGAGTTTCCTGAAGACTGGCTAGAGTCAACTTTTGTTGCCATACCGAAAAAACCAAAAGCAAAGTCTTGTGATCAACATCGGATGATAAGTCTAATTAACCACATTTCGAAGGCATACACCAAGGTTATTTACAACAGAATAAGCAAAAAATGTGAGGATAACATTGGAGATTCGCAGTTTGGGTTTCGGAATTCTTTTGGGACAAGAGAAGCACTTTTTAGTCTACAGGTACTCATCCAGCGCTGCAGAGATATGAACAAAGATGTGTACATATGCTTTATAGACTACGCAAAAGCATTCGATAACGTAAAGCACGAAAAGATAATTGAAGTTCTCCATAAGATCGGAGTCGACTACAGAGACATTCGAACAATAGCGAGTCTCTATTGGGGCCAAACAGCTAAAGTGAAAGTAGGATCTACATTGACCAATAAAATTGAGATCAAGAAAGGAGTACGACAGGGCTGTATCTTGTCTCCTATTGTCTTTAATATATACTCAGAAGAAGTATTTAAGACAGCGCTGGAGGAAAGCACAGAAGGCATAAAGATAAATGGAGAAATAATTAATAACATAAGGTATGCTGATGACACTGTGATTCTAGCAAGTAGCATGGAGGAACTGAGTTGCCTAATGAGTAAGATACAAAAAACAAGTGCACAATACGGACTCAGACTAAATATCACAAAAACCAAATGGATGTTAGTAAGCAAAACCCAACAACCACCACAGCAACTGATATTAGACAATGAATGAATTGAACACTTGGATTCGTACATCTACTTGGGAACAACAGTTAACTCAAATTGAGATCAAGCGAAGGAAATACGTATAAGAGTAGAAAAGGCAAGAGCATCGTTCACTAGCATGAAACAAATTTTCACCTCTAAAATCCTCACCCTACCTCTCAAAATTCGACTTCTGAAATGTTATGTATTCCCGGTTTTGTTATATGGAATGGAGGCGTGGACAATGACCGCAACATTGATGAAAAAAGTAGAGGCCTTCGAAATGTGGGCTTACCGACGTATATTACGTATATCCTGGACTGAGCACGTGACCAACGAAGAGGTACTACGCCGGATAGGTAAAGAGAGAGAGGTAGGAATAAGTATAAAGAAAAGAAAGTTGGAATACTTGGGTCACGTTATGAGACATAATAAATATAGAGTACTACAACTGATCGTTCAAGGGAAAATAGACAGCAGAAGGGGTCCAGGGAGGAGAAGACACTCGTGGCTCCAAAACTTGCGGCAATGGTTTGGATTATCATCTGCTGAACTATTCAGATCTGCCGTAAACAAAGTCAGAATAGCCATGTTGATTGCCAACGTTCGGAACGGACAAGGCACATGAAGAAGAACGGCAAATAACTTTTTATAAACAAAAAAAGTTAGAGAAAGAAATATATTTAATTATGTATTTTCTTTTGCCAATGAATATATTAGTGCGGAATATTTTACCTGCTTTTAAATAGTAATTAGGTCTAGTACTAGAATTAAACGACTGAAGCTAGATCATGTCTTCATTTAATTTGTGATTTTGATATTGTATTAACTTTATATTGGATAAAATTTTTAAGCTATTGTGACAGTTATCACAATTTAAAGGTTCCGGTGCATTTATTAGCCACCCGCTTCCGTAAAAAATTTTGGTAAATCTTGAAAATATACATTATTTTAAATTATTTACAAAAAAAAATTTGCGGAATTTCCATTTGTTTAAATAAAAAATGACTTTCAAAATTGAAAATTTCACATTTTTTGGGCGGCCATTTTGAGAGTTGACTGCGACTGCGTTTCCAAATCTATAAAAATGTATAGTATCACAAATATTCTCTATACTTTAAATTTTAGGATATATTTTTTGAAGGGCATACTTCTTTTTACGTAATATACATGCATAAATACTTATTACTCTCCTCATCGACTTATATAAATACTATTTTAGAATATAATGATAATCTAAATGCAGCAATTAAACATAAATACTATAGTAAAATTCATTAACCGATGCGGGAAGATGTAAACTTTACCATATGTGTAGGCCTGCAACAGGGCCGCATTTGGGATTATCTTTTTGTTTAGTCAGAATATATATTATAAAATACGAAATTTATATTTTAATTTTGCAAGAGTGCTCGACAAAGAACCTGATTGTTTTAGTTGATATCCGACAATAGGAACCATTTATACAGGGCGAAAAACCCAAGAATTTATTTTTTTTTGACAACAATTTTATGTACAGAGTGCCTGCAAAAAATATAAGTTTTATTTTGAATTTTTACTTTACTTAGTTGTTTGTACAATTCTAAAAAGTTTCATAATAATAATAACAAAAAAAAATACTCATTACTCAATTATTATGTTGAAATAATATATATATATATATATATATATATATATATATATATAAATTATATATAATTATATAATTATTAATATGTCGTGACTCGTTACTGTTAAATTATCTAAATCTGAAAATTTTGGGGAATGCATATGTAGGTACTATAAATATGTCATCAGAACAAAACATAAAGTCTATAAGCTCTTATCTTTTGAAGATATTCTCTTCGCGACATCACAATGTCGTCTCTATCTAGTAAAAGAGCGTTTCTTCCCCTACGTTTGTATTGAAAATTAAGTTTTTCAATATTCGGTAAAATGTGGTTTTCGAAAAATTTGGCAAATCAGAGTCATAGTTTACTTTCCATAAAACCTTATCAACGGTGGGTATTTCGTTGCTCATAAAAAAATTATGAACTAGTCTTCTAATGGCATTTTTGACAAAATCATCAATTTTGTTAAACTTCTTTTTCCGGGTCAGACATACTTTTAGTCCAACGAATTGATGATTCGTTTTGTATTCCTTTATCACTAAACACACTTCTATCACAAACTCCAACTTTATTAGCCACTTTTTTCACAATATCTTCAACCACTAATCCGGGATTTTCTTGTCTTTCACATTTAAAATGATTTCTTTAACTTTAACGCTAAGAGGGCTTCTTTTACTTCGTTTTCGAGGAGGACTGCATGTATTTTTAACCAATTCATCAGCAGAATCAGTGGATGACATTTTTGGTTTCAATATCAGTTATTGAAATACGTGGTTATTGTTACAGTAATCACAATCACGTATAGATAGGGTCGTTATACAAATAAAAATATATACTTAAATAGTTTTAAATCGCACAACAAATAATTGCTAATTCAACATTAACAGCATAAATATAATTTATTGTCCTTTGACCATCAAGATGACTAAAAATATACTAACAAATCGATTCAAATTACAAAATTTCAATACCGAAATATAATACCGAAATTAAATCGTGTCCGAACCTGTATGAGTTCCGACGACGTCGGCAGTAACGAAATAAAGATGGACATTTCGGTTAGTTTTTAAATATTCTTGAAGAACTGTTACTTGCATGTATGCATAAAATATACATTAATTTTATGAATCGGATTATTTTTTAACTTACTATGTATTCAGTGATAAAAATAATTTATATACTATGCAATAAACACTAATAGTTGAGAAAATAAAAAAATTAATAAAGTGTCACAATTATACTGTTACTTATCGGAACGAGTAGACTCATTTGGAACATCTTTAACAATCATCTGTTAAATTTATCTTTGTTTATACGCCCTGCATCGCTTATTGAAAGTAGGTATAGATAATAATGAAAAATAAAAATTATCAATTAATTCTGTATTATATTTAACAAATTTTGGAAATTACTAAAATCATTAAACAAAATTTTTAAAGAAAAAATTAAGTTTCTTATATTTTAAAGAACTGAAATTCTTCTTATTCCTCTTTATAAGCAATTCTGCATGTTCATTGGCGGATTAATACCTCTATGGAAGGCTGTCATTCCACTTATTTCTTGCTATTTTGATGACACTGGTCTCCTCCATTCTGCTTATGTTGTTATTCCATGTTTTTTTTTTTCAATTTTGTGTTCATTTATTTATACACTGTACGTTACGTTTTCTTCTAATTTCACCACTTATCTTTTGATCTCCGAGCGTAATTCCTGTAATTCTTCTCAATACTAAAGAACTTAAATGTGCGGTGTTATTATAAAAAAATTAACAATTAGGTAATATATTAACGATTCATTTTTAAATGAGGAACACTTTACGTTTTTATACTAGCTTCAGTGGTAAATATACAACAATTGGAACTATATGCAATAGACTAATAATTTACCTGTGCAAGGTCGATACGGAAAATCGTAGAAAATGTTAAAAATAATATATTGAACGTCTTGTTATGTTTAGCAGACAGATGGCGATCTACAAACGTCGGTAGGTCATCTCATAGCCCCGGAAAGGAACTCAATATATCCTAAACTAAACGAAACTAATTAAGATAAAATATATTAATCGGTGTATATTATTAAGATAAAAATATACGAGTTCCCTTCCTGGGGTGTGAGATGACCTACCGACCTCCTACGGACGTCGGTAGGTCATATCACACCCCAGGAAGTGAATTCAACTTATCCCAACCTAAAGCAAAAAGAAACCAAAACTAATTTAAGATAAATATATATATATATATATATATATATATATATATATATAGTTTTTTTTTGTGTCTTATTGCTAAATTCCAGTAATAGCCTAAAAAGGTATGCGTATTGGACGTATAGCTGACAGACGATGGGGGAAATCTTTTTCTGGTTGCTTGAAGAGCAACCACAGAACAAGACACCCAGACGCCCTACGGGCGTCTGTGTAGTGCCGGATTAACCGCATTCCGGGTAAAACCTACCACCATTACTTAGATAGAAATCCAATTTTTTGTGCCCAACCTAACCTAACCCAACCACACCACATTTAACTTAAGCTAAATAATACTATTTAAAAAGAAAATATATTAGTGGGTGTCTTTCTCCTACGGAGAAAGAGAAACCGACGGCCTACGGGCGTAGATAGGTCATCTCATGGTCCAGGAAGGAAAACCTAACCAAACCTAACTTAACGCAACCTAAACCTAACCTAACTTATATCAACCTAAACTAACCCAACCCAACCTAAATAAAAAAACTAATTAACATAAAATATATTAGTGGCTATACTGCTCCTACGGAGCAGGGCTAATCGAGGATCTACGGGAGTCACTAGGATATATAGCGGCTCATGAAGGAAAATTTACAAAACTAAATCAATCTAACCTACACTAATCTAATTCAACCTAATCTAAAAAACATACAATACTATACTTTAATAATATATATATATATATATATATATATATATATATATATATATATATATATACATTTATATGTATATATATATATATATATATATTATATATTTCTGTCTAATGCAATTTACTATGTTCTTAAACCTATCATAATGCATCCCACATAAATTGGTCGATGTATTCCGGTAGAAATGGAGAGCTCATCACTCCAAGTCGTCTTAGGTATTGTTTAAGACGAGACCAATACCCTTCTACCTGATTTGTACAGACCCCTGTTAGTGGATCTTTAAAAAATTTAGAGTGATTCACAGTTTTGTGAATATACCCTAAATTTTTTAAGTTGGAATATCCCTTCCACTGGTCTGTCCAAATTTCACTACCTTCCCGGACGTATTTTTCTAATAATCTCCACTAATACCTCTCCTTTCCTACTTTCTAAATATGTTATGTACCCCCTTTTTAAAACTATATCGTACATTCCCAAAACCCATTGTTCTTTAATTATTCTACCACGGTTATATTTTCGTTTTGTTACAACACTTTCATCAATTTAAACTGTGTGTCCTTCTCCACCTGCAATAATAAGAATGTGAAAAGTAACTAAATGTTAATATTTTGTATTGTTATTTTACCCAATAAAAATGGTTCTTCCTCTTGTAAAAGTTTCCAAGAAACCACATCTCTCAAATACCGACATACCTGTATAACAGATCGTTTTTCCAAATTAATTATTTCTGCGGCACTTTTAACTGCCGTCTGACTTGCCCAAAACCACATTACATAAAATAGAGTTCTGATTGGTACTCTCAATCCTTCAAAAAAAAAAAATTAGGTTGAAGAAAATTAAATTTCAAATATCAAAATCGGTATATACATTACTGAGTTGCATTCTTGGGACAACTTTATTGTAGGATAGTTCATTCGATAACATGAAATTAACTCTTAAGATTAACTCTTAATTAACTTAAAAAGAATAATAATAAAATAATAAAGAATAGCCATTAGAAAAATTATTTTAATTAATATTTCCAAAGCAATACTATTTTTAGAAACAATTGAATACGACAATTTGTTGTTTTCATAAAATCTTTTATAAATAAATTATTATGTTTTTAAATTAAAATTATCTTAAATATTACAATAAAAATTAAAAAAAAAATTGAAGCAAATTATATAGTTTATTTAACAATTTATTTGTTGAATTAATGCATATTCGTAATGTACGCAAACAGTACATACAAATTAAAAAAAGGAATGTCGAAATCCATAAATAAGAACCAGAGACACAGCTAACAGCTCCTTTCCCCCTCCCTTCGGCTCCCGTGAGTTTCGAAGCCAGCCGATTTTAAGGACCACATTTTGAAGCTTTTTGGATGATTTTATTGAAGGGCAATCTTTCTAGAATTTGGTACGTTAAAACTAGAAAGTATTGTCTTTTAAATAACGCTAATTAGATTTATTATTTGTTATAAACAAAGCTGCTATGAATGAAATAAAAAAAGATTCTAACTTTGTCGCAAATTATTTTAGGACAATTTTTTTTCTTTTAAATTTGTAAAAAAATTCAGTCTTTTTAAATATAAATAAATAATATTCTTGCAGGCAATGGTTAAAAAGTTATTCTAATTGTTTATAAGCAAAAAAGCGACATGTTCTTGCAAAATTATTTTGCAATATTTAAAATTAATTTTCTGAATTTTTTTTAATGTTAATAAAAGAACAAGTCTTCTTCTTTCAGAAACTATCATTACAATTACTAAAACTATATAATTTTCTGACTTATATTGTTGCAAAAAAAATTAATTTGAGATAAACAAATAAAATAACTTTTAAACTATTTGACTGATCACTTTGAAATTTTGACCATATTTTAAGCACTAGAAGGTACAGCATTCCATGAAATATAAATGTTATAAGTTTATTTTCAAAAAAGTTATTAACATTTATAAAAAACCGAAATTTTTGACTTATTTTGCAATTTTCCAAGCGACAAATAAGGATAGAAACATTTCGAAAACGTCATTTTAAAGGTTTTTATATGACTTAATTTGTTAATAACTAATTAAGTCCAAAAAATCGACTGCAGGAAACATATAGGTTTTTGTTACAGAGGTCTATACTACTCAAAACAACTGTCGTTTGCCTGGCCGGACGAGTGTCATGAAAAAATGCTTATTTCCCTGGGCTAACTGTATATTTATAACTGTATATTAACGCTGATGACATCTTTTGTTCCATGAGTGTTTTCAAATAAATCAACTGTTTCCTCAAAAGTTAATATTTGCTTTTCGGAATTGAATAATTCTTTAATTATACGCTAGTTGATACGCTAAATAATTTTGGTGCTGGATTCTCTTTATTTTCATTAACCGAGAAAGAATTATTGTTTAGGCTGGAAGATGAAGGCTGCTTAGTTATGATTATGTGAGATGATAGGGCTGATGAGGTGGGTATATTTGGTTTGGATATTACTGGCATTGTATTATCTGTAGTTGATGCATCAAGAGATGTTAGGCTGGTTATAGATAATATTTTTGTTAGTGACGTTGAATTATTTGATATGTTTGTAGAGGTGCATGTTGTTGAAGGTGTAATAGTAGTTGTTTCTGTTGAAGTCACTGTAGTAGATTCGTTTCTGTTTGAAAGTGTAGCAGTTGGGACAGCTCTGTCTGAGTGATTTACATTTACTGAGCAACTACTAGAAATATGACCATGTTGTTTGCAAAGGAAACATAAGTTGACTAGTGTCAAAAAAATTTAATTGTTAGTATCTTCATAAGTTATTAAAATGGAGTCGGAAATTGGGCCTGTGGGTGGAGATACGTAAATATGTCGACGGAAACTGAGTATATGTTTGTATTCAGGATTGTTGGTTCCTATTCGCAAAAATGACATTGATGAAGTTGGTTTTAGTCCTAATATCAGTAGCTCGTTTTCTATTACCTTATGTGGGATAGTGGGAGAAACATTGTATATTAGGAGTCTTTCACTTGGAGTAATTAGTCTACGGACTTGAATTTGTGTATTGTTTACCGCTAACAGGTATTCTTCTAATTTAACATCATTGCGAGAATTAAAAACTATTGCTTGTAGCTTGGATGAATAGATCGGTTCTTTTTGTTTGCAGGCTGCAGCTGAGTAAGATAAAGGTTTTTGTGATGTGGATTGCGATAATAATTCATCGCTATGATTAGTGACGTCAAATTCCATTTCTCAACACCATTTGATTTTCCTAAGTACGGACCTGTTCCGCTTCAGGTTTTGGTAATTATCTTTAACGACAAAAAACTGGTGTCGATTAATGACTGGTGTTATTTAGTGATGGTTTTAAAAAATTCTTTGGTTATGAATTACGTATTAATAGAAAAATATGTACTCACAGTAAATATTTTTCTATACACACTGAACTAACACTATTATACTTGATGTTAACGTAGTGTAAGAATTCTATGATTGGTTTTTATAAGTTAAATTTACTAATTGGACAGGATCGATCAAAAAGTATGTGTGCTTATTCGATATCAGCGCCGGACATAGAATTAAAATAGAAGTTTGACACTACTATACAAGATATTTAATTATTTAAACAACTGTGCTTGCCCAAGCAGTGTCTCTAAAGGAACGATTGCACGTCATGGAAAATACTTCCACGAAGATGACATTTGATACAAGTTGTAGCAGAAGTAATGTGTTCTATAACAACGTACTTGTGAAATCGAAAAAAAGTAGTTTTAAATGTTTAAGATTGTATTGTGAAAGTTTAAATTCGGCTTTTTTAGGCATATTTTAAATGTCTCACATTTGTTGCCAAAACCGAAATTTCATGCCAATGGTTTTGAAGACTAAACTCAAAAAATAAAAATTAAATAGAGACTGGTTAATGGAAAAGTAATACACTATATTGGACTCTAGAATCGTAAAAAATGTCAAAAATTGCTCAACGTTTATTTATTTAACACTTTTATAGAAACTGACTTTAATTGCGACAAAAACCAATAATGAGAAATATACACTTGTCACCTTTAAAATGCTATTTGATATTTGTCGATAGGATACTCTGCTCAAAACATATCGAATTTTTACCATCAAATTTATTCAAATTTTATTTAATATTGATTGCGCGCTTGGCCGCGTCGCTTCAAGCGATATTTTTGAGAGAACGGTTTATTTTTCACAAAAAGTGCCTAAAACCATTTTGGTTAAAAATTGTTTCATCTACATTTATATATATATATTTAGGGATTCTACACTATTCACTGCCTTCCCTCGCTCAACCGTTTTCATCTCTCTCTGTTGTTCCATTCTCCATCGTTTAGTAATCTCTTACTCATGGCGTCGTCTACTTCGTTCCTCCGGGATTTTCGGGGTCGTCCTCTTTTCCTCCTTCCTATCGGGCTCCATTCGGTTATTGTCTATATGTCTGTTTCTATTGATGTTCTTTGCTTTATTTCGTCATTACTTCTCCTATCCATTCTTGTTACTCTGCAGCATCTACGCAGGCATTCCATCTCTGTTGCTACTATTTTGTTGCTGTTTTTCTTGTTTATAATCCGGATTTCAGCCCCATATGTCATAATACTTCGCACTCATGTTTTATAAATCTGCGTTTTTGTCTTCATATTTAGGTGTCTATCTCACCATACTGAGTTAAGTTGTCGGATTGCTGTTCTTGTTTGTCCTAATCTTTGTGTAATTTCTTCCTCTGTTGTTGCCTTTTTCGTGATTATAAACCCCAGGTATTTAAATTTATCCTTTCATTTGATTGTTACGTTGTCATCAATCTGTAGATCTTCTATGTCTTCTTCACTTATAGATAGGTACTCTGTTTTCGCAAGGTTAATATCTAGGCCAGCCTTGGTATATTCTTCTTGTAGTTTCTTCATCATGTAGCTGAGGTCGTCTTGGTCTTGTGCAATCACTACTTGATCGTCTGCAAAACTTAACGTATATAGGTATTCGTTCCGTACCGGTACTCACATGCCTTCGCATTTTCTTTTCCATGTAGTCAAGGCTTTCTCTAAGTATATTTTGAATAGGGTTGGAGATGTGGAACAACCCTGCAGGAGCCTTTTGTTGTGGTGAAGTCTCCTATGATTCTTGTTCCCATTTTAATGGACACTTTATTTTCTCTATACAGAGCTTTTGTAGCTTCTATGAGTTCCGTCTGTATTGCTAATTTGTACATTGCCTCCCATAGTTCTGACCTTGTTACAGAGTCATACGCCTGTCTCAGGTCCACAAATGCCAAGTGTATATCTCTGTTTTTTGCTTTTTTCTTTTCCAACAGTTGTTCCAGTGTGTATATGTGGTCTATGCATGATCTTCCTGCCGTGAAGCCTGCCTAATCCTCCCCGATTTTGCCTTTTATCGCTTGCTCTATCTTTTCTCGCAGTATCTTTCCATATAATCTTCCTATTGATGATATTACGCTTATTCCTCTGTAGTTTTCGCATCGTTTTCTATCTCCTTTCTTAAATATAGATGTCATATATGCCGCCGTCCATTCCTTTGGGAGCTGTTCTCCATTTATGGCTTTCTGAAATATCCATTGTATCATCCAGTGTAATTTTTTTGATCCGTATTTTATAAGCTCAGGTGAGATGACTCGAGGTCCCGGTGCTTTCTTATATTTGATTGCTTTTATGGCCGTTCTCATTTCCTTATCTGTTATTTCTATTTCTTTCTATTTCTATTTCATCTACATTTTTTATTTAAAATATTTTTTTCTACGACGCACAGATTCTTGGTAAATCGATTGTTAACATTTTTTCTAAACCCGTTTGCATATTTTTCTTGTAAAAAATTTTTTTCATAAATTACGCATGCCATAAAAACGCTTAAAAACGATAAATCCGCTGGTCTCGACAATATTGATGCCGAGCTAATCAAAACAGGCGGTTATGAACTCATAAGTAAAATCCATCAATTAATAGAAATGGCCTGGCAACAAGAAATAATGCCGAAAGAATGGTGTGGTAGTATTATTGTACCAATACACAAGAAAGGAAAAAAGGAATCATGCATGAATTACAGAGGAATCCCACTAATCAACACTACATATAAAATATTGGCTTCGATATTATTAAGAAGATTAGTACCATACGCCGAAGAAATAGTTGGTGACTACCAGTGTGGTTTCAGGCCTGGCAGATCGACTATTGATCAAATATTTACAATAAGACAAATGCTTGAAAAGTATTGGGAATATAATCACGACGTTCATCAGATTTTTATAGACTTCAAACAGGCTTATGATTCAATTAATCGTGCAACATTATGGAAGGTAATGATCGAGCTCGGCGTACCCAAACAACTAGCTGCTGTAACACAAATGTATGTAAGTAACTCTTTTGCACAAGTTAGCATAGGGGGAGGAATATCAAATGCTTTCTGCGTAAATTCTGGACTAAGACAGGGAGATCCGTTATCCCCATTGTTGTTTAACCTGGCCTTAGAATATGTCATGCGAAAAATATATCCAAAAATCCAGTAGCACAATCAACATTAGAAATTAAGGATATTTTCTCGAGCTTTGAAGAAGCTGCATTAAACATCGGTCTAAAAATAAATGAAGGCAAAACAAAATACATAGTCGTCTCAAAACAAGAACGACGGCGAATATGGCAAAACATTACTATAAATGATCACAACTTCGAAGTGGTTCTTCTTCGTGTGCCTTGTCCGTTCCGAACGTTGGCAATCAATATGGCTATTCTGACTTTGTTTACGGCAGATCTGAATAGTTCAGCAGATGACAATCCGAACCATAGCCGCAAGTTTTGGAGCCACGAGTGTCTTCTCCTCCCTGGACCCCTTCTGCTGTCTATTTTCCCTTGAACGATCAGCTGTAGTACTCTATATTTATTATGTCTCATAACGTGACCCAACTATTCCAACTTTCTTTTCTTTATACTTATTCTTACCTCTCTCTCTTTACCTATCCGGCGTAGTACCTCTTCGTTGGTCACGTGCTCAGTCCAGGATATACGTAATATACGTCGGTAAGCCCACATTTCGAAGGCCTCTACTTTTTTCATCAATGTTGCGGTCATTGTCCACGCCTCCATTCCATATAACAAAACCGGGAATACATAACATTTCAGAAGTCGGATTTTGAGAGGTAGGGTGAGGCTTTTAGAGGTGAAAATTTGCTTCATGCTAGTGAACGATGATCTTGCCTTTTCTACTCTTATACGTATTTCCTTCGCTTGATCCCAATTTGAGTTAACTGTTGTTCCCAAGTAGATGTACGAATCCACGTGTTCAATTCTTTCATTGTCTAATATCAGTTCCTGTGGTGGTTGTTGGGTTTTGCTTACTAACATACATTTGGTTTTTGTGATATTTAATCTGAGTCCGTATTGTGCACTTGTTTTTTGTATCTTACTCATTAGGCAACTCAGTTCCTCCATGCTAGAATCACAGTGTCATCAGCATACCTTATGTTATTAATTATTTCTCCATTTATCTTTATACCTTCTGTGCTTTCCTCCAGCGCTGTCTTAAATACTTCTTCTGAGTATATATTAAAGAGAATAGGAGACAAGATACAGCCCTGTTGTACCCCTTTCTTGATCTCAATTTTATTGGTCAATGTAGATCCTACTTTCACTTTAGCTGTTTGACCCCAATAGAGACTCGCTATTGTTCGAATATCTCTGTAGTCGACTCCGATCTTATGAAGAACTTCAATTATCTTTTCGTGCTTTACGTTATCGAATGCTTTTGCGTAGTCTATAAAGCATATGTACACGTCTTTGTTCATATCTCTGCAGCGCTGGATGAGTACCCGTAGACTAAAAAGTGCTTCTCTTGTCCCAAGAGAATTAAGTCTTCAGGAAACTCCCCGCTGTTATAAATATTGTTAAAGAGTCTGACGAGTGAGTCTAGAAATTGACTGTTTGTTTCGCACAGCATTTTCAATACTTCCCCGTATACGTTATCGTTGCCTAGTCTTTTGTTATTTTTAAGACCCTTTATAGCATTCTCCACTTCTCATTTTAGAATAGAAGGGCCAGTATCATCATTGCTCACTGTATACCCACTAGGACGGTCATCATTAAACAGTTGTTCCACATAAGTTTCCCAGATTCTAACTATTTTGTCGGGGTCTAGTTGTAGATTTCCATTATCGTCTCACAGCCCTTTCGATAATATATTGTAGCTTTTCTTTGTTGTGAGTTCCTTTATCTTCTTATGCATATTGTGATAGTCGTATACTTTTTCGCACTGTTCTATTTCTTCGCATCTCTCCGAGAACCATTTCTCTTTAGTTCTTTTTTATCTCAGCTCTTATTCGTCTATGGGTTTCACGGTATTTGGCAGTATCTTTAGTTTTATATATCCGTCTCTCTTCCATCATGTCAAGGATTTCTGCAATCATCCAGTCTTCTTTTTTCTCTTATCAGGTGGAAAAAACTTAGTGCTTGAAGTCCTAATCTCTTCTTTAATTTCACTCCACTTTTCCAGCGGTTCATTGTTATTTTTAAGGATTTTTGATGTTTCGGTATTTAAATTCTCCAGCATCTGTTGTTTAATATTATTGTTGGAAAGCTTCCTTATATCTAGCCTTTCGGGCCTGTTGTTTACATTTGGCTTTTTTAACTTTACTTCAAACTTACATACCACCGGATTGTGGTCTGATGGCACGTCCGCACTCGGGTAAGTTTTTACGGCTTTGATGGAGTTTCTAAACCTGATTGGTGCAGCGATATAATCTATTTGATTTCTGATTATTTTACCAGGTGAGTCTACCGGTGATTTCCAGGTATAGAGTCTACGGTGCGGGAGCTTAAAGAGAGTGTTAGTAAGTAAGTGGTTAAAGAATTTAAAACACTCACAAATGACAACAAATTAGAGCGAGAAGTTGAAACGAGAATAATGGCAGGAAACAGATCTTTCTTTGCAATGCAAAATCTAATGAAGTCAAAACTTCTTTCACGAGGTACAAAAATTCGGATATATAAGACCATAATACGACCAGTAGTCGCGTATGGAAGCGAAACATGGACGCTAACAAAAAGAGAAATAAATAAATTGCTGGTGTGGGAACGTATAATCCTTCGAATGATATATGGCCCTTGTAGAGACAGCGTGACAAACGAATGGAGGGGCAGATACAATAACGAGCTGGAGTCTCTATTCGGAAAAGAAAATCTAGTCAGATATATAAAGGCCAATAGACTCAGATGGGAAGGGCATGTGATAGGCAGTAACGACAATCGTCTTATAAACAATGTGTTCTGGGAAAGGCCAGAGGATAGAAGGTCTGTCTTTTCTAGGGCGGCCTAGAAAAAGGTGGAAAGATGCAGTCAAAGAAGATCTAGAGAAAATGGGAGTGCGAGAATGGGAATTACTGGCACAGGACCGACAAACATTTAAGGCAATAGTAAACGCGGCAAAGACTCACGAAGAGTTGTAGCGCCATTGATGATGATGATGATATTTTTTTGGGTTCCAAAATTAACATAACGGGTTTCTGTCTCATTTTCATCTCTGACCACTAGAGTATAAATAAATAAATTTATTTATAACAAAACTAAAGCATCTATGGCATTTGTCAGAGATTTCACCTCTAAAAGTCATACAAACATGCTGAATGTCAATGTTGAGACCTCAAAAAGATACAAAAATGTTTACCACTTTTACCTCAACGCTTCCCCTTGTTTGTATCATCTTGTCGGTTAAAATTCGATACCTTTTGATAAGATTATCCTATCGACAAAAATCAAAATGTATTTTAAAGAAGAAATGTGCAGCTGTTTCTTATAAAATTATTGTATATTGCTGCAGATGAAGTTACTTGCCGGAAATGTGTTAAATAAATAAACTTTTAGCGATTTTTACCATTTTATCTGATTCTCACAAGATTAATAATATTTATTACTTCCATTAATTGGTGACTATAAACTTTTCATTATTAGAGCCCAGTCTTCAAAACGTTTAGCCTGAACGTTCGATTTTGAGTTTTGGCAACAAATGTAACACATTTTAATTA
Source organism: Diabrotica undecimpunctata (assembly GCF_040954645.1). Taxonomy (NCBI): domain Eukaryota; kingdom Metazoa; phylum Arthropoda; class Insecta; order Coleoptera; family Chrysomelidae; genus Diabrotica; species Diabrotica undecimpunctata. The sequence continues at coordinate 63,635,245 of NC_092809.1, read as the reverse complement.
TGCCTGAAACATGCTGAATGTAAATATTCACATCACGAACAATTGCACGTCACGAAAATGCTTCCACAAAAAGGGCATTGGGAGGAAGTCGTGACGTTTTGAAAAATATACTTGGTAATCAAAGAAAGCAGTTTTAAAAAATTATTTTAAATTGTTTGTGTTCAGAAAGTTTAAATTTATCTTTTTGATTCATATTTCAAATGCCTCACATTTGTTGCTAAAACTCAAAACCAAAATTTCAGGCTATGTACTTTAAAAATTTCATCTAATAATGCAAATGTTATAGTTACCGAACGATAGAAGTGATAAATATTACTGATTTCATGAGAATCGCAAAAAATGATAAAAATCGCTAAACGTGTATTTACTTATCACATTTATAGAAACAGTCTTTATTTGCGCCAAAGTCCAAACATTACATACAAAAGCTGCTTTCTTTAGCTATAAAATGCATTTTTATTTTTATCAGTAGGACACACTTCACTTCTGTTCTAGTTACTGGTCTTGTGTAACTCTGCTGTCTAATATCATTGGATTTACGAATGACTTCTTTATTTGAGTGCAAAACAATAACATCTATCATTTGTTTGTCGAACAACAAATTCCAAGATTGTTCAGGAGATTGAACTGTGCTCGCTTCTCCTTTGGGGCCAGGTAAATGTATTACAATAATTTCTCGTCTTGTACAGCCCTGTCTTGCTGGTGCTTGTGTGCTCCACCGATGACCATTTTTCCCCAGTAAACTAGGAATATCTCTAACTGGTTCATCCACTATTTCGTCTTCATTGTCGCTTTGTTCACTGTTGCTGTCTGACAGTTGCTCTTTAGCGTAATCTTCATCAGACTCGTCCCCTCCAAACATATCGTCTACGATGTCGTTTTCACTCTCATTCTCCCATAAATTGTCTGCCTCTCTCTGTAATTCTACCTCAGTTAAAGGACGACGATTTTCTTTGCTAGTTGATGCCTTTACTCGACTATTTTCTCTACTAGTTGACGCCATTATACTAAAATAAATAAAAATAAGTTGAAACAAAATTATTACCGTAAACATCACCCTTGGGTCCAGGGTACCCATGCTTGTATTTCTGGAAATATCTTACCTCGTTGTTTCACTAAAATGCAGCGGATGACCCGTACTCTAACTCGGCTTACGACAGACTGAATTTACATAAAGTGACGACACACGTAAACCACTCATGCGCATGTCACATTGCAATGAATTACTCTCTGGGTTTTTGAGACCCAACAGTGCAGTTTCAGGGTTAACTGTCAGTGTCATTTTAGAGCTTTCCCGAATCAGTCTTTGGCTGTACTTGCCAGTTATTCTTTATTTCTTGCAAATAAAACTACATCATCAGCGTACGCTAACCATAAGTACTCTTGGTATAAAATAGTGCCGGACATATTTATCTTATTAACATATGCAAGCAATAGCAAGGTAGAAAACTTTTTTCACTTCGAATTCTTCTGAGATTTTACCATTGTATTTCACAACACAAATGGTTTTTCTAATTATCAATTTTGGCAATCCTACTATTTTTTCTGACACTTGGGATTCTTTTAGCGTTTCTATTAATTTTTTTCTGTTTATTGTATCGTAGGCGGCTTTGTAATCAGAGACAAGTACTTGCGCTAAAATTTTGTATTCACAGCATACTGAAGATTTGTTTTAGCATTAAAGTTTGATAGGCTGTTCTATTTTGAAAAAGTTCTAAATGTTAGTTCTGTTAATATTTATATGAATGGAATACTTTATTTATTTTTAAAAATAAATTAGTTTCGATATTGAAATTGTACTAGAAAAACTTGTATGGAATAATTTTCTTAATGGCTTAAAAGCCTGAGGATTAGAGATTTTAAATAGTTTTAATGAGTTCATAATGACTGTATATTAGACGATAATAAGTCAAAGATTGTAGTCAGAATATTAAGTATAAATACTTAAACAATTTTTACTGTAAATGACAGAATTAAAACAACCATGAACACAATCGTCTTATTTGTAGTGCTAAGTATAGCTGTAAGTGCTTCAGGTAGGTAACTATTTTTTCTAATATGTATAATATATATATATATATATATATATATATATATATATATAATATTAAGAAATTCTGAACGGTCTCTTGTCGTCTACTCTAATTGTTGTCATTAGGCTTAAGTATATGATCGTTTCATTCTACTCTTCTATTTCCTACCCAGTCCGTAATGTTCTCCACCTTGCATCTGTCATATATCTTTAAAGTGAACTCAAAATTATAAGAACTCACTTATGCAGAATTTAAAAGTATCCCGCTGATAAGTCGAAGCCATAAAGGGATTTGCGTCTTCAGGTAAATAGTAAAAAAGGCCGGCTTAACGAATTTTATATTTTATTTGACATTTATATCACATATTTAATTTAAATAAATATATAAATGATTAAAGGAAAACATACATTAATTGATGGAGTATTAGAATTAATTAATTATTATATGTTTCTGTGTCTTTATTAAGTATATTCAAATTTTGAAAGTAATAAACAATTTTTGTTATATTAAACAAATTGCAAGTGAAATAATAAAATAGTGAAGTGAAAATTAAAATAAATTAATGTAGGTATATACATATAGCTGAATATGATTAAATTTTATATTCCATGTAAGGGAAAAAGTTTTTCAATTGTTAGTAAGGTATAAAGAAGTATGTCTGAAAAAGTTGGCAACAAATGGGAAATTTCTTTATTATTAATTTCATGAAAAAAACTATTCTTCATAAAAATTTCTGCATTGCATAAAAATCAATCATCAATAATCAAATTTATAAAATTTTAAGTGGTATACAGCGAAAATCAAAAATATTGATTTATGCTTAAAAGTGAAGTGCTTTTAAATTTAGGTACAGAACAAAATGTCATTTTAATTTGGTTGTCGGAATTAAAAATTATATTTTAATTTAGATCCATGGCCTTTTAATGATGTGTCAGTAGGTGCATTAATTTTTAATTTCATTTCTAATTTACCTTATTCAATAACAAATGCAAACGTATTTTTTATTTACTTTTTACTTTGAATGTATTATTTAATTATTAGAAGGCCATGAATCTAAACTTGGACATAATTTTTAATATTTACAAACATTTTAAAATTACATTTTCTTGCATTTCTAAATTTAAAATCACTTTTCTCTTCAGTATTAATTAATAATTTTGATTTTCCCTATTTACCACCTAATATTGTATAAGATTATTGATTAATGATTTCTATGTGATGCATAACCTTTAATGAAGAATAATTTTTTTTCATGAAATTTGTTATAAATAAATTTCCCATTTTTGCCAACTTTTTCAGACATGAAACGGAAAACTTAAACAAACAAGTCAACATGAATAAATATGAACCCTTTAAAACGAGTAAATTGGTACTCACCGGAGGAACAACCAACGTTCGGATACAATTAGCGTCTCTTTGTAAAGACATTGAAGTCTACTTTACTAAAGTAACAAGACATTAAAAAAGATTTTGTCTTTTTTGGGATAATGAACATGTTAGATCTTCTGACTTGATACAGCATACGTTGTAAATCATCCTTACTTTGAGAGGGTAGTATTGCGTGGCCTACATAGCAGATTATTTAAAGTTGTTTTTCTTCCACTTGTATTCTTTTTTAGTTCTTATTTTTTTTATTATTTCATTTATAATCAGGTTAAACAATAGAAGACTCAGGAAATAACCTGTATTATTTCATTGCCAGCTTCAATAGCGTCAGTTAGTTCTTCTTCTACTTTTACTTTTATTGTGCTGTTTCGGTTAAAACCTTGTTCTTCTGCTAGGGTTATAATTTTATTCAGTTTATTTGTTATGACTTTTTGTTTTCCGGGTCTGATTTGTCTTCTTTTTTGAAGAGAGGTATTATGCTTGATCTCCATTCTTGAAGAATTCGGTTTCGTTCTTTTATTTTTAGGATTAGTTTCAGTAGTTGTTTGCTTAGATCTGGTCCTCCGTACTTTAGAAGCTCGTTCGGTATTTTGTCCGGTATTATTTTTTGTTAGAAATAAGCCATCATTTTATCTAAGTAACAATCTGTCTTTTTAACTTAGTTAATGCTGTTTAGTATGGTTTACATGATGAATATGGTTGTTCTATATTATTAGTTACCATTTCTTAACTCAATTTTATTTGTTACTTGACTTTACTATTCTAATAGAAACCAGTGTTTAAAAATATGCAGAAATAAAACTTTGACAGAGTTTGAAAGCACACACTTATTGTTACGATAAGATGATTCATGGTTCATTCTAAGCGATCTTTTAAAAAAAACTGTTTACTTTCCTATCACTGGCAATATTTGTTACTTTTAAGATTTTTTAACTATTGTCTACTTGGTCTTGTTTTTTTTTCTGATCTTATTTTTAATATTCTTTTTTTTATGCAATATTTTGTTCAAGCCTTTTTTATTATCATTTTCATAACTCATACATGTATTAATTATTGTACTGTAATACGTCCGGTAATTTTGAATTTTTGGTTTAATTCATTATCAGTCCTTCCTTATTTGAATATGTTAGTGTAACGATGGCCTATTCGGTATTCTGGCAATGCTTTTTATGCTGGCTTATGTTGTTAGTGCTGTACTCGATATAAATCCAGCTTGTTCTCTAGGTTGATAGAGTAGTTCGAGTCATACCTTTTCGTCAGCTGTCAGATGACAATGACAGTGGAATTCCAAAAATTATACAAACCAGCTGAATTTTGCTCAGAATGTGAATTTTGGGACTCCAAAAAATATACAAAAAAGTATGTGTGTTTTTTTTTTTGACAAATTTTTGACCTTTCTCTGGATTTTTGGAATAATACTATGTTAGATTATTTTATTGTTTTGTCTTTTAAACTAAATCTGCTGATTTGTATGATGCAGGTGCATTGATAATAAAATTTTAATATATTCCAGAGAAATATCTTTTGTCAACTAATTTGTAGTTATTCGGCGGTTGTTTTTGTATTGCAATTATAAGTTAAGAAACTTAATTAGGTGATTATTTTCTAATTGTGAATAAATTCTATCATCGTTTATAATATTTCAGCACAAACTGAGCGCACACTGCATATGCTGGTTAAAGTTCGAAATGTAGAATCTGGTCAACTAGTTGGTGTTGATACTGCAAATCAGGGGCGTAATATGGTATACGCAAGGGAAGGATTGCAGTATTACGATTGGATACTCGAACCAGATTGTTTTCCAAATACGAATGCTCCATCCTATCATCTACGTTTAGCAGCTAATACTAAGTAAGTAATACTTAAAAGAAATTAATGAGCACTGTTTTCTTCATTTTTACCTATTGTATCCGTTTTTGTCGAGCAGGCATAAAACGATCAAACAGAAATATCTTGTGTTATCTTGTGTTACCATAAAAATGGTAAACTGATACCAGACATAAAGGACAAACTAAAAAGGTAGACAGAATATATTTAAGAATTAAATAATATTAAGTTACATGGGATTAAAACATAATTTTATTCCTATTTAAGAAGCCAACAAGTGAACACCTGGCTTCTTTAAATAGTATTTTTAATAAAAACTTGATTTTCTGCCTCTTCTCATCTCTTCTGAATATTGTCTTCCGCCATCTTATAGATGTATTCCGTATAGATGATTTTCCCTAGCACTAATCGGTGGTTACCTGCACATTCTAGTTACATCTTGCAATATTTGTAATATCTTACATCTTGTTATATTGTTTTGATGGCTTTTATAACTATTAATAAATTAATAATTCATCATCATAAGTGGCTCGACAATCCGTTGTGGATCTTAAGCCTGCTCAAAAAGAAGTCGCCACTTCTGTCGATTCCTGGCAACTTCCCTCCATCTTCTGACCCTTAGAATCTGTAGGTCTTCTTTCACATCATCAATCCATCTCCTTCGTGGTCGCCCTCTACTTCTTGTGTCCTCTGGTTTTGAAAATGTTAATCTCTTCGTGTATTCGTGATATGACATCCTAGCAATGTATCCAGCCCATCTTAGTCTCTGCACTTCAACTAGTTTCACAATATCTGAATCGGTGTATAACTGATATAGTTCAAAGTCGTATCTTCGACGCCATAGCCCATTTTTATTTACGGCCCCAATTTCTTTCTAAGAATTTTTCTCTCAAACATACCAAGAAGTCTTTCATCATTTTGAGATAAGGTTCAGGTTTACAAAGCCCCCATATATCAAAACCGGTCTTATTGTCTTGTATTTAATGAGCTTTACTGGACGTTTTATATTTTTATTTTTAAATGTTTCTGGACTCTATAAACAGTTCTGATTGCTTTTGCTATACGTCTTTTTATTTCGTCGCTTGTTGTGTTTGTTGCATTTACTAGCGATTCAAGATATGTGAATTCTTTTGACTTGCTTAAAGGTATGGTTGTTAATTCGAATTCTCTGTTGGATATTATGAGGGTTTTTAGAAAACAACATATTTTTGGTTTTTTCCTCGTTTACCACAAGTCCTAATTTACTTGCAGTGTCCGCAAGCCTTGTAAAATGCTGCACCATGTCTCTCATACTTCTGCCCACTATAACTATATCGTCAGCGCATGCGAGAATTTGCGTAGATTTATTAAAAATAGTTTCATTCATTCTAATATTTAATTGTCTGATTGCCTTTTCCAAGGCAATATTAAAGAGGAGACACGCCAGCGCGTCCCCCTGTCTTGGACCATTATTAATATCAAAGAACTTATTTAAAAAGAAAAAAAGAAGATGAAATGCAAAAGAACAAAGTAGGAGAAAGTTTTCTGCTTCAATTCTTACGCATGAGCTTACGTATTGCATTTTTAGTTGGGTCAACTTAACTAACTTAGGTGGGATCTTAAAGTCAATCATTGAATTATATATAATACAGATCTCTTCACACCGTCATAGGCGTCTTTGAAGTCGACGAAGAGATGGTGTGTATCTATGTTATATTCTAGTGACTTTTTGAGAATCTGCTTATGTGCTTAAATTTGGTGTGTAATTGACTTTCTGCAGTAAATCCGAATTGATATTGACCAGTAATATACTTTGTAAAATATTTAAGTCTTTCAAACAATACGTTGCCGAAGATTTTATACGCAGATGCTCACAGAGTAATGCTTCTATAGTCCTTACACTCCATTTGATCACCCTTTTTATGCAATGGACATATTATTCCCTTTAGCCACTCTGCTGGTACCAATTCATTCTATCATAAAAGTATTATTAGTGTATGGATTGCAGCAAAAAGTTGATTACGTTTTCTATACATTTTCGAACAGATTTTATCGATTCCTGGGGCTTTATTGTCTTTGAGTTTTAGGATTGCATTTGTAAGTATTTCTCTTATTGGGTCTTCACTGTGTAGTTGACGTTGTAGATTTTGTTGATTATCTAAGTTGTAATCTTCTTTAATATCGTTTATATTTAGATGTTCATTGAAATGTTGTGCCCATCTGTTAAGAACTGAGTTTTAATCATGTAGAATGTCACCGTTAGTGTCTTTACAAATTTTTAATCGTAGTTTAAATTCTCGATGGCTATTATTTTAGAATTTGTAGTATTTCCTCGTTTGATTTTTATCGAATAACCTTCGTATTTCATTAAGAGTGTTCTGTTTGTATTCCCCCTTCTTACGTCGATGGATACGTTTTTCCTCTAAGACGTCTATAATCTTTTTTTCTCCTTGTAAAACCTGCGTTGATAGTTTTTGATATGCTACGTTCTTTCTATTTGTGGTCATTTCGCACTCATAATCAAACTAATGATTTCTTGTTTCTGACTTGGCTTTGCCCAATGTTTTAACTGAGTTCTGTAACACAATATCTCGTATATTTACCCATAGTTGGGCAATGTCTTCTTCTTCTTCTAAGTTTTCTATCCTTATTTGATCTTCTATTTGCTGTCTGTATACATTTGCAATGTCGGTACTTTTTAGTGTATTAATGTCGATTTTTTCTCGCCCTTTCTCGACCTCTATTAAATTGGATATTCTCGTTTTAAATCGTGCTTTAACTAAATAGTGATCACTAGCTATGTTTGCTCCTCTAAAAACCTAACATCTAATAAATTAGAGCAGTGTCTTGCATCAATGATTATAATATGATCTATTTAGATAATCTTTTCATTATCAGATTTCCAAGTTCCCTTATGTATATCTTTATGGGGAAAGCGTGTTGGATTATCTTGTGGTAGATAATAGTAATTAATGGTGTGGACTGTAAATTATATTTTGTGTGAGTAAATAGAATTATTTATTAACTTTTTATACAAACTAATTATTATAACATGTGAATTTGTGAAAATACTGGAAAAACGTGGCGTCTTCTTGGAAATTATTTGATTAATGTCAAAATTGTCAATTGCCGACTTGATCCCGTCAGATTGTTTGATCTTGAACATAAAACGCACGGACATATGACAGGCTCTATGTTGCCGCACTAAACTAATTTTCTAAAAATGTCCTAACATACTCCCGGCGTTGAAGTATGCTTCAAAATATAGTAGGAAACAAGTAAATATCAAAGCAAAAAAAAAACTTAGTCCCGACATAAAACACTGCGACACTATTAATCTTCTATTGGCAGTGGAAACAAATGTCGTGTAGATCTGGTGATGAGTCCATTGGAAGTTTTGATTTCAGCTACTCGATTTTCTCCATCTTTACCAGGAAATAATTTAATTATTCTTCCCATAATCCATCTGCATGGAGGTAGATTGGTATCACGGATGATAACTAAGGATCCGGGTACAATGTTGTTGGTAGAACTGTGGTGTCATTTATAAGATTGGTGTAGCTGGCTGATATATTCTTTGGAAAAGCGGTTCCAAAATCTCTGATGCAGCTGTTGAACATGTTGGAATCTGCTTAGTCGATTCACTGGGATAGGTAAGAGATTTGGTTCAGGAATGGAGACTAAAGGACGTAATGTCAAAAAGTGGGAAGGAGTTATTGGTTCCAAGTCAGATGGATCTTCTGATTTGGCAAACAATGGTCTCGAATTTAAAATACATTCAATTTGGGTAAGCAAGGTGAGAAATTCCTCATATGTCAAATTTATATTCTTAAGCGTTCTTTTCATATGAAACTTCATTTGTTTCACTGCTGATTCCCATAAACCCCCAAAATTTGGGCTATAAGGTGGGGAAAAATGCCAAATTATATTTTTTGTTAAAGCAAAATCATTAATTTTATTTTGGTTTTCATATAAAAAGGTTTTGATAGACCTCAACTCTTTATTAGCGGCTCTAAAGGTTGAACCATTATCAGAGTAAACATTGGTAGGAATTCCTCTTCGTGATAAAAATCTCTTAAAACATGCAAGAAAACATTCAGTTGTCATATCAGTGAGTAATTCCAAGTGTACAGCTTTTGTTACAAAACAAACATATACACAAACATAACATTTTAAAATTTTACTTCCACGACCCTTTTTTTCTTTCAGTGGAAATGGACCTGCATAATCAAGTCCTACATTTTCAAAAGGATAGGCTGGAGTAATGCGTTCATTGGGTAAAGGTCCCATTTTTACACAATTGTGAGGAGGTTTCACACGAAAACATTTAACACATTGTCTTACAATTTGCTTTACTAATACCTTGCCAGAAATAGGCCAATATTGTTGTCTGATTAATGACAATAGAAGCTGTGGTCCAGGATGCAAATTACTGACATGGTAGTGTGTACAAATTAACTTGGTTAATACATGAAATTTCGGCAATAGGATTGGTGTTTTTACATTTTCTGGCAATGTTGAATGCATAAGTCTACCACCTACTTTAATTAATCCTTTATCTAATATGGGAGACAAATGAAGCAATCTGGATTTTTTGCTCAATGGTTTATCATTTAACAAACATAAAATTTCATCATGAAAGGATTCTGCTTGCACAAGTTTGATCAATAGCAGAAAAGAATCATTGGTTTCATGCACAGTTAAAAGTAAGCTTGGGGCTTTTGTCTTATTTTTAATATTTCTAATAAAACGCATTACATATGAAAAAACTCTTTTCATTTTATGCAAATTGGAAAATCTGGTAATAAAATTAGTAATCCAGCTGTTCTGAACAGTGGAATGAAGTGATACTTGAACAGATCGTTTAAGCTCTGGTAATTCAATTACTTCATCAGTTGAATCATTAGGCCACAAATCAGGATGCTGTCTTAAAAACTGCGGTCCCTGGAACCACAGTTGTGATTCAAGAAAGAATTCAGGAAAGATTCCACGACTAGCTATATCTGCGGCATTTTCCTTTGTATTGATATAATGCCAACTATCACTACTGGTGAGTGATTGTATTTTTGTTACCCTGTTGGCAACAAATACTTGTAACTGGCTAGGTTCCAGTTTTAGCCAACTTAATACAATTTTTGAATCAGACCACATATATATCGGCATATTTAGAATTGATAAAGATTTGGTGACCTTGTCAATTAATTGGGAACCTAACAAAGCTGCACACAATTCAAGTTTAGGTATTGTTATTGATTTGATAGGAGCGACCTTTGTTTTTGAACACAGAATGTGAGAATGGTATTTGCTTTCTGGATCTATGCTGCATACATAAATACAACTTGCATAAGCATGCATTGAAGCATCACAAAAGCAATGGATGCTTGTAATTTTATGACCTGATCCAAGTACTGGTCTTGGAATGTGTAATTTATTTAGACATGGTAGTTGATTATACAGTTTGGTCCAACTGTTATTTAATTCTGGAGGGATTATTTCATCCCATGGTTTTTGAAGTCGAAATAGAGTTTGAATTATTAGTTTAGCAATTAATATAACTGGACTTAGCAGACCTAAAGGATCATAAATTTTGGAAATGATAGATAATATTTGGCGTTTAGTAAATAAATGATTGGAATTTTCAGTAAGAGAAATTTTGAAGCAAAGAATATCTTGTTGACTCATCCATTGGATTTCAAGAGTTTTAAAACTATCAGAATCTCCTATGTTAATAACATTGTTGGAAATATCATTACAATTAATGTTAAGAATGGTTCCAGGATTATTGGAAATCCATTTTCTCAAAATAAATTTTCCAGACTCTAAAATTTTAAAAATATCATTACATCTCATTTGTAACTCTTGTAAATTGTTTGATCCTGTCAACAGATCATCTACATAAAAATCTTCTAATATGGATTTTGCAGCTAAAGGAAACTGAGATTCATGTTCAAAGGCTAACTGACGCATGCATCTCATTGCCAAGAATGGAGCTGATTTTTGGCCATAGGTTACAGTAGTTAATTGATACACGTCAATATTATCTGTTGGATTGTCTCTCCAGACAATTTGTTGTAGTGGTCTATTTTCTTCATGTACAAATACTTGTCGATACATTTTTGACACGTCTGCAGACACCACATATGTGTACTGCCGAAATCTAATAAGGATGTCAAAAATATCATTTTGGATTTTTGGTCCTGTATACTGTAGGTCATTAAGAGACCATCCAGATGTAGTGGGACATGAACCATCATAAACTACTCTTAGTTTTGTGGTAAGACTGGTTTCTTTTAGTACTCCATGGTGGGGTAAAAAATATGATTTTCTAGAAGGATGTAAGCTAACAGTGGGGTTAACTTTAACCATATGTCCTAGTTCTTGATATTCCTTAATGAATTGTTTATACAAATCATTAAGTTCCTTATTTCTCGAAAATCTTTTTTCTAGTAACAAAAATCTGCTAATTGCTGTATCTAAGGATTCTCCTAATAATTCAGGTGAAAACTTAAATGGAAGCTGAACAATAAAGTGTCCATTTTCTGATCGAGTGGTAGTGGTTTCAAATATTTGCTCACAGCAAATATCATCTTTTGATGGTGGTATGGGATCTTGGATTGAATCAATTTCCCAAAATAGTTTTAACTGCTCATCTTCGGCTATAGTTCTAGTGAAATGACACACTGCATGAGTTGTCTCATAGGGGACAGCTCCGTTTACTATCCAACCCAATTTAGTATTTTGTAAACTTGGCAAACCTTTTCCTAGGTTGATTTTTCCATCACAAAGGAGGTCCCAAAATAGATGGGCACCAATAATAGCATCAATGCTACCAGATTCATTAAACAAAGGATCAGATAATTGAATATTGCATGGGATATTAAAGTTTTTAATATCAAAACTGGTTGAAGGAATTTGATTTGAAATAGCTGGCACAGCATAAAATATGGATGAAATACTAAAATTATTAACTCTGGAACATATTGTAATTTGACATTTTTTGGTAATACTTGATACTGTTTGATTTATACCACTAATGGCTAGGTTAGTAGGAATCATGGACATATTTAATTTTTTACAAAAACTTTCTTTTATTAAGTTTGTTTGAGCACCACTATCTAAAATTGCTCTACATGGAATTAATTCATGATTATTGGATTTAACATTAAAAACCACTGTTGATAAAAGAACTTGGGTATGTTTAATATTCATTGTTTGTGCAGAAAACTGATGGGTTACCGTTGGTGGCAACTCAACACTTTGTACACAGTTAACTGATGATGAATCTAATGATGGAGAATTTAAAGCAGTGTCAGTTGAATGTTGCTGACTATTTTCAAAATGTATTAATGAATTATGTTTGGAATTACATTTTATACATGGTCTTAAAGTACATTCAGCAGCTTTATGTCCATGTCTCAAACAATTATGACACAACTTTAAATTATTGACTTTAGACAATCTATTTTTTGTATCTAATTTTAGGAATTCAATACATGAATATATTAAATGGTTACCTTTACACAAAACGCAAGACTTTCTTTCTGCAACATTAACTTGGAAAACTCTTTTTTGATATTCACCTCGACTATCACGGTTTGCATGTTTATAATTAAAACCAGAATTATTACTATAATTGTTATTAGGTTTTTGACTACTTTGGTCTTGAATTTCTTCCAAAGTGTCCACTTTTACTTTTAGAAAATTAAAAAATTCAGTTAAAGTAGGAAGCTCTTCTTTAATATGACATTCCTTCCACTCTCTATAACTTTGTTTATCTAATTTATTGGAAATAATATAAATCAATAAAAGGTCAGTTAAACTACTTTTTGTAATCTGTAAACTGTCAATGGATGACATACTATCTGAGACACTATCTAATAAATGCCTTAAATGTTTAGGTGATTCTTTTTGGATGGAATCTAAATTGAAAATGGCTTTAATATGTTTATTGACTAATAATTTTTTATTATCATACCGCATACAGAGTGCATCCCATGCAGTCTGATAATAATTTCCTGAGAATTCAATTTTATCTACAATACGTTTGGCATATCCATCCACAGATTGTCTCAAGAGCTGAAATTTATGAATATCTGGAAGTGTGGTATTTGAATGAACTACACTGGTAAATGTGGCTTTGAATTCCAACCACTGTTCAAAATCACCTTTAAAAACAGGTATTTTCATTTTTGGCATCAAGAGATGATTTAATGAGTCTACATGTGGTGTAGAACTAGGAGGCAATGTATTAATTACTGTATTAGTGTTAATGTAATCTTTTAAAAAACTAATTGCTTTAAAATACCTATTTTCAAAAGCATCTCTTTCATCAACTTGTTCTTGTAGTTTATCTTCACTGGTAGCAATCTCAATTTGTAGTTGGATCTGATCAAATTCAACTAACCAATTGCTACCAGAGTCATGTCTTAACTGAACTTCTGATATTTCAGGTTTGCTAGATGGTGTAGCATTTTTTAATATATTCACAAAGTTCTCTAAACTTGTTAGTTTGACTTTATAAGAACCTCTGATTCTTATATTGTTGGCTAAGCTACTCATTTTTAAGATTTATGGCAATCTTTCAAAAACAACACTTAAGAATAATAATTAGAAATACCTTGCTAAATACTAGCTTATTGATAATCTATGGCGTTATACAATCAAAATATGGAAAAATCTGCTTATGGTAATTTAAATTCAAATACACTGTTTGATCAAATCTTAAAGATAATAGAAATGGAACAAACTCACATGTACCTACTGATGGATTTGGATCCTCTAAATGGTAAATGGGACTGTCTTCGACCTCTGAACAGCCTCTAGTTACAACTATGGATTCTATTTTACTCACACTATCCGGCTAGAATTGACCAAAATATGTTGGATTATCTTGTGGTAGATAATAGTAATTAATGGTGTGGACTGTAAATTATATTTTGTGTGAGTAAATAGAATTATTTATTAACTTTTTATACAAACTAATTATTATAACATGTGAATTTGTGAAAATACTGGAAAAACGTGGCGTCTTCTTGGAAATTATTTGATTAATGTCAAAATTGTCAATTGCCGACTTGATCCCGTCAGATTGTTTGATCTTGAACATAAAACGCACGGACATATGACAGGCTCTATGTTGCCGCACTAAACTAATTTTCTAAAAATGTCCTAACAAAGCGTGTTCCAGCTATTACCATGTTCTTAGATACCGCAAAGTTTATGATTCTGAGACCATTATAATTAGAGTCTACGTGTAAGCTCTCTTTTCCGATGGTGGGCGAAAATATATTCTCTCTACCGACTATTATTTTGATGTCATTTTTTGGACACTCATCGCACTCTTGGTCTAGTGCCTCACAAAACATGTCTTTTTCATCATCCTCTTTTTCTTCCGTTGGAGCATGGATGCTAATAATGCTCCAACGCTAAAAAAATCAATAATTAATCTTCGGTTTTTACTAGGTACTAGTTCTTCGTTTCTTCGCCTTGGGATCGATTTATTTTTATTTATATTTCTTTCACCAAAAACTTCTTTGGCCGAGGCTAAGATTATAGACTTAATTTTTGCCCAGCTTTCTTCGACTCATCACTTTCTGTGATAGATGTATTTCTGCTTTTTTCGGTTATTCTTTTTTGGAATCATTATCTTGTGGAGTCATCCTGTAAGCTTTCGACTTTTATCTTTGTGGTGTATTCTGGTGTTTTGTTATCACATATGTGTTTTCATCCGGATTTTGCACAATACCAATTTATGATAGCTTCCTATTTCTGCTGATGTTAGTGCTCTTACATCCAAGATTTGAGAGGGATGTAATTCTCTATTCGACATAATATGGTAGTATAGATCTTTGTCCTCTATTGTTTTCAAAAATGTATTTATATTGTTCTTTTTAAGGGAAAAATGTATTATTAATACGTATCTCGTTTATGTTGCAGAGATTCGTCAGAAGGTCTCCGTTTTCATTTCTGATATTTTCGTTATATCGCTGTTTTATTCCTAGAACTATATCATTGCTAGCACGGGCGTTAAAATCACCCATAATGATTATATATTTATTATTTGTGGTCTCGTTTATTACAGTCTGAAGGTGTTCGTAGAAGTTTTCCCTTGTGGTGGTATCTCTGTTGTTTGGTACATAGATTGCTATCACATTCAGAGGTTTGACATCCAGTTTATTTTTTACACTTACTATACTTTCAGAGGTATATTTACATTCTTGGACTTAATGTAAATATCTTTTGTGTACTCCTCTTAGGCGACTCCTTCTCTGGCTCTGGTTTCTTTCGCCACACCACTGTAAATCATCAGATAGTCATGTAGCATAATTTGACCCTTTCCTTTTTTCTTCGTCTCTTGTAGTGCACATGTCTTTATTTTTTTCTAGAGGCTCTTTTGTAATTTTCTGCTTTCTTGTATTTAGATACTTTACGTTCCAATGCGAAGTATATTTCTCGTGTTCCGTAAATTCGTTGTCCTCTATCTCGCTTTAGTCGTCGTATTGAAATCATTCCTATTTCGAGGCATAATCCTGTTTCTATGAGCTGATAATTTTTATTTGCAGTTAATTTTCTTTAAAAATTTGTTTAGTGCTTCTGGTCCATCAGGCAAAATGGACATATTATTTACATATCTCCAACGTACTGCATGTTTTTAGTTATGTTTGTGTATAATATTTTTCTCAAATTCTTTAACGAATCTATCTGCTAACAATGGAAATAAGGAGCCCATGGATAGTCCAAAATCATAGTTTTTAAAATCGTTGTCTAATTTAAAATAAATCTCGAAAATATACCAATATGAAATTTATTTACGTTCATTTTTCTCATTTTCAGCTTCAGATGGAATCACGCAAGAGAGTGCAGGACTAAAAATACTGAGGTCATAATATATAATTTAGGAACGGAGACAAAATATAATAATTACTTCCGATACGATCCACAGCTTGAAACCATTACCGTCTGTGATAGCAATTGCGTTTATGTTGATCCCACAAGCCAAGAACTCAAATCCTCAAACCGCTGTGAAAATAGAAATGATAAGTTCGAAATTTTATTCCAAGGGCTAGCAGACTATACGTCGACATCCCAAGTAAACTTGGACTGTTTCCAACAGGAAGCTTAGTTAAGTTTATAAATGTTTTAAAATTTGATGAGAAAGCATGAATAATGTTTAAAATATAAAATGATACAACTAGTATTGAAATGTGTGTGTGTTTTTTTTTTAATTTTTCCTTTATTTTTTTATCTTTGAATTTACCCTTTTTAAAAGTGTATTTGTTTAATTCTTAATATCAATATACCTTTTGAAATAAATATTTATATGAAACTAGTAAATTTGCTCGTCGCATACGACGGGGAATCCAATCAGTTGTCATCTACAGTCACTCATTACATTTTTAAAATAATACAACTTTTTGCATATAATCCAAGTAGATATAAAGCATGATCTCGTGTACTTCTGACTTAACATCATGTTTAAGTACCTACTATTAATTAGAAGTATTGATTGAAGTATCATATTGTTCTCTATGGATCAGTCAAAAAACACCATTAAAAGATGTCACTAACAAAATTTTAACTTTCTAACTAAATTTTAAAATGTATTTTGTCCATTATTTTACATGTTATATTTTATATGTGTGTTTTTAATGTTGAGTGTCGTAGCTTTACACAAATAATCTCAACGACTAGTAAGTTGTAAAGACAATTTGAGATATGTTGTAAATATTTACACTTTCTTCTAATTACAGTGTCTTGAAGAAAGAATAAAAGAATTCCGAAAGCTCGACCAAAAGTCAAGAGAGTGTTTCTATAACATCCCGGCCAAACCTACTGACTGCGCAGCCCTAATAAACTGTGTTGTTTGTTTATATCGACAGTCAATAATATCCAGTATTTCTTGTATTTACATGATGAGGTTTTTTGAGAACATCCGAAGAGGATATGGTTCTGCTAGCGTAGATTTCCTAAAACAATGGGCCAACTTTAACATCAAGCTTGCATCACTCAACAAAAGAAGGACTTTCCTTCTAAAATGTAGAAAAAATCTTTGTTTTCCTGTACACATAGAGAATGGAAAGTTTAACATCAATAACTTGTTACATCATAAAGGAGGTAAATTAGGTAGTAAAATTCAAAACTTTAATTCAAATTTAAAAACTAAAATCTTAAACTTGGAAATTTCAGTAACAATAAATGATATTACTTACATAGAAAAGAAAGTACATCAATTAAAAAATATATTAGAGCAGCATTTACCTGCTTCTTTACTACAAGAATTCTATAGAAGACAAAAAATCAAATATAATAAAGTTTTTTTCCAAATTAGAAATAACAATATCACAAAATTTAACAAAATAAAAGTAGATCAATTTTCAAAAATAACATTCCAAGAAAAATGGTTCAAAAATCTAACTAACATCACTTTTTCTTATAATGTCAAAAAACTTTTGTCTTTGGGTCCAAAATTTTGCCTATTCCCTAGTGCTAGAGATTTTAAAATGACTTCTCTTCTCTCAGATATTGAGTTTCCCATTTCTGGTCTAGAACCCCAAGAGAAAGACATCTTATCTCAAAGCACTAATGTTCCAGGCCAAACCTACTGACTGCAGCTCTAATAAACTGTGTTGTTTGTATATATATATATATATATATATATATATATATATATATATATATATATACATATATATATATATATATATATATATATATATATATATATATATATATATATAGTAAACTCTTAAATATTGGGGAAATCTGCAAGAAAAACTCTAATGTGTATCAATTGTTTCGCCGAACGTTTTCGCCAAAGAGAATTAATTTGGCTTCTTCAGGGCTGAAAGAGAATAAATTATAATTAGCTACCATATATTATCTATTAAAACATTATTGATCTTACCGTAACTTAGAATTGTAGAGTTAGAATATTAAAAAACTTTGCTAGTAACATAATGGTGTTTTTTGTTACTATGTGCAAAAAAAGTTTTTTTTTATTCTCCACCGTGAGAACAATAAATCTAAAAGAGAGTTCATTGAAATGTCTTATATTTTCCTTAACGATTTCTCCATTAATGTTAAGAGTGACATCAAGAATCTAAGCGATATATACCACCTGTTACTTAAATCAGATACCAAGAACAGTAAATACTATATCACAGATAACTAACTTGACTGATATATCCATTAACAATTAACATACCTTTATAATTAATTTTCATTAACAAAAAATATATAACATTCCCTTGCTTTTCTTAGATACATCTCAATAAGATTCAATAGTACATGAACAATATAATATAATTAAATAAAGAAAATCAAAATAATATTTCCCTTTACTGGGATTTAAATTCATTCGTTTCTTACCAATGAACCTTAACGACATAAAGATTCATACGAACTAATAATGAAGTTGTCAGCGCTTGCGTTCTGGCTCAAACAGAACCTCACTTTTAACTGTCTGAAAATCAAAAATTTAGTTATTGCCGACAATTCAAAGAATTACCTCCTTTTAAATGTAGTTACATTGGGTTTTTCGATTAACCTTGGGTAAGCCTTTACGTGTCAAGCTCAAAGCTACCATACATTTCGAACATATAAAAAAAACTGGTCAGGATAGTAAAACTTATTTTATAAATTACTATTTAAATGGGAATAAGCCACAATTAAAGGTTAAAATACGTTTATTGACGTTTCAATTTCCATTTCGGAAATCGTTCTCAAAATACGATAAAGGACACGATGTCCATTTTTATCGAAATTTAGATTATTGCACTTTTGAATATAACTTTTCTGGCTCTACACATAGGTAAACCATACTATGTCCAGAGTATAATTATAAGTAATTAATTTAAAATGACACAAGAAAATAGCTTCAGAACAATATTAAAAAACTTATTTTATGTCATGACATCTTTTGATAGTATGTTTTAACTCTGATACATAACAAAAAGAAAAAACAATGTGATTAAAATGTAATTAGTTGTTTTTAATATTGTATTTATTTTTCAAGAAATATGAGATCCAAATTGGGTAGTTTTGATTTTTAATTACTAAACCTGTCTTAATGGTATGCAACCAATTATGCATAAAAGAATATGTAGAAGTTAATATTTATTTTATTTTTGATGTTTTTTCAGTAAATAACAATAAATGTTGCTTAATTTATCTATGTCAGACTTTTTATTTATGCAGGATGTACTAGATTATGTAAAACATATTTTTAAGAAAACACCTTTTGCATGGTTTTTTTCTTTTGCCAAAATACAGGAATCCTCGAAATTGAACTCATGTTTCTGAGTTATTGCATGTTCTGTGAGTGCACATGCATTTATTTTGTTGGTTTTTATGTCACTACGATGTGAGATGACCCTACTGTGGAAATTACGAGATGATTCTCCGATGTAGACGTTGTTGCAATTGACATACGGTATAGAATAAACAACATTCGATGACTCCTGTATTGTGAAAGGATTTGTCTTTGTGTATAGCTTCGATACCGTTTTCACATTCTTAGTTGTAATTTTCAAGCCATTAACATTTTTGAAAATATTCATTAGCTTAGTGTCAGAACTGGAATGTAGGGTAAGGAACCATAAGTTATTTTAGATGGTATTATTGAAGTGTTGTATGTCAATGTCAATTGTCGGAGCTCATTGTTATGAAAATTTTGGCTGTTAGAAAATTGCGAAGAAATAGGAGAACTGAAAATGAGTTTATTTAAAAGCCCTATGGGGTAGGAGTTTTCTAGTAGTATAGATCTCAACTTCTTTAATCCCTTGTCCCTGAAATCGATGTGTGACAAGTTGGTAAACCTAGTTTTTAAGGCCAAAACCAAATTTTTGTTTTCATCTTGGATGGATGTTGAGAATGAAAATTTATGAAACGGTTACTAAAACAAGGTTTACGATACAACTCCGTTCTTAGAATGCCATCACTGCCACGATGGATAAGCATGTCTAAAAAAGGAGTCATACCATCTGCCTCTCTCTCAACCGTAAACATTAGGTGTTCACATTGGGAGTTAAATGTGTTTAAAACATCAATTACTTTGTTTTCAGGGACCAATAAAATGAAATCATCTACATATAGTTTAATAGAATGTATGTAAAATGGTCTATTTTCTTTACACGTTGTTTAAGTTCATCCAAAACAAAGTTACATAGTATTGGGGATATTTTACTGCCCATTGGAGTGCAAAATATTTGTTTGAAAAAATTACCATTAAACAAAAAGATGTTAGAGTCAAATACAAATGTTAAAATTCTTATGAAATCATCTAAACTGATCTTGGTATGCAAAGAGATGCTGTTCCAGTTTTTTTTGATGCTGTTCAGAATAGCATCTAGTGGTAAGTTTGTAAAAAGTGACACGACATTTAAACTAATCAATATATAATTATTCGGAACTTTAACATTTTTAATGAAGTTAATAAACGAGAAAGAATCTCTAATATAGAATTCATTGGATTCGTTGTAGGAAATTGTGAGAATATCTGTAAGCAAGTTTACTATTGGGAGCATCAATGGAAGAGACATAGGCCTCATTGAAATAGTGGGTTTGTGAACTTTAGGCAGTGTATAAAATCTGGGTGCAACTGCATTGTAAATTTTTATGGATTTTGCAACCTTTGTTGTTATGGATTTGGAAGAAGCTAAATCCAAAACCAGCTTGTTTGCCTTTTGTTGGAGGGTGCATACCGGACTGTTCTAAAGTTTGATGTAACTGTTTTTGTTATTCAGTAAACTATTACTTTTTCAATGTAATCATTCTTATACATTGCCACTGTTACATTTCCCTTGTCACTCCTAACAATGTAAGAGTATAGGATTTTGTTGCGAAAGATAATTGCCCACAAAAGTTATTTATTAATATTCATCGTATTGCTTATTGAAAATAAATAATAATTTGTGTGCATATTTATGTTGTTTTAATGTTAGTTCCGTTTCCTGTTCTATCCCGATTATGAGCAACTAGGAGATACTGAACCCACTAGAAGAGATATATAAAGTAAACTGATTAAAGTAAAATTAAAAAGGCACCCTGAGAAATTTTAATAGTAATTGATTTGTATGACTCTGCATAAATTAGTGAATTAATTAATTAAATAATTGGATTAATTAAATTAGTGTTAATTAATAATAAAACATCATAAAGCAGATCACAACAGTATATATATATATATATATATATATATATATATATATATATATATATGTACCCCGGAGGTAAAGGACACTATGTCCATTTTTATCGAAATTTAGATTATTGCACTTTTGAATATAACTTTTCTGGCTCTACACATAGGTAAACCATACTATGTCCAGAGACAATTTTACGGCAAGTTACCGACGTTTTAATAAACACATGGTGTTGTTTACCTCTGACTGGAAGTGGACTTGGTGTTGTTTACCTCTACTATATGTGTGCACCGTCATTGACCATCCGGACATAGTGTTATGTACCCTTGTACACTTCCCGTCATATAAAAATGGTACACTTTTTTTCCCAATGTAAACCAGTGTTCAGACCAGAGATATGTAAGGGAGCCTCTCTTACATATATCTGGTTCAGACTGGACACAATGGTTTGTGAAACAATTCATTGCTGCCATCACAGATAACGGATTTGCACTAAATCTAAATTAAAAAAGTAACGTTCAAAAATGTGTTTAGATAAATATTATTTTTATCATTAACAACAAAAAACGGTATCTAATGAATTTAATAACCAGAAAGAAGGTTGAGTTAATGTCCAAAATGTTTGAAGAATTTTTTAATAATGGAGAAATGTCAAAATACTATTATTTCAGCAGTTTTGGATTATAATAATACATATACAGTGTGGATATTAAGTCTTACCCCCCCTAGTGAACTTCGTTATTTAAGACAAAGATGAAAAACGCTCGGACCCGTCAATTTTTTTATAACATAAAAAAAATTGTCACCCCTTTCATCCCATACACTTGACAGCTACCCCTCAGATTTTTTAAATGGCAATGGGGGTCGTGCGATAGTTCGTTGGAAAGGGTTTGAAAAGAGAAATTTTACAATCTATCACACTTTACTTTAACTTTTAGGATCTGTTTGTTAATAACGATTTTTGTTTGGAGATACACTTTGCGATACAACAATACAAAAGTAGGTACACTGGTTTTGCTTTAATATGGGACATTCGGTATGCAAAAATTATTTTTTTGCAGAATTAATACTTTTGTGTCGTTAAAACATATCATGGTTAAAACAATTTTTTAAATAATCTAGTTGTTTTTGACAACTGTCATAAAAACCAAGCAATTAGCACTGTTGATTGTAAAGAATATTGACAAGAACTTGAGATTTGGTGAGCTTTAATGGTAAACTGTAAATTTTTAATATTAAAAATTCAAAACAATCAAAGTGGCACCACCTCGTAGATAAGTAGACAAATGTAAAGCAATTTTAATATTTAGCGAAGCAGGCCGTAACTACCATGAAGCTGTGAGAATGTTTAATGACCGTTTTCCGAATCGACATTACTATAGACTACTTGTCACCAAATTTTGTGAAACTGGTTCTGTCGAAAACAAAAAACGGGATGGTAGAAAAAAGATTTCTGAGGAAAAGCAAGTAGATATTTTGTCTCAATTTGTAGTAAATCCATCCAGTTCAACTAGAAATATTGCTCGCGAATGCGAAGTAAGTCACAGGACTATCTTAAACATTTTAAAAAAGCAAAAATTTCATCCCTATAAGATGAAAATGGTGCACGAATTGATAGAGGATGATCCAGATCGACGACTGCAATATTGTGAAACTATGGATAATAATATTTCACAACATCCAAGTTATTTAAGACATATTTGTTTTTCCGATTAAGCTACATTCTATTTAAATGGTCATGTACATTGACAAAATGTAAGATATTGGTCTGACGAAAACCCTCGATTGTTTCGAAAGTTTCATACTCAATTTCCCACGAAATTAAATGTTTGGGCAGGTATACTAGGGGATCACAATATAGGCCCTTTTTTATCGAAGGCAATTTAACGGGGGAAAGCTATCCTAATCTATTGGAAACACAAATAATTCCTGCAATTCATGATGTGCTTAGAAACAATCCAGGCGTATTCACCCAAGATATATTTTTCAACAAGATGGAGCTCTGCCCCATTACGATGCTGGCGTTCGAAATTTTTCAAATAATTTGTATCCGAGAAGATGGATTGGACGTCGTGGATTCATTGAATGGCCATCAAGATCACCAGATCTTACTCCTTTAGATTTTTACCTATGGAGTTACCTTAAATCCAAACTGTATAGGAGCCAGTTGACGACAGTTGCTGAACTCCGTCAAAGAATAATCGAAGAATGTGATAGGATTGATATGCAGACCCTACAAAGGGTTAGGGAGGCCACGAAACAAAGAATCTACTTCTGCCAGGAAGTAAATGGAGAACATTTCGAGCATATCCTGCAGTAATTTAAGTTTTTTTTTGGGTAATTTGCCAGTTCCTTTAATTTTAAAGATGTAATTTAATACATTATTTTTTGTATATTTTATTTTAAATAAAACCATTATGCCATACAAAATTTCAAACTTATACATTTTTGAATTCTTCTTTTCAAACCCTTTCCAACAAACTATCGCACGACCCCCATTGCTATTTAAAAAATCTGAGGGGGTAGCTATCAAGTGAAGGGGATGAAAGGTGTGACAATTTTTTTATGTTATAAAATATCTCTATTAAAATAAAAATTGACGGGTCCGAGCGTTTTTCATCTTTGTCTTAAATAACGGAGTTCAGTAGGGGGGGTAAGTTAGAATGTTTTTGTTACGAGTAAAGAATTTTGTCTGTTTTTTTAAATGACCATAATATGGTATGATTGTTGTCAGTTATTTAAGCAACATGCATTGCCATTTTTGTTATTGTGTTGTAAGCAGAGACAGGAATTTACCAAGCAATTATCAATATATCCTCGTATAAACAAAATACTACAATAGATTGGGTAAAATTTATTTACCATTAGGCGTAACCGGTATCACAATAATTATTGTTGTTGTTGATACCAACAGATTAGGGTAAACAGATGTTGCCAGATCTATATTTTTTTAATGGTAGTAACGGAAATTGCTCAGTAAATTCCGGTCTTTGGTTATAAGTATTTTTGTGTTAGCCAATTATAGGCCTATAAAATTAGCCTATAATTATTATTACAAGGCTGGATTTGTTTCAGAACCACCTGGACACTACAGTAACTTCCAAGGTAATGGTAAAGAAGTGGACAAAAATGATAATTTGTTTGGAGATGAAAATTCGGATATTGATAAAATCTATGAGCCTCTAAGTGGTGAAAGCTGAGAATCGGACGACAATGATATGAGACGTATAAATAAACCAGCGAAAACAAAGGTAAAAGAGAAAGCTATTATTACTTTTCGATTAGTGGGGCAATAACAAAAAATCTTCTTCAGGACGATTTATCCCTAAGCAGTGATGCAGGCAATTTCAATGAACATAGTAAAGTTATTTTAGAAGAAGAGAAAAGTGTTAAAAGAAAAGTACAAAATATAACTAAGTGCAAACAAAAAGATAAAAAACGTGTAGTAAATGAACAAAATTGGGCCTGTAATGTTCGCAAACGAAAAATAGCTGGTGGAAAAGAGTATCTCAGTAAAAGAGGCAAAAAAATGCCTGCAAAAATGTTAAAGCCTCCTTGCATGTGTCGCATGAAATGCTCTGAAAAATTGCCAGAATACGAAAGACAAAAAATTTTCAACTCATACTGGACTGAGACAAACGCTTCAGATGTTAAAAAGCAATTTATCTTCTCATGTATCGACATCCAACCTACTCTTCGATCAAGAAAAAAAGACCTAAATTCTACCAAATCGAAAAATAATACACTACACTACCATTTTACAGTGAACAATCAGCTATTGAAGGTGTGCAAAGTTATGTTTTTAAACACACTTTGTATATCTAATTTAGTAGAAGTAAATATGTTGAAAAAAATTGAGCCAGGAGGTTTAATAAAAGCTGATCAAAAAGGTAAACACACGCCAATCAATAAAACTCCTACCAAAACCATAAATAGTATACATCAACATATTAAATCATTCCCAAGTTACGAGAGTCATTATTCCTGAGAAAGGAGTAAGAGAGATTATCTGGGCACAGAACTTACAACAGAAAAGATGTATCAACTATACATTGATGAATGCAATGAAATACATGTAGATCCAGACATGTAGAGCAAAAAAGTGGTTGTACGCAGATATTTTTAATAAAGACTTCAAGTTGTCGTTTAAACCACCCGAAAGAGACATTTGCGATACATGCAGTACATTCACCGGTCAATTAAAAAATAATCTTACTGCAGATGAACTAACCAGTGTACAGGCTGATCATGATGCTCACCTAATTGAATCTAAAACTCGGTATAACTTAAAACAATTGGACTTTATAATGGCTAAAGAATCACCAAAATACAAAGTACTATCTGGTAATTTGCAAAAATGTTTGCCTTCACCACTAACAAACAATTGTGTTAGTTTCTATAAAAGAAAGCTTTGGACATTAAATTTTACATTATGTGCTACCAGTGATTCTTCTGTACAATGTATGATGTAAGACGATTCGAAAGGGGCCCGAGGTGTAAATGAAATTGCCTCGTCAATTTTGAAATGGGCTGACAATACAATTCCAGGTAGTCAAGTAGAGGACATCACTCTTTGGACCGATAACTGCTATGGACAAAAAAAAATATAAGTATTATAATGTGCTATTTTTGGATACTGCGTACGTATCCTCAAATAAAGACGATCACTCAAAAGTTTTTACTGAAAGGGCACAACATATGGAAGCAGACAGTGTTCATGCTTTCATCGAAAGAAAAAGAAAGAAACTCTTCAATTTGGCCATTTTAACACCATGGGACTGGCAACAACTAGTTAGACAAGCATTAGGTAAATACACAGTGCACAATATGGAACTTGCAGATTTTAAAAACTTCAAAACGCTGTTCGATAAGAAATTGTCACCTAATCCTCCTTTTGTAAGTAGAAAAAAGAATGTTAATAAAGACCCTGTTCTACTGTCAACATGTGTTTTCCTACAAGTCCAACAAGAACACATTGGAAAGCTCTTTTATAAGACCGATTTCAATAATCAAAATATGTATGAAGAGGACTTCATGAGGTATCGAAGACAGCAAGTAACGTTTCCAGCCCAATTAGATCAAGTCTCAGTAATCCCATAACCAATTACAAAACAAAAGTACAATGACTTAATTGCACTACTGCCTTTTGTTCCGTCAGTTTGTCATGCGTTTTATCGAAATTTAATACATAGCGATGTAGCCACAAACGATTACCCACAAGAAGATGAAGATGATATGGAGCATCTTTAACAATTTTGAAATTTGTCGTCTATAATTTTACTTAATTATTATAACATTATAATATTTATCTC
Source organism: Diabrotica undecimpunctata (assembly GCF_040954645.1). Classification (NCBI taxonomy): domain Eukaryota; kingdom Metazoa; phylum Arthropoda; class Insecta; order Coleoptera; family Chrysomelidae; genus Diabrotica; species Diabrotica undecimpunctata. The sequence goes on along the minus strand of NC_092809.1, from coordinate 63,608,566 downwards.
TAATAAAGTAATAGTATAGGTTGTTTACTGCGTTTGTATTGTTTATTTCGTGAAGACCTTAACATGCAATGCCACATTATTTAAAAAAGTTGTTAGAGGTAAACAACACTATGTCCAACTACACATTTTTAAAAAAATTTTAAATAATGAACGGTAAACTTCAGCTATATAATACTTCATGGGAGGAAAAACGATTATACACACCACAATAATAATATATTAATCTTGGTTAAATACAGGGTGGTCCTTAAGTAATTGTACAAACAGAAACCGTAGATTCTGCACTTTAAAATATTACGATTTAAGCCAACTTGCTTTAATAAATTGTTGATCTTAAGAAGGATACAGGGTGTTAAAGTGGAAATTTAAAATTTTATTTTTCGCTATAACTTTTACGTTTGTAATTATGTTTGGACAAAAATTTACAGTTGGATGCTTTTGAGTAGACTAAATTATAATTATAATTTTGTACTTACTTTAATGTAACAAATAGAGGGCGACACATATGCCACATGTGTGGCATAAATTTGCGCTTTACTTTTTTTCTCTTTAAGATAGCTCTATTTGTGTTAAAAAATATTAAAGATACATTATTTTTACAAAGAAAGAATATACTCGTTAGTAACCTGAAAATTCAACCGTTTTCGAGATAAATGCATTTTATAAGTCAGCTGCACAATAATTCTTAGTTTGATATTTGTGCGATATAGCACTGAATTCCTGTAGATAAGCATAATTCATAGTTTAGTCTGATTAAAACAACTTAAAGATGATAATGTAACATCACAAAATGCTTTGTTATATGTGCTAAATGTCTTATTGAAAAAAATATATTTAATCTTCTTTTTTAGGTGCCGTGTTCGTATTCAGACATTGGCCGTCATCATGTTTACAATTTCCCCTTGCTATCGCTTCTTAAGTTTCTATAATGGCATTACTTTTTCTCTATCGTAAAGGGCTAAAAACCCAAAATATGTGGTTTATGCAAGATAGTACACAACCACATTCTAGAGAGAAGGCAGTTAGAACCTACTTAAATACAACTTTTCTGAACGTTGGATTGGTCGTGGTAGTCATATTCCTTGCCAATGTGGTGAGATATTGATATAATTACTTAATTCATAAAAAATCCGAAAAGAATACTTATTGTTCATTAGGTAAATTGTTTACCCATTTTTATTGGGACAAATAGAAACTAGAGCACAGGTATTGAATAACACATATGTGTCCTGTTTCATAATACTTTTGCTACAAATCTAACCTGAAAGACTTAGCATTTTTACAAAAACATCATTGTTGTCCTAATAACCGATATTGTTATAAATATAGTAAATACACAGGCAATTTAGTTCAGTATAATATAAGTTATTTAGTAAATCATAATAGTTCATTTGTTTGAGATGTAATTATAGTTACTCGTAAGCTGTAACGTAATCATATGAATAAGTAATGTCATCGATATATTCATCCATTATACTCGTACATTATAGCCACCACGTAGCCCAGAATTTAATCAGCTTGATTTTGGTGTATGGGGCGCATTAAAACAACGTATCTATGAGAATTCCATTCGCAAACAACTATGGGAAGAAATAAATACTGCAGCAGTTTCTTTAGAACCAATGATGCTATTTAATATGAGACGATCTTTTATGGAATATATTGACAAATGAATTAAAGAAAATGGTGGACATATCGAACGCTTACTTTGACAAAAAGTTATGTTATTTAGTTTAACTATTTCTTAATTTGGTTTGTAAACAAAATGTTTTGATTATGACTTTAATTTAACAGAAAACGTAAAATGTTTGATGTAAAATCCTATTATTCTATTATTTTGTCAAATCCTATTAATAATTATCCTGCTGATATATTTTTTTTTGTTTAATATTTCGTTAATTAATAACTTTAGTTAAAGGTAGTTTTCTACCACAATTCAGAAGTATTATTGATTTTTTTTCCTCTTTGCCTGTAGTAATTGCCTTAAATCAGAATTATGCAGTTGATTTGTAAAATGCGATTATCTCGAAAACTATTGAGTTTTGAAGTTATTAACAGGTATACCTACATGTTTTTTGGTAAAATAATGTATCTTTAATTTTTTTTGTCCCAAATACAGATAACTTTAGAGCAAAAAAGTTAAGTGCAAATTTATACCACATATGTGGCATATGTGGCGCCCTCTATCAGTTACATTAAAGTGTGCATTAAATTATAATTTCTCATATTTAATAGTACCCAGTTGTAAATTTTTATACATAAATGTTTACAAACATAAAAGTTATAGCGAAAAAATAAAATTTTAAATTTGCACTTTAACACCCTGTATCTTTCTTAATATCAACATTTTATTAAAGCAATTTGGCTTGAAGCGTAATATTTTAGAGTGTAGAATCTACTGTTTCTTTTTGTACAATTACTTAAGGACCACCCTGTATAAGAAACATTTGAGTATTTACTGATTACAAATTTAAAAAATGTTAAACCTGCTCTCCTAAAAAAGTAAGAAAATGGACATAGTGACCTTTACCTCCAAGGTACCGATATTGACATTGATATTATGTTAATAAGTTTAAGCTCCATAAATATCCAACATTCCTCAATATATTTAAATTTTGTTGCTGGTTTATTGAATAATTTTAATCATTAAAAAAAGAAATGTAATTATTCATCACTAATTATTGTGCATCCATGTAAAATTTTAATACAACTTTTAAATGATACCTTTCTCTCAAACTCAACTGAGTAGGGTTGAGCCTATGTGTATGGCCAGAATGGTTTTCACTAACTAATGCCTTTGGCATCCGTTTAGTGTAATACTGAATTTGTAAAAGCAACAACATGCTCAATTTATTTCTTATTTTTGAAAATAATTTAAGAGTTAAACATCTTTAATACAGTATGCAACGCCTATACTTTTATTATGGTGTGGATTTGGTTTCTTGGGTTAAAGTTCATCAGATTACTACCAAAACATATATTTGTATACAGCGTTCCACGTTAAGAAAATAACATTAGGCTTATGGAGATCAGTGTTGCCAAAACTCTCAGGCATGCGGTTTACTAGATTGTCGATATATTTTTCGAATTTCAATTAACATTTAACTGTAAAGTCAGAATAACAACTGAAGAACCACAAAGCCTTATTATCATTATGTAGTCTCAGAGAACAACATAAAATCGCTGACATACGTACACCGTATTATTTTAAGTTGCAATTAGTAATTAGATATATGCATTCCAAGCGGTCCGTTTATTTGCTTTTAAATCTTTAATAGCCGGCAAAGTGGATGATTTAACTAAGCAATATTTTCTACTGATTTCTATGATTCATGGTATATGATATTCTTACCAAAAAACAAATAAACTGTCGTTACTATAATTAAAATAAGATAAAATAAAATTATCTTTTGTAAATACTATTTATTTAATTAAAATCATTTTCCCTACTTTTCATCTCTTGTTTCGAATGGGCACTTTTGGTAAATTACGTTAAAAAACATTAATTTAATTCATGTCTGTGAAAACGAAACTACAAATTATATACAATCCTAAATCATGCTTGTCTTCGTTCATCGTGGCATCGCTGCGCTTCTATCGTCCATAAGAAATACATGGCCCTATCTCCGCAATGTTATTTTCTTAACGTGAAACGCTCTATAGACACAGTGTTGTGTTGGTTTTTTCTTACCAACCAAAAGGTATATGCTTTTTTAAATAACCTTTTTGATATATTGATTTACTGAAGACCTTAACTTTACAATTCAACGTATTGGTAATACAACTAACATTTATTATAGAATACATTACGACTAAATCACATGTTCTTTCTTTCAGCTCTACAGAAGTGAATAAATATTTACGAAAACGCTAGGTTGTACAATTGACACACATTCAAGTTTTTATTGCAGATTGCCCAATATTTAAAATTTTACTTTCTAACTAATCTTCAAAAATTAACCTATTATTCTGTATACAGTGGGTGATCAAATTATTAGAGCCACCTAGCAAAATTTAATTTTTTTTACAAAAAGGGTATATAATTGATTTATATAGTATATTAATACGTTTTTTTCCATTTTATTATCTTGTGATACTTAATGAAAGTTTAAAAAATAGTCTGACTACAGTGAAACATAGCGGGCGTGGCAATTTGTGACTCAGATGCCATTGTTTTTCAATGCTGTCCAGCCTAGCTTGCAACTCGTGGGCATATTGTTTTGTATTCTTCTGAGAAGCCAAAAACATCTCACCAAGCAAAATAGTGAAAATAGAAACTTTATTATTGAACAATAATTACTTCAACAGGAAAATAGCATCAAGTTTCAAGGGCAACTGTCGACTGTATAAAGAAAAAATTTGGCGAAAATTTGGATTTGAGCCCACGGCACAAACAAAAAGATGGTCGAAAAAAAAAATTACAACTCCACAAGATGAAAGAAAAATTCGAGATATTGTCTAGGCACACAGAAAACCTTGAAGGTTTTGAATGAAAATCATGCATGACTCTGGCACCAGTATTTTACCAATGACAGCTCATCGGCAAATAAAGGATCTGGGGTTTTCAACCTGTCACCCTGCAAGCCAAAAGCTGCTACTCACACCACCTATAAGAAAAAAAACTTCAGTGGGATAAAGATCACAAAGATTGGACAATTGATGATTGGAATCAGGTAAATAACATTGCTTAATATTGTTTTTCTTTTAGCTAGTTGAATGTTGATCAATTTGCCCATGATTTTAAAATAATAATAATATTTTAGGTTTGTTTTTCGGACGAATCCACCGATCCTTATGGATAGAGTTGAATTTGTAAGAAGAACCTGGAAAAAAAGATAAAGCTGATTGTATTGTAAGGACGGTAAAGCACCCCTTAAACATCATGGTGCGGTATATCATAAGGAGTCAAGGAACTGGTAGACTCTACATTGTCGAAGAAACAATGTGGCAGGACCAGTACTTAAAAGTACTGCAAACAGAAATGCTTTCCCAGTTCCAGGAGTGGTTTTTGAATAAGAGTTTCACGTTTATGCATGACTCGGCGTCTTGTCACAATGCAAAAACTGTTACAAAATTCCTTGCTGACAAACAGACAACTACCCTGGCAACTGTATGCAATAGAAAATCTTTAGAAGCTCATGAATAAGAAATTTCTAATAAAATTATGGCTACAAAACGTCAATTGATCGACCGCTTCATAGCAAAATGGCACAGGAGTGAAACAATTCTACAAAATTGCCAGAGATGTATAGAAAATATGACAAGAAGGTGTCTGGCAGTCATTCCTGCAAAGAATGACACTACCAAGTATCAGGCTTAGGCATAATTTAAATTGTTTTCATGTAATTACCTAATCGTTTCTTTTTTAATATATGTAAACATTATAAGATTCTAACACAGTAAAATAGAATTAAGCACAAAAATATGTTTTATAGCTCAATTATGTACAATTTTTAAACAAAAAGTAAATTTTTATGGGGTGGCTGGATGGGTATATATATATATATATATATATATATATATATATATATATATATATATATATATATATATATATATATATATATATATACGTGTGTGCATTTATGTATGTATGTTTATATATACCGATTTATTTTTATGCGTCACGGGGTTAAACATCAAAGTCAGCAATTGTCAACCTAATCCAGATCGAATCCATCTGCGGTAAATTATAATTTAAGTTTTCGGAAATTACTTTTTAGTTCCCTTTATTGTTTTATTTAGGGAACCTGCGACTCAGCGACAAACTGAGTCGCAGGTTCCTTAAATAAAATAATAAAGGAAACTAAAAATATCGGGAGAGAAACGAAAGGCAAAATTTACAAGACAGTCGTTAGACCAATAATGACATTCATGGCAGAAACACTACCTGACACTGGGAGGAAAAAAAAGAACAAAAACAGTATGAAAAAAAGGCGAAAAATAAAACTAATAGAAAAGTTGATAATAAAACACTATGTGACTAAGCTAAAAGTACAGATCTACGACGTAGATGCAAGGTGGAGAACATCAAGAACTGGGTAAGAAATAGAAGAGTGGAAGAGAACGATCATAAAAGCCAAATAAGAATAAATAGGGTAGTAAAAACTGCGAGGGACGGTTTCCCAGTAGAAAGACCACAAAAGCGATAGAACCATAACTAACTGGAGGTACATGAAGAATCAGACAGAGTTATATTTACATAAAACGAAGAAGAAGAAATGGGAAAAAAAAGTATTTTTCCACACCGAGCCCCATACGCTGTGAATATGTGCGTCAAAGACCTAAGAAATTTTACTGTTTCCTTGAATTGGTGTAAATATATTTTTTTTGTTTACAAAAAAAACCGTTTCAGCCTAATAAGGTTATTAGCGGAAAGGTAACAGTTAATTACATGTTGCTTAGTAAATTAAAGTCATTTAAAAACAAACGTAGATTATCTACAGTGTTTTCTGAATTTAAAATATCTTTAAGATTCTTTGGTTAATGATATTTAATTCAGTTACGATTGAACTTTTAGCACTTTTTCACTAGCACATGGAAAATTTTACCGTAAGGGGTAAACCGCACTTATTCAAATTGAGCGTTCTTCTTTCTTGAACAAATGTTCATGAGAAAACTGGGTATGTCAAAGTTGTAAACTAGAAATAATTATTTGCATTCGTCTGGATACCTCGGGCGGAGACCATAGCCCAATCTTATTTTTTATCTTCTGAAGTTTTGATGGTGTGGATTTCCATTGATTGCTCTAGTTCTCGAATAGGTGCTTTATGAAATAGCTTTTTAGATCCATACTTACAGATTGGGATGATATGGGGATAGTGTTGTCATTTATAGTTTCATAGGCATTTTTGTCTACTGTTTCATTACTTGCTATTCAAACATGTGATGGGACCCAGAGAAACTTGAAGCTTGTATCTTAAGTATGTAATTTATTTAGTTACTCCTTTATTAGTAAAGCTAATGGATGGTGCGTGTATATTTTGCTAATTATTTGTAGTAATGACATAGAATCTGTCACGATTATTATTTTGTTCATCTTATTTGCATTTGCATGTAATATCGCTTGATAAATTGCATAGAGTTCTCCTATTATTATAGTTGCAGTAACTGGAATTCTATTTATGAGAATCTCTGTGCTGGTAATTATTGCCACTCCGACTCCATTTTCAGTTTTAGACACATCTGTATAGTATACTGTATAATGGAAATGAGAGTTAATTAGATCTCTGAAGAATTGTATGATAAGGTTAGGGCTAGTGCTATTTTTTTGGAATTGTATGTAAATATTTTTGTCAAATTTTATTTGAAGGTCTAAAATATTGAACCAATTTCTATTCTTTTCTTTAAGTTTTTTCTAAATTCTACATCAAAGGAACACAAGGGACCTTTTTTGGTTTGTGTTTTTTTAGTTACATAGGTCTATAAAAAAAACTTTTTGAAAGATGTTTTAAATTTGACAAGTGATTTTATATAATTTTGGTGCGCTGATTCCAAATCTGCAAACCATTTTTTTTCTATCACGTCAGATATTTTACCAATTTAAAAAATAAAAAAAAAACAGTAAATGTGCTTATAAATACATTTATTAATATATTTTAAAAATAAGAGTAATGCTCAAAATAAAGAAAACTACATATTTTGTATGCACTTAATGAAATCTTTTCCTTTTTGTCAAAAAACTGCGTTTGGTAGAAATTTTTGTATAAATTTTGTTAGGATTATAACGTTGTAGCTTCCAACAGTAGTCTGCCATCATGGATACGCTCCATTTACCCTGATAACGTCTTTCCATATGCTTAATGTCTTATTGGAAACGTGTCCCTTGCTTTTCGCTAACGGCTCCAAGATTTCCTGGAAATTGGTCTAGATGAGCGAATAAAAAATATACTTTTAAACTCATATTGCATCCTAGAATACAAAAATTTTGTAGCATTTGTGTGACAATGTTCTCATAGTCTGGAGCTTTCTTATTTTCCAAGAACTTTTTGATAACTTCTTTAAATAAAGTTCACGCTTTCTTTTCGATAAGCGTCATAGAATTTTGAAAGTTAGAAAGTTAGAAAAATCTTATGTCGGGACCAACAAAAACTCCTTCTTTTAATTTTGCATCGGACAATTTGGGAAATTTTGAACAAATATATTTAAAACATTCTCCGTTTTTGTCAATAGCTTAACAAACTGTTTCATCAAACCTAATTTTATATGCACAGGGGACAATAAAATTCTTTAGCGATCAACTAAGGCATTGTGTTTTATGTTTTTACTTCCTGGTGTAAGGTTCTCTCTTGTAGGCCATTCTTTTGGGTCTAATATTTATCTCGTGCTCGGCTCTCCCATTCACAAATAAAGCAAGGATATTTAGTATAACCTGACTGTTGCCCAAGTAGCATACACAGAACTTTTAGATCTCCACGAAGCATCCAGTTATGGTCTTGGTATTTAATTTGTTCTAAGAGAAGTTCCAAGTTTTCGTATGTTTTTTTAGGGTGAACAGAATGAGCGACAGGAACAGAAGCCAGTGTATTACCATTGTGTAGTAAAACACCTCTTAGACTACTTTTGCTAGAGTCAATAAATAGTCGCCATTCTTCCTTTTCATATGAGGCAGCTCCTAGCTAAATAACTAAGTCGGAGATATTGTTACAATATACTAAAGAATCTTCTTGAGTAAAATATGGACTCAAGTCCTTTTCCCGATTTTTGTAGAAACTGGTTGATGTACCTGGAGCCAGCAAATTTTTATCACCAAGTCTAGAGGCTAGAAGTTTTGATGCATCTTTGAGAAGATTTAAGTCTCTTAATAAATCGTTTGATTCCATTTGATTAAATAGTTGTGGTCCTTCTTCTGCATCAAAAGTAACGTCGGGATCTGTGGACTCAAATGCAGACTGTTCCAAATCAGACAATAACACATTCTCTAACTCCTTTGATGGAATAGGTATAGGTACATCAGGGTCATGAGAAATAGGCCTAATAGTAGATTTTAGGTTCGGGTATAAAATACTTTTTGTATTCTTACAATTCATCATCATCATCAGTAGCTCGACAACCCTTTCTGGGTCATTTTCCGCCATTCTGTTCTGATCCTTGCTTTGTTTTTCCAGTTGGTAATCTTAAGTGTTTTCAGATCTTGTTCCACTTGTTCCATGTATCTAAGTTTGGGTCTTCCCTTTGACCTTCTTCCTACTGGTGTTTGCCTCATAATATGTTTTGGTGTTTTAGTCTCCAACATTCGTTCAACATGGCCCATCCAGCGCAGACGTCCGATCTTTATGGATGTTATGATCTCGGGTTCATTGTATGCTGTGTATAGTTTAAAGTTATATCTTCTGTGCCATATGTTATTTACCCCCTTATATATGCGTTTAAGGATTTCTTGTTCAAATGTGCCTAATAGGTTTTCATCGACAGTGTCCATGTCTCTGATCCATATACAAGGACCGGTTTTATCAGGGTCTTGTATATTTTGCATTTGGTTTTTCTTGTGATGTTGTTAGATCTTAGATGTTTAATTAGTCCATTATATGTTTTATTAGCGATATGTATTCTTCTCTTAACTTCTTCACTGACATTGTTATCTGCGGTAACTAGTGAACCTAGGTATAAAATTTTTCACGCTTTCGATGTTATAGTCTCCTATTGTCAGATTCTGTAGGTTTCTTTGGCCTGTCGATTTACTGGCCTTCATGTATTTGGTTTTTATTTCATTAATGTTTAGGCCACTGTTTTGTGCCGCTCTTTCTATCGCATAAAATGCTTCTATCATCTCTCTTTCGCTTCTAGCTATGATATTAACATCATCTGCAAATGCCAATATTTGTACACTTTTTGTTATTATTGTTCCTCTGGTGTTGACTTTTGACTCCCTAATTATTTTCTCCAATGTGATGTTGAATAGAATACAGGATAGGGCATCTCCCTGTCGTAGGCCCGTTCTCATATGAATTGTATCTGTTAGTTCGTTGTGAATTTGAATTTTGCTTTGTACTTTAAGTGTTTCTTTTATGATATCAATGAGTTGAGTTGGAATATTAAACTCTTTCAGTGCATGGATCAGAAATTCTCGATGGATGCTATCATAGCCACTCTCAAAGTAAATGAAACGATGATGTATGTCTATATTAAATTCACTAGTCTTTTCCAAGATATGCCTCAAGACGAAGATCTGATCTATTGTGGACTTCTGCCTGCGGAAACCACATTGATATCCCCCAACTATTTGTTCCGCATATGGTCTCAATCATCATCATCATCCAGCCTCAAGAGTCCACTGCTGAACATAGGCCTCTTCCTCATGTTTCCAACCCCGTCTATCTTGCGCCGCTCTCATCCAGTTTGGTCTCAATCGGTCATACACAATATTTGACAGTATTTTCTATGCCACTGTCAGTAGCGTTAATGCCCGGTAGTTTTTACATTGAAGCTGATCTCCCTTTTTTATGTAGTGAAATAATTACTCCGGTATTCCAGTCTTGGGGCAGTTGTTTATTCTTACTTATTGTAATTCTTACAATTAAATTTCTTTAAATGGCAGGAGCAAAAGTAGCAATCATCAGAGTGGTTTTGTGGCTCACGCCCCACCATGGGAACTCCAAAACTCAATGACTTTGTTCTTCCTTTTGTCCAAGTTCTTAAAGCTTCTATACAAACTTTACATACAAAATGTGGTGCCCAAGATTTGTCTTGTTCTCCTATTTTCACTCCAAAATAGACATGATACGCATTAAGAACAAATAAGAATATATGTTATGTCTTTGTTTTGCAACCACAAAACTGCCACAAATATAACAAAAGCAGTCTGCATTATTATACAATGTCTCCTTTCCATAGCTCGAAAAAAGAATAGAATTACAAATAAATAGCACTAATTCGAAACACAGCGATAAACCTCCTCGAACTGCTAAAAACAAACAACCGATTTTGATGCGTTTATTTACGACTGGGAGAGGTGCAGCCGCGGTATTGCATTAGCTCACTAATTTTACAGTGTTGCCACAATTCAGAATTTTATTAAAATATTTTTGGACAACTGTTTGTGCCATATATTTACACTAAAAACCGGTTTTCTAATCTTATATGTAAACTTTTCGTATAATCAAGTAATTTTTCAAAAGATCTCGATTTGCGAAAAATTGGAAGGTGATAGAAAAAAACTAATGTCAGTTTCGGCTTCAGGAGGTCAAAATTACCTAACAAAAGATGTTTATTTTAAAACATCAAATTCATGGTTGACCTGTGTTATGTCTATATGTATATTGTGGTTTGTCCGTTTTATTTTTTCTAGGAGTGACTCTCCTTTATTCGTTAGGATTTTTGTGTTTAAAAGTGAGTAAAATATATTTGTTTTACATTCATTCTCTAGTATTAGTTATTTCATAGGTAACCTATAAAAAAGCTTTGGTAAACAATGTTTCCTTCTCTCACTGACCTATAAGTTTTATGTACAGATTTATATTATATATATTAACATTTACCTCAAGAAAATATGTTGGGTAAAAAATAAATATTGCTAAAACTTCTTTTATCTATTGCCATACACCTCAGTTTAGTTAATATTTTTATTTTATGTACTTCCCTAAGATAGCAAAAGAGAACCTAACCTAACCTAACCTAACGTAGCAAAAGAGTGTGAGTACATTAAAATAATGGTGCGTATTGAAATTCTCAACTGAGCAATCAATTTGTCGTTTTTCACAAATCAATTCAAGCGTTTGAAACCAGAATTTAAATCAAATCCCGACTTAGGGATAAACTTAATATATACGGCCCAATGAACCTCAATAAAAATTTGTCCTCAGTCGCAAATTTGCTTGAACGTCTGTAATTTCCGAAAACTTAAATTATAATTTACCGCAGATGGATTCGATCTGGATTAGGTTGACAATTGCTGACTTTGATGTTTAACCTCGTGACGCATAAAAATAAATCGGTATATATAAACATACATACATACATACACACACGTATATGTATATATATATATATATATATATATATATATATATACAGTGGGCGATCAAATTATTACAGCCACCCCATAAAAATTTACTTTTTGTTTAAAAATTGTACTTAATTGAGCTATAAAACATATTTTTGTGCTTAATTCTATTTTACTGTGTTAGAATCTTATATTGTTTACATAAAATTCTATTTTACTTTGTTAGAATCGTATAATGTTTACATTGCCGGTATAAGCAATCCCACACTTACTGACCAACGGCTTCGGGCGGATGAGTTGGTAAGTGAAAGGGCACTCTTTTGTCCTAGTGCTAAGAAATTGGCACCAAAGGCGAATGAATCAAGTAAATGGTCAACGGCGTAAGGATGCAGAAGGCAAGGAGAAACCACTGCATTAAAGATCCAATTGGATATCTCTAGCACAATTATCATGGCAATGAGTACTAAAGGAAAAAAAGAAACTAATCATGGGAATCGGAGCCCAAGATCCGGCAGGGGAGGAACAGACAAGGACTTCCAGGTCGTTAACCGGCGAAACCCTTGTCAAACTTCGAAACAAAACAAACTAAAATTATCAAAAACAAAAATAGGTACGTGGAACGTCAAAAGCATGTATCAACCTGGTAAAATGCATAACATCCTTCAGGAAATGGGAAGACTAAATATAAATATATTAGGAGTAAGCGAAACATGGTGGCCTAACTCAGGATATCTTTCAACAAAAACCGGTACCTTATATTATTCGGGAAACACTGATAACCAACATAGACGTGGAGTAGCAATTATTTTCGATACAGAGGTCAACAAGTCAATAGAGGGCTTTGTCCCAATCTCAGAAAGAGTGATGCTACTACAAATAAGGACATCACACACCAAACTAAATCTGATCCAAGTATATGCGCCAACGACTGATGCAACAGAAGATGAAGTAGAAATTAATATTCTACTAACAAATTGAAGATGCACTGAAAATGACAAAGAACAGGGAAATCACGGTAGTTATGGGCGATTTCAATGCAAAAGTCGGCAAGAGAAGAGCTGGAACAGTAATGGGAGATTAAGGACTAGGGGAACGTAACGATAGAGGCGATCGTCTAATACAATTCTGCCAAGAACAAAGTCTAATAATCACAAACACGTTCTTTAAATTACCAATGAGACGGTTATATATATATATATATATATATATATATATATATATATATATATATATATATATATATATATATATATATATATATATATATATATATATGGCGCTCACCAGCAGATAAACCGGAAAAAGTTGTAAGAAACCAAATCGACTATATAATGATTAAAGGGAGATATCGTAACACCATCAAATTAGTTAAAACATATCCAGGAGCAGATGTTGCATCAGACCATAACCCACTAATCGCTAATGTCACGCTTAAGCTTAAACGTATAAGAAAACCACAAAGAACTCCAAAATTAGATGTTAGAAAACTGAAAGAAGTTGATATAAAAATCAAACTTCAACAGAAAATATACGAAAACTTTGATAAATTAGATACCAACACTTACGAGATAAACGAACAATGGGAAATACTAAAAAACTGCCTGCTCGCTCCATGCAAAGAGATATTAAAAGAACCGACACGAAAGAAAGACAATTGGATGACCGACGAGATACTCTGCATGATGGAACAACGAAGACAAGCCAAAAACAAAGACAGTCACAATTACAAAATCATTAACAACGAAATCAGAAAAAAGATAAGAGAGACAAAACAAACTTACTATGAGGAAAAATGTAAAGAAATAGAGGATCTTCAGAACAAATACGACAAATTCAACATACATAAAAAGGTTAAAGAAATGGCAGGACTGCAAAAAAGAAACCACAACACAACTCTTTTAGATAAAAATGAAAATACTATGATAACGACTGACGAAAAACTAAAACGATGGGAAGAGTATATGGAAGAGCTTTTGGACAACGAAAGAGGAAACCCACAAGACTTGTCTTTTGAGGACACAGAAACAAGTGCAGACATTACAAAGGAAGAAATAATGTATGCACTAAAGAACACCAGAAACGGAAAAGCCCAGGGCCAGATCAACTGCCTACTGATATCCTTAAAATAATAGAAAATGAGTACATTGATGTCCTCTTAAAGCTTTTTAATAAAATTTATCAATCAGGTGACATACCCAACGAATGGTTGACCTCAACATTCATTTGTCTCCCAAAAAAGAAAAATGCTAGAGAATGCACCGACCACCGTATCATAAGCCTTATGTCTCACACACTTAAATTGTTTTTAAAGATCATTTATAAACGCATTTACAAAACACTTGATATGGATATTGAAGAAACTCAATTTGGATTCCGTAATGGCGTAGGTACCCGTGAATTTGCATTCAACGTACTAATCCAGAGATGCTTGGATGTGAACCAAGATATGTACGTCTGTTTCATAGACTACAACAAAGCTTTCGACAAAGTCCGCCACAAAGAGCTAATGGACATCCTCAAAGCAAAACAAATACAACACAATGACCTTCGAATTATAACAAATATAACTATATTATAAACAGCAGGCACACGTACGCATTAATGAACACACCTCAGAAGAGTTCGAAGTTAAAACAAGTTAACCTTAAATACAGAAGTGTACTGTATTTGTTTACATCGTTTTGTTCGTGTTATTTGTTTAAATATATAATTAGAATTAAACTACGAGAGGTGCTTCAAGTGTAGCTTAGAAAATATCTTATTTTGTAAAGAGAATCGATAAAATTATGGGTCTTCTTCACGAAGTAAATAAGGGTTCAATAGCAAGTAACAAAAAAGGTAGGAAAGTTTTTATTTACGTTACGATTGCTACGCCATATTACCCACAATCATACTAATTTATTATTTTTATATTTTCGCATAAGAGAAACCAGAAAATACTGAAACAAATGTAATCCAACTAATGAATATTTCATCCGCTGAAGTGATTTTCGTATGTAGATATCTATGTTTTATTACTAGTGTGGTTTAGGCATTTAACTTTATAATGTATAAGCCCGAATTACAGCATTTGTATCTATTCTTGTAGTAAAAACTTTTTATTATTTTAGAAAGTATCAATGATTATACAAGTGTTGACCAAAACGTAATAACAATCAACAGTAATAATAATCTTATTAAATAACAAAAGAGTAGCAATAAAACCAGTGAAGGTAATATTTCTCACATCTTGTCATAAATCAATTTATAGTTTTATTCAAATTATTGGGTAAATGACTTAATTCCTTTATCTCAGTGTTTTACGTCAAGTAGCAGCAAAATAAACATATACATGAAATATTATAATAATTGAATAGTAGAACCTACTAGAAATTCTTACCTGTTTAGGTTGGTCACTGTTGTGACATTAAAAATTAGTCATTTACCAAATAATTTGAAAATAACTATACTTACATGGTGCAGATTATGAATATTGCATTGACTATTTGATTTATTTTAGGTAACAGGGACAATGGAATTATTCATTTAGAAGGCACCGATTATGGGGGTTTTGACCTAACATTACTGAATGTTGATGAAGAATTGTTATTAATACCTAATCAAGAAAAAAATCAACCCGAATTAGCGGTGAGTGGTGATAATCTAGTTCAACATGATTCAAGTTTTACACTACAAAATACAGACACGCAAAATTTGATGGATGATGAAATGAATGTTACTCATCAAATTGCTGGCCCCTCTACCTCAAAACTAAAATTATTGAGGTCATCTACAAAACACAAAACACAAAACAAAAAAACAAAAAATAAGTGAACCTCAATTTACTAGGAACATGAGGAAGGAGAAGTATGAAAAACGAAACAGTGGCAAAAATTATACTATTTTAGATGGAAAAGAGGTGCGGTCGCGAGAAATGAAACTGCTAACGAAGTGTCGAAATCTCTGTGCTGAAAAGTTAGATGACTCAGTCAGGCAAGATATATTCAATAATTATTGGTCTATTGGTCTATTGGTAGCAAGGATGAAAGGGCCACATTTGTAAGTAGTCTTGTTGAGTCTGATATACCCAAAACATCAATACAGAGAACATCAGACATCGACAACGAGAAATGTAGGAAGATCACACACTCCTTCCATTTTAAATTAAATGAAAAACAAATTAAAGTGTGCTGGGGGTGTTTTATGAAAACCCTCGACGAAACACAAATATTTGTGACCCTAACTATTAATAACAGCCTTACGTCTCCTGTCAATAGAATTTTCAAGACCGACGAAAGAGGAAAAGATCCAACTGCTAGTAAAATCCCACTTAGAAAGTTGAATGAAATTCACAAACATATTTTGTCTTTCCCTTCGTATGAGTCCCATTATACTAGACGCACTTCTGATAAGAATTATTTACCGTTTTATTTAAATATAACGCTTTTGTATAATATGTATAAAGATGTCGTAAGTTCTGTATCGTAGGAGGATTTTATGGTTGCGAAATTTAAGGGAGTGGTATGGGTGCAGTTCAATACAGTTGTTCAGAGCTGCAGCCAACAAAGTAAAGATTGCTGTGATGGTAGCCAACCTCCGATAGGAGACGGTACTGCAAGAAGAAGAAGTTCTGTATGCCAAACCATCTATGCACGAGAGTTTCGTAAATTAATGCTTTCTTTTTAAGCAACCTTAGGTGGATACCTGTCATAAATGCGATGTCCTGGCAACAAAAATGAAGTTCACCTCTGAAGATGATACAATTTTATTAAAAGCCGAATTAGATCAACATCACCAGGAAGCAGATAATGCCTATGTCATGGAAGATACAGATAAAAAAATGCTGGAAATGACATAACTAAGAGTAAGAGGTGTTACACTTTCGACTTGCAACAGTGTTAGCCAACACCGTTTTTAAATTTCTACAAAAAGCAACAACTGTGGACCTTCAATCTTACTATACACGAATTCGTATCAGGAAGTGTGTCGTGTTATATGTGGCATGAAGCTGAGGAAGGAAGAGGAGCGCACCGAAACGAAAACTAAAACGAAATTGGTACTTGCGTATCAAAGAAACTATTAGGGTAATCGGAAAGCGTTCAATATGTTACACTGTATTCCGATTCATGCGGTCGTCAAAATCGAAACACGCATGTCGCAGCTATGTTTCTGTGTTTAATGCAAAAGAAAGCGTCACTAACTACGGTAGACCACAAGTTCATGGTACCAGGTCACAGTCACCTGGAATGTGGTATTGATTATGGTATGATCTAAAAGCAAAAGAAATTGTTAAATGTACCAATTTCATATCCCCATGATTGTTACCACTTAGTAAGGGGAACAGGAAAAAACAAAAATTTAACGTAATTGAGGTACATAATAATGAATTCCTTGACTATGCAAGTCTTCTTAAGACCTAAGTCTATAAATAAAAAAACTGATGCTGACGGCGTTCCCTTCAAGTGGACGGATATTAGATGGTTAGGGTATACCCAGGAGATAACACCAATTTTTTTCGAGTGTACACTTGATGAAAATACAACATTTAGGAAAATGAGCTTGAATCGAAGAAATATTGATAGAAATAAAGAAATGGCATGTTACTCAGGACCTATTCCAATTTCAGTGGAGAAAAAAAAAGGATTTGATGTCGTTACTTGAACTGATAAGTCTAACTTTTCCAAGACTTCTACAAAAACTTAAAAACGACCAAAAATATAAAAAACACACTATCTAATACTAAAGGTTACGATGAAGATGACTTTTAAAATAGCATTTTTATTTCATTTTTTATTTTTTTTATAAAAACACAATATTATGTTAATAAAAATTTATAATACCTTTCTCGTTCATCAATAAACCTTATAATCATGCGTAATTACTTATTTTCAATTTTAATAAAAATATTAACAAGGTATTAAGCGAGCGACAGCGACGACCGACGCGACGTTAAGTACAAATCAATAATTATAGCTTCCCAAATTACAGTGTCTAAATAATATAAGTAGAGATCTTCAGAGTATAAGTCGACAACTGATTGGGTTGTTGTAGTACAAGTTAAATATTTTATTATCCAAATATAATTTTCATTATTACTCTACTAAGATCTATTAATTATTGTATATTTATAACACGAGATACTTAACACTCAAACAAAATCCATAAAATAAAATGAAAATATAGTCAATTAAAACCTTGTAACCGAAAAGTAATAGTATTTGACTTATACTTTCACTAACTAAAACCTTAGAAATATACCCCACAATTTATTGTTTGTTTTTTTGCTCATAGTTTGCTAACACATCAACGCACTAATAATCGATAAAAAAATATCTAGAGCGCAAACAATTCATTAAAAACATTAATGCTTCTTAAAAATTAAAACACACTACCTACCTTGGCCAACAAAGATAAAAACTAATATAAATACTTCAATACCTTTTGGAATGACATAGAGCTTAAGCTTCAATTATGTCATTGCAACTGTATTTTCTCTACGCTGTTGCCCTGGTAGCGCTTACAGGTATGGATATTGATTGGTTAATTTGGACATTTGTTCTTATTTTTTAGGTTTTTTAATCTTACTATATTGTTCTTGGTTTACTTCTAGATTTGCTGTACAGAAATTTAGCTTTAGTTTTTTTCAACGATTGCTACGCTTTATTTTGATTCACTTTCCATGGTACTCGGTCTCTCTTCTAACAATAATAATACTTTTGTCTATTTCACAAAGCCTTCTGTAATATTTTCCCAAATAATTTTTCTGTTTGGCAAATCTTCAAATGTCCAATCTATTTCTTCGTTTTTATCTATATATCTTAACAGATGCGTAGTAGTTATGAATGTTGCGTTTTTTCCTGGGGATCGTATTGTATTTTTTACATTGTATCTTCATCTATCCCTATTTTGGGTGACACGTACCGATTTAACAAAGTTCGTGTTTAATAAATTTTTGAGTATATCAGTTTATAGAATTAGTGGTCACTCTCGATGTCTTCTTCTCTCTTGTTATAATTGGACTACTAGTCTCTCTATATTACCGGCACATGTTATATGTCCAAATAATGTTAATTTTATCAATCTTCGCAAAACCAGACGTATTTCTTCTTTTGACTGTCCAAGGAATATGAAGCACACTACTCAAGCGTCTCAAATGCATCGATTCTTTTCCTATCTAATATTCGATAGGTCCACGTTTCAGCGGCATAGCTGAATATGGGGAAAATCAGTGTTCATACAATATTGATCTTAGTGTTTTTTATCATGGATTTAGATGTTTACATATAAGAACCTGGCTTTCGACATTTAAATATTTTGGGATATTCTATATCTGTTAGAATCAGCAGAGGCTGCAAATCTCCATAATTTGGCTAGGTATAATCAAAAGAAAAATCCATAATCATCACTTCGTTTTCAGCAAACCTGATAAAGGCAATTGCTTAGTTATTTTAGAACAACAAATTTATATTGACAAAATCATTTCTTTTGTAAAAAAAAACAACAGGTCCTCGAAGACACGTTGTCTCAGGACCAAGTAACCGATGTAGAGCCATACGTTGCCATGTTACCAATTCCAACGGTAACTTAAACATCCTAATTTTTAATAGTATATAATGTAACATATTTGTAAATTTATAACATTTAAAGGGTTTTTTCATTCGGAATTTACATTCCGAAGACGTTCTGTATTTGTGATATAGCCCGTTTGGGTATTTTATTTATACCTTTTACTAAAAATTTTGAAATAAAAATTTTTTTATTTCTTTTGTAACCAACAACTTTACTCTTCTCTAAAACAATGCTCCGATTTTTTTTCTAAACAAGAAGCATTGTACCCTAAAGTCCTCAGTAACCTCTACGATTCCCAGACTATACAGTTTACCTAAGATACACTGACATTCTTATTCGCCCAGTTGTCAGTTTCATCAATATTCCAGTCTCTATTTTATCTAAATTTATTCCTAACACCCTAAAAACCTTTATCAACTTCACATTCCAATTTAGAGTTTCTAATCAATTAGTTGAAAAACTTCAACTTATCAATCTTAATCATAATATCACTATGATATCCCTTGATGTTATCAATTTATTCACTTCAGTACCCAAAGAGGAACCTATTAGCCTAGAAATAAATGTATCTCTTCCATGAATATTTCATCAATTTAATATTTTCTAAAAATTTGTCAGTCTTAAGATTACTTTGTTTTCAATAACATACTTTTATCAACAACTTGATGGTTTAGAAATGGGTAGCTGTTTATCCCCGTTCTTGGCTGATGTCTTAATAGATAATTTAAAATCCAATTATACGACAAAAAATCATCAAATTCATCCTAATATTACTTTACCGTGGAACTAGAAATTTCTAACTCCATCAACTTTTTTGACTTATCCATTACAAGATTACATGACCACCTCAGCTTTGGTATCTACCGTAAACCTACACAAACAGATCAGGTCATCCACTTCTCCTTAAGTAATCCAATGTCACAGAAGCTCTCTGCTTTTTGCAGTTTTATTCATAGGCTATATTCTATACTTCTTTTTCCAAACAAATTGCAGCTAAAAATGGTTATGATCTATCTATTATAGGTAAACTCCAACACAAAACAGATCTTAGACTCCTCCAACAATCTGCGTTTTCCCTTAATTTCCAATCTTTTTATCATTTATGATTTTTTACCGTTCCATTATATTAAACTGTCCGAAAGAATCATCATCAAAATTCTATTTACGGTTAAAAACACCCTTAATAAGAGTTTAACCAATACTAAGGATCCCATTCATTACATGAGCTGCAGTGGTGTATACAAACTATCTTGTTCAGATTAAGATGCTACCTAAATTGGTTGACTTTCCAGATGTTTATCCACCATATCCTTCGAACACTCGAAGAGAGAGTCCACATCTGCCTTTTCACACCAGTTAGCAAACATCTACTTAAGATTCCTGAACGGATTCAATTAATTTATAATAATCGTAATCTCCACATATTCTTCTTCTATTGCTTATCTACCTACCAAAGATTCATACTTTATCTTTTTCCAACATACTCCTTTACCTCATTAACTACAATTAAGGTACCTACCTCATATTAATCTCAACCGTATAACTCTTCCCATCCTTTTCTCCGATTACTCCATCGACTCTATCCTTCATCTTAATCTCTTGATAACTACGTTTAATTACTTTTCTATAATTTTCATCATTAACTTTCTCTCTTATTCACTTATTTCAGTATTATTTCTTCCTACATTAATGGAAACTAACAACTCACGTCATATTAATGTTATCCGTAGTAACCCATCCAGTTCTTTACTGTCCCCATTAATGATCTTCTTCTTTATTCTTCTCAATTTCTTTATCGGTTTATCTTATATTACGTACACTGAATATCCACTACATGTTTCATAAAAATTTTCTTAATACATATCCATAACAATTCAGAATATAACAGACAATTTCTTTTTCATTCAAATTTCTTAAACCATTAATGAATTTATATCCAATCACATAATGTGTTTCTCATCCATATATTGTACCAACACACTACTTCAGGAATCTTTAAGTTCAATACCCTTTTTTCTTTTTAATTAATTTTCATTCCATTTCACAATTTACATTACCAACTTTGACATTGACTACAACAATTTATTCTTTTACTATCTTTACCACAGCTTATGTTATGACCCTTACAATTATTTACTGTCTCTTAGCATCAATCATCTTAAAAAACCTTCAATTTTTTATTCAAATTTAAAATAATCCTTATTTTACAACAATTACAACTCTATTTCCCCTTATACATGGTCAACAAATCCTACTGTTGACCATCAAATTTCCAAAACAATTTTCACTTCATTCACTACTAACATTAACTTAAACACATACTTCTTCTGCTTCTTTCTTTTTCTTGGTCTGCCAAAACTTCTTCGTCCATTTTTTGACTTATCTGGTGCTATTCGTACTATCCTATCCTCTACCATTCTACTAATGTGTTCGTTCCACTCCTATTTTCGTTTTGTCACCTATCCATTTATGTCTTCTATATTGCATGCCCTTCTTATGTTTTCGCTTCTCTCCCTATCCAACAGACCTTTCCCTGATATTCGTCGGAGTATTTTCATCTCTGTTGTTTTTAGTAGTCGTCTCGTTTTAGATGTGTCAGGTCTTGTCTCCATCGTGTATGTTAATATAGGTCTAATTGCTGCTTTATAGATTCTTGTTTCTGTGTCTTGTCTTAGGTATTTGTTCTTCCGGATTGTGCCATTAAGAGATCCCGCCGCTTTACTTGCTTTTAAGCTTTGCTGTCGTACTTCTTCTTCCACATCTTTGTAACTAGTTATATCTATTCCCAGATATCTAAACCTAGCTTCCTGTTTTATTATGTTTTGATCAATTTCGATTTTACATCGTAGTGGGTATTTAGATGTTGTCATACGTTTGGTTTTTTCTGCTATTATTATCATATTGTATTTCTTGGCTGTTGTATTGAAGATGTGTGTTAATGCGGCGTCGTCTGCATACCATAATATTTGGATATCTTTGTTCCCCATTATGTAGCCATGACTTTTACGTACTGCTTGTATTATTTCGTCCATTATTATATTAAAGAGAAGTAAGCTTAATGAGTCACCCTGTCTGACTCCGAGTTGTACTGGTATACATTGTGTTAGTTTTCCATTTATCTTTGCCTGTATTCGATTATGGAAGTAGATGTTTTCGATGGTTTGTATATTATTGATTGATAGTTTTTGTTTCGTTTTAGAAGTGCGGTGTTTAGTAGATTTATACCTCTATAATTGTTGGGGTATTCTTTATCCCCTTTCTTGAACATTGGTATCATTATGCTGTTTCTCCATGCGTCTGGTAACTTACAGTGCAATATTAGTTTTTGTATTAAGTTTTGTCATCTCTAGGGTTATACTTGTCCTTTGTGTTTTAGAAGCTCGTTGATCATTCCGTCTGGTCCTGGTGACTTTCTATTTTTGAGTGAATTTATGGCTATTCCTACTTCCTGAAAATTTCTATTTTGTGTCTTAATTCAGGTACTTTATTGTGTTGATTATTTCCTTTCCTTTAAACAGTTCCGTCAG
This sequence comes from Diabrotica undecimpunctata, assembly GCF_040954645.1. NCBI lineage: Eukaryota > Metazoa > Arthropoda > Insecta > Coleoptera > Chrysomelidae > Diabrotica > Diabrotica undecimpunctata. The sequence continues at coordinate 63,585,550 of NC_092809.1, read as the reverse complement.
GTATCTTTACCATTCGTTTTCTGGTATGTTATTGTATTCCTTCAATTCTGCCATTTGCTTCCGTTGGTTTTTTCATATTTGGTTTTGTGTACCGTAGAAATCGCTTTCCATCCTTTTTGTAAACTGTTCCCAGTGTTCATTTTTTTTTCTTCTTACCAATGCTTTGTTTCATTTCGTATTCTTCTATAGGTGTCTCGGGATTCTGTGGTATTTGATGTTTTGTACTTTGCAGTATAACTTTGCATTTTCCTAGAGTTTCTGTTGCTGCTTCTTCAATGTTGTTTTTAATTTTCTCCCAGCTCGCGTTTATATCTTCGATGTCGTCTACTTGTTTCAGCTGTATCTTCTGTGCTAGCCTCCTTTGGTACATTTCTCTTGTAGAGTCGTTCCACCGTGATTTTACATTAAATTTTTCCTCTGTGATTTCCTGTACAAAATTTTTTGGTGTTATTTTCATTCTTATATTTGCTAGTACTAGTTTGTGTTCACTCCCTGCGTCCGCTGAGTTTAAAATTCGGATATCTAGAATTTGCTTTTTGTGGATTTTTCTATTGTGACTATAAAATCAATTATAGATTTGTGCCCCCTGGAGTTTTCAAATGTATATTTATACTGGAGTTTATGGTTGAAAAATGTATTATTGATTCTCAGTTCTTTAAATGCACAGAGACTAGCCATGAGTTCTCCATTTGCGTTGACATGGTTTTTATTAAATTTTATTTTTTTCCTGGAACTATTTCATGTTTCTTGTTCCTCCTTAGGTTTGCAGTCCCCGGGGTTATAGATAGATATGACATTTAATTTTTGGTAGTCCATTGTAATGTTTATATGTATTATTTTTTCGGAGATATAACGGCAGTTATTTATGTTGTCTTTAAATTTTTTATGAACAAGTATACCTACGCCTGCTCGTGCTCGTTCTTTTTTCTTCACTCCACTGTATGCTAGAAAATATTGCTTATAGTCTCTTTGGCCTTTACCTTTCTTCTTGATTTCTTGGATTGCACAAACATTTATGTTAATTTATCAGTTCTTCTATTATCTCTTGGTCTTTGTTGTTAAAAGAAGTAATGTTCCATGTTGGTAATCTGACTGTGGGCTTATTTTTCCTTCTCGTTTTCCTTTTCTTTGCGTGGTTCGTCATCTTAGGTTCCGTCTGGTTCCGAGGCTTTATATCGGTTTTTTAAGCCTTGTTTTCTTTTACAGTGGGTAGGATGCTAACCGATCCCATCAACCCTCCTCTTTTATCCGAGCTTGGGACCGGCTGTGAGCATGAACGCAGCTTCTAAGCTACTCAATCCACACAGTCATTGCGCTCATAATCCCCAGGAAAACATACACTAATATTTATAATTACATACGGGATATTACAGTTCCTACCAGTATCTATAAGGTAAGGTTCTTTGATTCACTTACTCTCTCTTATAATCAACTCTTATTATTAACATTTGTCTTAATTTTAATAAATCAGTCTAAATTTTAATAATACACAAAATCAAATTATTAACATACGGGTCCTTGACCTGGTTTACGTTACAATTTGCACTATCAATCTTGTTCCGAACATCATTACATTACTAAACTGAATGAGAATTTATTTTGAATCGTCAATATATGAACCATTGATTTCTTATCGTGACACACTATACGTAATTGGATGGTTATCATCTCCTACACTATAGCATGATTAGGAAGATAATAATATTCAAAAGTTCCTTCAAATAATTGTTCATTTTAATGATTTCAATTCAGTCAATTGTTTAAAGTTACTTTCACAAAAATATTTAAATCAGTATTTTCACTGACTGGTCGTTATTATCAATCGTCTATGAATCAGTCAAGTAATAGACGTCAAATATTTAGTGTTCAATTTTTTACCGGCAATAATAACAGCATTTATAAGAATAAAACTACAGAAACAGAGCTAACATCAGCTAGTTATTATTAACCGTTGAACAAAGTTATCCATTTTGTGAGCAGAGATACATATATCTTCTCTTAGAGTTGTGTCTTATAACGCCAAGATGTTTTACTGATTACAATCTGACTTTACTGAAAACGCTTTGAAGATAATTTAAATCCATTTGGATAATTTCTAAAGTTTGATTAAAACTATACCATCATACGTTAAAAGTTTTACTTCATTATAAGGGTTTTCAACCTATATTATCGAGCCAAATACTGGAAGTGTCCCTTTTAATTTGTTAGGAAAGAATTTACTGCCCGTCTTTCTCTGGCTTTAAAGCTTTAAAAATTTCTGCATGAAAATTTCTGCAGATGAGTGGTCAAACCATCTCATCAGGTCTTTTAGTCACGAGTTCTGGCGTCTTCATACCCATCTCTTACCCTGTATTTTACCTTCCAATATGATTTGGAGCAATTCTTATCTTTCACCTCTTAACACATGACCCAAATATTGTATTTTCCTCTCTTTAATTATTTTAAGTAATTCTTTTTGTTTATCCAATGTGACTGTATTTTCTTCTTTTTCTTACAGTTTCGTGCACTTAGAGCGCGTTGGCGAATTATCTTAAGGTCAGACGTCTATCTTTAGCAACAGATAATGCGAATTAGCACCAACCTGCTGTAACCATAAATTTTCTTTAAAATCTCGAGGATTAATTCTACTGGGAAATAAATTAATTCAAGTAGGTACGTGATACCCCCTTAAAAACTGAAGTTATGTAGCCCGTTTTAATTACCTTCGAAAAAGTAGGTTCCAATGATTATCATTTCTTACAATGTCAGCCCGTACGTTTACCTTTTGCGGGTATTGTGTATGATGCTCACGCATCCAGTTGGGTTGTTCTTTTGTTTAGTATCTAAAATTCTGACAATTGACCTTGCCATTTAATGGAAAAGTAGCCTTGTCAGAGAAATAATATTTTGCTTCGCAAAATTATATTCTTTTATCAGAATCATCCTCGTTTAATTCCTGTAAAGGTATGCACGTAAAGGAATGCCATTTTTTAAGTTTTAATAATTTGTGTATCGTAGTTTTACTGCCATTGTAATTACGAGTATCCTTAAAAACAGAAGTGTGCTCATCTTCTTCAAAAGTAAGTAGAATATCTAATGCTGTATCAAAATTTACAGAGGGACAATCTGCTAGATTCCAACTATTATACCTTTTTGGAATCAGCTCATTTTAATTGATCTATAAATGTCACAAGATACAGGGTATTATAATTTACAAAAAAATCCGATATGTGTATTACTATCACTTACTCTGTATAATTAAATTTGGTTGTAGAATGTAGCTATTAAAATTAAAAATAGAGTTTAAAATTTTTTCAAAACGCTTTTACTTTAATAAATTTACAAATAAATAAATGAACAAAAAGTATTAGCTAAAATATTGACAAGCCCGTTAAGGAAAGCTCGGCTCGCATCTAAAAAAAGTTTGTTCAGCTCGAAGCTTGGCTCACAAGAAACAAGCCGGCTTGAGGTCAAAGCTCAGCTCGTCAAACGAGCTGAGCCTCGAGCCAAGCTGAGCTAAGCTCGAGCTTGTGACCATCCCTAATAATGTAGCTAATGAGGTTCCTTACTATGTTCTCACGGTTGATCTAGTAGCTTGTCAGGTATATATTCCTCGCGTAGTTTGGAACAGATTTTTTCAGCATCTTAGGATAATCTCTTAGAAATCTAAATTTTACGGACTAAACAGTAGATGTAGAATATACATGACAGTTTTTTTAGCTAGCAGTGTGAAAAATTTCTACGAGGTTAAACAACTTATTTGAAATATAAAACCTATAAGACAGGAAAAATAGGGCTACGAAGAGAAATAAGAAAAGAAGCAGAAAGGTATAAAGAAATTTGAAAAATATCTAATTTTGGTGGACGGGGTCGAAAGCATGCGTTTAATATTATTCAATAATAATTATTGTAAATTAATTATTCAAAAGTCCTTGTTTTATATATGCTTATCAAACATTTTAATTAACGACAATGTGGCGTAAACAACTTAAATACGATATTTTAAGTAACTAATTAGTATCATTATACCTATTGAAGTTTTAAAAACAATTAAATACAATAAACAGAGTCAAAATAATAATATAAATGGAAACTTGGAAATTGTGCTAAATAAATTGGGTTTTGGTTCCAGCAATGCCATTACCCATTTATATAACTTTTGCTGGTTTTTATTGCAGGTAAAAATAATTTGTAATATATCTTATTCTGTTCATTACCAAAAAATCATTATTATCACTATATTATCTTTATACATAATACTTAACTTCAAAATCATTCATGATTTGCCAATCCAAGCTACTGTAAATTTATTTTTAACACATAGAGTGCCATCTCGGCACAGAAATCAATCAGAAGAACTCCGTAAGTAGCGAAATTAATGCACGTATTTCCAGCGGGAATCGTACATACTATGCTAATAAAAGATTGATGACATCGAAATTATTAGACAAAAGAACCAAAATGACTATCTACAGAACAGTGATTAGACCCGTAGTAACCTATGGATGTGAAACTTGGGTAATGACGAAAAAAGATGAAGCCCAACTCAGGACATTCGAGACAAAAATACTGAGGAAAGTATATGGCCCGGTACAAGAGGAAGATGGCACATGGAGAATCAGGAGAAACGACGAGGTTAATGAGTTAAATGAAGGTTATGACATTGTAAGATTTGTGAAAAGTCAAAGACTGTCATGGCTGGGACATGTGCAGAGAGATGCAAAAACAACTAAGAAAATGTTACAATGGAAGCCCATAGGAAGACGAAAAAAAGGAAGGCCCAGAACGAGATGGTTGGATGACGTGGAAGACGACCTGAAAACAATGAACATAAGACAATGGAGAAGAAGGGCACAAGAGAGATCTGAATGGAAGGACATAGCCAGACAGGCAAAGACCCATCCAGGGTTATGATGCCAAAAGAAGAAGAAGAAGAAGAGTGCGATGGTGAGTCAAAATTATGTACCACTTGAGTGGGAAATTTTTTTGTCTAGGGGCCGTGGTGAGTCGATATTGTTCATCACGCCTTTTCACATTTAAGGCCGCGGTGCATCGCGTTAGTCTACCAGACCCATTCTTAATATATTATGGGGAGTGTTTAAGAATGCTCTTAGGAATATTTTACTATGATTCGTTTTTATGCCGATGGTCTAAGTGGTCAACTATGGCCACAGTAAAATTACGTTAATTTTTTTTAGTTGTAATTATACTAAATTTGGTATTTAATTACCTGAATTAACAAAAACACAATTGTTATTTATTTAGGAATATATTTAGAAATATTAGACTTAGGAGTTCTGATAATCCACTCCATCACCCAATAATAAACCCAACAAGTTCTATTCTGAGGCCATTACACAAAACATTGAAGAAAAGATCAAACTTAGAAAGACATGGCAATACAATCGAACACCGACCAATAAAGGTGCATTTAACAGAGCAGCAAAATACGTGAAAAAAATTTTAGGTGATCTAAAAATACATCAACTGCAAAACATCGGACGGAGTTATCACCATTAGAAGCCGCATATATTTCTCGAACACCTGGAAATTACCTTTACTCCATTTTCCTATAAGTCAGACGAACAGAAAAATATTTAGAATATTTGGACTGCTCATACCAAATGTCTCTGCCCATTAAACCTTTTATAAAAACCCAAATTATTGACGCAATACTTAATACTAATAAAAAGAAAGCTACTGACTACGAGCTGATTACTGGATTCGTGTTATGCCAATTACCACAATTAAGTTTTTTCCTAGAAAAAAAAATGCCTAGTTCCTTACTGCCAATTACTTTTTCGACAAAAACACGCTACAGTTGACCAAGTGTATAAAGTTGTTAATATCATAAACCAGGATTTGGAGGAGAAGCATTTATGTTTTTGCAGTCTTCTTGGACATCACACAAGCTTTTGATGAAGTATGGCATACAGGAACTACTATCTGAATACTATAGGATATTCTTTTTCTACGTAACAGCGAGATAGTTCCAGATAAAATATGGTACGGTAGTAACACTATTAAGACCTATAAACTGCGGCGTAAGGTAGTGTTCTTGGTCCGCTCTTATATCTATTGTATACGGCCGACCTACCCACTGATCAGTGTTCTTCGGCAACATTTGCTGATGACACCGTCATTCTCCCGTCCCACACAAAGTCGATCGAAGCGTCTGGAAGGTTACAAGTCCACTTAAACCCCATTCAAATGTGTTTAAGAAAATTGCAAATATGTTTAATGAAAGTAGATCTACCCATGTAACATCTACAACTAACCGTCTGACATGCCCGCCTGAACAACTAAATAATTAAGATATACCGTAATCCGATTGTCGGTTCAATATATAACAAATCTTTGCAAATCTTAGCATATGCTGATGATATCAATATTGTTGGGAGAACGGAAAACGCAGCACGAAAGGCGTACGTAGCATTAAAGGAAGCGGCTACAAAAATGGGTTTAATAATAAACACCAACAAAACAAAATACATGAAAATAGGTACGCAACCACAAATACTACGGCCACTTGTTATAGAAAATGACGTCATCGAAGCAGTTAACGAATTTGTATACCTGGGAACGCTCGTCAATACTGAAAATGACACTACCGCAGAGATAAACCGCAGAATTTGCACGGCTAATAGATGCTATTTTGGGCTTAATCCCCTTTTTAAATCTACAGTTATATCAAGAAATACAAAAGTAAAACTCTACAAAACAATAATACGCCCAGTCCTAACATATGGTTCAGAAACCTGGACTTTAACAAAAAGCAATGAAAACATGTTAGGATGTTTCGAAAGAAAAATACTAAGGCGCATCTATGGAGCGGTAAATGAAAATGGTGTCTGGAGAAGACGATACAACTTCGAACTCTATAGGATATACCAGGAACCAGATATCGTAAAACACATAAAGATAGGACGTCTGAGGTGGGTAGGCCATGTAATGTGGATGGAGCAAACCGACCCAGCTAGAAAAACGCTCCTTGATAGACCTATTGGTCAAAGAAGAAAAGGAAGACCCAGAACAAGATTCCTAGATAACATCGATGAAGACATGAGAAATATGGAAATACGTGCTTGGCAGAGGAAGGCGATGGATAGGGACGACTGGAGAAAAATTCTTGGGGAGGCTAGGGCACACACAGGGTTGTAAAGCCAAAATGAATGAATGAATGTAATCCGATTGTGCAAAATACCTCGACATTTTTAAGAAATCACATCTTCAATAAGCAAAAACAACTTAGATTAAAATTAAGACAACTTTACTGGCTACTTGGCAGAAGATCTGAACTATCACTAGAAAATAAATTATTAGTGTATAAAATAATTCTAAAACCCATCTGGACCTATGGCACTCAACTGTTGGGATGTGCAAGCGAATCTAATATTGAAATCCTGCAGAGGTTCCAATCGAAGGTCCTTAGGCACATTGACAATGCACCATACCACCTCCTTAAAATAAAGCCATACATCATGATCTTTGAGTGAGTGCAGGTGAGAAGCAATAAAAAAGTGTAGTGATAGTCATTTAAAGTGGTTATAAGTTCATCTAAAGTCTAGTAGGGTAATCCTACTAGATAACAGCAGGGAAGTGAGAAGAGGCACAAATCCTTGGACTCACCAGATTACCGAGATTGCATCTAGGTAATCTAATTAAATTGTTTAGAATATTATAAAAAAATTTAAATATTGATTTTAGTTAAATTTATGTAGGAAGGTACCAGCAATGGTAGATAATCTTCGCTCATGCTAATTTCTCAGCTTGTATTATTAAATTTGATTATTGTCTAAACAGTTTTTTTAGAAGCCCTTTTTCTTCCATGCTAAATACTGCAAGTGGGCGTACTAACATAAAAGTAGTTATTTATATATAGTATACATATTTCATCATTGTATCTTATCTTATTCTTCATGTGATGTTTTTATTTATAGGATCTGGTATTCGTCTGAGTAACTTTAATTCAAAGATATCCATGCGGCTACAGATTTTTGAGTCAATAACCCAGTTTCACATCCATAACTTACTATCGGTCTGGTTATGGTCTTGAAGATTCGTATCTTACTTCTTTGATGTATGATGATGATGATAGTGTGTTTGGCATGGAAACTAGTCCACAGATTTTTAAATGATTTATGTTATGTTGATCAATTAAAAACTTGATTGTACTAAATTTATATTATATATCCGGATGCATATAAGTGATTACATATGAGTTCGTATATAGATTTCTGATTCAATGACAGTAGGTGGGTTATGTTTACTGGAAGTTGCACATTACTTTTAACCAGGTTTTCATAAAACGTAGATGAGAGTGCTTTATTTTTAATACATCCAAACAGGATGTGATTAACATCACACTGGGAAATATTATCGCATAAACACTTTCCTGATTCTATATGGATGTTTAATCTAGCCAGGTGAGCAGGAACAGCACCGTGACTAGTTTTTAATCTTGTGATGGTTGCTGCTGATCTTCTTTGATGTACGTCTCGTAATTTCAATATCTGGTTCATAGCAAAGTATGACATATGGATTTTAATCTTAGGATCTGCAATGTTAATAATGTCATGTTGTCTTCCTCCTATTTAAGTACAACTTTCATAACAAATAAGTCACTTTTGGAGAATCGCTGAACTTTTCAGTAAAGTATTGTCTTATCAAACAGATAGTTGTCTGTAGAATTGACATTTATTCATAGAATAAAATATACCCGTCTTTTCACGTCACAATATTTTCGGTTACTCATCTGTAAGATAAACGTAAAATTTTAGTTCAGAATACACCGATATTTCTTTAATTGTCAAAGAAATCACACTAATGTTTTATTATATCTTTTAATTATACAATTTGTGGTGACAGGAAAAAATCAAATTATGTAAAGAAAAATTTAATAACCAAAAAAATGATACATGTGTTTATTCATGATTCTTGTGAGGTTTCTCTATAATACTAGCATATTATATAAGGTTAGCTCAAATATTTTCAACTTTAGAAAATTTGATAAAGTCTTAATTTAGCAATTCATTTTATAAATTATGTTCATTTTAATCTCTCTCTAGATTGTAGAATGTTGCTGTAGATTAGAGCGGTTGAATCTTTTCAAATTTATAGCCACTTTTAGTGAATAAAATAGGTAGTATCTAAACATTTTCTTTGATACATAAAAAGTTCTGTTACATATCTGGTTTTAATATGGAATTCATTACAGAAATTTCCTTCATGGATTGTTTAGTGGACTCCCTAAAAATTGCTTCACTGTATAATCAGAATCTTCAAATAATACCCCATTTCTATTATCTCCATTAAACCGTTTTTTTAAATATCAAGATTTGTAAAACACTGAGAGCCTAAACTAAATAAAGAAAAAGAGTTGGAATACCTACGTTTATAATCTTTTATTAACAACTATTTACAATATATTTTCAGAATATAGATCACCATCGGTTTACTTAATCCAAACCGCTTAAAAAACTCTATCATTACAAAAATTAAAATGGTCCATTCTGCCTCAAATATTATATTCTCACATACGTTTAATATACGCACAAAGTTTATAAACATTAAACATCACACTCTTCGATTTAGACATCACTTGGCAGCTCAGATTTCAATTATTTTGTTTATTAAATATTATCTTAAAATTACAGCGACCAATATTTTTGGCAATTGTGTGAAAAATATAATCGTATTATTAATTAAATTAATTTGTAATTAACATTATTAGTATTAGTAAGCTAAACTCTTAAACGTATCGTTTCAAGAACAAAATATGATTAACTCAGTAGATTGAAATGTCAGTTTGTAGTTCAGATTTATTTCCTAAGCGGCGTAGGTACACTACCGGACAAACACTGGAACTTACCGCCCCATTGTTTAATATGGATAGATGTTTTCAAGACTCTATCATCAATGCATGTTAGGATGCCACAATGTCAATTATTTCTACTTTTACTTAGTTCCTTTATTTTCTTGTACGGAAGTTTTTCATCGTATTTTTCGGTATGTCTTCTATCTCTTCGCTTGTTTATGTAAGCCATTTCTTCCTTGTCATCACTATCTTTCTTCTTATTTGTTTATGAATTTCTTTATATTAACTATTATCTTTATTCTTATGCTGTGTTCTTAAAACTCATCATTTCTTATATTTCATCTGTCATCCATGCTTTTTTGCCTGTTATTTTGTGTTTTTTGATTGTCTTCAGTTGGATTAATTATTGTTTTTAATTCAGACACAGGCTATCAGGATTTCTTTTTCACTCTCTCTCCCACTCTCTATCTCTCTCTCTTTCTCTCTCTCTCTCTCTCTCTCTCTCTCTCTCTTTCTCTCTCTCTCTCTCTTCCCTCTCTCACCCCTCTTAAGTTCTCTACATGTGACATGATATATTGGCTTTGTTTCTTCTTTTTTTAGTTATCTCATATCTTTTTTGTTTTGATTCTTTTTAGTTTATTTTAAATTTAGATACAAGCAAGGTGGAAACATCTGCACATCGGGAGAAGGTTTCTGAAATAACATTATGCAACGGAATAATGTATAATGACCATTCCATTTTAGATTTTATATTAATAAGTGAAAACGACTTACACTTTAACTTATTTATTACTAAATTGAAATTTAATACAATTTTAGGACAAACTCAGCAATCACTAAACATACTAGTAAAGATTAAGGACATTAAATCTGGAAAATTCCTAGGCGTTAATACAACAAAAGGTGGAGCTAATCTAGTGTACGCAGAGAAGGGATTAAAATATTATGATTGGATACTTGAACCTAATTGTCATTCAGATTCTAAAAAACCATCCTACCTTTTGCGCCTAGCAAATAATATGAAGTAAGTAGATTCTGAAACTATTGCCTTGGGGCTTATCTAGGTTAAATATATGTTTACATGGGATTCAGCCACAATAGATTGTAAGGAAAATTACATTTTACAATCGATTGTTTAACGTTTTGATTTTCACTTTGCAAATTGTTTTCAAAAAAAGTGAGGTATAGTATGTATAATTATAAATGAGGCAAGTTGTATAGTGGTTAATATTTTAAAAACTGACGGTTAACTGATTTGCTTACGCATAGATCTTGTAGTATAGAAGCAATAAAACTACTAGACGAGGAAAATATCGAAATCTTGGTAAAGCTGTTCAATAGAATTTATGATACTGGTTACATTCCGCGAGAATGGCTGCAGTCATCCTTTGTGATGATCCCAAAAACAGCTAACGCCACAAAATGCAATGAACACCGCTTAATCAGTTTAATGAGTCACTTGCTGAAACTCTTCCTTAGGATATTACACTCAAGAATGTACAAGATACTAGAAGAACTTAGCGGGTCAACACAATTCGGTTTTAAGGGAGGACTAGGAACAAGAGAGGCAATTTTATGTTTGAACACTTTAATACAAAACTGTTTAGATCAACGAAAAGATGTCTACCTCACATTCATCGACTACGAGAAGGCATTTGATAATGTTAAACATGATATCATGATGGAACTACTACATAGGGCCAACATTGACCAGGAGATCAGAATTATTCAGAATCTATACTGGAACCAAATGGCAAAGGTGAGGATTGATCAAGACCAATATACGGATGAATTTGAAATCCGGAAAGGTGTCCGCCAAGGCTGCATACTCTCTCCGATGCTTTTTAATTTATATGTTGAAAATGTATTTGCGGAAGCATTAGAAGACACGGAATTAGGCATTAAGGTGAACGGCATACCAATTAGCAACCTCCGCTATGCGCACGACATAGTGATTATAACTGATAAATTGGAAGATCAGCAGTTATTACTTGATAGGGTGAATAGCATCGGTAAAAAATATGGCCATTTTGAACATTTGAACATTTTGAAAACGAAATATATGGTCATTAGCAGAAACCCTCCAGAAAACCCGATAATATGCATAGGTGACGATCGCATAAAACGCGTGAAAACTTTTAAATACCTTGGCACCACAATCAATGACCAATCGGATCCACAACAAGAGATAAAAACCCGAATACAAATGGCAAGACAAGCTTTTGTGAAATTCAGACCGCTCCTATGTAATCAAAACCTAAATTTCGAAATACGCTACAGAATGGTCAAGTGCTACATATGGTCCATCTTGCTTTATGGCATGGGAACGTGGACTTTGGAAAAAACATCTATCAACAAACTTGAAGCATTTGAAATGTGGTCATTAAGAAAAATGATGCGCATACCTTGGGTGGATAGAGTTCGAAACGATAACGTCTTTAAGAGAGCCGGCGTGGAAAGAGAACTCTTTAAATTAATTAAAAAACGCAAGATTGGTTACCTTGGGCACATATTGAGAGGAGCAAAATATGAAATACCACAGTTAATCCTACAAGGGAAGATCGAAGGTAGGAGACGAGCCGGCCGCAAACAATTATCCTGCTTAAGAAATATTAACTTACAGCCTTACACCTAACGGTAGAAAGGCTTAGGACTAAGTAAGTAAGTAAGAAATATTAAAGAATGGACAGGAATACACAATATAGGCGAGCTGTGTCACGCCGCCAAGAACAGTATTCTAGTAATGAGATAGTCGCCTACGCACTTTGGTGTATGGCATGTTAAGAAGAAGAAAATCTTGTAGGAAAATAGCTATGCTTTTAATTGAAAATTATGAGGTTGGTGTTTTTACCTACAAAATGATATCAAATTCTGATTATTTTGTATATTTGTGTATTATTTGTTTGTATATTATGCGCTTGAGTATTCTGTGTTTATGTATATGTTTATGTATTGTGTGTTGCATATGTTTTATGCTGGAACTTAGTAGTCTTAGAGTTTCTCACACATATAAATCATTGCATTCATAAGGTATTTCATAAACGCAGTTCTCTAGTATCTCCGTATATTGATTGTTTTGAATGTTGTAATGTTTTACTTATTTTTATCTAAATTTTTCTAATATGTCATCATAACTACTCTATGGTTGTCATCTTTAAATCGCTTTTTGTGATCATTTCTAAATCGCTTGTGGTATTTTGTTGTTTCCTTTCTTAAATCTTGTGAAATATTCCTTGTTTATAAATGACAATGGATAATAATTTTTTGTTAGCAGGTTTTTTTTTCTGAAATATAATTTTATTAGAGCAAATGCTTTGGACTGATTTGTTTTGGTAATGATTTAATAATTCCTTTTGTGAGGTTTACGTTGTTGTTTGAGTGGTGATTTAAATATTTATTGGTGTGGGTTGCTTTTCTGTTAACTTTGGTTGCATTTTCTGTATCCTTAAGCTATTTATTCATGTTATTCTGCAATAAAGCACTTAGATACGTCAGCAATAGTATAAAATGAGACGTCAAAAAACTGTCAAAGTGTTTAGACGCATTTCAAAGTTTCTCTTAAAAATTTAAATATTTAAACGATTATTTCTTCAGTTCTGAACATGTAAATAGTGAATTAAGTATATTAAAATCAAAATCATGTTCGAGTCTAATCTAAAATAACTCGCAAAGAAGTTAATTTTATAGTGGTTTAATAACTTAAGAAAAGTAATTAAGTATAAAAGTGAAAGTGATTTGTATACTGAATATTGGAATCGTGAGTAGATAAAATATATTTTTTTCATCTATTTGGATTTATATATTTAAGTAAACAACTGCAATCAGTTATAAGTATTATCTAATTTACATGAACTGGTATCACAACGAAAGCTATAAAACAGCATCGGTTTTAGTCGGATTTTAAAATCCATTTAAAAGATGTCATCTTCCAATCAGCTACCACAAAATGCATCATACTCAAAAGCAGTTAGTCAACCACGTAGTATATTAATCCCAAGCAGAGATCAAGCTATTTTGTTTAACACTCTAGAGAATTGTACAATTAATGACTATCTTGAAGGATTGAGTCAGCATATAGAACCGAAAAATATAATTTTCGCATCCCGTATATCAAACGGTAGAATATGCATATATCTATCATCCAAAAACCTAGTAGATAAATTCATAGCAGAAACAAAGAAAATAATAGTAAATGGAAACATACTAGAAGCGAGAAGATTAATAACTCCATCAGTCCGATTAATTCTGTCCAATGTATGTCCAAGCATACCTTCTAACATAATAATGGACGAATTAATAAAACTAGGTTTAAATCCTCTCTCAGACATATCATATCTACGGATAGGAGCAACCAATCCTGCCTTTAGTCATATTCTAAGCTTCCGAAGACAAATTTTCGTTTCACCTTTTCCAGACAACTTTGTACTACCTGAATCTTTTATTATCGAGTTGGAACAAACATCATACCGCATATTTATAGCCCAAAAAGAAAATTGTTTCAAATGCAAATTAACTGGACACCAGGCAGCTAATTGTCCAAATATTTCACCTTCTAACCATCCTCACAATGATAGTGCAATGCAAACAGAAATGAGACAAAATTCATCAATAAATCATACTCAACAAGATAATCTACAAAATACTCCCGCAATCTCAAATACCACTCCCTCCACACTTACTACGTCTTCTCAAACCACATTACAAAGAGTAGCAATCCCAAATTTATCAATAAACCAAACCCAACAGTGCTCACTACAAAATACATTATTACATTTGACGACTTCTTCAGTTAACACTACAATCGCAACACCTACATCGTCTGAGTCATCCTCTAATACCCAAAAACATAAATCAACCTTACCCGAAACAAGTCAACACTTACCTCCAAATAAAAATACACATTTGAATTCTTACGAACCCCAAGTAACTTCGAACAAAGCAACCGGAAAAAGAACCCTAGAAGATGCAATCACGCCACCCTCCGAAGAAAACTTTGAAAAACCTAAGCTTCAATTAAAGAAAAAAACCAAAACTGATGACAAAAACTTAAGAAATGATATACCAAATCTCCAAACGTTATTGGAACCAGTTAGAGAATATGTAGAAAGGGAAAAGCAATTGTTAAGCTTCGATCAAGTAGTGGATCTATTCGAAAATATACAAGGATCAAAAGACATAATCAGCGTAACAAAATTGTACTCAGAAGACTCTTATGTACTTATAAAGTTTCTAACGGAATTACATTCATACTACATCGACAAAAGTTTGAAAACCATAAGCACCAAATTAATACGAAAACTTGGCAAACACATAGGTTTACTCTCTACAGTGAAAACTTCATTATCGGAAGAAGAACTCATCGGTAAATAATTCCTCTAAAGAATAATAATATCACTGTTGACTTCATGTCTGTTCCATCACAAGTCTTAGGAAAAAACATGAATATTAAAAAACACAATAAGTTATCTTAAAGACTCAGAACTGTATCAATTATTGTAATTTTTTCTACCTTTACCTGTATTATATTTTTTAGGTCGCTAATAACCCTTGTGGTTGCAGCGTAAGTCTTGCAGCCTTGGTCTCCACTCAAAAATACGTTTTGTCCATCGGTTAATCCATAAGAGTCGGGGGGACCCTTATTAACTACCTTGGATAACCTTACTTAATCTGATAACCATACTCAATTTTTTGCCATTATGATGAGCAATAATCAAGGATTGCTCCATTACTTCCAGAAAAATATCTCAAGAAGCAGATGGTTGCCTCTAAACAAAAATTATACATAATTTAAATAAAAAAACACAACCGATTTCTACAGATTTCACAATAGTCATGGAATTCTTTTCATTTGCTAATTTAAAAGTATACATGCACTTAAAAAATAGCTGAACCTCAACCTAAGCTGTCTCGGCAACCCGCTGCAGCCAATCTATAGTCTGTTATATATATTATGTAAGGCTTCAATATCTCCATTTGTGTGCAAATGCTCTGTGACACAAATAATGTCACAGTTTTTATCAGCTAAGAACATTTCAAATTCATTTGTTTTATTCCTTATTAAATGTATAATGTGAAATAGCGTTAACTTGTTCTTTTGTTTTGCACCACCCTCAGGCTCTTGACACTTAGATGAAGAACATTTTTTAAATTAAGGATCATCTACAGCATTTGGTTTCATGACCTTCTCACACTCACTTGCTTTTACTTTTAAACATTTTCACCCATTGTTAAAAAAAATCTTTATACTGGTTCATGTGAAATATTTTTATCCCCACACCAGCCGGCCATAAATCAGATTAATACATCTCGTCCTGGTTTTTAAAAGGAGCAGATACTACAAAACGATTTAATATATGTTCCTGACTAAGCAATTCTTTTACTGTGATGATAGTATCTCCCGTACCCCGTTTCTTCTTCAGGAATCTATAAATAACATCTTCTGTAGAAGTTCTTCTAACTTTATATCAGTATAAGCATACTTTACTTAACTCTCCCACGAACCATCTGTTATTTTCATCTAGACTTATCTCTACACTACCAATATTTCTTTTAATTTTTCACTTTTTTCTTTGTCTGTTTACGATTTCTACAAATTCACTATTTTCACATTACCTATTGCTTTAACCTCACTAAAGGTTTTGGCTATAACTCTTTATGTATACTGCATATTCTGTGATGTTTACATCAGTGTGGTTTCGCTTTCATCTTTTACTTTTTTTTCACTTTGTTAAATAACTAATCGATTACTGCCATCGACCACTGGCATTAAATTTTAGTCAACTTTATTATTATTTGCGGTAGATAATATTCTTCTTCTTTCAGTACAATAAAGTGTTACTTTATTGCTGCAAATAAATACAATAATTAATGTTTAGTGGAGAGCTGACCAAAATGGAGACCCCATTTGTGACATAAAATGAAATATTGTAATAAATAAAATATTTTACATAATTATGTAGTTAAAGTGTGTCCTTATGTACCAGAAAACAGATATCGAGTATTTAACAAAAATTACGTAAGGACAGAAATAGACATTTTTGGTAATGTGCAAATACCTCGTTTTTCAAGAAAAGGTGGGTAAAATGGGGTACATGGAAATATTAGGTTATTTTTTCATTAAACATGTAATGAAGTATTGAACATTATTATACAGTATGTTCAGTATGACAGTATGAACGGTATTAAAAAATAAAAATCAAACTATAAACAAAAATCGCATATAAAAGTGTCATCATCATCTTCACAGCTTGAACAAGCTTCATGTGCCCAGCCACCATATTTGCAGCACCGAATCGAACCTTCCTGATCGAAAGAGTTTTTGTACATCTTGGTGCAAAAAATGCAAGCTTATTCGTCATTAGAGGACGTATAGACAAACCATTGTTTTGTTTCATTTTCTTGGGCAGTAGCAGGACTGATTCTCTAGTCTTTCTTTTTTTTTTTAATATATTATCACTGGAAGTCGCAGATTTTTTATTTTTGTTGAAAAGGTCTTTTTTGTGTTTACCTTCTTGTTTTTCTTGGCACTCCTGTTCTTCGGCCTCTAGTTCAGCCTTGTAAGGTGACGATGTTAATATGACAGTTTTACCTTTATTCTTGTTACTATTCCTCCCTTTTTACACGCTCCTTTTCTTGAAGGAGGGCATCAAAATTTTTGGTGAAAGTAAAAAAGCTGTTTTGGGTGACGTAGACCCACCTGATGAAGTAGAGAGCTCAGGAGAAGTTTCATTATAAGGTTCAGGAGAAGCGTCATTAGAAGGCACACTTAAAAAAGTAGAATGTTCTGTTCTATGGTTTGTAGTGTTGGTAGTAGTGGCGCATGATATCTGCTGCTCAGAATTGTGGTTTGGTTGTTCTGTGGTATCTGACGGGCAAACAGGTAATCAAGGAATACATCTCTATTGAAAGGATATATTCCTATTTTTTCAAATACCTTCACTGCGGTTTAAACATTAGCTGCTCTTGAAAAAGCAGCATTGACTAGTTGTCCAATTTGATAAATTGCAACACCCCTACCAGGGTGATTAAGCAACCATTTTTTAACCTCTTGTGCATACAATGTACAAAGTGGTGCCATAAATGAGACATCGAGTGACATGTGTGGTGTGTGGTGGAAAACATAATAATATAAAGTTATTTTCCCGGGCAAGATGAAGGAGTTCTAAACTTTTGGTATGGGAACTGTGACCATCAAGAATAAGCAGCACTGATTTTTGAGGTCCGGGATTAGAAAACTCAATAAACTTTTTAAACCATACAATAAAGTTTTCTTTGGTAATCCAACCAGTCTCATAGTACACTGCAGATGAGCCTGGTGGGGCACCATTCATTAAGAGCAAATTTGCTTTCTCACGGGAAAATACAAACATCCCTGGCATAAAATTCCCTGCAGCATTCATACGGATTTCTAAGGTCACCAGTACACCTCGTTCTGCTGAGGACAAAGAACCCACTTTCTTTTTACCATGCAGAACAAGGATTCTGGAAGGCTTGTTAGGTACAGTCATAATGAAGGTCTCATCTACGTTGTAGATATCATTGGGTGATAAATTGTGTTGCGTACATAAAGATTCAAGCAAATCAAACAATTTCTTGATTTCTTCTACTGCTGCTCGATTAAAACTTTCTGCTCTTGAGAATGTGAAGTTTTTTAAGGATTACGTAATGCCAATTCGGAGTGCTGCCTTAGAAAGCCATAAAGCCAATGTTTACCAGCCATTTTCTTATCTTCATTAAACACGTGTGGAATGTGATTTTTAACGGCTAAATCGAAAGCTAGTTTTCTTAAATCTGTTAGCTAAGGCCAAACAATCTTTCTTCTAAATATAAAATATAATCCACAAGTTCATTTTCTTGCGCTTCGGAAACACAGTTTTAAATCTACCCAATCTTTTTTCTGCAGCTTCTATCAAACTCAATCTTTTTTCTCGAGCTTCTTTTACTTTGCGCTTCAAAGTTTATGGAATAGCGTACAGCTTCGACGCTTTTCTGTAACCCTTGTTGCCTTTTAACACTTCTTGAATGGCGACTATCATACTTTCCTTGGACCAACTCTGTCTGTCGCTTTTTCTTGTATACATGTTGAAATCTTAAAAAGAACATAATTATTTAGATAATTTAATGCATAAATTCTTACCCCAGTAATTTTTGTATCGACTCAGACTTTTTTCAATAATAACTTTATATTTAAATATGTCTCCGTTTTGAGCTATCCTTACCGTCCCCATTTGGCCCGTTTATGACTTAATTAAAAAAATATGGCGTATCGAAGCTAAAATGCTAAGATTTATTATGTGAAAATGTAGGTAAAGACAGCGGAAACAACGGTCTACTTACCGAAATTGATTATTTCAATGTACCTTGCTAACACCAACCAATAGTGCAAGTTGAAATCATAAACAAATCACAAAAAATCTTTGATCGACTGTACACACAACAAACATAAGCTCACACCTCGGCTACTTACTGCAAACTGGTTAGTAGGCAACTAAGATCACCCACGCCCCACGCGTCGTTCGGCAGTCAATTCCCCACTCTATTACTGAAATTTTGAATGTCTCCATATTACCCTGCGTCCCCGTTTTGGGCGATTCTCCCCTACTATAAAATTTTAAAATTTATAATCAGAAAAAGTTATTTAATAAAGAAAAATGTTTTTAGCTTCAGATGGAATCATAGGCGTGGCTGTCAGTTTAACGATGCTGACTTAGTAATTTACAACAAAGGATCGGAAACAGGGTTCAATAACTACTTTGTCTACGATTCAGAGCTTCGTACTATCCAGGTCTGTGGCGACAACTGTATTTTTGTCGAACCCAAAAGCAAAAAAGTTAAGTCATCGAAGGAATGTACAAAAAAGTGCATACACAACAAATTTGATATTCTCTTTCAGGAACTTAGGGAACCTACATCGACTTCAAGCTTAAATTTAGATTGTTTCAATTAACAATTAATAATTAACTTTTCTTTTAATTTTGTCTACGATTAGCGAAATAATCATATTCCTTAGTATGTGATGATATCATTTTTTGTTAACCAAAGTCGCTTGTTATTTTAAAATGAGAGTTTGTTAAGATATTTTTGTTAAATGGGTAAAAATAAATAATAATACTAATATTAAAATAAAAAGAATGAGACTTACAATCAATTTATTCTACCAACAACGACCGGTTTCCCATATTATAATTTGCTATGCATCTTCAGATCAACGGTACATGGTAAACCAAATGTTGAAAATATAGTAACCCATATTAGGATGCTGTCTGGTACAGAATTTACAGCAATTATGCCAATTTTATATGTGTGTTATTATCAAATGTGAATTTAAATTATTTAAATAAAAATTAAGTGAAAAACAATTTAGTATAATTGAAATTAGATACATGTCACTTACATGCCGATACAAGGATTATTATAAAATGTTTGAGAAATCATAGTTTAAAAATCCGTTATGGTAAACTGGTGGCAGGTGATCATCGGTTTTATTGCAACTATTTAATGAATAAAGCTTTTTGAGAGGAAGATTATCTGAAAAATACTGGGACCAAAAAGGGGGAACGAAGAGTATGCAAGACAATGGATAAATCACGAAATACAAGAATGAATGGATCAAGACAACATAGTCAGAGCAATAAAAGTGCAATAGATGGTATGGACTCATAATAAGAAGAGAAAAGAGTAATCCGTTAAGAGTTGGAAGTGAAAAGAAGACTTAAGAAGTATGGAAATTAAAAATATAGAAAGGACAATCATAGAGAGAGAAGAGCTACAGCCTCAGCTATATATATATATATATATATATATATATATATATATATATATATATATATATATATATATATATATATATATATATATATATATATATATAGAAATGTAGCCATAAGCTCCCTTACTATTAAGAATCAGCAGATTCCGATATCCGACGTTATAAATAGGAAGAAATCAATATTTTTATTATTATTGTAATTATTATGTTTCAATAGTCAACTTTAAATCATTAAATGTAGTAGTTTGTAGAATTTCTCAAAAATTGTAACTTATTTTCGAAATAAAGATTTTTTTTGGGAATATCGACGTCGAAGAAACATTTCTGGCGCTGCGAACAGGATATTTCATACAGAAACATAGTCGTTTCCTGGTCTACATTAGTTTAATGAAATCCTGAAGAACCTGGTAAAAGAGAAAAATGTATTGGAAATCAAACACGATCATCCTTGCGTAAGTTTTTCCTTTCTTTACCATTGTTTATGAGCATTTATTATTTTAATTGAATTCTTAAACATTTACATTGAATTTATTATTTATTGTTTATTGAATTTATATTATTTTACTTCAACGAATTTTTATATATACTTGCATTTATATTTTTGCATATATTTTATGAGTACATTGAATGATATTTCCCAAAATAGTATCGAAAATTTAAGTTTACTATTCGACAGTTTAAATCTAAAAATAAAAAGAAATCTACAAACCTCTAAATCTAAGCCTGCATCTAAATTACGTTCCAAAATGCCGATGACCAATAGCGATATTGCTAGCCTTTGCTCAACTCTGCCCGAATTCTCTTCTGGAGACAACCTCTCCACCTTTATCAAAGCAGTAGATAATTTAATAGTTTTCTTAGGCACCCAAGATTTAAATCCGTCCCAAGAATTTATCTTAAATTCCCATATCGTATCTCGAATTAAAGGAGAACCTAGAAATTTCTTAAACTATTCTAATAAAACCAATTGGACAGAAATTCGTCCAGCATTATTAACTAAATACGGAGACAGACGTTCCGAAGACATATTAGTAACACAACTATCCACTACCGTCCAAAAACATAGTGAATCCTACGATAATTATCATCAGAGAATAACTACAAATCTGAATGATTTACTCCAACACATCACTTTAAACGATAATCCCGCGACAGTCACTTTTAAAACTCCATACTTCAAAAACATTGCCCTCAAAACTTTCTGTACCGGAATCAACGAGCCTTATTGCGAATACTTATCGCATTTTGAATTAAATTCCCTAGAAGAAGCCCTTCAAAAGTGTATTGCCTACGATAACCACAAAAATCAACAACAATACATGAACTTCCTTAAGAGCCAACAAAACAAAAAGGCCCCACTCAAAAATAAACCCTATCAATCTTCGAATAATCAAAGATCCACAAACTTTCAACCCACATACTCAAACTTCCAACCCACGCATTCAAATTATGTGAGACCTTCAACTCACAACACAGAGCCCAATTTTAACTTTACTCCACAACAGAACTATAATTTCCCTCAGAGACAAAATTTCAGTTCTCACGAACAAAATCAATCCTTCCAACGAAACAATGTTCCGAAAAACAACCAACAAAGACTAAATAAATATAAAGCTCCTCGACCCCAACCAAATTTTGCTACTCCAATGAGCGGTGTTCAAACTACCACAACCAGAAACCATCAGCCCATGACAATTACAACTAATAGAAGCCACAATTTTCACATAGACTCAAATGATACCCAATATTTCGAAAACGATTTCGAAAATTACGAATCCGAACAAGAGCCCGATTTGCATGATGAAAATCATCAGGATTTTCAAGCCATCCCGTTAGACGATCATCCACCCCCTGTATAAACCTATATAATATCGAAAGTTCCCCTGGGTTACCCTGCTTCATTACGCCCAAAACACATCTACGCGTTTTAATCGATACCGGCGGTTCCCATTCAATTTTAAATCCGCGAGCTCTCAAACTATTTGATAAAAATCATATTTATCGAAAACCTTTTTCGCTAACGTCAATGAAAATTACTTCCAAGCACGACTTAAATATTAAGACGCCACTATTCCTAGAATATGGAATTCCACAAACATTCGACGTAAAAATTGCTGATTTTAGCCAACACTTTGACCTCCTCCTTGGAACTTACGATCTGAAAAGATTCCACGCCACAATTAGCTACGCAACTCATACTTTAACCTTCGAGAATCCTCACGTTAGCATTCCATTTGAAACTTTATACCAAAAAATTCCAGTAAGCGTTCATAATGGTGAAGTTTTATTGCGTGAAAGACACTTTCAAGGTATCAAAATTCCCAATTCTATTCACGTTGCAAAAAACGGCTTTCTAGACACTTTCGACTTACCTATGCCTATGAAATTTAATAAGAGAATTGAAGTTGAGAACTTCTGTAATTATAATATAGTAAAAATTCCAACGACGCATTTTAACGAAAACAAAATACGTACTTCGCACTTGAATAACGAAGAAAAATATAAAATTATAAGTCTTTACAAAAAATTTAAAGACGTATTTTACGATGAAAACAAAAATTTAACTTTCACATCAGCTGTTAGACACGAAATTAAAACTAAGGATGAAAATCCAATTTATGTAAAGGGATTTCGGCATCCCAAAGCAATGCAGGAAGAAATAAAAAAACAAATAAATAATTTATTAGATAATAAGATAATTCGACCGTCAATTTCACCGTACTCAGCTCCAGTTTGGATAGTACCAAAAAAAGCTGATGCCTCAGGTCAGAAAAAATTTAGATTAGTAATTGATTATAGGAAGCTCAATGATCATACTGAAAGTGATCGCTACCCACTTCCTCAGATAGATGAAATACTGGATAACTTAGGAAAAGCCAGTTATTTCACAACATTAGATTTAGCTCAAGGTTACCATCGGATTGAAGTTCATCCGGATTCTATTCGGAAAACAGCCTTTTCAGTTCCGCATGGTCACTTTGAATTTTTACGTATGCCCTTTGGTTTAAAGAATAGCCCAGCAACATTCGAAAGGTTAATGGACAATATTCTTAGGCCCTTTATTCATAAGTTTTGCTTCGTCTACATGGACGACGTCATTATTTTTTCCAAGTCACTGCAAGAACACTTAGTTCATATTGCGACTATTTTTGACACTTTCAGAAAAAATAATTTAAAAATTCAGTTAGACAAATCTGAATTTCTCACGAAAGAAGTTTCTTTCTTAGGTCACGTAGTGACAACCGAAGGAATCAAACCTAACCCAGCAAAAATCGAAGCTATACAAAAATATCCTCTACCAAAAACAGTAAAAGAAATTAAATCATTTCTTGGTTTAATCGGTTACTACCGAAGATTCATACCCAACTTTGCAAAAATAACGTCCCCATTTTCGAGATGTACTCGAAAAGGAGCAACTATCGACCCCACAAATCCAAATTATTTAGAATGTTTTGCAAAATGCAAACAATTGTTAACTAATTCTCCAGTCTTACAATATCCAGACTTCGAAAAGCCTTTTGTACTGACTACAGACGCCTCTAATATAGCTATAGGATCAGTATTATCTCAAAATAATCACCCTATTGCCTACTATTCTCGAACTCTAAATTCCGCAGAACGAAACTACTCCACTATTGAAAAAGAACTTTTAGCCATACTAGATTCTTGTAAACACTTCCGTATGTATTTATACAACCAAAAATTCACTGTAGAAACAGATCACAATCCTCTCGTAT
Source organism: Diabrotica undecimpunctata (assembly GCF_040954645.1). NCBI lineage: Eukaryota > Metazoa > Arthropoda > Insecta > Coleoptera > Chrysomelidae > Diabrotica > Diabrotica undecimpunctata. The sequence continues at coordinate 63,561,249 of NC_092809.1, read as the reverse complement.
GGATCTACAAAATTAAAGACCCCACTTCTAGATTAGCCCGATGGAGACTTAAACTAGAAGAATATGATTTTGAAGTTAAATATAAAAAAGGCAAAGAGAATCAAGTTGCTGATGCTCTTAGCCGAGTCCAAATAAATGCCCTAAGCTCGAGTTCAGAATGTGCTGAACCCCCGAATTCAGAATGTGCTGAACCACCCGACAATTTCGACATAGACGATTTCCTTGCCGATTTTGACAACTTACAAAACAGTACTAACACACAACATACATCAGTTGAGAACCCTATCACTGGAATAGAGATTTCACCTGAACCAATTAATTTATCCTCAAACCAAATTATTTTTAAACCAGAGTCAAATAATTTTGAAATTAAATACAAAAGAATTTTTAACAAACACCGTTACACTGTCACTTTGACAAATAATTGGAAAACAGAAATAGCAAATACCTTCCAAAATATCCTTAGACCAAATCAAAAATTTGCAATAACAATCCCTCACGAATTTAGACCTTTTATCTGTAACTATTTTAAAGAAAAAATAAATTCCACAGTCAAAGCAATATTTTGCAATATACTACTTCAGGACATAGAAGAAGAAAACCAACAAATAGAATGCATAAAGAAATATCACGTAGAAAATCACAACGGAATAATTGAAACCTACAAACATTTAAAACAAAAATTTTATTGGCCCTCAATGCAGACAACTATTTCTAATTTTATCAATAAATGCGAAATTTGCCTAAAAAATAAATACGAGCGACGTCCTTATAAACTTCCTCAATTAGGACCGTTGTTAGGTCAAAAACCTTTTGAAATATTACATATCGATCTATTCCACTGCAATAAAAACCTGTATCTCACAATAATAGATTCTTTTTCCAAATACGGTCAATGCTATAAGCTCACCGACAAAACTTCCATTTCCATACTAAATAAATTAAGACACTACTTTTCGCACCACAATTACCCAAAAAAGATTGTATGCGACAGCGGCACCGAATTTAATTCCGCAGTCATTAAAGAATTTCTAAATATCCACAAAATCGAAATACATTTTACAACAGTAAACAATTCTTCCTCAAACTCTCCTGTAGAGCGCTTTCATTCAACTCTTATTGAAAAACTTAGGACCTTACAAGCCCAAAATCCAAATGATTCGTTAGATGACATTCTAACACACGCCATTCTTATTTACAACCAATCAATCCACAGTTCCACAGATTATTCCCCGTTCTCAATTCTGTACGGACCCTATGCAGAAGAAATACATTTCGACTTTGATCTTCCGATATACGAAACATATAATCAAAGACATAAAGAAGAACTCCAACCCTTTATTGCAGAACTATATAATAAACAAAAACAAAAAAGACAACAACTCTTAGATAGACAAAACGAAAATGCCGAAGATATTCCGGAAATAGACCTTACAAAATCCCTATATGTTTCTAAGAAAAAACATAAGTCCAAATTACAAGCCCCTTTCTCCACTATTCATCCAGAAACGCAAGACAAAACAAAAATAATCGGTAAAACAGATAAACAAAATTTAACAAGCACTCACCTTAAATATGTAAAACGAATACGAAAACATGTAGATAAACCTACTCAAGACCCAAATTTTTCACAGGACAATCCTCGCCCTGGTCCATCCACTCAATATTCAGGAGATTCCGAATAATGGTTACTATGCTGAAGAGATAGGCAAATCAAGAGAAATCTCCCACTATCACAGACATTTTCTTCACATTCCACTAGACAAATTATCCGACAGTATTGACGCTAGTCCGACAAGCTATTTCAAAGATCACTTCAAAAATGCACCTCTCTCGCTACTGTACTCCCAATACACCCACATACAAGAACAAACAAAAGACGATCTACACAAGATTACGCGAAAACAGAAACGCGGACTCTTTAATTTTCTAGGTACAGCCATCAAATACGTGACTGGAAATCCAGACGACTCTGACTTAGACTTGTTAAAATCACACATAATCTCTTTAGAAAATAAACAAAACGAAATCATAAAAAAATTTAATAACCAAATATCTTATGGAAACTCTTTTAACACGAGATTCGATAAACTTTTAGAAAAACTAAATTCTGATAATTCAATTCTCATATCTGCACTCAACAAATTATCAGCTGATTTCGACAGCTATATCATTCTACACAATGAGATAATAAATCTCCAAAATATAAACGAATTTCTAATGAAACTTATAAGAACCATTACTTTATCTGAACTTAATATCTCTAATATAGAATTATTCACTTTAAAGGAAATAATAGACCTTAAAGAGAACCTTCTCAAAATTTATCCCAGAAATTCAATTCCCAATAGTAATGAACACCCTTATGAACTTATAGAGTCAACAAAAACTTTAGTTTGTGTAACTTCAAATACAATGCTCATAATAATTAAAATCCCTATACTCCATGAAATTCCTTATACTACCTATAAAATCTATCCCATTCCAAACAAAGATCATGTTATGATTCTGCCACCTGCAAGCTACTATACAAATAATAAATGGTTCAACACTTGTATAGGACAAGGCGATAACATAGTTTGTTCCAACTATGTACAATCCAAATGTAACATACCCAATGTAGATAATTGCACAAAAACGTTAATCACAGAGAACTTTTTCCAAGAAACCAGCAAAGTCATATTGCTAGGAATAGTTCACCCAATGAGAATCCAGCAGATAGAAATTAATTCAACCAGCCTCTTGACGACAGATGTACCAATAATGATTGAAGGTATCCAATTTAATAAAAAGACGTCTCAAGATATTTCCATTCCAAAAATTGTTCCAATAAAATTAATACCAAACCATGAGATGAAAATTGAAAAATTAACAATCCCAGAGACACATGGCCAAATTCAACCAATAGATACCATAGAAGTACTACCCCGATTATCCATAGGACTGAGCACCACTTCTGTTATAATACTTTTAACTATTTTAGCTTTCCTAATAATCTTCCTAATTAGGAAAAGAAAACGAATTTCCAAAATCCTATTTGGAGAAAAATTGCATCCTGCCCAGATCCAGATACTAGACGAGCTGATAGCCGAAGTAACCAAAACTTCGAGGACGAAGTCCCAACCAATGGAGGGAGGAGAAATGTAGCCATAAGCTCCCTTACTATTAAGAATCAGCAGATTCCGATATCCGACGTTATAAATAGGAAGAAATCAATATTTTTATTATTATTGTAATTATTATGTTTCAATAGTCAACTTAAAATCATTAAATGTAGTAGTTTGTAGAATTTCTCAAAAATTGTAACTTATTTTCGAAATAAAGATTTTTTTTGGGAATATCGACGTTGAAGAAACATTTCTATATATATATATATATATAAATATATATATATATATATATATATATATATATATATATATATATTATATATATATATATATATATATATATATATATATATATATATATATATATATATATATATATATATATATATATATATTGTTGTACTTTTGAATGTCCATAAGCAATAAAAAACCGATATACAAATTTTATTACTAAAATAAAAATTAAAATTATTGATATTTCATAAAGACACGGGCATATAAATTTTCAAACATCCTGTATAAAACAAAATATGTATTTTAAGTTGTTCGAAGAATTGTTCATTAGGCCTCAGAGACAAGACTTTCAAATATTATCGATAAGAAATTTAAATAAGTCGGTTATTGTGGAATGGATTTACCCGGAATAAAAGTGTATATAGAAAGTGTTTAAACAATAGACCGGGATTTGCGGTGGTTTTTCTCCCCGAAAGATTATATCGGTAAAAGTTTATTAACAAAAGACATTGAATTGAGAAACAGGTATCGTTTGTAGCTATTAGTAAGAAATATTTGTAAAGCAGATAGATTTAGTTAGAATAATTAAAGAATGTTGTTTTCTGGAATTACCCGAATGACGTTTTATAGAGAGAGTTGGTTGGTAACGATATACGTCACAGAGGTGGATGATTTTTATTGGTCAATTTTTGAATGCAAGGAGGTGGTGGTTTTTGGCTATGAGATAGGAGAGAGAAGAAAAGTTAGTTAGTCAGTTTTCGTCGTCCAAAAAGGAAGGAGCTTTGTGATTTGTATTTGTTTGAAGTCCCGAAGACGTAATTTACCGGGTGTGTTTATTTGCTGTGTAAAAGCTGACCAGTGTGAGGAACGGGGTACAGAGAGATAGAAAAACCAAAGGGTATAAGAATATTAATATCAGACGAAGCCGGAAACATTTGGAGTTATAAACAGGCGCGGAGATTGGCTCAAAAGGAGGCTGCATAGACTAACACGAGTTGTTGGGTTGCAGATACAAGGACAGATAGGAGAAAGGTGTACGTCATCTGGACCACAATAGGAGCAGAAGCAGAGAAAGGTTTTTTTTTTGTGGCGTGGCCATAGAATTGCAACGGCAGAGAAAGAAAGGTCAGTCAATTTTCATTAGAGCAGAAGTGTGGTTTTTATTTATTAATTAAATAAATTGAATAAATAATAGAGACAGTTAATTTTGCGATCATTTAAAAAAATATATAAAAAGAGCTTAGTTATAACACATATTAAAAATCAATGTAAAATAACATTTGGGTCCATGATAGAAAACATTTTCTTATATATTTAAAGTTAGTATATTGCAAATATTACAGGATTGATTGTTATATAAAATTTCATTAAAATAAAGAACATCTCACATATAGTTCAGTTGAAATTCTATGTATTTTATTCAGGTCATATTACCTATCCCAATTAGGATGCCAATTGGAAAATATTTTGAATCCACGATCTAAGGTAAATAGTACAAGTTAAATAGCCTGAGATTGTAATTAATTAATGCTGATTTATTGTGATTAATTGGAGATTAGATCATTTAATAAATATAGACAGGAATTTTTCTAAATAAGCAATATAATACAATTTAAATAGCATAACAAAATGGCCCCCAACGTGTAAAGCTTTGAAAAATATTTCTAGTTGGCAAATTTAAAAGGATAGGAGTAGACGAGCAGATATTTGACGGTTTATATGCCGTGGATAAAGTGAAATATTTTTTAAAATTTGAGGACATAAAGATTCATATATTTTTTTTAAGATACAATTTACCATAATTGATTTATTCGTGATATTGACAATTTATAGGTTACCATAATTGATTTATTTGTGTGATATTTACATTTGATAATTTTACCATACTTGATTTATTTGATTGATTTTGACATTTGATATTTTACCATTTGATTTATTTGTGGGATATTGAAATTTGATACTCGTACTAAAGAGTTATTACATTTGAACAAGAAAAGTCCCGTTTGTTGCAACAGACCAGTAGAATTTTATATTTGGCGGGGATAAAAACATAATAAATGCCAAACACAAGAAACAAGAGCAAAGAGAACAAAAAACAAGAAGATAAATCAGAACAGGAAGAATATTCAGACCAGGAAGACCTATTAGACACAACAGTAATGGAGACAGAAAAACAAGAATCGGGAATAGAAAAATTAATACAGATGATGCAACTCCAATCACAGAAGATGGATGAATCACAACAAAGAACGGAACAAAAATTGGACAATTTGGAAGAAAACCAAAGAAAAATGGAACAAAAAAGGGAAACGCGTATGGACAAATATGAAAACGAAATAAAAGTCTGTTTAGAAAGAAGTAGGGAAGAAACAGAGAGGAAACTAGAATTGCAGAGAGAAGAAATCGAAACTAAAATGAAGGATATTCAGAGTATGCAAGAAAGGGAATTAGAACAGATAGAAATAAAATTTGAAAATGCGCTACAAGAAGACCGGAAAGAAACGGACAGGAGATTTAAACAAATTGCAGAGATGGAGATAAGAGGAGTAGAAAGAAAGGAAGTCATCGTACATAGCACAGAAGACGTAAAAGTACGATTTGGCGGGGATATAAGGAAACTACACCCAGTGCCTTTTATAAATAACCTAAAGGAAAAAGTCAAATACATAGGACCGTTTGCAACAGCAAAGGAAACCATCAGAAACCATCTCAAAGAAGAGGCAAATCTTTGGTTTGTCAGCAAGGAAGAAGAATTTGACAATTGGCAAGATTTTGAGAGAAGATTCTCAAATTATTTCTGGGGAAAAATCCAGCAGCTACAAGTAAATAAAGAGTTACAAAATGGAAAATACCATGAGAGGATGGGCGTATCAGAAAAGATGTACGCATTACAACTCTGTAATAATGCAAAACATTTGCAATATAATTATTCATCAGAACAATTGGTAGAGTTGATATCGCGACACTTTGGAGATACCTTGGAAGACCACATAAATCTCCAAAATTACAAGGAAATTGACAGCTTATGTCAATTTTTGCAAATGAGAGAATCACGTAGGCATGAAAGAAGAGAAAGAAGACCGCAAGAAAATTATAGACAAAGGGAAAACCAAGAATATAGAGATAGAGGTCAAAATTTTAGAAGAGATTATACAAGACGAGAATTCATACCTAGACGGGGATACGAAAATAGACCGAACGGAAGAGAGAATTATGAACCCAGAACCCAGAGATGGAATGAAAACAGGGATCGGGAAAATCAGAGTAGAAATAACCGCCCATACCAAGGAAACAGATACAATAACCCACGGAATGAACAGGAATCTCGCGGTAACCGATATGGGAATGATAGACCAAAAGAGAACAGAAGAGAAATTAATAATATGCAAAGAGAAGAAAATGAATATGAGAGAGAAGATGACGGGCGAGAAAACACGAAGAAACAAACAGGAATTTTTTGTCACCCCAAGGAATTTATAAAACTGGCAGGAAACAATGAAAAGAGAAATGGAGTCAATTTAAAATTTGTGGATGGATTTATAAATGAGAAACCAATTAAAATTATGATAGACACAGGCTCTGAAATAACACTGGTCAACAGAAAATTAATCGAAGAAGTAAATTTAACAAGTCTAATTTATAAAATACCTAGGGTGAATTTAGTGGGCGCAAATAAACGGACATTGGCAACAATAAATGAAGGTATACGAGTAATGGTACGATTGAAAAAAAAAATATGTATGCACTTCAATGTGTAATAATGCCGAATATGTCACATGACATGATTGTAGGCGTTGACGAATTAACGGAAAAACATGTAGTGATCGACTTCAAAACCAATACGATGAAAATAACAAAGAAAAAAGAAGAAGAACAGGATAAGGAACAAGAGAAACAAATTACGGACGAATCAGAGAAAGAACAAACGGTGGAAATGAACCTGGTGACGAAGAAAGGAAAAGGAAGAAAGAGGGGAAAAGGTTAGAAAAAGATCAAAGAAAAAAAAACCTGGGATTCCTCAAAAGATGAGACGAGCTCAGGAGAAGAAGATGGAAAGATTTTGACAAGAAATGAAAGCAAAACTTGGGATTCCTCAAAAGAAGAGACGAGCCCAACAAAAAAAAAACAAAGGAAAATGAAGAGGACACAATGGAGACAGTGGTGTTTGAAGAAGACACGGAGTACACGGTGAATATGTGCGAAAAAATTGATGGGAGAGACAAAAAATTGATATGTGGAGAAGGCAAAGAACATGACTTGCGTATAATTTTAAGAGACTATGAAACGCTGATAAATGAGGAAAACCGAGTGGCCACAAAATACGAGCACTTATTTGAGGTGAAAAACTTGGGAAATTTTCGATTGAAGACTTATCCAATTCCTTATAAGTATCGGCAAGAAGTAAAGCAAGAAATCAAAAAAATGTTGGAAGATCAAATCATTGAGAGATGTGACTCACCCTATATTAACCCAATTGTGATAGTGAAGAAGAGCAGTAGAGAGTTAAGACTCTGTTTAGATGCCCGAAATATCAACCAACACACAGTATCACAATATGAATCACCGTTAAATATCGAGGCCATTTTTGGAAGAATCACGGGATCACATATTTTCTCAAAAATTGATCTAAAGCATAGTTTTTGGTTAATACCTTTGGCTGAAAAGTGTAGAAACTACACTGCCTTTTCAATTGATGGTATAGTATACCGATTTAAGGTAGTTCCGTTTGGATTACAAAGCGCCTGTGCAGCACTTGTACGAGCTTTGCATACCATTTTGAATCACCATGAAGAGTTCATCGTCCATTACATCGACGATTTATTAATTTTTTCACAAGATATGCAGAGTCATGTGGAACATATCAAAATAATTTTGAAAGAATTGGACACAGTGGGATTAAAACTAAACATTGAAAAATGTAAATTTTTTCAAAAGGAAGTGATTTATTTGGGTTTCAAACTTGACACCGAAACTGTAAGTCTAGCCGAGGACAGAGTAAAGCTCATCGACGAATACCCAAGACCAACAAATCTAAAAACATTGCGAGGGTTTCTCGGTACGATAAATTATTTCAAGAAAGTAATTCCCGATTTAAGCCAAAAAGAAATTCCTTTAATAAAATTGTTAAAGAAAGGGACAAAATGGAATTGGAAAGAAGAACAGGAGGAATCTTTCAAAATATTGAAACAAGAATTTGCTAAAGGAACGAAAATATATCACCCTATTTACAATTTGCAGTTTATACTCCGTACGGATGCGTCGATACAGAAATTTGCAGGAGTGTTGTCGCAAATACAAAACGGCCAAGAGGTTCCGATATGTTTTATATCTCGAGTGACTAAAACACATGAGAGAAAATACAGTGTCACCGAGTTGGAATTCGCCAGTGTACTATTTTGCGTAAACAAATTAAGGTTTTACTTATTGGGAGCTAAATTCACCATCGAAACGGATCATGCAGCATTGATACACATCATGAAGAATCGATTGGTAAATAACAGAATACACAGAGGCATTCTGCTCTTACAAGAGTATGATTTCCAATTTCGATACATCAAAGGGAAAGACAACATAATAGCTGACGCTTTAACACAGGACGAAGATACAGGAAAAAAGGAGACAATTACATTACATGTGGGATTGAATATATTGACACAAGACGAAGGGATATTTTCGTTAAATGAGATAAGGACCGACCAGGAAGGCCTAGAAGAAAGAGAAAAGAGAAGAGCAGAGCTAGAAAACGAGATATTTTTTAAGAGAATAGACGGAAAGGAATTATATTTAGTGACACCGACATTGGCAGAAAGAATCATAAAGAAACTACACGAGAAAAATGGACATATTGGCAGTAGAAAGGTATGGCTTGTGTTTAGGGAAAACTACATCAGTCGACAAGATTACCGCATTGCAAAAGAGATCACACAGAAATGCGAAGTATGCCAGAAATACAAGAGCAGGAATTTTAAAAACGAAAATATTGCAAAGAGCATTGTATCCCGGAACAACCTGGACATTATAGCCATCGACATGTTAAGCGATCTAATTGTGACCACGCAAAGGAACAAGCATATTCTGGTGATGGTGGATGTGTTCTCAAAATACGTGAAATTATATAGTTGCCGCACCACAAAAGGGGAAGAAATATTGAGAAAAATAGACAATTTCATCGCTACGGTAGGAACCCCAAGAAAAATTTTACTAGACAATGCAACGTACTTCCGAAATGATCGTTTCAAGGGACAGCTTAGAGAACGGGGAATCGAGACGAACTTTGTAAGCATCAGGCATCCCCAAAGTAATCCTTCTGAGCGATTTATACAAGAGGTAACGAAATTTCTTCGCATTGCAACGGATGGTCAACATCGGCGATGGGACAGAAAATTGGGAGAAATAGAGATGTACCTAAATTCCATGCCAAGTACAGTAACGAAAGAAACACCAGAATACATCATGAAAGGCGTCATGCCGATAAGACCGTGGGAAGATCCAGAACAAAGAGAGTATCGACAGGTTATAGAAACGGTTCAGAGGAGATTAAGAAGAAGCAATGAGAAATACATCCAGAGACAGGGTCATAATAGGAAACGAAGACCAGTAACTTTCCAAAAGGGTGACAAAGTAATGGTAAGAGCATTAAGAGTGTCAAATCTTTAGAGCGGTATTTGCGCAAAATTGATGCCTGTTTTCGAAGGGCCATACATAGTAAACAACGAAGATGGAGTAAACAGCTATGAATTGAAACATATGGATTCTGAAAAGATCAGAGGTATTTATAATATCCATGATGTATATAAATATCACGAATGAAGATTTAAATTTGTATAAAGTAGATAGTAGGATAGGATAATACGTAGCATAAGTACAGCTAGCATACAGGAAGTGCGTTTTAGTTTGCCTCGAGAAAATTTAGTTGCATAGATTGATAAATTTTATCGATTACAAAGGCGGGGATTTGTTGTACTTTTGAATGTCCATAAGCAATAAAAAACCGATATACAAATTTTATTACTTAAATAAAAATTAAAATTATTGATATTTCATAAAGACACGGGCATATAAATTTTCAAACATCCTGTATAAGACAAAATATGTATTTTAAGTTGTTCGAAGAATTGTTCATTATGCCTCAGAGACAAGACTTTCAAATATTATCGATAAGAAATTTAAATAAGTCGGATATTGTGGAATGGATTTACCCGGAATAAAAGTGTATATAGAAAGTGTTTAAACAATAGACCGGGATTTGCGGTGGTTTTTCTCCCCGAAAGATTATATCGGTAAAAGTTTATTAACAAAAGACATTGAATTGAGAAACAGGTATCGTTTGTAGCTATTAGTAAGAAATATTTGTAAACCAGATAGATTTAGTTAGAATAATTAAAGAATGTTGTTTTCTGGAATTACCCGAATGACGTTTTATAGAGAGAGTTGGTTGGTAACGATATACGTCACAGAGGTGGATGATTTTTATTGGTCAATTTTTGAATGCAAGGAGGTGGTGGTTTTTGGCTATGAGATAGGAGAGAGAAGAAAAGTTAGTTAGTCAGTTTTCGTCGTCCAAAAAGGAAGGAGCTTTGTGATTTGTATTTGTTTGAAGTCCCGAAGACGTAATTTACCGGGTGTGTTTATTTGCTGTGTAAAAGCTGACCAGTGTGAGGAACGGGGTACAGAGAGATAGAAAAACCAAAGGGTATAAGAATATTAATATCAGACGAAGCCGGAAACATTTGGAGTTATAAACAGGCGCGGAGATTGGCTCAAA